>NC_138515.1:32523487-33834237 GCF_964252035.2 Podarcis erhardii | reverse complement strand
TCAAAAGGGGCATTAAACATTTGGAGTAATGAATAGATGTTTCCATGCCATTCTTTTGGTATGGGAAACAGTGAATAGCTGATAATATTAATCTGATGCTTCCTTCTTTCTTCTCTTAGACCACTGAAGAGCGAAGCACGCTGTTAAGAACAAGATGTGCTAAGCTACACCAAGTAAGCCATTTGTAACAAAAAACTGTCACTGAAATGATCCCACATTATCTTTTTAAACATTACTCTCCTAAATGAGCCCTTTCACTACTGACAAATACTTTCACATTCTGTTTTCTCCGCTGATTAATCGATCAGTCTATTGTTCTCTGGTGTCTTACTTCAGCACAAGTTTTCTCAAACTTTGACATTCTGCCTTAAAACCCTTCCCCACCCCCCTCATTAGTTTCCCTTCCCTCACTGTGGGAATAACTTGTAATGAGTCCCATGCCTGTGTAGCAGCCCTATATAGCAGTTCTCACAACAGCGAACAAATGCTGAGGATAGGAAGTAATGATCTGAAGACTCAGTCATGTGTCCTACAATATGGGTGATCTATACTCCAGACCATGCTGATTGGTGGTTACAGTAAACCCTTCTGAAGTTGTCACCTGACATCATAATAATGGCAGGTGATTGGCAGATGGGCAGTCCTGCCCACCTACCGAAGTTGGTCTGCAGGAGTGGGACACCCCTGTCTTAGAGCATTAAGGTACATAAGCATGGTAGTGCTGTGAAGTTGCCCAATATGGGACCTAGCCTCCATAATGTCCCCAATCAACTGGAGGTTCATCTATGTCTCTCGTAGTAAAGGTAAAGGGACCCCTGACCATTAGGTCCAGTCATGACCTACTCTGGGGTTGCGACGCTCATTTTGCTTTACTGGCCGAGGAAGCCAGCGTACAGCTTCCGGGTCATGTGGCTAGCATGACTAAGCCGCTTCTGGTGAAACCAGAGCAGCGCATGGAAACGCCATTTACCTTCCCACCAGAGAGGTGCCTATTTATCTACTTATACTTTGACGAGCTTTTGAACTGCTAGGTTGGCAGGAGCTGGGACCAAGCAACGGGAGCTCACCCCGTCACGGGGATTTGAACTGCCGACCTTCTGATCGGCAAGTCCTAGGCTCTGTGGTTTAACCCACAGTGCCACCCGTGTCCCCGTCTCTCGTAGTAGGATCCAGCGATACTTGTCCCCTCTCAGGGCCAGCAAAAGAAGATTCGCAGAATGACTGCCAACAACTGACTAACTGGAGACAGCTGAGATGATAATATGGTACAACGGAAAGGGAGTTATTTCCAAGTTTGCAAGTACTTTCTTTGTCCTCTCACTCCTAAGAACGTAAAAGGAGCCTTGTGGAATCATTCCAACATTCTGTTTACAACTGTGGCCAAGCCAGATGCCTCTGGGAAGCTTACAATGAGGACAAGGAATGGTGATGGCTTCCCCTGTTGTTTGTCCAAAGAGACGGAAACAAAGAGAAGGAAAAGTAGAAAGTGAAAGTGAGGGTGGCAAAGGCATTATAATATTCATGGTGTGCAAATTTATCCTTAGCTTCTGTCTCTATAAATGGCAATATATGAAAGACTTACAGTTTTGAATAGCAAACAAATCACCTTAACTGAACACAATTTTCATTTGAAAACAAGCTGTGGAGTTTACAACTGAAATCTTCCCGGGAAAATGGCCCTATGATTTATCAGTACTGTAGGAATGAGAAGCAATTTGCAAGGTTCCCCATGAATAATGTAGGATGACAATGGCACTCAATGAAATCACTGGGAAAATGAAGTCCCCTAAAACCTCTTCATGAGTATATATAATGTGTGTATGTGGATATATGAATGTGCTTTAATTTAAATAATTTACTAGAAGCAGGGAAATTGCGAAAGGAGCCACTGATCAATGATTATTGTTGCCATTAACTCCATAAGAAATCTCCTTAATGAATAAAACACATTAAAGGCCATGAATATGGAAGAAGTTTCTGAAGAGTCTGCGAAGGCCAAAATTATGCTGGAATGGCTCTCCTGAAATGTGTCATACTCTGGTAGAGTTTACAGGTTGGCTCCGTTGAGGTGGAGTCAAAGATTTTGAGTGTCAGCGGACCTGCAGAACCCATGCTATGTGCACACACTTTAAATTGCTAGTTGTAATGACTACGCAAATTCTTGTCCACTCTACAGAAGCACTACACCGTGTAGCACAGAGCTGAAAGTCGCCAGATTTGATTGTCGCCTCAGTGATTTCTAAGACTGAAACCCACACTGTGAAAGCATTTAACTCTGCCTTATCATGATGGTTCATGTAGTACACAGCCACTGTTGCAATGTCCTAATATACAGTGGTGCCTCGCAAGACGAAAAGAATCCGTTCCGCGAGTCTCTTCGTCTAGCGTTTTTTTCGTCTTGCGAAGCAAGCCCATTGACAGCTTAGCGGATTAGCGCTATTAGCGGTTTAGCGGCTTTTAGCGGCTTTTAGCGGCTTTTAGCGGCTTTTAGCGGCTTTTAGCGGCTTTTAGCAGCTTATCGGCTTAGCGGATAAGCGGATAAGCAGCTTAGCGGCTTAGAAAAAGGGGGGGAAGGGGGAAAAACCCGCAGGAACTCTCAAGACATTTTCGTCTTGCAAAGCAAGCCCATAGGAAATTCGTTTTGCGAAGCACCTCCAAAACGGAAAACTCTTTCGTCTAGCAAGTTTTCCGTCTTGCGATGCATTCGTCTTGTGGGGCACCACTGTACTATGATCCGTCACTCAAGGAAAAATTAAACAGACAGAGGAGAAGCCGCTGTAACAGCAGGAGGTGTGGGGGGAGAGTGTTCACAAATGCTGGCCACCCACCTCTCTTCATTTCTATTTGAGACAACACAGCTGATCAGATATTGCATACCATATGTTATATACAGGGCTATGTAGGGATCCTTCTAAAAACACAACAGCTTCCCACACACCCCCCAAACCCCAAGCAATGCCCAGAAAATCGCCGAGCGCAAGTCCCATTGTTACACTGACAAAGCTTCTGGTTTTCACAAACCTGCCCACCTCATTTTGCTCCGCACTGTGTTCAAAGTCCTCGGATGTTTTGTTCCCTTCAGATAAATATTATTCTAAGCGTATTCAAATTATTTAGCACATTTACATCCCATCATCCCTCAAAGGAATTCAGCATGGCGTACATGTGACAGTCCATTTTATCCTCACAACATGATTTTATTTATATCTTGGGTTCCTTTCCAGTGCGTTGGATTATTAGTGATTCAAAAGGACAATTTGTTGCTGCCTTATTGTGTTTTGTATGGCAGTTATTCTGAAATGCTTCTCACTGTGAATGACTTGGTCTTGTGGCGTGAACCCAATGCGTTAGGAACCCTCCAATGCCCTCCTTTTTTATTTCCAGATTTTGTACAGAGCTCCATGCATGCACAGTTAGCCGGAGTTTTCTGTTCCTGCCATTCTTTTATTTGTATATTTCCCTGTGCTATATTACCCATGCATATTGCAAAAAAAAAAAAAGCAATCTTCTTGTGATCAAATGCATGATTACTTCAATATTTTTCTTTTCTTTTCTTTTTTGCTGCAGTTTACAGATGCACATGTGTATTTGATAGATTTCGGCAAAATAAGCAATTTGATTGAAGAGTACAGTACCTATGGCTGTATCAAGATTCTTTTTGCATAGTATTGTACCTGTGTACAAAGTTACATGTGCATATCAGCGACACCACACAAAATAAAATATTTGTGAACTGTTTTTTAATCAGCTTGACTATGTGCCTTGGGAATATGAGTCAGCAGGTGTGTTGAATTTTTCAACTTTCAAAAATGAGGGGTGCTAAAAGTTGTAGTGTGACTTGGGAAGTCAACAGATATTTTGGTTAAATTAATATAATACAGACTTGCTCAGTAAGTAAGTAAAATGTGTGTGAAATTGCATAGAACTCATGAAAAATGATTGCCAAACACTTGCTGCTGCTGCTATTATTGTTTTTAAGCATTATCTGATATTTTCAGAAGGTAAAATTAAAATTATTTGTTTTTCCGAAAGCAGTTTATGTGTTTCTTCATCAAATGTAGACTTACCAAGCTAAATGTTGTTCAATCACAAAAATAACAATAGGTTTGAATTCTTCACACCGCAAAGCACATTTTAAAGGCCTCCTTGTTGAATAAATTTGCAAAAATAACTTTTTACTCTCTAAAGCAATGCGCCCTAACGAGTAGTGGTTCTCCTTTGGTTATCCTTCCCTTTTATTTATTCATTAAATTTATACCCCAACCTTCCTCTTAAAGGAGCAAAGGGCTGAATTTTAGCCATGCAAATCCTCTCTTTTTTTGGCAGTGCAAAACTGGTTTCCTAACAGGTATTCAGCAGCAAATCTCAAGGTTTACGTTGCCGTCTCATGAAGGCCTCAGTTTATACAATGCATTCCTTGTGATTTAAGCAAACAAGGTAAATTCACAGTTTAAGTAGCCTTTCCTGGAATGCCAACTAAATTGGGCTCATAAATTTGTCTGTTCCCTTTCTGTAAGATACAGGGCTACTGTGCTGCTGAGCTGCAGGTATAAACTATGCAGAAGCCTCAGCTCTAGAATGTATTAGATATGCATAGTTACCTCTGCCTCAAGGTAAGGTAGAAATCTGGGTGGTGGAGGGGAGGGGAGCCAGGATGGCACGGCTATATATTTTGCAGAGAAACACTGAAGGTCGGAACATCACTGAATGGAGGAGACTAGTTGGAAAGACAGAAAATAAGGCAATTATTGAAGCAAAAAATAAAATAAAAAATCAGGTCAGGAGCCAACAGGAGACTATGAGAGAAGGAGGCCCTGAATGTGAATGAACTGGTGAATAAACAGAGAACTGTAGGCATCATGAGGAAAAAATGTTTCATAAATTTCAACTTTAAAGGAACTTAGCTGTCAGGAAGACTCATCAGATGATGAAAATGGTAATACTTCTTCAGGTTTTCAAATGGGCTTTAAAAACCAATCCATTCCAGTCTTCTTCTTTCTTTTTTTGATGGTTTTTTTTTAATGTTGCAGTCGAAATGGTTTTTTTTTATTTTTTATCTGAGCAATAAACGTGCAGTTTTGTCTGTTGTCAATTTGGGGGTTGTTGGTGTGTGTGTGTGTGTGTGTGTGTGTGTGTGTGTATAATAGGTATTTTGATTTGTATCTATTTTTGTTATTCATTCATTCTGCCTTGAAACCGCCTTTCATTGGAAGTAGATCCCAGGGTGGTTATACAGAACACAATATAACACACAACAACGTGCATCATAAAATTATTTAAACCGATGATAAAAAAGAAACATTTCTATAAATACACCACCAGTTTATTGTGCCGATAATGAACTTTAAAGGTCAGCACCAACACTTTGAATTGTGCTTGGAAATGTACCCGGGAGCCAGTGTAGATCCTTTAGTACCAGTGTTATAAATTTAAAAAGGTTAAAACATAAAGAACCCCTGGATGGTTAAGTCCAGTCAAAGGCAACTATGGGGTTGCAGCGCTCATCTCGCTTTCAGGCCGACGGAGCCGGCGTTTGTCCACAGACAGCTTTCTGGGTCATGTGGCCAGCAGGACTAAAACCGCTTCTGGTGCAACAGAACACCATGACAGAAACCAGAGCGCACGAAAACGCCGTTTACTTTCCTGCCGCAGCGGTGCCTAATTATCTACTTGCACTGGCGTGCTTTCGAACTGCTAGGTTGGCAGGAGCAGGGACAGAACAACGGAGCTCACCCTGTCACAGGGATTCAAAGTGCCAACCTTCTGATCTGCAAGCCCAAGAGGCTCAGTGGTATAGACTGTTGTGTGGATTCGGGACCATATAACCAGTGATCCTGGCGGCTGCTCCCAGTCACCTGTCTAGCAGCCACATTCTGGATCAGTTGTAGAAAGAGATCTCACCTTTCTGTTCTAGGAATCATATGTACATAGGGATTATCACGTACAGTGGTACCTCGCAAGACGAATGCCTCGTAAAACGAAAAACTTTTTGAGTTGCTTCGCAAGACGGATTTCCCTATGGGCTTGCTTCACAAGACGAAAACGTCTTGCAAGTTTGTTTCCTTTTTCTTAAAACCGTGCATTCACTTCGAGGAGCAACTCATAGCACGCGGTGTGGTAGCCTTTTTTGAGGTTTTTGAAGACTGGTGATTTTTGAAGCTTTTCCAAAGTCCGTGCTTCGCAAGACGAAAAAATTGCAAGACGAAAAAACTCGCGGAACGAATTAATTTCATCTTGCGAGGCACCCCTGTACAATGTACAATACTGTGCAACAGTGTAACATGCAACAATGCAATGCAACACAATGAAACATAGTAAGAAAGACTGCAACTCAGGGGTCAGCACACTTTTAAGCAGGGGGCCGGTCCACTGTCCCTCAGACCTTGTGGGGGCCAGACTATATATTTTTTTGGGGGGGGATGAATGAATTCCTATGCCCCACAAATTACCCAGAGATGCATTTTAAATAAAAGGACACATTCCGCTCATGTAAAAACACGCTGATTCCCGGACCATCTGTGGGCCGGATTTAGAAGGTGATTGGGCCGGATCTGGCCCCCGGGCCTTAGTTTGCCTCCCCATGAACTAGATGGTGTGTGAGCTTGCTCAGTCTGCTGTCCAGTTGCTGTTGATGAACAGCTTCCAGGTCTCCATTCTTCATAGGGCTTTCTTTTCAAATGAGGCTTGGACCAGATAGCCTTTCAAATAGAGGACTGTCCTCTGAAGTATGACACTTGACCACCCTCTCCTGTAATAATTTGGAGTGTCCAAGCTGTCTCCGAATTTGAATTTGGCTGCGTCCGAATGAATTTGGCTGCTTCCGACTGGCCTCGAGAGACACTCGTTAGAGACTTCCACTTGTTTTTCCTTTTCCGTGGAGGCATTCATTAGAAGCATTAGAGAGCACACACATCCAGCCGTAAGGAGGTGAAATGCGTGCAACGATCCAAGAGGCACACCATTGCATAACCACACATATGACGGATAAAAATAGCACCTCTCAGCAAAGTCTCATGTCCTGCTTGGCAGGGGGTTGGACTCGATGGCCCTTGTGGTCTCTTCCAACTCTATGATTCTATGATTCTATGACTGAGGGTGGTTAATGCTGAAAGGAGGCCAGAGCAGAGCGGATGGACAGGGGATCTCAGTAACCGATTAGCAGAGCTGCATCCATTGCCAAAGCCATGTGCATATTTCATAGCCGGAGCTGCTGGGAAGAAGAGGAGGTCAGGTGCAGCTAGTCAGGGAGTGTGGAGAATGTCTTAAGCTGAAGGCAATCAAAGAGGAGAGAGGGAAGTGTGTGCAGAATATTTCTACGGCGGTTTAAGATTCAGGCAAAGGATTTTCGTCTTCATAAATATTTATTTTATATGTGGCCAGATTTAGTTTGATACAAAAGACAATCAATGAATGTGTGTGATTTATAAATCTCATCCACCTTATTCTCAAAAGCATGCATCTCGCACAGATTACAAAAATGACTTTTAAACAGAATCTGTGGAGCAAGAGGTGGTGGAAACGCATAAGCTGTGAGAATGCCATACATTCCTCATTGTTCTGCATGTTGAATCTAGTAGGCTGAACAAACAGAATGAAAGTCAACATCCCTAAGATCGTTTTAATAATTCCCAACACATAATAGCTCTCCTCATGAGTGACAGCAGCAATATAACTTGAATAATAATTAGCTCTTTATAGAACGCTGTAAGGCCTGACCGTGACCTGGATAGTGGCAGGCCTTATTCACCAGGTGCAAAGAAGCCTCCATCACAACACCTAAGGGAAGAGCGCAGGGTCACCTCATCTTCTTTTGCCATGTTTCTCATATGGAAAAGGAGGTCTGGAGGCATGAATTGCCAGCACAGAGGGTACGGCCCAAATAATTTTGTATGCCTTGCTAATAAGCTCAACATCCCCCTAAATGTTTTGGGTTTTGACTCCCAATTAAATCTCTGGAAAAGGAGGTGTGAGGACAGACGAGATGGGAGTGGGCAGGCGAGCTACGAATGCATAAGCGATGTGTAAGCCGAGGTTATGTACCAAAAAAATAACTGTGTAATTAGTCTCCTTTTAAAGAAGAACGAATACTATAATGACGAGAGCTCCCTTCAAGGAGCCTGCATCATAGGCCAACCGGGTGTCAGAAGCCGGAGTCGGGAGTAGGTCAGCAATAAAAAAAAACACCGGTGTCTGTGAAGTTAACTCTTTATTCAAGGAAACTAAAACAGTGCAGGCCTAGCGATCGCAGCAACTCTTTCCAGTAGGTCTTGCTCCAACGAAGCAGTTTCAATGTCTGAAGGTCCTCACTTTCTTTTTTTATTTATTTAAATATTTATTAAAGTTTTCAAAAAAACAATCCAAAAAAGACAATCCAAAAAAGATAAAAAAGAAAAAAGAAAAGAAAAGAAAAACAGAAAAACACACGTTTACAATCCTTATTTTTGATAACCTATTTTCATGACTTCCCCTCGCCTCCCCTTCTTGTATTCCATTTCCAAATGTTAATTCAACAAGTTCTTATCCCCAATTTTTAACCTTAATTTCATTATTATATTTAATTCATTTTATATATCAAATTTTAACTTATATACATCAATCTTTATAGTTAAAACCTTTTTCTAAGGTCGACCCAAATTCCCTTCCACGAATTCCCCAATTTTATATAATAACAGAGCAAAAATAAAAAGAATCAGAATATATTTATACATCCTTTGGATTCCCAAACCCCACCCTCCCTTTCCCGGTTTCGATCCCCAAACCAATGTCCATCAGTCCATCTCAGCCTGGAGACCTCACATCTGAGGCTCTTAAATCTCTCTCAGTTCCGCTCTGCCGGTTTTTTTGATAGTCCTTTATATTAAACGCCAAGTCTCGGAGGAGCTCTGTCCCAATAATATCCAAATTTCTTCCAGCCAGACCTCCATTTTTAAAAGTGGAGCTCAGTTCTTGTTTCTTAATCCTTTTAAGTCTGAAGGTCCTCACTTTCCCACCGCTCTCTAAGGCTCCTTCCCCAGCAGTTTAAGGCTCTGTCGTCTTGTCTCTTGTTGCTCTGCCCTCTTCATCTCACTGTGTTTCCTGGAATACCAGTGGGGAGGGGGAATACTTGCAGCAGGAGGGGGAGACTCCCTGGATTCTTCTGCTGCTTGCCTCATCACTGTTTCCTGGCTCCCCTCCTCCCCTTCACCCGAGTCTGGGCTGCTCTCTGCCACAGACTCTTCCTGCTCACTAAACCCTGTTGTCTCTTCAGCTTCTGACACCTCCTCCTCCTCCTCCCAGTCTTCTCCCTCGGACTATGCATCTTCATCCCACCACAAATCCCCTGGCTCTGAGCCTTCTTCCCATGGGGGTTCCCCAGCTGGTGTCTCCTACCACTTCTCGGCATCCAGACAGTCCGTGACACTGAGTGACCAATAAGGGTTGAGTCAGATAGTGAAGTGGATAGACTCTGCCTAGATTACAGCAGAAGGTACGACACAATTTTATTTAGAAGCAAGCAAGTGCAGTGTTTTGCTACACTGGATATGGTGACCGTGTACTTAGCCTGGTGGCCTGAGAAGCTAAAAGAGCACATTCTGATATATCAACCATCTCTGACCCTACGATAGTCAGGCAAGGCCTTGTTGGTGCTGCTGCCGCCACCAGGAGCTCCCCACTTGGTACTGACCCATGACAGAGCCTTTTCGGTGGCAATTTGACATTTGTGAGACTCCCTCCCTGGTGAGATGCGCCTGTCTCCCTCTTTATCAACTTCCGGGAAAAATGTAATAACATTCCTGTTTACCCAGGCATTTGATGGTTTAAAGACACCCTTCCTCACAACCCTGTGATAATTGTTTTAAAAAGGTAAAGGGAGACCCCTGACCATTAGGTCCAGTCGTGGCTGACTCTGGGGTTGCGCGCTCATCTCGCTCTATAGGCCAAGGGAGCCGGCGTACAGCTTCTGGTCATGTGCCCAGCATGACTAAGCCGCTTCTGGAAAACCAGAGTAGCGCACGGAAACGTTTTTAGATACATATATAATTTGAGATACATATATATTTTAGATACATATATATTTTAGATACATATTATATATATAATATTATTGATGTGTTTGCCGCCCTGGGCTTTTTCGAGAGGAAGGAGGGGATGAAATAAATTGAATGAAATGAATAAATAAATAAATAAATAAATAAATAGTTTTGTGGCTGCCTTGCTGCAAGTTTTGCTCACATGTATCCCACATTCCATTTCAGCATGATAAAGGGATTATTACACACACATATATATTATTACATGATAAAGGGACTATTACATAGCAGAATATAATGAGATCTGATTGAGTGGGTCTAGTAAAACCTACATTCATGATCCTCAGTCACATAGGGGGAAACCTCAGCCAGAATCAATTTTTGTTCTTGAGGACAATAAAAATGTAGACAGAGAAGATTCAAGCAGTGAGATTTTCCTTTTCCTTGTCAGAAAGGGCCCAGGGGACTGAAACATTGTGGACAGTATCCCTCCCTCCCTCCCTCCCTCCCTCCCTCCCTTCCTTCTCTGTCTCCCCGCTGCTGCTCCAGCCAGTGGCGTAGCGTGGGGGGTGCAGGGGGGGCCGGCCGCACCGGGCGCAACATCTGGGGTTAGGGCAAATCCATGGGTTAGGGGGCGCAAATTACTTGCCTTGCCCCGGGTGCTCACAACCCACGCTACACCACTGGCTCCAGCAGTCCTAGACTCATTTACCTGGGAGTAATCCTTACTGAAACCAGTTGTCCTTCTGTGTACACATGCACAGAATTGCATTGTTAATTACTTTTGCTCTCATTACTCCCCGTGATTTATTTGTATTGCTTTCCTGATCAGCCAACTATTAAGAAGAAATAACCTTTAAAGTCGAAAAACAAGCTGTGAATGGGCAGATGACCAGCAACAATCCACCACACCATCGCTTAAAAAAACCCCTTTGGTACCTCAAATATCTATTGTATCGTCTCCTATCACTCCTTTGAGGACCTGGGTAGAAGTACTTAATTATATTAAAAGCCTAGTTCTGCTCCTTAGAGATTTCTCTCTCTGGGCCGCAAAATGAATTATAATCTACTGGCAGCAAAAGGTTTAAATTGTAGCAATATTTATTTTATTTTATTTTATTTCTTACCTGCCCTTTACTACACGGTCCCTGGGCAGGAGTAAAATATATGCAGGGATAAACTATACCATTATAAAACAGACAGCTACAACCATAAAAAATGTTTAAAAAAACAAAACAAAACACCAGTTCTATATATAAAAGCAATACATACATTTAAAAATAATTCCACCTATGAAAACAGTTTAAAATAGCCCCAGTACAGATGCACTGTTCAGATTGTTCAGAGAAGAACTTCTAATAGGTGCCCAAAAGACAACAGAAATGGTTTCTGCCTTCCTTGGAGGTTTTTAAGCAGTGATTGGATGCCCATCTGTCATGTTGGGACTACAACTCCCACCATCCCTGACCACTGGTCTTGTTAGCTAGGAATGATGGGATTTGCAGTCCCAAAACATCTGGAGGGCCGAGTTTGCCTATGCCTGTACTAGAAAACCCTCAGGGACCTCTTCCAATTCTACAGTTCTATGATTCTTGTATGTAATGGGAGGAGATTACTCCAGAGGGTAGGCAGCTGTCTACCAGCTCCATCTGGTATGCAGGATGAGATCCTACCTGCCCGCGGACTGTCTCGCCAAAGTGGTGCATGCTCTGGTTGTCTCCCACTTGGACTACTGCAATTGCTCTACATGGGGTTACCTTTGAAGGTGAACCGGAAACTACAACTAATCCAGAATGCAGCAGCTAGACTGGTGACTGGGAGTGGCTGCCAAGACCATATAACACTGATCCTGAAAGACCTGCATTGGCTCCCAGTACGTTTCCAAGCACAATTCAAAGTCTTGGTGCTGACCTTTGAAGCCCTAAACGGCCTCGGTCCAGTATATCTGAAGGAGCGTCTCCACCCCCATCGTTCAGCCTGGACACTGAGGTCCAGCTCCAAGGCCTTCTAGCGGTTCCCTCCCTGCAAAAAGTACGATTACAGGGAACCAGGCAGAGGGCCTTCTCAGTAGTGGCTCCCGTCCTGTGGAACGCCCTCCCATCAGATGTCAAGGAGATAAACAACTATTTGACTTTTAGAAGGCATCTGAAAGCAGCCCTGTTTAAGAAGTTTTTAATGTTTGATCTTTTATCATGTTTTTAGTATTCTGTTGGAAGCCGCCCAGAGTGACTGGGGAAACCCAGCCAGATGGGTGGGGTATAAATAAATTACTATTATTATTATTATTATTATTATTATTATTATTATTATTATTGTTGTTGTTGTTGTTATTATTGTTGTTATTATTATTATTAAAGTACAGGAAAGGCCCAATTCCTATATCATATGGAAGAGACCTCTTGTAAAGATGGTATCTGTGGGAGGCTGTCTCCTGAAGCGTATGGTGATTCATTGGGCATATAAAGGTTGAGACGATATTTTAGGTATCCTTATGTAATGTTTCTAATTACTGCTTTATTATTAGCTAATGATACCAAAGGAAACTACAGAAGCAAAAGAAACATAGCTGTTTAAAGGGCAATTATCTTCATAGTATATATGCTGTGTGTCGCTTGGTAGTTAATTGGAAGTCCATGCCAATCCAGCCAAGATCTATTTAATATGTGTCATGCATCCTTCCTGAAAACGTTGACAGCGGTTCTTACTTGAGAGTATGGAAGAGATAATTATTCAGACTAATAAAGATATAGGCTCAGCAGCAAGCATGGATCCAAAAGCCAGGATTCCAGGGTACACAAACAAGGTGAGAGATACAGAACTGAATGGATGCAATGAAGATGTCCCAACAGTTGTCAGACCCCCTCCGGCCAAGCTTCTAAAAACAAGGTGGGGTGAGCTCACTCACCCTGTTGTGTGAGTGACGGTTGTGTGTTGAAACACGCTCTCTGCCTTTGTGGGTGCATTTTTCCCACCTATGGAAGCAGTAAACTGGTTCTCTTTGGCATAACTGTGTCCTGCTCCTCTGACTCCAGCACCTCCTGCTGCTGTTCAATTCTTCTCACTGGCTGGTCGCAGTCCTCCCCACTCCCAATGAAACTTTTCGCTCTGCAGGGGACCCGATGGATGAAGCCAGCAGATCTGCTTCCTCCTCTCCAACATCTGGAGTCACAAGGAGATGACCTCAACCCATGGGTGCCAGCTTTCAATACCTCCCCCCCCACTTCTTCTCCTTCTTCTGTTTCTTCCATCAGGGATTCCCAACCAAACCATGCCAGAACCTGATGGAATCAATGATTAAAGGCTGCATTTTGGATGATAGAGAAAGTATGGGAATGGAAGCACTACTAAAAGATGCAAAATGGCACAGAACGCCCCCTTGGTGATAATCTCTGGCATAACAGATGCCTTCTGGTGGTTCCCTTGTTGCGAGAAGCCAAGTTACAGGGAACCAGGCAGAGGGCCTTCTCAGTAGTGGCACCCGCCCTGTGGAACACCCACCCACCGGATGTCAAATAGAAAAACAACTACCATATTTTTTAGAAGACATCTGAAGGCAGCCCTATTTAGGGAAGCTTTTAATGTTTAATAGATTATTGTATTTTAATATTCTGTTGGAAGCCACCCAGAGTGGCTGGGGAAACCCAGCCAGATGGGTGGGGTATAAATAATAAATTATTATTATTATTATTATTATTATTATTATTATTATTATTATTAACATTGCTCTAGAAGCGCAGAAAGAGGCCATGCAAATTCACTTGTATCTCCTGTTCTGCAAAGTTGCTTTAATAGGAAATTGTATACACAGCAACATTCTCTTAAGCCTAAACTGGATATTAAAGGAGACATGAAGTTTCTGCCATCTGATGTCTCACACCCTCCTATCCTTATAATGTGTGCTACAGCACAATGTGTGGCACATTGTCATGCTGCCCTTTCATCTCTGAAGCACCAGTGATATCGGGCGTGGAGGCACAATATAATGACATAATGTCTCAAGTCGCATTGTTGTAACGGACTTTACAGGAAAGGGAAGACAAAGAGATGTGGGTTGCTGGGAGCTCTGTCTTTTGTAGAAATCTAGTTCTGCCGTAACCATGACTGATAACTGTAAAGTGGTTCGTGTAAATGCAATTAAACTTATCACACTGGGCCATATAGCCATAAAGGAAAAGTGAACAAAATCTAAATTTAGTCCAACATCACAGAGTTCTTACTGGAGGGTGCTACTTTGTAATTTCCCCCCTTAACATTCTAATTGTTTGCTAATTCCTCCTGGGAAATCTTTGTCCTAGTTTCCTCAGGACTTCATAATTATATAAAATTCTGCATATTTCATGGTTAAAGAAGCAAATATTACAAAAACTGTGAATCTGCAAAGAGCAAACAAGCACAAGCTAATGGCAGATGGCGGGGTGGGGGGGGGAGTGTTTTATATTTGGAACATTAATAACAGTGATCAAAAAAGAGAGAAACAATAAAAAAAAATCTATTCAAAGTTGTTGGAATTTAAGAGAGGCTTTAAATGGGATGGCAGATTACCACATTCGTATGAAACTGTTATTAACTTTCTCCTTAAGTGTACTTTTATAATTCTAAATAAAGAAACAGGCAGCGGGTTCTGCCTCCTTGATTCTTGGTCTTGTACACAAAAGCTTGTATACCTCTCCCCTAACACAGAAACTCTCCATCTGTGAACTGCTCCCTGACTGTCAGCATAGAGAGTTCAATGGCACTTGCTTCCTGTGATCTGCATCCAGCTAAGTCATACTAAGACCCACTGAAATCAATATACTTCAGATCCTGAAGTCCATTGAATTCAATGGTCCTACTCTGATTTAGCAACTAGGTGTTAGCTGGATGCAACCCAACAGGTAACTTTATATGACTGCAGTCAAAGGTGAGTCTCATAGGTGCGTATGGTGAAGATGAAAATGTGAAAGACAAATCAGAAAGAAGCTGAAAAGAAAAACTGACATTTCTGGGAAATGTGAGGAATTGGTGCCAATATTTTTGTGTGCATTCTCTGTGCTAGAGTCTGGGTTTTTCTCCTGCTGGAGAAAACAGTTGTTTCTATCACTGATGGAACTTCACCCTTCCATAACTAAGTGCCATTCAGTTAACTTTTATTTACTATTGCTGCCTTAAGATGGCTGTCCTTGCAATCGTCCAAACAATCAATTGAAAACCGCTCTCATGGCTCAAAACGTTCCTGGCCATTTGCTTTCCTGGCATTAGTGGAATTCTTAAGAATTATCAGTAAAATGCCAAGTTGGGATTAAATTAGCATAGAGTATCTAGGAAGCTTGCATTATCGCCAATTACTGTTGATGTGGATAGTCACTGTGGATACAGATAAATCTGCTAATTGAGGATAATCAGACATCTGACAACATGGACTGGCGCATGAAAGCTCATTAATGAATAATGGAGTTCGAAGTGCCTTGGAGATCATGTGCTCCAACCCCCCTGCTCAGTGTGGAATCAGCAATGAAGGACCTGCAGTTACAGTGCCCTTTGTCCAGTCACTGCTTAAATACTTCTAATGGACGAGAGCCAAGCACCAACCAAAACACTCTGATTTAATGTCAAAACAGCTCTTTTACCATTAGGAACTTTCTTCTTATTTCATTGTCCAACAGTAAGTTTGTGACACAGGTTGGTTTCCCCTCCCCAGGTGTTACACATGTGCTTCCGTAAGCTTATAAGCAGAACTTTTTTTCAGCCGCAACTCCCAGGAACTCAGTTCCAGCACCTCTCAGGTGGGCCCCATTGCCATTATAAGAGACTAAAGGAGGTGTTCATGGTGAGTTCTGGCACCTCTTTTTCTAGAAAAATAGCATGTTGTTGTTGTTGAGTCGTTGAGTCATGTCCGACTCTTCGTGACCCCCTGGACCAGAGCACACCAGGCCCTCCTGTCTTCCACTGCCTCCCGCAGTTTGGTCAAACTCATGCTGGTAGCTTCGAGAACACTGTCCAACCATCTCATCCTCTGTCGTCCCCTTCTCCTTGTGTCCACCATCTTTCCCAACATCAGGGTCTTTTCCAGGGAGTCTTCTCTTCTCAGGAGGTGGCCAAAGTACTGGAGCCTCAGCTTCAGGATCTGTCCTTCCAGTGAGCACTCAGGGCTGATTTCCTTCAGAAAGGAGAGGTTTAATCTTCTTGCAGTCCATGGGACTCTCAAGAGTCTCCTCCAGCACCAGAATTCAAAAGCATCTATTCTTCGGCGATCAGCCATCTTTATGGTCCAGCTCTCACTTCCATACATCACTACTGGGAAAACCATAGCTTTTACTATACGGACCTTTACTGGCAAGGTGATGTCTCTACTTTTTAAGATGCTCTCTCTCTCTCTCTTTTCTTTTTTTCTTTCTGTAAAAGAAAAATAGCATAGCTTATAATGTATATAGGAACAGAATTTGTCTATCTACCTATGGTTTTTGAGCAGTAGGCATATTAGGTGGTACCTATTCTTGAAATGCTCTATAAGACACTGTTTCTAATACATTTTCATAACTAGCTGAAATATGGGTATACTTCAGGGATGTCCAACAGGTCGATCGTGATCTACTGGTAGATCCCCAGGAGATTTTGGTAGATCGCAGTCGATTGCTGGGTCCCTTTCCTTAGCATAGCTAAAATAGAATCCGTCACTCCGCCCTCCAATGTTGCACAATCTGCTGAACGGAAGATGGAGTTTACTCAGTGAGGCTGCTTGTTTCCCCAGCGATTTGTTGGTGAGCGGCTGTTCCCCTTTCTCCCTTGAGGTTAGGCTTGAATTCTCAGAAATTGGGGCTTTCCTCCTCCCTAAAAGAAACCTCAACAACTTTGACCTGAACCCAAAAAAGGGAGTAGATCACTGCCAGTTTTTAATTCTGTGAGTAGATTGCAGTCTCTTGGGAGTTGGCCACCCCTGGTTATATTGATGTTGTGAAACATATACATATGCTAAAAAATTCAGACGGTGCATGATTAGTTATCCATTAGGTTTCGTTGAGTGCTCTAGTACCTAGCAAGCATGTTCTGTTGCTATATCTCGAGAGCCAGTGTGGTGTAGTGGTTAAGAGCGGTAGTCTCGTAATCTGGGGAACCGGGTTTGCGTCTCCGTTCCTCAACATGCAGCTGCTGGGTGACCTTGGGCCAGTCACACTTCTCTGAAGTCTCTCAGCCCCACTCACCTCACAGAGTGTTTGTTGTGGGGGAGGAAGGGAAAGGAGAATGTTAGCCGCTTTGAGACTCCTGAAGGGGAGTGAAAGGCGGGATATCAAATCCAAACTCTTCTTCTTCTTCTTCTAATTGAAATATCTCCTTTTGCAGTATGGTTTCTCCACCTAGTACTTTGATTGCCCATTACAGTGTGTAATGCCTTTCTAGAAACAGTTTCAGCTATGTATTTGAAGAATTAACATTTAAATCTCAGAAACGAAGTTTCGCCTTGCTTGTGAAAAAGGCATGCAAACTTTATTTTGGTATCAAGAGAAACCATGGCCCCCCACTTTTTTTATTATTTATTTATTGTAAAACATGCGTAACACTGTCGACAGCTTGGCTGAAAGATGGATCTTGCCGAAAGTGGCTTGCTGTGCTGATGGTTTGAAGAGAGCCAAGAGACCATGTCACAGATCGTTGTTTCTTTTTGACAAATACACCAGGCATTGGGCCAAAATCTAAACATACTGTACAATGTCCAAATTTGCCATGTGCTATAAGATCCATTGTACCAAGTCAAAGCAATGTTGTCAATGAGCCACTAGTTGATCCTTAAAAAAAGTATCCCTGCTACCAAATTAGGTTTGATGGGGGGGAAATGTCAAAGCCATGGATAAACACGGAAAAGGTTTTCTTTCTCTGAAATAAAAGTTTCCAGGGATCTGTGAGGCCAAACTCAAGGAAGGGATATTTGTAGGTTCACAAATAATAAAAGGCAATGTATTTGATGATATGGTAAATGAAGTTGAAGGCAGAACATGGAAAGCATTTGAATCTGTTGTTACAAATTTTCCTGGAAATTTTAAGACCATAAGCTACAAACAATTGACAGTGAATTTCTAAGATGCTTATAAAACTATGGGAAGTAATATGTCTCTGACAATTCATTTCTTGGATTCATATCTTGACTTTCCCCCACCCAACGTGGGTGCTGTGAGTGATTAACATGGGGAGTTGTTTCAACAATGTATTTCTGCCATGGAAAAGAGGTTCAAGGCAGGTGAGTCCCAGCAGGCTTACGGATTTCTGCTGGTCATCAGTAAGGAATGTTCCAAAAGCAAAATACAGTTGTACTTCGGAAGTCAAAAGGAATCCATTCCGGAAGTCTGTTCCGGAAGTCTGTTCAGAAATCAAGGTGTGGCTTTCGATTGGCTGCAGGAAGCTCCTGCAGCCAATCAGAAGCCATGGAAGCCACGTCGGACGTTCAAGTTCCAAAGAACGTTCACAATCCCGGAACACTCACTTCCGGGTTTGCAGTGTTTGGGAGCCAAAATGTCTGAGTCGCAAGGCGTTCGTCAACCAAGGTACAACTGTATAGATGTAAAACAGCATCAGATAATTTTTTTTTTTTATGTGTTCATAATATTAAAAAGACTTCTATTTGCATATAGTTTTTGCCTTGTTCACTTCAGAAATAAATTCTCCAGTACAATAGTGGTGGGTGGTAGAGAAAATTCAAAGTGATTTCCAAACCAAAATAGTCTATTTTGTGTAAGACACACTATATCTTTTTCAGGTCACAACATTTTTGTGGGGTTTTTTGTTTGGTCATGCAATGTGTTCATCTCCCAATTGCTTCCATGTGATTTCCACTCACTGGTTGTATTCCTACCCTCTGGAGCAACTGGTCTTTTCCACCTTCTGCAGGAAAGTCCTCCAGACATTTGAAAACCATGTCGTCTGTCAGGGAACTGCCATCGGCACAGGGGTGAGAGGGGAAAAGCTGGATGGATTACAGAGAGCCCCCAAAGATCGTGGGAAGCAGCTCCTCCTCAGCGGAGGAGAGTAACCACGCCTCTAGTGGAGAGGAGCTTCAGGGCTGAGAGGAGGCGAGGTGATGCCAGGACACCTTGGCTGAGCAAAGTGGGGAGGAGAGAGGTCCTCCGTTACCCAAGCCTTCCTTGCGCAGTAAGCTTTCGCGCCGAGAGGGGAGGCGCAGACTGGGCGCCAAGAAACTACTCTGCTGGGGAAGGTTTAAGGGCCGCCCACTCACAGATTCTGCCAGTGAATGAGCAAGACACGGAATTGAGGCGCTCTGAATTGTAAAGGTTTTTATCACCAATAAGAAACCTTTTAAAACAGAATATTGAAGCTTATTGCCTGATTGCTCTCGAGCAACCAACCGATACTTCTAACATCGCCCCTGAATCTTTCCTTTTGCCAGACTAAACAGATCCAGCTCTTTCAACAATTCCTCCTAGGACTTAGTCTCCAAATCCCTCATCAACCTGACTGCCATGCATTTTTTAAAATATGATGTGCAGAACTGGACACAGTACTCTAGGTGTAGTATGATTAGCACAAAACATACTGGAACAATTACTTACTGCAGTCTGGCCAACATGTATCTGTTAATGCAACCTAAGACTTAATAGCTTTTTTTCTTTTTTCTTTTGCAACTGCATTACACTGCTGGCTCATGTTCAACTTGTGATCCTCTAAGAAGCAAAGATCCCTTTTCTATGTGCTGCTGCCAAGCCATTTGATTTTATGCTTTCACTTTTTTTTGTACCGAAATGCAAGACTATTTTCTCTGTTGAGCTTCGTAATAATTGTCATAATAAATCTGTCTGTCTTTAAATTGAGAAGATTATTTGTTGTTTAACATTAAAAATCAATGTAAAGTGCTGACTAAAACCTATTTTTATAGATTAAGGAAGGAAGGAAGGAAGGAAACATCTTAAATTGTAGGACATGGGTGTATTTGTCAGAATTGTTTGCATTTTGCCATTATTAAGCTTTTCTTTTACTCAGGGTTGCCAGTCAATGTGTACAGAAGAGCCAGGATTGCATACCAACAGCAGCTATTTCAGCACTGATAATTTAGTCTTTTCCTGCCATACACCAATGAGTGTGTGTGTGTGTGTGTGTGTGTGTGTATTCCTTTTTTAATAGGAGCTTCAGAGTGTTGGTGCTGACCTTTGAAGCCCTAAACGGCCTTGGCCCAGTATACCTGAGGGAGCATCTCCACCCCCATCGTTCAACCCAGACACTGAGGTCCAGCTTTGAATTGTGCTCGGAAATGTACTGGGAGCCAGTGTAGGTCTTTCAGGACCAGTGTTATATGGTCTCAACGGCTGCACCCAGTCACCAGTCTTTCTTCTAGATGGGCTACATTTTCAGGATGGTGGGCTCCATCTGCCCTGTCATTTAATTGCAGTGTTGTTGTTGTTTTAACAGACCGGGGGCCCCAACCCTGCCTTAGGTCTACTTGCATTATTTACAGGCTTGCAGGCAAGCAGCTCTTTGGTATTTCATACATTTGCTCAGCTCACTTTTGTCCTGTATATCATCATTGCTTTGTGAACATTCTATTCTTTTGCCTCAGTCATTTTCTCTTCATTCATGACACCTGAAATCAAAGAAAAGGTATTAAAATTTGACTTATAGTTATGAAACTCCATTCCTTATTCTGCAATAAGTATCCAAGAAGTCTGGTATATGTCAGTAGGTTTAATGTGACACTGTATTTATGTAAAACAATTAAAGATATGGCTGCGTATGTATATGCACTGCACTGGTAAAGTTTATGACACCCATGATGTCATTATTGGCTAAATATTCATGATGGCAGACATCTACCCAAGATTATTTGCAGGCTTACTTAAGGAGCCTACACTCCCCACCCCATGGGACGTGGAAGTGCAACTATTCCATCACCTAATTCTACTCTACTTTCTATGTGTTGTGAGCTGGAAGGGGTAGGAACAGGATGATACCATCCCAGCCCCCTGCCCATTCAGAACACAAGCTTGTGGGAATCATTGGGACATTTTCTCAGGCATGCTTTGGTAATGAGTTCGCATGTCATGAATCACACTTGGCTAATGTGAATTATCCTCACATTATTATTGCACCGGGAGATCGATATTATGCTGGCGCTGTAATGTTTTTATTTCTTTTATTGCTTTGTACAACAAAATCTTGCTGCTGACCGTTTTCGTGAAGCTCTTTGCTCCCTGTGAAAGAAGTGTTGCCTTCTCTGCCTCTTTCTCAGGAAGAGAAAGAACTTTGAAGAATTTATCCTTAAGGATAGTGGGGAAGCGGGGGGTTGTGTACATACCTTAACTGTATACATCTTTTTTCTCAAAGAAAAGCATTGCAACATGCCCCCTGCACCTTCACCACGGCAGGGTTTTCTTTACAAACGGGCTTCCTCACCTGTGGTAATTTCTGGAATGGCACAAGTGACCACGTGAAATATATGTTTTGCTTCATTGAAAGCTTTAAGATTCTAGATCATCCATAATTAAACACCACCTTCTTCTCCTTCTTCATCTCTTCCTCAGTGGCGGCTCAATCCAACTTAATTTTACAAGGTAAATATTATACTTGGAGCCAAGTTTATATTCTAAACAGGCACCATTCAAATTGCATCTTTGAAAAATAGTTTTGGGATATGCAGCTAGAGAGATTGTAAGCCACCAGATGGGGATTCGTTTTTACAACAGCAACAGCAACAAAGTTATTGAACAGCACATAAGAATTTAAGAAGCTTTAAGAAGCAAAGAGAAGAGTTGAGTTAAGGGAAATGCTGTTCTGTTATTGTTTCTCTGCTTTGGCTTGGCTTGAGCATTAATGATGGATGTTAATTAATGGAGAAGCATTGGAGCAGATCATCTGCATCATCTTGATGAGGGTTAGCCGGCTCCTATACTCTCAGGAGCCACTACTTTCTCTGCAAAGTGATAGAGGTATTGGAAGTGCATTTTCCTGCACAGACCAACCCCTTCACTTTTAGTTATATGCCATAATGCAGCCGATGCCATCTAGAAAGAACAGCATTGCAATTATTTATTTATAACACATTTCTGCACTGCTCTTTAGCTGTTAAAAAGAGCCCCAAGACAGCTGACGCAACAATAAAATAAAATTAAATGCAAGATAAACTGATAAAGAAAACCATAACTAGATCAAATTAAGACACATTAAAAGCCAGGAAAAACAAAACAATGTCTTAACAACTCACTTAAAGCAGTGTTTCCTAACCCAGTGGCGTGGCGTGGCGTGGCGTGGCGTGGCGTGGCGTGGCGGGCCACAGGGGTGATTGCCCCAGGCGCAAAATTGTTAGGGGCGTAAAATTTCAACACCCAGTGCTGCCTTAATACAGCTGCACACTTCCATCGATGGGCTCCGTTGAAAATGGTATCTCCATGCGAACCAGGAAGTGACCTCTCCAGGCAACAAAACAACTCTTATCTTCTTATCTCTGTGGCTGCAATCTCCTGGGTGACGCAGATGCCATGCTCCATCCATTTCCCTCTCTCCCACCCCGGGCCCTGGCAACCTACGCTATGCTACTGTCCTAAATTGTGGGTTGCAACCCAAGATTGCCCCAAAGCCTGTGCAAGTGGGTCAAGTAAAACCAAAATCATTATTACTTGTAACTGTTGATTGCTACCATGAGAACCCCTTATATGTTTCTGCTTTGTATCATAATGCTGTGTTGACATTTATAGCTGAATGTCAGTCAAGCTCAAGCCTTACATTTTAAAACTTGGGAACTGCCCGTTGGAGGTAGACCCTGTGATAGCTTGACACAAAGTGCCCATACATGGAGCTGTTTTGAGGAACCTATGCATCAGAGGAGATCTGTGCTACTTACTCAAAAGTCTCTGCGCAAGCAGCTTGGGGTGGTGGAGCCTATGGCAGAGGCTGTCCTGGAAGAGGTAGAGGAAGCGAGGTGGCAGAAGCCGGACACAGGGCCATCTTACTCATAGGCGCTAGGTGTGATGGCTTGGGATTCGGACTTGGAGGCTGAACCTGAGGGATCCCAGCCTGCACAGGATTCCCCACCTCCAGAACCAGCTGAGACGGGGCTGGGGCTTGAACCTGAAGAGTCCTCACCTGTGCTGGATCCTCAGGTGCAGGCACCAGCTGAGTCTGCTGTGGCTCCTGAGGGAATGGAGGACCCATTGCCTGCAGGTGCTCCACTCTCAGCCCCGTCAGGGGAAGAGGAGGTTGCCTCTGGGTCCGGTAACCCTCCAGCCTCTCCTGAGCTGCAGAGACTCAGGGCAGAGAGGCGGAAGGAACTAAGTTCCCGCAGGAGAAGTGCTCGCCTCCAGGCCAGGAGAGGCTAGTTTCCAGAGGATCGGGGCCACCCTATGCCTTGGGGCAGATAAAAGCCAGTCAGCCCCAGTCCCAGTTGAGGGACCAACGTTGTTGGTAGCCTGTTCCTGCCAGCACCCTGTTCTGCCGGATCTCCTGACCTTACCCAACTCCCTGCCTTGGACCCAGCTACAGCTTTGACGGACTGCCTCCATACTGCACCCTTGACCTCGGACTGGACTCAGACCTCACCTCATGGTTAACTCATGGGACCAGCACACTAGGGGTGTGGGGCACCCGGGCACTGGGCTCTCAGGGGCACCAGGCTGAGAGTCTGGGGTCCAGGAGCTGAGTCCGGGGAAGAGCCCGCCCATCGTTCGGAGCACCGCAGTGGGCTCTTCTGCTGCGGGCGGCTCTGCGCCGTGAGTTTGGGGGCGACCGAGCCAGTGAGACACTGAGGCAGCTGGCCGGCTCCACCCTCCTACACGCCTGGTTCTTGGCAACCTGGGAGGGGGGCTGCCGGGCAGATCTTTGCACCCTGGCGCTGCATATGCTTAAGACAGTCCTGGCCGGACATCACAGACGTCAAACAGATTATGTGATTATGATGTCCCACTTAATTTGGGGCAGTTGAGTGGTGTGCTGGGCTGCTGAGGAGGTGGCAGATCCGGTCTCTAAGGAGCATGCCACAGCGGCAGCAGTGAGCAATGGAGTCTGGAACTGCTGCTCCTGCGGATTCTGCCACCTGAGGCAGTTGCCTCACCTTGTCTCATGGGTGGGCCAGCCCTGCCACTGAATAACCTGAGCTAGCTGACAACGCAATAGATGTGCCGCCTCCGTATCTTTTCAAGACAAGTGTTTCAGCAGTGACTGGTATCAGAATGAAATACAGCAGCAGGCTATGTATCAGTAACGATCTGAGGCTTTTCCCGACAACCATCAAACCCCACATTTACGTACTTGTTGGCAAAACGCAAAGCCCTCCCTCCCACTGCTACTTGCCAAAATAGACTTTATCATGAATTAAACTATGAAAAACATCAATGGTTCATTATATTTAACACTGCTTGTATAACTGTATATTTTTAGAATAAATATTTATAGCTTATGAAGCAATGCTCTGCAATTAGATTGTTGGTGTTCTTACATTCCCATAAACAAAACTGTAAATAACTTTGTAAGTACTATGAATATTTTACCAAATTTTACATTAATGGGGGCATTAAGTATTTTTTTTGCTTGGATGCCTCAAGTAATGGTTATAAAATACACAAACTTACAGTTAAGATGCATAAATGTGACGGCTGCGGAAGATTTAAGGTCCATAACTTATGTGACAATCCAGTACGTTTGGTTTTGTCGGTCGCCATACTAACATGGCTGGGAGCCACTGACCTAAAGGATAACAGTGAAGAGACCAATCATGTCATCCTTGGGAGGGACTTTCACAGTTGTAACACTCCCTCCCATAGGTCACACACACACTCTACATGCAGATATGGGCCTTAGAATATGAGTACAACTGAAGGGCAAGTACAGGAGGGAAGAGGCATTCTTCCGGATAACCTGGTCCATGCAATTTTGGGCTTTATGGATAATGACCATAGCTGTCAACCGTCCCTTATTTGGCGGGAAAGTCCCTTATCCCAGCGTCGTGTCCCACTGCTGTCCCTTATTGATGATGGCCCTTAAATTTCCCGGGTTTCAAAGGAAGCAGCTCCTCTCCCTCCCTCCCTGCCGGCCAGGGAGGAGGGAGGCTCCAACTGTGTTGCTTGGCTGTGTTGCTCACCCAATAAGGAGTCTAAGAACGACTTGTGCCGATCAAATCGGCCACGTTGCCTGGGGACTCGCCTTTGCTCAGCACTTCCCAGCGGAGAGGTGACGGTGGTTTTCCTTGCTGCATCCCCTTTGCCGGGTTGCTGCACTGTGGGAACCACCGCTTGAGGCTTCGTTTGGCTGCTGGCTGGGCTTTCTGCCTTTGGCTCGGAGGGGCTCAGAAGTTGAACATACCCGTGGTCCGAAAATCCCTTATTTTGGCTGCTGATCCCTTATTTTCGAGGCTGCTGGTCCCTTATTTTCAAGTTTGTAAGTTGACAGCTATGGTAATGACAAGCATGTTCAATTGGAAACTAGTGAAATTTAATATAAGGTTACCAGACGTCCCTGTATCCCAGGGACAGTCCCCAGATTTACAAATCAGTCCCCTGACAAAATCCTATCATTCCTACTGAAGTTGAAAAGTGTCCCTGGATTCATTGGGGGGGGGGGGAATCTGGTCACCCTGATTTAATAAGAAGTGTGTGCCTCTGCTTGCCCCCCCTCCCCAGTCCAAAAACTTCTCCCACAAGGCTGCCTTTTAACAATCTGCCTAAAACAATTCCCCAGGTCTCCCCGCAGCCTGCCTAGGTAACATAGTTTATGACTTCTAGGCATGGAGTGATTAGAATAATTAGGGACCACAACAGTTTTATGAACAAAATAAAAAGCTTAGTAAAAGATTTAGAAGGTTCCTTGATGATAAGCAAAGCAGAGATAGTTTGCTAGCACACAAGCAGCTTCCTCGTGGAGCAAAGGAACAAAATAAAACAGGACAATACGCAATCCTTTCCCCATATCAGTACAAAATCCCCAAGGATATGAATTTACATGAGGATTCACCTGTTTGTAAACTCTCCAGCTTGGCTGTGTTGTGTTTGTCTTCCCGAGATGTCACTTTTATCGTACCTTGAAAATAAAAACAAACTGACCAATTCTAGCGTTTGCCTGTGTGTGTGTTGCAAATCACAGGATCCAGGAAGTTTTGTGAACTGTAATTCCCAGTTTCAGAAGGGCTAGCTTCCAATTTTCACATCCTCAGTTACCGTTCCCCCTTCCCCAGATCAGGTCAGGTATAGCGAGTTAACCACATGAGCTCTATGTGGGGCTTCGCTGCACTAGATCTAGAGGCTGCAGTGTGTTCAAAATGCTGAAGCGCAATTGCTGACAGCACTGAGACCCTGTCAGCACGCAACCCCTCTTCTCAGAGATCAGCAGTGGCTGTCAAGTTTAAGGTGTTCTTATTATCATATGCCTTGAACAAATTGGGACCAGTTTCCTTGTGAAATCACCTTTACCCCTGTTATCTACTGAGTTGAATAGGATCCAAAATGCAGCAGTCTGATTGGTCCTAGAACAATAGGATTTAGAGTGCAGCAGTCTGATTGGTCCTAGAACAATGCAGCAGTATGATTGGTCCGCAGGAGCCACCAAATCCAGCTCCAGGTGGAAATGAATCCACAACCTGATTGGCCTACAGGAGAATTCCGGAATTAGCCAGTCACGAGGGGCCCATTGTGTAAATAATGTATATAAAGCAGACATCCTGGGGGAACTTCCATTCCTCCTCACCACTATGAGCTGAATAAAGAGCATGAAATCCACTCTCGACTCTGTAGCTCAAGACCACACCCCAAAACATCATACTTACATCACAGATGGAGGCGGTCTACAACAGAAATTCTGCTTGCCAGGATACCTGATAATGGTCACTGTTTGCATTACCTGGGCAGTGTGGCCATTCTTTGGTGATGGTTAATACTTTAGTTCCCAAATCCAGGTCACAGGCTCACCCTATTCATACGCAAATACTCCCTTAGGACAGGATTTGTAAGCAAAAGACAATGGGGAGGCTTTCCCCTTTCCTTTCTCCTTGCAGCGAAATATTTGTTTGTTTTTTTTTTATAAATATTTATTAAAGTTTTTAAATATAAATGCACAAATAATAAACAGTCTTACTTCTATCACAGACAAATAATAAACAGTCTTACTTCTATCACAGACATAATTTCATCACTTCTTTGGACTTCCTCACGTCTCCCGCTCCCATTTACATCGTTAAAAGTTTTTTCCAAACAAATTATCAACTTGTTTACAATCTCATGTCCACTCATTCAAATATAATCTAGCACTTCTTCCAAAAAATTTTATATTTTCTTTAGTCTCACTTATCATCAAATTTCAAATCTAATTTAATGGTGGCCAGTTTTTTATAATCTAGCATCCTTCTTAGCATTCAACCAAATTACAATGTTTTTGTAGATACTTCTTGAATTTCTCCCAGTCTTCCTCCATCTTCTCTTCTCCCAGGTTACGGATTCTGCCTGTCATCTCGGCCAGTTGCATATAGTCCATCAGTTGCATCTGCCACTCTTCCAGTGTGGGTAGATCTTGAGTTTTCCAGTTTTTTGCGATGAGTATCCTTGCTGCCGTTGTTGCATACATAAAGAATGTTCGGTCCTTCTTTAACACCTTCTGGCCGACAATACCCAGAAGGAAGGCCTCTGGTTTCTTAGTGAAGGTATACTTAAATACCTTTTTCAGCTCATTATATATCATTTCCCAGAAGACCTTCACCTTAGGGCATGTCCACCAGAGGTGAAAGAATGTTCCTTCGTTTTCTTTACATTTCCAACATTTATTATCAGACGAATGGTATATTTTGGCAAGTTTAACTGGGGTCATGTACCATCTATATATCATTTTCATTACATTTTCCTTCAGAGCATTACATGCGGTGAAGTTCAGCCCAGTGGTCCACAACCTTTCCCAGTCCTCAAACATAATGTTATGCCCAATGTCCTGTGCCCATTTTATCATAACCGATTTGACCATTTCGTCTTGTGTATTCCATTTTAACAGCAAGTTATACATTCTAGATAATACCTTAGTCTTTGGTTCTAACAATTCAGTTTCTAACTTCGATTTCTCCACCTGGAACCCTAACTTTTTATCATTTTTAAAAACTTCTTTAATCTGAGCATAATGTAACCAGTCTCGCACCTTATCCTTCATTTTCTCTAAACTCTGCAATTTCCAATTGTCTCCATCTTTTTCTAATATTTCCCAATATTTTGGCCATTTAGCCTCCATATTGGGTCTTTTTAGGGCCTTAGCCTCCAGAGGTGAGAGCCACCTTGGAGTTTTATTTTCCAGTAAGTCTTTGTATTTTGTCCAGACATTAAACACTGCTTTCCTGACAATATGGTTCTTAAAGGCCTTATTGATCTTAACTTTGTCATACCATAGGTATGCATGCCAACCAAAAGCATTGTTAAAACCTTCCAAGTCCAACACGTCAGTGTCTTCGAGAAGTAGCCAGTCTTTTAGCCAGCAAAAAGCTGCGGCTTCATAATACAACTTTAAGTCTGGCAGGGCAAAGCCCCCTCTTTCTTTCGCATCTGTTAATATCTTAAACTTAATTCTGGGCTTTTTGCCCTGCCAGACAAATCTGGATATATCTTTCTGCCACTTCCGGAAGCACTCCGTTTTGTCCACGATCTGTAATGTTTGAAACAAAAACAACATTTTTGGCAATACATTCATCTTGATAGCAGCAATTCGGCCTAACAAAGAAAGCTTCAATTTTGTCCAACTGTCCAAGTCTCTCTTAATTTCAGACCAACATTTTTCATAATTATCCTTAAATAGACTCAGGTTTTTTGCTGTTATGTTTACCCCTAGGTATTTTACTTTTTTAACCATAGTTAGTTCTGTTTCTCTCTGAAACCTTTCCGACTCTGTATCTGTCAAATTTTTTCCCAACACTTTAGTTTTCTGTTTATTTAATTTAAATCCTGCCACCCGACCAAAATCCTGTATCAGTTGTAATACTCTTTTCGTACTAGATTCTGGCTCCTGCAGAGTCAAAACTAGGTCATCTGCAAAAGCTTTCAATTTGTATTGTTTCGCTCCGACCTGAATCCCTTCCACCAACCGGTCCCCTCTGATCAAGTTCAAGAGCACCTCCAGAACCGAAATAAATAACAAAGGGGAAATCGGGCAGCCTTGTCGTGTTCCTTTTTCAATTTTGAACTCTTCTGTGACCACATTGTTAACTATTAGTTTAGCCTTTTGTTCTGAATATATTGCGTCAATCCCATTCTCAAACCCCCGTCCCACTCCCATTTCATTCAAATTTCCCTTCATAAATTTCCAAGAAATATTGTCAAAGGCCTTCTCCGCGTCTATGAAAATTAACACTGCTTTTGTATTTATATCTGTTTGCAAAAGTTCCAAAACGTCAATAATGTTCCTAGTATTTGCAAACATATGTCTGCCTGGGAGAAAGCCTGCCTGGTCTTTATGAATTACTTCATTAAGAACTCTTTTAAATCTACTTGCCAAAATGTCTGCAAATATTTTGTAATCCACATTCAGAAGGGAGATGGGACGGTAGTTTTTAAGTTGTGTCTTTTCAGCTTCAGATTTTGGTATCAATGTGATAAAAGCTTCCTTCCACGATTCCGGCGCCTTCTTCCCTTCCATAATTTCATTACAGACCTCCATCAATGGTTGGATCAGATAGTCTTTTAGTGTCTTATAATACTTGGAGGTCAGACCGTCTGGCCCTGGAGATTTGCCCAATTGCATGTTCTGGATAGCTTGTTCAATCTCTTGCTGTGTTATTTTGTTGTTCAGGATTAATCTGTTTTTTTGTGACAACTTTGTTAGACCATTTCTTTCCAAAAATTGTTTAATCTCAACCTCATCTTGCGGCCCTTGAGTGTATAATTTTTTAAAGTATCTCTGGAAGCACTTTCTAATTTCCATGGGGTTCTGGATATTTCTTCCTTCAATTTCTAGGTTTGTAACTGTATTTAGTTTCTGTCTCTTCTTCAACTGCCAGGCTAGCAGTTTCCCACATTTATTTGCCGATTCAAAAGTTTTTTGTTTCATTAATTTAATCTTCCATTCTATTTCTTGGTTTATCAATTTGGAGTATTGAGCTTGATACAGTTTAATTTCTCTCAGAATCGGCTGTGACTTCGGATTTGATCTTAATTTCTTCTCCAATTCTTTGATTTTCTGCAAAATCTTATCCTTCCTTTCATTTTGTGTTCTTTTCTTTACAGTGTTCTGTTGTATCAAGAACCCCCTCATAACAGCTTTGCTTGCGTCCCAGATAGTTCTTTTTTCCACCGTAGTGTTCATATTTATTTCAAAATAATCCTTTAGAGTTTTTTGGGCCTTCTTGACAATCTCCTGATCTCTAAACAAGCTATCATTCATCTTCCATCTAAAGGAACCGGTTTCCTTGCAGCGAAATATTTGAGGTCAATTTGGGAGAGTCAAAATGGCTTCAGGATTGCTCTCCTGTGCTATTTCAGACACGTGGTTTATATACTTATGCATGCATTTGCCTTGCACATTTATGAACATTAAATTTATATTTGAGACCTTAGAATTCTTATAACACCCACTTAACAGCTTCAATCTGTAGAACTTGCACTGTGACAGGTGCTACATAATACCCGTTTCTGTTTTTGTCAGAAATTATTGTTTTATTGTGGCAGCACCTGAACTTTGGAACTCCCTGAAGTAGGTGCCTTCGGTTTTCTCTTTTTAGTGCCTGTCAAAAACCTGTTTGTTAAGACAAGCCAACCCAGATATGTGGGATGTTGATTTGTATTTTAATCTGCTTTTAGTTTGTTGCTGATTTTATTGTTTTTAACGTTTTTAATAGTTGTTTTAAGTAATTGTTTTGTTTTTTATTCTTTTTGCAAACCACTTTGAAGATTTCTTTCTTTCTTTCTTTCTTTCTTTCTTTCTTTCTTTCTAGCAGTGTATAGAATTTGTGAAACAAATAAAATAGCCCTATAGCCCCCAAAGAGACCATCAAGAGTTTAAATGCTCATATAATACAAACCAATCCAATTACAGTTCAAATCCATAAATAATAGACTAGAGTGGGACAAAACAGAATAAAATAAGACCCGTAGAGCTGGAATGTCTGTTGCAAATCCAGCCCGGAAATCTGTGAACAAACAGCTCCTGAATAAAGCAGCCGAAAATCTATTCCAGCTTTAATAACGCTCCTCTAAAATTCCTAGTCTTCAGCAAATGACAGCTAAATGGCAGCCTCCATGTTTCTGAGGGCTCCCAGAAAAACAAATGTTGATGAACATGTGCAAAATAGCTTTGCAGTTGTTTGATTCAGCGGCACTGATACTGCAGATACCACAGAGTCAATGCCACTTAGTTCTGGCGAGTAAATGATAATTGGTGTCTTTATTCCAGCCATTGAAATTGCTGTACGAGCTTCAGAGGGGAAAGGTAATCAGAAAGGGACACAAGCAGATTGTGTATCAAGTATTTTATTTCGGCATGCGGCTGACATTTCATTTTAGCATTCTGTCGTGCTGGGCTGCGTTAAACATTTTAACTAAATGATGTGGTGGAATAATAAAGCACCAAGGCTAAGAAGATATATATGTATAGGACTATTTTCAGCTGTGAAAGCAGAGCGCTGGCTCGTGTCAAGGTAAAGAATCAGGAGACACTCCAGAGAAACTGCTCAATACAATTGCAAACTCTGAACAGTACTCAAAACTGTGTGGTGCTAAAAAAAAAAAATGGGGGGCACCTCTCATGCTCCGCTCTACAGCATTTTTGGGGTGTCCCCTGCAGTGTGGTGCTCAGTGTGGCCACACTGGCCCAACAGAGACTCCATTTCCTCAGGGTCTTGCGAAAGAATAACGTTAAACAACAATTGATGAACTCGTTTTACTGATTCACAATAGAAAGTGTCCTTTCATATTGTATTACAGTGTGGTATTCTGGCTTGACTCTTGAGAGTCCCATGGACTGCAAGAAGATCAAACCTCTCCATTCTGAAGGAAATCACTGGAAGGACAGATCCTGAAGCTGAGGCTCCAAGACTTTGGCCACTTCATGAGAAGAGAAGACTCCCTGGAAAAGACCCTGATGTTGGGAAAGATGGAGGGCACAAGGAGAAGGGGACGATAGAGGATGAGATGGTTGGACCGTGTTCTTGAAGCTACGAACATGAGTTTGACCAAACTGTGGGAGGCAGTGGAAGACAGGAGTGCCTGGCGTGCTCTGGTCCAGAGGGTCACGAAGTGTCGGACACGACTAAACAACTAAACAACAACAACATGCTGGCTTGACAGCCATGGACAGAAAGTCTCTACAGAGGGTGGTGAATACAGCCCATGATATCATGGGCTGTCCCTTGAGTCTGCTAGATGACATCGCAAGGGATTGTTGCCTTAGGAGAGCGAGAAAAATTCTCAGGGATGACTCACACCCCGGCCATCACATCTTTAATCTTCTACCCTCGGACAGGAGATATAGAAGTATAATCAGTCGTACCGTACCAACAGGCTAAAAAATAGCTTCTATCCGTGGTCTGTTAGGCTGTTGAAAGGAAATTAACATAGTGAAATTGACTTGTGAGGTGGTGTGTTGTTCGATAAGCACACAGAGTGCAACAAGTCTGGGTGTTGGGGGGGGGGGGGGCTCATTTAATTTCATTGTACACTGGTTGTACAATGACTATAAAGGTATTATTTTTATATTATTATTATTAGTAGTAGCAGTAGTAGTACCCTAAAACTGCCTCTCACTTCTAGATCTTTGTTGCCACCACCACATTGCTGTGGTGTCCAGATGGGTGCAGTGGGGAAGATGCCTGATTTCTGCTGTCTAAAATCAGAATTATGATCAGAAAAAACCCCACCTTGAATTATTATCCTGCCCTTTCAAGAATATCTTGGTTTCTGGAGCCTAATCCCTGAGCACAGATGGGGACTGGAAAGAATCCATCAATAAGTGGCTTAAAAAACCAAACAAACCTACCCTAAATGTTGTGTCCTGGTAAACCCACATTCTCTTCTAAGGAAAAATGTATTATTTTGCCTGATGTTGCACCTCCATGGGCAAGGTCACCTCAAAAGATCCTGGATAGCCTGAGCTATCTTCCCCAAAGGAACCTGAAGCAGGATTTTGCTGAACCGGTATAGCTTTTGTTAGTTATTGGGTGCTAAAACCACATCACAGTTGAGTACAACCGAACAGGCTTTAATGGGGCAATCAAGAAAAGCACATATTGATTGCATCATTTTCAAAAGCACAGATGATACTTCTCCCTGGGAAAATTACTACAATACTGTCAAGGTAAATCGGTTCTTTTTCCTTCTTCATTGTACGCCAGGTTTCTCAAGGACAGAAGCTCTTACTCTGGGATGTCTATCTGTGCCTTAGGACCACCCCAGGAGGTTACTGACTGATTCATGGGCCAGACCCTCCTCTTAGGGGCTTCTAAATAACCCAGGTAAGTAGCCCTAAGCTGTTACATGTGTCACGTGATAGTTATTCCATGATACTTGGTACTCCTTGCCTGTTGACATTACACAGGAACCTCAACTGTATTCTTTTCAGGGCTGGCTTGAAATCACCACCACCATCTTTTCGTACCTTTAAAGCCCTAAACGGCCTCAAAGGCCCAGTATACCTGAAGGAGCATTTCCACCCCCATCGTTCAGCCCGGACACTGAGGTCCAGCGCCGAGGCCTTCTGGCAGTTCCCTCATTGCGAGAAGTGAGGCTACAGGGAACCAGACAGAGGGCCTTCTCGGTAGTGGCACCCACCGTGTGGAACGCCCTCCCTTCAGATGTGAAGGAAATAAGCAGCTATCTTATCTTTAAAAGACAGCTGAAGGCAGCCCTGTTCAGGGAAGTTTTTAATATGTAACGCTGTACTGTTTTTAACACTTGATTGGGAGCTGCCCAGAGTGGCTGGGGAGACTCAGCCAGATGGGCGGGGTATAAATAATAAATTATTATTATTATTATTATTATTATTATTATTATACCAGCTATGTAGACATTTCATGTGTTTTATCTCTTTTTAGCTACTGCCGATTAAAACCATTTGTAAATGTTTTTAAACACCTGTTTTTATTGGGGACTTCAAGGCTGTGTTTTATATTTTTGTAAGCCACTTCTTAAAATCAAGCAGCATATACATTTTGTTAAAATAAACAAAAGCCCCCCTTGCGTATTGGGACTGCAGGACTGCTCTGTCAAATTCTTTAATTCCAAATCTAATTAAGGTGGCGCGTCTTCTGCAGTGCACAGTGGATTTCACAACCCAGTGGAATAATGTAAATATCGTAATTGGTCTGGTGCTTATTCGTCCTTTTCTGTTCTCTCAGCTTCACAAGAGATTTCCTTGCTAAGAGCTACCTTTAATTCAAACATTTTGCTCCTGAAGTACCTGTGACTTGGGACATTTAATCACAAAGAGAATGTTCAACTGAAAAAAAACACCCTTTGGTATAGATTTATGGTGTTCTGAGAGAGCTTTAGCACTAGTGGAATCATTTATCCTGTCTCTTTGACCGCTGCCTTTCTTGGGCTGTGAAGAATCGGGACATTTTAATAGGATAATTTCTCACAAGTAGATAGCCTGTTATGTCAAGGGCTGTCCAGGAGAGAGTCCTCTTTTTCCGTATGTCTGGTATGAGACGCAGAAGATGGGATGAGGTGGCAAGTGGGTGGTCAGTCTTTTTTCCACTCAATAGGTCAAAGGCAAGCTGGCAGCTCAGCTGCTCCCATTGGCTCAGTAACCGCACCGTGAATTGAAACCTCAAATGCCCCCCAGTCGGAAATGACCCGGGCAGAAAACCACAAAGGAGCAGCCATTTCGTTTTCCAGCCAATGTCCCTGGAAAGGAAACAGAAGCAACATCATTTGCCCGGGGTCTTTGAGCTTTCAATTTGTGCAGTAACAGTGAAAGTAGCTCAGCGGCTGACTTGCCTTGGCTTCCTTCCTGCGAAATTTAAATGGTGGTTATTGTTTTCAAATGCACATCTGCACAACAGTGTTCTTGAAGCTACCAGCATGAGTTTGACCAAACTGTGGGAGGCAGTGGAAGACAGGAGTGCCTGGCGTGCTCTGGTCCAGGGGGTCACAAAGAGGCGGACACGACTAAATGACTAAACAACAACAACAACAAAGGCAGGACATACAAAACCTAATTTCACTATTGCGAATCATTTTGCATCATCTAGAAAAATGTGTTTCAGATAAAACAAACCAGGAAGGGGGTGACATTCGATGCTACCTTCTATAAAACAAGGTATTTTCAGAGAGCAGGACTTCATGTGTAATGGTTTTAGGGGTTGCTCGTGCGTAAGTCGTCGCCACACCTGGCTGAGTTACCTGGGTGAACCCTATTCTGTCTGGACAGCCACTCACCCGTGGCTGTCTCAGTCGCTGGCAGAATCCGTCAGTGGGCATTTCTTGAACTTCTTCCAGCAAAGAAGCTCTTTGACGCCTAGTCTCCGCCTACTCTCCCTGTGCGGAAGCCTTCTGCGCAGGGAGGGTGTGGGCAGCGGAGGACCTGTGCTCTCCCCGCTGGTCTCCAGCGAGGAGTCATGGAGCCACCTCACTGATTCCCCCATCTGCCCCCCTTCTCCACTGGTGCTACGCTGATTTCCCTCCCCAAAAGATGGGCTGCTTCTCTCCCTCCTGGGACGCTCTCCGTAATCCCTCTGGAGCCCTCCCTCTCCCTCTGGCTCCGATGGCGGTTCCCTGACATCATGCTTCTTCTCCGAGTGAAAACATGAACCCAACTATTTGGAATTTGAAGTCTTACAAGCTTTGCAATCTGTGGCAGTTTGATTTCCGTGGGGCAGGTACCAAACCAGAAAAAACGGATTGTAACTGATTTCCAAATGGCGAACTAAAACTGGTACCTGACAATCTTTATGAAGGTTTTGCATGCTATTCGTCAGTTCAGCATTGTTATAGACTGCAGTTGACATTTGTCTGCAAAACATCCATTAATGTGCTAATATCAGAGAACCTGCGCAGGTACGGCCAAAGGATCAGAAAAGGGGGAGCTGATCATTCTGTGCTTAGGCATTCTGACTTTATGTGTGAACTATATTGTTTGAAAACAACAGCTTCTGAGTTTGTTCATCCATTGTGACCTTGACCCAGAGACTCCCGTGCACAACTGCTCCCTAATGCGTATGTACAGCATGTTGTGGATAATTTGTAATACAATGATGAAGGAAACGGCTGGAATAAATAAAAGGGGTATAGGTCCTTCTATTATTGCAGCTCCACTTTTACTGCGCTCTCCTTGTTTATGTGCTGCTTTGAGCAGCACTGCTCACTCAATCCTGTGACATCATTCATATCTCTGACTGCTCCTGTAGAGCTTGCACAGTTGCTATAGTAATAAATGTAAATCGAGTCAACAGCCTCACAGATAATTTGAGACTAATTCTTCACTCCAAAGTACTAGATGGGCTTTTTCTAAATTGTTTAAAATACATTTGCTCGTGAAGGTGTTACATTTAATAATTTCTTATGCAGGTTTTTTGGGGGGGAAATTGTTATCCTCTAATAATTTGCAAGCAGCTAATAATTACTGCTTGGTCGGTGCAAAATAAAAGCATATCCCTGTTCCTAATTTTTTGGATTTGTGGTTGCAGTCACCCGAAACCGTGAAATGTTTGTACTTTGAACACAATTATGCCTTTGTTTCAGTTCCTCATAGCTGCCAGTCAGGGTAATAATACTAATGTGGCGATTTGTGGTGCCCTTTTAATAATGCAGACATTCCGTCTCAAGATTTGCTCCGTTCTTTGGTCTAATCATTTCCAGCATTTCACCCATCAAACTATCATCCACTTCAGAGGAATGAAAAATGGGAATTACCCACTTGAATTGAAAGACAAGCACTAACATAAAAATGTATGAAGGGTTTTCCATAAGGTTCTGTGAGGTCACTGGAGTGTTGCTATGGAGACTTGATGAATGGTGTTGAAAATACTTCAGTCCTTGCAGAATTACAGTATCACTATCTCATTGAAAACTGAGCCCTGAACTTTTCATTAGTACCTCAAGAAACATTTTTCTAATTCATTATTCTTAAATAAGTATAATCTAATTCTCGATACATAAGATATACTTCCCATGGACAAGTTGTGAACAGTTACTCACTCCTACTTACCTTTCTAATGTTGTGTGACAGAGATGGAGGGCAGAGAAATGTCTCTTCCACACCTTCCCAGTTACTATGCCACAACTCAGTCAAATAAGCCAATTCATCACCACCTCCCACACTTTTTAGACTCCTTTTCGTTAGGGAGAATCTGAAATTTATACTACCATTAAGCTGCTGCCTTAACAGCAGTTTTCCCCCTTGTGTGCATCTTCTGTTCTGATGTATTGAAATCTTTTTCGGACACCTCAAAATGGGTTTTAAGCTATGAAACACATTTCCTTTTATGATCAAAGGGTGATCATTCATTGGGAGAATTCTAAAGCAGATCACAGGGTTGAGGAACAGGGAGGGCTGGTCCACCCATGAGGCCAGGTGAGGCGACTGCCTCAGTCAGCAGGATCCACAGGAACAGCCGATCCTGATTAGGGCCGGGCGATATCAGCTTTTCAACATTGCGATGTATCACCAGCCAAACACCACCAGTGATACATTGCGATGTTGAAGAGTGGAGGGAGGAGCGAGCTGCATCAGACCCAGGTTCGCAAGGCACCAGGGTGAAATAGCCTCAGCTCCCTCAGCGGGGGCAGCGACAATTTCACCCTGGCACCTTGTAGGGCCAGGCCCAATGCAACTCGTTCTTCCCTCACCATGTTGGGGGCTGGCAGCAGAGGGAGGCTGCTCAGGCCGAATCCAGATATAGATCTTCATTCCCCATCCCTTGTTCCTGATGTCAATCTTCCCTCACTCCTTCTTCCTTGGTGGGGAGGGAGATGCCATTCTGTTATGTGCCTCAGGTGCCAGAATGTATTGGGTGTTGGAAAAAATGCTCTTGGGGAGACGGCAACCCCCCAGGACCTCTGAGCGTCTCCCGGTAGGCACATCTCTGGAATGGCATGTCCCTTCACCTCCAGAGTGCCTCTCTGTGACACTTTTCATATGAAAAGTGTACACAAGTCTTCTAGCATCATACAGCAAGTAGAAAGAAACATCTGTAGGTCTAAACATTAAAGGTAAAGGGACCCCTGACTATTAGGTCCAGTCATGGCCAACTCTGGGGTTGTGGTGCTCATCTCTCTTTATTGGCCGAGGGAGCCGGTGTACAGCTTCCGGGTCATGTGGCCATCATGACTAAGCCACTTCTGGCAAACCAGAGCAGCACACGGCAACACCGTTTACCTTCCCGCCGGAGCGGTACCTATTTATCTACTTGCACTTTGAGGTGCTTTCGAACTGCTAGGTTGGCAGGAGCAGGGACCGAGCAACAGGAGTTCACCCCATCACAGGGATCCAAACTGTCGACCTTCTGATCAGCAAGTCCTAGGCTCTGTGGTTTAACCCACAGTGCCACCTGCGTCCCTTAGATCTAAACATTATTTACATTCTATACAGACAATCCATAATCACGTCTGTGTTCTCCAAGCTCTGGCAGAACAACCTGTTGCATACTGTAAAAGTGAAAGTACAGTACAAAAACAGGCTCAGACGGAAGAGATAAGACAGTCTTCCGTTCCCACACTCTTCTCGGACATCTCATGTGATTTATACTAATCACACTAGCAGCATCGGCTGCATAAAATTCCCAACATCGGGCTGGTCCTGGGCTCAGGTCACTGCCTGCAGCAGAATATGTGTAGCTATTTTTTCTTTGGGTGGTTTGGGTCCTCTGGGAGGACAGGTTACCTGAGTACTAATTTGAATTAATTTTATAATGAATGATTTTAGAGTGTTGTTTGTGTTGTACTTTTGTACTGTTTTATTGTTGTTAGCTGCCCTGAGCCCGGCTTCGGCTGGGGAGGGCAGGATATAAATAAAATTTATTATTATTATTATTACTAGTCTGTCATGTTAACCAACATGCAAAAATGTTACCCATGGGGCTTACATTGTAAAACTGGCCAAACAATGAAACACCTTAAAACAAGTTATAAAGTTTTCCCTAATGGTTCATGTGCACTCTTCTCTGAACCTCATAGGCCTCATTGCGCAGATGGTGTAAGCAGCTTTTAAGAGAGCAATGACATCCGATAAATGCTGGGAGTCTTCCATGTGGCTTGATCCATCCTTGAATTGTGCCAAATGGAGCAAAATTGTTACTAAGCAATGACATTCTGATGAACTAATTATAGCTCCTGTTCTACAGTCATCAGAAAGGGATAGTAATACAGAAATCCAGCTAAGATTAGGAATATCCAGTACACGCCATGCCTCGACTTCAAATTTGACTTCAATGTAAATAAATGTGTTACGTAATCATCTGCAACTTGGTTATTCATGCCATTAAATGTGGCCTCCCAGAAATAAATGGTATGAGCCATGGTTGCCATGGTGGCCATAAAGTCCTGAGCTGGACCTGAAAAGGCAGCCTTGACACAAAGATTTAAATCTCCCACAATCCCTTCCCCCACTGTTCTGGCACATATTATCTCAGACAGACCAATGGCCAAGGTTCTCCAGACCAATGGAAAAAATTCTTGCAGTGGGGATGGGACTTATTCATGTAAACTTGAATGTAAACTGCAAACAGTTATATACATTGCAAGTTCAGATTTCCCCTGGCTAGTTTATCCTTGCTGGGGAAAAACCTTTGATATTTACCCTGTTTCACAGCTGGACATGCTAATTTTCATTATCTTTGTATATGTATGTGTTCATACACATACATTTTCATTACTGCTCCCAAATAAGGAAAATACAATTTTCCCATGAAAAGAATTATGCAGTTGTCGTGATTCTTAAAAAATTTATTCTGAAATGCCCAGGCATTGACTCTACAATTAGTTTACCTGCAGTGAAAATGGAGCAAAAAAGCAGCAGTAGGTTAGAATGAATGTTGGCCACTGGTAGAAAAGGGGGGGGGGGTAGTGTTTGATATTTCACCCCAGTAATTATACCCCAATAATGCATTGTCGGATTGTTGCATAGTTTTTGATAGCAGGCCAAGAGTGCAATATTATACATGTCTACTCAACAGTAAGGGACGCGGGTGGCGCTGTGAGTTAAACCACAGAGCCTAGGACTTTCCGATCAGAAGGTGGGTGGTTCGAATCCCCTTGATGGGGTGAGGTCCCGTTGCTCGGTCCCTGCTCCTGCCAACCTAGCAGTTCGAAAGCATGTCAAAGTGCAAGTAGATAAATAGGTACTGCTCCGGCGGGAAGGTAAAGGACGTTTCCGTGCGCTGCTCTGGTTCGCCAGAAGCGGCTTAGTCATGCTGGCCACATGACCCGGAAGCTGTACACCGGCTCCCTCGGCCAATAAAGTGAAATGAGCACCGCAACCCCAGAGTTGGCCACGACTGGACCTAACGGTTAGGGGTCCCTTTACCTTTACCTTTACTCAACAGTAAACTTTATTGGGTTTAATGGGACTTACTCCCAGGCAAGTATGCACAGGATTGCAGCCCCCTAAATGGGGAGCAGGGTACAAAATGCTGTTGAAGGACCAGACTTCAGGACTTTGGGACCTGTTTTTTCCTCCAGCAAAATCTGAAAAATAAAATTTCTTCTATGCGTGCTATACAAATTTTGCACTCTCTAATCTGTATCATTTTCCATGATGCTCCCACACATTATTTCAATGCAGATCTCATTTTTAACTTCCTGGAGCTGAAACTGGGGAAAAAGTATGAAAGTTAAAACCCTAGAGGCATCAATAACATTTTTTTTATTTTTTTGTACCTGTTACACCAGTTTTAAATTCAGTTCTCCACATCAGTTTCCTTTTTAAAAAAAAGTCCTCATGAAAATTCATCAGCATTTTTTGCAAAGTTCTCCTAATATAGACATTTTTGTATGCAATTTCCCCCTAACATACAAATCTCTGCAAAGACATGTCGCCTCATATAATGCGTTTTGTATGCTATTTTCACTAATCTATGCATTTCTGTACTCATTTGGCTTGCGTGAATTGCATGGCAAAATCCAGTAAATGCAGATTGCAAAGGATGGCTGTGTTTTCATTCATGCATTGTTTCCGAAAGAGCAAATTAGGTAGGCTCGCATTTAAATGCAAACTGAATCAAATTTATCTCCCACCCCTACTCTTGGCTAGATGGAGCTTGGTTTGCCGGCAAGGGGGCAAAAGCTGGGGTCCAACCATGACCCACCTACTTCCTCCAACTTTTCAGTGGCCCTCATGGGCAAACGAAATTTCAGATGGGGGGAGCAGGTGGGGCAAAGGAAGAGCAGAGACTTCCTCCCATCTTTCCAAAAGCCTTTATGGCAAACACCTCCTAGAGAAGAATGGCTAGGACATCAGGAGAGTGGAGAATTATTCTCTGTAGCGTCCCACCACCAAAAAACCCTCCCACTGCAATAGAGTTGGGTGCAGACAAGCCACCATGAGCCATCACCACCAAGCACATGACTGGTGGGTGGAAGAATGGGAAAAACTCAGTGTCGTCAGCTACTCACCAATTAGTCAAACAGTACCAGTGGGCTCCATCAACCAGAGGTGTAGCTATTTGCTCTGACACCCGGAGTGGGTGGTGCCACCTGCGGCGAGTAGCCCAGGGGAGCGCCACGGCGATGTCACCCCCCTCAGGGATGGCACCTGGGGCGGACCGCACCCACCGCACTCCCTTCCTCCGCCAGTGCCATCAACCTCTTCCCTCAAGAACAAAGCACCTACCACACTCGAGAGAAGCTCTGTCTGAACATGAGACGGTGTGTGTCTCCAGTCCTGCCATCTAATTGTGTTTAAGAGGAGGAGGGTTGTTCAGCCTAGGAAGGCTACCCAAACAGAAGCCAGCATTAGCAGGACCAGAGCAAGCAATAAACCAATGAAAGCTATTGTGGATTGAGGGTTTTGGGTTTTCCTGAAACTGGGGACACCTCCTTGCAGGCGAAAGGGTACCCACAAGCCCCCATCCCTGAATTTATTGGAAAGATGTGCTTCTTCTGTATAGGTATTGTTCAAGAATTCCAACTTAGCAATATCATAGTACATAGTACTATATGTACATAGTACATAAATAGCTACAAAGACCATAGCCCAAAATGAGGAGATTGATGGGTTGATTAGCTTTTTAACCTGCCCCTCAAGGTTCCTGTCTTCACAGGGAGGCTTACAGCAATGATAAATAGTTCACACACCATAAACATATAACAATATTCCAACACTCCAAATTATTAAATAGCATTTCAGCAATGTTCAAGCAACATTAAAGGGGAGCAGCAAAACATTTACTGAAGCACGGCATCAGAAAGACACTTGCCATGCCCATTTTTTCTTGCTCAAATAATTAAAAAACTTGCTGTGTTTGTGGATACAAAATTTGAATAAGAACCACAATATTCAACAATATTCACATTTCTATGAAACACAACTTCCAAGTGGTAGCAGCAGGTAGAATTGCTCCATCTACTGAATGAATTTTGTGGAATTAAGTTGAACATGTCTCAAAAGGTTGAGTGCCATCTTCTTGCCTTTTCATTCCCGACGTCTCAGATGACCTCTGAGTAATCAATAACCTGAGCAAATTCTTGTTCAGTTAATATCAGTGTCAAGCTGTTCAACCCCTCTTCGCTCAAGGCTGACTGAACATAATTCTCTCTCTATGGGACAGTTTGCTGAATGCCCTTTCCTGTTCTGCAACACTTAGGAAAAGGGAAGAGAAGATCTGTGGTGTGCACTTCAGGGAATGCACTTTCAAGCTGCAGCCTGCTCATGGCATTCAATAATTTAAGCACTCCTTCCCATTTTCCAAATGTAGCATCGAACACTGCTTGCATGTATAACTTTTAGGGGTTTGGTTTACTTCACAACCATAGAATTGCAGCCTTTTAAATTCTGAGTGGTTTGAAAAACTTCCAGATTCCCCCCCCCCTATGTCCCAAAAATGGTACCCAAGTAATAATAATAATAATTTATTATTTGTACCCCGCCCACTCTGGGCGGCTTCCACAGAGACCAAAAATACACTAAAATGTCACACATTGAAAACTTCCCTGAACAGGGCTGCCTTAAGATGTCTTCTGAATGTCAGGTAGTTGTTTATCGCTTTGACATCTGGTGGGAGGGCGTTCCACAGGGCGGGCGCCACTACCGAGAAGGCCCTCTGCCTTGTTCCCTGTAACCTCACTTCTCGCAGAAAGGGAACTGCCAGAAGGCCCTCGGCGCTGGACCTGAGCGTCCGGGCAGAACGATTGGGGTGGAGACGCTCCTTCAGGGAATATGAAGGAATATGTGCTCCATTACAACAGTGGTGTGTGGTGGTTATGGTGTTGTACTAGAACTCGGAAGGCCAGGATTCAAATCCTCACTCGGCCATGAAGTTCACCATCTCTCAGTCTAACCTACCTCACAGGGTTGTTGTGAAGATAAAATGGAGAAGGATAAAAACATGCGTACAACTCTTCGGAGGAAAGGCGAGATATAAAAACAAAAATAAATAAATGCACACAGAATTACTGGTGAATTTTTGTGATTCTTTTTTTTAAATCACAAAATTATGCAGAAAGGTGGCAAACCAAACATAAAACTGGAAAAATGAAAGACTAAGAGAAACTGAAGTTGACAGATTCATCTATCATTACTCTGAGTATTGTTCATGCTCTGGTTTCTTCACTGATACCGAATGTATTTCTCTCATAGCATCAATTTCACTGGCCACTAGCAAATGGTGTGTAATCTTACAGTCAATCTACATATAAGGACGTTGGAGAACAGGCAATCAAACAGATTTTCACCCATTTGACCATTGTTGTTGTTGTTTAGTCATTTAGTTGTGTCTGACTCTTCATGACCCCATGGACCAGAGCACGCCAGGCACTCCTGTCTTCCACTGCCTCCCGCAGTTTGGTCAAACTCATGCTGGTAGTTTCGAGAACACTGTCCAACCATCTGTCGTCCCCTTCTCCTTGTGCCCTCAATCTTTCCCAACATCAGGGTCTTTTCCAGGGAGTCTTCTCTTCTCATGAGGTGGCCAAAATACTGGAGCCTCAGCTTCAGGATCTGTCCTTCCGGTGAGCACTCAGGGCTGATTTCCTTCAGAATGGAGAGGTTTGATCTTCTTGCAGTCCATGGGACTCTCAAGAGTCTCCTCCAGCACCATATTTCAAAAAAATTTGACCATTACGTGGCATGAATTGTTGCTGTGAAAACTATCCACCTTAGTTCTTGACAATGAACTTAAAAAAACAACCATGCACATATTATACTTTAATAGATATCACACTATATGCTATTTACAATTTTATTTATGTATATAGGTTTCTCTTCTTTCTGTCTGTTGCCAAAGGCAGCTAATATGCACTATGACTAATCCTAAACTTGTCTGTTTAGAGGTAAACCACACTGAATTCAGGTGCTGGTTTAAGATTTCAGCCATAAACAGCTTCCTATTGTGAATTTTAGAAACCAATGACATGTATAACTCATTGTTATTTTCACATAGAAGTTATTTCTTTTGTTACCTGTGGATTGTATCTCTGTTCCTCAGTTAAAGTCCCACTTGTCAAAGTGGGAAAGAACACATGCATTTGACTGCCCATTTTTGACCACTCATACTCCTAGTTTTAAAAGCAACATTAAATTAAAATTTCTGTTCCTCCACCCCAGCCCCCTCAAAATGTATTGACTTATGATGAAACTGTCCCTTTCTGATGCTTGTAGGAAAATAATATGACAAGTGGGAATGACAAGTTTATACTGAACTGTGAAATCAAGGTGGCAAGAGTAACTACAACCCTAACCTCATGTACCTGGGAGTAAACCCCACTGAATTCGATGGGACTTACTTCTGAGTAGACATGATTAGGTTTTCAGCCACAGATGGCTTTGTGATGAGCCATTAACCACTTCATTAACTCCAAAAGAAAACATGCAGGGAAAGAAATTGATTTGCAAATATCAATTGATGGCCGAGATACAGTATGCTTGCTTATTGTGTGCTACTTTAAAAACACATATATTTCCACATCAGTGAATGACAAAAACAGAACATAGACTTGTGGAAAATAAGCAAATGGCAGGGGAACAGAAAATAACAGGTGAAAGTGCAAATTAATATTGGAATGGATTGAGGCAGGTTCATACATCTCTATTCGCATATCTCTCAAATGATGCAGTAAACATTGCGTATTTTGGTTAACACATTCCATCTTTTCGGGCTTCTGGAAAAGAGAACATATACAACAATAGGTCATATCTTCAGGAGAGCGTGCCACAGCATGTACATCAATAAGGTTGAATGAATGCACCCCACAAGGTGAAAAGATAGAAGCTGGGTTGTACTCTTGAGCACAAACCTGATTATCTCTTCCACACCCTATTTGTGGCATTGTCAAATCACTGCTCTCTGCAGCCAGTTGGATCCCATCACGATGTTGTAGTCACAACAAGGCTGTTAATGTACTTTTGTTGCCTACCTTTTGCTAAAGTTAAAAAAGATTCTCACACACTCTACCCACATTTCTGTGGTCATAATGGAAAACAAGAACATTTTGCTCCATGTGTGAAATATCAGAAGTATCATCACGTATTAGGGGGAAAGTATATTGCTTTTGCTCTTTCAGAAAGTAGAGACTTCAACACATGCTTTCCACTCAATTTGAGAAACTTGTTCTGAATTTCCCAAGATAAGTGATCCTCTTGTAGAGGTTTCCTCCTTTTTCTTTTCTTTTTCCTGATTCTGTTGGTAACATAACAATAGGTCATGTTCTCCAAAAGCTTCCAGAATGTTGTGGATTTCTTATTTCCTGAGGCTGACCTCTGAATGCCAGAAGAAAGGATTCTAGGAATGCAATAACCATCTGCTTTTCTTTCATCATGGATTGCTGCCTCTGTCTATCAGCTCTTCCTTTACCAGCAACAGTTCTCTGCAGGAAGTATAAATGTCTGTGAAGGTTCTTTCCCCCCTTGTGCTTGGGAGGCCCTTTCTGCAGGGAGCTGTGGCCCTGAACTCCTGCACAACTTGGATAAAATATTCAGTTTGAGGGTGGATCCTTTAAATGTCCCCCCAAAAGAGCAGAAAATATTGTGGAGAACTTTTAACCTAAGATCTCTCTGTGTCTGTTATTACCTATAGAAGAATTGCAGTGGTTATGTAGTTCTATATGTGTTGCCATAAAATCCATTTTCTAACCACTTCCCCCCACCTCACAGCTTGTGGGGCTAACTGGTTAAATACATTGCTCAACAGACGATCTAAATGCGGATCAATAGCTGAAGAGAACCAGTCAGGTCCCCCAGGTTGTATTTTCTGGCTCAGCAGCAGGACCCAACCTGGTTCCTTCCTATTCTCTATAAAACACGATTTGGTGTATTTGGTGTGCTAAATTTAAACTGCAGCATGGATGGTTTGGAAGAGGGAGCTGAATCCTTATTTACCTGTTAAGGTAAAGGGGCCCCTGACCATTAGGTCCAGTCGTGGCCGACTCTGGGGTTGCGGCGCTCATCTCGCTTTATTGGCCGAGGGAGCTGGCATACAGCTTCCGGGTCATGTGGCCAGCATGACTAAGCCGCTTCTGGCGAAACCACAGCAGCGCACGAAAACGCCGTTTACCTTCCCGCTGGAGTGGTACCTATTTATCTACTTGCACTGGCCTGCTTTCGAACTGCTAGGTTGGCAGGAGCAGGGACTGAGCAACGGGAGCTCACCCCGTCGCGGGGATTTGAACCGCCGACCTTCTGATCGGCAAGCCCTGGGCTCTGTGGTTTAACCCACAGCGCCACCCGCGTCCGTTATATACCTGTACTGGCCCACTTATTTTAAGCCCCTTCCCTCACTAGGGGTTATAATGCCTTATCTGGAGAAAAACAGCTAAAAAGTAATTTTGGAAATGAAGGCTAAGCAAAGGGGAGGATCCAACTGTTCACTTTCCCATGCTGCTCTCGAAATTGTCCTGTCCTGTCCAGCCATTTTATAGCCATTCAGTGGAAGACCTGGCACTGTACATAGGTTTTCACTGTTATATTCAGTTATGCCCTTAGCTTCACTAGACCCGAAGGCAGTTCGATGGCATTTTGCACGCCTCCTTCCAGAAACTGAGTCGTGAAGGCCGCTCCCTGCAAGGCCCTTTCCACCTGGCCTAGTGGGCAGGGTCCACACTCACCAACTCTACTGAAGAGGCGCGTGGTGAGACCAGACGGACATCGCAATGCCTGACAACAAACCGAAACTATTGGATTCTTTTGCCCCATCTTTTTGTGCCTGCCAAACAGCAGTGTCATCCCTATGATAATATGTTATTCTCTTGATTCAGGGAGGTAGCCGTGTTGGTCTGACGCAGTAGAAATATATAAAAAAAATTGTCCAGTAGCCCCTTAGAGACCAACTAAGTTTGCTCTTGGTATGAGCTTTCGTGTGCAGCTTTCGTGTTCAAGCTCAAACCAAGAACAAACTTAGTTCGTCTTTAAGGTGCTACTGGACATTTATATATATATAATTCTCTTGTTAATTATGCTGTTTTAAATGTGCATTTTATATTTGACTTGGCTTAGCAATGTTTTTTTATTATTTTTTGAAATGTTTATGATTTTTTTGTTAACTTTCTTTGTGTTAAATATGTATTCTGTAGTTGACCTCCTTTGTAATGTTTTCTTTTGAAATCTCTAAGATAATATTTTAGTTTTCTCTGAATTATGTTGCTTTGACTGCATACTCTATATTTGACTTTCTTCAGATTGTTTTAATGATGTTTTAATACAGTGGTACCTTGGGTTAAGTACTTAATTCATTCCGGAGGTCCATTCTTAACCTGAAACTGTTCTTAACCTGAAGCACCACTTTAGCTAATGGGGCCACCTGCTGCCACCACACCGCCAGAGCCCGATTTCTGTTCTCATCCTGAAGCAAAGTTCTTAACCTGAAGCACTATTTCTGGGTTAGCGGAGTCTATAGCCTGAAGCGTATGTAACCTGAAGCGTATGTAACCCGAGGTACCACTGTATTCTGTAAACCGCTTTGAGATTTTTCTTAAAAATATAAAAGCGGTATAGAATGAAATGAATAATAAATAATAATAATAACTCCTGAAGCCAAGTTGATGCCAGATGTATTGCTCTGATTTCCTTTGGACCACATCAGCAAGGCCAAGAAGGGGTCTTGTTGCCTGGGCAACCCAGGAGCTCCATACACAATGCTTAGGATTCCATCTTGAGGAGATCACTTCAGTGCTGGTAACACAGTGGTTCGACTTCACCCCCGCAGGTGAAGTCTATTGTGTAATGTTGACAGACGGATGTCAACATTCAACAGACCTTCATTGGAAAAGCTTCACTGGTTTCAGCTAAGTTTCCAGGCACATTTCAAAGTGCTGATGTTGACAATTAAAGTAAAATGCCAAATGCCCTGGGCTGAGCATATTTTATGCAGCACCTTCCTCCGAAATTAATGATATGTGATGCAATCCCTGATGTGAGGGATTGCTCCAGTTTCTAATACCATAATTCATAAAAGCCTTTTTCCTATCTTTGACCACAGCCATGTTTCTTAGTATTGTGTTTTTACAAGCACGTGTGACATAAACTTAGTTCAGTAATGTTTGTCCCGTGTTGATATATGACAAAAACTATCTAAGGGTTCAAAAGAATCTCTACACCCATCTATACACTCTATAAATTGCTTTCCAGAGGAAGGTCTGGGCATCTTCAGGAGAAGAAAAATTGTAATACTGATTATACAGCAGTGGCGTAGCTCTGCACTCAGCAGAATTATTTAAATTAGTCATGTCAAGGCATTTGTAGCCATTGGCATGGCTTAATTAATTGTCTTGTAACAGTTCCTGCAAGGTGCCACCCTTCCCTATAAACAAAATGGCTTAAATTGCTGGTGTCAAAGTAATGCACTACTAGACAAATTAGTTGCTGAACTCGAGCTGCTAATAAATGAGTTCTCCTCATGATACACATTTAATTTGCAAATATTATATATCACTGGCAATGCAGCTTTAGAAATATTTTATTACTATTAAAGATATTGGACGGAACACCCTGTACACTGGCTTACTTTCCGAAATTATACATCTTTGTCATATATAGAAATGTAGCACCCCCATATTGCTGCTTGAAGGTTGGGGAGAACCTGCCCCACTCTTGTCAGGAAAAAAGGTGAGTCAGAGAGCCAGGGATGCTGGCTAGCCAGCCACTGAGGAGGCTTGATTTTAAAAGTAAGGTAAAGGTAAAGGGACCCCTGACCATTAGGTCCAGTCGCGGACGACTCTGGGGTTGCGGCGGTCATATTGCTATATTGGCCAAGGGAGCCGGCGTACAGCTTCCAGGTCATGTGGCCAGCATGACTAAGCCGCTTCTGGCGAACCAGAGCAGCGCATGGAAACGCTGTTTCCCTTCCCACCGGATCGGTACCTATTTATCTACTTGCACTTTGACATGCTTTCAAACTGCTAGGTTGGCAGGAGCAGGGACCGAGCAACGGGAGCTCACCCTGTCGCGGGGATTCAAACCGCCGACCTTCTGATCAGCAAGTCCTAGGCTATGTGGTTTAACCCACAGTGCCACCCTCGTAGCCCCCCCCAATGGTTTGCATGGGCAACTGTCCTGACCAGACACCAACTAGAGCTGGTGTGTGTGTGCATGTGTATTTTTTCAACTGTCCAAGGGCCGCCGAGACCATATAACACCGGTCCTGAAAGAGCTACAATTGCTCCCAGTATGTTTCCGAGCACAATTCAGTGTTGGTGCTGACCTTTAAAGCCCTAAACGGCCTCAAAGGCCCAGTATACCTGCAGGAACATCTCCACCCCCATCGTTCAGGTCCTTCTGGTGGTTCCCTCCCTGCAAGAAGTGAATCTACATGGAACCAGGCAAAGGGCCTTCTTGGTAGTGGCGCCCACCCTGTGGAACGCCCTCCCATCAGATGTCAAGGAAACAAACAACTACAGTTTTACCTCGGGTTACAGACGCTTCAGGTTACAGACTCCACTAACCCAGAAATAGTACCTCGGGTTAAGAACTTTGCTTCAGGATAAAAACAGAAATTGCGCAGCAGCGGCGAGGTGGCAGTGGGAGGCCCCATTAGCTAAAGTGGTGCTTCAGGTTAAGAACAGTTTCAGGTTAAGAACGGACCCCCAGAACGAATTAAGTTCTTAACCCGAGGTACCACTGTATCTGACTTTTAGAAGACATCTGAAGGCAAGTTTTAGGGAAGTTTTAAATGTTTGCTGTTTTACCATGTTTTAATATTCCATTGGGAGACGCCCAGAGTGGCTGGGGAAACCCAGCCAGATGGGTAGGGTATAAATAATGAATTATTATTATTATTATTATTATTATTATTGCAATCTTTCACACCCACTCTGAACTGCAAAAATCCCTGGGTACTCTCCATTTGCTCTGATTTGACATACAGTAGCAGGTGATGCATTTCTTGGAGGCTGTATCTGCTGCCCCGTGAATCCTGCTGCCTGAGGCGGTGTCTTCCCTTTGTCCCATGGGTGGGCTGGCCGTGGGTCATTCAGACATGTACGGTGTCACTTGACATTGCAGTCATTTCCTGATGAGCGTGCATGTGTGACTCAGCCCCTAAATGAGAGCTCAGATACATAACCTCCTCAGTATCCAGACGGATGGCCTCACTGCTCATCTAGCTGGTAAAGCGTGTTCTCCTTCATGGAGAGCACGTGTTGCGGTGGGGGCCGCCAGGACACTCCAAATTTGGGGGCGGGCTAATTGATCGTTGGCCACTGATGCGATTGGGGTTTCCCTTGTTGTTGGGAAGAAGTTAATGTTGCCATTTATTGATTGACAGCCAGAAATGCTAAAACTCCTTGCACGAGGCTAGGGCTTCCTCTTTTCGCCCGTGCATTGGATTGCCCGTCCCCCCCTCCCTAGAATTAGGGTTGTTTGCTTTGACCTTGCTATGCCTGTCATGGGGTCGTCTGCTTTGGAGCGGGGGCCTGGTAGGAATTTTGTCCATCTGGCTGATTGGCTGGGGCCATTGGGTTTTTGCCTACTGCGTAGCAAATCGTCACAACTTGTAAGGTTCGCGGTTAGGCATTGGTTTATGGTTTGGTTGGTTGAGGGGCATGGATTGGCTGTGCCTGCCCCTCTAATGCTGCTGCTGCTGCTGCAAGGGATTCCGTTAAAGGAATTGGGAGCTAACTATTGCTTGTCCACTCTGTCAAGGGGGCTCGGGCCATAGCAATGAGCTCCTGGTTGCATTTGGGGTGAGGGCAGGTTCCCTGCTCCGCGTAACCCCCAAGTGTATTCCCCTATTCTGACTTTCGCATCGTGCAGAATGTCAGTCTGTCCCCCATGGGGGGGGGGGCAGATAGTCGCAACCAATGCCTACGCAACCACTCACAAATTTGTATTTTAATAAAGTTGTGGCCAAAATTATGCCAAAAATCTTAAACAAAAATTTCTGTGTGATGTGTGAGTTATTGGGGTGGACCTGGGGACCTCGACACGCAATTAGCAAATGCAGGAACAAATTATGCTCTTTTGTGGCAGGGAATGAATGCATTCAAAATTGGTTAACAATTCTCTTTTCCTTCTTTGAGAAATAAAACACAGTTTCTCCCTGAAAATGCCATGCCGTTTGAGAGGTCTATATCATTTGGATGCCTCCTAGAAATTATTCAAGTACTGGGAATATCTGACAGGCTCACAAATATCACCTAGAGGATCTGTCATGATTAATGATCTTATAATCAATACCAAATGAGGGAAGTTGCCTCTTGCTACAAGTATTGAAAGATTAACTCTTCATATTATGACTACATAAATAATATCGCTGTCTTTACCAGCTCTAAAAATTAGGCAGTCATAGGACAGTAAGCCCCCAAAGGAAAATCTGGCATTCCGCATTGATACACAAAAGTAAATGTTAATTTGCCTTTTCAGTGTTTCTGTAGCTTGGCATTTGTTACCTGACCTCCAGTCACTTACTGAGCACTTGTGATGAGCACAAATAAAGAGGCAAAACACATGTAATTGAATTAAACTGGCTTTATCGACTATTTACAGTGGAGATATGCAATACAATAAACACAGCAGGGGTAACACTCTGTGGGCTGGAGATGCAGTTGTTGAAATCAACCACCCACCTCTTTGCCCTAACTGCTAGCCAGGTTGACATTAGCTCAAAGTTTGTGTGCGGTGTCTAGGGGCTTATTCACAATTACTTTTCCTCTGTGCATACCGGGCACGGTCCACACTTTAAAGCTCTGTGCCCAAGCACACACCCACACACCCACACACCCTTTTGCTGCAGAGCTTTCCCTATGAAAACCCACTACAGTGGTACCTCTGGTTATGAACTTTATTTGTTCTGGAGGTCCATTCTTAACCTGAAACCATTCTTAACCAGAGATACCACTTTAGCTAATGGGGCCTCCTGCTGCCGTCGTCGTGCGATTTCTGTTCTCATCCTGAGGTAAAGTTCTTAACCCGAGGTACTACTTCTGGGTTAGTGGAGTCTGTAACCCGAAGTGTTTGTAACCCGAGGTGTTTGTAACCCGAGGTACCACTGTATTTAAAGCTGCATCAGAGCAAATGCCAATCTGTGGAAGACCTGAATTGTTGTTTGTTTCACTTCAGCTTTAAAGAATGGGTTTTTGCAGGGGGAGGAAGACGATGAAGATGAAGATGAAGATGAAGATGAAGATGAAGAAGAAGAAGAAGAAGATGATGATGATGATGATGGCGGCTTTCACACAGAGCTTTAAAGTGTGGTCCTGTGCCTAGAAAGAGCAGGGCAAAAAGTAATTGTGGAAAAGCCCTTAGCTGGTACGGTATCCTCAGGGTTAACGAAGGCCTTTCCAGGTCTCAGGTCCCCGAACCGTCTTGGAGTGCCTGCTACACAGGTTCCCCCTTCAACTGCTTGGTGCCTCAGATCGCTCTCTTGCTGTCAGAGTTCCTTCCCTTCCCTCTTCATACATTGTTCTACCTCTTGTGGCCAGCCGGCCCTTACATTGGGGATGGAAAACGCATGGCCCTCCTAGACTTCCCAACATTATTCCTATTGGTCATGCCGGCTGGCAGAATCAATTCAAAGGTGGTGGTGGTACAAAGGATTTAGATGAAGGGGTGGAAGGCATTCTTATCAATGTGAATGACAGAAATAATAGTCTAAACTGTCTTTACAAATGCAAAACAGGACCAAAACTGACCGAAAATAAGGAAGAAATGCAACAGAATCAAAAGCAAAATAAAAATATTTGAATGCACAGATACCTAGCCTGGCAGTAGTACCTGCGAAAATGATTCCAGGATTGTAGCTGGTATGTTTATTCTGAAGGAGAGGAGAGGAGGTCTGTCCCATGCAAGAAGGCAAAAACTTGTTCTGCACCAAGGGTCAGCCACCCCCTTTGCCTCCATGTTCTCTGTAGTCGCTCAGCATATTTTCATTCATTTTTGTACTGTATCCATAAGCGCCGCTTATGTATCTCTATTTTGTTTATTCCCAGACCTAGTAATTCACACTTCTGTCCTAAACTTGTTTTCCAGGTAGACTTTGGAGTGGTGTCTTTTGATTAAAAAGGTCATCCATATGTGAAATTGTGGTATTTCCATTCTGTTATAGCTGTCCAGATCGTGTATTGCTGAGTATTTCAAAGTTACAGCTTCTATAAGGAGCATGGATGGTTCTAGTACCCATTGCTTCGTCTGGAAAAATTATGGCTACAAAATCATGGAATTATTTAGAATCTCTCCACTCCCCATTATCTCAAAAACTGGATCTCAGAAAAAGAGTTATGAGTTTGAAGTCCATCGCATGACACAGCAGCATGCAACCCAGATGTGGTTTTGGCTGCTGGCTGATGAAACACTGGACCTTCATTGATCCATTCCAAAGCTCCCCTTGATTGAGACAGTTCTGTTTATTAAACCAACTCACAGTATGAATGAACTTTGAAGCCTTTTCATTTAAATGTGTTTTTTCCCCTTCAGCTAACTTTGTGTACTTCATGTCACCTGGCTAAAAGAAATCTAAGTCAGTGACAGTGTTAACAGAATTAACCGTTTCACTATTTGATCATATCTGCATAAATCTGCATATGAATAACAAGATCATTCTGAAGAAAAATGGTTTGTTTTTTAGTTGGCTGCACAGTGTGTCACAACAACAGAACGATCTTAGTAGAGCCATTCCTTCCTGAGCAAAAGAATGAGAAATGAATGTCTCTTCTACGACAGCATCTGCCGCCTGCCATTTCTGCAAGTACATTTATTAAAAATTAGCCATTTGTTTTTTGCTCAAGTAACTTTCAGAACCTTCTTAATATATCAAAAGCTCCAAAAAGATTACTCTAAATAATTAATTTAATAATGATCAGAGGCCTATTTATAGTCAGTCATCCTAACCCTTTTTTTGCAGAGGGTGTGTGTGTTAACAGTGGCTTGTTCTTTAGCACAGCTGGACTTACAAGCATGTAACCAGTGGAGCATAAAGGTAAAGGGACTCCTGACCATTAGGTCCAGTCGTGACCAACTCTGGGGTTGCGGCGCTCATCTCGCTTTATTGGCCGAGGGAGCCGGCGTACAGCTTCCGGGTCATGTAGCCAGCAAGACTAAGCCGCTTCTGGCGAACCAGAGCAGCGCACGGAAACACCGTTTACCTTCCCGCCGGAGCGGTGCCTATTTATCTACTTGCACTTTGACGTGCTTTCAAACTGCTAGGTGGGCAGGAGCAGGGACTGAGCAACAGGAGCTCACCCCGTCGTGGGGATTCGAACCGTCGACCTTCTGATTGGCAAGTCCTAGGCTCTGTGGTTTAACCCACAGTGTCACCCGCGTCCCAACCAGTGGAGCATAGGTGGGGCAAAATGTTTGTTTGTTTGTTTGTTTGTTTATGATAAACATTTAAACACGGCCCTTCAATCAAATTCCCAAGACAAGTTGCAGAATTTGAAAATGTAATAAATCAAATCAAAACGTACAAAAAGCTACACCAAGGATTCAGTCCTATTGCCTCTAGAAATACATCCAGCAGTTTCAGGAGAAAAGGAAGACAGGGATGATGTCCAGCTGAATGAAGAAATGGCTAGTTACGAGATAGTGGAGGAGGGGAAACAGACAGCAGAGACCTCCCTGGAAAGTATGGGAGACCTTCCTAGTCCAAGGGCTCGCTGGTCCCTCCGCATTCAAGAACAGAGAATGTGGAGGAATGTGTTTCCTGTAACTTCCTATAGGTTTCCGGGATGCTATGGAAGATGGAAGAGGAAGGACTCAGAGTAGCCAACATCTCCTATGCGTGGAAACATGGATCTTTTGTCTTGCAGCCAGATGACTAAATCAAAAGCCATAAAATACAAACTGTTTGTTCTTTTTGCCTCTGAGGCTACCAGGGGAGGAGAGGATGTTCCACTCCTGACAGGACCTGACCAACCAACGTTTGAGCTGTAATAATGGGAGGACAGAAAAGGTTGTGTGTCTGGATAGGCTGGGTGTGATGGCTTGGGAATCTGATTCAGAAGCTGAACCTGAGGAGTCCCAGCCTGCATAGGAGTCTCCGCCTCCAGGGCTGGGTGAGCCAGGGCAGGGGCTTGAACCTGAAGGGACTGCACCTGTGCCGGATCCTCAGGAGCAGACACCAGATGTATCCATTCTGGCTCTGGAGGTGATTGAGGACCCATTGCCTGCAGGTGCTCCTCTCCCAGCCCTGTCAGGCGAAGGTGAAGCTGCCCCTGGGTCCAGTAACCCTCCAGTCTCTCCTGAGCTGCAGAGGCTCAGGGCAGAGAGGCGGAGGGAACTAAGTTCTCTCAGGAGGAGTGCTCGCCTTAAGGCCAGGAGAGGCGGGTCACCTGTGGGCCGGGACCGCCCCTGGCCTCAGAGGAGATAAAGGCCAGTCAGCCCAGGTTGCGGGAGCAACGCCGTTGTAAACCTGTTTCTGCCAGCACCCAGACCTGTTCTTCCAGAGTTCCCGACCATGCACGGCTTCTCGCTTTGGACCCCGCTTCACCCTTGGTGGACAGTCTCCAGACCCTTGACCCAGGACCGAACTCTGACCACGCCTCACAGTAACACCCCCCCCAGGTCCAGCACACTGGGGGCAAGTTAGGAAATAGATGGGATCTGGGTGATCCAAACAAAGGAGAACAAAGCTTAGGAACTTGTCCAAATCTCTCCAGATCATTTATTTCTTTTTGCTTCCAGTAGGACAGAAACCCTTGGGGTGGGTCCATGAAATGGGCAGAGGAGGGCAAAAGATCTCTTCTGACCTTGTTGCTGATCTTCAGGAATGACCCTTTGGGACCCCTTGCCCCCAACTTCAGTTTGCTGCTTTTTAAAAGCAAAAGAAGTGTAATAAAAATTTATAATAATAATGTTATTATTTATACACCACCCATCTGGCTGGGTTGGCCCAGCCACTCTGGGCGGGGCAGAAAAACAAGATAAAACCAACCAAGTTACCGTATTTTTCGCTCTATAGGAAGCACCGGACCATAGGACGCACCTTGTTTTAGAGGGGGAGAACAAGAAAAAAAATTCTCCCCCTCTCTGCTCAGCGCCCCTTCAGCGAAGCGGCAGGAGAAACGGAGCCCCTTCCATTTCTCCTCCCGCTTCGCTGAAGGGGCGCTGCGCAGCTCTATCTCTCTGCTGAAGCCGGGAGTGTCTTGCTCTCCTGGCTTCAGTGAAAGGAACCTGAAGCCTACGGAGCACAGCGGGAACTTGCGCTGCGCTCCCAAAGCTTCAGGCGGCTATCCCTGAAGCCTGGAGAGCGAGAGGGGTTGGTGCGCACCAACCCCTCTCGCTCTCCAGGCTTCAGCGAAAGCAACGCGAAGCCTCCAGAGCGTGGAGGGAGCGCTCCCTCTGCACTTCGGAAGCTTCGCATTGCTATCGCTGAAGCCAAGGAGATTCGCTCCATAGGACGCACACACATTTCCCCTTCATTTTTGGAGGGGAAAAAGTGTGTCCTATAGAGCGAAAAATACGGTAGTTGAAAAGGCCTGAGAAAATAAAATGGTCGCCAGAATAATACCAATGTGGATGCTGGGTGAGGCTCCTTGAAGGAAACCATTCCCCAAATCAAAACAAAATAAAAAAATTCCTTCCAGTAGCACCTTAAAGACCAACTGAGTTAGTTCTAGGTATGAGCTTTCGTGTGCATGCACACTTCTTCATGGCAGACCAACACGGCTACCTATCTGTAACATTCCCCAAATGCATCTCCCATTCCCCAAATGCATCTCCACCGTTGAGGCACCCCTCTGGCCTATTTCTGATGGACAGGCCCATGTGGAGACAGCCAGGCCTTCTGAATCCATGCTCTCACATGTCATGAAGGGATTTACGGGTCAAACAAACACTTTGAACGTAGCCCAGAAATGAACCAGAAGCTATTCCATTTGGCGAAGCACCAGTGTAATAAGATCATAATGCACAGGCCCAGCTAGCAATCTAGCAGCTGTACTCTGAGCAAACTGCAGTTTCTGAACAGTCTTCAAAGTAGTACTGAGCCAATATTTTCAGACAATTGGTTTTCAGCTATTTGCCAAGGGGGCTGCCAAGTTCTTATTTAATATAAGACAGGGCAACTCACTTTGTAGATCCAGGAGAATAGGCCATTTATCGATGAACATGTTAAACATACAAGTGGATAGGAAAATGAAAATAACCACAAGGACAGGGCTAAAGGGTGGAGTATTATCTCCAAACCATAACAATTGGGGACAATGTTTTATTCTATCATTACCCATTACTGCAGGGGCAGTGGGAAAAACCTGCCCACAAAAATGGGTGAGAGGAAGGAGAATTTTGGGAGATGGGAGTGGGCATGTAACTGTCAGGGACTGGGCAAAGGAGGAATGGTGGAGACCACCTCCCCAGTCTGACCCTTCCAGAGAAGAAAAAGACAGTTCAGAATTACAACAGGGGGTTGAGGGAGGTCACAGCTCAGAGGCAGATGAGGGGGAAAGCTGGGAAACAATGGAGGAGGGGGTGAGGAGGAGGAGAAGGAGGAGGAGAAGGAGAAGGAGAAGGAGGAGGAGGAGGAGGAGGAGGAGGAGGAGGAGGAGGAGGAGAAGGAGAAGGAGGAGGAGGAGGAGGAGAAGGAGGAGGAGGTGGAGGAGAAGGAGGAGGAGGAGGAGGAGGAGGTGGAGGAGGAGAAGGAGGAGGAGGAGGAGAATGAGGAGGAGGAGGAGGAGGAGAATGAGGAGGAGGAGGAGGAGGAGGATGAGGAGGAGGAGGAGGAGGAGGAGGAGGAGGAGGAGGAAGAAGAAGAAGAAGAAGAAGAAGAAGAAGAAGACGACTACGACGACGACCAGGGGAGCAATAGCTGATGGACTCAGTGTCTTTAGAGATCATTCAAGACCCACCCTCTCCCAGAACACGGCAGGCCTTGAAGGTAGGAGAGCAAAGAGCTCAAAGGCAGAGGGCACGCACCAGCACCCGTAGTTATGGCTGATGAGGAAATGTAAGGGGATGGAGATTCACTCGGAGCAACGCCATTATTCCCAGAGGCCACATTCCCAAGCCTCTCTCTGTGAATACTGAATAAAAGCAGATGGAAAGGACTTTCCCTTGTCTTGACCATTCCTGGCAATCTGCCATGGGGGTTGGTTCCTCTGCTGCCTGACAGTAACTATAGGAGGCAGCCAAGAGGACTCCCATAGCCTTCTGACCTGCCACAGAAATTCCCCTTATGGACATAGCTGTCAACTTTTCCCTTTTCTTGTGAGGAATCCTATTCGGAATAAGGAATTTCCTTTTAAAAAAGGGAAACGTTGACAGCTGTGCTTATGGATCAACAGAGCTGCCTTGTAATTATTATTTTTTTGTAACTTTACAAGGATTGTTGCAAATACTCTCCCATTATAGCCATCCCCAGATACCTCCTCTCCTCACATTAGACATTATTTTCAGGTTTAACTTTGTATTTAAACTTCCAGAGGAAATTTCCTTGCTGAGCATCTCCTCACATTAGACATTAGACATTATTTTCAGGTTTAACTTTGTCTTTAAACTTCCAGAGGAAATTTCCTTGAGAACTGCTGAGCATCTCAGGTAACCAATGCAGGCCTTTATTAAACTTTTATGTGAAACCATTAATCACACAGAGTAGTACCTGAATTTCTCAGAAATATTGATAGCCATGACTGATAAAGTATGAAGTGCTTCATCAAGTCCAGTCTGTACATCAAGTTTAGTAAGAAACTGGGAAGTAGAAGGGGCAGCCCCTGTGTACTATAATCAACCATAGAACCATGTCACTGAGACTCGGGATTATCCTTTGCATAGAATTCCCAATCAGTCCAATTTGGAAATTTGCTGAGATGCATCACTGGAAACATAAATCAACACTAAAGTAGGTCATCCTGTAGCCACATAATAACCTTGATTACATACAAATTAGAAATGGCAAATTCACCAGACAGCAGATTTATCTTTGTTATGTACAAAGGGTGCGTGCACAACAGGAACTGAGAGTACCAAACAGCTCATGGATTTTCCTCACAGGGATGATGCTTAATTCTTCCTTTTACGTTTTATCTGGAAAGAGTGGGAAAGGAAGAGCAATTTACTCCCGTGTATCCTAAAAGGAAACTTTCTGGAGTCAAAGTCCTCTCCTGACGTTTTGTGTCATAGAATCTATGAGATTGGTGTACGTCTTTCGGGGAGGAGGCAAGTTGTTTTTAAAAAGCCCAAAGGAGGCAGAATTTTGCTGAATATCCTCATCTGACTTGTTCAGTCTCATTAACCACAATGATTTGCTAACCCTTCATAATCAGCACGTTGTGCATTTTACACATTGCTAATAAAATGCTAACGATTTCAGAGCCTATGAGCCATAAATTTCAGACAATCATATAAAATGTTAACACTTTCTGTAAACAAAAACACTTTAAAAATGTTTTCAGGAGGTGAACCATTAAATATGAAACTAGTTGGTCTTTTCATCTATTTATTAAAATTAACTATGGCATTCATAAATAATCGATATAGTATATCATTCAGTCCCATAGGTATGGAATTAAGTACTATATAAAGGGAAAGCAATATATTAAAAATGCAGTAATACGTAAGTGTTGCCATCTTGGAAAGGCAGCTATGTTGCAGATATACAAAACTCAAGGTACTAGGAATGTGCACAGAGCACATTCAGCACTTCTGGAAATAGTCTGTCCCAGTAAAAAGTGCTTCATAGGTTGAGTCAGCTCAGCATATATCCAAGCCCACTTTGCCCACCGCACCCCCAGCAATTCTGTTGAATAAATTAAAAAGCAACTATAACCCATCCACCCTTTTACACAAGTGTGTGGAATTTGCTAGCATTGTAATTCCTCCAGAACTAATGACGACTACCAAACTACAAGCACATAGTTCCAGAGATCTGAAGGCTGGGAATCTTTAACATTATTGTGTTTTTTTAAAAAATGAAACGACTGTAACTTTTTATTACAGTTAATTCTGTAGCAGAAGTGCATGAAAAGTGCAGGCAAGGTCACTCTTTCAGAGGGCATGAATTCTGCCAAATTTCAGAACGGGCACCTGCAGTGAATTTCCTGCAAGGGCAGCCTGTAGAGTTTGGGGTGTGGGTTTTTCCTGAGCAATTGGCTGAAAATTGCAGGCATGAGAGATGAGCCCCCAGATAAGAAAGCTGCAAAATTGTAGATAGGTCAACAGGCTTTTGCGCTAGGCCTCTTTAAACTTTTTCTCCCCACCCCCACCCCCACCCCGCCCAAAAGAACAGTCTAAAAAACAAACAAACTTCGGGGTATACAGTGGTACCTCCGGTTGCGGAGCTCTGGTTGGATCCTGAGGTTTCTTCAACCGGAGGGACTGCTTCTGCGCAAGCGCACGGGGTGGTAGAGCGCTTTTGTGCATGGGGCAAAAACCCAGAAGTACACTTCTGGGTTTGCCGCTTATGTATCCCGAAGTTTACATAAGTGGAGGGATATGTAAATGGAAGTGCGACTGTAATGGCATTTGCAGGCAAAGTCACTCCGGAGGGCATGATTCCTAGAGCATTTTTGAAATGTAGCTTCAATGGTTTTCCTGCAAGAGCATCCCTTGCACTTTTTGGGGTGGGTGAGAAAAGGAATGGCTTAACCTCCACTAGTAATTTGTGGGAATTGGTCTGAAAATTGCAGAGATGAGAGTGATTACCATGGTGGGAAATGTGCCACATTGCAGACAAATATGTTAATGGGCTTTTGGGCCAGGCACTTTTAAAGTTGATTTAGAGAGGGGAAAGAGAACTATTCATTTTCTTTCTTTCTTTTTTTAAAAAACAGATTTTATTGGAATTCAGAAAAAGGTATACAGAAATTTTTTTCATATATCTTTTTTGTCAAAAGTAAAATGTTTATCTAGATAAAAGCACAATTCCAACACCAGGGTGGATGCAAATGTTCCAGTGTTGGGATTAGACTCAGCTTGCTGGTGGACTCTCCAAACTCCCTGGACTGCCCTTCTTGATCTACCCTGAGTTGACCTTCCCTTGGTTGCTAAACTGATACTCCCCCAAGACTCCTTCCTCCTTCCCCATCCTCACCATGGAAGAGGAGAATCTTCTGCCTCCCTCCTGCTGAGATGCAGGAACAAGCCTGACTCAAGGTATTGCCACCTAGTTGGATACAACCAGGATTCTTTCCTATCAAGGACAGTGGTACCTTGGGTTAAGAACTTAATTCGTTCTGGAGGTCCGTTCTTAACTTGAAACAGTTCTTAACCTGAGGTACCACTTTAGCTAATGGGGCCTCCCGCCGCCGCGACACAATTTCTGTTCTCATCCTGAAGCAAAGTTCTTAACCCGAGGTACTATTTCTGGGTTAGCGGAGTCTGTAACCTGAAGCGTCTGTAACCCGAGGTATGCACTTTTTGCAATAAGCGTAGCTTTATTGTCTTCCTAAACTCAGAGTCTCTGTGTGACCATATCCAGGGACAAGTGTGCTCCTCCAGCAAGGAAACAGGGTCAAGTTTAGCTTCTGTGTTGCAAGTGGTTGGACTAGATAACCCTTGTTGCTGTTGTTTAGTCGTTTAGTTGTGTCTGCCTCTTCGTGACCCCCTGGACCAGAGCACGCCAGGCACTTCTGTCTTCCACTGCCTCCCGCAGTTTGGTCAAACTCATGCTGGTAGCTTCGAGAACACTATCCAACCATCTCGTCCTCTGTCATCCCCTTCTCCTTCTGCCCTCCATCTTTCCCAACATCAGGGTCTTTTCCAGGGAGTCTTCTCTTCTCCTGAGGTGGCCAAAGTCTTGGAGCCTCAGCTTCAGGATCTGTCCCTCCAGTGAGCACTCAGGGCGGATTTCCTTCAGAATGGAGAGGTTGGATCTTCTTGCAGTCCATGGGACTCTCAAGAGTCTCCTCCAGCTCCATAATTCAAAAGCATCAATTATTTGGCGATCAGCCTTCTTTATGGTCCAGCTCTCACTTCCATACATCACTACTGGGGAAACCATCGCTTTTACTATATGGACCTTTGTTGGCAAGGCGATGTCTCTGCTTTTTAAGATGCTGTCTAGGTAGATAACCCTTCCAACATGACAATTCTATGACTCTGTCATTCCACTGAACATTTTAACGCCTAACATCAACTAGGGGATGAGAGGGCCACCAGGCCACTGACTAACCCATTCAAGGAATTGCAGAGTTGGACAGGGACCCGGGGGGTCATCTAGTCCAACTTGATGGTCATCTAGTCCAACATGGCCCCCTGCCTGCCCTGAGCAGCTGTATTTTACCAGGCCTGCATTGCCTGGCGTTGGACTGGATGGCTCAGTTCATAGATCTGGGGACCTAAGTTTGAGAAAGGGTGCTCAAGACATTCTCCTCTGACATCCACCTTCCCATATGCCTGAGTTGTTGTTTTTTCTACAGAGGTGTTGTCTGAAGAGATATAGATCAGAACCAGGCTGGCCACCTCATGAGAGCAGACCTACAAAGAGCTCTGCTTGCCTGCTGAGTTAATTCATACCACAGCCATTACCAGGCATCTAAATGGCTGAGTCTGTTCTTAGCAGAAGGCAAATATTTGCTGGATTCTGTCAAGCCAGGCCTCCACACATTTCTAATGTATCTTAGACCCCTGTAGTGTGCACGCGAATTCTATAAATATTTGGTCTGTATTTTTTCTGCACTTGCCACAGCGAAAATCAGTGTAAACCTGGAACGGCAATGTTTTCCTTCCAAAATTGTTGCATGATGTTAGGAGTATCGGTTGGTTGCTCGAGAGCAATCAGGCAATAAGCTTCAATAGTCTGTTTTAAAAGGTTTCTTATTGGGGATAAAAACCGTTAGAATGCAGAGCGCCTCTATTCTGCGTCTTGCTCATTCACTGGCAGAATATGAGAGTGGGCGGTCCTTAAACCTTCCCCAGCAGAGTAGTTTCTTGACGCCCAGTCTGCGCCTCCCCTCTCTGCGCGGAAGCCTACTGCGCAAGGAAGGCGTGGGTAACGGGGGACCTCTCTCCTCCCCTCTTTGCTCAGGCAAGGTGTCCTGGGACCGCCTTGCATCCTCCGAGCCCTGAAGCTCCTCTCCACTAGAGGCGTGCTGCTTCCAACGATCTTTGGCGGCTCTCTGTAATCCATCTGGCTTTTCCCCTCTCCCCCCTGAGCTGATGGCAGTTCCCTGACAGATGATGATGATTATTATTATTTTAATGGTGGAGATGGTAGTATCAGCAGTTGAGCAGTGTGTGTGTGTTGTGGGAGGACACAGTCTGTGTTGGGAATGCTTGAGGATATCATTTGTTCCACAACTGTAAGTGAGCCAACTTGATAGCTCAATTGGTAGATCATGAGACGAATGAGCCCAGGGTCGTGGGTTTGAACCCCATGTTAGGCAAAAGATTCCTGCATTGCAGAGATTCCTGCATTCCCTTCCAACTCTACAATTCTATGAGCTATGTGTTGATCAGAACAGGTAATTTTTGGTTTTCACACTTTTCTGAATTTTGTGGCATTTTTTAAAAGTGTTATAAGTAAAAATGCACACAAAAACATGTATTTTAAAATGAAAGGAGTACAAAACACATATTCTAGGGCAAAATGCATACCCCAGAATGCAAATGTTCATGCATTTACAAAATAAAAATAAAAATCACAGAATGGGATGGAATAGACTTACGAATGAACTCACATGGACCAGAAATCCATCCATTTATCAGGAAAATTGGTTTTCAGGTGGAAAAGTCAAAATTGGAAACAGAGCTGTTAGAATCCAAAACTAAGAATTTGTCAAAAATGTATAACTTGCTGCTGAAATGGAACACGCAGGATGAAACGGTTAAATCAGCTATGATTAAGTGGGCGCAAGATATTGGACATAACATTATGTTTGCTGACTGGGAAAGGTTGTGGACCACCGGTATGAAATTCACGGTGTGTAACGCCCTGAGAGAAAATATTATGAAAATGATTTATAGGTGGTACATGACTCCAGTCAAGCTTGCAAAAATTTACCACTTATCAGATAATAAATGTTGGAAGTGTAAAGAAAATGAAGGCACATTATTTCACCTCTGGTGGACGTGCCCAAGGATTAAGGCTTTCTGGGAAATGATATATAACGAAATGAAAAAGGTATTTAAATATACCTTCTTGAAGAAACCAGAGGCCTTTCTCCTGGGTATGGTTAGCCATGTGGTGTTAAAGAAGGACAGAACCTTGTTTATGTATGCCACAACAGCAGCAAGGATTCTTATTGCAAAGTATTGGAAGACACCAGATCTACCCACCTTGGAAGAATGGCAGATGAAGATGACAGACTACATGGGACTGGCAGAGATGACGGGCAGAATCCGAGACCAGGAGAAAGAGACAGTGGAAGAAGATTGGAAGAAATTTAAAGACTATCTTAATAAATACTATAAAATTAATGAAGGCTAGAATGAGATGGGTTCAAAAATAAGGTGGTTTTCAGAGTTGTTGATTAAAAAAAGGAATGGAATTAGTAAAAAACTTTGGGAAATAAGGGAATGAATTTGCTGATTGGATAATGAAATTAGAATACAGAACGGGGAGGTATGAGGAAGTCGGGGAAAATAGGTTGAGAAAATAAGGTTTGAAATTATACTTGTTGTCCTTTGTTTGTGTATGTTTTTGTGTATGTTTTTTTTTCTTTTTCTTTTTTCTATGGTTGTTGTTTGTATTTATATGTTGTTATTGGAAATTTAAATAAATATCATTTTTTTAAAAAACAGAAATCCATCCATTTATCATCTAGGCTAGTTGGAAAACCACTCTGCAGCCCCTGACAGATTTGGTCATGCCAGCGTAAGTGGTCACTTCTACATGGTTGGACTTTGAGGCTGCTTGCATATATTTCATTTAATCCGCTTGTTGGTTGACCAAGGAAGTCTCTCAGACTGTTGGTATACAGTATACTATTAATTGCATAATGATTAATTTCAGTCTTCATGTAATGCAAACAAAGTGACATCATATTTTGAGCTCTGCACTGGCTCCCATTCTGGGCTGTAGCTGCAGCTGCAGTGGAACTTTAGTAGTCAGTATGAAAAACCGATCTGGCCTCGGCTATTCAGTAGTGCTTGATACCAATTAATACACACATTGTACCGCCAGCTTGAATGTTAATTAAAACCTATTAGCTAGATCAAGACAGAATTTCTGAACTAATTATGTTTCCAGGGGGAAATAACCCTTTCCTGTTTAATTATGCAAGAAGATAATACAATGGTTAAAATATAGTTTGTTTTCTGTCAGAAAGCAGAAGGGACAGAGTAGTTATGCTAAAAGAACATTTGTACACCATTCAGCTTGTTTCAAGTACTGTGTGCTCAGAACCAAAGGGGAGGAGTTCTCATGGGGAGCAGCAAAACCCCAAACCCCAATTGTAAAAAAATGAAAATGTAATCTCTGTACTCTTAGAGCAGGTGTGGAGAAGCTTTGGCCCTCTTGCTGTTGCTGAACTACAATCCCATCAGGCTCAGCCAGCACAGCCAATCGTTGAGGATGATGGGAGTTGTAGTTAAGCAACAGCTGGAGAGTCAAAGGTTCCTGCACACCCGTCTTAGAGCATGCATAGTTGTGTGTTCACCCCAAAACTCTGAGCACTGAGCAGTTCCAGGGGCTCTGTTATGTACTGAGTTGAATAGGATCCAAAATGCAGCAGTCGGATTGGTCCACAGGAGCCACCCAATCCAGCACCAGGTGGAAGTGAATCCGCAACCTGATTGGCCTACAGGAGAATCCCAGAATTAGCCTATCGTGTAAATAATGTATATAAAGCAGATACTGTGGGGGAACTTCCATTCCTCCTCACTACTATGAGCCAGTGGTGTAGCGTGGGTTGTCAGCACCCGGGGCAAGGCAAGTAATTTGCGCCCCCTAACCTGTGGATTTGCGCCCCCTAACCTGTGGATTTGCCCTAACCCCAGATGTTGCGCCCGGTGCGGCCGGCCCCCCCTGCACCCCCCACGCTACGCCACTGCTATGAGCTGAATAAAGAGCATGAAATCCACTCTCGACTCCAAGTATATTTCAGGCTCAGTGCTCAACTGAGTTTAATTTCCTTTCAAATGGGTTCACTGGAGACTTGTGGCATTTTTTTAAAATATTTGGATTTATTAAAAATATTGCTGGCATCTGTCTGTCTCGAGAGAGAATGGAGGGCGCCTCTGGGGTTGAAGTCAACAGCAGCACCAAAGTGCTGTTCTCCCATCCCTATCACCTGAATCTCTCCCCAAGGTGTAAGCCTGAGAAGTGTGTATGGAGATTCTGGGCTGCCCAGACAACAAGAACCCCCTCTTGCCCTCACTGTTGTGTGTTCAGACCTTTAAACCTCCCCCTTAAATAAATTCAGACAAAACTCAAATTTTGGTTCGGTTTTTGGCAGAATTTAGGCCACAACTTTATTGATTACAGCAAGTAAGGGGTTGCATAGGCTCTGGTTCGACTGGTCCAGTTCTGGGCACCACAGTTCAAGAAGGACACTGACAAACTGGAACGTGTCCAGAGGAGGGCAACCAAAATGGTCAAAGGCCTGGAAACGATGCCTTATGAGGAACGGCTAAAGGAGCTGGGCATGTTTAGCCTGGAGAAGAGGAGGTTAAGGGGTGATATGATAGCCATGTTCAAATATATAAAAGGATGTCACATAGAGGAGGGAGAAAGGTTGTTTTCTGCTGCTCCAGAGAAGCGGACACGGAGCAATGGTTCCAAACTACAAGAAAAAAGATTCCACCTAAACATTAGGAGGAACTTCCTGACAGTGAGAGCTGTTCGACAGTGGAATTTGCTGCCAAGGAGTGTGGTGGAGTCTCCTTCTTTGGAGGTCTTTAAGCAGAGGCTTGACAACCATATGTCAGGAGTGCTCTGATGGTGTTTCCTGCTTGGCAGGGGGTTGGACTCGATGGCCCTTGTGGTCTCTTCCAACTCTATGATTCTATGATTCTATGATTCTGTACCCTTGCAAGTAGCGCTGACCCAGGGCACCAGCATAGGTCAGCCAAGGGTGAACATCTGGATAAGCGGAAAGCCAGGAACAGGCTCACTTCGCCACCCAAATGCCCCATGGACTGAGGAACGGGCACAACCCCCTCTCAGGGGTTGACCAAACCATCAAGTCCCTGGATTCCTTTAATGGAATACCCATCACATAGGGATGGCGAGAGCGTTCTCCCATCCCTATCACCTGAACCAGAGCCTATCCTCAACCTTAGAAGTTGTGACGATTTGCTACATGGCAGGCGAAACCCAAATGGCACCAGCCAATCAGCCAAGTGGGGGAAATTCCTGCCCATGACACATGATGGCATAGCAAGTTAAAGCACACAAGCCCTAAAAGTGGGGAGAGGCGGACGGGTGTTCCGATGCACACACTGAAAGAGGAAGCTCTGTGTCACATGCATGCATATATATAGGTCCCTTGATCCATTTAGCCTGCGTCCCATTGGGCTGATTAAACCCTGCATCAAGGGACCTACCAATTGGGTGTTGTAGCTAACCAATCTTACCCACCGACAACCCAGGGTTTGGTTGCCAGGTCTCACTGCAACACGTGCCCTCTTTAAGGGATGACCTGATTTGTGGTCCAAAGGAAAGCAGAGCAATATGCTTGGCTGCAGGAGTTGCTGGAATGTCGGGATCTCTGCTCGGCCAAGCTGATAAAGCTCATTTTCTTCCCCCAAGTCCTTCGGAATCACCTCCCGACGTGTTTAACCACCTGAGCCTTTGATAAGGCTCCAAGGCACGTTCCATTCAGCAGAGTTTCCAGCACAGGAAAGAGACGAGAGGTTTGGGCTACATTGCAAAGAGTTTTATTATCCTAACTACGCAGACAAAAAACACATCCTTTCTCTATGAAAGCAGAGAGCAACCGGAACAAAGGAAACAGGAAACCACTAACGTCACTTCCGTCTCCTCTCCCGTGAGACTTCCAACAGTCTGGACTGTCTCTGGAATGTAAACAGAGCCTTGTGACTCTAAGCAGCTGCTCAGGGGCAAGACAGAAACTAACAGGCATACCAAGGCGCCATCTAACCATCTCCAATCTAGATTTGTGTCCAAGATATCCTGCAAGGCAGCACAGGTTTAGAATGAGGCTTTTCCTTCTCCTAGGCAGACTATCTTCCCAGGTTTCTGAGCCCCACCTGCCCCCGACTTCCCTCTACAGCACATGCAAAAGCCACCTTCTTAACCATCAAACCAAAAGCGGAGGAAGGGGGGTGCGCTCTGGGTGTCACCACTGAGGGGGGTGACAAAAAGCTGGGCGGCACTCACTGCGGGGCCTGCAGCGCACCCAAGCCACACATCTCTCCTGGGAGAGACGCTGTGGCTTTGGCATGTGCAGGTTCCGCACAGCCCAAATGGTCTGCCCGCTGCCTCCCCCCAGCTGTAGGGTGGCTGAATGGGAGGTGGATCGCTGACTTCGGGGACCCCATGGTGCACCCCACCCCTATGGGTGGCTCGCCCCGCCCCAGGCACCCAAGCGGTTTCCTCCGCCGCTGCATCAGACTTACTATTGGTCTCAGTGATGTATGGAAGTGAGAGCTGGACCATAAAGAAGGTTGATTGCCAAAGAATAGATGCTTTTGAATTCTGGTGCTGGAGGAGACTTTTGAGAGTCCCATGGACTGCAAGAAGATCAAACCTCTCCATTCTGAAGGAAATCAGCCCTGAGTGCTCACTGGAAGGACAGATCCTGAAGCTGAGGCTCCAATACTTTGGCTACCTCATGAGAAGAGAAGACTCCCTGGAAAAGACCCCAATGTTGGGAAAGATGGAGGGCACAAGGAGAAGGGGATGACAGAGGACGAGATGGTGGGACAGTGTTCTTGAAGCTACCAGCATGAGTTTGACCAAACTGCGGGAGGCAGTGGAAGACAGGAGTGCCTGGTGTGCTCTGGTCCATGGGGTCATGAAGAGGCGGACACGACTAAACGACTAAACAACAACAACAACTCAATCCACTGGAGCCCTCTTTGCACGCAGAGAAAGTCCCTAACTCCAAGGTGGATAAACTACCCTAGAAGGAGCACAATGGGTGACCCACCAAAGATACTACCTCTCTCCTAGCACTCCATACATTCCTACTTAGAATAGACAACTTGAGCAGATGTGGAGGGAGATTTTAAGCATGCCACCAATAGTCCACCTCACCCATCCATCCGCATCAGATCTCCAGATAAAGGGAGACAACTCCCCAAAAGGCCATTAGTCTATGGTGCCCAAAGTTTGGCTTTGTTTCTCTCGCTTAGATTATCCCAGTTCCACTGGTTTTACTGTCTCCTTTCACAGGGAGCCTGCTAGCTGACAACATCAAGCTGGGGCAGGGAGAAAGGGAGGCCTGTTTCTACCCTGTTCAGAAGACTTAAGGAAGGCTTTAGGAATAATCAGTTCCCATGGAAACATATCACCTGTTGTTTGCCTAAGAAAAAATACGTGCCTTTTCATTTTATGGATTTCTTGTTTAACCCATAAGCCCCATGCAATTCTGCCTAATACTGTCAAGTTCCACAATTTGCCATGCCATTCATTTATTACAAGGATTTTACTTCAGCTCCCATATTTAGTACACACTAAGTGTTTTGCTGCAATCGTGTAAAAACGTATTCTTTGTTCTTGTGCACTGCCGCTTTCAAACAAATTAATAAATAGATTTTAGAGACTAAAGAAATATTGGATCACAAAATCTTATTATCGTTGAAGCCATTCCTTGCCGGTAATGTAATAGACATTATAATGTAAGGCTGTCTAAAAACACTGCCTGAGGAATCCTGAACAGCTCTGAGCTTTCTTTTTGTTTGTTAAAGCAGAGCAATATAGTGTGATTTTTTAAAAACAACAACAACAACAACAACTGAAGTTTCTAACTTTTTAAAAAAGAATGTCTTTTTTTTTTTAAGAGCTCTTCAGTAGGGATGGGGGGGGGGTTGGATAATTTGATTAAGTTCTCATTTAAAGGTGAATCTGCCAATTTACACTTCCCACAACACAGCTATAATTCAAAATAGACACCTATCTGAAATTTATGGTGCTCCTCTCCAACCAACCAGTTGTTTAAAAAAATGCTTGTTTTAAAGTGTCCATAAAAATAAATATATTCAGTGAAGATAACACACCCAAATGCATTGTTTTAGGGAAAATTTCTTACAAAAATGTGTCCCACTAGTCAAAACTGCATACAAAAATGTGCTTATGAGTAAAAAATACACACTAAAATGCAGATTACTTTTCTTGAATATTTATTTAAAATGTGAACAACTGAACTGAAGATTCCAGTCTAATCCAAAAAAAAAAACAAAAAAAAAAACGCAACCCCTTTATTGTACTAGCCATTGGCCATGACAAATCCGAATCAAAAATAAATATAAGCAAAAGGGGTGTCACACCACAAATAATGGCCTCTATTTTACAATTGAAGATTGTAAAAACGAGAAAGCAAGTGAATCAAAATGGACAGATCTTTCCATCCATAGTCTTCAGTTCTCCTCAGGCAACAGTTTGAAAACCTCACTTCCTGCAATGCCCATAGACCTAGAGAAACATAGCAAAATCCAGGAAAAATATAGGGCAGTGTATGGCACAGAGAAGCACAGAAACAAAATAATAAGGCTTTGTGGAACACCTAATAGCGATGGAGGGGACGCAGGTGGCGCTTTGGGTTAAACCACAGAGCCTAGGACTTGCCAATCATAAGGTTGGCAGTTCGAATCCCCGCGATGGAGTGAGCTCCCGTTGCTCGGTCCCTGCTCCTGCCAATCTAGCCGTTCGAAAGCACCTCAAAGTGCAAGTAGATAAATAGGTACCGCTCCGGCGGGAAGATAAACGGCGTTTCCGTGCACTGCTCTGGTTCACCAGAAGCGGCTTAGTCCAGCTGGCCACATTACCCGGAAACTGTACACGGCGCTCCCTCGGCCATTAAAGCAAGATGAGCGCTGCTACCCCAGAGTCGGCCACGACTAGACCTAATGGTCAGGGGTCCCTTTACCTTTACCTAATAACGATGGAGGGGGCAGTTATTGACATCACACTTTGATTTGGCAGTAGCAATGTCGGAAAGCATAATTTTTTGTTCTGACCTGTGTTTCTCTCATGCAGCCCTGATTCTTTTCTGCTGAAGTCAGCTTCCAACAAAAACCACATAATTCTCACTGTCCGCTGTAGTAGAGTTTTACATGATTAAATACAATATCGTGACGTTATTCCGCGCTACTCATTTCAACACAAAGGCTGTTCGTTTTGCTGCAGAGGAAACACAGTGCAAATGATGGGGCATGTCATTAATTAAATTTCATTTACAGACTGAAAACAGCAGCAGCAAGTACTGATAGTATTCTCTGGGATAATTTCCGATCCAGACATGTGAAGAGTAAGTGAACATCTGTAATTTCTGCTCCTATTTCCCTGAGAATTTGCCAACATCCCTTGCTCAGGAGGGAATCACACTAATTCCTCTCATTATCCAGCTCACACACAGAGCCAATGCACACTTGCTACGTTTTGGATAACCTGAGAGGGGTCATATACTATTTATTGTGTTGAAAATTTGATTGAGTTTTCCATTAAGAAGACAGAAGTTGCATATTTATATTTCCGCAATTCTTCTGCAAGCCCCTTCCTCAGTATCTTTTCCCATTTGTGGATATCTATATTCAGGTCTTTCATTCTCAACGTTATGTAAAACTATATTGATGAGAATAAAGCAATATAGGGACGTGGGTGGCGCTGTGGGTTAAACCACAGAGCCTAGGACTTGCCGATCAGAAGGTTGGCAGTTCGAATCCCCACGACAGAGTGAGCTCCTGTTCATAGAATCATAGAATCATAGAATCCTAGAGTTGGAAGAGACCACAAGGGCCATCGAGTCCAACCCCCTGCCAAGCAGGAAACACCATCAGAGCACTCCTGACATATGGTTGTCAAGCCTCTGCTTAAAGACCTCCAAAGAAGGAGACTCCACCACACTCCTTGGCAGCAAATTCCACTGTCAAACAGCTCTTACTGTCAGGAAGTTCTTCCTAATGTTTAGGTGGAATCTTTTTTCTTGTAGTTTGGAACCATTGCTCCGTGTCCGCTTCTCTGGAGCAGCAGAAAACAACCTTTCTCCCTCCTCTATGTGACATCCTTTTATATATTTGAACATGGCTATCATATCACCCCTTAACCTCCTCTTCTTCTCCTGTTACTCAGTCTCTGTTCCTGCCAACCTAGCAGTTCGAAAGCACGTCAAAGTGCAAGTAGATAAATAGGTACCGCTCCGGTGGGAAGGTAAACGGCATTTCTGTGCGCTGCTCTGATTTGCCAGAAGCGGCTTCGTCATGCTGGCCACATGACCTGGAAGCTGTACGCCGGCTAACTCGGCCAGTAAAGTGAGATGAGCGCTGCAACCCCAGAGTCGGCCACAACTGGACCTAATGGTCAGGAGTCCCTTTACCTTTACCTTTACTGTATTCAGGTCTTTCATTCTCAATGGTATGTAAAACTATATTGATGAGGAGAAAAGAATGTATCTATATTCATTTTCTATCCTTCAGGTCTTCCAAACCCTACAGCCAACCTCAAAAATTAGTGATCCTTTCATTTGCTTTGTCATTAGCATATCCCCAAAATAGTATGTCCCTTAGTGCCATAAGAGATTGTTTTAAATATTTATTGGAAAAAAAGTATGGCGACAGAGGACATCCTTCTCTGACACCTGTGGATTGAGTAAACAACGAAGTTTCAGTCTATTAATTAGCATTATTATACAAAGGAAAATTATTTAATCCCTTTTCCAAAATTTACAAGCAGGCCATAAAAATTCTAATATTTGAAATAAATGAATAAAAAGGTCATTCTACACTATTGGAAAGCCTTTTCCACATGAATGAGCATAACTGATGCTTTAATTTTCTTTCCTACTTTATGTAATCGATTGTATTAATCTCTTCTAAATATTATATCCTATTTTCCTTCTCTTAATGCAATCAGGTTCACCTAAACAGATTATTTGTTATTTTTATTTTTTTATGAGCTGCATTTCCTACCCACCTAGTGTCCCGGAGGGTGGAGAGAGTTACAGTAATGCAATAAAAAAATGAAACAGCTACTAAAACATCTATTTAAAAAATAAACAAAATGTCAACAAAGTAACAATGCCAAAAAACCCAAAATCCATTAACTGATCTAATTAAAACAGTTGGATTTTTAAAGTAAATGTAATTCAACAATGAAATGTGTTTGCATGGTATTTGCACTGATACAGATTTCCCTTTCTTTTCTAATCACTAACAAATAGCAACTTTGCAGATATCTGGCATTCTCTTTTTTTCCTAAAATGCCATTCATAGCTCTTGCTGAAGGGTCTGTAATATCTAAGAATTTTATAAAATTCCAATATTTAATCATATCACCAAAGAACTGAAGCCAACACGAATAAAGATAAGAAAAAGCAGATTTTTACAAAATAAAAAAGAAACTACTACTGTTACTAAAAATTGGCACTGCACTGTTTTTCCGCTCCATTTTTTTGCTAATTTGATCAACTACTGCATTTTAGTAGAAGTAATGAAAAATGCTGTAGTTAATCAAATTAGCCCAAAAAGCGCCAATTTTCAAAAAGTCACAACATGTTATGTTTGTGGTGTAAGGATTTCCCGAACTATACTTGAGAAATGTACAGCACAAAACGATGTTTTTTCTTAATGCCAGTGATAGTGTTAGTTCATTAGTTCACCAGTCATCTAATTCATCACTTATATATCATCAATTAATCACAATCAAGATCAAAGGGAAAAGTTCTGTTCTGCCCAGTAACAACAGAGGCTCATAGTCATAGCTTTAGATCCAGAAGTAATTAGTTCATTCATCTCATCCTTTACTCAGACATTAGTTCTTGTTAGTTCATTAGTTCATTAACTTCATTATTCACTTCTTGGAGTCAAGAAGAAATCAAGAAGGTTCAAAAAAACGCATTTAAACAAACAAAAAATCTTCAGCAGATCTGTTGAGAGAGGAAAATAGCATCACTCCCATTCTCAATCAGTATGATTAGTGTGGCCAACCTTCCAAAACAGGCTCCCTCAAAGGAGTGAGGAAAAATCACATTGTGTCAATAAGATCTTGCTTGATACAGCCATCCATAAAAATACTTCTGTGTTCCTCTTTCTGGGGAAATCACTTGTTCTCCAAAAGTGTGATACGAAGTGTGCAATTAGCCTCACATCTCCTCATGGTGCAACACCAGCAGTGACACACATTTTCAGAGAGGCAACCCAGAAGTCACCCTCACAGCACAGTGTCTCTCCTGTCTTCTTAGCTCGATGGACTAAGAACTCCAGTCCTTTGGGTCGTTCTTCTGTGTGAGGATCCAATCCACCACAACCACATGGCCTCCATGCCCTTCAGTTCAACAGTGACTCACTCTTACAGGGAGGAGGTGACCTGGAAGTAGTCCTCCCAGCTCGGTTGAGTAAGGGTTCCAATCCTGTGGCTGATTCTGCTTCAGGTGGGCACTGAACAGAGGAAACTCTTTCATTGCATTGTCTCCCCACTCCACACACATTCATGTACAGTGGTACCTCGGTTCTCATAAGAAATCCGTTCTCGAAGCCCATTCAGCTTCTGAAACATTCAATAACCGAGCCGCGGCTTCCCCTTGGTTGCAAGAGCTTCTTGCACTCAGTCGAAGCTGCGTTGCACATTCAGGTTCTGAAAAACGTTCAAAAACAGAAGCATTTACTTCCGGGTCTACGACAATGGAGGCATTTGGGAACCGAGGTTCCACTGTAGTTTGAATTGTTTCATATTATTAACAGCACAGACATTGTACAATAACGCCTCATCTCATGTACAGATTCAGTCCCAAGGGTTATATGGATAAGTGAAAATTGGGGGGTGGGGGTGAAGCCTAGGCTAGTGGAGAGGGGGTCACCCCCAGCACTCTTAGAACTAATGTACTGAGCACACCTTGCAAGTCAAGACCTTAAAAGCTCTTTCCACACCGGATTTGCTTGGGACCCAAGTCCTGAAGAAAGCAACTTCTCCAATATCAACCATCTCGAAACCTAGGAATAACAGGTCGTGCCATGTTGGTGGTGGTGCTGCTGCCACCACAAGCTCCCCAGTTGGCATTGATCTGTGACATGGCCTTTTCAGCAGCAGTTCCCCGTTTGTGGAACGTGCTGCCTGGGGAGGTGTTGTTGTCTCCCTCTTTCCAGGGGAATTTTTAAAATCTTCCTGTTTTAACCAAGCATTTGATTGCTGAAATGCAATATTCTTGGTGTTCCTGAGATCACGAGTTGAGAGTGCTTTTAAAAGATTTTTTTTAGAATCATAGAATCATAGAGTTGGAAGAGACCACAAGGGCCATCGAGTCCAACCCCCTGCCAAGCAGGAAACACCATCAGAGCACTCCTGACATATGGTTGTCAAGCCTCTGCTTAAAGACCTCCAAAGAAGGAGACTCCACCACACTCCTTGGCAGCCAATTCCACTGTCAAACAGCTCTTACTGTCAGGAAGTTCTTCCTAATGTTTAGGTGGAATCTTCTTTCTTGTAGTTTGGATCCATTGCTCCGTGTCCGCTTCTCTGGAGCAGCAGAAAACAACCTTTCTCCCTCCTCTATGTGACATCCTTTTATATATTTGAACATGGCTATCATATCACCCCTTAACCTCCTCTTATCCAGGCTAAACATGCCCAGCTCCCTTAGCCGTTCCTCATAAGGCATTGTTTCCAGGCCTTTGACCATTTTGGTTGCCCTCCTCTGGACACGTTCCAGTTTGTCAGTGTCCTTCTTGAACTGTGGTGCCCAGAACTGGACACAGTACTCCAGGTGAGGTCTGACCAGAGCAGAATACAGTGGCACTATTACTTCCCTTGATCTAGATGCAATACTCCTATTGTTGCAGCCCAGAATTGCATTGGCTTTTTTAGCTGTCGTGTCACACTGTTGGCTCATGTCAAGTTTGTGGTCAACCAAGACTCCTAGATCCTTTTCACATGTACTGCTCTCAAGCCAGGTGTCACCCATCTTGTATTTGTGCCTCTCATTATTATTATTTTTTGCCCAAGTGCAATGCTTTACATTTCTCCCTGTTAAAATTCATCTTGTTTGTTTTGGCCCAGTTCTCTAATCTGTCAAGGTCGTTTTGAAGTGTGATCCTGTCCTCTGGGGTGTTAGCCACCCCTCCCAGTTTGGTGTCATCTGCAAATTTGATCAGGATGCCCTTGAGTCCATCATCCAAGTCATTGATAAAGATGTTGAATAAGACGGGGCCCAAGACAGAACCCTGTGGCACCCCACTAGTCACTCTTCTCCAGGATGAAGAGGAACCATTGATGAGCACCCTTTGGGTTCGGTCAGTCAGCCAGTTACAAATCCACTGAGTGGTAGCGTAGTCAAGACCGCATTTTACCAGCTTCTTTACAAGAATATCATGGGGCACCTTGTCAAATGCCTTGCTGAAATCAAGGTAGGCTACATCCACTGCGTTCCCTTCATCTACCAGGGTTGTAATTCTGTTTTTATTTTAAAAAGTTTCATTATTATTATTATTAGTAGTAGTAGTAGTAGTAGTAGTAGTACCCTGCCCATCTGGCTGTGTCTGCCTCTTTTTAGTGGAAGGGATGGGATCATCACCCCTCTCCCTCCCCGTCCAGTGGAGTACCAGGAAATGGACAGATCATTTTTTCCAGACCTCTGACCAGATCACTTCCAGGAAGGGAGCTCCTTTCTATCCTCCTCCATCTCTCTCCATTGCTTTGGTAAAAGGTAAATGCAGTTGGTGCTGTGGTCTAAACGACTGAGCTACTTGGGCTTGCCGATCGTAAGGTCCGCAGTTCGAATCCCTGTGACGGAGTGAGCTCCCGTTGCTCTGTCCCAGCTCTTGCCAACCTAGCAGTTCGAAAGCATACCAGCGTGAGTAGATAAATAGGTAGCACTGCGGTGGGAAGGTAAACAGCATTTCCTTGTGCTCTGGCATTTGTCACGGTGTTCCATTCACCAGAAGCGGTTTCGTCAAGCTGGCCACATGACCCATGTTATGTACTGAGTTAAATAGGATCCAAAACGCAGCAGTCTGTTTGGTCCTAGAACAATAGGATCCAAAATGCAGCAGTCTGAGTATATTTCAACCCAGAAAGCTGTCTGTGGACAAACACTGGCTCCCTTGGCCTGAAAGCGGAAATGAGTGCCATACCCCATAGTCAAATTCAACCGGACTTAAATGTCCAGGGGTCCTTTACCTTTTAGCCATTGCTTTAGGCTTTTTACCCTAAGTCTGCACCACTACTTCTGTCTTTACTTCTGGGCTCCCCCACTCCACGCACATGAAATTAGGTAAGGGGTTGCAGTTGCTCTGCCCTGCAACTTCATTTCCTGTCTCTTCAGTTTGACTCAGGTTTTCAGCCTCCCAATATGAAAAGTTCAAGTCCGGGATGGGTATTTGGCCTACACTATCCACTATGAAAAGGGATGCGGGTGGCACTGTAGTCTAAACCACAGAGCCTAGGGCTTGCCGATCAGAAGGTCAGCGGTTCGGATCCCCGCGACGCGGTGAGCTCCCATTGCTCAATCCCTGCTCCTGCCCCCCTAGCAGTTCGAAAGCACATCAAAGTGCAAGTAGATAATTCGGTACCACTCCGGCAGGAAGGTAAACGGCGTTTCCGTGCTCTGCTCTGGTTCGCCAGAAGCGGCTTAGTCATGCTGGCCACATGACTCGGAAGCTGTATGCCTCCCTCGGCCAATAAAGCAAGATGAGTGCCGCAGCCCCAGAGTCGTCCATGACTGGACCTAATTGTCAGGGGTCCCTTTAACTTTACCCACTATGAAGAGAGATGCAAAACATCTTCCAGCTTCTCTGTAACATCCTTATCTTTCTTTAGCACACCTTTCACTCAGTTGTCTAGCTGCCTCTTTGCATGTGATTGAAATGCTTCACACACCTTACCATTGATGACAACGAGGAGTTCACCCCCTAAGCATTTTAGCTGTGTGAGGTAGGTAATTTTGTTCTGATCATGCTACGGTCGGTCCTAAACAGCCTCGGTCCAGTATACCTGAAAGAGCGTCTCCACCTCCATCGTTCTGCCCGGACACTGAGGTCCAGCTCCGAGGGCCTTTTGGCAGTTCCCTCACTGCGAGAAGCCAAGTTACAGGGAACCAGGCAGAGGGCCTTCTCGGTAGTGGTGCTCGCCCTGTGGAACGCCCTCCCACCAGATGTCAAAGAGAAAAATAACTAGTGGACATCTAAAGGCAGCCCTATTTAGGGAAGCTTTTAATGTTTAATAGGTTATTGTACTTTAGTGTTTTGTTGGAAACCGCCTAGAGTGGCTGGAGAAACCCAGCCAGATGGACGGGGTATAAACAATAAATTATTATTATTATTATTATTATCATCATCATCATCATCATCATCATCATCATCATTGGGTGGGATCATTCCCATGTACTTCATTCCTGAAAGAAATTGTCCCCCCTGCACACCTGAATAATAGAAAAAGAGAGGAAGCAATGAATAAACCTAAAGGACTGGATTTGACTAACTGGTCCCGTACAAGGCCGCCTAGCATAATGGGGCCAGAGGCAGATGAAGGGGTGTGTGGTGAGGGCGGACCGCCCCGGGTGTCTTTGCTGAGGATGGTGACATTTGGCACGCCGCCTACCCATGACTCCCAAGCCTACCCTGAGCCCCTTCGTTTTGACAGTTGGGGAGGCTTGGGAGTTGCAGGCCGGCGGCTCACCGAATGTCCACCATTGGCGGCTTGCTCCTTCCCCGGCTGCAGGGCGCATGTGCCACTCCGTGAACCCAAGTGACTCTTCTGCACCTGGGAGGGCACCCTCCATGCCCCACCCCCCTTGGGAGTGCAGGCATATGCTCCGCCACTGAATGGGGCTCCCCACCATCACGTGCTCCCATGCCCACCCCAAATTATTCTGGGAGGCAACAGAACCCCCGGAGCAGCACACAGGGGAATGAGAAGGGAGATCATTCCATCAGACAAGCTTGTGTTGATGGAATGATCTCCTTAGCACTACATTGAATTTCTTCTCGTGGCTTGTATTCAACTAGGTTTTACTCAGAGTAGACCCACTTAAATTAACGAACATTAGTCACATGCATTAGTTCCGGTAGCTCTACACTCAATGAAACCTAGTTGGCTTCTGCCCAATGTGCAGTTTGTTCCCATGTTGGCACCCTCTTTGACTTGGTGGTACATATTCCTACATTCCTTCTAAGCTTCTATGACTGTGGTTCTGAATCATGTCCAAGCATTTGGAAGCTACTTGACTTCACGTTTCCCTTTCAGTTTCCCTTTAACCAGTCCGCTCGTTTTTGAACAGTTTCCTCTCTTAAAGTCAAGGGTGACTGTGTTGGACTTCCACCTCCATGTATGTTGAATTCAATAGCAGTGTGGTCACTGTTCTCAATTGGTTCAACCACACACAGATCATAGTACCAGGCCCTGGATCAATCAATTCCCCAACCGATAGTATTGGCAAAACACAGCTCTGGATCTTGCTAATTAGCTGATCAATCCATCGTGCAGCCCAATTATAGTATATCTACTCAGAAGTAAATCCAACTGGATTCAATGAGGCCAAAGTGAGTGTGCAAAGGATTGCAACATGCTCTTTCAGGGAGATCTTTCTCAAGGATTTATGGTGGGTGGAAGCTGTATAATTTAAATAACTGCAAATATAAATCAAAATGATTATAGTGTTCATGCTTCTGAGATCAAGCTGTGAATTTTAAAGCAGCACAAAATTATAGGAAAAAGCCCCCTGAGCAGGATTTACATAAACAGATCAAGTATTAATAGGAACTGCTTTTAGGTTAAAAGAGAATGTGTGTAGAATTGTATTGCTTGGTTACTGATAACCAGAGTTGAATAACAAATAACAGGGGTGTCCATCAGCTCTCTGCGTACCCCAAATTATGAGATGAACTGGGGTGATTTGGGGAAAGTTATCATATTTCCATGTCAGACCACACAGTTAACTGGGGATTTTCTCAAGTTGTACCAGAGACTCATTAAACTTCACATCCATCCCGTAGTCTCAGCTTACTGGGGAAATGCCCAGAGCTTGAGAGGGGAAGGAATACTTTCCCCATGGCACTCAATCACAATGATTTGGGAAGGGTATTGAAACCTGTTTCACATGGATCTATGCCTTCCCCTATGAAGAATTCTTATTTATAATCCCTCAATTTCTTTGTCTGTGGAGGAAAGTCAACTACTCCCCAACCATAAAGGTATGTCATATTGATATATATGTACAGTAAAAGGATTTTTTTAAAAAAATAGTTTTGCTTTTTAACATGAACACATTATACTTCAATTGATGTGTAAATTGCTTTGCAATAGATGCTGTTTACATATTCATTGAAGTGTGGTGACCACTTTGCCTCATTGCTTTTCTTTTTTCCTGAAGTGTTTTGTTGATTTTGTGTGAGTTGTTTGTTGAGGGGTGAAGTTTTTATGTGTCTACTCAAAAGCAAGTCTCACCAAATTCAATCTGGCTTACTCCCAGGGAAGTGGGGATAGAGTGGCAGCCATAATCAATTTCCTACTGTGAACAGAATCCATTGTTCATTATGTTTGTTCACATGGAAAAAAATGATTTCTTCCAGGACCTGGAAACTTTATCTGTGCTCCTCTGTCCTTTATCTGAACCCCTTCTGTCAATGTGGGGACAGACATTTGGACTTGACTGCTCATTTTTGACCACCCAACCCCTAAATCTTTGTTCCAAAAGCCATTTAAAACATAAGTCATATTGAGTGTTACATTCCCCCACACATTTAACTATTTTCAGTATTAAAAGTAAAGGTAAAGGGACCCCTGACAATTAGGTCCAGTCGGGGCCGACTCTGGGGTTGCTGCGCTCATCTCGCTTTATTGGCTGAGGGAGCCAGCGTACAGCTTCCGGGTCATGTGGCCAGCATGACGAAGCCGCTTCTGGCGAACCAGAGCAGCGCACGGAAACGCCGTTTACCTTCCCGCCGGAGCTGTACCTATTTATCTACTTGCACTTTGACGTGCTTTCTAACTGCTAGGTTGGCAGGAGCAGGGACCGAGCAACGGGAGCTCACCTCGACGCGGGGATTCGAACTGCTGACCTTCTGATTGGCAAGTCCTAGGCTCTGTGGTTTAACCCACAGCGCCACCTGCATCCCATTTTCAGTATTATATATGCATTTATTAAATGAAATGTCGTAATGAGAAAGGCATATGTGATTAAGTTGCATTACACTGACTCATGTGATCCAGGACACTGAGGGCAGAACATCAGCAGGGTGCTAGCCTGTCCCTTCCAGATACCCAAGTGAGGAAAATGAGACACCATGACAAATTTATACGTCACCATGAAAGATAGTAGGGTGGACTGCAATCCTAACCCCATTTACCTTGGCATAATCCTCACTGAATTCTGAGTAGACATGGTTAGAACAGCAGCCATAGATGCCCTTGTGATGGGTCATTAGACACCTCATTAACTTTGTCTTTAAGGTGCCACACACAGGACTCTTAACTGTATTTGCTGCAACAGACTAACAGGGCTATCCTTCTAGAAATTCATTAACCTTGGAAGTGAACACACAGGTAAGGTAATTGATTTGTAAATAACTGTTCATGGCTGAGATATGTATGTCTGTTGTGGCACTGTGATATACTGGTGTGTTTTTTTAAAGCACCCATATATTTGCTGAAAGGAAAAAGAGACTTGTGAAAAATAAACCAGAGGAATGGAAAATACTAGATGAAAGTGAGAACAAATATCAGGATGGATTGAGGCACTGTTGTGCATTCCTGCTATGAGTGGAGGGGCCAAATACTTCATCATAAACAACTTAGTGAATTTGGTTTGGGGGGAGAGAGTGGATCCATAAATTTGAAGCAATAAGGAAACGAGATTGTCATGGAAGCTTAGAGAACACACTAGTCAGGATGCTAGACAAATATGTTATTGTCTCTCTTAAACAAGAACAGAACAGAAACAAAAGCCACCTGGTTACAACCTGATACAACCAAGTCTGGCTCCATTTAGTTACTGCAGGTGGAATCCAATGTAGCACTACATTTTTTGTTGTCAGTGCAAGGAACAGCAGAATATTATTCCCTCCTCCTCTTTATGCATGCCCCCTAAATCTCTTCTAGGGCAACACATTTGGGGAGGGTGCAGGGCATGCCCAGGACGAGGACGTTGATAAAAGGTCATATTGTGCGCATGGAAATCATTTCATTTGTATTAGTGGAGGACTGCCTTATAGCTAGATAAGGCTTAGGCAAACTCCGGCCCTCCAGATGTTTGGGACTACAACTCCCATCATCCCTGACCACTGGTCCTCTTAGCTGGGATGATGGGAATTGTAGTCCCAAACATCTGGAGGGCCAGAGTTTGCCTATTCCTCAGCTAGATAATGAACCTATCTGCACATTCCTCCCCTTTGCTTAAAGAAATAACAATTAAATCAGCACTATTGAGACATTTGTTTGTCTCAAAGGGTTCCAAATAATGTCTACTGATCACTAGAAATCCCAGGTGAAGCTGCCTCTTGAGATATGGTTCAATAATATTTGAGGTATAACTAGTTCAGAACGACCAACTGGACTTAGAAGAGTTGCAGAAAGGGTTATAAAGGAATATACCTTTGATTAAACCTGGTCTCCCTTCTTTTCATATGTAAGGGGGAAATAAAGTAGAGCTCTCCCACCAGCCTCACAAGTCATGAGCGTAGCCAGGATTTTGGGGGGAGGGGGCAGAACCAAGCTATCTGTGACTCAGTTGGTCATTTAGTTAAGTTTCTTTCTTTCTTTCTTTCTTTCTTTCTTTCTTTCTTTCTTTCTTTCTTTGATTTGGAGGGTGGCAGCTGCTCCCTGTCCCCTTGGCTATGCCCATGTCACAAATCTGTCTGTGGAGAACGTACATGGACTGCCAATGTTTTAAGAACATGTAAAATGGCGCCAAAAGCTTAATGCTATGTTCTTTTCTTTGTGAAGGCTGTATTATATAATTTTCTTAATTAGAAATTGAAAAAACGGGTTCCAAATAACTGGATGAGATGAGTAATGATCTGAAATGGTATCCGTCTTACAAGATGGCTCAGGAAGAGTTTCGAAACATGAACTTTGGCATGTTAGACACCACTTGTACCTTTTCAGGAATGAGAAGAGGGGGTTGGTCAGTTTCTATTAAGACTTCCATATTCAGGATAAGCAGATGATCCAGGAGATTATTATTTGTTCGTTATACAATAGCGGAAGGCTGCCTTTTCTCTAACGAGTTTGTTAGAAACTTTCTCTTCCAGCTCTGAATTTTCCCACACTTCTTACAGAAATGTCCATAACTCTTTTTTTTGAGAGGAATGTTTTTGCCAAAAATCTCAGAAACCTCATCAGGAGGGCTTTAAACTGACTAATGTGGGGGAGGAAGACAGTGCTCCTGAAGGCAGGAGTCTATCAATTGATGAAGATGATCATCCAAATGTCATAGACCAAATGGAGCAAACAGCACGCAGACCTAGTGGTGGGAGGAAAAAATCCTTAAATAAGAGACACGGGGGAATGATTAATGGACTTCAATGTCTGTACACTAATGCGCAAAGCATGGGTAATAAACAAGATGAGCTTGAGCTCTTGGTACAGCAAACTAAATATGACATAATAGGCATCACTGAAACCTGGTGGGATAAGTCCCACGACTGGAATGTAATAATGGAGGGTTACAATCTATTTCAGAGAAACAGACCAGACAAGAAAGGAGGAGGAGTGGCGTTATATGTCAGGGATGTGTATACCCATGAAGAGATCCAAGTTTTAGAACCACAAAGCCAAAGTGAGAGCATTTGGGTCAAAATTAAGGGAGAGAAGAATAACAGTGACCTCATTGTGGGAGTTTACTATAGATCCCCAAGCCAAACGGAGGACATAGATGATGCCTTCCTGGAACAGATGGCCAAGCATGCAAAAGGAAGGGAGATAGTAGTAATGGGGGACTTCAATTACCCGGATATTTGTTGGATGTCAAACTCAGCCAAGAGCATAAGGTCAAACAAATTCCTGACTGGCCTTGCAGACAACTTCGTTGTCCAGAAAGTGGGAGAAGCAACAAGAGGAACAGCCATTTTAGATCTGGTCCTAACCAATGCTGATGACCTGGTTAGTGGGGTAGAAGTGGAAGGATCATTAGGCGCGAGTGATCATGCTCTTCTGAAGTTTACTATACAGCAGAAAGGAGCAGCCAAGCATACTAGGACTCAATTTCTTGACTTTAAGAAAGCCGACTTCATAAAACTTAGGGAAGTGCTGGATGAGATCCCATGGACAGTAATACTAAAAGGAAAGGGAGTTCATGATGGCTGGGAGTTTGTTAAGAGGGAGATAGTAAAAGCACAACTTCAGGCAATACCAATGAGACAGAAACATGGAAGGTGCCTAAAGAAGCCAGGGTGGCTATCTAAAGAACTTTTAACTGAGTTAAGATTAAAAAAGGATGTGTACAAAAAATGGAAAAGGGGGGAAACCACCAAAGAGGAATTCAAACAAATAGCCAGCACATGTAGACACAAAGTCAGAAAAGCTAAAGCACAGAATGAACTCAGGCTTGCTAGAGAGGTTAAAAGCAACAAAAAAGGCTTTTATGGGTATGTTCGTAGCAAAAGGAAGAAGAAAGAAACAGTGGGGTCACTCAGAGGAGAAGATGGTGAAATGCAAACAGGGGACACAGAAAGGGCTGAACTCCTCAATGCCTTCTTTGCCTCAGTCTTCTCCGATAAAGAAAACAATGCCCGACCTGAAGAATTTGGAGCAAATGATTCAGCAGAGGAAACACAGCCCAGAATAACTAAGGAGATAGTACAAGAATACTTGGCTAGTTTAGATGTATTCAAGTCTCCAGGGCCAGATGAACTGCATCCAAGAGTATTAAAAGAACTGGCAGATGTGATCTCAGAACCACTGGCAGTCATCTTTGAGAATTCCTGGAGAACAGGCGAAGTCCCGGCAGACTGGAGGAGGGCAAATGTTGTCCCTATTTTCAAAAAGGGGAAAAGAGAGGACCCAAATAATTACCGCCCAGTCAGTCTGACATCAATACCAGGGAAGATTCTGGAGCAGATCATTAAGCAAACAGTCTGTGAGCACCTAGAAAGGAATGCTGTGATCACCAATAGTCAGCATGGATTTCTGAAAAATAAGTCATGTCAGACTAACCTGATCTCGTTTTTTGACAGAATTACAAGCCTGGTAGATGAAGGGAACGCAGTGGATGTAGCCTACCTTGATTTCAGCAAGGCATTTGACAAGGTGCCCCATGATATTCTTGTAAAGAAGCTGGTAAAATGCGGTCTTGACTATGCTACCACTCAGTGGATTTGTAACTGGCTGACTGACCGAACCCAAAGGGTGCTCATCAATGGTTCCTCTTCATCCTGGAGAAGAGTGACTAGTGGGGTGCCACAGGGTTCTGTCTTGGGGCCGGTCTTATTCAACATCTTTATCAATGACTTGGATGATGGACTCAAGGGCATCCTGATCAAATTTGCAGATGACACCAAACTGGGAGGGGTGGCTAACACCCCAGAGGACAGGATCACACTTCAAAACGACCTTGACAGATTAGAGAACTGGGCCAAAACAAACAAGATGAATTTTAACAGGGAGAAATGTAAAGTATTGCACTTGGGCAAAAAAAATGAGAGGCACAAATACAAGATGGGTGACACCTGGCTTGAGAGCAGTACATGTGAAAAGGATCTAGGAGTCTTGGTTGACCACAAACTTGACATGAGCCAACAGTGTGACGCGGCAGCTAAAAAAGCCAATGCAATTCTGGGCTGCATCAATAGGAGTATTGCATCTAGATCAAGGGAAGTAATAGTGCCACTGTATTCTGCTCTGGTCAGACCTCACCTGGAGTACTGTGTCCAGTTCTGGGCACCACAGTTCAAGAAGGACACTGACAAACTGGAACGTGTCCAGAGGAGGGCAACCAAAATGGTCAAAGGCCTGGAAACGATGCCTTATGAGGAACGGCTAAGGGAGCTGGGCATGTTTAGCCTGGAGTAGAGGAGGTTAAGGGGTGATATGATAGCCATGTTCAAATATATAAAAGGATGTCACATAGAGGAGGGAGAAAGGTTGTTTTCTGCTGCTCCAGAGAAGCGGACACGGAGCAATGGCTCCAAACTACAAGAAAGAAGATTCCACCTAAACATTAGGAGGAACTTCCTGACAGTAAGAGCTGTTCGACAGTGGAATTTGCTGCCAAGGAGTGTGGTGGAGTCTCCTTCTTTGGAGGTCTTTAAGCAGAGGCTTGACAACCATATGTCAGGAGTGCTCTGATGGTGTTTCCTGCTTGGCAGGGGGTTGGACTCGATGGCCCTTGTGGTCTCTTCCAATTCTATGATTCTATTCTATGATTCTTTTCACATGGAAATCTGATGAGGCAACTTTTTCTATGTTAGCCTGCTTTGAAAGGAGCTTTTTCTTTAGGAGTAGAATGAGCATCCTGGCTTGTCTCCCAGTTAGAAATTCGGGTTTCTCCAGACCACACAAGTCCTGTGAGTTGCAGGAAAACCTTCAAGAGGGAGGTAATATTATTACCTCTGCAATTGCCCAGCTTTTCCCCACTATCATATCTGCCTTCTGGGCTGAAATCAATGCACTTGTCGAATTTGGTTTTAAGGGAAGTTCAGTAGTCACGAAATTAAAAGACGCCTGCTCCTTGGGAGAAAGGCGATGGCAAACCTAGCCAGCATCTTTAAAAGCAGAGACATCACCTTGCCAACAAAGGTCCGTATAGTTAAAGCCATGGTTTTCTCGGTAGTGATGTACAGAAGTGAGAGCTGGACCATAAAGAAGGCTGATCGCCGAAGAATTGATGCTTTTGAATTCTGGTGTTGGAGGAGACTCTTGAGAGTCCCATGGACTGCACGAAGATCAAATGCATCCATTCTTAAGGAAATTAGCCCCGAGTGCTCACTGGAAGGACAGATCCTGAAGCTGAGGCTCCAAGACTTTGGCCACCTCATGAGAAGAGAAGACTCCCTGGAAAAGACCCTAATGTTGGGAAAGATGGAGGACACAAGGAGAAGGGGACGACAGAGGATGAGATGGTTGGACAGTGTTCTCGAAGCGACCAGCATGAGTTTGACCAAAATGCAGGAGGCAGTGGAAGACAGGAGTGCCTGGCGTGCTCTGGTCCATGGGGTCACAAAGAGTCGGACACGACTAAACAACTAAACAACAACAAACAACAACAACATCCTTCTTCCTTTTAAAAAAATTGGTGTGGAATTTTTTTTCTAAGGTGAAGGGTTTCGCTTTAAAAGCCAACAGTGAACAGCTGTTGGGAGCCCAGTTGACAGCTTCCCTGTTTTCCTGTGCCTATAGAAATGCCCAAAGCTGGGTTTTCAGGAAGCGTCACTACCAGAGAAGACACCAGATTGCAGGGCCACAAAAGAAAGGATATTTAGAATGATAATGAGTACATCACCCCTCAAAAAAAACCCATCCACCTAAAATAAAAGCAAGATAAAAGCATAAAAAGCCTTGAAGACTATTCATGAGAATTTCACCAAGATTTTTCTCTCCTTTGATAATTGTTGTGTTTTCCTCATTAAACAATAGGGAATTGGGGGCAAATGTAGAAGAAATGTTCGGATCAGCTCTGAAAAACAAGAAGAGGACCAGAGGTGTTATTCTCGTAAGGAGGCTATGGGCCTCAAGGCACAACTAATTGACAGAGGGAAACAAATACCCTTTCATTGCAGCAGCCGATAACTCAAGGCTCATGAGATTATGATATAAAATGTACTAAGACAAAGTGATTGCCACAACAATGGAGAGATGTACCCTGTGGATGGAATGCATCCAAGATGCTCATAAATCTGTAATGAGAAGAAGAAAAAGCTTGAGAAATGACCCCATGTGGAAAAGGAGGAAAGGGAGCACTAGAGAAAAGGAGAGGGGGGCGATGTAAGCTGCAAGAAACTACAGTGGCATATTCAAAACACGGGTATGGGGGGGGGCAGAAAGAAGGGGAGAAACAGGTGGGGGATAAAAAGGGGAAAATCTGGAGGGAAAGATAGCAGGGCACAGCAGGGCATTCTGAAGGTATGTGATACCTATGAAAAAAGACCTTGCTCTTGCATGTGAGGGCAGGAGAGGGAAGAACGTGTTCTTGAAGCACAGAAAGAAAAACCTCATTAAGAACTACAGTGGTACTTCGGGTTACAGACGCTTCAGGTTACAGACTCCGCTAACCCAGAAATAGTACCTCGGGTTAAGAACTTTGCTTCAGGATGAGAACAAAAATTGCACGGCGGCAGCGAGAAACCCCATTAGCTAATGTGGTACCTCAGGTTAAGAGCTATTTCAGGTTAAGAACGGACCTCCAGAACAAATTGAGTTCTTAACCCGAGGTACCACTGTACATATCTCAAGGCCAATGCATTTCCCTCTGATATAACTTTTTCTTAATTGTGCAGGAAGGAAAGGCACAGATGAGACTCTTAATCTCAGGGCTGTGGGTCTGAGTCCCACGTTGGGCAAAAGATTTCTGCATTCCAGGGGGTGGACTAGATGACCCCTGTGGTCCCTTCCAACTCTAGAATTCTAAGATTCTATACGGTTGTGCTCCAAAATGACCTACAAGGAGAGCATATGCTTAGATCAGGCATAGGCAAACTTGGCCCTCCAGATGTTTTGAGACTACAATTCCCATAATCTCTGATGACTGGTTCAGTTAGCTAGGCCTGATGGGAGTTGTAGTCCCAAAAGATCTGGAGGGCTGAGTTTGCCTATGCCTGGCTTAGATCGTAAATAGCATTGGTGTCCCCCTCACCCCAAATCCTTGGAAAGCTCTGGTTTAGCTTCCCCCAATAGTAGTTATTGTTTTACCTATTATTTATTACATTTATATCCTGCTTTTCCTTCACAGAGCACACATAGCTCTCCATGTCTCCGGTTTTTTTTTATAATCACAACCCTGTGACGTAGGTTAGGCTGAGAGGAAGTGGCTTCATGGCTGGCCAGAGATTTGAACCCTGGTCTCCCAGAGTAATGTGGTTGTTGTTGTTGTTGTTTAGTTGTTCAGTCGTGTCCGCCTCTTCATGACCCCCTGGACCAGAGCACGCCAGGCACTCCTATCTTCCACTGCTTCCAGCAGTTTGGTCAAACTCATGCTGGTAGCTTCGAGAACACTGTCCAACCATCTCGTCCTCTGTCGTCCCCTTCTCCTTGTGCCCTCCATCTTTCCCAACATCAGGGTCTTTTCCAGGGAGTCTTCTCTTCTCATGAGGTGGCCAAAGTACTGGAGTCTCAGCTTCAGGATCTGTCCTTCCAGTGAGCACTCAGGGCTGATTTCCTTCAGAATGGAGAGGTTTGATCTTCTTGCAGTCCATGGGACTCTCCAGAGTCTCCTCCAACACTATAATTCAAAAGCATCAATTCTTCAGCGGCCAGCCTTCTTTATGGTCCAGCTCTCACTTCCATACATCACTACTGGTAAAACCAGAGCTTTAACTATACGGACTTCGTTGGCAAGGTGATGTCTCTGCTTTTTAAGATGCTGTCTAGGTTTGCCATTGCTTTTCCCCCAAGAAGCAGGCATCTTTTAATTTTGTGACTGCTTTCACCATCTGCAGTGATCATGGAGCCCAAGAAAGTAAAATCTCTCACTGCCTCCATTTCTTCTCCTTCTGTTTGCCAGGAGGTGATGGGACCAGTGGCCATGATCTTCGTTTTTTTGATGTTGAGCTTCATAGCTGTCAACTTTTCCCTTTTCTTGTGAGGAATCCTATTCAGAATAAGGGAATTTCCCTTTAAAAAAGGGAAACGTTGACAGCTATGCCCAGAGTCCCAATCCAATACTCTAACCACTACACCAGAAGGGAGCGGGGCGCAAATGGTTTCTGTTTGCATTCCCTGAGGTAAATGGTATTAAAAAGAAGGAGTATGTGTTGGCTGTGTTCAATTGTGTACAGTGACTCACAATGACGATGCATCTGGTGGCGGGTTGGGCGTCCCTGTCATTACACATTCCTTGTAACAAACAGATTTAATAGCAGTTGGTGTAGTTGAGCATCTACTTAATTAGTTTTAATAGTCTTCATCAACTAGTATGTTCCACCTTGTCCAAGAGAGAAGGCAATTAATTCCTCAACACTTTGCATGGCTGTTACTGACTGCAATCATAATCAACACACCCTGAACATTTTAATAGCCTCTCTGAAGCAGTGCTTTTGGATGTGAGCGGCTGCAAATGGCACAGATTCAAAGGCAGGAATGGTGCGCTTGGATTCGAGCCCATCTCTAATCAGCAGCAGAAAGTGTGAGCACTGAAGCCCTTTTGCATTCCTATTCACTGCGAGAACAGCCCTTCTTGTAACAGAACCGGAACTGTATCCCTGGCAACTCTGGAAAATAGATTTTTATTTTTTTAAAAAGGAAGGAATCAATACAGGATAATACAAAATCCAATCAATGGACAGAAGCTACAGAAATACAAATAGACCTATACCTAACAAACACAAGAATTCACATTTATTAGAGTCCTTGGGAAATAAATGTTGTGCACCTATTCAGCATTAAGGAGGACAGTTGCTGTTTTAAAAAACAGAACTTTTAAAATATTCAGATCCTTTGAAATCGCAAGACAGAACTCCCATCGGACACCAGTATTTGATGTGAAAGATTAAATCTTGTCAAAATAATGGTGTGATATTTTTGTGTTAACAGAAGCAAATTATTGAGTGCAAGAACAGCCTCTTTATTATCCATTTGTACAATACCTTCCATGGTGTTTCAGTTTCAGAAAAAATACCCTTGCCGTGATAATAAGATATTAGATTAAGGCTGTAACCAGATTGAAGGTCTAATTGATTTGATTAAGACTTCATGTGCATAAAATAACAGTTCAGGAGAGAAAGAAGATATTCTTTCTTTGCTACAGCAAATACTAACTTAGACTGAAATCCTGTACAGATTTGCATGAAAGTAAGTCCAACTAAGGTCAATGATGTTTGCTTCCGAGTAGACAGCACACAAGGTTATAGTTTAATTGTATGCATGTAATTAAAAGGTTTGTTATCTGTCCAGGGGTGCCAACTTGAATAAAATATTGCGGGGGGGGCGGTAAACTCTGACCCAGATAATCAGTCTCATGATGCAGTGCACACACACCATTTGAATGGCAATACACATCACCTTTTTTTGGGGGGGGGACCCAGCCTCCTCAAATAATTTCATTGTGGGGGCCTAGGATCCCTTGGCCCCTAGGAACTGGCTCCTATCATTCTGTCCTTCAGTGGCGCTTCCAGAGCAATTCACAAAAACAAGATGAACCACATTAATAAGATATAGCAAATATAATAGTGGGATAGGATAGCTGAAAATAATGTCCATATATTTCAAATCTGGCAACCAATGTGTTCCTTTGGTTTCAGAGAGTACATGGGTAAAGGTAAAGGTAAAGGGACCCCTGACCATTAGGTGCAGTTGCGGACAACTCAGGGGTTGCGACGCTCATCTCGCTTTATTGGCCAAGGGAGCCGGCGTACAGCTTCCGGGTCATGTGGCCAGCAGGACTAAGCCGCTTCTGGCGAACCAGAGCAGCGCATGGAAACACCGTTTACCTTCCCGCCAGAGCGGTACCTATTTATCTACTTGCACTTTGACGTGCTTTCGAACTGCTAGCTTGGCAGGAGCAGGGACTGAGCAACGGGAGCTCACCATGTCACGGGGATTCGAACCACCGACCTTCTGATCGGCAAGTCCTAGGCTCTGTGGTTTAACCCACAGCGCCACCCACATCCCTAGTACATTGTTGAGCTTTTTTTGAAATGATTTTTTTTTTAATGAAATTTCTGCCCAAACACTGCTTCCGACTGCAGTATTCCAGCTATGTCCAGGAAATTCCAGACATATGGCAACCCAACACAATAACAGCCATACTTTCAAACAAAAGTTTAAAATGGTACTTAAAAGTGTTTCAAGTATGGCTGAATCATATATTAGCTGAAGACAGCAGGTTTATTCTTCCCCTTTGTAGGAATGTTCCATGCATGCTAAGAAAAAAACAGCTAGAGGAAGGATAGACAGCCTTAGAAGGTCATGCATCACTTGTTCGTCCACACATTTTAAGAAGACTGTTGCCAAAGAAGACAAGGGAAATCACTGTGTATTAAAATATAGCTTGATAGGTTACTGCTTATCAAAGGTCAATGTCAAAAATGCAAAGTTGCAGAGTAAGTGGAATGTGAGTTGAAAATTAACCTAAGGGCATAATTCAAAGAAACTAAAGTGTTTTTGTTTTTTGTTTTGTTTTTTTTTAAGAACTCTAACCATTCAAACAGCAGAAAATGTATAATGGCAGGAATAAATATCCACAATTCCTAATAACTCTGTGCAACTGGATGTTGCTCTTGAGAGTCAGAGGCGCCCATTAAGAACTGCTTACTTATTAATGGAACTTCATTTCTTATTTTAATACAGAACATAACTGAGGCCTAGAAACTCTGATAACAGTAAAACATCTTATCAATTATGGAAACAAGAATTTTCTTTAAAAAGAAGAGGAGAGAATTTTGATTTGGTATGTGTAATGGTTCTAGGGGTTGCTCGTGCGTAAGTCGTCGCCACACCTGGCTGAGTCACCTGGGTGAACCCTTTCTGTCCGGACAGCCACTCACCCATGGCTGTCTCAGTCGCTGGCAGAATCCGTCAGTGGGCGTTTCTTGAACTTCTTCCAGCAAAGAAGCTCTTTGACGCCTAGTCTCCACCTACTCTCCCTGCGCGGAAGCCTTCTGCGCAGGGGGGGTGTGGGCAGTGGAGGACCCGTGCTCTCCCCGCTGGTCTCCGGTGAAGAGTCATGGAGCCACCTCGCCGATTCCCCCATCTGCCCCCCTTCTCCACTGGTGCTACGCTGATTTCCCTCCCCAATAGCTGGGCTGCTTCTCTCCCTCCTGGGACGCTCTCCTTAATCCCTCTGGAGCCCTCCCTCTCCCTCTGGCTCTGATGGCAGTTCCCTGACAGTATGCATTTAAAGCCGAATCACTTTCCAAAACATTATAAGAACTGAAACACAGCTATTCTTCTAAATTCACAGTTGTCTGAATTTTGCAATGCAGTGCGCCAACTGAAAAAAAAACTTTACAAAAATGCATGTTTTAGGGTAAAGTATGCATAAACATGAAGGCATTAGTGAAAACAACGTACAAAAAATGTGTTACATTAGGGGAAACTGCTGGCAAAATTTTGACATAAGTCAAAATTGCATATAGTGTATATTTATTGGGAGAAATTCTCACTAAAATGGTGAGGAATTTTCAAAACACACACACACAGAGCTACATTCGCATATGTGGAGAATTGAGTTGCCAAGGACTTGGAGCTCTTTTTAAAGCTTGAAAGCAAGAGTCCCATTGCTGCTCCCAAGCCACACAAGGTTTTCTTTGCTTCTTCCCACTACCTGCACTTACTCCAATAGTTTCCAAGTGTTATGATGCAAAATGATGCCACAATATTCCCAAGCCACTTCAGGAAGTTTGTCTGGCAAATGGACATCCATGCTTCCAGAAGGGAGGAACATAATGATGTCATGTCACTCTCAAGCCACTCTAGGAAATGTGGAAAGGTGCATTCAAGTCACACTTCCTGGGGGGACTTGGGAGACATGTGATGTCATGGCTGAAAACTATGGCCAGAAAAGCCACCTCAGTTGGACTGCCATCATCCCTCTTATATCATCTGGGTTACGACACTGCCCTTGAATCCCTGAGGCAAAGGCTTTGGGGCATCTCACATAGCAACCTGCGACCTGAGTCTTATGTACCGTATTTTTCGCTCTATAAGACGCACCAGATCATAAGACGCACCTAGTTTTTGGAGGAGGAAAACAAGAAAAAATAATATTCTGAATCTCAGAAGCCAGAACAGCAAGAGGGATCTGGCTTCTAGGATAGCTGCGCAGCCTGTATTCGCTCCATAAGATGCTCACGCATTTCCCCTTACTTTTTGGGAGGGAAAAAGTGAGTCTTATAGAGCAAAAAATACAGTAATTTGTAGCCCAGTCACAGCTGGAATCCAATATGGGTACGACTTTCAGATACCCTCATAACTTAGGAATTTGTCTGTACCTACCTATTGGCATTTATTTACCAAAGCCAGACTAAATGTATTTCCCTCAGAAGTTCTAAATGGCAGACTGAGAGGCATCCCCTATCAGAATAGGCTTTGTTTATGTTCCCAGAACGTCGATTGTAGGACGCATATCCTACTGCATTGTGGGCAATATGAGCAAGCAAGGGATCAACTGGTCAAACCCTTACTGGCAAAATTGCCGGGAAAATCTGAAGCCTCCCATATTAAATATCTTTTGGAAGACAGGTCAAATGATATTACACTGGCTGTGGCAAAGTTTCTTTCAGAGGTTATAGGGAACAAAGATCATTTTGCCCTAGATAAAACAAAATGACGGCCTTGGTTTCTTCCATCTGTCTGTCGGGTCTGGTCATTTTAACGGTATCTTGTTTTGAAATTGTTTTGTGGGTCTTTGGACCTCAATAAAGACATAAGACATAATGCATTACAGTGGTACCTCAGGTTACATACGCTTCAGGTTACATACTCTTCAGGTTACAGACTCCGCTAACCCAGAAATAGTGCTTCAGGATAAGAACTTTGCTTCAGGATGAGAACAGAAATCGTGCTCTGGCGGCACAGCAGCAGCAGGAGGCCCCATTAGCTAAAGTGGTGCTTCAGGTTAAGAACAGTTTCAGGTTAAGAACAGACCTCCGGAACGAATTAAGTACTTAACCCAAGGTACCACTGTATTCAAAAGTCTAACAAGTACAACTGGTGGGAAGAGGCAGAGAGGGTTTCTTGATGGTGTGAGCAGTTTGGGATCTAGTTTTACCGTTTTTTGTTTTAAGCTAATCATTTCCGCCCCTTGACCACTTTATACAGTGGTATTGCTGCCCCTCCCCAGGTGAAGTTTTTTTTTTTTAATTACCCATTAAAAAATCAAGAGAAAATCACATCTGTTTTTCATGCGGATATGGTATCTTCAGGAAAATTAAATGAAGTTTCAGCTCAGCACGACTTTCTTCACTCCTTTGACACCACACAATTTAATATCTCAGCACACACAATCCCAAAAGAATGAGTGCCTGTGCACAGAATTATTTTTATATTGTGTTTGTATAACATCAGGTGTACTGTAGATATTATTTGTAACAGCCTTTTTTGCATATGTAATCAAAGTTCCCTGCTAGATCTTAATGCTATCCTAATTAAACATTTTGTATTTTGATGTTCAGAGAAAATAGTTTCATTCGAAACTTGGGATCCAGGTCTTCAATTTATGGCCAAGCAAAACAACACATAGTCGTCATGTGTCTCTGATACAGGTTCAGCAGATAGAAATTAGGTGATGGCTAATAATGGCTTAGGAACTCAATTTTTAGCAGCTCATAATGCAAAGTGCAAAGTGAGTATTATAGCCCCAGAAGTTATTCTCTGGCTAGCTTTTTATTCTGAGCCAGAGAATAATATGAGTTATCCCTCCTTCCTGCTTGGCATCCTTTAATACCACCTGTGTTTTTTCAACAATGGATACTTTGACAATTGTTTCTAAGAGGAAAATGACAATTTGAAATACCCCAGTAATAGATATATTTTGGTTAGATCTGGTTCCGTCTCATGATAAAATTAATTCCCATCCAATGGTAGCTAAACTTATGGTAGTACGCCAAGTCTTCTCAAATCTTTTAAAGAATTGTTTTAGCTTAATAAGTAAAGTTCAATCAAGTAATTAATCTCTTGATTATTTTAAGTGGAATTTGCACAACGTATTCTATATAGCGAGCTACAGTAAGCAATAAATTATTTATGCAGTCAAGATTACATGCAACCTAGTAGCTTGATGAATGGCATAGTCAAAATGACTGAATAATATATCCCCTTTTAGTAAGGAAAGCACCAAGTTCAAAGGAAATCTCATAAATGTACTAAACAGGGACTCTGCACACAGGGAACTTATGCAAATTAAATTAAAATGTAAGTAATACATGTGGCTAAGCAGAAGAACAAGGTCTTGAAGGTTGATAACAATTTTCATATTTTTCTTTTAAGACTATAACATGCTCCGTCTGCTTGACTACATTTTTTTTAACGTAGGAAGAACATGCCGTGGAGTTTCTGTAATGTCAGGGAACTGCCATCAGTGCCGGAGGAAGAGAGCAAGCTCCAGAGGGATTCCGGAGAGCGTCCCGGGATGGGGAGAAGCAGCCCATCTTCTGGGGAAGGAAATCAGCGTAGCACCAGTGGAGAAGGGGGGCAGATGGGGGAATTGGCGAGGTGGTCCCATGACTCCTCGCCGGGGACCAGCGGGGAGAGTAAGGGTCCTCCGCTGCCTACGCCCTCCTTGCGCAGAAGGCTTCCGCGCAGGGAGAGTAGGCGGAGACTAGGCGTCAAAGAGCTTCTTTGCTGGAAGAAGTTCAAGAAACACCCACTGACGGATTCTGCCAGCGATTGAGACAGCCACGGGCGAGTGGCTGTCCGGACGGAAAAGGTTCACTCAGGCAACTCAGCCAGGTGTGGCGCCAGCTTACGCACGAGCAACCCCTAGAACCATTACATGTAACTAGTGCATAATATGGCAAAGTGATAATTTATTGCAAATTTCATTGAATGGACCGGAAACTGATAAGTAAGTTCTTTAACAAACAAAAGCAGCCTAAAGAGAAAGGCTGAAATAGTATGTGTCCTTTTGCTCCCATGAAATAATTGCACAGGAGAAAGATTGATCAAACCCATAACTGATCATAGTCATGGACACAGGAAGTAGACTCTATACCAAACCCAAATGCCAACTCTGCCCCAGCAGCACCATGGGGTGGGACGGAGGGGCAGCTACCTCCTCCAAGCAATGGTGGTGCTACATTTGCCAGGACAGGGATGGGACAAGGTGAGGTGGCAGCAAGTTTGGTGAAGCTCTGAGTCGCGAGCAGAAAGGGAGCGCGGAAAAACTCCGGAGGAGTTTTCCGAGTAGTACAGGGGCTTGGGGGTGTCGGAAAAGCACTGTGTCCCCCCAGAAATCCCAAGGGGGGAATCCCTTGGGGGAAGGATACCCGGCCGTGCGGACGCGGCTTGCTATTTTCTTTGGGGTTCTTCTCTTGGAGGATCCCGAAGTGGCGAGATCGCAAGCACAAAAGGGAAAGCAACGACCCGGTACTACGATGCCTCTGGCTCTCTCTGAGGAAAGCGACGGACCTCCAAAATCATAAGAGTGGAACCCTTAGTGTGAGTAGACTCTTTAATTCTATAAAATTTTTCCTTCTATTTGCCAGGAGGCGATGGGACCAGTGGCCATGATCTTCGTTTTTTTTTTATGTTGAGCTTCAGACCATATTTTGCGCTCTCCTCTTTCACCCTCAATAAAAGGTTCTTTAATTCCTCCTCACTTTCTGCCATCAAGGTTCTGTCATCTGCATATCTGAGGTTGTTGATGTTTCTTCCGGCAGTCTTAATTCCGGCTTGGGATTCATCCAGCCCAGCCTTTCGCATAATGAATTCTGCATATAAGTTAAATAAGTAGGGAGACAATATACAGCCTTGTCATACTCCTTTCCCAATTTCGAACCAATCAGTTGTTCCATATCCAGTTCTAAGTGTAGCTTCTTGTTCCACATAGAGATTTCTCAGGAGACAGAACCACGTGCTCAGCTCAAAAAGGCTAGCTTCCGAACATAACAATGATCCTGCTACTGTAATATAGTCAGAGCCCATTTCCCTCTGGTCTCTGAATGCTAGACTCCATATTCTTCTGGTGGGTAGAGGAACAATTAGCCCATAAGAAGGAACATGGAAGCTTTACTGGCTGTAGCCCTTTTCCTTCCCTTCTCCAGTTTCCTAGCTGTGCCCTCTAACCACCCAACTCCATCAAGCTGACCATAATGACTGAATATTGTGTTTTGGCTTAATGGTGATATTCAGATTTCCAGTTCAGGGCCCCAGTGTGGGCTTGGGAACTCTGATTCAGATAATACACTAATTGCCTCATTTGAGGGGGGGCGTTCAGACCCCCTTCTACTGTGGTCCAGCCTGAAGGCATGGTTCTTCCCTCATCCTCAGAGGCCAACTGCGATTCCATAAACATGTGAGATGGCAGAATAGGCTACAATTACCTATTGCAAATAACTCTCCCAGGAGAGCATAGCCACGGAGAGGTCAAGCCCTGCCACAGTCATTTTGAGGCTTCACATAACTAAGCCTTTGGTGAGACATCATTTCCCCAAATTCTGCCAGCTCAGTGTTTGTATGTGTGTCATGAGGCTTGCTCTGAGGTAACCACTAGAAATTACGCAAATTTCCCCCTCCAAATTTTCTCAGTAGTCATCCCTACTCTTTGCCATCCCTTTAGGTGCAAATCCAGAAATGGCACTGTCTCTTCTTCTTCTTCTCTGGCGATCATACTTCATGTTACATATAGTTCTGACATTCCTCTGATTTTTTAAAAAACCAGATAGACCCAATAATCACTGCTCCCTTGGCAACAGTGCTTCCTTCTCTTCTTCATGAACTCTTGAGGCATTTCTGTCTTATAATATTCATCCATGGAAGGAGGAAGTGGCAACCTAAATGGGAACTAAGGCACCTGGAACAGAATTCTAGGCCTTAGTCCTCATGCTTTCGTTTTAGCTTAAGTGGAGAAAACAAAACTTCTAAGAAAACCATCCTCTCCAAAATGGGTAAATAATGTTGGAATTGAAGGTGGGGTGGGGGATGGTCTGCCGCAATCTCCTTTAGACCTGGCCCATTTATCCTGAAAATTGAGAAGATGCTTTAGAGATCTTCCCAAAGGCATTTCCTACAAATGGATTTGCAGGATGGAGATCTTGAAGCAAATGGAAGAAGATGAGACAGAAATCTAGGTAGCTCTCCATCTTGTTTTCTTTCCCACTAGAAATCTGGTGAATTTCCCGCCCAGGGACAGCATGTGGCAGAATTTGTTACATACATATCTCACATACAAAGCAAGCTATGAACCACCAAGTCAAGAAGAGGGAATAATGGAATCAGTAGGCTGTTTGTGAGAGGTCATGTGCTATCTCAGATAGTTAATCTATAAAGCTCCATCAAAATCAATCCCATCCTTTATAAAGGTTGAGCATATTTAGGCACACATATACTCTTCACACAAACACAGTACCCCAATACATATAAAATTATGTTATACTGAACTCTCAAACATAATAATCCAGCATATGTCATTGTTACAGAGAGGCATGTAGAATTAGCCTGAAAAATATAATTCATGTAGTTATAACAAAAGATGAAATAGTCCTGTATTATCATTTGATGTGATAATGAAGGCATTTACAGCTTTGAGATTCGAAACCGTGCCTGCAGCATATTTAGATGGGAAATATGCCAGAATGCCTGTAAATGGCCATTTGCGGCCAGAGACAGGTGGAAAATATTGTTCATTATGTACAATATTGCTCCCTGTATAATTCTCCTATGGACTGATTTCTCAGAGGAATTCTTGAGAGAGTTTTCTTATTGAATAGTACGGGGAAAATCAGTTATTTGCTGATGAAGGCTATGCCTAATGGCTGGAGAATGTACACAATTCCGTCGATATTTTGCACATTCCCCTGTTAGCGATTGCATATATTGTCTGGGAAATGTGCACAATTCCCTCTTCATAGACAGATTATGTGCACATTCTCCATGAGGCCTCAATGGATGGTTGTTATCACATTATCCACTCAACTTACATTTTCTCTAAAAGAGACAGAGAGACAGAAGACTTGGCAGCTGACATAATTTCAGTTTAACTTGAAGTTGTGATCATACTGTCCACAGGTAATGTTGTGAAAAGCTGGTGTTGTGAAGGAAAAATTGTTCAGATAGGACCAGTCATTATAGACGTCTGCTAGGCCTTGGATGGTAAATGCTAATCTTTTTCTGTCTGATTATTGTTATTAGATTGTTGATATTAAGCAAAAATAATACCTTTTATAGGAAGAATCTTTTGGAACTTGAAATAGCACGCTTTTACAGGAAGTACCTTTTGGAGGTTGAGATTTCAGCAGGAGAAACTACATTTAATAACCAGAACTGTGGGAGGACTTCAGCTTGGCAGCAACAGCTGAAATTAGAATCCAACAAAAACGAGCTTTTCACAAGGAATTAGAAAGTAACAACACATGAACTTGAAAAATGTGTTCTATTTAAACTGTTGATTACTGAGACTTCATTGTTCAGGTCTATTTCATGCCCTGTTGTAAAAGCTGCATGAGTTATAATTTTCAGGATAATTCTGTATGCCTGACTGCAATAATTGTATATGCTGAATTGTTATGTTAGGGAGCACATTATCACACCTTTTTATATGCATTGGGTTCTTACCAGGGCTTTTTTCAGCTGGAACTTGCTGGAACTCAGTGCCGGCACCTCTCAGGTGTGTGCCATTGCCATTACAGTGGAACCTCAGTTTTTGAACATAATCAGTTCCAGAAGACCGTTCGACAACCAAAAACTCAATACGGAAGCCTCAGTACAATAGGGAAACTCAAAACGGAAGCCGAGTGGCATGTTCAGCTTCCAAAAATCATTCGAAAACCTAATAATAATAATAATAATAATAATAATAATAATAATAATAATAATTTATTATTTGTACCCCGCCCATCTGGCTGGGTTTCCCCAGCCACTCTGGGCGGCTTCCAACAGAGATAAAAAATACACTAAAATGTCACATATTAAAAACTTCCCTGAACAGGGCTGCCTTCAGATGTCTTCTGAATGTCAGGTAGTTGTCCATTGCCTTGACATCCGATGGGAGGGCATTCCACAGGGCGGGCGCCACCACCGAGAAGGCCCAGAGCAGTTACTTCCAGGTTTTCGGCATTTGAAAGTCGAAACGTTTGACTTCCGAGAGGATCGAAAACCGAGGTTCCACTGTGTAAGAAAACAAGGGAGGTGTTTGTGATGAGTTCCAGCACCTCTTTTTCTAGAAAAATAGCACTGGTTCTTGCATTCGTTTTTATGTGTGCCTGAAAATGAACCCATTCTGAAAGAGATGGGATGGTTTTTGATGAAAGTTTGTGGAAGAAGGGACCCTTATTTGTGCATAAACTTCTACATGGATATGCTTGCCAGTTCAGCACCAAAGCATGAAAATGGCCACTAAATTCCCTTGCTTGGAGGTTCCCAGAGGGGGAAACATCCAACAGGAACTGGGGCGTCTTTCTGGTTCATTCTACTTCCGCTCTGTTAGCTGGCAAGTGGCAATATGCCCCATGTTGCATTTTGTGATGTTCTCTCTGCCTCTTTTCCCATTCGCCCCATACATAAAATGAGAAGGAAGACCACAGACTACTTGAGGTTTCTTCTTGTAAGCTAGGCCCATACCTTTGTTTCACAAGTCTTGAGACAAGACACTACTGGAACTAGATATAAACCAATTCAGGCAAATGCCCTTGAAGAGAAATCTGGGAAGAAGAAGAAGAAGAAGAAGAAGAAGAAGAAGAAGAAGAAGAAGAAGAAGAGGAGGAGGAGTTTGGATTTGATATCCCGCTTTATCACTACCTGAAGGAGTCTCAAAGCAGCTAACATTCTCCTTTCCCTTCCTCCCCCACAACAAACACTCTGTGAGGTGAGTGAGGCTGAGACTTCAGAGAAGTGTGACTAGCCCAAGGTCACCCAGCAGCTGCAGGTGGAGGAGCACGGAAGCGAACCCGGTTCACCAGATTACGAGACTATCACTCTTAACCACTACACCACACTGGCTCACACTGGGAGTCCTTGCAAGCTCCTCCATCAATGGCAGTTATCAGTCAAAGGAAAAGAATGTCCCGAGGTTATTTTGCCAGAAAGGCCTGCGACATAATGTGCAAGGAAGACTGAGCTGCCGGTGTCTCCTCATCAGGGCTCTGCATCAAAAAAAGGTGAAGATGTGTGGTACCATAAAGCAGAATGCAGCCTGGAGCTGCTGTCTTGTGTTTGTTTAGTTGTTTAGTTGTGTCCGACTCTTCGTGACCCCATGGGCCAGAGCACGCCAGGCACTCCTGTCTTCTGCCTTAGTAGGCTGCTGCCTTAGTAGGCTCCAACTGCAGTATAAACTTAAAGTAGTATCATACAACTTTAAACTTCAGTGGTTTCCCCCAAAGAATACTGGGCTGTGCAGTTTGTGAGGGTCCTGAGAGTTCTGAAGGGTCCCAGAGTTCTGAAGTATTGATTGTTAAACTACTCTGCTGCTCATGTATATATTGTTGGGATACTGCCAGGGAGACAAAGGCCATGGTGCCTCCACGTCGTCTCCCATGGAAACAGTATCAGTCAATTAGCGACACGAGCCTCAGAAATAGCAGTCCACATTCCAGGACTCATGCACGCCCTTTTCGCAGAGTTCGCAGAACGAAAGATTCACCCAGGAGAGCAGCATATTTACAGCTTTATTCAGCGTTGGTCGGAACAAAGAAAAAACATGACTGCCTGCCTGCGTGTCAAGGCGACAGAGAGAGAACAAAAGCTATATACAAAACAGAAACTTCCTGTGAGCAGGACTCACAACAGCCTGTCCCCTTTTTAAGGTGGAATGGAAATATCCTAACATGTGTGTGTGTGTGTGTGTGTGTGTGTGTGTGTGTGTGTGTGTGGCCTAGTCTATCTCACAAGGCTGTCACAGAGATAAAAGGATGCGGGGAATCATAGGGCTCACTGTGAACTTCCTAAAAAAATTCCTTCCAGTAGCACCTTAAAGACCAACTGAAGGTGCTACTGGAAGGAACTAACTAACTAAGGTGCTACTGGAAGGAACTAACTAAGGTGCTACGGGAAGGAATTTTTTTATTTTGTTTTGACCATGGCAGACCAACACGGCTACCTATCTGTAACTGTGAACTTCCTGTTTCTGGATTTGCCCAAAGTATACCCCACCCCATAATCAGTCAAATTCCAAAATGAGAAGAAATGAAATCAGACCTCCTGGAACTGGGACAAGACATTATGACAACAGGTTAGGATGATGGGTCAAATCAGCCCAACAAATGTGCATATTACTTAAAGAATGTGCAAAATTCAGCTGAGATAGGCACTTTCTCGAAGACCTGATGGAGATTGTGTGCAATTCCCTTCTCATGGTCAAATTATGTGCATGTTCTCCATGAGGCCCGGTAAAGGTGCACAATGGCCAGTTGTTGTGCAGATAAACCTCTTAACTTACAGGTCCCCTAACCATAGCTTTAAAAAAGGGAAACGTTGACAGCTATGCCCCTAACATATCCATTGCTGTGTGCTACTACATCTGTAGTTTTGCATAACTGTGAAATTAAACTGAACCAGTCTTCTCCCTCTGACGACTCATCATCATCTCACCACCACTCCTCAGGCTCTGAGCCTTCTTCCCTAGCTGGTTCCCCAGCTGGTTCCTCCCACCATTCTTCTGCGTCCAACCAGTCCATGACACCATGAAGGGGGAAAGATAGGTACAGCATCTTTGCCTTCTTCCCCCTGCAGAACTAATGCCATATTTGAGAGAGTGGATTTAGAGTTGGAAAAAATACAGGGAGAAAGGTCAAAGCATGCTCTCCAAAAGCACAATTTCCCCTGATCTTCAAAGTTGCCTCAAACCTGCTAGGAGTAATGAATTAGATCAAAACTGCAGGATATTCTACTAATGAATTGCTCATGTCCCCTTTTGAAAGGATTGTAAAACTTTGCTTCTGGGGGTGCTTTTTTGGAGTGGGGTGGGGTGGGGTGGGGGTTGGTTCTGCGATTCACTGATGTTTCATGTCAGAATATGAGTGCAGATTCTGACATTCACCCACCAAAACCTATTAGCACTTGGAAACAGGAAATACACAATACTGAAACTATTCAGAGAAAATCAATGAAGGTCTCTAATGATGTTATCCTATGAGCACATCCATTCCAATTCTTAATTTGCTAACGGCTATCAGCAACCCGTTAAGTATCATTGGGAAGTGATAAAACGCCTTATGTTTCATTATATTGTTCCAAGCACACATCTCTTCCCTGGCAATTGAAACTCAGAGAGTACAGCAAGCCCACGTCATTATGGCAAATTAAGCATTTAGTGGAATAGCCTTAGTCAACAGACTAATTTCTACAGCTAGTAGTTAACTGAGGTTGGGTTCCACAAAATTCCCAGGAACTAAGCTTGAAATTTTTGTGTGCTTTTTTGTGCATTTTAGTAAAGCTCTGTACTGTCACAAGATCAAGGGACAGAGATGGGAAAGAGTTTTTAACTAAGCAGCCTTACAGCCTGCCTCTCCAGCAATTACAGTAACTTCATTTCATTTCTAAAATCAACAACTTTCCCCTTTACGCCATCTTTACCCTCAATGGAGAACTCTATATTCACAGCAAATATTGACTCCCAGCAGAATATGTGATCTCCCTTCTGAAATGTGAACCAATTCTGTATCTGAATTTACTTACTAATTGTGCTGTTTCAAAAATAATGGTGTGCTTTTGTGGGGGAAGAAAACTTTGAGGGACTGATGTACGTGTTTTGGCACAGTGCTTCTTATTAACTAAACCCTCGTTTTTAATCTACAATAAAAATCCTTGTCATATCGTGGCTGATTCTAAATTGGTAGTCTAGAAATATGGTGCTGGAAGAATTAAGCACGTTACAGATTAATTTAACATATTATAATAGGTTATTTTAATTTTTGTTCCGCTAATTTTCGTCCATAGTTTAAATTGTGTTCATAATTATTTTTAAAATGGAAATGAATAAAACCATAGTTATAGGAAATATGAACCATCTGAAGAAGGTCTGACGTATGTGCTCTACATCCTTTCACATGGCTCCAGATAATGTATTCAGGCTGGCTAGCAATGACTGAAACAATTTAAAACATCCAAGAAAATGGAGCAAATTAAAAAATACGGCATTCCTAACTGTAACATAACCATAAAAATCAGGAAGGAGTGGATTCCCCACATCAACTCATTAAAAACAATTAGAAAAAGAAGTGTAATGTAAAGCAAACAGAAATGATTTTTAAATCATTTGCTTAGACATAATATAAACCAGGCATGAAAGAGTCTCTAGCCGTGCTCCCAATTTGGCTTGTGAGGCCATTTCCCACAAATCACACTCACCTCCCCCATGCCCAATGTGTACCCTCCCAACATTTCTCCAGTGAAAATAGGGGTGGCCTATTCCATAATAAAAGGGTGGTGCTGTGGTCTAAACCACTGAACCTAGGACTTGCCGATCAGAAGGTCGGCGGTTTGAATCCCTGTGACAGGGTGAGCTCCTGTTCCTCGGTCACATTGGCCCTAGCTATTCATTTAGTGCCTGTGCTTTTTGTAATCTGCATTATTTAACCTACACTCTCTGAAATATACTCGGAGTCGAGAGTGGATTTCATGCTCTTTATTCAGCTCATAGTGGTGAGGAGGGAATGAAAGTCCCCTCAAAGTATCTGCTTTATATACATTATTTACACAATGGGCTGCAAGTGATTGGCTAATTCCGGAATTCTCCTGTAGGCCAATCAGGTTGTGAATTCACTTCCATCTGGAGCTGGACTGGGTGGCTCCTGCAGACCAATCATACTGCTGCATTGTTCTAGGACCAACCAAAATTGCTGCATTCTGAATCCTATTGTTCTAGGACCAATCAGACTGCTGCATTTTGGATCCTATTCAATTCAGTACATAACACTCTCTTTCTGTTCTGCCATTCTGTTATTCTGTGGTCCCCTCCTGGTGACTTCTATCAAAAATAAGAGTTTCAGAAAGGTTAATAGTGGCATTTGTACATTGTTACCGATGTGCTCTGCCCCACTCTCTTTCTAAGTGGGCTCCTGTAGCATCTTGACTCCTAATGCCTTGCTCTGCGTGTGATTGTTTCCAGCAATGGCTAGTGCGGCATGACAGAGGAAGAGAACAGTGCTCTACAAGTCTACACAAGATACCCTCATATACAAGACATAGGCTTATCAGCTTGGCACGTGACAACTCAAGGGCATCCTGATCAAATTTGCAGATGACACCAAACTGGGAGGGGTGGCTAACACCCCAGAGGACAGGATCACACTTCAAAACGACCTTGACAGATTAGAGAACTGGGCCAAAACAAACAAGATGAATTTTAACAGGGAGAAATGTAAAGTATTGCACTTGGGCAAAAAAAATGAGAGGCACAAATACAAGATGGGTGACACCTGGCTTGAGAGCAGTACATGTGAAAAGGATCTAGGAGTCTTGGTTGACCGCAAACTTGACATGAGCCAACAGTGTGACGCGGCAGCTAAAAAAGCCAATGCAATTCTGGGCTGCATCAATAGGAGTATAGCATCTAGATCAAGGGACGTAATAGTGCCACTGTATTCTGCTCTGGTCAGACCTCACCTGGAGTACTGTGTCCAGTTCTGGGCACCACAGTTCAAGAAGGACACTGACAAACTGGAACGTGTCCAGAGGAGGGCAACCAAAATGGTCAAAGGCCTGGAAACGATGCCTTATGAGGAACGGCTAAGGGAGCTGGGCATGTTTAGCCTGGAGAAGAGGAGGTTAAGGGGTGATATGATAGCCATGTTCAAATATATAAAAGGATGTCACATAGAGGAGGGAGAATGGTTGTTTTCTGCTGCTCCAGAGAAGCGGACACGGAGCAATGGATCCAGGCTACAAGAAAGAAGATTCCACCTAAACATTAGGAAGAACTTCCTGACAGTAAGAGCTGTTTGACAGTGGAATTTGCTGCCAAGGAGTGTGGTGGAGTCTCCTTCTTTGGAGGTCTTTAAGCAGAGGCTTGACAACCATATGTCAGGAGTGCTCTGATGGTGTTTCCTGCTTGGCAGGGGGTTGGACTCAATGGCCCTTGTGGTCTCTTCCAACTCTATGATTCTATGATTCTATGACAACCATATGTCAGGAGTGCTCTGATGGTGTTTCCTGCTTGGCAAGGGGTTGGACTCGATGGCCCTTGTGGTCTCTTCCAACTCTAGGATTCTATGATTCTATGACAACCATATGTCAGGAGTGCTCTGATGGTGTTTCCTGCTTGGCAAGGGGTTGGACTCGATGGCCCTTGTGGTCTCTTCCAACTCTAGGATTCTATGATTCTATGAACTCAAAATGTGTATATGCTATAATGCCTTGCTCTGTACCTGACTCTGTTAGCACACAGCCAAGACAAGCATCATTCTCTGGCCAGTCAATAACCTTGCTAAGAATAAAGCACTATGCCAAAAGGAACTATCTCTCTCCCCATAAGGGAATCAACAGCAGCATCAGCATCTGTTGTTGTTGTTTCTGTGCGACCGTTCTTCAAACTGGAGCCCAGGGCTTTTGCAGTTCATCAAAACTATCCAGCAATATCAAGTTATAGGAAAACTGGTGCTATTAACAGTAATCCTTCTAGTTGGTTAATTGGTTTGGCAACTTCCATGCACATGTCGCGTGATGCTAATTATTTTCCCCAAGAGTTAAATGATGACTAATCAGAGGCAGCTACAGTATCTGTGAAAGGAAGAGGAGCAGGTTTGCTCAAGTGTATTGCAGGTAGAAATACTGTTTGCAATGAAGTGAGAGCAGTAGTTTACTTGCTCGAATTAGCAAATAAGAAAGTTTTGAGAATTTAAATTCTGGATTAAAATTGATTACTTCATTGAGAGGGGGATTGTAACAAAAACACTGGGGCCTGATTTGAATAGTAGAGTGCCTGGTATCTGGTGGGCAATCTCATCTTTTATTTCCACACTGTGGCCGCAGACCAAATCACTTGTCAGGAGAGTTATGAGATTCAGGTGCGGGTCAGGTGCCTTGTCAATCCCAGCAGGTATATAAGAGGACGACTGCCCTGGCCACACTTTCGACCCGGCCGGGGTTTTTTAAAGAATAACACTACAATTTCATTTTCCTAACAAATAATGCTTATTCCACAAAAGGTTTACAAAGTTCAGTTATTGAAAAAAAAAATCAGTGTTAATTTTATGCATTTTTTAAAATCACCATGGTATTTAACAATAATATCTTATGTCCTTTAGAGGAGAAATTGTGAATTGCAGAATTTTAAATACCCATCATCATCCTTGGCTTCACTCAATTTGGTTTATAACACTCTTCCTTTTCCTTCTAGTCGTGAGGGTGGGGGATGGGGATGGGCCTCAGAAGTGGAGTAGCCGAGGGCCTCTCTTCATCTAAATCTGGCCCTGGCTGCGGAAGCCCCGTCGGACGTTCGAAAACTGGAACAGTCACTTCCAGGTTTCGATCATTTGGGAGCCGATTTGTTCGGGAGCCAAGGCATTCGAGATCCAAGGTATGACTGTAAAGTGGTACCTCAGGTTACAGATGCTTCAGGTTACAGACTCCGCTAACCCGGAAATAGTATCTCGGGTTAAGAACTTGCTTCAGCATGAGAACAGAAATTGTACGGCGGTGGCAGGAGGCCCCATTCGCTAAAGTGGTACCTCAGGTTAAGAACAGTTTCAGGTTAAGAACGGACCTCCAGAACAAATTAAGTTCTTAACCCAAGGTATCACTGTACTATTCTTTGGTTCAAGGTAACCCCCTCCTCTTAAGAAACAGAACCTTTAAAATTCCTCTCCTCTAGTCAGCAAGGCTGCAAATCACTCCCGTGTCTCAAAAACAAATAGCAACTGAAACTACTACCTCTACATATGGATGGAGTAGAAATTTGGCCCAGTTCACATTTAAATGTTAATCTACCCATTTTGCTTTTTCCAAAGCAAGACACAAACTGAAACAAACATCTCTGAATTTTGCAACGCCAAGTAATGTGTACAAAAATTGCACAGTCCTTGGTAATGTGTGAATAAAAATGCATATATCATTAAAAATGGCATACAAATCAATTCCACTTTATACTGTCAAAAGCAGAAGAGAGTGAGTTAGTTATCTCTCTGCTGCTACGAACAAGTGATACATTAGAAATTCATTACATGATCATCTCACAATTAATTAAGCTTCTAATGTGATGAATTGCAAATAACAGTTGCCCTTATACATTAAAATCATTTGAACAGAAGAAGCACACTTTGCCATGAAATACTCCCATATTTCCAACCTCCTAACTCCTAGCCCTTTGCTAAGAGTAAATAAACATGTAGCTTGCTCATAAAGTACTTAAGAGAGAAATAGAAGCTGTATTTCTGTTAGCACTGCAGCTAAACAATTATTGGTCCAATTAATGTGACCGTAAATCATATATATAGTAATACATCTAGGGTACTAGAGTCTGTTAGTGAATGGTAGAAATTAATAAACAGGAGTATTTAGATATTATTTGGGATGTGAAGGGAAATGCAGGCTGCAGAATTGTGCCAGACAGGAAATTCCTGGGTTAGTATATAAAAACCAACCTGGCCAGACTAGCTAAGTGCAGAGCCATTGAGAAACAAAGGGGAGTCAACTGCTGGGCCATTTAGGATAGTGTCTCCCAAAGTGGGAGATGTTGCCTCCTGGGGAGTACTGGAATGATCCAGGGAGGCGGTAGTAGCCTTGGATGCAATTGGGGGGCACTGAATAAAAATGGCGCTGTGGGTTAAACCACAGAGCCTCTTGGGCTTGCCGATCGGAAGGTCGGCGGTTTGAATCCCCGCGACGGGGTGAGCTCCCGTTGCTCGGTCCCTGCTCCTGCCAACCTAGCAGTTCGACAGCATATCCAAGTGCAAGTAGATAAATAGGTACCACTCCAGTGGGGAGGTAAACGGCGTTTCCGTGCACTGCTCTGGTTCGCCAGAAGCGGCTTAGTCCCGCTGGCCACATGACCCGGAAACTGTACGCCGGCTCCCTCGGCCAATAAAGTGAGATGAGCGCCGCAACCCCAGAGTCGGCCACGACTGGACCTAATGGTCAGGGGTCCCTTTACCTTTACCTTTACCTTTACAAGCATAAAGAAAGAAGTGGTGTAGTGGTTAAGACCAGTGGACTCGTAATCTGGTGAACCGGGTTCGATTCCCCGCTCCTCCACGTGCAGCTGTTGGGTGACCTTGGGCCAGTCACACTTCTCTGAAGTCTCTCAGCCCCACTCACCTCACAGAGTGTTTGTTGTGGGGGAGGAAGGGAAAGGAGATTGTTAGCCGCTTTGAGACTCCTTCGGGTAGTGATAAAGCGGGATATCAAATCAACAACTCCTCCTCCTCCTCCTCCTCCTCCTCCTCCTCCTCCTCTTCTTCTTCTTCTTCTTCTTCTTCTTCTTCTTCTTCTTCTTCTTCTTCTTCTGTTGTTTAATTATGCTTACTGACAGTGCTTTTTTCTCCTAAAGAAATGTTTAGGGGTACTTGCATTTTGACTCAAGAAAACCACTATTTTATAGTTCAAATCGGGGAAAAGAAATACAGTGAATGGACAAAAGTATGAAGATTTATAAAATGTTTAGGGGTATGTATCCCCCTAGAAAAAAGCACTGCTTACCAATGAAAAATAGAGTACCGATGTAACATAGGGATGTGGGTGGCGCTGTGATCTAAACTACTGAGCCTCTTGGGCCTGCCAATCAGAAGATCAGAGGTTTGAATCCCCACGACAGGGTGAGCTCCGGTTATGTCCCAGCTGCTGCCAACCTAGCAGTATGAAAGCATGCCAGTGTGAGTAGATAAATAGGTACCACTGCAGCATGAAGGTAAACGGTGTTTCTGTCATGGTTAAGCAGTGGAGTCATGCTGGCCACGTGACCCGGAATGTTTTCTGTGGACAAATGCCGGCTCCCTTGGCCTGAAAGCGAGATGAGCACCACAACCCCATAGTGCCTTTGACTGGACTTAACCGTCCAGGGGTCCTTTACCTTTTTTACCTAGAGTTAAAGTCATAGTGATTATTTTCCAAGTAAACACGCAAAATGCAAGTTATAACCAACTACAGTGGTACCTCGGGTTAAGTACTTAATTTGTTCTGGAGGTCCGTTCTTAACCTGAAACTGTTCTTAACCTGAAGCACCACTTTAGCTAATGGGGCCTCCTGCTGCTGCCATGTCACCAGAGCACGATTTCTGTTCTCATCCTGAAGCAAAGTTCGTAACCCGAGGTACTATTTCTGGGTTAGCGGAGTCTGTAACCTGAAGCATATGTAACCCTAGGTACCACTGTAGTGGTCAATTCAGCACACACAAATTTGTCACTGCATTTTTTTGTTTATTCACTTAAAGAAGGCAGATTTCCAGGGGGAGGGGGGCACTGAGTAATTCTTCTTCTGAAAAGCACAAATCTTCTGGACAATACTCTCCTGGAATGATGTATGATTTCAGGTGGCTCAAGGCTTTGTTTGGAGTGCACATTCACAGTTCACTAATATATAATAAGGTTGTTACAATGGGCCATTACACTTGACAGCACACAAAGTATTGGGCCACATGCAATGCTAGGCCATCTCATAGATGACATTCTCGTGAAGGTGTAGGTGTATGATTTTGGGGGCACATAAAGCATACTGTGGGGTGTATACACAGGGCCGGATTCCGGTTTGATGAGCCCTAAGCTACTGAAGGTAATGGGGCCCTTTCTATGTCCACCTGTCCTTTGTCAACAACAAATTGTTGCTGTTTTTTGTGTTGAATATATGCTATATGGTAATTTATGGACCTAATAGGTATCTAAAGCCATTTGCACATGTTGGCATGCAACCAGTCCATGCAGAATGTAGGCACCCTATATACAGAAATGAGCAAACCAATGACTTTTTAGGGAGCAGGCTAGCAGGCGGGGCCCATTACTTACATCATAGGAGCTTACACAACACAAAACACTGTTGCTGTATGTAGGTTTTATTTTTTTTTATCTTATGTTTTGGAAATGTACATCCAGTTGTTTTTTCCTTTTGGGGGGGGGGGCAAGAGAGTGGGGCCCTAAGCTATAGCTTGTTTAGCTTATATGTAAATTTGGCACTGTGTATACATCCCTAGTTCATTATTCACTTTAGTAAAGATTTTTTTGGGGGGGGGTGAGTTTTTGGCATGCATTGTCATGATTGGCAGTGTGCTGCACTGTCAGTCACCTCATCTTGGGTAGGAGAAGGGCCCCTCCCATTCTGAGAGCTTGGGAGGAGGTCTGAGCAGCCACACGACAGCTTAAAATGAAGTGATTGAAATGAATCAGTAGGTTTATGGACAACGCAATACTTCGTTCAGAGAGCAGTACTATTTTCATATAGAAAATATTACGAACTTTGAAGAATGAAATGGCAACATAAAGTAGAATGCGCTACAGCAATATAATACAGATGGAGGGTGGGATAAGAATAGCATGGTAAAGGAATGACAAAGGAATGAATCAAAGTAATTTTAATAAGAATCCTAGCCTTGCAATTTCCCTCCCTAACTGGAGAACTAGCCTCTTTCAAAATGGATTTCTAAGTTTCCTAGCATTTTGGAACAAAAGCACATAGCCAGAGCCATGTGCTAGGATTGTGCTATCTCCAGCTGTGTGAGAAGGAGCCTGAGGCAATGTGTGCATGTATGTGTCTGTATATGTGTGAGATATTGAACATTGTCTTATTTTGGTCAGGAATTGGACCAGATCCACCCCGCCCCCCGCCCCCCATATTTTCTATGAATTTGATCACCTACATAGATAGGTAACCATATTATAGGTTATGGGTGTTGTTGTTTAGTCGTTTAGTCGTGTCCGACTCTTTGTGACCCCCTGGACCAGAGCACGCCAGGCACTCCTGTCTTCCACTGCCTCCCGCAGTTTGGTCAGACTCATGTTTGTAGCTTCGAGAACACTGTCCAACCATCTCGTCCTCTGTCGTCCCCTTCTCCTTGTGCCCTCCATCTTTTCCAGGGAGTCTTCTCTTCTCATGAGGTGGCCAAAGTATTGGAGCCTCAGCTTCAGGATCTATCTTTCCAGTGAGCACTCAGGGCTGATTTCCTTCAGAATGGAGAGGTTTGATCTTCTTGCAGTCCATGGGACTCTCAAGAGTCTCCTCCAGCACTATAATTCAAAAAGGTTATGGGTACCTGCAATCTAAGCAGGAGAAAGTGAAGCTGTAAACTTTGCTTTTTAGCAAGACTTTACTCAGGTTGCTTTAGTATATTCAGGTATAGTCTTTAAAAATTCCAGTACAGTCATACCTTGGAAGTCAAACACCTTGAGAGACGGAACGTTTTGGCTCCCGAACGCTGCAAACCCAGATTTGATTCTTCTGGTTTGCAAACATTCTTTGGAACCCAAGCATCTGTCGCATTTCCCAATTGGCTACAGGATCTTCCTGCAGCCAATTGGAAGCCGCACCTTGGTTACTGAATGTTTTGGAAGTCGAACGGGATTCCGGAACGGATTCTGTTCGACTTCCGAGGTACGACTGTAATGTTATTATTTCGCTGTGGTGTTCTGTTCCTCCCAGCACAGTGTTGTGATGGAGAGAGAAATCACTGTCTCTGTTCTTCAGACACCAGTCTCTAATAGGGAGCAAAGACAGTTATTGTCCTTCCAATTGCAGCACAGGAACAGGAACCAGCCATGTACCCCGTGCAGCGAGCTAATATAGAGTGCAGTCTCCTTCCATCTCTTCAGTGGATCTTGAACCCTTTCCCCAAGGAAACTCGGGTGTTTTCCATGCGTATCTCCAGCCAAGAAGCTAGTCAGATTCTGTTCTGCAAATGTTCTATGCATTTACAAGGGATATTCTTTTACGTGTACGGAGGGATTCCACGAGACTCCCCATTGCTAAGTTCTTCTCACAATGGCTCACATAGTGGTAGGGTTGCCAGACCTCCAGGTTTGCTTGCCCTGCTCTGGGTGGTATGTGGAGGGCTTGAATCTTCATTGGGTGAGAATGCCTTTAATTAAAATGGGGATATTAAGAAGGCTGTGTGTACAGCTTGCAAGCTTCAGCCTGGCAGAAGCTGGCTGTAAATTATAGCATAGACACTTGCCCTACTTTGCTGCCTTCTCCCAATAAATGTCCATCTCCAGGGCCTGTCACATGACTTCACCTGGGGCTTCATTGCCCTCATAGTGGGCCACCCCTAGGTCTCAGCTTTGGGCTCTGAAATCTCAGGGTCTGGGGTGCCCCTGATCTAGCTATCCTACATAGTGGTGTTTTTCTGCCTGGCAGATCCTGAGATAGAGAGACACTGGGGGCGGGGGGGGGGCTCTCCTGATTGCCATGAGTGAACTAGCTCCTTCCATGCCTACCTATGGTGTGGTCATCTTCCGCACACCGCCCTACAATTTGCTGGGAGTTGGTGTTGAGGATGTGGCTGTTATGATTTAGATGTCTTTTAATATGTAAACTTTTCACTATATATGAAGACCTGCCTATATCGACTATCACAACATTTTTAGTTCTCCTATTATGTGTTATATTAGGCCTCCAGATGCATGCTATTAAGCCTTTTATAAGATTTCTATTTGCACATCTAAGTGATGCGAGTGAGGAGGGATGGATGCTCAGAGCACACCGGTGCCTCAAAACAGAGAACGTTATCTTCATTCAGCTTGGTGTCTCACAACCGCCGGCGTTTCTGATGCCACAACGACTGTGAATGTTGCAAAAACAAGAATGGCCGCCTAATCTCCCCAGAACTACATCAAACAGTGCCCAGCCAAGCCTCTGTCACAGTCACCCAAAATTGGCCCATGATCAAACACTGTGAGCATGCTATTACAACAAAGGGATTGTGAAGAGGGATGCTTGAGCAATTGATTCCCTGAGAGTTGGGAGAAAGAGTTTAAGAGCTGAGGCAGAATACAGCACCTTTGGACAAGAGCTCAGCATCTACCTGGAGCAGCCCGGCTCCTGCTTCTTCCTCCCCACACTCCTCCTCATGGTTAGCCAGAAGAACAATCCTCAGTAACCTTAACCATAGAATTGTAGAGTTGGAAGGGACCACAGCAGTCATCTAATCCAGACCCTCCAAGTGTCCCTATTTTCCAGGGACGTCCGTGATTTAGAGAAGCCACCCCTGTTTCTGATTTGATCCCAGAATGTCCCGCTTTTTCATTAGGGCATCCCTACTTTCATTGTAGAAATATTGGAGGTTATAGTAAAGGTAAAGGTAAAGGGACCCCTGACAGTTAAGTCCAGTCACAAACGACGCTGGGGTTGCGGCGCTCATCTCGCTTTACAGGCCGAGGGAGCCGGTGTTTGTCCGCTTCTGCAGACAGTTTTTCCAGGTCATGTGGCCAGCATGACTAAGCCGCTTCTGGTGAACCAGAGCAGTGCACAGAAACGCCGTTTATCTTCCCGCCTTAGTGGTGCCTATTTATCTACTTGTACTGCATGCTTTTGAACTGCTAGGTTGGCAGGAGCAGGGACCGAGCAACAGGAGCTCACCCCGTTGCAGGGAATCAAACCGCCAACCTTCCGATTGGCAAGTCCAAGTGGCACAGTGGTTTAAACCACAGCACCCCCCGCGTCCCTGGAGGGTATGGTAGGATGTCCCTATTTTCACTGGAGGGTATGGAGTTATCTGACCCCCAGGCCATCTGAAGACAATCCTGTGTAGGGAAGGTGTTGTTGTTTTTAATGTTTGATGTTTTATTATGTTTTTGTGTGTGTTGGAAACTGCCCAGAGAACCTGGGGAAACCTAGTAAGCTGTGTGGGGTATAAATAGTAAAATTATCAATATGGAACGGAACGTCCCTATTTTCATCGATAACTGTTGGAAGGTAGGCTACTCCATCACTCTGCAATGCAGGAACATGCAGCTGTCCCATAAGGGGATCAAACCTGCAACCTTGGGATTAGCAGCACTGTGCTCTAACCAATTGAGCTATCCAGGCTAGTCAGAATCATAGAATCATAGACTCACAGTATTGTAATGCTGACCTGACTCCCTCCAGTTGTTTAGGACCACAACATCCCTGGTCATTGGCAATGCTGGGTAGGGCTGATGGGGGTTATACTATAGGGCACCACATTGAGGAACCCTGATCTATAGCATCAGAAAAAGTTGCTTGTTTGCCATGTGCAGAGCCAAAGGCCTAGTGAGATTCCACATCATTTTCTGCAGCCTTCTTTTGCATTCCCCATAACTCCATCAAGAAAACATTTAACAAGTTAATGTTCAAAAGCCACACTTAATATCGCTGTCCTTTAACACATACAGGGTCACTAGGCAGTGTAAAGGTATATTAGAAAGTTATGGAACTTGATTTGAAAACAGATGAGGAGTGGAGGAAGTTAATGTAAGTAAAATCATAAAATGAATTTCATGTATCATTAATTCTGATAACTGATTTTATTGCTTTGGAAAATTATGATGGCATTCTGCTACAAATACTTAACCTAATTTAAATTTCAGAATACTCTATTTCTAGCAAATCACTGTAAGCAATATTTTTAATCAGTAGAGTGGAGCTAATTTATGTTTCAGATGGTTAAGGAGAGAGGCTTGCTAAGGCAAGGTTGTTGGGGGAATTTTACTACTGCATTTAAAAAAAAAATTTGTTGGTGGTGGGGAAACTAATGAATGCCCATAATTTCATTATAATTTCCATATAAAACATAAACAACAACCAGCGTTATCGTTGACATTGCTGGTAGTCACCAAGACACTAATTCAGGGCTAGCTAACCTCTGACCTTCCAGGTGTTTTTCAAGAATTCCACTCACCCCTGAACATTGGCCATGCTGGCTGAATCTGCCAGGAGTTCAAATTTGACAGCACATGGAGATCCACAGGCTAGCCACCCCTGCGCTAACTGATGTTGTTGTCAGTCCCCAAGACTTCAACCCTGCCCATTTTCACTGGCATGTTAAGCCCACCTTGCATGGAACGTTAATAGGCATCAGCCGCAAAAAGAGACGACTTCACAATAAAAGGTTTGGCAGGAGCTCATTCTCTCTGACCTGTCTTTCGTTACAGCCGCCTCTTTTGTACTAAATGCATTTGGAAAGGATAATGCAAAAGCCTTTCTTTTATAGGCACCAGAGATTAACTCACTCACTTGGTTTACTTCTAGGCGGTGCGGTAAGAGACATTGAGAAATGCTTGGCATGTGAACCGAAGTAGTCGAAACACGTGGCGAATGCCAGTAAGGAAGACCAAAATGCTCAGGTAGGGCAGAGCACAATTACACCTCACCGCAACAAACTGCCAACTTTTGCAGTACGCAGCCTCGCTCCGTATCAATCATCATGACACCCATGCTGTTTACAAGGTTATAAGATTTCATACCAGCTCCGGGTGGAACGTAATAATCGGGTGGCGCTGTCTCTGCATGCTGCGGTTAAAATTATTTTGCCAGTGTGGCATAGTGAGACGTGTGCAGTTGAAGGGCAGAGACGAAGAGCCACATAATGCTGTCTTTGGCCACTTTGAGGAAGTGCAGGTACAAAAGGAACAACTAGCTCACCGACAAGGACAATGTGGGCAGCGCAAGAAATCAGGCTGGCCTTTAGACAGTCACAATTCACATGCTCCATGTTCAGAACACTGTCATATCCCACACTCTTGCTTTTTATACCTGTCGTACCACCAGAAGTAAATAATAGTCCCTGAAAGTTTGGAACTGTGTCTGTCAGTTGTCTGGATTTCCCGACACGCTGTGAAGAAAAATCGCTTCCCGCCTACTTTACTGTGAGCTTCTGCTGTACAGTGGTACCTCAGGTTACATGCGCTTCAGGTTACATACTCTGCTAACCCAGAAATAATGCTTCAGGTTAAGAACTTTGCTTCAGGATGAGGACAGAAATCGTGCTCCGGCGGCGCAGGGGCCACAGGAGGCCCCATGAGCTAAAGTGCTGCTTCAGGTTAAGAACAGTTTCAGGTTAAGTACGGACCTCCGGAACAAATTAAGTACTTAACCCACTGTATGTTGTTTTTTGGGGGGAAAGGAGAAGAGGGGAGCAATAATCTCCCACGTGCTTTGTCCCCATCTCACTGAGGCTCAGGAGTAGTGACTCAGTACCCAGGGAGGGGTTAACCCTTTGAAATTATCTTAAAAATTAGAACTGATCCACCAGAGGAGCAATTTTTATTATAACCTGTACTGTACTATAAAATATCCATTATAATATGGCCAGTCAGTTTTAGTTTTTTTGCAGTGATGATTTTGTTTGTTTTTTAAAAAATAATAATCCAAACATAAATGCTGGCTAGCAGAAACTGAGATTCCGGTTTTCCAGGGCTTGTAGTCCCCTCATGGTGTCAAATAATACATCAGGTATCTTATTGTGTCCCTATCTAAACACTCAAGGCCCCTCCATGAGAGTTTTTATTCTGGAGGAGATTCCTTGAGATGTGTGAGTTGTTTTTTTTAAGAGAGTGGAAGCCTGCATGTCTTTTTCTGGTTACAGATAGGTAGCCGTGTTGGTCTGCCATAGTCAAAACAAAATAAAAAAATTCCTTCCAGTAGCACCTTAAAGACCAACTAAGTTAGTTCTTGGTATGAGCTTTCATGTGCATGCACACTTCTTCAGATACACTGAAACAGAAGTCACCAGACCCTTCTATATAGTGAGAAGGTGGGGAGGGGTATTGCTCAGGAGGGTGGTGGGAAAGGGTGATTGGCAGATAGCTGTGATGAGCCTGTTGACGACTCTTAACGACTGCAAGGAAAAAGCAAGGGGTGAGAAGGTGAAAAATGGATTCTTATCTCATTATACATGACAAAGCCATTTTTCACCTTCTCACCCCTTGCTTTTTCCTGTAAGACCTATTGCAGTCGTTAAGAGTCGTCAACAGGTTCTCAAGGTGGTGTACATGGTTCTCGTGCTCCCCATTTAGTCCTCACAACAACCCTGTGAGGTAGGTCAGGAGAAAAGATGGTGACTGGCCCAAGGTCACCTTGTGAACTTCTTAGCTGTGTGGGGATGTGAATCCAGATCTGACTTTTATGATAGGCGACCTAACGTTCAGGGGTCCCTTTACCTTTACATTTCAGCCAGACAAACGTCAGTGGTCCCTCCACATGCAAAACCTTCTTCATCCTTCTGCCAGGAAAGCAAGAAGCATTATTGAAGTTCAAGGACATATTCCAGCCTGATACAGCACTCAAGGGAGGTGCAGAGCCACGCCTCTAATGGGTGTGGCTTAAGGAGAGTAGGTGTGGCCTAGAGAGTGTTCCAAAGACTCAGTAAGGAAGCCTGGATTGCTTCTGGGCTTGAGGCCCCCTACATCTGCTACAAATAGTGTGTATACTGTATGTACATCTTTACATATCTGACTCGGCATCTGGGACTTAGCTACATTCATAAAGAACAAAGTGTTTTATATGCGTTATAACACTGGGACACAAGATGGCGCTGTGGAGGCCCGTCATTTGCCAACGTGATTTCCCACTTTGAGGTTTACAACGTGTTTTCCTGAAGCACTTTTTTGATGTGTCTAGATCCAGCCTTGGTGTGTAACTTGTCTCAATCAGTGGCGTAGCGTGGGGGTGCAGGGGGGCCCGGCCGCACCGGGCGCAACATCTGGGGGGCGCTAGCCACCTCTGGAGTCGCCGAAGAGCCTCGGGTGCAGGCTGTAGCAGAGCCCCATGTCTCACGGAACCAACGAGCTGTGCGCGCGTCCGGGCTGAAGGCGTCCGGCAGGCAGCGGCTCTCAGCGCTCGTTGCGGTCCCCGCGCGTCAGGGCCGCGGAGGGCGCGCCAGGCAGCCCCTCCTCACAGCCTCGCCGCCACCGCTGCTACTGCAGCTGCTGGGCCATGTTGCATTTTCTTCGCCTCTCTGCCCTCCTCCTCCGGGCAAGCAGCGTCGTTTGGGCAGCAGCGCCAGCGGCAACTCGCCTCAGATCACCTGACACGGACCCGCTGCCATGGCTACCTTACCGTAAATACCCCAGCCCAGCCAGCAGCAAGAAGAAGCTGGCAGCGGCGGCAGGTTAGGGGTTAGGGGCGCAAATTACTTGCCTTGCCCTAGGTTAGGGGGCGCAAATTACTTGCCTTGCCCCGGGTGCTGACAACCCACGCTACGCCGCTGGTCTCAATACTTCACTACCTGGCTCTATCTGCTTGAATGTTTTCTAACTGCAGCACATTTATGCCTTGGTTGTATCACCCACTGACTAAACACCAGGGGGAAAAATATTTCTGACAGTAAGAGCAGTGGAACGGTCTCCCTCGAGAGGTTGTGGACTCTCCTTCCCTGGATGGTCATCTGTCATGGATGCTTTAGTTGAGATTCCTGGATTGCATGGGGTTGGACTAGATGACTTTGGGGGGTCCCTTCCAACTCTACAATTCCATGATTCTACATTCTCCTTCAGGCCATGGTGCTAGACTGCTAGGCTACATCCTAGCTCCACCCATTCATACAAAAAGCACCCCTACTTTCATCTGGGTGTGCTCAAGCTTGTGAGGGATGGATGTGCTCAATGAGTGTAGGAATAATGGAGACGACAGGAGGTTGGATGCAGGTGAGCTGTGCAGAAGCACACTAGTAAGCATGCGCCAAGCAAGCTGCCGGCTAGCTCTGCCGAAGCGCCTTTTATTAGCAGAAGTCAGCAATTGGAAACAGTAGTGAAGCCACCCTGAACTTAACATATTTTTGCTCTATAAGACTCAATTTTTCCCTCCTAAAAAGTAAAGGGAAATGTGTCTGCATCTTATGGAGTGAATGCAGGCTGCACAGCTATCACAGAAGCCAGAACAGCAAGAGGGATTGCTGCCTTCACTGTGCACCCTTTTATAGAATCATAGAATCATAGAGTTGGAAGAGACCACAAGGGCCATCGAGTCCAACCCCCTGCCAAGCAGGAAACACCATCAGAGCACTCCTGACATATGGTTGTCAAGCCTCTGCTTAAAGACCTCCAAAGAAGGAAACTCCACCACACACCTTGGCAGCAAATTCCACTGTCAAACAGCTCTTACTGTCAGGAAGTTCTTCCTAATGTTTAGGTGGAATCTTCTTTCTTGTAGTTTGGATCCATTGCTCCGTGTCCGCTTCTCTGGAGCAGCAGAAAACAACCTTTCTCCCTCCTCTATGTGACATCCTTTTATATATTTGAACATGGCTATCATATCACCCCTTAACCTCCTCTTCTCCAGGCTAAACATGCCCAGCTCCCTTAGCCGTTCCTCATAAGGCATCGTTTCCAGGCCTTTGACCATTTTGGTTGCCCTCCTCTGGACACGTTCCAGTTTGTCAGTGTCCTTCTTGAACTGTGGTGCCCAGAACTGGACACAGTACTCCAGGTGAGGTCTGACCAGAGCAGAATACAGTGGCACTATTACTTCCCTTGATCTAGATGCAATACTCCTATTGATGCAGCCCAGAATTGCATTGGCTTTTTTAGCTGCTGCGTCACACTGTTGGCTCATGTCAAGTTTGTGGTCAACCAAGACTCCTAGATCCTTCTCACATGTACTGCTCTCAAGCCAGGTGTTACGAGTACCGGAGCAGGAACATATGTGATGTCAACTTGCGTGTATAAGCTGACGTGGTTGGATTCCTGGGGAAGGGGGGAGAGGGTGCCCCCATTTCTTTGGACTTGCTGTGAGCTGACCACGCAAGTGCCTTCTGCTATCCGGAGAATAAACTCTTTCTCTGACACGTGTCTCACACGTGTCAGCAGGTGTTTCCCTAAAATGTCCCCCCCCCCGATACTTGATTTCGTCTGCATCCCTGGTCATGCTCCAGCCAAGCATTATGTCTATCAAACAAATCGTGAGAAGACAAAAGGTCAGGGGGGAAACCCTGTTTTCTAGCCAAGAAGGTCAGGCAAAGCAGGTGTATAACACTCCTGGACATACTGTTGCATGTCTGGTGCGAGGCTGGCCTTCGCAAAGCGGAGCATTACCTCCATAAGTGAGAAATGGCAACTGGAATGGGAATGGGAGCAGATAACCAGAGGCTTTGCCTTTCTTGAATTATTTCGCATTGGAAGGGTTGTCAAGCTGTGACTGTTGATATCCAGCCACATGTTTGGCTTTGGGGGGCAATAACTATGCTACAGTGCCCATTATCAATTTCCTTTTTATTAAGGGTTACCTCTGAGGGTTACAAGGCAAGTTTAGGAATCTCTAGCATAGTGCCTGTATTTTAATGGTGTTTTTTTTTGTGTTTTTTTGCAGCGCTGTGGAATCTTGTACCGGGCATGAAGCTCGCCAGGTCATAAAAGAATCCTGCTGGTACCATAATAGCATTTCCCCCCTTACTTTTGACACCTTCTATTTTGGGTTGTTTGTAAACTTTTTATTTGGACACTCAGTCTGACCATTATGTTTCCCTCCCCTTGTGGTTTTGACTTTTAAAATGAGGCTGCATTTTAAATTGCATTTTAACCTGTATTTTATTTTATTTTTATTTTTATTTTTTCTTATGTTTTTACTGAAATTTTATTGGTGTTAGCCGCCCTGAGCCCAGCTCTGGCCGGGGAGGGTGGGGTATAAATAATAATAATAATAATAATAATAATAATAATAATAATAGGAGCTTAGGGAACACTTGCAATAGGAAACTATTTCAGCCCATGTCATGTTTGATAAGGGAGAAAACCGGCTGATTTCTGGTTCTGTTAGATTAAATTGACTTTTGAGTTATGGTCTGATGGCAAATAAGTCCACCATCTTCTTTTGGCGTGTTTGCATGTGGTCAGTCTCTGGATGAGTGGGTGGCTGTCTACAAACTATATGTACAACAGATTGAGTTTGATGATGGGTACAAGCTGGGCTATGCATGTGAGAAAATTAAAAATAAACGCAGTTAGTTTTCAGGCACAGTCAGACTTGAATTAATTAGGGCCAAATCGCTGATTTGGGTATATTTGGTTTAACACTGCAGAGTGTAGGATTTAGAGAGACACAAAGGATTCCAAATATGTCAACACAGCCTAAAAGAACAGGGATTTGGAGCAAGTCTTAGCATTGATTAGATATATTTAATCCTCTGACACTGAGTGCCATATCTATACAGAGCAGATCACAAGTACCTGCCTGATTAGGAGTCTAACTTTTAATGAGGGATCTGCAGCAAAACCTGCTAGATTTCAGGGACTGCAGGACTCTGAGAATGGGGTGGGCAAGGTAGTGGGGACAGAGGGGATGGGGTGGGTAGCAATTTATGAAGTTTTGTGCCTACAGTGAGGCGGAATCCAGAGCTGGAGGATGGAGAGGGGTCTGAACAGTCGGAGACAGGGTAGGAGATGCAGGAAGTGGGGCTGGAGCTGGAGCCGAAGGACAGAATGTGCCAGGAGCTAAGGAAGAGATAGAGCCTGAAGGGAGAGGACTGGTGGAATCCCCTTCTTGCCCTCCCTCACTGTCTCCCAGGACCAGGGTGGTCTTGAAGAGGCAAGTACAGTGACAACTTCCATGCAGCTTACTTGCACTCGCGCTGTCAGTCATGTGGGATGTAAACACAGGAGCAGTCAATGACAACATTCCTAGAGTGTACATGTTAGAACATGGGGAGGGATGTCTGTCCAGCAAGCAGGTAAACTTCCTGGGGACGGACTTCCTCCGCATGTGACCAGAGGTGGGTGTGGCCTCACCTGTGCAGGTAATGATAAAAGCACAGGGCAGGCAGCCATTCTCTCTCTTGCCTCTCTCTGCCATCTTCCTTAAATGAGGAAACATCTAAGGATGCTCTCTTGGCTCTCAGCCAAGAGAGGAGATAAGGACTATCTTGCTATAAGATAGATTCTAAGTGTATGTAACCTTTTTAAAGCAACATGCCTTCTGGGATCATATTGTGAACAGAACGTGAGTAAACTCTTTTATACTTTTATAAAGACTGTGTCGTGTCTTGTATTTTAAGAGGGAACAAAGGGGAAATTACCAGAGTAATTATTATAGAGGTTCTAGCGAACCTGTGCAAGCGTTACCGTTGCGAACTTAAAGGGGAATGTCTATAAACTCTGCTGATATTTTGGGAACTTGTTAGCACAAGTTGGATAAGGATATAATTAGTCAATATATCCTCTCCTGCACCCCAGAACATTCCCACAAGTCAAGGGTGCTTAAGTTTGCCTGTTGCTGAGGTGCGGAACTACCAAAAGAAAATACAAGACTGTTTATGTGTGCAACGACAGCAGCAAGGATGCTTCTTGCCCAGAGATGGGAAGAAGAAGAAGTACTGACCAGAGAAGAGTGGCAGACCAAGCTGATGGAATACAGTCCTACCTCTGGTTAGATATGCTTCAGGTTGAGCACATTCGGGTTGCGCTCTGCGGCAACCCGGAAGTAACGGAGCGCGTTACTTCCGCGTTTCGCTGCTCGCACTTGTGCAGACGCAGACGCTCAAAATGACGTTTTGCGCATGCACGGAAGCAGCAAAATGCGACACACGCAGATGCGCTATTGCGTCTTGCGTTCCATCTGGGGCTCTGGAATGAATCCCGTTTGCATCCCGAGGTACCACTGTATGCAGAAATGGCTAGACTGACGGGAAAGATCAGAAATCAGAAAAGACTGGAATAATTTTCTAACATATTTGAGAGACCACTGTAAACAGTTAAAATCATTGGCAGGAATACAATGACACTTGTAAAGTAACATGGGTTTGGGATACTATCATTATATAATACTGTGGTACCTCGGGTTACATACGCTTCAGGTTACAGACTCCGCTAACCCAGAAATAGTACCTCGGGTTAAGAACTTTGCTTCAGGATGAGAACAGAAATCGTGCTCTGGTGACATGGCAGCAGCAGGAGGCCCCATTAGCTAAAGTGGTGCTTCAGGTTAAGAACAGTTTCAGGTGAAGAACGGACCTCTGGAACAAATTAAGTACTTAACCCGAGTACTTAATCTGTAGAATCTGTAGAAAGATTACAGTAAAAGATGCGGGGAGGGGGGGTTAGAATTGGAACCCATGGAGGGAAGGAAGGAGGTCTCAAGGTTTGAAAGAACCACATTTTTAAGGTTTGAAAATGTTATGTTTATGGTGTACAACTTTTATGTTAAACTAATATTTTTAGTTTTGGACTGGCACTCACCATGGATCAACGGAAGCTGTCCAATCAAAGTTCTTAAGGCAAAATTTTTCTGTATCACCCTGTGTCCCAAACGCATCATTTCACGTAGAGGCCAATCTCCCCTCAGTAGAAATATTCAACTTCTGGCTCTGCCTAAACTCAGATCCCCCTGGTCTAATATCCCTAGTGCAACAAGACTGTCACAAGAGTGCCTGGTCTAAAATTGTCAATCAAAAACTTCACTCTTGTGATTTATCCCCACAACAGCTACTCACTGTGGGTTATAGCAAAGCAAACAGTCTAATTTGCCAATGCTTAAATGATATCGAACGTCAGAACAACATGGCCACAATAAGGAAATTTTGCCCATGGTATGATCATTTTCCATTCTTCCACTTTGACTCTCTGGCACCCTATCTGTATAATCTAGCAATTCCAAAATATAGGCGTGCCTTCACCCTCCCAAGACTGAAGATACTGCCCTCGGCTGTACTTGAGAGACGATTCCAACAGATTCCGTACGAAAAACGCTTATGTCCCTGCGGAGATGGCAGCACTGAATCAGTGGCACATGCCCTCCTCGCACACACTCTTTACAAAGACCTGAAGAACGAGATTATCACACCTTTTTTATTGACCATCCCAGGTCGCCCAACCACTGCCACAGTCTTGTTTCTCCCAGCAGATCAAGAGAAGCAGATGCCTGCAAAGGTTGCAAGGTTTCTAGCCGGGGCAATCAGAATAAGGTCCACTATTTGACTCCTGATTCAGGACCCTAAACTGTGTTTTATATAAACGACTTTTTATTTTGTTCTGTGTATACCGCAATGTTTTTTGTTGCTATCAGAGAGTTACGCCAGCTGCCAAGCCACCAGAAGCATGTGTCTGCGTGTTTAGCGCTCCTTGGAAGCTTCTGTAAATTTGTGCTTTGTCAACAAAGAATTAAACTACCAGCCATTTGTCCTCCTTAGGCTGGGTGTGCTGAGGACAGTAGATTTTGTCCAGGGTACATGGGGATTAAGGGGGTTGCTTTGTACTCAATATCTGTAGACAAGTGCAAAATGTAGTGTGAGAAGAATCTGCTCTGGATTTCACCCCTAGAGGGTTATTGTCAGGATAAATGAGCTAAGAATTGCCAAGCGCTTGGCAAATTGACAGAGTTACACTGATAATGCTAATGCTTTTGACTTATGTATTATTACTCATTCTTCACTTCCCTGAGTGGTGAGAACTTCAGGGACAGCTCTACTGGGTTTTTTTTCTCTTGGATGAGAGAGAACTCTGGATTTCTGCGGTGCATTTGAAATACGTGTTTATTTACAAGTATACCAGCGGAGCACATTTGAATTATGCAAATAGATGACTCCAAAAGCGAACAACAAAATCCCTAATATATTCCATCAAATCCCCAAAGAGAAACTGTTGCATCTCTGTTTCATCCAATTCCGGCAAAAACTATTATCTCCCTGTCTTGCACTTCTCCTGTGTATGCCTAAATTCACAGCACAAGCTGCTTCTTTATGTCTGTGTATCTCTTTCCCAAATGCTAATGGAGGTGACGTCCCAAAGGATGGAGTGATATTCCAGAACATTAAGGACTAAACATATTTTCTTAAGATGCATTTTACCCATTATTTTTTAGGTAGGCAAAACCTGATTCAGAGTTTCATAACAAGCAGAAGAGCAAAATTCATAACAATGTTTATTGCTATTAATGATAATAAAAGCTTTGGTCCATATGTTTAAGGAACTGCCTTGTGTTTGCCAAGCCAAAGGTTATACTGGGCATTGTCACACCATTTTTCAGCCTCTTTGGCACAAGGTTTTTTTTGCAGCTGCGATGCTTGTCTGAGCAATTCATGGCATCTTGTTAGGTCAAAGGCAAGAGGTGTGAAGCATGAATTGTCTTCTTCAACTAACAAGGTTCTACTGTCCCTCCGTTACGACTAGCGAGCCGTGATTCAGATCACCTACAACTTGCTTAATGGTTGTGTCCACAAAGTTCTGCAAATGTCTGTGGGGTCATAGTAAAAGTGGTTTGTGCATCATTGCCGCTATGTGGAAGAGCCAATTAAAGCTGTGTATACAGTGGTGCCTTGCAAGATGAAATTAATTCATTCTGCGAGTTGTTTCGTCTTGTGATTTTTTTCGTCTTGCGGAGCGCGGATTCCCTGGGTATTAACGGTTGTAAGGAAAAGGAAACAAACTCGCAAGACGTTTTCATCTTGCGAAGCAAGCCCATAGGGGAAATCGTCTTGCGAAGCAACTCAAAAAACGAAAAACCCTTTCGTCTTGCGCGTTTTTCGTCTTACGAGGCATTCATCTTGCGAGGTACCACTGTAATTTTTAAAAAGCTCTCCAATCTCTTTCATCCACATGAAGGATGTTGAAAAGCATTTGAGGTAACAGCACCTTTCATACTTTCCTAGGACACTGTGCAGTTGAACCTGAATATTAATAGAAAAGAGGTTAAACAAAATTTTGTTGCATTCCACCCCAATCTCAGAGTGGCAGGAGATTCCAGGAGTTCCAGGCGTTTACCCTCGAGTTTTGCTTACCTTTGAATGAGGGACAGCAGAGCCTGTGGCGTCTTTATGATATATGGTTTATTTACACATATGTACAACCTGAGACTTTTGGGAAAGGAGTACGACAAGGCTGTATATTGTCTCCCTGCTTATTTAACTTATATGCAGAATTCATCATGTGAAAGGCTGGGCTGGATGAATCCCTAGCTGGAATTAAGATTGCTGGAAGAAATATCAACAACCTCAGATATGCAGATGACACAACCTTGATGGCAGAAAGTGAGGAGGAATTAAAGAACCTTTTAATGAGGGTGAAAGAGGAGAGCACAAAATATGGTCTGAAGCTCAACATCAAAAAAACGAAGATCATGGCCACTGGTCCCATCACCTCCTGGCAAATAGAAGGGGAAGAAATGGAGGCAGTGAGAGATTTTACTTTCTTGAGCTCCATGATCACTGCAGATGGTGACAGCAGTCACGAAATTAAAAGACGCCTGCTTCTTGGGAGAAAAGCGATGACAAACCTAGACAGCATCTCAAAAAGCAGAGACATCACCTTGCCAACAAAGGTCCTTATAGTTAAAGCCATGGTTTTCCCAGTAGTGATGTATGGAAGTGAGAGCTGGACCATCAAGAAGGCTGATCGCCGAAGAATGGATGCTTTTGAATTCTGGTGCTGGAGAGAGTCCCATGGACTGCAGGAAGATCAAACCTCTCCATTCTGAAGGAAATCCGCCCTGAGTGCTCACTGGATGGACAGATCCTGAAGCTGAGGCTCCAATACTTTGGCTGCCTCATGAGAAGAGAAGACTCCCTGGAAAAGACCCTGATGTTGGGAAAGATGGAGGGCACAAGGAGAAGGGGATGACAGAGGACGAGATGGTGGGACAGTGTTCTCGAAGCTACCAGCATGAGATTGACTAAACTGCGGGAGGCAGTGGAAGACAGGAGTGCCTGGCGTGCTCTGGTCCATGGGGTCACGAAGAGGCGGACACAACTAAATGACTAAACAACAACCACAACCTGAGCCTATGATGGATGGGCTCACAGCATTAACACCTCAATGGGGCCTTGTTCTCCCTATAGCCACAGCCTTAGATTACAAGAGAAATCGGGCATAGCTCTGCTCCCAGCCTACAGCCTGCAAGCTTCTAGCTCAAATAACTTGATTATCAACTCTAGTCTTTGTCTTAATAAGGGAGGGGGGCCCACCCATTTGCCGTGTGGCACAGAGCTACTTCCTGTGGTACCTTAATAGCCCATACTTAGGAAGCTATCACCTCACCAAGAAACAAGAATGGTATCCATGCAGGATCCAGGTATTAGAAGGGAGATGAAGCATGCAGCCTAGCCCCCAACTGAACTCGTAACAATATTTAATTCTGTATTTTTGGGTCAGATGCTTTATAAAAATAATTGTTTCCTTCCTTTTTAATAATTGCTCTTTTCTTGCTTTGTAGAGTTATGGTGACCTGTGACATAAGCGGCATATGCAGTCATCCCTATTCTTTGCAGTGAGTGGAGATAATGAGCCAAAGGTCCACTAAACAGTCGTCACAGGGAATAAAACTTGATTTCAGAGTAAGAGGGATCTTCCTGACTGTTAAGAAACCACTGTTGCATTACTTCCGTTTTATTCCTGGAGCATTACATGAATGCATGGATTAATACATCATAGCCAAAATGCTTCCATGATATGGAAGGATGCTATAAGGCAACTATTGGCAGTAACAACACATGTAATCAATTTTCCTATTGAGATTGATTACAGTTTAAAGAGCAATGCCCTATGAACCCCCATCACTCCAAGAAAATCTATACAAACCATTACTATTGTAACAAAATATTCTGAAGCTAACTAGCATTAGGCACATGGCTGGAGAGAGGCCTGGTGTCAAAAGAATATAAGTCTGCCTTTGCAGTTCATGGACAGTTCTCCTGTTGCTGGAAAAAATAAGCTGCAAAAGTAGAAAGTGAAGCAACCAGGTTGAACACAAAGGCTGGGTAATGGGCAGAAGTGTAGAAAGGAAAACAGTGGCTGCCCTCATCAGTCACATCTAATTTGCCCTGGAGAATGAGACCACACTCTGCCTAATGCATGCCCTCCAATGTTTCTCTGATGAAAATGTTGTTGTTTAGTCGTTTAGTCGTGTCCGCCTCTTCATGACCCCCTGGACCAGAGCACGCCAGGCACTCCTGTCTTCCACTGCCTCCCGCTGGTAGCTCATGCTGGTAGCTTTGAGAACACTGTCCCACCATCTCGTCCTCTGTCGTCCCCTTCTCCTTGTGCCCTCCATCTTTCCCAACATCAGGGTCTTTTCCAGGGAGTCTTCTCTTCTCATGAGGTGGCCAAAGTATTGGAGCCTCAGCTTCAGGATCTGTCCTTCCAGTGAGCACTCAGGGCTGATTTCCTTCAGAATGGAGAGGTTTGATCTTCTTGCAGTCCATGGGACTCTCAAGAGTCTCCTCCAGCACCAGAATTCAAAAGCATCCATTCTTCGGCGATCAGCCTTCTTGATGGTCCAGCTCTCACTTCCATACATCACTACTGGGAAAACCATGGCTTTAACTATACGGACCTTTGTCGGCAAGGTGATGTCTCTACTTTTTAAGATGCTGTCTAGGTTTGTCATTGTTTTTCTCCCAAGAAGCAGGCGTCTTTTAATTTCATGACTGCTGTCACCATCTGCAGTGATCATAGAGCCCAAGAAAGTAAAATCTCTCACTGCCTCCATTTCTTCCCCTTCTATTTGCCAGGAGGTGATGGAACCAGTGGCCATGATCTTTGTTTTTTTGATGTTGAGCTTCAGACCATATTTTGCGCTCTCCTCTTTCACCCTCATTAAAAGGTTCTCTGATGAAAATAGGGGTGTCCTATTTAATCATCATCATCATCATACCCAGCCCATCTGACTGGGTTGCCCCAGCCACTCTGGGTGGCTTCCAACATATGTAAAAATGTAACAAAACATTCAATATTTAAAAAACCTTCCCTATATAGGGCTGCCTTCAGATGTCTTCTAAAGGTTCTATAGTTACTTATCTCCTTGGTTCGGGGGGTCACATAACTCCATATCCTCCGATGAAATAGGGATGTCCTAAGGAACAGCAGGACATTCTGGGATCAAATCAGAAACCAGGATGGCTTCTGTACATCTGGGACTGTTCTTGGAAAATAAGGACACTTGGAAGGTCTGCTAATGCTTGCTGAAGCAGACATTATCTTCTCTATTAATTAGGGTTGCTATCCACAATTTCCCCAACGCAGCCGGTATTCAGCACTCGTAAACAGCATCTGGGTGTCCAGACACTAGCAGTCCATGTCAGTAGTGTAGTTTCTGGTGAATTTCATTAAAAATAGCTCAAAAACTCAATTTTATTTTTATTTATTTAAGATTTTGCAAAAAGAGCTAAAGAAAACCACTTTTGAAATATGGCAACCCTACTATTAATGAACTAAATTGATATGTAAATAACATGGGGATGTGTCCTGAAAGGTTTGTTTGTGTGTGAGGAGGAAACAGACCTAGAAGTAATGACTGAGTGAAAGGCCACTGTGACAGGTAGATGACATATGGAATAAGGAAGGAAAAGAATGGGAGCATAACTCAATAGAGTGTTGCCTTGCTAGTGCCCTTGTTGGCTTTCTTTCCTTACAGCGGCTCATCTAGTTAGGGACTGTGGTTTTATTGCTTTGAGAATAGCTCTGAGTAGGTGCAGACATTCTTACACTGCTTCTGTTTTTCTCCCCAGCCAGCAAGCTCTTGGCTTTGTTCTGTCCTGCACCTGCTTTTGATTTATACACCTCTGTGCTATTTAATTCCAGGATTGTTGACTTTTGTTTTCAGTTCATTCTATTACCATCCTCCCCTCCGGGCACTTTCAACCTCCACCATTTTATGGGTCAATATATCATGAATGTCCAAAGCATTAATATTCTAAAGTAAGAAATGATCCGCATCTGACTGACCCAGTGGAAGGAACGGAAAATGAGTTAGAATCTAATAATTTGAGGCGACTGAAATTGAACGTAGTCCATGAAAATGTGCAAAGGGTTCTGTTTGAAACCTATGTCTGTTTCAATCATCTCAGGCCCTCCAACTGGCTGGGGAGGTCTGGTTGGCATTGACCTGAGACAGGGCCTTCTCGGTGGTAGTTCCCTGTTTGTGGAACTCCCTCCCTGTTGAGGTGTGTCTGTCTCCCTCACTATTGACTCCCAGGAGATTTCATTTAAAAACAGTCCTGTTTACCCAGACATTTGAGGGCTGAAAGGCACTAGCCATGGCACCTGTGTAATTAATAAGTGGTGTGTGTGTGTGTGTGTGTGTGTGTGTGTGTGTGTGCAATTGCTATTAAATGTTTTTAGATGCTCTAAGTGTTTTTAATGCTTTAGATGGCTTTAAAATGTTTTCAAATGTCTTCTTCTTCTTCTTCTTCTTCTTCTTCTTGTTTTAATTGTACTGTTCTAACATTTTTAGGCTTATTGCCCTGGGCTCCTTTGGGCAGAAGGATAGGATAGAACTCTAACAAACATCATCATCATTACTTAAATTCAGTGAGAGATGCATCTGAGTATGCAGAAGGAATGGGGGCAGGATCCTGACATTTTCTCTTGCTGTGCATTGCCAGTGATGGGCAAAAGAAACCTCTTCCCAATACAGTGGTACCTCAGGTTACAAATGCTTCGGGTTACAAACGCTTCGGGTTACGAACTCCGCTAACCCGGAAGCAGTTGCTCCGAGTTGTGAACTTTGCCCCAGGATGGGAACGGAAATCGCACACCGGCGGCACGGCGACAGCGGGAGGCCCCATTACCGAAAGCGCTCCTCAGGTTAAGAACAGTTTCGTGTTAAGAACGGACCTCTGGAACGAATTAAGTTCGTAACCCGAGGTACCATTGTATGATTTGTTGATGAAGGAGAAGTGTCTCAAGAAGAAGAAGAAGAGGAGTTTGGATTTGATATCCCGCTTTATCACTACCCGAAGGAGTCTCAAAGTGGCTAACAATCTCCTTTCCCTTCCTCCCCCACAACAAACACTCTGTGAGGTGAGTGGGGCTGAGAGACTTCAGAGAAGTGTGACTGGCCCAAGGTCACCCAGCAGCTGCAGGTGGAGGAGCGGGGAAGCGAACCCGGTTCACCAGATTACGAGACTACCGCTCTTAACCACTACACCACACTGGCTCTCAAGATGTAGTATTCCTATTCAATGAAAGGAATACAAATATAGGCTGCTAGGAAATCTGTACTCATGTCACCCAAAAATCCAAAACACTGTCGTGCAAGGGCCTAGCTCCACACCTCCCTTTCGTTACCATTTCAGACACCTTACAACAGGGCCGGCCCAAGACATTTTGTCACCAGAGGCAAACCACAAAATTCTCCCTCCCCACCAGAGAAGAAGGGGAGAGTGAAGATCGACATCAGGAACAAGGGAGGAATAAGGATCTACATTGGGAACAAGGGTGGGAGGAGACCACCAGCGCCTCCTTTTCGCCCCAAGTCGACATGGACCAAAGGTGGCATTGGGAGGGGAGCTGCTGAGGAGGTAGCAGATCTCCAAGGAGTGCACCACAGCTGTTGCTGCTATTGTAGAAGCAGAAGCAGCACCAGTGGGAGATGCATTCTTTGCAGGCTGGATCTGCTGCCCCTATGGATCCTGCCATCCAAGACAATTGCCTCACTTTGCCTCATATCACCTGTGCGATATGAAGTCTGTGAAGTGGGGAGCCTTCCCTGAGCATTTTGAGTTTTCGAGCGTTCCACAGCATACTGGGAGCCTCCGCAGATTCTCAAAGCTCCCCACTTCACACCATCTCCTTCCATGATTTGGAAGGCGATTGAAATAGCAGGACTAGCACACTTGTCTCTGATTTCCCCCCTTGTGTATTCACTTGTTCACATTCATAATGCCTGACATGCGCTCCTGAGTCAATAACATCTTAGAGTTCCAATCATTGCTTTGTCAGCAGAGAAATACCCACCAGCTGCATCTGATTATGCTTAGACCATCTTTAGAAACAATATTAATTGCTCTAGCAGCCACTAACTGCGTTTGAATGGGTTAATTGCTGCTCTCCGTCACCTGCTTTTTATAGTAGGACCATTTCTTCCTCCTCTGTTCCCGTCAGTTTGCACTTCCTGAGAGCATTGGCTGGGTTCCAGCCCACTCTCAGCCATTCCCTTATCAACAGGCATTCCAAGGGGCAGGGCAGTTGGCACTAGCTGATGCTCATCCTATATGGCAGTTAACCCTCTCTGTTCCTGGCTGCTTTCTTCAATTGTCTGCAAACCTACACTGGGAGCTGGCTGTAAACCTTCCCTGAGGGCTGGCTGCAAACCTTCACTGGGAGCTGGCTCATTCATGACACCACTTGTCCTGTGCCTCTTTTCCAGGCAAAGAGGACACTGAGAGGAGATATGATAGCTGCCTTCAAATATCTACAGGGCATTCATGGAAGATGGAGCAAGTTTCTTTTCTCCTGGCTCCAGAGGGCAGGACCCAAACCAAGGGCTTCAAGTTACAAGAAAGAAGATTCCAACTAAACACCAAGAAGAACTTTCTGATGGAAAGAACCGTTCAACGGTGGAATGGACTTCCTTGAAAGGTGGTGGACTCTCCTTCCTTGGAGGTTTTTAAGCAGAGGTCAGGTGGCCATCTGTCATGGATGCTTTAGTTGCGATTCCTGCATTGCGGGAGGGTTGGACTCTACAAATCTATGAATCTGTGGTTCTAAATGTAAGGAACGGGGCTTTCTACACCAGGCAACCTTCTCAGCAAAGGCAAATGAAATTAGCTTGGCCTCTTTTGTTGAACTTGGCTACTCCCATCTTTTTATAATTGCTTTTAATTTCAAAAGGACTTGGCCGGCAGTTGCTGAGAAATATATTGTTGAATATAATGTTTTATTGCCGTTGCTTTCAGTGGTGTTGTTGTTCATTGAAATTGTGATGTGCACAAGCTAGCCGTCTTATTTCCGTGGTGCTTTCTGCTTTCCACCCAACGGTCTCTGATTTCTATGGAAACTCCACAGGGCATCTCTGATATCCTTGCTTTTAGAAACCGCAAGCATAAATTGGAAGTGCATACAAATGTAGATGCTGTCCATTGCTTTCAATGAGACATGCATCTAATGTGCATTCAACTGCAGATGCTGTCCTTTGCTCCCAATAGGATATTTATTTTTAGCTCCCCAGACTAGTTTGTGCAGGAGTTGCTTCATCCAGCCACTGGTAATATTTTTCCCTTGGTTGGAAGCAAAGCAGATAGAATGTGATAGAAAGCAGGTCTGGAATAACTGTTTGCACCTGTGGAATTGCAATGTCCCCATTGTACATCAAGCTGCAGGATTGCTCAGGCACCCTTAGATGAATTATTGGTTTTATTGTTGTATATCATATTTGGTGCCTTTTACAGCTTATGAATACTATAAATAATACATAAACAATTCCATGTTGGAACTGAACGCGTACTTGCACAAATGCTTATGGGGCTTATTTTATTTTATTTATTGTTTCTCGTAGAGGGTTTGCCTAGTGAGCCATTTGTGTGAATTTAGCTACTAAGAGGTATGAACATATTCTACACAATTTGGTTTGCACACACTGGTGATCTGTGCTCGTGACTCACATGGCAGGTTCACTACGTGCACATAAAAGCTATGTAGATTAAATAAAAATAAAAATCTTCTAAAGGATTTAAAAGAAGTCCAGGATTGATGTAGTTACGTAGCCCACTGTATGCAGAGGGTGGCACAAAAATAAAAGATTTTTTATTTTTTTTTAAAAAAAGAACTCATTCTCAGCCTTGCTCCGAGTCCCACTTCAAATAAAACAATCAGATGTACCAGGAAATCAAGTGATAGCTGAAACTCTTCAGACTTGCCTCTTCCCTCCCCACTTGGTTCCATCACTGACACTCAAAGGCACCCCAATACCAGGTGCCCAAATTGTCTGCAGTGGGTGGCAAATGAAAAGGGGGCTGCAGCAACAGTGGGAGGAAGAAGAGATATCAGGTAGAGGCACTGCATGAGTCAGCTTGAGCAAGAAAGGGGCGAGTGCTTGCCATCTGGTTCTAGCCTGGCAAGAGGAGTAGGAGCAGCACTGTTGCCTCCAATGTGGCTGCCCCAGACTCCCCTCCCCGGGCACCGGCAGGGAGAATGACGGAGCTCCAGTCCACGCTGCTACAGTATTGCAGAGTTAATAATAATAATAATTAATTATTTATACCCCGCCCATCTGGCTGGGCTTCCCCAGTCACTCTGGGCAGCTTCCCAAAAAAATATTAAAATACTGTAATACATCAAACATTAAAAGCTTCCCTAAACAGGGCTGCCTTCAGATGTCTTCTAAAAGTCTGGTAATTGTTGTTCTCTGACATCTGGTGGGAGGGCATTCCACAGGGAGGGTGCCACTACCGAGAAGGCCCTCTGCCTGGTTCCCTGTAACTTGGCTTCTCGCAGTGAGGGAACCGCCAGGAGGCCCTCGGTGCTGGACCTCAGTGTCCGGGTAGAACGATGGGGGTGGAGACGCTCCTTCAGATATACAGGACCGAGGCCATTTAGGGCTTTAAAGGTCAGCACCAACACTTTGAATTGTGCTCGGAAACGTACTGGGAGCCAATGTAGGTCTTTCAAGACCGGTGTTATATGGTCTTGGCGGCCGCTCCCAGCAGTGGCGTAGCGTGGGTTGTCAGCACCCGGGGCAAGGCAAGTAATTTGGGCCCCCTAACCCGTGGATTTTAGTAGGGGCAGAGAGCTGCAATTGCAAGCGCCCCCCCCCCCAGACGTTGCACCCGGTGCGGCCGGCCCCCCTCACCCCCCACGCTATGCCACTGGCTCCCAGTCACCAGTCCAGCTGCCACATTCTGGATTAATTAATTAGTTTCTGGGTCACCTTCAAAGGTAGCCCCACATAGAGCACATTGCAGTAGTCCAAGTAGGAGATAACTAGAGCATGCACCACTCTGGTGAGACAGCCCGTGGGCAGGGAGGGTGTCAGCCTGCGTACCAGATGGAGCTGATAAGCAGCTGCCCTGGACACAGAATTGACCTGCACCTCCATGGACAGGTGTGAGTCCAGAATAACTCCCAGGCTGCGCACTTAGTCCTCCAGGGGCACAGTTACCCCATTCAGGACCAGGGAATCCTCCACACCTGCCCGCCTCCTGTCCCCCCAAAAAAGTACTTCTGTCTTGTCAGGATTCAACCTCAATCTGTTAGCCGCCATCCATCCTCCAACCGCCTGGCATGTCGGTCTGTCAGACAGGGCAACACAAAATGTTTAGGGGTACGCGTCCCCCTGTGTGTCCCCCAGGAAAAAAGCACTGGCTAGAGGATAGGAACGTTGAGGGTTTCAGCCAGCATTTGGTTTGCTGAACGTCTGACAGTTCACCTTGACATAAGTATCAGAGAGTATCTGAAGAAATGCTCTGAGCTTTAAATTTACATCTATCTTCAGCTTCAGCCTATTGAAAGCAACAGCCTCACTCTCCCGTGAGCCGAACTGCAAAATGTTACAGCCTTGGCGTATAGTTATATCTTCCTTTCAGACTGAGTTTCGGAGACACTCAACCCTGTCAAAGCCAATTTTGACTGAAAGCCAATTCTCCTTGTCTTGATCCAGACAAAAACTTCTGAGAATTTCTTCTCTCCCAATTTATAATGTCAGTGCAGCTGTATGGTACCAAATGCATATACCATTATTGTAGTATCCTTGGGAATTGCTTCAGCAATGGCTGAGAGCCATTTGGAAATTCACCCCTCACCTTCACCCCCAGACTGAAACAAACAGGAGACAAAAAACTGGAGTTTCAGGAGGGGCAGAATTGCAGTGGAGGATGATGTCAGCTAAAGGAAAGCTAGTTGCTAGTAGTTTTGAATCCAACATTGCAGCCATGGGACACACAGAACCTGCTTCGAGCGTAATGCTTTGAAAACTTCCACAGTAGGCCCAGGTTGCATATATATGCATAAATGAACTGTATATAATAAAGACACCACAGTCTCTGCTGTGCCTCATTGTCCAAATGAAAACACAAACCCTGGTAAGTCTGCCTGGCACCCCTGGAATCTCACACTGCTTAGAGTTTGGGGGGCATGTAACAGTATTGTTATGAGTTTGTGGAGGGCGTCAGACTACCCTAAATCCGAATTTAAGCAAACCCCACCTTAAACTCTTGGATCTAGCAAGGGTTGGAATAACACAGGGCAGCTTCCTCATGAGGCAATCACTTGATAATGTCTGAGTTGTTAACCTGACGAACAGTAGGCAGATGGGCCACAGGGAGATTCAGTGCCAGACAGCCAAATGGGCCCTGGTTTTAGTTGGCAAAACTAAAGGCCAGTGTTAAGTTTTTAGGATTACAGTTGGCAGTGATGTACTAGCAAGACTGTGACAGTCTGTAGAAAGGAGACAGAAAGCATGGCTGATTTCTGTTTTGTATCCAAGGCTGCTGCACCTATGAGAAAAGCAAGAGATCCTCTTGTAGTGTTGAGGCATCTAATCATAAGCCTGCATTTTTTATCAAAGCTTATATGTTTGATCAGGGCTTGTATTTTAAAATGAGCTTAAAGATTTTCAAATGTTTCATGCCAGGCAGAAGACTAAAAAACCTTGGCAAGATGTTTTTCCTCCTAGACAAGGGGGCCCCCTGATTTATAGCAGAAAACAATTCTCAAAGTCGTAAAAAGGGAATTACAGGCTGAGAGCCAAGGTTACACTGACCCTACAAATTAAGGGTTGGTAAATAGTAAAATGAGCCATATCTTCTTCCTAAGGTTAAAAAGGCCAAGAGCAAATGGAAAAGAAAGCAACTGGCAAGGGGAGTGTAAACAGAAGAAGAGGTTTTTTTTTTTCCTCTCTTTTATTTTGAGGCTGTAAACTGTTCCTTTTCACTTTGAGAAGGTTTATTCTTTTAAAAGGCTACCTATGATAATGTATGAAATATATTAGCTTAAATGTAATTATGCAAAGGATCTAGAAAGAAAGAAATGTTAATTTCTTATTTCATAGAGTCATATTGCAATAGGAGACCAGAGGGGCAAATGAGCCCAGCCTCCTGCCAGACAGGAGACGCCATCGAGCACTCCTGATATATAGTTGTCAGGCCTTTGTTTAGAAACCTCCAAATGAAGGAGATCTTTCAATGTTGATGTAAACTCAAGATCCTTGAAGATAAAAAGTTAAGATTAACCATCTGTTTTGGAAGGCAATAGGGCAAGGAGGGCAAGAGGTGAGCTGGTAATTAAGATTCCTTGTTGAGACACATGTAAGATATATTACTACTTATTTGTCATTTATAGATATAAGAATATATAGCTCTTTGTGTCCCATAAAAGGGCGAAAGGAAATGGGTGTATCTTTTGTGATTGGTTCTAGCAAACAGCCAATAGGAATTTCAACCAGGCTGATTGGACAGAGGCAGCCACAGGAGGAGCAAGGGGGCTGGATTAAGGAAATATAAGTGCTGGCCAGAATGGCAGGAGGCCAGGCCAGAGCTTGGTAACCATATACCACTGTGCCTCTCATTTATTTGTCTGACAAATAAATTACTATTTTAATTTCTCTATTGCTGCGTTGAATATTTCATTCCAGCTAAGCGTTAACCACAAGCAGGGTGCTACAGTGTAATGCTGGGAAATGCTCTCCATCGTAGGCGCAGGTTGTAATGTATATAGGTGTAAATAAACCATATATCATAAAGACACCACAGCCTCTGTTGTGCCTCATTTCCAAAGGAAACAAACCCTGAATAACCCCTGTAATCTCACACCACTCAGAGATTTGGGGGGGGGGACACAGTATTTTAAAGCAGGGTCTTTCTTTCTCTCTCCCTCTCTCTCTCTGTTTCTCTCTCTCTCACACACACACACACACACATACACACACACAATGTTAATAAAAAACAATTGTTAGGAATTACTCAAATAGTGAGAAGATATACCACAAACAAAAGCCTGTCCGGTCACACAGTTCACAGCAAACAATGAGGGGCTAACATTAAAAAACATTTTCTTCACGTGCTTACAAAGCTTTGTCACACGTAGTTCCATGCAATCGATGATGCTCCATAAGAGTTTCAACAAAAATAAGAAGCTAATGAGACTTTTGCACTTACAACCTGCAAAGCAGCGTGACACATTTGAACAATCTCATTTTGCTTGCAAAGCTGCGTAAGAACTCCCAGGGGAAATGGCGCTCAGTTCATAGTACAACCTTGAACGTTATGAGCTGGACAGTCTCATATTCTGGACTAGGTAATTATGAACTCCAGCAGTTATTAATTCCTTGACCACTTCTTGGCTTGAGATTGCATGCTGTCAACACAAGAGCCATTTCTACAGCTCAAAGAATGCAGCACTGCCAGTTATTCAGCTGGTATGAATAAATGTGCCATTTGCAGAAAAAAGGTCTAGATTATGCCTTTTATCCTTATGCCTTTCATTCCCGTGAAGTATAGTCCCGTGCTGACAAGACTATAAATTGTTCCACAGATATACATACTTTTGTTCTAATAACATCCATCGTGTATAATATTTCAATAGTATATGAAGCGCTTCCTTGTTACTTATTTTTATGAGCGTCTGCACTGCACATGGCATATATTAACATTTACTGTTCCTTATAATGGGATCATTTGGGATACAGCTCCCCATTGTTATTATCTTCACTCTGTTTTGAAATTATAATAGGCATACATATATTTCAGTGTGCATCGCTTGTAAGAGTGGGTGCTTTTAAGAAAGATAGACAGATAGACCTACGGCACAAGCACGGTTTCGTTTACCACTGACAATTGTGCAGTGTATATGAAGGAACAGTGAGCAAACTTAGTTAAAGGCGGAGGTAAGTGTCAGCTGTAGAAAACCCCTCAAGTAGCTGCAAAGCCAACACATGCTGGGTTTGGTCCATGTTGTCGAGATTCATGCAGCCACTTAGAACAGAGGTAGGCAACCTAAGGCCCGTGGGCTGGATGCGGCCCATTCGCCTTCTCAATCTGGCCGGTGGACGGTTCAGGAATCAGCGTGTTTTTACATGAGTAGAATGTGTCCTTTTATTTAAAATGCACCTCTGGGTTATTTGTGGGGCATAGGAATTTGTTCATAGGGAACCAGGCAGAGGGCCTTCTCAGTAGTGGCACCCGCCCTGTGGAACGCCCTCCCATCAGATGTCAAAGCGATAAACAACTACCTGACATTCAGAAGACATCTTAAGGCAGCCCTGTTCAGGGAAGTTTTTTATGTGTGACATTTTAGTGTATTTTTGGTCTCTGTGGAAGCCGCCCAGAGTGGCTGGGGAAACCCAGCCAGATGGGCGGGGTACAAATAAATTATTATTATTATTATTATTATTATTATTATTATTATTATTATTATTTTCTTTTTCAAAATATAGTCCAGCCCACCACATGGTCTGAGGAACGGTGGACCGGCTCTTAGTTGAAAAAGGTTGCTGATCACTGACTTGGAATGTAAAAAGGTAAAAAGGCAAAGGACCCCTAGAAGGTTAAGTCCAGTCAAAGGTGACTATGGGGTTGTGGCACTCATCTCGCTTTCAGGCCGAGGGAGCCAACGTTTGTCCAAAGAGAGCTTTCCGGGTCATGTGGCCAGCATGACTAAACCGCTTCTGGCACAACGGGACACCGTGACAGAAACCAGAGCGCACAGAAATGTCGTTTACCTTCCCACTGCAGTGGTACCTATTTATCTACTTGCACTGGCATGATTTTGAGTTGCTAGGTTGGCAGGAGCTGGGACAGAGCAACAGGAGCTCACCCTGTCACGGGGATTTGAACCGCCGACCTTCTGACAGCACAGTAGGATATTCCCACAGTCACCACTCGCGATGGCACTGACCTTCAGGGGAGGCTGATCAAAGGTAACGATAATAAGCCTCACACAAATGTGAGGCTATTAAAACTGTTGGATATTCTCTCTTGAGAAAGAGAGAATCATTTGTTCCAGAAAAGGAGAAGAACAGAGAAGAAGGTTCAAGAAGCAGCAGAAGACTGAGATTGTTTTGTCTATACAAGGACATTTTCTGTGGGAACTGTTCTTTGGACATGTGCAGTGTGACAGGAAGTACTGATAACAACGGTTCTGTGTGACTTGTTGTAACTTGTTGTGAGTCTCTTGCTTGCGCCTTGCGGTGAAAGAAGCAGAGAGAGATTCTTGGACTCTTGTTGGAGTCTAAGGATGCCTTGACCACGGCAGTGGCGAATGTCTGTATATATTTGCTACATCTTTTCCCTCATGAGGCCATAGCAACTTCAGGGGACAATTTAGATTGGGGAAACAGTACAGGACGAAGGCTTGATAACTTTGCCTTACTCTTGATACAATTCAGACTTTTCTGCAGTTGTTTTTAACATTTTAAAAATATTCCAGACTTTCCTGTCTGGAATATTTCTCTTAGTATAATGCAGATAGTTTCCCTAATACAAACACAAGTTTCTCAACTCACCTCTTCCAAAACTGAACTACTCAAAGACCCCGGGTGATCTCTCTCTCTCTCGCTTTCCAATTTTTCTAGAGTTTCACCATTCTATATAATAAAGACACTGAGGCGGTCCAAATGGCACAGCTGAGAGACACGTATTTGAGTTTCCTAGCATTGCTAAAATTCAAGATTCTTCCAGGAATTTCACAGCATGTAGCTGACAACACAATAAATCTCTTCTTACAAACACAGCATCAGAGTTGATTATGCTTAATTATGAATGCCCTATTCTCTCATGAACTATCTAAAAGAGTCATCAGTAGTAATGAAAAATTGATTATTCAGTCAACTGTGTGCCATTGATTAAAATGCTGCATTCAAGAAAGCAACAGAGATGATGAAATATACCAGCCTGGGTTTCTTGCACAAGGCAGTGTGGTCTCAGGAAGAGCAGAATGAAAATATTCAGTGAAATTGGACCTGCCACCTGAACACTATTTTATTCATTACAACATTTCATGAAGGTGAAGGTGGGCAAACCTTTGCTCAGTAGTAGCGAAGAACTGGGGTGGGTGGTTTTCTTATGAGGTGTCCCAGACAGTCAAAGCTACAGGCCTTTTCTTCTCCCTTCCTCCATTTTTAACCATTTTTAACAGCATACCCTCCAGGTGTCCCTATTTTCCAGGGACAGTCCTAGAAATACAGAAGCTGTTCTAGTTTCTGATTTGATCCTGGAATGTCCCAGTTTTCCTTTTTCCTCCCCTCCATGTCTCAGAAAAAAATTGTGTGTGTTAAGTTGTGGGTTGACATAGCAGACAACACAGTGATTTCTCCAAAGCAGCTCTTTATTTTGTAAGCTGGAACAGAACTGAACTGAGGAGCTCAGTCAGCCTGCTTATATAGAGCTACAGAACAATTGTAACTGTTGCAACATTCTAAAACTATCCAATCACTGAACGTCACTTTTCGATCCTTCATTTGCATACAAAACTATCCAATCACTAAACGTCACTTTCGATCCTTCATTTGCATAACTATCTACAGTATCCCCCTGCTGGCCCAGGGTGAGAACTTCAGTACATAACAGTGTGTGTAGGTGCAAAAACAGAGTCCTGTTTATCCTGAAAGTAAAATACCTGCACCAAATGAAGGAAATGGTGATGCTGGCATACGAAGCCCTTTCTATAACTTTGAAGGAAAAGGTCACCAATCCACTTTAAATTCTTTAATTGCAATGCTTCAGCAGTCAGCCATTATTTTAGGAAACACATGGAGTGTTGATTCTATTATTGTAAATGGAGCCTTACACTGTCTACTTAAAAGTAAGTCCCATGGTATTCAATGGATCCGACTCCCAGGTAACTGGGCAAAGACTGTGCAGCCTTACACTGCAATCCTAAGCATTATTACTCAGAAGTAAGTCCCACTGAGTTCAATAGGATTTGCTCTATGGTATGTTCCTAAGCATTCTCTCAGTTTCTATTATTATTATTAGTAGTAGTACAAAGGTCCGTATAGTTAAAGCCATGGTTTTCCCAGTATTGATGTATGGAAGTGAGAGCTGGACCATCAAGAAGGCTGATCGCCAAAGAATTGATGCTTTTGAATTATGGTGCTGGAGGAGACTCTTGAGAGTTCCATGGACTGCAAGAAGATCAAACCTCTCCATTCTGAAGGAAATCAGCCCTGAGTGCTCACTGGAAGGACAGATCCCGAAGCTGAGGCTCTAAGACTCTGGCCACCTCATGAGAAGAGAAGACTCCCTGGAAAAGACCCTGATGTTGTGAAAGATTGAGGGCACAAGGAGAAGGGGACGACAGAGGATGAGATGGTTGGACAGTGTTCTCGAAGCTACGAACATGAGTCTGACCAAACTACGGGAGGCAGCAGAAGACAGGAATGCCTGGCATGCTCTGGTCCAGGGGGTCACGAAGAGGCGGACACGACTGAATGACTAAACAACAACAACACTAGTAGTAGCAGTAGTACTAGTTAGTACCACCTCCATATCCCACCTTTTTCCCTGACAGGGACTCAAGGCAGCTTACCACTAACATTTTATTTCATTCCATTTATCAGTTGAAGGTGTTGTACATTATCCCTAGCCTTGTACATGTTTTCTTTACTACAATCCTGTGAGGTAGATTTGGCAGAGAGGTTGTAATTGGCTCAAGGTGACCGCTGTAGATGCGTATGTGATGTCTATGTGTTCAGCGAGATCAAGCATGGAAGAAGCTTCCTGATGTAGAATAGGATGTCCCTGTTTTCGTCGGAGAAACGTCGGAGGGCATGTTAACAACGGAGGGTGGAATTCAACAGAGTGGACTAGGTGCACAGGGGATGAGGTCTACTCACACAGTGGGCCTTCCCCCTCTCTCCCACAGAGGGGGAGGACTGGGAGGAAAGTCCTGTTGCACGAGAAGACCTCATTCCATGTATGCAGCAACAGTTGCCAGAGTTGTGTGTGTGTGTGTGTGTGCATGCACAGTATATCACAATGGAATCTGAGCAGGTGTAGGTCTGCTGGATGTTTGCCGCTATAATTCAGTGTCCTCAAAGCTGCACGGGACCCCCAGGCGGAGAGACATTTGCTCCGTATGAAAGCGGGAATATTTTAACATATTACTAAGAGCACATGTCCAATATGAAAAACGAGCCTTTTAAAATAAGCATTTGACAGTTTGTTGTGAAAGATCATAATTATGCTTTATAGCTCAAACGGAGCATTGGCTGCAGGGGGTAGGGTCATTATCTGTATTGATGCAGTGATGATAAGTCACTAAGAATAAGCCAGGCCTAATAGTTTAATTTAGCTGAGCCCATCTGTAGCTTAGAGCTTCCAGAGGATAGAGTAGTTTGATGAAGTAAAGGCAGTCGACTATGTCACATTTGTCTCATAAAATTACTGGATCTCATTAGCAGATATATAATCATTCAGTTGCTTCAGTGGGTTCTTAATCTTATGGCCAAACGAGATGTGACAAGGGAGGACTGTAAGCAGGATCCCCAGTAGTTTTCCAAATAGGGGATGTGGTACACTGGGAGGGGGGGAATGCTTTCATGTTGTTTTATTAAAGGTAAAGGTAAAGGACCCCTGACAGTCAAGTCCAGTCGTGGCCGACTCTGGGGTTGCGACCAAAGGGTGCTCATCAATGGTTCCTTTTCATCCTGGAGAAGAGTGACTAGTGGGGTGCCACAGGGTTCTGTCTTATTCAACATCTTTCTGTCTTATTCAACATCTGTTCTGTCTTATTCAACATCTTTATCAACGACTTGGATGATGGACTCAAGGGTATCCTGATCAAATTTGCAGATGACACCAAACTGGGAGGGGTGGCTAACACCCCAAAGGACAGGATCACACTTCAAAACGACCTTGACAGATTAGAGAACTGGGCCAAAACAAACAAGATGAATTTTAACAGGGAGAAATGTAAAGTATTGCACTTGGGCAAAAAAAATGAGAGGCACAAATACAAGATGGGTGACACCTGGCTTGAGAGCAGTACATGTGAAAAGGATCTAGGAGTCTTGGTTGACCGCAAACTTGACATGAGCCAACAGTGTGACGCGGCAGCTAAAAAAGCCAATGCAATTCTGGGCTGCATCCATAGGAGTATAGCATCTAGATCAAGGGAAGTAATAGTGCCACTATATTCTACTCTGGTCAGACCTCACCTGGAGTACTGTGTCCAGTTCTGGGCACCACAGTTCAAGAAGGACACGGACAAACTGGAACGTGTCCAGAGGAGGGCAAGCAAAATGGTCAAAGGCCTGGAAACGATGCCTTATGAGGAACGGCTAAGGGAGCTGGGCATGTTTAGCCTGGAGAAGAGGAGGTTAAGGGGTGATATGATAGCCATGTTCAAATATATAAAAGGATGTCACATAGAGGAGGCAGAAAGGTTGTTTTCTGCTGCTCCAGAGAAGCGGACACGGAGCAATGGCTCCAAACTACAAGAAAAAAGATTCCACCTAAACATTAGGAAGAACTTCCTGACAGTAAGAGCTGTTCGACAGTGGAATTTGCTGCCAAGGAGTGTGGTGGAGTCTCCTTCTTTGGAGGTCTTTAAGCAGAGGCTTGACAATGCAATTCTGGGCTGCATCAATAGGAGTATTGCATCTAGATCAAGGGAAGTAATAGTGCCACTGTATTCTGCTCTGGTCAGACCTCACCTGGAGTACTGTGTCCAGTTCTGGGCACCACAGTTCAAGAAGGACACTGACAAACTGGAACGTGTCCAGAGGAGGACAACCAAAATGGTCAAAGGCCTGGAAACGATGCCTTATGAGGAACGGCTAAGGGAGCTGGGCATGTTTAGCCTGGAGAAGAGGAGGTTAAGGGGTGATATGATAGCCATGTTCAAATATATAAAAGGATGTCACATAGAGGAGGGAGAAAGGTTGTTTTCTGCTGCTCCAGAGAAGCGGGCACGGAGCAATGGATCCAAACTACAAGAAAGAAGATTCCACCTAAACATTAGGAAGAACTTCCTGACAGTAAGAGCTGTTTGACAGTGGAATTTGCTGCCAAGGAGTGTGGTGGAGTCTCCTTCTTTGGAGGTCTTTAAGCAGAGGCTTGACCACCATATGTCAGGAGTGCTCTGATGGTGTTTCCTGCTTGGCAGGGGGTTGGACTCGATGGCCCTTGTGGTCTTTTCCAATTCTATGATTCTATGATTCTATGATCTCACTTTACTGGCCAAGGGAAGTTGTCCGCAGACAAATTCTGGGTCATGTGGCCAGCATGACTAAGCCGCTTCTGGCAAACCAGAGCAGTGCACGGAAATGTCATTTACCTTCCCACTGGAATGGTACCTATTTATCTACTTGCACTTTAACATGCTTTCGAACTGCTAGGTTGGCAGGAGCAGGGACCGAGCAACGGGAGCTCACCCCGTCCTGGGGATTCAAACTGCCGACCTTCTGATCGGCAAGCCCTAGGCTCAGTGGTTTAGACCACAGCGCCACCAGCTGTTTTATTATCATTTATTAAATTTGTAACCACCCTATACCCACGGGTCACAAGGCGGTTCACAAGATAAAATCACAAAATACATAATAAAAATAAAAACTCAATAATGCCTGCCCCTCAAAATCATATTTTAAAAGGGCATTGGATGTCAGCCAACCAAAGGCCTGGTTAAAGAGGAAAGTTTTTGCCTGGCACCTAAAGGTGTATAATGAAGGCGCCAGATGAACCTCCCTGGAGAGAGGATTCCACAAATGGGGAGCCACTGCAGAGAAGGCCCCGTTCTCGTGCTGCCACCCTCCGGACATCTTGTGGAGGAGGCACACGAAGAAGGGCCTCAGAAGGTGATCTTGAGGTCCAGGTAGGTTCATATGGAGAGAGGTGGTCCTTGAGGTATTGTGGTCCTGAGCCGCTTAAGGATTTATAGGTCAAAACCAGCACTTAGAATTGGGCCCAGAAACTTATTGGTAGCCAATGGAGTCAGGCCAAGTTCGGTGTAATATGCTCAAACTGTCTAGCCCTGGTGAAGAACTTCGCAACTGAATTCTGCGCTAGCTGAAGTTTCCAAACCGTCTTCAGAGGCAGCCCTTTCTGCAATCTAAATCAAGCACACCCCCACTGTTAAGTTGTGGGTGAACACATCAGACGACACAGCGATTCTTCAAACAGCTCTTCTTTATTCAGAGGCCAGAACAGAACTGAACTGAAGGGCTCAGTCAGCCTGCTTATATAGAGTTCCACTACAACGCAACTGTAACCATTTTCTGTAACTATCCAATCACTGAACGCCACTTTCGATCCCTTATTTGCATAACTATCTACAGTACCCCCCTGCTGGCCCAGGGTGAGAACTTCAGTACATAACACCCACCCCACCCCAACTTCTGCTATTAGCTCCAGGCAAGAAAATGATGGGTACATCTCTATTCCTCAACCAGGATGGCAATGGTGGTTTCAGCTGAGAAACAGCCAAGAGTTACCACCCTCTCCTTGAGTTATGTAACTCAGGCTTCATGTAGGTCGATTTAAAACAACAGAAACTGCAAAAAGCTTTTAACCTGAGATTCATTCCATGGATTCAAATTTTGTTTTTTGCAACGTTGCCACTTGTCATTATACAAATGTGGCCATCTACTACAGAAACAATGCCACACATTAATAAGAGTTTATAAAATATTACAAAGGTAAAATATTAAAAATATCAAATCATTTTGCTGGGGGGGGCAGGGGGGAGCCAGGATCAGTATCGTAATCCACAGGCATTTTCATTTATTTTAGTATGCCCTAGAATTGTGCATTCTAAATGTAACACACTTAGTGCCTTTTAGAAGGGACAGCAATTTATTTCAGGAGGGTAATCCCATTTTAGAAGGTAGCAATAGATAGATGTGTTTAATACAAATATCTTCATATACCTCATACGAAGTCAGTAAGATCGTCAATGGTCTGTGGATTACAAGCGCAGGCTCACATTTGTCTAGGGATGCCATTAATTTGGCTGTTCCATTCCACAAGGGATAAAATTTTCAGTTGGGGCTTAGAAAAAGCTTTTACATCAATTAGATGCCTTACATAACTGGGTGCCGCAGAGGTGGGGGGAAGACAGAATGATTTAGATTTACATCCACTTATCTCTGCGACTCTTTTCTGTTTCTCAGTGTCATTGCAAGGTGGAAAATCTGGCTTCGTGGTAGCCAGAAAATAACAACAACGAAAACCATGTTGACAGACTCACGTTTAAAACGATCGACTGCATTTTTATGTCTTCATGGGCCGTAACCCATCTCTTCAAAGGAGGATATTGTATATGAAGAGTCCAGACTGAAAATAATCTTTACTCCAAACTAGAGGGTTTGTCTAATTGCCTCATTTTTTTACAACCATAGCCTTGAAGTCAGTATAAATGGTTGCTAGTTTGATTGAGGTTGGTACCAATAATACCCATGTAGCAATTGGTTTTTCACTTTTTCTGAAGGCTCTGGGTGTATTACTGCTGATAATGAGGTACCATACAATATCTGAGAAGTAATTCTTGATTCATATAGTTATTGGGCTAGATGTATATGAATCTTATCCTTTGTTTCATGAAAAACCAAGGAGGCCATTAAATGTTCTTTCTGCTAATAGAGCCGTCCTTCAGATTTGAGTACAGCAGTTACATGACTGATGGAGTACAATTCCTAAATACCGAAATGAAGAAACTTGGATTCCCATTACACACTTCCTCATGTTTACTGAAGAACTTTTAGTTTTATCATAATTAATTTGCAGTTACTCAATGTGGCAACACAAACTAAACCATCTTTACAACCTACGCCTTCCAACTTGCAAATTAAAATAGCATCATCAGAATATGAAAGGCGAGATACTTTACTGTGGCCTACTTTCACTGGGAAATGTTGACTGCTTTATAAGAAGGCCACTCTGTCATTAAAAAAATGAATTAAAAAGTTAAGAGAGGAAGAAGACAGCCCCGCTATACAGCCCTGGTAAGGAACACTCTTTGGAATGTGGCCATGTAATCCAGTTCTGGCACGTATCATTTTTCCAGAAAACATCTGTAGTAAGGAGCTTAATGGTTATGAATTAATACCCACTGATTGTAGCTTTCTCCACATGTTCATGAAGGATAGAGTCCAAAGCTGCTTTCAAATCAGCCACAAAAATATGCTTAGCTAGTCCTGCAAGATATTTATCTAAAGTTGAATGGTTGCAACAGAAATCCACCTCTTCTGGGACAAGAATGGCTTTTTCCTCCAATCAATTTTCCAGTTTCCCCAACAGGCATTTAGCACAGATTTTACTAGTTATGTCGAACAAACTAATGGGACTATAATTAACGGAGTTATTTCTAAGACTCCTACTATAGATAATAATGGCAATAGCAGCAACCCAATTTGAAGGGAAAGTACCAGTTCTAACTATGTAGATAAATAAGGTTGCAGGAATTGGTGCCAACAATCTTGAAAAGAAGAAAATAGAAGGGGGGAAAGTCCATTTTCATGTTTGAACACCCTATTTCCTTCAATTGAGTCCATTGAGTTGCATCATATGTATTATTATGGGACGCGGGTGGTGCTGTGGGTAAAACCTCAGCGCCTAGGACTTGCCGATCACACGGTCGGCGGTTCGAATCCCCGGCGGGGTGCGTTCCCGTCGTTCGGTCCCAGTGCCTGCCAACCTAGCAGTTCGAAAGCACCTCCGGGTGCAAGTAGATAAATAGGGACCGCTTACCAGCGGGAAGGTAAACAGCGTTCCGTGTGCTGCGCTGGCTCACCAGATGCATCTTGTCACGCTGGCCACGTGACCCGGAAGTGTCTGCGGACAGCGCTGGCTCCCGTCCTATAGAGTGAGATGAGCGCACAACCCTAGAGTCTGGCAAGACTGGCCCGAATGGGCAGGGGTACCTTTACCTTTTATATGTATTATTTTTCCCCCCCACAAGCCTTTATAGGTACTTTGCAATTCATAAAAGTAAGGTTTAGCAAAGACACTATTACTACATCATCTAAGAATTGGTTAAGTTGCATGTATGATTGTTTAGATATTGCAATATTACCTTTCCTCACAGGTTCACAAATAAAATCAGAAATTGATTTCTGTGTCAAATCACGCTCATGTTTTCGGTTTCATTTCATACATTTGTACTTTGAGTAGACAGCAGGGGGTGTACTTTATAAAATGGAACCAATAGAGCACAAAAGAGAGGGCTGGTTATCACTAACTGTGATAGGGACCACCTTGGATAACAGCCCCCTGTGAAACAGAAGTATTTTAAGTATGGCTATGCAAGCAAAATTGGGCAAGGAGTATGACAAGGCTGTATATTGTCTCCCTGCTTATTTAACTTATATGCAGAATTCATCATGTGAAAGGCTGGGCTGGATGAATCCCTAGCCGGAACCTCAGATATGCAGTTGACACAACCTTGATGGCAGAAAGTGAGGAGGAATTAAAGAACCTTTTAATGAGGGTGAAAGAGGAGAGCGCAAAATATGGTCTGAAGCTCAACATCAAAAAAACGAAGATCCTGGCCACTGGTCCCGTCACCTCCTGGCAAATAGAAGGGGAAGAAATGGAGGCAGTGAGAGATTTTACTTTCTTGGGTTCCATGATCACTGCAGACAGTGACAGAGAAGAGAAGAGAAGACTCCCTGGAAAAGCCCCTGATGTTGGGGAAGATGGAGGGCACAAGGAGAAGGGGACGACAGAGGATGAGATGGCGGGACAGTGTTCTCAAAGCTACCAGCATGAGTCTGACCAAACTGCTGAAAGCAGTGGAGGACAGGAGGGCCTGGCGTGCTCTGGTCCAGGGGGTCACGAAGAGTCGGACATGACTAAACAACAACAAATGCAAGCAACAGTACAGTACTACACTTGCAAACCCCAAATATGCAAATTCTCCTTCTGGACTATGCAAGCCAGGACTCTTAAGAACGACAATGTTTAATTCAATTAGCAATACATGTAATGCCTTGTTAGATGTACTTAATGCATATCCATAGTCTCCAGATTGTTTCTAATTTCCTAGTTATTGTTATACAATCCCTGATGTATAATCGTTTTGTTTTGCTGCCTGCTTGTTTTCCACCCTGGACTTCTTTGGGAGGAGAGTAGGATAGAAATTTAATTGATAAATAATATGAATAAATACCAAGACCTGATCACCTGGTCTAAGTGAGTGTGAAGTAGGTGGAAATTTGGTCTATGGGTGTAAAAAGTAGTTTTATAATTTGTTCCGAAGTTTATCCCAATAATATAGGGAGGATCAAGGGTTATAAAGGAAGTTAAGAAAGACAGGGATAACCCAGGGGCCCAAACCTGATTGATTTATTGTGAGTCCTGAGCTTACTTGTACAGTCGCACCTTGGATCCTGAACGCCTTGTAAGTTGAACGTTTTGGCTCCCAAACCCCCTAAACCTGGAAGTGACTGTTCCGGTTTGCGAATTATTTTTGGAAGCTGAATGTCCGACGGGGCTTCCGCTGCTTCTGATTGGCTGCAGGAGCTGCCTGCAGCCAATCAAAAGTCACACTATGGTTTCTGAACGTTTTGGAAGTCAAGTGGACTTCTGGAACAGATTCCGTTTGACTTCCAAGGTAAAGGTAAAGGTAAAGTGACCCCTGGCCATTAGGTCCAGTTGTGGCCGATTCTGGGGTTGCGACGCTCATTTTGCTTTATTGGCCGAGGAGCCGGCGTATAGCTTCAGGGTCATGTGGCCAGCATGACTAAGCCGCTTCTGGCAAACCAGAGCAGCGCACGGAAACGCCGTTTAACTTCCCGCTGGAGCGGGACCTATTTATCTACTTGTACTTTGACATGCTTTTGAACTGCTACGTTGGCAGGAGCAGGGACCAAGCAACAGGAGCTCACCCCGTTGTGGGGATTCGAACCGTCGACCTTCTGATCGGCAAGCCCTAGGCTCTGTGGTTTAACCCACAGCGCCACCCACTCATATATGTACCTTTTGTTCTTCCCCTGCTGATAGTAGATGGCTTTGCAAAGATGGGCTTCCCAAAGTGAAGGGGGCCATTAGAATATTGTTCTCTATATGATCCCAACATAAAAAAAAACCTGTTTAAGGCGAGGTTTTTCCAAAGGTTTTTCACCAGCCAGAAGAACAAGGCCTTTTCTTGCTTAAATGTTACATTGCAAATGGGTCTCTCTTTGGAATGTCTAGGCTTAGGCGGTGAAAGATAAGAGCAAGGTTGAATATGTGTTATTCTGGCCCCAGACGGGGGAAAGACTGAAGACAAGGAGGGTAGTGCAGGAGACAAAGCCCCATTTTATTGCTATCAGTATAAATCACATGTTTTACATTTGAAAACGTGTCGAGGTTCATGGCGTGGAGAAGCTGGTGCAGGAAGAAGGGGGCAAGCAAGCCCATATTAGGTCAAGCCCATATAAGGACATAGGAAGTTGCTAAATTACGATTTCCCAGAAATCAGGTGGTATTATTCTGAAAATGTATAAAAGGGCTGGCAAGCCCAGAGACCGCGGGCAGGCAGTGAACTTTACCTTGTCTGTACCTTTTTTTGTCATGGCAAAAATAAATACAGTGGTGCCCCGCAAGACGAATGCCTCGCAAGACGGAAAACTCGCTAGACGAAAGGGTTTTCCGTTTTGGAGGCGCTTCGCAAAACGAATTTCCCTATGGGCTTGCTTCGCAAGACGAAAATGTCTTGCGAGTTCCTGCGGGTTTTTTCCCCTTCCCCCCCCCTTTTTCTAAGCCACTAAGCCGCTTATCCACTTATCTGATAAGCCGCTAAAAGCCGCTAAAAGCCGCTAAGCCGCTAATAGCGCTAATCCGCTAAGCCGTCAGTGGGCTTGCTTCGCAAGACGAAAAAACCGCTAGACGAAGAGACTCGCGGAACGGATTCTTTTCGTCTTGCGAGGCACCACTGTAGATGTTAATTTTACTGCTGTCTGATTGACTCTTTGAAGCGATTTCTGATGCTCCAAGATAAAGGAACAAAGAAAAGTTCTAACAAAAGTGCATTGAGGCATCGAATGAATGCCATATCCCCATTGCTATACCCAAGGGACAGGCAGCAGGAAAAAATTAACATCTACAGTGGTGCCTCGCAAGACGAAAAGAATCCGTTCCGCGATTCTCTTCGTCTAGCGGTTTTTTCGTCTTGCGAAGCAAGCCCATTGACGGCTTAGCGGATTAGCGCTATTAGCCGTTTGAAGGCCACCCTGTATAGGGAAGGATTTTTTTAAAATGTTGAATGTTTTATTATGTTTTTTATATATGTTGGAAGCTGTCCAGGGAGGCTGGGGCAACCCAGTAAGATGTGTGGGGTATAAATAGTAAAAATATCGTTATGGAATAGAACATCCCTGTTTTCATCAGAGAAATGTTGGAGGGTATGTACTGTAAGAAGAAGAGTTTGGATTTGATATCCCGCTTTATCACTACTCTAAGGAGTCTCAAAGCGGCTCACATTCTCCTTTCCCTTCCTCCCCCACAACAAACACTCTGTGAGGTGAGTGGGGCTGAGAGACTTCAGAGGAGTGCTACTGGCCCAAGGTCACCCAGCAGCTTCATGTGGAGGAGCGGGGAAGCGAACCCGGTTCACCAGATTACGAGTCCACCGCTCTTAACCACTACACCACACTGGCTCTAAGAGGTGAAAGGAATCTCAAAAGTCATCTAATCCAGCCCACTGGGAATAAGCCCCTTTCAATTCATGGACCATTCAACAGGGCATTCTGCATCTAACTGTGTATAGAACCGCAGCCTAAGACATGGGGTGTACATTCTGACCAGAACTCAATGGCGATTACTGATGTCCTTCAAACTTGCACATACTTAATGCCTTGATAATGAACTGGGACTTGAAACACACATCCAATATTGCCAGGAGAATCTTTTCACAGGATGCGATGGGTATCTGAAACAGAAGGAAAGGACAGTCTGCCATGTGTACCTGGGCGCACGGCCATTAACCTATTCTCTTTTCGTTCAGAGATTATTCGTTACAAACAGCTGGTGCCCACCTATACGGCTTAAGTTTTTATTGGAGAGTGGGAGAATTCCTGGCCTCCGGATTTCACTGAGTAATGGTGCCAGTGTCATACCAGCTAAAGCTAGGAGGCAAGTATGTACATAAGAAATAATTTCCTTAAATCACTAATCCCCTTCAGCAAGTATCAGTTTTTACTCTTAGTTCCAGGGCAAAACATTCCCCCCCCCCCAATGCCTGTAACTGGAGACATTTTCTGTCCGGATGACAGGAAAGCAGGGGGAGGAGGGAGGTAGAGATCACACCCACTGCCAGAAATACATGCCAGTCCAAATAGTGGAGGTGTAAGAAGAAACCACCTGCTGTTCACCCATCTTCTGTGCCAGAGGATAAACTTTTATCACAGCAAAAGTTCAGCATTGATGCCATTTTCAAACTAGCACACGCTTTCAGCGTTAGCCAAACCAACAACAGCTACAGGGGGTGGAGTAGGGGGTTATATATCGGCTTGGCATAAATAGGTTCTGAGGACTATTCTGAGCTTCCAAAAAGAGAGAGAGAGAGAGAGAAAAGTTGGCAGTGAGAAAAATGGGTGCAAAAGTGGTTGGCTGCACCAAGTGGCGCAAGATTGAAGCAACTCAAAATTATACACCTTATATGGCGGTGTTCTTAAAGTTGTGAGTACAGAGAGGCAAAGTTGACAGCGCCTGGCATAATTCCCAAGCACTTCATCACAGACAAGAGCACTTGGAAAAAAGAGGAGAGGCGTCTGTCTCACACTGCACCCCAAGAAAACAGGGAGCTGCCTTGAGTCAAACTATTTGTTTACACTCTGGCAATAGGTCCCTAGGGTCTCAGAAGGGACTCCCCATGAACGCTGCCCTTCTTTTCTTATAATGGCAATGGCGCCCACCTGAGAGGTGCCGGAACTGAGTTCTGGCAAGTTGTAGCTGAAAAAAGCCCTGTATTTAAACCAGTATCATACCACTTAGAACAGCTATGGTTTCCCCCAAAGAATCAAGGGAACTGTAGTTTATTAAGGGTGCTGAGAGTTCTCACTTAGAGCTATAATTCATATAATTGCCTGAGAAATTGTAGCTCTATGGGGGGGAATTGGGGGTCTCTTTACAACTCTCAGCACCCTGAAACAAGATACAGTTACCCAGATTCTTTGCGGGGGAGCCATCCCCATGACGGTTTAATGTGGTAAGATACTGCCTTAAATGTATGGTCTGTTTGTGTGGTCATAATGTAAAATGTGGTGAAAAGTCACACTCAAGTTATCTGTGGGTTGCAGTCCTCGGATATTTAAAACAAAGAGCAGCAATAATTTATTTCAACACTGCAAATGCCAACAAGTATCTGTACACACCAAAAATTTGTACACACAAAGCTTGGGCATCTGAAACAGAGTAAACAGTTGTAGCACTGAACAATTAGACTACGTTCAGAACAAAATGGAGGGCGAGAAACAAAATCCTTCCCCACTCATGAATTTTCCAATCCCTCATTAATATATTGTTATTATATTATATAATCCAACAAGTGCTAAAAGATAAGCCAGGCTAGCTTCTTGATGAGGTAATTGCCTGGGAGATGGGCCATTAAGAGAACAAAGGTAAGTAGACTCTGTGCCAGATGACAAATGGGTCGTGCCCCTCCCTCAACTCAACTCACAGATTGTGAGAAGGACAAATGCCAGATTTCAGAGTTGAAAGTGGGTGTGAAGTAAAGTGGAAGTAAAGCACCAAGCTGGAGAAAGAGAGAGATCAAGAGAAATTTTTGATGTTTGAATCCAAGGCTGCGGATTAGTGTTCTAAACTGCCATTGTTCTAGACGCATTTTGTGACAAGGAATTTCTTTGGCGCAAGCAGTTTCTGAGTTCTGGGCGCAGTACTGCGCCTAAGATTTCCGATTAAAACTGCAGAGAAGAAGGAAAGGGGGAACTTTTTCTGCCTCCCCACTTCTAGCTACTCTCTGAAGACTGGAGAAGAAGCCCTCTTACGAATAGGCAGGGAAAGGAGTAGACCATGTGAAAAATGAACATAATATTTTAGTCACAGTTCATTCATTTTCAGCTCTATATTCTCATTATAAAAAAGCGCTCCTAGACATTCCATTGTTGTGCCCATAACCTAGGTTTTGTTAGGATATTTCCGTTCCACCTTAAAAGGGAGCAGGCTTTGTGAGTCACAGAGTCTGCGTATTTCCTGTTCACGGGAAGTTTATGTTTTCTGTTGCTTTCGTTTCTCTCTCTGTGCCTGAACACGCAAGCAGGCAGTCATGTTTTTTCCTTTGTTCTGACCAACGCTGAATAAACTTCTAAATAATGCTCTCCTGTGTGCATCTTTTGCTGTGCGAATTCTGCTGATAGAGCGTGCATCAGCTCTGGAATGTGGCAAGCTATTTTCTGGAGCTCGTGTCGCTAATTGCTGATACTGTATCTCGATGGACGTCCGGAGGCGACGTGGAGTCATGATGGGCTTTATCTCCCTGGCAGTATCCCAACAGGTTTATGGTGCCATTTAGCTCCTAGCTTTCATATCTCTGTTTCTAACACTGCTGTGGCTATGGGAGAAACAAGACTATCTAGGGGTGTTAATGCTGTGAACCCCTCCACTGTAAGCTCAGGTCGTATATATGTGTAAATAAACCATATATCATAAAGACACCACGGTCTGCACTTTGCCTCATTTCCAAAAGAAAAATGGCTCCTGGATCCTCTGTATTCTCTCAGGGCTCGAAGTTTGGAGTGGCGCACAACAATACCATGTGCATACAGTGGTACCTCGGGTTACAGATGCTTCAGGTCACAGACGCTTCAGGTTACAGACTCCACTAACCCAGAAATAGTACCTCGGGTTAAGAACTTTGCTTCAGGATGAGAAAAGAAATCGTGCGGCGGTGGCGCAGCGGTAGCAGGAGGCCCCATTAGCTAAAGCGGTACCTCAGGTTAAGAACAGTTTCAGGTTAAGAACGGACCTCCAGAACGAATTAAGTTCTTAACCCGAGGTACCACTGTACTTTGAAGTAGAAGTTGTGTTTGCAGGTAGTCATAGTGTAGTACGCCGTTAGATGTGCTAAAAATATACAGCATGCATCACAGTTCAAATATGGCTGCAGGCTGTATGTATGAAGCTTCCTTTTCGCCCTAATCATCCTTTGAGAAGACTGGGTCAAAGTCAACGGCTGACACACAGAATGCAGTTCCTGACAGACGGAAGCATCCTCAGAGTGAATTAGGGTTGAGTGTGCTTGCAAAATGTTAAGCAATGAGGGACTCCTCCTCCGAGTTTTCAGCAATCGTATATTTGTCTGCTGAATGAAGACACTGCGAGTTTGGGAACAGCTACTGACAATGTATTATTGCAACAGGATTAGGTTTTGCACTCTGTGCTGGGCTGCCTGGAGTCACAGCACTGTGCCCTCATTTCCTAGTACCTGGGTCTTTAACAGCAAATTTATGCTCTAAAGGAGAACAATTTCTTCCAGGAACGACTGTGACCTTTGCATTGGGGGCCAGCTTTGCACAAACCCCAGATGGATTCCTAGAACCAACCTTCCCAACACCTGCAGGCTCCTTTACTGCTAATGTTGCCCAAACAGAACTTCGTTGCTGTTCAGCAGAACATCAGGAGTTGTAATGGTGACAGAAGCATGATTGGGTTTCTCCCTGAGATTGAATGATGACCCAGAGACCCTGCATTATAGTCACTGTTGTGTCCAGCAGGGCTACTGTGTCACCAAAGGAGTTCATTAATTTTTGGTTCCTCTCCTTAGGACGAAGCTACATCATTTTCTATTACAGTTACCATGTTCTCCAAAACATGCTCTCCCTGTTCAGTAAAAAAAAAGTGATTTTCTCAGTGTTACCCCCTTCACATTCTGTACTTTGTTGTTGTGTCCTCAGTTTTTCTCTCACCTCCTCAAGGAGCCTGTGCAGTAAAGCCTTGGGCTGCTGATGTTGTGCCCTCTTTGACCTTATCTGTGCTAGTCCGGTGGCAGATGAAAGGGTAGCATTTGGACTGGCGATTGCTGGGTGTATTTTGGTGGTAGGGATAGAATCCATAAGGCTCCCAGACACTGCTCAACAACTCACATACTACAAAATGAACTAAGAGGCCCACCAGCTGTGCTGGCAGCATGATAAGATTTGAAAAATCCATAGAGGAGTGCTTTCCACCTCCCTCCACATCCATTTTGCCTTTTGTACTGTGCCTTTTCAAGCACAGGGTAAGGCTTCAGGCTGAAACCTAATGTAACCAAGCCAGCGACGATGGCTACCAGCTGAGTGCAGCGGGACCAGCAGTTTCCCTTCTGCTTAAAATCAAAACAAAACTGAGAACTGCAAATTTAACAGGTAGAAGGAGTGGAGCACCTAAAACTTCATGGTTCCAAATATTCCTCCTCTCCAAATCTATAGGCAATGAACCATGGCCGTAGCCAGGATTTATAAGGGGGTCAGGATACCTACCTGTCCTGTTCTGGATCCGAGCTTCCTGTGACATGATTGGTCAGTTCATGGAAGCCACCAAGTACCTTTCTGGCAGATGACATCATCACTCCTGCACAAAAAATAGTGCTGCATGTGCACTTCACCCAGGTCCAGATTAAGGGCATGAGGGACATAAGACTTAACAGGGAAGTCTATATAGGTTCAGATTAATCATGAGGCTAATATAGTAAATTAATAATATCTCAGAGGGCCTTGTTATGTTTCATTTCTGGTCTCAGTTCCCCAGCTGAGCCACGAAGTTCACTGAGTGAACTTGGACTGGCAGCTATCTTTTCCATATCTTCTGCTCAGGCCCATATTAAAGGCATGAGGGGTTTAAGATCATTTTCACAAATTATACTTTAAAATGCCTTATTGAGCCAGTTTCTCTCTCTCTCTCTCTGTGTGTGTGTGTGTGTGTGTGTGTGTGTGTGTGTGTGTGTAGGCTTTATTTATTACATTCCCCCAAGGGGTTCATCATTGCAAATTGGAGATCTTAGCTTAATCAGTGTCTGCACCATTTCATTGTTACTAATTTGTTGAAACTCTGGGATGGATGCAGAAATAGGCTAAGCCTGGCTAAATCCCCCTTTGCAGCCATAATTTGTGCTAGTGACTTCAGTCCTGATAGTCTGCCAGCCATTTGCTGTAAGTGTGATTAATCATGGTTTTGTGTGAAATTTTCTGTTCCTCTTTGGCAGATAAGTTATCTTCATTGTGTAGACTCCCCCCCCCAAAAAAAAATCCCCACAAAGCATACAGCTCTATTTTTGATCCCAAGAAACATGGGCACATAAAAGAGTGAATATGGTGCTGAATCCTATCTTTTGAGGTCAAGGAAACTAATGGGCTGTCAAATAAAATATCAAACTAATCAACACAGTGATGGAATTTTGGACTTTAGTTTCACCTTCCATGCGTAAGGGCTGTGTACTTACTACCAGTTACTCTAGCTCCAGTGTGCTCCCACCACTGGTGTTTGAAGCCGCTCACACATGACCTTGGCCACAATCCATGTATATCCTGTATCTTCTTAAGAAAGATTCCTGTTTGATGTGCTTTCCTTCAAACCAGCTCCCATCCGATTTGAAAATGCAAGCCGCGTTCACTGTGCCGTTGTCAAGGGGCTGACAGGAAGCTCAGGTCGTTCACAGGTCAGAGAAGGAGACCCGAGGCTAACCTGCAGTTAGTTTCTTTATTAAGGAAAGGGAAAAATACAAGGAGGCTCATAACGGCAAACTCTCCTAATGAAGAAGTTGCTCAAACTGTAGTGCAGTCCCTCCATCACTCTCTAGCCTTCTGAGTTGGGGCTCCTCCCCTGTAATCTTCTGCTATGGGGAGACCCAGGAGCCACGTCCTGTGTCTGCCTGGTCCCTTGTTCAGCAACATGTAACATCCTTCGTGTTCTAGGAGTAAGTGGAGCCAGAGAGACATCAGCAGAGATGCTGTCATGATGGGGCTGCAGGGGAGATGAAGGGTCTGGATCCCTTCTGTCACCTCTGTTGGAGCCTGCATCCAAACTGGAAACCTCATCACCCTGCCCTGCTTCTGCCTCTTTGTGATCCCTCAAGCTTCCTGCTTCTAGGTTGTCCTCTTCTCTGAGGTATGGCCAGATGTCCACCACCAGGATCCAGGACCTAAGTCCTTTTCTTCTCTGCCTTCCCTGGGGGGCTCATGGGTGGGCAGCTCCCAGCATTCTTGCTCATCCAGCCAGTTCCTGACATCAGTAAAGCGGAAGTGCAGACGCTTGAGACAGCCATTGCACAGGTGCAGATGACAGCTTCATGAATTCAGGGCAGTTGCAAACGTAAGGAAACCAAACAGGTGGTGTACATGGGGTGAAGATCATGCATTCACAATGGGTGACTACAACCTTCCTGCATTTTTAAGCCACTAATGTGTACATAGTGAAGTTGTTTAAACTGATTTTTATCCTTATTGCATCGAGTTACTTGTTCGTCACGGGTGTATGTTGTTTAGTCGTTTAGTCATGTCCGACTCTTCTGGACCAGAGCACGCCAGGCACTCCTATCTTCCACTGCCTCCAGCAGTTTGGTCAAATTCATGCTGGTAGCTTCGAGAACACTATCCAACCATCTCGTCCTCTGTCGTCCCCTTCTCCTTGTGCCCTCCATCTTTCCCAGCATCAGGGTCTTTTCCAGGGAGTCTTCTCTTCTCATGAGGTGGCCAAAGTCTTGGAGCCTCAGCGTCAGGATCTGTCCTTCCAGTGAGCACTCAGGGCTGATTTCCTTAAGAATGGATACGTTTGATCTTCTTGCAGTGCAGTCCATGGAGCTCTCAAGAGTCTCCTCCAGCACCAGAATTCAAAAGCATCCATTCTTTGGCGATCAGCCTTCTTTATAGAGAGTTTCTGGTTTATGGTCATAGTGGAGAGTTTTGACCAAACGTGATCCACCTGGAGCAGGAACTGGCAAGCCACTCCAGTATCCCTGCCAAGAAAACTCCATGGACACGGTTGTATAGAAAGTGTCAAAATAAAAAATAAAGCGTAGATTGCAGATCCAGATATATGGAAAAGGCACAGAATTTTAACAACAATGTACATCAATTAATTAAGGATCAATCCACTACCTTTCTCCATTTTAGACATGCATGCAGGTGTTTCTGTACTGTGCAAGTACATCTGTTTTAAAAAATCTGATGAACTATTCAAGTGTATAAGAGTGCAAGAGCAAATTTCACCAACCACATCCAGCCAGCTACCATGTTTCACAATGGGCAAAATGGAGACCTGTGATTTGTGGGAGGGCAGTATCCACTTATTTTGGGTTTTTTTCATATTATTATTATTATTAATAATGTCTTACACAAGAGTGGAAGACTGATAAAGAGATGTTGGGCAAGAGCTCTGTATTTTTTAATTTTTTTAAAAAAAGAAGTCCCATGTATATTCGCCATTTAATCCCCCACATTTACCTCAAGAGATCTTGAGAGAATAGTTAATCCCAACCAGGCATATGCCAATCATTGGCAATCGGTTTCTTCCCTCTGGTATTGGGGGCTGCTGCAAGCAAACGGACTAGCTTGTGCTTAGGCAAAGAACAAATGGAATAAAGCATGTGGCGATAAAGACCACTCACCAAAATGTCATCGCGCACAACAAACCATTCGCACACCCCAAAATGTACTTAACAAGCTTCTACACCAGCTGTGACACCAGCTGTATAACAGGTAATTTTCACTTGCTAGATTTTCTCTGGTTAGGGCAATGTTGAAAAAAGGGTGGGCTCGCATCTTGATGCTGTGACATCATGTAGATGCTGCAAAAATAAACAAAATGTGTGCACAAGCAGCACCAATTTCAGAATTGACCCCTGTCTGAAAGCACCCACAATCCCGACACTGCCCTTTATATGTGTCAGTGATGCGACCTGTTGCTTTCACTGAAGGAGATGGGAACATCTCCTTCAGTAAAGGTAAAGGTCAAGGGACCCCTGACCATTAGGTCCAGTCATGACCGACTCTGGGGTTGCGCCGCTCATCTCGCTTTATTGGCCGAGGGAGCCGGCATACAGCTTCCGGGTCATGTGGCCAGCAGGACTAAGCCGCTTCTGGCGAACCAGAGCAGCGCACGGAAACTTTGTTTACCTTCCTGCCGGAGCGGTACCTATTTATCTACTTGCACTTTGACATGTTTTCGAACTGCTAGGTTGGCAGGAGCAGGAACCGAGCAACAGGAGCTCACCCTGTCATGGGGATTCGAACCGCCAACCTTCTGATTGGCAAGTCCTAGGCTCTGTGGTTTAACCCACAGTGCCACCCACGTCCCTTGTCTCCTTCAGTAATGCTTCACAAATAAAAATACAGTCATACCTCGGGTTACAGACGCTTCAGGTTGCGAGTTTTTGGGTTACGGACGCGCCGAAACCCGGAAGTACCAGAATGGGTTACTTCCGGGTTTCTGCGCTCACACATGCGCAGAAGTGGTAAGTCGTGCTTTGCGCATGCGCAGAAGTGCTGAATCACAATCCGTGCATGCGCAGACGCGACGCTACAGGTTGCGGATGCTGTGGGTTGCAAATGTGCCTCCCACATGGATCATGTTTGCAACCTGAGCATCTACTGTACTTATTGAAAAGGAAGGAAAATGCAGGAAAATGTCAGGAAAGAAAATACAGTTGACTAAGGAGGAAAAGCAAAGTAATGACGAAACAAGAGAAGGTTTCGGAATGAAAGGTTTACTCTGAAACAGATAGAACATTATAAGATAGAAAGCTGTTGTGGAGCCAAGAGCTTAAGCTATGAAGCATGAAGTCCTTCCTTTGAATATTGTTTCTTTTTTTATATATAATATTTTTATTAAGTTTATGAAATACAGAAAAAAGAAATAAAGACAGAAATAGAAAAATACAGTAGAGAAATTACAAATTTCCATAATCCTTTTTTCCAGCACATCTATTGGACTTCCCCACATCCTCCAAACCCTGCATTCTCTGTAATACAAAATATCAGCAATTTGTTAACTTATTTCCAAGCTTATTGTATCTTTCATTTTATCATGTTGCCTAATTTCAAAACTATTGTAACCCAAATCTTATATGTTTTAACTTAAACATAATAAAGTTATTTCATTATTCCACCTTTGACTTCTTGTACCTTAATTTCCATTTCATTAATTTACCGATGCTGAAGCAAGAATTTTTAAAAAGTGCATTTTTTAACATTCATACAACTTGTAATGTTTTTTCAAATAGTCTTTAATTTTTTCCCAGTCCTCCTCGATTGTTTCTTCTCCCAAGTCTCGGATTCTGCCAGTCATTTCGGCCAGTTCCATATAGTCCATCAACTGCGTCTGCCATTCCTCCAGCGTGGGTAAATCTTGTGTCTTCCAATGCTTAGCAATCAGGACCCTTGCTGCTGTGGTAGCATACATAAAAAAAGTTCTATCTTTCTTAAATACTCTCTGGTCCACAATGCCCAGAAGAAAGGCCTCCGGTTTCTTAGGTAAGGTATATCTAAGTACCTTTTTTAGTTCATTATGAATCATCTCCCAAAAGGCCTTCACTTTCGGGCAAGTTCACCAGAGATGAAAAAATGTCCCTTCCGCCTCTTTACATTTCCAACATTTGTTATCAGACAGGTGATATATCTTAGCAAGTTTGACTGGGGTCATGTACCACCGGTATATCATTTTCATAATATTTTCCTTCAAGGCACTACATGCCGTAAATTTCATTCCGGTGTTCCATAACCTTTCCCAGTCTTCAAACATAATGTTGTGCCCCAAGTCCTGTGCCCATTTTATCATGGCGGATTTGACTGTCTCGTCCTGTGTATTCCATTTAAGCAGCAAATTATACATTCTCGAAAGTAATTTATTATTTGGCTCTAACAGTTCTGTCTCTAGTTTCGATTTTTCCACCTGGAATCCAACCTTTTTATCCACTTTAAAAACCTCCTGGATTTGAGCATAGTGCAACCAATCTCGCACCTTGTTTTTCAATTTTTCCAAGCTCAGCAACCTCCAATTGTCTCCAATTTTTTCAATTATTTCCCAATATTTAGGCCAGTAGGCTTCCATGTTAAGTCTCTTACGTGCCTTGGCCTCCACCGGTGAGAGCCACCTCGGAGTCTTACTCTCCAATAAGTCCTTATATTTTGTCCAGACCATCAAAATTGCTCTTCTGACAATATGGTTTTTAAACAATTTGTGAACTTTAACCTTGTCATACCACAAATATGCATGCCACCCAAAAGCATTATCAAACCCCTCCAGATCTAGGACATCAGTGTTTTCTAATAAAATCCAATCTTTCAACCAGCAGAAGGCTGCAGATTCATAATACAACCTCAAGTCTGGCAGGGCAAATCCCCCTCTTTCTTTCGCGTCAGTTAGTATTTTAAACTTTATTCGGGGCTTTTTGCCCTGCCAAACAAACTTGGAAATATCCCTCTGCCACTTTCCAAAACATTCCACTTTGTCCACGATCTGTAGGGCCTGAAACAGAAATAACATTTTCGGCAATACATTCATCTTTATAGCTGCTATTCGGCCCAACAAGGAAAGTTTCAATCTTGACCATATTTCCAAGTCTCTTTTGATTTCTGACCAACATTTCTCATAATTATCTTTAAACAAATTCAAATTTTTGGAGGTCAGATACACCCCTAGGTACCTTTGAATATTGTTTCCACCATGAACTCCCGTTGGTGGCCTTGAACAAGGGCAAGGCATTCGCTTCTTAGCCTCAGTATTCATTCCACTCCATCTGCAATATGGGCATGATGATAATAAGATGAACCTACTTCACAGGATTGTTGCATATGAAGCACATCAAATACATGAAAGCGCAGTACCGGTGGTAAATATTATTAATGGTATGTTTCTGCTTTCGCCCCTTGAAAGGTATAATATGAAAAAAATTATGCTTCTTGTGGAGCACATTCTGCTTGATGGGTTGAGTCTGGTATAGGGGGACCCATTGCCATAGCCACATGTCAGGCTGAAATGGATGAATTCTGTGATACACAGATTATTTTAAGCTACTATGATATGCAACATGGCACATGAAAACAGCAAAATTACTTTTCAGAAGCAAAAAACTGTGCTGTGGGAAAGCAAAGCAACTCATTTCCACAAATGTATGTTTTGCTTTAGTTCCAGTTCTGTGCTGCGTTCACAGAAATCTCCATGACATTTCTTATCCCTATAAATAATGCAGTACCACGATCAAAGGAAATGGATATATTTTTGTAGTTCAGCTTCGTGCATTCAGCTGTGTATCCTCCAGTAAACAGGGAAGTTTGCATACAATAAGATATTAATATTATTCAATCCTCATATAATGAATTTTCCCTTAAATATATGAGGAGTGACTACAACTTTTGTATGGATAAAAGACTGCCAAATTTGATTGAGGGAAGGGTGGAGACTGCTTTCCGCAAAGCCAGTTTCTACCAACATTTACCAAACATTTATTTCTCCAGCCCATGTCTGACCATCACTGACATCACTACTTCTGATGTACCAAGAAATGATGCCAGTTTTCAAATCTGTCCCATGTTTCCCCCTAGGAAACAAAGATAAGGAATACTTCTTCCTAAACTCAAAATCCTGTGTTACTTCCTTTCCTCAGGGTGGGAAAAGGGCACATGAGAAATACATTGTCCTCGCTCCCTCAACCGTAGAGCTCTTTCCAGTAGATACAATGGATGTGATGGGGATCCGTTGATGAAATCTACTCTTCCCAAATGGGCAAGCTCGCCCTCAACAAAGAAAACGAAAACTGTAACACAAAATGGGTTAAAATTGCAATTCCTTCCCTTTCCTTCCAGTTGTAGACAGCAAGTGTGGTCCCGAGCTGAGAGGTAAAAGGAGGGGGTTGGTGCTGCAACAGTTGATGGAGGATTAGAGGAGCAAAGCTAAGTCAATTTTCCATCATGCAGACTGCCCCCCTTTCTGATGATACAGTGGTGCCTCGGGTTAAGTACTTAATTTGTTCTGGAGGTCCGTACTTAACCTGAAACTGTTCTTAACCTGAAGCACCACTTTAGCTGCCGCGCTGCCGGAGCACGATTTCTGTTCTCATCCCGAAGCAAAGTTCTTAACCTGAAGCACTATTTCTGGGTTAGTGGAGTCTGTAACCTGAAGCATATTTAACCTGAAGCGTATGTAACCCGAGGTACCACTGTATGTCTAATGTGACTCCCAGACTGGCCTCTCCATGTATCAGGATGCTGGCAGTGGTTCCCGGCTGGTTGCCCAGGAAAGTATAAAGAGAAGGCCAAGTTTCTTACCGTCCTTTTTTATTTCAAACTTTACAGAGAGAGGATATAGAACCCAGCCTCTTGGATAATGGCGTTGTCCCGAGTGAATCTCCACACCCCGTCTCTCCCAATTCCTCATCATCACTTCTACGGGTGCTCCTACGTGGTCTTCAAGCTCTTAGCTCTCCTACTTTTAAGGCTCGCCGGGTTCTGGGAGACGGAGGGTCTGGAATGCTTTCTGATGACACCGTGTCAGCCAGCTGCTGCTCCAGTTCTGCCTCCTCCTCGCCCATTATTTCCCAACTTTCCCCCTCATCTGCCTCCCGCAAACCACTGTTGTAAATCTATACTGTCTTCCTCCTCTCTGGAAGGGTCAGGATGGAGAGGCAACCCTAACCATTCCACCTCTGTCCAGTCCCTGACTGGAATTCTTTTGGAATGCTCACCTGTTTTCACTGCCACTGTACTGGGCTTTACTGCCAAACATTTTGATGCCAGCAGCGGCCAACCAGGTGTCCCAGAGGCAGGTCATGAGGACAGTAAAGGTAAAGGTAAAGGTAAAGGTAAAGGGACCCCTGACCATTAGGTCCAGTCGTAACCGACTCTGGGGTTACAGCGCTCATCTCGCTTTACTGACCGAGGGAGCCGGCGTACAGCTTCCAGGTCATGTGGCCAACATGTCTAAGCCGCTTCTGGCGAACCAGAGCAGCGCACAGAAACGCCGTTTACCTTCCCACCAGAGTGGTACCTATTTATCTACTTGCACTTTGACGTGCTTTCGAACTGCTAGGTTGGCAGGAGCTGGGACTGAACAACGGGAGCTCATCCCATCGCGGGGATTCGAATCAACGACCTTCTGATCGGCAAGTCCTAGGCTCTGTGGTTTAACCCACAGCGCCACCTGCGAGGACAGTAGCTCTCCATTATTGGTCGCCTCTGGACTTGGAGGCTCAATTTAATTATTGTGACTATTAGCCACGGGTTGCCTTATCCTCTGTGAATTTCTCTAATCCCTTTTCAAAGTCATCTAAGCCGACGACTGCAACCACCACATATTGTAGAAACAAATTCCAACATTTAATTATGAGTTAACCTGACTGACTGGGCTGTTTTGTCAGTACTGAATGTTCACTGGGAGACCTTGAACTTCCATCAATAGGAGAGAGAGAAATCTATCCACTTTCTTTACACCATTTGCAATTTTACAAGCCTCTACGGTAATCTCCGTACTATTTTAAACTTAAGCATATTGCCCATATAGCAACTCCCAATTAAATCTGACTTAGAGGGATCAGATTTTTTCAAGTTGTTCTAGTAAATGATGACATTTACCAGTAAGTTATGGAAATAAGGATGAAATGTGTTCAGTCACTGAAAGCAGTCAAATGCCTTTAAACTTTCCCATAGGCCTCCTAAAAATCTTTGGTATTACTGATGTTTGTCGATAATCACTTGAACCCGGCTTGGATTTGTGACTCCCCTACAAGGCCCTGCCCTGTGGAGGTTGCTGGATCAGTCACTCAGCTGGTTCATTAAGTCCAAGCAGTTCTTAATAGCCCCCCAAACAACCTACCCAAAGCACCTAATAATTTGCATAGATTAGGAGAATCCTCTGGAGAGCAGGATTATTTGTTTACTTACTGGACTTTATATTCAATGCCACCATGTGGTGTGAAATCTTCTAACCTAGAATCCCCTAGACCAGTTCAGACAATAAAAATCAGTATATGTAATCTTACACACACACACGTATATGGAATAAATGATCAGAAAAAGCACTTAGTAAAGGTGACACGCCACTTACATGTGGTTGACTTGTGCGGAACCGCATATATGTGTGGCACCAGGAAATAATTCAGTAATTTAATTTGCACCAGGAAGTGGAGGGAGACAGCTAGAGAGTCCTTGTGGCTCATGAGAAGACCCTCCCCAGAGCCCGAAGAGGACTTCAGTGAGGGCAGAGAAGAGACGGGCTGTGCAGCAGGGGCTTTCTTTAGACTGCTTTTCTGCACAGCCTCCAGCTTCCTTCAGGCCTCAGAGCTTCGATGCCAGCTGTGGATATTTTGGTGGAGCGGGTGGCACAGTGGTCTTAACCACTGAGCCTCTTGGGCTTGCTGATCAGAAGGTCAGCAGTTCGAATCTGTGCTACAGGGTGAGCTCCCGTTGCTCTGTCCCAGCTCCTACCAACCTTGCAGTTCGAAAGCACACCAGTGCAAGTAGATAAATAGGTATACTGCTGCAGCGGGAAGGTAAACGGCGTTTCTGTGTGCTCTGGCTTCTGTCATGGTGTCCTGTTGTGCCAGAAGCAGTTTAGTCCTGCTGGCCACATGACCCAGAAAACTGTCTGTGGACAAACACTAGCTCCCTTGGCCTGAAGTGAGATGAGTGCTGCAACCCCACAATTGCCGTTGCGTTGACTTAACTGACCAGGGGTCCTTTACATTTTTACCTACCGTATTTTTCGCTCTATAACATGCACCTGACCATAACACGCACATAATTTTTAGAGGAGGAAAACAAAAAAAAATATATTCTAAAAGAAAGAGTGGATGTATGATTTTTGTGGTTCATGCTGTGGCCACAGACATGTGATCTGACGGTGAGTTTGGGGCAGCCCAATGCAAAAATCCTGAGGATCCATGTGGATCCATGCTTTGTAACCACATTTTTGCACCACTGCGGCCCCAGGCAACAGTGGGTGCGTGATTATTTTGGTGCAAGCTGTAGCCATGGACATGCTATGTGATCTGATGGTGAATCTGGGGTGACCCAGTGCAAAAATCCTGAGGATCCATGTGGATCCGTGCTTTGTAACCACGTTTTAAGTGGGGAGGGAAGGAAAAACACTCAAGGGACAGGGAACACGTGTGGGGTGGGTGGAGAAGGATTCTGTTAATAATGCAGAAGAGGAGTATAAGAGGAGAAGGCTCCTCTCCTCTCCCGCTTTGCTCCTTTAAAGGGTCTGCTTCTCTCCCTCCTCCCTGGCTCGCTGAAAAAAACAACTTCGGACTCGTGTAAGCGGCTCCTCTCCTCTCCCGCTTTGCTCCTTTAAAGCAAGCAGGCTCTCTGCCCCTCTCTCCTCCCCACTCAGCGGCTCTTCTCCCGCTTTGCTGTTTCAAAGCAAGCCACGGAGGAGGGAAGGAAGGGCAACTATGGATCCTCTGCTCACGACTGCAGCAGATCCCCCCGCCATTCGTAGGCATTCGCTCCATAACACGCACAGACATTTCCCCTTACTTTCTAGGAGGAAAAAAGTGAGTGTTATGGTGCAAAAAATACTGTATTTATGGTACAGTATTTTTGGTCTGGATTTGTGAGAGAGTGGCAGAGAGGGCATTTAAAGGGTGCTTGTAGGGTGCTCCCCACTTACGTGATTATCACATATGCGTCCTCCGGAATGTAACCGGAACATAACCCCCTCATAAGTGGGGGGTCTCCTGTAAATAGTTCTACGCAACCCAAGTAGCATTACCGTACTCTCCTAATTAATAGCGTACCTAACTCCCACTGTTTCAACTCTTACCAATTGTCCCTGTTTTTCTCAGTTGACGTTCTTCACAGGTTACTCACTCTGATTCGACCCACAATTTCATCACACTCCCTTGCTGCCAATCATTTGTCTGCTGTCATTCACTCACCCATTCATTCTTCTATTACAGATTTGCAGAGATTCATGTGCCAAGAAAAAGAAAGAAATGGATGGGAAGAACTTAAACAATACCCCCCCAAGGATAGCCCAGTAGCTATATATGTGGTTTGTAATATACCATAGAAAAAGGAATCAATATACAGTACCTTGACAATATTAAGGCCTTGTACTTAAAATCAAGGAGAACATGGAAATGTGAAAATAATTGAGCTAAAACCCATGCGATCGATATTTTGCATAAACTAGATCATATAGTTTGAAATCACATGAGACTGAAAATGGCTGCTTCTTTTTGCAATTCCTTATTGCAGTATGTATGAAGATTCAATGCTGCCTCATATTGAATCAGGCAAGCTGGTCCTTCTAGGCTAGTCTTGGCTATTACAGTGGTACCTCGGGTTACATACGCTTCAGGTTGCATACGCTTCAGGTTACAGACTCCGCTAACCCAGAAATATACCTCAGGTTAAGAACTTTGCTTCAGGATGAAAACAGAAATCGTGCTGCGGCGGCACAACGGCAGCGGGAGGCCCCATTAGCTAAAGTGGTGCTTCAGGTTAAGAACAGTTTCAGGTTAAGAACGGACTTCCGGAACCAATTAAGTACGTAACCAGAGGTACCACTGTACTACAACAACAACAACAACAACAACAACAACAACAACAACAACAACAAACTTTTAAATTGCCCTTCATCCTGTTAGGATCTCACGGTGGTATTCAAACAACAAAATTAAAGAACATCATATTATTTATTTATACTGTAATGGTTCTAGGGGGTTGCTCGTGCGTAAGTCGTCGCCACACCTGGCTGAGTCACCTGGGTGAACCCTTTCTGTCCGGACAGCCACCCATCCGTGGCTGTCTCAATCGCTGGCAGAATCCGTCAGTGGGAGTTTCTTCAACTTCTTCCAGCAAAGAAGTTCTTTGACGCCAAGGCTCCGCCTACTCTCCCTGTGCGGAAGTCTTCTGCGCAGGGAGGGTGTGGGCAGTGGAGGACCCATGCTCTCCCCGCTGGTCTCCGGTGAGGAGTCATGGAGCCCCCTCGCCGATTCCCCCATCTGCCCCCCTTCTCCACTGGTGCTACGCTGATTTCCTTCCCCAGCGGATGGGCTGCCTCTCTCCCTCCTGGGACGCTCTCCGGCATCCCTCTGGAGCCCTCCCTCCTCCTCTGGCTCCGATGGCAGTTCCCTGACACATACATACATACCCCGTCCATGTGGCTGGGTTTCCCCAGCCACTCTGGGCAGCTAATTACACAGGAAGTAATTAAAACCAGAATCACAGGATAAAATCCAAAACAAAGAAGACAAGTAGTAGGCACTAATAGAAGACCCATATTCTAGGTCTACCCTTCTCCTGAAAAAGTCTGCATAAAGAGATATGTCTTAAGCCGACGGCAAAAGATTGTCAATGAAGGAAACAGAAAAAACTCCAAGGAAAGGTAGTTGGAGGCGGGGAGACAACGCAGAGAAGTCCCTTTCCCTGGTCATCACATAAAAAGGCCAGGCCCGTTGATGGGACAATGAAATGGAGGGCCTCCCATACAGAGTGGCAGATATGGAGAGGAAAGTTGAGTCCTGCTTTAGCATGGTGAATAAAGGCATGCACTTCAGTAGCTTATGAATCTTTGAAACCGCCTGTGCCGAAGCATATCTTATCGCATTCCACAAGAGCAGCTGAGGCCACAGCAGCTTGTTCACCTAACACACCTCTTCATAAAGTCTGTAGGGTGAACCCAGCAACTTTCATGAAACATTTTGAAATAGATAAATATGCTTCTGAGGCAACAGCTTTTGCCTGACGGATCATCCAGCAGGTTCTTTAGGAAGCAAATGTGGCATTGCTGTATCTTTGCATCTATAAGACGCCCCCATGTATAAGATGCCTCCTATTTTGGGGGACTCACCAATCCACCCTTGGCACTATCTGTGTATAAGACCCACTATTTTTTGACAGCGTTTTTTTTTGGGGGGGGGCTAGTCTTGTACACTGGAAAATACGGTAGTTGTCCCCACAGTTGTTTGTTAACTTTCACACATCCCTTAAAAGGCCTGTTCTCATGTGACTACATTTTGCACTTCCATTGGGTGGGGCACATAAAGAAATGACTCTGATGAAGATTGCAGGATCCAAGCAGTCTTTGAGGTATTTTAGTCCTGAACTATATAGGCTTCTTCTTCCTCCTCTTCTTTTTGCCTACAAAGGTCAATATAGTTAAAGCTATGGTTTTCCCAGTAGTGATGTATGGAAGTGAGAGCTGGACCATAAAGAAGGCTGATCGCCAAAGAATTGATGCTTTTGAATTCTGGTGCTGGAGGAGACTCTTGAGAGTCCCATGGACTGCAAGAAGATCAAACCTCTCCATTCTGAAGGAAATCAGCCCTGAGTGCTCACTGGAAGGACAGATCCTGAAGCTGAGGCTCCAAGACTTTGGCCACCTCATGAGAAGAGAAGACTCCCTGGAAAAGACCCTGATGTTGGGAGAGATGGAGGGCACAAGGAGAAGGGGACGACAGAGGACAAGATGGTGGGACAATGTTCTCGAAGCTGCCAGCATGAGTCTGACCAAACTGCGGGAGGCAGTGGAAGACAGGAGTACCGGGCGTGCTCTGGTCCATGGGGTCATGAAGAGTCGGTCACGACTAAATGACTAAACAACAACAACAACATATAGGCTTTAATGGTCAAAACTAGCACTTTGAATTGTGCCTGGAAACTAATCTACAGTGGTACCTTGGGTTACATACACCTCAGGTTACAGACGCTTCAGGTTACAGACTCCGCTAACCCAGAAATAGTACCTCAGGTTAAGAACTTTGCTTCAGGATGAGAACAGAAATCGTGAGGCGGCAGCGGGAGGCCCCAGTAGCTAAAGTGGTAACACAGGTTAAGAACAGTTTCAGGTTAAGAATGGACCTCCAGAATGAATTAAGTTCTTAACCTGAGGTACCACTGTATAGTCAATGTAGTCTGCCCCTCCTTTAGGCCAGAATATAAAAGACCTTTACTACCTGGGAAAATTTGACTGGATGGCATAGCAAAGATGCAACAGAAGCAGCAAAGTGCTTATTCATTCACTGGCTTCATAGGTTCAGCAGTAAACACTCACTTGTGTTCAGTATATACAGACTGTTTTGTACAAAGACAAGGCATAAAGACAGTAGATATTTGCTTAAGTCTAGAGACCCCAAGAAAGCTTTTCCTAAAACAGTAATTTAAAATAACCATAGATTTGTGTTAAAGACCGTGTCCAAGTCTGTATCAATGAAAGAAATGCCCACAGTGTTCCAGAAAACAAATGGTTTTCTCTCAAAACTAGTCGGGGTGACTTGACCCAGAATTTGCCAGCTTTTTCTTTTCTTTTGAGAGCTATTTTTTATTAAAGTGGGGTGGAGTGGAGAGACAAAGAAAAAAACAACATAGAAAAGTTAATATCAAATACCAAGGATTTTTTTAAAAACGTAAAAACTAAAAGAAAGAAAAGGAAGAAAAGAAAAAGAATTTTGTTTCCTTATATCCAAAGAGCACCAGACTTGTTTTCTCATAACCAAAGAGTCCCAGTGACCGCTGCTTATCATAGAATCATAGAACTGTAGTCGGAAGGGACTCTAAGGGCCATCTAGTCCAACCCCCTGCAATTCAGGAATCTCAGCTAAAGCATCCATGACAGATAACCAACCTCTGCTTTAAAATCTCCAAGGAAGGAAAGTCCACAACCTCCCAAGGGAGACGGTTCCACTGTCAAACAGCTCTTGCTGTCAGAAAGTTTCCCCGCATGTTTACAGTAATACCTCATGTTACGTCCGCTTCATGTTACGTTCTTTCAGGTTATGTCCCAGAAGTACCGGAAAGGGTTACATCTGGGTTTCGCCTCTCGCACATGTGCAGACACACAAAACGTCATCACGCACATGCGCAGAAGCGGCGAATTGCAACCCACGCATGCGCAGACGTGCTGCTGCAGGTTGCAATCTCTTCATGTTGCGAATGGGCCTCCAGAAAGGATCCCACTCGCAACCAGAGGTACCACTGTAATCGGAATCTTCTTTCTTGTAACTTGAAGCCATTGGTTTGAGCCCCTGCTTGACTTCTGCGTATGACCTAGGCTCATAAGGGATGTGTGAGGCAAAAGAATGAGGCAAGCTGTGCTTAGTTGCCGATACACCAAATGTCACAACAGCACGCACAAGCTCATTCTTTGTGCAACTTTGGTAACACCACCCCAAAAATGGGCACTTACTCCTTTCTTCCGGGTGGGTGACTGTTGCAGATCCCTGTGCTCTGTCATCATCCCCAGGCAGTGAGAACAGAATGCACATGGCCGGGCAGCCATCGGGGGAATTCCCCCTGGCTCTCTGGGTAAGGTAAAGGCCGACTCTGGGGTTGCGGCGCTCATCTCGCTTTATTGGCCGAGGGAGCCAGCATACAGCTTCCGGGTCCTGTGGCCAGCATGACTTAGCCGCTCCTGGCGAACCAGAGCAGCGCACGGAAATGCCATTTACCTTCCCGCCACAGTGGTACCTATTTATCTACTTGCACTTTGACGTGCTTTCAAACTGCTAGGTTGGCAGGAGCAGGGACCGAGCAACAGGAGCTCACCCCGTCGTGGGGATTCGAACTGCCAACCTTCTGATCGCCAAGCCCTAGGCTCAGTGGTTTAACCCACAGCGCCACCCGCGTCCCGGCTGTCTGGGTAGCTGGGCTCAAATTCTCACCAGCTTCTGCATTATGAATTGGCCAATGAGTGGCCTCTCCTGGGGGTGGGGTGCCTTGCTGGCTGAAAGGTCATTGGTTGCACTCATGCCCAGGTAACCAGGGAGGCATAAAAGCCAGCAGTGCCATGCTACCTCAGTGCAGGCCCAGTAAAGGAACAGCGCGCAAAGGACACTTCACTGTTCTCCTTCATCACCCCCCAAACAATGGTAGGTGCTCAAACAGACTTTTCTGCAACTGTGGTTTCCAGCACAAAGGCAATCTTGTCCACAATAGATTGGATGTTCCAGATTATTTTTCTAAACCAGCCAGACAACCTGCTGTTGCGTCACCAAATCTCCAAATGGAGGCAGCAGCATCGCGTAGCCAATATGCCTGTAGGGTTGACTCTCCTGATTAAAGATGTGCTCCCTGTTTCTGCTGCTGACAGCTCAGCACTTTGGAGCAAAGAACTGAATATGGGCAGAGCTACCAGAATTGTAAATAGCTCTCTCTGTGTGTGTGTACTTTGAAAGAAAGGAAAGGCAAAACTGACATACTTTCTGAGGAACTAAAGGGGAAGGTATGCCAAGTTTCACCAAGACAATGGCAGAGAAGCTGATCCTAGGAGTGGGAGAAGAAAAGGGGGGAAGAGATTTTGTACTTGGAGGGTTTCCAAGCAAAGCACTCTTGGAGCGCACAGCGAATCTCCCTCACACTTCAGGCTGAAAGCTGGTTTTAATGAGGTCCACAACTACTTAGTTTCAAAGTGGGAAGTGCACTTTTCCAAACACAACGCTGAACACCCATCTGCAATATGAGCTTTTATTCCCAACTTCCTATTCATTTCTGGATGAAGAGCCACTTAGGTTTCTCTTTCAGCTGTCTAATGAGGGCAAGGTTGACACTGTGCTCAAAGCCATAGTTGTGAAATGGTTTGTTTTAGCATCTCCCATTACTTTGGGGGTGACGAAGGAGAACAACAGTGTTGGAACAATCATAAGAGGGCAATGTTGAGTTCGTCCCAATGTAATACGCTGAAATGTTTTCAGGTAATAACTACGGAGACAAAAAAAACCCAAAACCCTTTCTTTTCCACCCCAAACCAACCCAGAAAGCAGCCTATTTAATGCAAATAATCTTTCAGAAAATAAAATGTGGGAGATTCAAATACCATTTTTTTAAAAAATCAGACTAAGCCTGGCACTAATGCTTCCTAAAACTGCCTATTTTCCTCTTCTTTATAATAATCAGTGGCGTAGCGTGGGTTGTTAGCACCCGGGGCAAGGCAAGTAATTTGCGCCCCCTAACCCGTGGATTTGAACTCCCTAACCCTAACCCCCAGATGTTGCGCCCGGTGCGGCCATCCCCCCCCAGCACCCCCCATGCTACGCCACTGATAATAATAAATACGAGACTCCACCAACCAAGCCCAAACTAAGGAAGGCTAAAGCACTTAGCCAAGAGGAACAGTATTTCACTGCTTGCTCACATTGGGATCTTTGTGGCCTAGTGACTGTATGTTTTAGAAAACACCCAGGACATGAAGAAACCCTCCTCCTCCTCCATAGGTACGTAGGAAAGGGAGGGGCGAAGGGTGGTCCGCCCCAGGTGCCATCATGGAGGGGGGTGACAAATTATCAAGGAACAATTACTGCCCTACTAGGGTGGTTCATTAAAAACTTTTTTTAAAAAAAAATGCCTGCTCCGAATGTCTTATCTTACTGTACTAGGGATTATATAGCTATATATGAAATTTCATGCATATCCGTTAATATCTTGACCCTCCTCCATGAAAATAGCTGTTTATTTGGCCGTTTTCCTATGTTGTGAAGACTGAAATTTCAATTCAGTGGAGCAGGGTCAAGATATTAACTGATGTGCATGAAATTTCAGATATAGCTATATAATCCCTAGTTTAGTAAGATAGGACCTTTGGAGCAGGCTTTTTTTTTTTTTAAAAAAAAAAAGTATTTTACGAACCACCCTACTGCCCCCCCCCTCCACTGGGCTTCCCAGGTCCTGGAAAGTCAGCCCATGTGAAGAAAATGAGACTGGGCTGAGTAGATTAGGCCTTGCCTTGCCTATGCCCCGCCCCCTGCATGGAATTTTTCTTGATTTTACTGCTGTGGTGTGTTTTTTGTTTTTCGTTTTGGTAAACCACTTTGCAGTGTTTTTTTAAAAAATAATTTTATTAAATAAATAAATAAATAAACAATAAATATACATAAAATAATGCAACCCAAAACACAATCCATCCTGTAGATTTAAGTACAGTGGTGCCCCGCAAGACGAATGCCTCGCAAGACGAAAAACTCGCTAGACGAAAGGGTTTTCCGTTTTCCGATGCGCTTCGCAAGACGAATTTCCCTATGGGCTTGCTTCGCAAGATGATAACGTCTTGTGAGTCTTGCGAGTTTTTTCCCTTCCCCCCCTTTTCTAAGCCGCTAAGCCGTTAAGCCGCTAATAGCCGCTAATAGCCGCTAAGCCACTAATAGCGCTAATCTGCTAAGCCGCTAATAGGGATGCTTCGCAAGACGAAAAAACCGCTAGACGAAGAGACTCGCGGAATGAATTATTTTCGTCTTGCAAGGCACCACTGTATCTGTCCATAGTCACATACTTGTTATCAGAGGCCCAGAATCCACATTCCTTTGTAAGAAAATATGAAATAACGAAAAGCCATTTTTGCAGGCAAAAAAACCCCCCACACACAAGAAATTTTCTGCACCAGGTACCACCTGAGCTTCCTACCCCTCTGCTCCTCCAATGAAGCACAGCAAGCTGGTATCCCAATCAGTAGGATGGCTAACCTGAGATAGGATGTGATGCTCTGCTGCAAGGCCTGATGGATTTCAGAAAGTGCTGACGGCTAGCCACACCTCTCCCACTCATCATGCTGTAGAAATAAATTCTGCCGTAGACTGTATGCTAGGCACCTAGATAGTTCCTGTGATTTATGGTCTGGGTCTGTGTGCAGATGTCAGGTCTCTCTATGCATTACTCCTGGCTATTCAATCTGTGGAGATACTTTAAAGGCCGTTGGTCCATCTGTCCTTTTAATTCAGCCGCACTGAAGTGCTTCTCAATTCATGCTATAGGGTGGAATTATGCTAATAAGTAAGAGGAGCGGAATGGGATGGATGTGTTGACTACTGAAGCCTGAAAAGTTCTTTTTCGGGCTAATTTGAAGTGGCTTTTCCCTATGAATTCATAGAGAAAATGGACATTTGCAGCAGGGCTTGGGGGAAAGGTAGATTGGGAGCTACCAGATCTCTGGATGATTTGAGAAAGGTTGGCAATGAGTGTCTTGGCAAGAACAGAGCAGCTTCCCCACCTTCTAAATCAAGTTGTTAGAATCTCTAATTGAGGAACCTTTTTCAGCCTAAAGGAAGCATTCCTTCTAAGTGAGCTTTTGGGAGCCACATGCCAATGGAGGGGGTGGCCAGAAGCCAAAGTGGATGGAACAAGAGACAAAAATGCTATCATTCTACACTTGGCTCGTTTCTACACAACCAGTCTTCCAACCAGGCAAACAAAAGACAGCATCAGAATTCAAGGGCGCCTTCCAGACAGGTAAAGAAAATCTCAAGGAAGGCCTGAAGCAGAGCCAATGAGACCAGAGAGCCAATCAGTGAAGCTTGGAGGGCTGCATTTGGCCCCCAAGCCAGAGGTTTCCCACTCGTGCCCTAATCTGTAATAACTCAAATGTATATTTGCACTGGGTGTGAGGGTCTTAGAGAGAGGTTAGTACCTTTGGTGGGGGGTACGTTATGCTATTTCTGGGGTAGTTTGTGCACCTTTGGTTGGTCCACCCCCTGTGCTCAGCTCTCACCTGTGGCTCCTGGAAGTTTTCAGCATGTGACAGCAGACACGCCCTGGGAACGGCTTCAACTGGGCGGCTAAACCTGGTGAGGGTAGGTGATGGGTCTCAAACCCTCGTTGAGTTAAGGACTTCTCCTGCGAAGACAGGATCCAGGAGATTGAGCAGAAGAGACCAAGAGCGGGTCCAATGGTCGAGAAGGCGGTTTCTGCATGTGGTGCAGTGGAAATTGAGGGGCACATGGGACTCGTCAACCTGGAAAGGTGGCCCATCTAGGAGAAGGAAAAACCTCATCCTAAACCTGTGCTGCCTTGTGAGACATATTTGGGAGAAGACACTTGGGTGGCATCTTGTATGGTGACTGGGAGCGGCCGCCGAGACCACATAACACCTGTCTTGAAAGACCTACACTGGCTCCCAGTATGTTTCCAAGCACAATTCAAAGTGTTGGTGCTGACCTTGAAACGGCCTCAGCCCAGTATACCTGAAGGAGCGTCTCCACCCCATCATTCTGCCCGGACACTGAGGTCCAGCTCTGAGGGCCTTCTGGTGGTTCCCTCGCTGCGAGAAGCCAAGCTACGGGGAACCAGGCAGAGGGCCTTCTTGGTAGTGGCACCCGCCCTGTGGAATGCCTTCCCAGCAGATGTCAAAGAGAAAAACAACTACCAGACTTTTAGAAGACATCTGAAGATAGCCCTGTTTAGGGAAGCTTTTAATGTTTAATTGACTATTGTATTTTAATATTCTGTTGGAAGTCACCCAGAGTGGTTGGGGAATCCCAGCCAGATGGGCAGGGTATAAATAATAAATTATTATTATTATTATTATTATTACTCCTTCCAGCAACTCCTGCAGCCAGGCTTGTGCCAAACATATTGCTCTGCTTCCCTTTGGTCTTGTCATCTGGGCAGTCCAGGATCGCCCCGGGGAGGTCACTTTGGTGCTGCTAACACGGCGGCTTGACTTCACCCCCAGAGGTGCACTCCGTTGTCTCTTGGGACAGACACATGCCAACAAGAGATTTGCACTTGCATATGCAGGTCATCCCAGTGTATGGCTCATTGGGTGTCTGTCCACCTGGGCACTGTCCCCTGGGCAAACGGCCGCAGGTTAATCTGGCCCTGCCAAAGCATAACTGATGGTTTATTGCCACTGTTGTCTGTAGGCAGACCCAAACTGTGAGTCAGCGAAGCCTTTTTCAAATTATAGCTGGCATTACAGTCTGACTAGGAAGAGTATTATAAGCATGATTTGACTGCAGTCAAGGATTTACTATAGGAAACAGCTGGGACGTGAAAGCAAAATGTAATCTTGGTGATATAAACTGTGTCACAACCTCTATTAGAATTATGCAGTGAAGCAGACTGCAGATGAAGATTTTGCTAACATCTCAATTCTGACCTTTCTTTGTTATTTTGGGCCCAAAAGAAAAAGCCTTCCATGACTCACAGTTTGGGACTGCACAAAGACAACAGGGCAATAAAATATTGATTATGCTTTGGCAGGGCTAGATTAATGGTTCCAGAGCCACATTCTTTCTTGCCAGCGTTCAGATAAAATGTAGGCTCCTTTTCTTTACTGTTTTCCTGCAAGATGGCAGATGCAAAACCAGCCAAACTATGCATCCAGACATCACAAGTAGCTCTGATCCATAACTGAGGCTCGAGATACTGTTACACAGAGTTTTTAGTTTTCTTTATTCTATGGATTCTGTTTTTGACCAGCATCTGCCAGACCAGGTTGCAAAGTCAGAGTAATTAATTGTTTCCCCTTCGGCCATTTTCCAGCTCCATCACCCTCCACAGTGTGCTTTTTCACCCATGGGAGAAAAGTCAGTGAATTCCCATATCCTCAGTATATATCCCCCCAAATAATAGCTGAAAACACAGCATGAGAAATGTGATTTTGAGTTGAAAGTGACAGAAGGGGGCAGGATTAATTAACTCCTTCCTGTTTGTCCTTCCTTCCCCACATTTGCAGCCTGATCAGGCTAGTGTCAGGGGTTTTTTCCCCTTTCAACAGAGGCAGAATCTACTAACAGCCTGATCCTATGCATGCTCACTCAGAAATAAGCTGCAGTAAATTCAGTGGGATTCATTACAAAATGTGGACTATTACTTTATCAGCAAAGTGGCTGCGGATTTGCTGGTCTGTACTAGCAGTTGCCTAGCTGCGTTTTGTACCAACGGAAGTTATGGAACCGTCTTCAAAGGCAGCCCCATTACAGTAATCAAGTATTCATGTAACTAGTATGTGGGACGCGGGTGGCGCTCTGGGTTAAACCACAGAGCCTAGGACTTGCCGATCAGAAGGTCAGCAGTTCAAATCCCCACAACGGGGTGAGCTCCCGTTGCTTAGTCCCTGCTCCAGCCAACCTAGCAGTTTGAAAGCATGTCAAAGTGCAAGTAGATAAATAGGTACCGATCCGGTGGGAAGGGAAACAGCGTTTCCGTGCGCTGCTCTGGTTCGCCAGAAGCGGCTTAGTCATGCTGGCCACATGACCTGGAAGCTGTACACCGGCTCCCTCGGCCAATAAAGCGAGATGAGCGCCGCAACCCCAGAGTTGGTCATGACTGGACCTAATAATCAGGGGTCCCTTTACCTTTACCTTTAGTACATAGGTAACCCTAGCCTGATCCAGCCAGTCTAAGTAGTGTTGCAGTTGGCATACCATCTTAAGCTTGGAGCCCTCCAAGCTGCGAATTCGGTCCTTTTTAGGGAGAGCACAATCTCCTTCAGGACCTCAATTTCAATACATCTCAATTTTAAGAGACTATATGATGTTGTACAGTTTCACATTCAACCCAGTAGGTAGAAATAAACATAGTTTGGTCTGTTTAGACAATTCCTGTGTTTTACAGCAGTGAAACTGAACTAGGTCGTTCCTCAAAGATATGCTGGACCTAGGCTGTTGAGGTTGTCATGGAGCTCAAACCCACAACCCTGAGATTAAATCTCATGCTCTACCAACCGAGCTATTCAGAGAGAGAAGCATTTCAGCAATCTGGTTGAAGGAAGGCTGGGACTGCAATGTGGGAAAATCAACGAAAGTGGTACCTCAGGTTAAGAACTTAATTCATTCTGGAGGGCCGTTCTTAAGCTGAAACTGTTCTTAACCTGAGGTACCACTTTAGCTCATGCGGCCTCTCACTGCCACTGCACCACTGCCACCCAATTTGTGTTCTCATTCTGAAGCAAAGTTCTTAACCCGAGGTACTATTTCTGGGTTAGCGGATTCTGTAACCCGAGGCATCACTGTATTATTCTTTCAGAGAACTTAACATGTTGGACACAACTTGGCCACCTAGAAATATACTTTGCCCCCACTACACATGTTTGGTTTTTCCCTGGTGCCCCCCCCCCCCGTCCAGCACTATTCTAGGCCACAAGTTCCCCACTCCTGATGAAGTCTCTGCAGCCAATCTGCTATAATCTGAATCAAGGGCAGGTTCCAAACAGCTCCGCAAAGAGAGCATTGCAGTAGAGTGTGTTTATTTTTAGTCCCGTATTTCCAAGTTCTGTTTTGCAATCTGTTCTTCTTCTTGACTCCGAAAACCCCAATCTCTCCTCATGGAGAGAGTTTTCTAATTGTAAGTTTTTAAGAGTGTTGTATTTTATGAGAGCTGCTTTGGGGGCTCTGGTGGGGAAAGCTGAATCTAATCGTAGACAACTAGTTAGCTAGCTACATAGCATATATCTAGCCATGCCCAGTAGTGTTCCCAAAACCCAAACTGATCCTTTCTGCAATGGGTGGGGGGTTTTGTTGTTCTCATCCTGAAACAAAGTTCTTAACCCAAGGTACTATTTCTGGGTTAGCAGAGTCTGTAACCTGAAGCGTCTGTAACCCAAGGTACCACTGTAGATTAGTTTCCAGGCACAAAGTGCTGGTTTTGACCATTAAAGCCTATATGTTGTTGTTGTTTAGTCGTTTAGTCGTGTCCACCTCTTCGTGACCCCCTGGACCAGAGCACGCCAGGCACTCTTGTCTTCCACTGCCTCACTCATGCTGGTAGCTTTGAGAACACTGTCCCACCATCTCGTCCTCTGTCGTCCCCTTCTCCTTGGGCCCTCCATCTTTCCCAACATCAGGGTCTTTTCCAGGGAGTCTTCTTTTCTCATGAGGTAGCCAAAGTCTTGGAGCCTCAGCTTCAGGATCTGTCCTTCCAGTGAGCACTCAGGGCTGATTTCCTTCAGAATGGAGAGGTTTGATCTTCTTGCAGCCCATGGGACTCTCAAGAGTCTCCTCCAGCACCAGAATTCAAAAGCATCAATTCTTCGGAGATCAGCCTTCTTTATGGTCCAGCTCTCACTTCCATACATCACTACTGGGAAAACCATAGCTTTTACTATACGGACCTTTGTTGGCAAGGTGAGGTCTCTGCTTTTTCCCTTACATAACAGGCGTATTTTCCATCTCCAGATTCAGTTGGTGACCCATCATCAGCAACCTACCCTTACCTGAATTCCATCTCAGTGTCAATTAAACCAATTATACTTAACATGCTCTGCCCAATTTTTGTGCCTGGCCCCCCACACCCCAAGCATGTGGCCCTCAAAGGTTGCTGAGGAGAGTGTAGTCTCAGGTTGAAAAAGAGTCCCTGCCCTGGCTGCAGCAGCGGTCTTATGCAGCATCGTGACACGACACAAAGGATTAATCTCGAAAGAAGAAACATTAACCAGAAGCCTTATCACACGGATATAGCAAATGGGATTTGTTTTGATTAAAAACAAAAATCAACTCACAGGAAATCATTCCTTTTCCAACCCCCCAGCCCAAAGTATTAGTTTTGATCTAACAATGGAAACAAGAGAATATTCTGTGCAAGAGATAAGCAGAGAGAGGGATATAACCAGCTTGCCCAGCCGTCTGAAATAGGAGCCAAAGGCACTTACAGGGTCACACAGGAGAGAGTGTTGCAGAGATTCGGGCTGGTAATTCAAGGTTTTCACTTTGTTCTGCAGCATCTCACTGATGTGTTCTGCAGTACCTTTCTAATGTGTTCACCCGGATATAAAAAATGAAATCAAATGATGTATCTTACTAGATTTGCTGTAAGCACTTCGGGCGTTGCTGAATCTTTGACCTTTCTATTTTCTGCGTTGCAACTGAAGATGTGCACTAACCAATGTGACATTTGAGATCCACCGCAGAATATTGCAATTCAGTCATTATGGGTGTTCACGGGCACAATGTTTGACATTCTCTCTGGGTTGTGTGTATTTTTAATAAATGATAGGCAAGAAGATGCCGGAGACCAGTTTTTAATTGGTTTATTTTGATGCACTTAATTTCACCGAGCTTCTCATTTGGTCGGTCAGGATGTGAAAGCACCCCGGTCTCACCTACTTGAGTTACGTAGATGAGATTATTTCGCTCTTGCTCTTGAGTCCTCAAAGAGTTACCCCTCTGTTATTTATAGTTGTTTACAGTTTGATATAAATAATGTTAGTTATACTGATGATTCTGTAAAAAGATGTTCTTTACTCTATGGATTAATTAGCTAATGCAGGTCTGAAGGTTGTCCAACAGACATAAGAATAGAGGCAATAATTTAAAGGGCTTTGGATATGCACCTTCCAATTTGTTTTCCATAACTAATCAGCTTGTCACACAATTTTAGATGTAAAGTTGTCATTTTTAAAATAAAAGAAAGCTGTGGTCAATATCAAGCCAGTAATTATTTTAACTCATATTAAATGATAAATTGGTTGTCTTTCCTGTTATTAACCGAATTGTATTTTTGCTCCCCTTACTATTAATTTATTTGTCTTCCTATTATTCAGGCTTTCACTTATGAATAGATTGATTTCCTTCTTGCCCAGTGTCAGATTTCTTGGCTGCAACATGATGAGACCCTCTTCTACAAAAAAAATAAAAATAAGGAATGACCTTGAATACAAAAAGGTGTCCCAATGTGTTGAAAAACATTCAAGCGATTCCACACACGCACTGAGACCTCTAGCTTTCCCCCTTTGAACAACAGCTTATCAAGCTACGTTAACAAACTGATGTGGAAACTTTCTTGAGTTCCAAAAGAATTTGGTTGTGTGTTTTAATTGAGTATGGTTAATGAAAGGGAAAAGCCTATGGATTGTGATGGAGATAGTAAGATGAAGCAAGCTGCAGACACTTCGCATATATTTTCCTGTTGCAATCCTTACAACAATATTAATAAGATACCTAGGTGCAATTTTCTCTGGGTGTCCCTATTTAGGAATAATTGTACCTAGGTTTATTCTACATACATAATTTTATTTGTTATTTGTATGTCGCCTTTCTGCAGTTCAAACCAGGCTCAGGTGACTTGCAACATGGGGGGGGGGTGGAAATAACTACAACACACAAAAGTACAGTTGTCAACCTGTACAATTATTCAGCCCCATAAGCATGTCCTGACCTCCTGGTTCTTTTTCAGAGGTGAGGTGAACAAGAATTCAGAAGTTCAGATGTTCAGAAGTTGTCGAAGAGACATTCCATGAGCTTTTCATTAGTACCTGAGAGGGAAATAGAAAACACCACAGAATGAAAGATATTCCCTGTTAACTGGCACATGTGTTAGGACCTCTGATTTGCTCTTCTCACAGCCAGAGGAAGCAAAAGGGAATTCCTGCTGTTACTGTGCATTTATTTAAAATAAGAAGAAGAGGAGGAGGAGGAGGAGGAGGAGGAGGAGGAGGAGGAGGAAAAAACCAAAATGCAAACAGGAAGAAAAAGACCTGAACCAGTTTTTTCTCAGATTGTGTCTTCCTTTATTGTGTATTGGGAAGTCTGGTGTTGGAGCTGTTGTTGCTCAGAGCAACCATGGAGAAAGGCCTGAGGAGAATGAGAGAAGTCTAGCTGCTCATGGGCAGCCTTCGTGTGGCCAAATGCACCACCTCATTTGGCTTTGTTTTGCAGGTGGGATCTCCCTTTCAAACCTCCATCCTTCAGCTCTCTGCTGGTATCTGCAACAAGAGGGAACCTTTTGAAAATGATGGACTGGGATGTCTTTCCATCAGCACTATCCACGTCACTGAGCTTTGGGGCACTGCCAGCCGCCTCACAGTGTTTATGGGTCAAGTTGGTGGCAAAGTGGTCCTGGGAGAGATCATCTACCCCAAGACATTGGAGCACTTGATGCAAACCACAAAACTGTTACGATATGGATGCAATGCAGCTGCAAAGTGCTAGCTTGAAAAGTAAACATGATGGGAATGTTGGGACTGCCCGTGGGAATCAGAGGGACAGTCAATTCATAGTGCGAAGCACCGGAATTAGCTCAGAGTGTAATATGAGCTCTTCCGTTTATTCCTGTCCAGGAAGTGCAGGAAGTGTTTGCTACTAGACTACTGGAGTTTGAAGAGAGCAGTCATGGTTTTTTGTAATGCTGCAAAGACAGAAATAAAGGCATGTAAATACGTTTCTGTCTATCTCTTTCCCCTGCCCGGGGGGGGGTGGTGGTGGTCAGGAAAGAGGGGTGTGTTCTTCTCACGCTGAGAAGGATCGCCTATTGCGACCTAGCCTGGATCTTGCTGGGGAATGCAGCCAGGGAGGTCAACAGGGAATCATGCCCGGTGCCTGGGAGAGTTGCCAGTTTCTCCTGATAAAGGCTTGATTTCCGACAAAAACGACACCTCTCTCACCACCAGGGAAGAAGGATTGAGTGAAGATATACACCAGGAACAAGGGAGATAAAGATCTACCTCAGGATCTTCTGCCGCTGTGGATTCTGCCACCTGAGGTGGTTGCCTCATCTTGCCTCATGGATGGGCCAGCCCTGATTTACCACCATCTTAGTAGGCCATGGAGCAGAGCCGTCTTTCCCATAGGGCTTAGTGGTGCGTCGCGCCAGGGCGCTGGCCTCTCAGGGGCGCTCCAGGAAGTGGGGGAGCTGCGTGGCTTCGCCAGTGGCCTCCCCTTTCACTGCACGCCTGCCAGCTGTGCCCCACCAACCATAAGGCTGGCAGGCATGTAGCTTCCCTTCCAAGCCTCCTTGGGAGGAGAGCAATCCCCGCAGAGGCTTAGGATGGAAACTTCGTCCCGACAGCCATATGTCTGGCAGACGTGCAGCCCTCCAAAGCCTTTGTGGGGATCGCTCTCCCTCAGCGGCATGGGGGAGAGTTGTCCCCCCCCCCCCCGGTGGCTGGCAGTGCACAGCTATGGCCACCCCAACACTATCTGTGGTGATTTGAGGGTGCTAGGTGGATATTTGCACCCCGGCGCCGCATCTGCTAAAGACAGCCCTGCCATAGAGTATCCTGGTTCTCTCACCCTTTGTTGGGACTTTGGTACAAGGTACGATGAAAAATTATGGTTAAACCACAGAGCCTAGGGCTTGCCGATCAAACGGTCGGCGGTTCGAATCCCTGTGACGGTATGCGACAGTTGCTCAGTCCCTTCTCCTGCCAACCTTTTCAGTTATTAATTCAGTTTTTGCAGAGCTCCCTGTGCCTCATGGTTTGCAAAGTCTTCAGTGTTTCTTAGGGCCTGGGCTGGATTTTGATCAAATTCCACCCACATGTGTCATATTAATATTATTATTGACTGGTTACTCTAGGAAACAAACAGCTTTGAGATGCCTTTATCTTTTTACAATTCCCTAGATATGTTTTCATATTACTTGGTGGTAAGAGAGAGAGAGGGATGCGGGTGGTGCTGTGGTCTAAACCACAGAGCCTAAGACTTGCCGATCAGAAGGTCGGCGGTTCGAATCCCCACAACGGGGTGAGCTCCCGTTGTTCGGTCCCTACTCCTGCCAACTTAGCAGTTCAAAAGCACATCAAAGTGCAAGTAGATAAATAGGTACCGCTCCAGTGGGAAGGTAAACGGCGTTTCCGTGCACAGCTCTGGTTCGCCAGAAGCGGCTTAGTCCTGCTGGCCACATGACCCGGAAGCTGTACGCCGGCTCCCTCGGCCAATAAAGTGAGATGAGCGCCGCAACCTCAGAGTCGGTCACGACTGGACCTAATGGTCAGGGGTCCTTTTACCTTTTAAGATGAAAAATTAGTTGGCTACAATCTCTAGTGCTATTGTGACAACTGAAAGGGTTTCCTTCGGGTCAGCTGGGTGATTATCTGGGTAGGAAGTGGTGGCAAACTCAAGCCTCTCACCACTGTGCGCTAATGCCTCAACAATAATATCATATACAGTGGTGGCTCGCAAGACGAAAAGAATCTGTTCTGCGAGTCTCTTCGTCTAGCGGTTTTTTCGTCTTGCGAAGCAAGCCCATTGATGGCTTAGCGGATTAGCGCTATTAACGGTTTAGCGGCTTTTAGCTGCTTTTAGCGGCTTTTAGCGGCTTATTGGCTTATCGGATAAGTGGATAAGCGGCTTAGCGGCTTAGAAAAAGGGGGGGAGGAAAAAAAACCCACAGGAACTCGCAAGACATTTTCGTCTTGCAAAGCAAGCCCATAGGAAATTCGTTTTGCGAAGCACCTCCAAAATGGAAAACTCTTTCGTCTAGCGAGTTTTCCGTCTTGCGAGGCATTTGTCTTGCAGGGCACCACTGTAAGTGCAGTTGGGGGAGGAGTATCAATCAACATGCCAAGTAAAAATTAACAGACTATGTAATGTTATTTACCCTAAGTGCATGGTATTCACATTTTTCCAAATTCCTAACCACAAGACTACATCAGTCATATGTTGTTCAAAAACACATACAAACTTCAAATTCCTTCCAGTAGCACCTTAAAGACCAACTAAGTCAGTTCTTGGTATGAGCTTTCGTGTGCATGCACACTTCTTCAGATACTTCAGATACTGAAGAAGTGTGCATGCACACGAAAGCTCATACCAAGAACTGACTTAGTTGGTCTTTAAGGTGCTACTGGAAGGAATTTGTTTTGTTTTGACTATGGCAGACCAACACGGCTACCTATCTGTAACATACAAACTACGCTAATCTTCAAAACAGCCAAGACCCAAATAAATATCTGATTCACATCTCACCTTTTTTCAATATTATACTTGTAAATTTGTAGTTATCGGCATCATCAGCGCCACCACAGAGCTGCACAGAGTACAATGGCCTAGGTCCCTGCCCCAAGAGGTTTGAAATCTAAAATTCAATGCACATTTTTGGGAGGAAGAAGGGTAGGATACAAATACTGCAGAAAAATTAATTTGCTCTCTTTCCTCCTCCAAGACTAGAATGCTTAACTAAAAGATGATGCATAATAAAATGTTTTTCTGACTATTTTTACTCTTGCCTGCTCAAATGCCACATTAAATTAATTATGTACCTTATCTGAATACCTTATTTCCATCTAATTCCTCCATTGTGTTCCTACGGCTTGAACACTCTGGCTAACCCAGTTCAGGTCATGCTTTCATCAAAGCTAACCCTGAGACCCAAGGGAATTGGTTCAGAGTGCGACACACACACACACCCCAGCCACGGATATCCTTTTGCAAAAGCCCGATGCAAACATCAGAACCACACATTCCCAGGAATCAAATAAGTTTGATTAAAGAGGAACGAACTTCTGCCAATCAGTGCACTAGCATTAAGTTTATTTTCCGAGAAAGTGATTTTCGCTACCCATTTCCTGAAAACCTTGCCAGCACTTTTGGTTTCCATTTTTGGCCACTGCCCCCATCTCTTCCCTGCCCCCATCACAAAGCAGGGACCAATACCCTCCAGCTCCTCACCCAGTCACAAACAGAAACCACAACTCCTTTGTTTATATTATTTCTAGGGTTTCCAACTCTTGTAACACTTGCAGAAGCTGCATCATTAGATCAGAACAAGAAACAGCCAACTGAGCTGCCTGCTCACCTGCTCATCCAGAAAGCGCAGAAATCTTGGGATACAAAATATAATGAAACAGCTCTATGTGGTGAACAAGCTCCGGCATGTCTTATCTCTGTGAGTTCACATGGTGAAAGAGAACAAAGGAGGAAACTTAACATCCTTCCAGGTGAGGGGCATGACCTAGATGAGTCTAGGAATAAAGTTCTATGTTCTTAAACCCTTCGTGCATTAACTAGCCCTAACCTTGCTAGTTATAAGGTAAAGGGACCCCTGACCATTAGGTGCAGTCATGGCCGACTCTGGGGTTGCAGCGCTCATCTCGCTTTATTGGCCGAGGGAGCCGGCGTACAGCTTCCGGGTCATGTGGCCAGCATGACTAAGCCGCTTCTGGCGAACCAGAGCAGCGCACGGAAACGCCGTTTACCTTCCCGCCAGAGCGGTACCCATTTATCTACTTGCACTGGCCTGCTTTCGAACTGCTAGGTTGGCAGGAGTAGGGACGGAGCAACGGGAGCTCACCCCGTCGCGGGGATTCGAACCGCCGACCTTCTGATCGGCAAGTCCTAGGCTCAGTGGTTTAACCCACAGCGCCACCCATGTCCCATGTCCCTCGCTAGTTATATTTGACTTCAATTTCCCACACCACTTACAGAAGCCAGGGCAGAAGGTGGGGAGACGAACCATTATCACTTTACCAGCCTGAAGCTGGTGCAGCAATCATGCCTGGATTGTATCCCATACAAAATTTTGTTGGCAGCAGCCAGCAAGAGGAACCTCTATTCTCCACTCATTCCAACAGCAGCACACACACACCAGTTCAGCATAAGAGCAGAGGGTTGGATTATTGACCTACCCTTGCTTCTGAGACAGTTATTTATAGCTCACCTTATTTGAATATATTCATACTACAAAATCCTTTCCTGGTTGAAACTATATTTGATTTCTAAATGCCCCATCATGTTTTATCAAACCTTTGTATCTAAGCATCTTATATCCCTTCCAAGTTTTAAATCTTCTTTTCCCAATGTCAGTGTCTTTCCATATTGATCTCACAGGTGACAAATTTGGTCTTAACATTTTATACTGGTCTCATATTCTCTGCCCGCTAGATATCAAATCATTATTTTTCACTTTGTTAACTCTCGTCTCTTTTTTCCTGCCCATAATATTTGATGTGATGGGGTATTCATCAAATCGCTCTCAAAGAGATACAGTATCTCAGAGTCTGACTCTATCATCCATTTTGTAAGCCAAGTAATATAATTAGCAACATCTCCACCCCCATCGTTCTGCCCGGACACTGATGTCCAGCACTGAGGACCTTCTGGCGGTTCCCTCACTGCAAGAAGCCAAGCTACAGGGAACCAGGCAAAGAGAAAAACAACTACCAGACTTTTAGAAGACATCTGAAGGCAGCCCTGTTTAGGGAAGCTTTTAATGTTTAATAGACTGTTGTATTTTAATATTCTGTTGGAAGCCGCCTAGAGTGGCTGAGGAAACCCAGCCAGATGGATGGGGTATAAATAATATATTATAACATTATTATAACATAATAAACATTTATGTTTCGGACCCACAAGCTTCCTCCTTTACAAGAGCTATAAGATAAGCTTCTTTGGTCAATATTGATACCCCTTGTTTTGCTGCAAATGTGAGTGGCGGCAGCATTTTGTTGCACCATATCTTCCCCTTAATGTGTCATTGGAACAACACTGTTTATTATAGTTATTGACTGATCATCTGCCTAATAGCAAAAGTTCATCAAGGTGTCAATGGTAGAGTGCTAGATTAGGGCTTGGGAGATGAGCGTTCAAATCCCTACCCAGCCATGAAGCTCCCTGGGTGACCTTGAGTCAGTCACTCACTCTCAGCCTAACCTACCTCACAGGGTTGTTGTGAGGATAAAATGGGGAGGATCAGAAATATGTATGCCACCTTGACCTCCTTAGAGGAAAGGTGGGATATTTGTTGTTGTTGTTGTTGTTGTTGTTCCCAAACTTGGGTCTCCGGCTGTTTTGGACTATAATTCCCATCATCCCTGACCATTGGTCTTGCTAGCTAGGGATGATGGGAGTTGTAGTCCAAAAACAGCTGGAGACCCAAGTTTGGGAAACCCTGATTTAGAGTGTGTCTCCATTCACAGTAGGCAATGATAAAATCCAGCAATGCTCCACAGGAGGTGAGTGTGCATCCTCGATAGACTTCTGCAATGTACATCAGAGTTCCTTGGTAGACAGGAACTCCACAGAAAATCAGAATTGCCGTTTGTTCCAATTCAGCATTAAAGAGCAGGTTTGACTGGGGAAAGAACCAGGTGTGGGGGAGTTTTCAGACATGGACCAGGAAAGTGCAGAACTTTGCCTAGAAAGCACGAGGCTAAAGATAAGTGTGGCTGCACCTTGAGAGGACACCCATGGCTTCTGCCAACTGGCAAATCATCATATATGTAACAGGCAGTGCAAAAACAAGAAAAACAAAAAACATCATCATATATGCAGACCCTCCCAGTGTCCCTATTTTCCAGGGACAGTCCTGGAAATACAGAAGCCATCCCAGTTTTTGATTTGATCCCAGAATGTCTCACTTTTTTTTTTTTAGGACGTCCCTATTTTCATTGGAAATATGTTGATTTTCATTAGAGAAATATTGGAGGGTATGGAGCTATGCAACCCAGTCAGTGTTACAATATTCCGTTCCACCTTAAGAGGGACAGGCTTGACTGTTGTGTGTCACATGCCTGTTTACACTCCAGCACAGCTTGCTGGGAACTTCCGTTTTGGGTATCGCTATTGCTTAGGCTGCTTGCTTGGACACGAAGGGGAGAAGACATGTTTTTCCTTTCGTCCTGATGTACGCTGAATAAACTGCTTGTAAATATGCTCAACACAGCCATCTCCTGCCACTTTGTTGCTCAGTGTTCTTTACTCTGCTGAGTGTTGCATGCTCCAGCTTCTGAAGGCTTCTGAAGTTGTGGGTCACAGTTTCATGCTGATCCAAGGACTGGTCATCGCCTGGCTTACCGGCCGGTGAGCTGGGGCCAACTGGGGCTGGCAAATTGCCCCTGTTTCCTTGGCTGCATCCCAACAGTCAGATGGGTGGGGTACAAATAATAAAATTGTTGTTGTTGTTGTTGTTGTTATGTGACACACACAGACACACCCCAAGCCAAGGAGATAAGTAACTATACAACCTGTAGAAGATATCTGAAAGCAGCCCTGTATGGGGAAGGTATTTTTTAAAATGTTTAATGTTTTATTATGTTTATATATCTGTTGGACGCCTCCTAGAGTGGCTGGGGCAACCCAGTCAGTTGGACGGGGTATAAATAATGAAATTGTTGTTGTTGTTGTTGTTGTTGTTGTTGTTGTTATTCGACGTCCCTATTTTCATCAGAGAAATGTTGGAGGGTATGTATATGTGACAGGCACTGCTGGGTTTCTACCCACATGACTGTTTTTGTAGCTTATTATTTTATTAGAAGCTTAGGTTTTGCTTATGTCTTTTTTTTCCATTTTCATATATATAATCTTTTATTAGTTTTTTTAACATATCATTTTCAACAGTAATTAAACATACTTTTACATCTTATTCAAATTTTTGACTTCCATCAATCCTGTCTGGAAATTTTCCAATCTAATCTCTCAGTATGCATTTCTTATCTTCCCTATTACATTTCAAACTCATAACCAATATCTCTATCTTTTTTCTACTCTGTAACACTTAATATATTTCTCCTTGCAAAACTTCTTGTAGTCCTTACTAGTGTAATTTGTTGATTACAGTTGCTCTTCAAATAATTCATATACTTCTTCCAAGCTTCTGTAAAGCTCTGGTCCCACAGGTTTCGAATCCTTCCTGTCATTTTGTCCAATTCTGTGTAGTCCATTAATTTCATCTGCCATTTTTCTTTCGTCGGAATTTCTTCTCAGGTTTTGCTTACGTCAAGGAGGGCTGCTCGCTCTGCTGCCCAAGCTGCTTGGCTGTTACTCAGCTTCATGTTTTGTCAGCCAGGGCTCCCTGTAGCTCATGGAGAATGCTCCCCTTAGCTTGCTTAAAATTTATATCCCTGGCTACATCCCCAGTCATAGGAGCCAGCTTCTAAGGGCTGAGGTCCCTTCGGACCCCAATAAAATATTTGAAGGGGCTGGGGGTCCCTAAAGTTCATGGGCATTGACATTCAAAAAGAGTTTGTGTGTGTGCAGTGTTTTGTGATCGATTACATGGGGTAGGGCTTACCTGCCACCCCATGGGGTGCATGTTTGTGTGTGTCTGTTCTTGATGTTGTGCAGTTGTATCAGAATCAGAAATAAGCATGCCGTTTTAATGTAGCAAGGCAGAGAAAAACAAGAAAGTGCCAAATGATAGAAAGGAAGGAATACATTCAGAAATGCATGAGGAAAGTAACAACTCTTTACAAGTCAGCTGTTGTGTAATTTATTAGACTAACAACTCACTCCTATACAGAAGTTAGACCCACTTCTGTATTCCTGGGAAAGAACTGCAGTCTTTGACTTCTTGCCATACCAAAAAAAGCCTGTCCTGGTATTTATTCATCTTTTGGGCGTTCAAATAAGCATTTCATGCAAAGGAATATTTCGAAACCCAACTGTTTCATTCCTATAAACTAACTTTGAAAAGGGGTGGTTTTGAGATGGAGTCGTGCAACCCTTTCCCAGATCACCACACAATTTTCATGGCTTAGTTGGTTGATTATCAGTTTCTGATAATGCCAAGATTGCAGGTTCGATCCTTGTATGGGGCAGCTGCATCGTCCTGCATTGCAGGAGTTTGAACTAGAATCAGGCACGTCCAACTTCCAAGAGATTGCGATCTACTCCCACTATAAATAAACTGGCAGTGATCTACCCATTGGATTGACCAGAGTTGTTGAGTTGTTGAGCTTTGCGGGGGGGGGGGGGAACAATCAGGATCCCATGATCGACATGATTGACCACAGACACCTCGCGATCGACCGGTAGATCATGATCAACCTGAACTAGATGATCCTCAGGGTCCCTTCCAACTTTACAGTTTTGTGATTCCACAAATTAGCAAATAATTCACATACTTTGTAGATTAGGCCACCCAGCTTTGTACAAGTGGAATATGGCAACCCTACTGTGTTGCAACCACCAGAAAAGGTTTTCCTTAGAATACCTAGGGTTGAGCCAGGGACTTTCTGATTGACAGCATATCCTCTTAGTTAACATATTACTGTTGACATTTCCATTGCGTGGACAGGCAGAGTCCCCAGATCCCGAGCGGCCCCCCCCCCGCGTCATGTGAAATAACGACTCAAGACAACGTGCTATGGGATTAAATTGGCCACAACTTTATTAAATTTCAAATGTGGGTAGACCTTGGCTCAGGCATTGGGCGTTCTCCCTCCCTAGTCCCCAGCCAGGGACCTAGGGAGCATCAGGGTTATCCAGTGTGGGGGGGGGATGGGCCGGCTCTGGAGAACATATGTTCAAGCAGAGATAGCTGCCCCCGTTACGCCGCCACCGCAGGGGAGAGCAATGACGACCTTTCGGCGTACGGTCACAGCCTCCCTTCAGAAACCCCTTTAACGGGGAACCCTGGTATCACCACCGCAAAGAGGAAGATGGACTAAAGGATTCCGCCCAAGGCCTGATACCGCCAAAGTTGTGACGTTTTGCTACGGGAAAGGCGAAACCTGCCAATGCAGGGAAATTCCTTTCCGGCCCTTTGACAGCGACCTTAACGTAGCAGCGCCCGCATACCTGTGAAGAAAAGTTAACCTGCAAAACCTGTGAAGAAAAGTTAACCTGCAAAAGAAGACATTAACTGAGGGTGGGTAGGGTGGGAGAAGCTCTGGAGCCAAGTGAGGATTCCCAGGTAAGATCCTCCCTCTATTGTGTGGGCAGGTAATCCCTCCCCTACCTGGCCTGGCCTCCTTGGCAATGCTTCCCCCAGGTGGGATTGGACAACTGACTGAGGTAGGCAGAGACCTCCAGGTATCCCACCTGAGGGAAGGCAAAGCCAAGCCTATGCTGTTGGGGCCGCTCCAGATCTAGGGGCTGCGCGCGTCCACGCAAAGGGCACCCCCCGTTTTAGGCGGGGAGCGGTCATTCCCCCTTAAGAAACAGACATGGGATTGTTACGTGTCACATGTCTGTTTACATTCCAGCACAGTATGCTGGAAACTTCCGTTATGTATTGCTTTTGCTTTTAGGTGTTCTCTCTGAGACGACGTGAGAGAGAGACTACATGTTTCTTTGCCCTGATTTATGATTAATAAATCTGTAGTTGTAGTATGCTTCCACAAGCCTCACGCCTATTCTGTGTGCGCAGTTCGATCTGCTGATAGTGTGCCCTGGCTGAGAAAACCCAGGTCGCTGATTTACGTCAGAGCAGAAGTGATGGTCTTCACAGCGGGACGGCTGGAAGGAGACAGCCCAGCCAGGGCTAGCCAGCTGACCTCCCGGCCCTCTGCATGCTGACAATTACACCATTTGTGAAAATCACTCTAAAGCCAATGTATATGTGTATAAATTTCTCGTAACCCACTAGATCCACAGAATACCTGTCGCGATTGTAGAAAATACCTCATGCTACCACAGAGTCCAAATGTACACTTAGATTTAAGTAGCCACATTCTCTGTGGAGTTAAAAATGGTTTTTAAAGTTGTCCCAAGTATGTGATTTCCGTTACTCATATCTGTAAAACATGAATGCATTTCATTTAGAACTTCATGCTGGAGCAGGGGAGGGAAACTGCTCTCAAACCTAAGTGCTAAGCAATTTAAAATACCTGCCTTGACATGTTTCGCTTGTGACCATCTGAAGGTATAAAATTTAATCAGAGAAGGAGCGTGTGAGTAATAGCAATTCCCATGCCCCCCAAAAAGCGCTGGAATGTAGCATTAAATTTTACAAAACTGGGGAAAAGTACCACTTCTATGAGCTTTTAAAAAATATTAGCTATCGGTATTTCCAAACGACACTAATACGGCCATTTACATGAGCGGCGCAGGATATCCATTATTAGAGAGTGCGTGTGAAGGAATGAGCAGTTGCGTTTTCTTTGGAAATAAATCCACTTTTGGCAAGTGGCAAGTCTTGGGCTGAGACTGTAAACAGATGGTGATTGCCATCTCATCTGAGAAGGATTTAAGGTATGCTTTGCAAGGATAAACACTTTGCCTTAGCTGAAACAGCACTGAGTGTGGCGAAGAATCTACCTATACCAACAAGAAGATTTTCCAAATCACATCTCTTTGCTACATGCCCATCCCATTAACGCAGCCACCTTGTTGTTCGTACCCCTGTAATGATCATTTCTGCAGCATTTACATCCTGTATTTGGCCGGCTGCTTGCTGCTTGCTCAGTGGCAAGATTATTGATTGCAAGCACTTATTAAGAAAGTATGAAGCAATAAGCCATGAGAGCTGTTGATAATACAGACAGCAAAGCTGGCAATTACATAGGGATCAGGGAGATTATTACACACAGAGCCTTCATAAATATGACTGATTGTTATTGCAGTGGCGTGATGACTTAGAATTAAAATGTATTATTATCGATTTTTTTTATTTTTATTGCATTTTAAATCTACATCTTTTTAATGCACTGGTCCCCTAACCTTCAGCCAGAATTGGTTACTATTATCCATTGATTTATGAATGCATCCAGGAGTAACAGTATCTACACCCTTCAGTATACATATTTTTCATTTGCTGTGCAGAGAATGTGGCACAACCGGTTTGATTGATGGAAGAATCCTGCCTTTCCCTTTGTTGACATTATTGCATTGCCTTTAAGGACGCTTTAAGGCAAGACTTTTTTAATAAGGAAAAAAAACCCCCAGCATTTACAAAACCTTTGCTGTTTACTTTACTTTCTGCATTTACCTTATCTTTCTGGTGGGAAAGTGTGTTTTCAGGAAAGAAAATAATAATTTCAATTTCACCATTACAATTACTATGGGCATCGTAATAACATTGGCCTACGAGAGAATTGTAGGGGGGTGCAACTCAAATATCAGATTGGAATACATGACCAAGCCCAAGTGTAATTGCAAACTATAAAATAGAAAATTCCAAAAGCATCAAAGCTACGATTGCTTGCAGAATTTAGTAAGATAGAGCCAGGTGAACCCAGCAATCATATGCGGAAGAGAAAAATTAAAATCACTCTGTGACCAGAAAGACTAATGTTTTAGAAACACAGGCCAACCACTGCAGTTTTCATATTTGCATTATAGATTATAAAAAAGTAATGTAAAGACACCTGGAACCAGCAATTAGATAAAGCGCGCCTGACATCTATTACATGATTTTATTTATAAATCAAATATTTAAAATATTAAATTTTGGTGATGAGTCAACTCCCTTCATTTCAGTTTGGAATCCAGCCAGCAATTACAAGTATATTTGGAATACTTTTTAAATAAAGAAAAATCACTTTCCCCACAGATTTCAGATTTTCAGTCCTCTCTTTATGACTCAAGAAAATCACCATATTATAGTTCAAATCGGGGGAAATAAATACAGCAAATGGACAAAAGTACAAAGATTCACAAAATGTTTAGAGGTATGCGTACCCCTGCATCCCCCTGGGAAAAAAGCACTACCTAGAAGAGATGTCCCTGGGAAAGTTGCCTCCCCCTGAATATTAACCCAGTCTTCGGGGAACGATTTCATATGCACCCATCCCCTGAAATTTGTGACAATCACCTGGCCAAATACATCAGCCCAGCACTATTTTTCATACGTTGTATCTTCCCTGAGTTCACTTTTCTTCGATGTTCTTCAGATGCTGAAAATTGCAGCTTGGGTTTGCCCATCAGTATGATGGGGCAGGAAATTTGCTGCCTTCTCTTTGCGCTATCCACTTATGTGCTATCTATGTCAAGAAAGTCAATATTGCCCAAAAAAACAAAAACATAAAATGGAAAACCCGCCATGAGTCTCTAGCCATTCATTTCCCATCCCTGGAATTTACAGCACTAGGAATAATGCATATTCTGCAATGTGCATGATTCAGAAAAAAGAGGTGTAAAGCACCAGGGTGCTTGGTGGCTGAATATTAAACATAAAGAGGACACTCTAGAAGACTGAATTGAGAAGCAACAGCTTGTACGGCACAGGTGGCCTCAGCATGTGGTTTCGCTGCTGAAAAATGAATGGCTTTCCCTTAAACCTGCATTTCGTGTGAGATTGTTTGGAGGTGGGGAACCAGGAGGAGGGAATGGAGACAGCTGACTCTCTTCAGGGGGGGTTGTTGCTGTTGTTTGCTTTTCTCTAACATCTGAAAGTGACCCCCCTCCCCCCAAAAAGCAACACATTATGTACTGTTAGATAACTAGCAAAATTGTTCTATTACACTATTAAATTGTTAAACAATGGAGCACAAAATCAATAACCGTTTAGCGCCTGCTGTTTTGATTACAAAATTCAAGTGGCGCTGCAATTCTTTATCTTGGAAATATTCAATTTAGCTGGGACAGAAGGAGACCGTGATTAATTTGCCTTTTTAGTATGATGTCATTAAAAATATATTTTAAAAGGGAACGTTAACGTTCGATTTTAATTTTATGGAATTAATCAGAGCTTTTGAGTGATTTGTAAAGTCGCAGCGCACCCGTATATTTTATCTGGGATGGAGCTGTTGAAGTGTAGAGTGTTTTCCGATGCACGTTTTGATTTGTATTAGCAATGTCACCGAGGGGGTTTGTTGTTCCCCTTTCAGTGGATCAGCAAGACTCATGGATCAAAGACTCCTCTGCCATTCAACGAATGAGCAGAAGCTTCCATGCTGTGATGAAGGATGCAGTTGGCCTCTGTACAAGTAGGAAATACATATATTGTTGGAGAAACCATTTCAAATTGTAGGTCATTCTGCACAAATGCAAATACACCCTGCTGAGGAGGTCCAGGTCCATCCAGGAACCTTCCAGGAGATTCTGGGATGTGTGTACCCTCTGCCCCATGTGGTAAAACACTGAAAGAAGGCCATTGGTCACTATTTGCTTCATAGGTGATGAAGTCCTAAATGGGTTGGGACACAGATACCTGAGAAAGCACCTCTTCCCAAACCAGCATTTCTGTGTCTTAATAAGTTCTGTAGATGCCCTTCTCCATGCATCTTATTCACTAAAGGCATGTTTATATAGTCATAAGGGAGAGGACCTTTTCCCAACTTTGGAACACACTCCTCAAGAAAGGCATCTAGTGCTGACAAGGCGATCTTTTTGCTGCCGGGACAAATCCTGCCTTTTTGCCCCGAAATTTAAGCAGGGATTTTGGTCAGACCTGCTTTTTCTATTTCTTAGTTTTCAGGGATTGGCTTGCTTGGTTTTGGGGGGGGGGTGTTGAAAATGTATTTATTTGCTGGCTGAATTGCTTTCACACTTTTTTACAACACCCTGTAATCTTCTGATGAAGGTTTTAAAAGAAATGTTTTGAGGATTATTTTTTTTAAAATCACACCCAAAGTTGCTGGTTATCCCATACACTCCTTTGCAGGAGGAAAAGGGTGCATTAAAATGTGTGTTACACCAGCCATCAGCCTACAAAGGATGGAGAGTCAACCCTTGTAATATAAAAGCACCAAGAGCAGATGGTCTCAAATACTTGCAACACTCCATTCCAATGATTGTTGGTATTACCCACTGGGCCAACTGCCACCAGCTATTTCTCCAAATGTGGAAACCAATTATGATGTAGGACTTGAACCCACAAACAAAAGGTGAAAATGTGTAAAAGGTCAATGTATATTGCTGAGAGCAAAAATGGAAAGGGACAGAGAGTTGTTGTTGTTTTTCCTGCTCTTCTGTTTATTAGTCTTAATTCTTTTTGTTTGTATTCCATGTTGTCTACCCTAGAACGCAACAGATACCTAATAGTTCATTTTGGCTTTTCAGCCACGGTAGTCTTCTTTCCAAGAACAGCTGGTGTTCTATATAAGAGCACAAACAAAAATGCAAGGTGTGTTTTGGTAAACTTTAAAGCATATGTGCCAGGGCATACCTTCCATCAACCCTGCAGGAACAGATGGAGTGGAGGATACAGTACATCAGTTATTTATGAGCGACTGTGGCTGCTCTTCACTTAAATAAAACAACACACAGTATGAAAGGGACAGGCTGATACATTGCTCTAAGGCCTTCTGCAGCTGAATCCCATCAGTGCGTATGAGAAGCTACCACACATAGGGGGAAGGAGCTGATTGATTGCCTCTAGAACACGATTGTACAAAAACCCACACAAATTGATCTCTTTAATCAGGATCCTGCAGGACAAAAAGCAGGAAGGAAGCTTATGCTACATGAAAATTAAGTTCTGAAGAAGTAGGACTTTTTTGACAAGTGGAAGAGAAATTTGGCCCTATTCCATAGTCGTAGTAGTAGTAGAAGTACTAGTAGTAGTTGTTGCCCTGTACTTAGAACTTCTACATACCCTCCAACATTTCTCCAATGAAAATAGGGATGTCCTATTCTATTATTATTATTATTATTATTATTATTATTATTATTATTATTCCCCACCTATTTGACTAGGTTGCCCCAGCCACTCTGGGAAGTTTCCAATATATATAATATAATAAAACATTAAACATAATAAATTTCCTTATACAGGGCTGCCTTCAGATGTATTCTAAAGGTTGTATAGTTACTTATCTCTTTGGCTTAGGGGTTGCACAACTCTATACCCGCCAACATTACCCTGATGAAAATAGGGACGTCCTACCATACCTGTCAACATTTCTCCATTGAAAATAGGGATGCCCTAAGGCAGGCATGTTCAACAGGTAGATCGTGATCTACCGGTAAATCACTGGACGTCTGTGGTAGATCACCGGTAGATCAGTGGCTCCCCCCAAAGAAGCTAAAAAACTTTGGCTCCCCTAAAAAAAATTCAACATCTTTGTCCTGCACCCCTAAAATGACCTGAACCACCAAAAACAGGGCTTGCAGGACCGCAAGAAGATCAAACCTCTCCATTCTTAAGGAAATCAGCCCTGACTTCTCACTTTAAGGACAGATAGTGAAGCTGAGGCTCCAAGACTTTGGCCACCTCATGAGAAGAGAAGGCTCCCTGGAAAAGACCCTGATGTTGGGAAAGATGGAGGGCACAAGGAGAAGGGGACGGCAGAGGACGAGATGGTGGGACAGTGTTCTGGAAGCTACCAACATGAGTCTGACCAAACTGTGGGAGGCAGTGGAAGACAGGAGGGCCTGGCGTGCTCTGGTCCAGGGGGTCACGAAGAGTCAGACACGACTAAACAACTAAACAACAAGAAGAAGTACCTAATAAGATGTCAAAGATGAGAATCACAGCAGGTGTATAGTTATAACTTTGGTGGATTGTTTTGAAGAAAATGCTGAAATGTTTCAGTGGCCTGAGCAAAGACAGAAGGCCCAGCTGCACTTTCCTTTAGTTAGATTATGGACACTTAGGATACACCTTAGATACACCTTATGGACACTTAGATACACCTATGCAAGTGTCAGGTCTCCAACATTCCTCCTCTGCCCAGTCCCTGACAGTAAATGATAAAGCCGATGGCAAAAATGGAAAATCCAGTTTCTGACTGCTAAAAGAGGATGTTCAGAGTCTCACTCACTCATGCATATACTTACTTTGTCACTCAGTCACCTTCACATACCTTTTGTCACCTTCTCCCACTCTTTCAGCTGGAGAGAACAGAGTCTTTTGACCCATGCCTTTGGCTGGGTAAGTTAAAAACTTATAGCCGTGTTTTCCATGCCCCACAAAACCTGATCAGTTCATGAGTCTGCTCCTCTATAGGATGATCATGGAAAAGAAAATCTCACCTCTAGGGAACTGCACTACCAAACCTGCAATGTCTTGGGAAAAGTGAGGGGAATCTGCCAATTAATTTTGTTCAGAAATGGTGCTGCTTATAGCTTCCCACATTATAGAATGAACAATAGACAAACATTGGTGGTGATGCTCAGGGTAATCAGAAAGCACCACTGAACTGTCACAATTTGACAGGAGCCTGCAAAACGGAGGGAAAGATACCACTGATAATCTTCTGCAGTTATTACCTACAAAAAAATCAATTACCTGCTCTAAAGTTACAACAGTCAATAGACTCCTGGGAAGATGAGAGAGAAAAGCAGCGAGAGAGAATTAATGGAGCAGTTAGCACAGTATTGATTAGACCTCAGGCTTGCAGGGGTGTGTCTGCATCTCACTAAAAGGGAGCAAAAAGTCAAGCTTAGCCAAACAACCACATAGATATATTTCTGTGTCAATAGAAGCCACTGCATGCAAAGAGCCTTCTGATGTGCTGTGGGAACCACAAAGAATGCCTGTGACATTCATCATCTCTCCTCCAAAATCTTTGCCAAACTTAGGTGAAATTGTATTTTATGAAACCCACCCTGGTTGTAGGTGATGAATATAACTACACAGAAGACAGACAGACAGCTGACATTCAAGAGAATCATATCCCATACCCTTTTAAAATGTGGCTCTTTTGCGGGGGTGGGGGGTATTATTGGGTTATTGCTTTTATTTTTATTTTATATACTGGGATCTTTTTATGTGAATCGCCCTGAGACCTCCAGGTATAAGGTGGTATATAAATTCAAAAATAATAATAAATAAAATAAAATAAAATAAAATAAAATAAAATAAAATAAAATAAAAAATACTGTAAATTTTAGATTTAGAGCCAAGTGGTTAAAAACAGGGCTTTTTTTTTCTTCCAGAACTTGCCAGAACTCAATTCCAGCACCTCTCAGGTGGACGCCATTGCCATTGTAAGAGAACAAGGGAGGTGTTTGTGGTGAGTTGTGACAGTGTAAATATAACACTTTTAATGCTAAAAGGCCAAGGGAGTCGGCGTTTGTCCACAAACAGTTTTTCCGGGTCATGTGACCAGCATGACTATGCTGCTTCTGGCGCAACGGAACACCAACAACAGAGCAGTGCACAAAAACGCCGTTTACCTTCCTGCCAGAGTGGTACCTATTTATCTACTTGCACTGTGTGCTTTCGAACTGCTAGGTTGGCAGGAGCTGGGACCGAGCAACAGGAACTCACCCTGTAGCGAGGATTCAAACTGCCAACCTTCTGATCAGCAAGCCCAAGAGGCTCCGTGGTTTAGACCACAGCGCCACCCGCATCCCTTCTCTTTCCTAAGATACCTACATTTAAATATCCTCAAACACAGTGGAATCCATTGAACGTTGTGCTCTATCCCTCACTAAACAATGATCTGCAAAAAATCCAGCTCTCTCAACAACAAGAAAATGGGGTGTCCCCGTATGTGCAGTAGTTACTGGGCTCAGTGGATATCCCATGGCACAGTGTGTTTTCCTAGACAAAGCAAATTCCATGCCAGAGTCCACTGAGAAAGGGGTTGAAAATAAAATAGATTGGTGGGTTGAGCGACAAGGGTTGAATCCTGATGTGAGTATAACTTTGGCAAGAGGTGAGCACAGGTAAATGTTAACTACTGTAGATTTTCAGTTGATTGCTTTATCATTCCCAGTTCTGTAAGTCACCTGAACATCTTTCGTTATGTGGAGACAAATGTCCAAATACAACATAAATATATCCAGGTTCCACACTAGAATTCGTAAAAGACAAAATGATAAAACTTGGAAATTTACCCTTTAAGCCTCTGAGCAAATTATTCCATCCCTGAGAAATAAAGTCATGTAAACAATTCTACACATGGGAAGAGCTTTCCTGTGCTTGCTTTACTACATCGTATTTTTTTTTTCCTAAAATGAGAATTACATTGGGCCTGTAGGTCAACAAGATATGATTTACTTTGAACACCAGTCCATTCCAACCTGCTTGGTATTCATTACGTGAGTGGCCTGTTACACCAGAAATCTCACTTTCCATGTGATCTTTATTTTACAGAGAACAATTTATAGTAATTAGCATACAACGTGTGCAAAACTCTCCTCTGATTCGAAATGACTTGTGTGCTTTCGACATTCAGCAGACCCTCCCTCAGCACTCATTGCCCTAGGACAGGTAGTTTTAAATGCTTCCTCAATATATTATATTGAACCCAAAAAGGACTGGAAAGTGCATTTCCCAGACATCTCCATGGCAATGGATGCTCCAGGGAATTGCAACCATCCTCAGCTGGATATCAGCTAAGGCAGAATTAAACACATTAGGTTAATACATTAGATTAAAAGGGAAAGAATGGGAGTAAGTCATTATTAACATCAGAGGTTACTGGACTGCATGTTTACTGACTCTCCTGGAATCCTATAACATCAGCTACCATGGCCAGAAGCACGAGGAAGGGAGAGGACTTATCTTTATTATTGTTATTATTTAGGACCATTAATCCAGAGAGCTGGACTATAAAGAAGGCTGATCGCCGAAGAATTGATGCTTTTGAATTCTGGTGCTGGAGGAGACTCTTGAGAGTACCATGGACTGCAAGAAGATCAAACCTTTCCATTCTGAAGGAAATCAGCCCTGAGTGCTCACGGGAAGGACAGATCCTGAAGCTGAGGCTCCAAGACTTTGGCCACCACATGAGAAGAGAAGACTCCCTGGAAAAGACCCTGATGTTGGGAAAGATGGAGGGCACAAGGAGAAGGGGACAACAAAGGACGAGATGGTGGGACAGTGTTCTCGAAGCTACCAACATAAGTTTGACCAAACTGCGGGAGGCAGTGGAAGACAGGAGTGCCCGGCGTGCTCTGGTCCAGGGGGTCATGAAGAGGCGGACACAACTAAACGACTAAACAACAACAACAAGGACCATTAGGTTCATCCTTGATATTGGCCCTGTCACTTTGAGAGTACCAGAGCAGACTGCTGAGGATTTGCAGTTAAGGGCTTCTTAATGTCAGGATGCTGTCAGCGGCTCCCGGCTGGTTGCCCAGGAAAGTATAAAAACAAGGAAAAGTTTCTTACAGTCCTTTTTTTATTTCAAACTTTACAGACAGAACCCGGCCTGGCATTGTCCCGAGTCAATCTCCACCCCTCTGTCTCTCCCACTTCCTCATTCATCATCATCATCATCATCATCATCATCATCATCATCATCACCTCCTCTACGGCTGCTGCTGTGTGCCCTCTGTCTTTGAGCTCTTTGCTCTCCTACTTTTAAGGCTCACCAGATTCTGGGAGATGGAGGGTGTGGAATGCTTTCGAATGACAAAGGGTCAGCCGTGTGTTGTTCTGGGCTCTCCCATGATTTCCCAACTTTCCCCCTCATCTGCCTCTGAGCTGTGACTTCCCGCAAACCACTGTTGTAAATCTATACAGTCATACCTCATGTTACGTTTGCTTCAGGTTGCGTGTTTTCTGGTTGCATCCCGTGGTGACCCGGAAGTACGGGAAAGGGTTACTTCCGGGTTTCACCACTCGTGCATGCGCAGACGCGCAAAATGACGTCACATGCATGCACAGAAGTGGCGAATCATGACCCGCAGACATGGGTTGCATTCTTTTCAGGTTGTGAACAGGCCTCCGGAACAGATCCAGTTCACAAGCAGAGGTACCACTGTACTGTCTTCCTGACAAACTGGAACGTGTCCAGAGGAGGGCAACCAAAATGGTCAAAGGCCTGGAAACGATGCCTTATGAGGAACGGCTAAGGGAGCTGGGCATGTTTAGCCTGGAGAAGAGGAGGTTAAGGGGTGATATGATAGCCATGTTCAAATATATAAAAGGATGTCACATAGAGGAGGGAGAAGCGGACACGGAGCAATGGTTCCAAACTACAAGAAAAAAGATTCCACCTAAACATTAGGAAGAACTTCCTGACAGTGAGAGCTGTTTGACAGTGGAATTTGCTGCCCAGGAGTGTGGTGGAGTCTCCTTCTTTGGAGGTCTTTAAGCAGAGGCTTGACAACCATATGTCAGGAGTGCTCTGATGGTGTTTCCTGCTTGGCAGGGGGTTGGACTCGATGGCCCTTGTGGTCTCTTCCAACTCTATGATTCTATGATTCTATGATTCTTCTTCCTCCTCCCTGGAAGGGTCAGGGTGGGGAGGTGGTCTCCACCATTCCTCCTTTGCCCAGTCCTTGGGACTTAACAGGACCAGTACAGGGTGTGGGGGGGGAGACCACTTGGTGCTGTGGGGGCCTGAGCCATCTGGAGACAAGAAGAATTGTAGTTTTATCTGCATCACCCACCCAGCCTCCCTGTGCAGTGATGGCAAATCCAGCCCAGCTCAATATCATCAGCATCCTTACCCAAAGCAACCATGTCAGCCCTAGAACTTTGGTGTGGGCCACTGGGTATTTCCAGTCAGAGGTTTCTTATCTGAGCCCACTACAGGGGTTGGTCTCAGTTGAGGGGATAATTGCCAAAAGAAGTCATCCCTTCAGTGGGGAACCAAGAGTACCAGCCCATGTGGGGTTGGAAAGAGGGTGCCACCCGTGTTTTGTCTGTGTTCCAAGGTACCAAGGCCTGAAGCAGTTTCAGTACCGATCTTACACAAAGACCAGGACCTGAGGCAACTGAGGACATAGATCTCTGGTGGGTTTTCTCATGCCTAATGTTTGAGTTTCTTCTAAAGTGTTTTGGTCACCAAGGGTATAGCTTACAATAGCAAAGAAAGACTTAGGAATTCACGCTGAGCGATGCATGGATTTCTGGACATTGACTGAGGCCTACTTCACAGACAAAAGCCTCTACATCCCTGCTGATAAGAAAAGGAGTGTGAGAGAGTTTTGGCTTCCTTGTCCTGCTTTGTATAAGACTGATAATAGAAAACTAGACCTGCTATGGCTGCTCTCTCTGCCATCTCCTTTTTTTTCTTTCTCATGATTCCCATATAACCATACAGCTCCGCTGGGATAAATCGATTCAGAGACTTAAGGTTTTGTTCTCTGCTGAGGAAATAGTCTGCAAAGTGTGCTCTCTTCCTTCACTGTGCTGGAGAACAAGTGTATGACATCTCTACCACCCTCCCAGAGGCAGGAGGTGATGATTATATGAAAGCAAAGGAGGAACTGACAAAGTACTTTTCTCCAAAGAAAAACATTGATTTTTGAAGTTCCATCAGGCCAGGCAGAAGCAGGGAGAGTGCATGGATTAGTTTCATGCACGTTTGAGACACCTAGCTGCTTCCCGTGAATTCAGCGATATAAACAGGGAGGTGCAAACTCAGCAATTCCAAGAATGCTTTTTGCCCATGCCTCAGGAGGGTAATGTTGGCAGTTCATATTTGCTTCTCCCTCAACACCTGGGCACCGCTTGCACTTACAAGATGGCAGGTGTGCATGCTCAACAAATAGATGCCTTCGCTGCTGCTAGCAGAGACATGGCAGCAATGATGATTAACCCTGTGATAGGGGGTGTCCAGCTTCAAACCTCTTGTCCTGCCACAGGGAGGATCTGTCATAAATGTGGCAAGTCGGACCATTTTGCTGCAGTCTGCACATCGCAAAGATCACCATCTCAAAAATTTATCATACCACCTCATTGCAGGAATCCAAAGGCACAGAAGGCTGTTAATGTTCCTGATTCTCACTCTGCAGATAACGCTGGATCACTTTCAGCAGGTGCCACCAGTGCCAGGTAAAGGGAGTGCCAGTGGCTCCAACCCCCTCAATATTTTAACCTTTAATTTGAGATTGTTCTGGGCGTGTCGTCGTTGTCTGCCACATGTCACGAGGAGGAGGCAGAGCACGGAACCCAGCTCTGTGCTCTGCCGCCTCCTCCCCGTGGTATGTCCCACGGGGCTTCATGTGATGCATCCCCCAATGTGGGGGGCAAGTTGGCACCCCTGGAGGTTGCTGATCTGTCAACCACTGGTCACCTCAGTGGCCTGATTGCTTTCCCCATATTGCCAGTATACAAGGCACAAACTGGGCATGGCCCAAACACAGGGTCTTCATCTTCAGTTTGCCAAAACTTTGTTGTTAGTCATTTAGTCATGTCCGACTCTTCGTAACCCCATGGACCTGGGTCTTTTCCAGGGAGTCTTCTCTTCTCATGAGGTGGCCAAAGTATTGGAGCCTCAGCTTCAGGATCTGTCCTTCCAGTGAGCACTCAGGGCTGATTTCCTTAAGAATGGAGAGATTGGATCTTCTTGCAGTCCATGGGACTCTCAAGAGTCTCCTCCAGCACCAGAATTCAAAAGCATCAATTCTTAGGCCATCAGCCTTCTTTATGGTCCAGTTCTCACTTCCATACATCACTACTGGGAAAACCAGAGCTTGAACTATGTGGACCTTTGTTGGCAAGGTGATGTCTCTGCTTTTTAAGAAGCTGTCTAGGTTTGTCATTGCCTTTCTCCCAAGAAGCAGGCGTCTTTTAATTTCGTGACTTGCCAAAACTAGGCCCCTGTTTTGCCCCTTGATGCAAAGGACCTTTGAATGGCAGCTTTGCCAACTGCTCTTAACCCTATAGGGCACATAATGTGGCATTCATTATGTGCTTCTAATTTATTTCACGACGAGTTCCTTTATGGCTTCTAATCTTTGGGAAGCATCTAATGAGCTGGCCTGCCATCAGGAAGGAAAATTGGAGCTAATGAATAATGTAATCATTACGTTTAAAAGCAATAGATTTGAAATGCTCTCCAAAGCAGTTCCAAGGTGAGAAATTGGAACTCATTTACATACAGATCGTTTCCAAAAAGAGCGTGGATGGAAATGGAGCAGGGGGACACTCTGTGGCCTAAAGGAGTCAGAATAACCATATTGCTGTGCTCAGGGGCATAGTCAATAGCCTGGCAATCCATCTAATCTTCATTCAGTAGGCTGGTTCCCACTGGGGAAGATATGCCAATGGATGTGTGGGAGAAGTTATGGTTATCTGGCCATAAATTTTCTTTGAATGCAGGGATGAGGCAAAACTGATAAAATAGTGAGCAGATGGTGTGCCAGTTATATGGTAGTAATTTTATAAATATAAATATAAATAATATAAATAATATAAATAATATAAATAATATAAATAATATAAATATAAATTATACACACACACACACACACACACACACACACACACATATATATATGTGAATAAAAATTACTACCACCACCATGCTGGAAGTGTCATAAAGAAAAGGGGGATTTTTTCCATATGTGGTGGAAATGTAAAATAGCAAATAAATATTGGGGGGAAATAATGACTCATCTAAGGGGGGGGAAATTCAGATGAGAAATCCCATTACATCCGGTCATGTTTTTTGCTGAATTATTTAGAATATAATAAATCAATAAGTTTGAATTAATTAGAATCATTGTTCTGATCTCAGTTCACGTTTTTATGAGGCTGGTTTCAGAAAACTGCTTAATTTGGTGAAGTCTCCATGGGTTATGTTCTTTGGGGAGGCTTTGGGATGCTGAAAGTGTGAGGAACTGGTCTCCTAAGTAGGCCAGAAATGTGTAACTGTGAATCAATTAGAAGAAATATTAATATTCCATATGGGGTTTGGTATCTATTAGGCAAAAGCACAAACATTAAAGCAGGAACTTTATATAATTTACATTAACATGTTTTGAAGGTATTTTAATTATATATAGCAAAAGCTGTAGAACAGCATGCTGAGAATTAAAGCAGGTCTTCTCTTAAGAGTGCAATATCCTGTGAGTTGTGAGGCAAAAAAGTGGGAAGTCATAGATTAAATATTTGAAATTAGCCTAGACTGTTTGGAAAAAAATATTTCACCAGGGATGGATGGGGCAGATTCAAAGGGCCCAGAAACAATTATTGGTCTTAAGCTTTCTTAAGGACTACTTTATGCTTAATTTCTATGCGAAATTTGAGGGTTTATTTTCTTTTCATTTCCTTTATAATGATTAATGTTGCTCTGAAAACGTACAGCAGCTTCATGTGATATATGTTCACACATTCTGGAAAAGTACCTTCCAGTTGCCACAAACTTTTCAGTTATTAATTCAGTTTTTGCAGAGCTCCCTGTGCCTCATGGTTTGCAAACTCTTCAGGGTTTCTTAGGGCCTGGGCTGGATTTTGATCAAATTCCACCCACATGTCCTTTTGTGTCATATTAGTATTATTATTGACTGATTACTCTAGGAAACAAACAGCTTTGAGATGCCTTTATCTTTTTACAGTTCACTAGATATATTTTCATATTACTTGGTGGTAAGAGAGAGAGAGGGACGCGGGTGGCACCGTGGGTTAAACCACAGAGCCTAGGGCTTGCCAATCAGAAGGTTGGCGGTTCAAATCCCCACGAAGGGGTGAGCTCCCGTTGCTCAGTCCCTGCTCCTGCCAACCTAGCAGTTCAAAAGCACAAAGTGCAAGTAGATAAATAGGTACCACTCTGGTGGGAGGTAAACGGTGTTTCCGTGCGCTGCTCTGGTTCGCCAGAAGCGGCTTAGTCATGCTGGCCACATGACCTAGAAGCTGTACTCTGGCTCCCTCAGCCAATAAAGCGAGATGAGCACCGCAACCCCAGAGTCGGTCACAACTGGACCTAATGGTCAGGGGTCCCTTTACCTTTAAGAGACAGAGAGAGAGAGAGACTGGCTTTCCATGCTAATTTTCCAGTCTCAGACTCCTACACCTTCCAATATGGCTGCAACTTAGTATTTCCACAGCACCTTCAACCAAAGCAGATGTCCTTGAGATCCCATTCTTCTGCCTCGGCACACTTTCCTCTACTGAAGTCCTTTCTTTAAGCTGCCTATCTAAAACAGATATATTGAATACTACAAGACACAATTCAGATGAAGTTAAATCCTTTTCAATGGGTTTTCAGGGGGAGAGTAAAACATGTGCTTAATATTCGCTTTGGTAGCAATGCAACTTGCATGTGCTTGACCCAGTGGATAGTGCTCTAAGTATTTTGTGTATTGTTAAGTGCAACTACAACAAAAGAGGCAGACATAGGATTATATTAGCACCACGGACTGTGATCTTACCACGGTACCAGGATATCTATGCACAGCTGTTTTTTCTTCTTCTGAATGGCCACTATTAATACTTATTTCCATCTGTACTTTCCAGCATTTAATCACCTTCTGATCTTGCGGTTTGCAATTCTACCCCATCTCAAAATACTAGATAGATAGAGATAGATAGATAGATAGATAGATAGATAGATGATAGATAGATGATAGATAGATACTGTAGATAGATAGATGATAGATAGATAGATGATAGATAGATAGATAGATAGATAGATAGATAGATAGATGATAGATAGATATGTTGAATGGTTTCTTTAAATGTAAAGGTTCATCATTGTTCCACCCGATGTGCATGTCTTTAAGGGGCCAGAGCAATAGCCAGAGCAAAATAACGAGATCCAGCTTTACAGCTGTGAAACATAGCAGGTGCTGCTGAGTTGTATTGATAAATCTGTGTCAGCAATTGGGTGTAGTATATAAGGAGCAGCACCTAGCTCTCCCATTACCCTGGGGGATGGGTTGGTGGTTGGGTCATGTTTGTTTGTTTGTTTATGTATTTAGTGTAAAAGGAGTTTTTGCTTTTGTTATTAAAACCTTGTTTAAGTTATTTTTGAGTCCCTTTTTAATGCATGGTCTCCCCAGCAAGCTCTCTGCAGCGCTACTTTACTGCAATAGCCAACAAGATAGATAGATATAGATAGATATAGAGATAGATAGACATAGATAGATAGGTGATGATAGATAGATAGATAGATAGATAGATAGATAGATAGATAGATAGATAGATAAGATGATAGAACATTCAAGCTTTTGATGAAGTGGACTGTACTGCAGTCCCTGAAAGCTTATGCCATAATAAATTTGTTACTCTTTAAGATCTCACAGACACTTCATTGCATCCTCTTCTGAAAATCTTCCCCTCATCTTGGGCTCCTTTTTCCACATGAAACTATCTAGCCATGGAATCCTACTTATCATTTGAACTTAAAATATCTGTGTTCCTGAAAACCAATGTACATATTTCACTGTGCTCCCCTTTGGCTTTACATGAGGGTAAATTCCAGCATTACATGGTAATTTCTCCCCAATTTCCTGCTACTTTCAGCTCATTGGCCAATTCTTCCCTATTAGAATCAAGCTGTAAATAGCCAGCCCCCTTATTCATTCTATCACCATCTGAAAGAGAAAGCAGCAAGGCATACCAGAAATTTACTGGGGAATTACTAACTCTTGGTTCCCTGAGGCATCTGCAATTTGATTCAGAAAAACACATTCCACATTGTCTCTTTGGCTCAGCAGTCTGAAGCAGACTGACCGCAATGTTGCTATTTTATTTCTCCATTTATTTTTGCCCAGAAGCCTTTTTTACACTCCTGAATTTCTGTGGTGTTGTTTAGTCGTTTAGTCGTGTCCAACTCTTCGTGACCCCATGGACCAGAGCACGCCAGGCACTCCTGTCTTCCACTGCCTTCCGCACTTTGGTCAAACTCATGCTGGTAGCTTCGAGAACACTGTTCCACCATCTTGTCCTCTGTTGTCCCCTTCTCCTTGTGCCCTCCATCTTTCCCAACATCAGGGACTTTTCCAGTGAGTCTTCTCTTCTCATGAGGTGGCCAAAGTACTGGAGCCTCAGCTTCAGGATCTGTCCTTCCAGTGAGCACTCAGGGCTGATTTCCTTCAGAATGGAGAGGTTTGATCTTCTTGCAGTCCATGGGACTCTCAAGAGTCTCCTCCAGCACCAGAATTCAAAAGCATCAATTCTTCGGTGATCAGCCTTCTTTATGGTCCAGCTCTCACTTCCATACATCACTACTGGGAAAACTATAGCTTTTACTATACGGACCTTTGTTGGCAAGGTGATGTCTCTGCTTTTTAAGATGCTGTCTAGGTTTGTCATTGCTTTTCACCCAAGAAGCAGGCGTCTTTTAATTTCGTGACTGCTGTCACCATCTGCAGTGATCATGGAGCCCAAGAAAGTAAAATCTCTCACTGCCTCCATTTCTTCCCTTTCTATTTGCCAGGAGGTGATGGGACCGGTGGCCATGATCTTCATTTTTTTGATGTTGAGCTCCAGACCATATTTTGCGCTCTCCTCTTTCACCCTCATTAAAAGGTTCTTTAATTCCTCCTCACTTTCTGCCATCAAGGTTGTCATCTGCCTATCTGAGGTTGTTGATATTTCTTCCAGCAATCATTTGACATAGAATGTGACATTCCCCTCCCTTTTTGTTGCATCTATTCTTTTTGAACAACTTCCACCTTTCTATTACTCAGTGGTAGATCTAGAAACTTGGTGTTATGTTAGTGGGCCTGGGAAATATTTTTTTTTTAAGAAAATGAAAAGATTTTACTCTCCTGAAATATTAATTACAGTTTACAACTTTAAAAAGCGATACAAGTAATTTTCACCTGTGATCTCTGCTGCTGTTGATTTCAAATGTTTCGTGTATATAGAAAACTCTTAATTAGGTGTTTTTCCCCCCAAGATGAGTTAGTAGAAACTATAAGTTTTAAATGAAAAGGAACGTGAAAGAAAACAGAAAACCAAAGAAGAATTAGTCCTAATAAAACAAGGACGACAAGTCCCCAATAGAGAGCCTAGCATCAAGCAAAATTTAAATTGAAAAATATAAAGGTGGAGATTTTAAAGAGAATCAAGAAAAATATAAATGCTTGCCCATTTGAAAAGCCAGGAGAAAATGAAGATAAATGAAGCAATATGAGGGAGAGAGAAAATCAAGTTTTGTTGACATTTCAAAGTAACTAGCTTTTGGATGTAAAAAGGAGTACATGAAATGATAGGTGGGTATCAAGTCTGCTTCCAGCAGAGTGAAAAATAAGTAGAGAAAATGGAATGATTCTGTTTAAAATGACAGTCAGGGAAGCCATTTCATAAATGGAAAAGTGTGTGTAACAACCCCTAATTTATAGTTGGGCAGGGGGAGTTCCTTCCTTTGCTGGGTACCAAAATCTTCTTGTGTTTCTCCCCTTCAGGTGTGTGTAAATCCAGAAGATTCCAAACATTCTAAAACTTTAAAAGGTAAAGGGACCCCTGACCATTAGGCCCAGTCGTGACCGACTCTGGGGTTGCGGCGCTCATCTCGGTTTATTGGCCGAGGGAGCCGGCGTACAGCTTCCGGGTCATGTGGCCAGCATGACTAAGCCGCTTCTGGTGAACCAGAGCAGCGCACGGAAACACCGTTTACCTTCCCGCTGGAGCGGTACCTATTTATCTACTTGCACTTTGATGTGCTTTCGAACTGGAAGGTTGGCAGGAGCAGGAACTGAGCAATGGGAGCTCACCCTGTTGCGGGGATTCAAACCGCCGACCTTCTGATCGGCAAGTCCTAGGCTCTGTGGTTTAACACAGGGACGGGCCACCCGCGTCCCTTCTAAAACTTTAGGAAGAGGAAAAAAGATCACAAGCAAACTGAAGATGACTTGCTGATTGCAATGTGAAAAAAGTAAAGAAGACATTTTGCGGCTGAACCCTGAAGGTGGCAATGATAAGAAAGAGGTAGCCCATCCCTGCCGGCTATTGCAGGTCCAGGATACTGCATGAAATTGTATGCTTTCTCTTAGCAAAGTTTCTGAGAGCCAATGGAATGTAGTGGGTAGAGTGCTGGACCAGGACTTTGGAGACCAAGGGTTCAAATCCACAATCTGCCATGAAGCTCACAAGGTGACTTTGGGCCAGCCACTATCTCTCAGCCTAAATGACCTCATAGGCTTGTTGTGAGGATGAAATGAGGAGAGGGACCATTACACCACCTTGAGCTCATTGGAGGAAAGGTAGGATATCGATATAATAATACTGAAAATATAAAACCTACGATTCCCAAGGAGGTTGTTTTGAGCCATTTTGGTCATTCAATTGTTTTTTCAGAAGAACTTAGAACTTGAAAGCCTAATGTGGTCCCCATCTGTGCTTCCAGGGACTTCTATAGTCGGGACACCACTAAAGAGGAGTTCCTTTCCTGCGTCACTGAACAAATTAAACCTGCTGGCAAGACAACCCTCCTCCTCCTCCTCCTCCTCAGCATGTCTCTAGTTGTAAAAACACTCCCCTGATGCATCACTGTATAATGGTACCTCGGTTTAAGAACAGCCCTGTGTACGAACTATTTGGTTTATGAACGCCACAAAACCGGAAGTAGTGTCCCGGTTTGCGAACTTTACCTCGGTCTACGAATGGAACCCGAACAGTGGAAGGGCACCGGCGGCAGGAGGCCTCATTAGGGAAAGTGCACCTTGGTTTAAGAACAGTTTCGGTTTAAGAACGGATTTCCGGAAGGGATTAAGTTCGTAACCTGAGGTATTTGTTCGTAAACCACTGTATTTGTCTAGGTAGGCAAGATCACCTGGGTCAGGATGGTCCAACGTGCAGCCTAAGGCCTCAAGGCCTTTTTTGGTGGCCCTCAGCAACATTTGACACCCCCTCCAGCCCTTCCACTGCCTTCCCAAAGCCAGGTAAGTGAGACACTGGGCTTTGGGAAGGAAGTGAGAGGCCTCTAGCAACGAACATGGTACCAGTTTAAACAAATGGATCCTGTTTAATTTATGTGGAAATTGGGAAAAGTCTCAATGAAAGAGGAACTGGTACCATGTTCACTCATTAGTTGAACGAGTAGAGCAAAGGTCGGCTGGTTGTGCATCCTACTTTATTAAGGAAGTTTAGACTGCGGTCCCAGAAGCCAAAACTCTCTCACTGACATTATCTGCATGACAGGTGATTCAGCTCAAATGTTCTCCTTTCTCTTTGTCATCTTCTGCCTTGTACAAAATAATTGATGAGAGCGTCAGCTGAGCCCAAGGCCCATCAGCTTCCTTCCCACAGCTTTGTAGCCATATGTGATATGATCATAGCTCTGCCTGGCAGAGTGATTCATTTTCCTGTGAATTAGTAAGAAGGGATAATGATCAGTGGGCTTGATCCATCTGGTGCCTCGCACAAAAGCCCCTGATCTTCCAGCTTCACACCAACTGGCCACAAAACACAAGGGGAGTCCCATTCTAAAACTGCATTGGCTGCCCTAAAACTGTAGTGGCTGGTGAACAGCAGCTAGCCTTCTGAAATTTGGCAGGATTCGTGCTCTCAGAAGGGGGCGACCACTCATGTACAATAAAGCTCTGTCCCTGGTACCTGCCAGTCCAATATTTTCTAATTATGAAGCAGAGAACAGGGCCTGTGATGCCTATTTATGGTCCTTAAGATAACCTTAAATGTCCTCCTGGGCCTTCAAAGGTTAATGCCACGGAGGCAGATAGCCAGCCAAATTGCTATCAGTGTTGGATTAATGTAATCTGCTCTGATCATCTCACTCCTCCAGCATTTCGGTGGCTGCATTTTTTGCTAATTACAGTTTCCTAACCACCTTTCAAGGCGGCTCCAGATAGAAAACATGGCAAAAGACATGAATGCAGCTAGTGTATGAGTGATTGAGATCAGATTCACCTTCTCTGGTTGGTGAACTACTACCCCAAACTGGTAAATGTATTCCTAATCACCAATGTCACCTGGACATTCAAGGACAATGTTGGGTACAGGGGGTGCCCTGCCTCCAAACTGCACTCTTCCTGAAAAAAACAAGAACATAGTCTCATTCCAAAGAGGTTGCATGCTACCACTCAGACAAGCATAACTCCCGGTCAACAACCCTTGCACTTTGTCTGGCTCCGGATCAAGTTCTGCCTTGTTCCCCCCTCACCTAGACTACGTCCCAAGGCTTGCATGATGATGGAAATTATAGGTAGAGCTATGTGTCGTCTGCATATTGATGATTTGTTGTTGTTTAGTCGTTTAGTCGTGTCCGCCTCTTCGTGACCCCCTGGACCAGAGCACGCCAGGCACTCCTGTCTTCCACTGCCTCCCGCAGTTTGGTCAGACTCATGCTGGTAGCTTCGAGAACACTGTCCCACCATCTCGTCCTCTGTCGTCCCCTTCTCCTTGTGCCCTCCATTTTCCCAACATCAGGGTCTTTTCCAGGGAGTCTTCTCTTCTCATGAGGTGACCAAAGTCTTGGAGCCTCAGCTTCAGGATCTGTCCTTCCAGTGAGCACTCAGGGCTGATTTCCTTAAGAATGGATACGTTTGATCTTCTTGCAGTCCATGGGACTCTCAAGAGTCTCCTCCAGCACCATAATTCAAAAGCATCAATTCTTTGGCGATCAGCCTTCTTCCTTTGTCCATGGAGTTTTCTTGGCAAGGATACTGGAGTGGCTTGCCAGTTCCTGCTCCAGGTGGATATCGATGATAGGTCAGCTAAAACCTTTGGCTAACCTATCACAGCAATTTCATGTAACATTCATGGTATGGGGAACACCATAAGGCAAAGTCCTTAGAGTGGATTAGTAGTTCCCCAGCAACACTGTAATATTGTTTTGCTGTCCCACCTTACCAAGACGACTGTCAGGGAACTGCCATCGGCTCAGGGGCGAGAGGGGAAAAGCCAGATGGATTACAGAGAGCCCCCAAAGATCGTGGGAAGCAGCTCCTCCTCAGTGGAGGAGAGTAACCACGCCTCTAGTGGAGAGGAGCTTCAGGGCTCGGAGGAGGTGAGGCAGTGCCAGGACACCTTGCCTGGGCAAAGTGGGGAGGAGAGAGGTCCCCCGTTACCCACGCCTTCCTTGCGCAGTAGGCTTCCGCGCAGAGAGGGGAGGCACAGACTGGGCGTCAAGAAACTACTCTGCTGGGGAAGGTTTAAGGACCACCCATTCTCAGATTCTGCCAGTGAATGAGCAAGACACGGAACAGAGGCGCTCTGCATTCTAAAGGTTTTTATCACCAATAAGAAAGCTTTAAAACAGACTATTGAAGCATATTGCCTGATTGCTCTCGAGTAACCAACCGATACCTCTAACAACAACCAAGAAAAATGCCATTATCTTTTTTTTTAATAATATTTATTAAAGATTTTCAAATATAGCAAAAAAAGAAAAACATCCAAATTTAAGACCTTATTTTCAATGGCATCTTTCCAGGACTTCCCCTCCCCTCCCCCTCTTGTATTCCAATTCTTTCAAATAAATTCAACAAATTCTTACCCCAAGTTTTAAAATTATTATCATTGTCCCAATTTAAAAATATTTTCCCATCCCCTAAAATCGACCTGTTCCCTTCCACGAGTTCCCCTCTTTAATATGCAATACAGATTAGAATAAAAAAAAATAGAAAAAAGAATAAAATGTAATTTAACACCCTTTGGATTCCAAATTTCCCCCCCCCCTTTCCCGGTTGCATTCCCAATGTCCATCAATGTCCACTGTCATCCTGGAGCTCCCATATCTAAACCATAATCTTTCACCAGTCCACTTTGCCGTCTTTTTAATAGTCTTTGCCGTCTTTTGGTCATCTTTAATTTCGAATGTCCAATCTTGGAAGGAGTCTGTCTCAAAAAGGTCCATTTTTTCCATCCAGATCTTTGTATTTAAGAGTAAAAACTCCAATTTTATTTCTTTAGACCTTTCAGATCTGGATGTCCCAAATGTTCCCACTTCCAACTTTGTCCAGTTCTTGTTATTCTTGTTGTTCTTGTTGATCTCTCTCCTCCTTTTTTTTTCCCCCTGCTCTCCTGCACAAATGTTCTAGTTCCAAAAGCTTCTAATTCCTCTGCAGAGGCTTTGTTATTCAGGAACGAATAGCTCCTCTAGAGGGATTGTAGTAACTCAGTTTCCTTCCCGATCACACCCAACAGTCAAAGTAACTTATTATTCCTTGTTTTAAACAATTTATATCCAATTTGTAACAAATGTAACCAGCAAAGTCCTCGTAACAAAGTTCTCTTTTTGTTCTTCCGCTTTGACAGCTGTCAAAACCTCTATTTCTCCTCTCCCGGCGCTCTCACGGCTCGCTCCCGGGGTTTCGGGGGGGGGGTTGCATTTTAATTCACATTCCACTTTTCTCCTCCAGCCCAGTCTTGTAATTTTCCATCGCGAAATTAATGACTTTATCAAAATAAGGTTGCACTCTATCTTAGTTGTCAAATCCTTTGCTTTAACTCCTCTACAACAGGGGGGAGGCTGACTTCCTTTTTGCACCTCCCCGCTCGCTCCGATTTTTTTTTTTAAAAAAAAAATTCCCCTTTTTAATCCAAGTTCCAATTACTCACGGGTTATTCTTTTAAGTCCAAATTTTCAATGGAAGAAGCCAGCGCTCTCCGTCGAATGGCATGCGGCTTCGCTCGGCAGGGAAAGCGGAGGACTCATAGCACCCCCCCCCCGTCACCCGCTCCGCAGCCTTTAAAAAGGCTCCTTCGCGGGTCGGGGGGCGCAAACGGTGCCCGCCGAGTCACCATGCCCATGGGTTTCAGCGCCCATGGTTTTTAAGGGTCCCCGCGTCGCCAGCGCGGTAGGACCCAGCCCCTGCCGAGCAGGCTCCCTCCAGAGCTCGGAGGGAGTCCGCCATTCGGCGATGGCGCCAACCCGGAAGTCAAAAAATGCCATTATCAATGATGTCGAAAGCTGTTGAGTTTTCCAGGAGACTTAGCAATGCCATGCTTCTCCTACACAATCTTGGGCAGTTTTGAGGATGCCCAGAGAAATGGCAGGAGGTGGTGTTGGTCAAGAACCCCTACCCAACACTTGGCCTACCACATTTCACCATCTCACCCACTGCCACCAATTTGTGGAGTATAACTTACTGATTCCACCTTCTCAGTATATAAAGTGATACCTCGGTTTCCGAAAAGCTTAATTCCCGAACAACTTGGAACTCGAACGCTGCAAAGTCAGTGTTCCAGTTTGCAAACTTTGCTTCAAAAGCCAAACGTGCTCCGTTTCGAGTCCTGAGCTTCTGTTTTTACAGTGGCACTGCTAATTTGCATCCTCCCCCCATTATAATTCAAGTCTTCTGTTTCCGATTGCAGTGTTCTGAGGTGATATTTGGAGCTTATATTTGGTGCTTTTGTTTTTGCTCTTTATTTTGTGTTTTTTTGTTTTTGAACTTAATTCGTTCTGGAATTGTTTTTGAACTTAATTCATTCTGGAGGTCTGTTCTTAACCTGAAACTGTTCTTAACCTGAAGCACCACTTTAGTTAATGGGGCCTCCTGCTGCCGCTGCACCGCCACGCAATTTCTGTTCTCATCCTGAAGCAAAGTTCTTAGCCCGCGGTACTATTTCTAGGTTAGCGGAGTGTGTAACCTGAAGCGTATGTAACCTGAAGCGTGTGTAAGCCAAGGTACCACTGTAATTTGTTTTTGTGACTGTGTGGAATCCAGTTCAGCTACTGACTGACTGACTGATTGTGTGACTGCGGAAATGGATAAAAGCCCCCCGTCCAAACAATGACTATCATCAGTGCAGAAAAAAAGTGTAAGAAAAAGAATAATTTTAATTTTTGTCTTCTACAATACAGTCTTACTTATTTTATAGTACAGCACATTGATTATTGCTTTCATTTTATGAATCAATGGTCTTGCTAGATAATAAAATTCATGTTAAATTGCTGTTTGGAATGGATTAATCCGTTTTGCATTACTTTCTTTGGGAAAGAGCGCCTTGCTGTTGGAACACTTTGGTTTTGGAACGGACTTCCGGAACAGATTAAGTTTGAGAACCAAGGTTCTCTGTATCCCTACACTGTACCCCTGTAGGATCCATGTTTCATATAGTTCAAATAAAATGTACCAGCTTTATCTAACCCTCTTAACTTACATTTAGTGCCATTTAAATCCAGCTTGTTCCTTTAACTACACAAAAGAAGCAGATTTAACAGCTTGTTTCTTTAACTATGCACAATGAGCAGATTCAGAGATCTGTATCAAACTAATATGATACCGTTTAATATAGTTTTATAATATAATAGGATATAATATTATATCAACTTGCAGCAATGTTATTAAACAACACTTGGTTTGATAATTGCTTAATTGGGTCACTGTAACTTGAAGAGATCTTATTTTTGCTTGAAAACCAAGGCTGTTGCTTCAAAAGAGGTGGCTATATATGCTTGACCTCGTTCTCACCCTCACGGAAAGTTAAAGGAAAATTTCCCTTTATCTTCCTACATAGTTTTTCTGGTCTCTCTGATAAGGGTCTCACTGAAAGGATGCAAGGTAGAAGACAGTTTCTTAGCCATCACTCACATTAGACTACTCTGCTTCTTCAGGATGCAGCTGACCCTCAGACAGGAGGAAAAGAAGATTGCAGAGAAGCTGGATGAATTCTTTGCATCTGTCTTCACAGATCTCAGCACCTGAGCTAACTTTTGCAGGACAGGAGTCTGAGGAACTGAGGCAGATAGTGGTGTCAAGAGACGAAGAAGGCCTAACAGACAAAATCAAAACCGACAAATTGTCTGGGTGATATCAACGCGAGAGTTCTCAAATAAGTCACATTTGAAATTGCTGATCTTCTAACAACAATACGTAACTTGTCCCTCAGATCAGCTTCCATACCTGAGGACTGGAAAGTAGTCAATGTAACACCGATTTATTTATTTTTTAAAGGGTCTGGGGGATCCTGGAAATTAAAGGCTGGTTAGCTTAACATCTGTCCCAGGGAAACTGGTGGAAAGTATTGTTAAGAGATAAAATGACCAAGCATATAGAAGAACAAGTCTTACCGAAGAACAGCCAGCATGGTTGCTGCCAGAGCAAGCCCAGCCTCATGGAGCTATTAGAGTTCTTTGGGAGTGTCAACTAGCAGATAGATATAGGTGATCCGGTTGAGATAGTGTTCTTGGACTTTCAAAAAGCGTTCAACAAATTAGCTCAAGAAAGACTCCTGTGTAAGCTTAGCAGTCAAGGAATATGAGGAGAGGTCCTCTTATGGATCCAGAATTGGTTAAGTTGGAGGAAGCAAATTGTAGGAATAAATGGCTAGATCTTCAATGGAGAGGTGCACAAACTGAAGTCCCCTAAAGATCAATATTGAGATCTGAGCTTTTTAACTCGTTCACAAATGATCTAGAATTAGGAGTGAGCAGTGGCATGGCCACGTTCCCTGATGATACTAAATTGTTCAGGGCTATTAGAACAAAAAGATTTTGTAAAGAGCTCCAAAAGGACCTCTCCAAATTGAATGAATGGGTGGTGAAAGGGAGGTGAAAGGAGCCAGGCAGAGGGCCGTTTCAGTAGTGGCATCCACCCTGTGGAACGCCCTCCCATCAGGTGTCAAGGAAATAAACAACTATATGACATTTAGAAGACATCTGAAGGCAGCCCTTAGGGAAGTTTTTAATGTTTGGTAATAATAATATAATAATAATATTTTATTATTTCTACCCCGCCCATCTGGCTGGGTTTCCCAGGCCATTTTGGGCGGCTTCTAACAAAAGATTAAAAACACATGAAAGACTGGGTATCTGAAGAAGTGTGCATGCACATGAAAGCTTATACCAAGAACAAAATTAGTTGGTCTCTAAGGTGCTACTGGACATTTCATATATATATATATATATATATATATATATATATATATATATATATATATATTTGCTTTCGTAGATTTTCACGGGTACAGGAATGCAGGTTTTGGTGTCCTCGGGTGTCTTCCCGTGTAAAAGTTGGGGTGTCTAGGCGACGTTTCGACGAGGTCTCACTCGTCATCTTCAGGCTGGTGCTTTCGGCTTCTTGTTACTGGAACAGAGCAGGATCTCAGTGTTTGAGTTCCTATAAATACTGTAGAGGGGGTGTGGTGTATAGCCTCCAATGTTCTGGGCAGAGAGGAAGTTCCCAGGCTAGTGTGCCTTTTCTTCTTTTGTTCCTTAATTACTTGAGAGATATCTTGAGTGATTTCTTGAGTGATATCCTGAGTACCACTTAGGTGGGTCATTAGGTGTGGATTAGTTGTTAAAGTCTTTGTGTCTTGACCTCTTGAACTTTGTGAAGAGTTTTCCTGAGAAGATGGCTGTACTGTACTTAGTTGTGCTCTGGCTTGGCTTCGTGTATAGGGGCGAGCTGTGGTTTTGTGGCTTGTGTCAGCCAGATCTGTGTAGGGATTGCAGGGGGGTGCAGCATCCGGAGGTGCCACCATGGATTGGCTACTGGATGGTGTCTGTAATTCATCTGTGGAGAGGGTCTGGGTTTGGGTCTGGTGTGGTTGATTGGTGTTGGCGTTCTGTGTGCCTCTGGATCTGGTGTCAGTTTTTGTGGGGAGGGCTAATTTCCAGATGTCTGGCAAGCGGGATGTGTCGTCACGCTTGTTCATGTTGTGAGGGTGTTTCTCTATCTCGATGGCTTCCATGATTATTCTCTTGTGGTGATGTTCCGTGTTAAAGAGCAATTTGGAATCTGCAAAATTAATTTCGTGTCCTGTTTCTTTCATGTGTTGGAAAAGAGAGGAAGTTTTTTCTTCTTTTTTGACGGCATTCTTGTGTTCTGCGATACGTGCATTTATTCGTCTGTTTGTTTGTCCAATGTACGTGGCTGGGCAGACTTTGCAGGGTATTTCATAGATCCCTTGGTTTTCCAACTGGATTTTATCCTTGGGGTTTCTGAGGATATTGGCTATTTTTTGGTTGGTGCAAAAGGCTGTTTTGATATTGTGTTTATGGAGGATTTTGCTAATTTTATCTGTAGTGCCCTTGATATAAGGAAGGAGGGCCATGCCATTGTTTTCTTCTGTGTCTTGGTTTTTGGGGGGTGTTTCCTTTTGGATTAGCTTCGTAATCCTGTTTTGCTGGTATCCATTGGCAATTAACACGTTTGAGAGATTCTGTAACTCAGTTGTCAAGTGGTCTTTGTCAGCCAGGCGTTTGGTTCTGGAGATGAGAGTCTTGGCTACGGAGTTTATTTGTGCAGGGTGGTGGTGTGATTGTGCATGTAAGTAGCGGTTGGTGTGTGTTTTTTTCCGGTAGATAGTGTGTCCTAGGGAGCCATCAGGTTTTTTGTAGATTAGGACGTCAAGGAAGGGAAGTTGGTTGTTGGCTTCTATTTCCATAGTGAATTGTATTTTGGGGTGTAAGTTGTTGAGATGTGTGAGGAAGCTATCCAGTTTTTCCTTCCCGTGTGGCCAAATTACAAAGGTGTCGTCAACATATCTGAGCCAAAGTTTGGGTTTGTGTTCTGACTTGTCTAAAGCATTGGTTTCAAAGTGTTCCATGTACAGGTTTGCGATGACCGGTGAGAGGGGTGATCCCATAGGTGCTCCTTCTATCTGTTTGTATCTTTGTCCATTGTGGATGAAGTACGTGTTGGTTAGGCAGTGGTTGGTCAGGTCCAAGATGTATTCGGGGGGATTGTATTTGTTTTGAATAGCTGTCAAGGCTTCATTAATGGGCACTTGTGTGAAGAGAGATACAACATCGAAGCTCACAAGTAGGTCATTAGGATGTAGGTTTTGCTTCTTTATTGTTTCTATGAACTGGAAGGAGTTTGGTACGTGTGAAGAGATGGATTCTGCATAGGGCTGAAGTTGCTTGGCGAGAAATTTAGCGAGATTTTGTAGAGGTGAGCCTATGGAGCTGACTATTGGTCTGAGTGGTGTTCCTTCTTTGTGTATCTTGGGGAGGCCGTAGAGTTTGGGGCATCTGGATGATTTTTCTCTGGGGATGATTCTTAGCTGGATTTCTTCACTGATAGGAGAGGCTTTTATTTTGGATTTGGTGGTTTTTTCCAGGTAGGTGGTGGGATCTGTTTTTATAGGTTTGTAGGCAGGATCTTGGAGTAGATTTGATAGTTTTGCTTGGTAGTCCGATGTGTTCATCACCACTGTGGCATTACCTTTGTCTGCTGGGAGAATGATTATGTTGTTGTCTTTCCTCAGGTTGGTGAGTGCTTTCTGTTCTTCTTTGTGTAAATTGCTTCTGGGTGGTTTGCTGGAGCAGAGGATGTTGGTGACTTCAAGTCTGATTTTATTGGCTTCATCTGGGTTGATTTTGGTTAGGCTAGCTTCGACTCCGCATATGATGTTTTCCGTGGGGATGCGTCTCGGGGCGACTGCAAAGTTGAAACCTTTGGAGAGTACTTTGGTTTCAGTTGTGGTGAGGATCCTGTCTGATATGTTATGTACTGTTTGTTTCATGGGTTGCTGTGGAGGGTGGCTGGGCTTCTGGCGTTTCTCTAGTTTGTGGAGTTTGTTGGTGTGTGTGTCTGTCTTATGTGAGGTCTCCGTTTCAGCTCTCCAGACGGCTAGTTGTTTGCATTTGTCCCAGAGTGCAGGGTGGATTTTGTTACAGAGTTTGAGGTGAAGAGTGAGTAGATCTTTGTTGGTTTGGTCTAGTAGGTATCTTTTCTTGTGTAGTTCGTTTCTGATTAGGGATAGTTCAGTTCGTTTCAGGATCCTTTCGGTGGCTGGGGTTTTAGAATGGAATTTAAGTTGGAAGCATGTGGGAATTAAGTTGTTGTCTCGGCAGTTGCGTAGGAACAAGAGATCACATAAGATGGTGGCTCTTCGGACTTCTAGTTTCTCGTAGGTTCTTGTCAGCTGGAAGGTTTCCTCCCCGTAGAGGTAAGATATTTGCTTTCGTAGATTTTCACGGGTACAGGAATGCAGGTTTTGGTGTCCTCGGGTGTCTTCCCGTGTAAAAGTTGGGGTGTCTAGGCGACGTTTCGACGAGGTCTCACTCGTCATCTTCAGGCTGGTGCTTTCGGCTTCTTGTTACTGGAACAGAGCAGGATCTCAGTGTTTGAGTTCCTATAAATACTGTAGAGGGGGTGTGGTGTATAGCCTCCAATGATCTGGGCAGAGAGGAAGTTCCCAGGCTAGTGTGCCTTTTCTTCTTTTGTTCCTTAATTACTTGAGAGATATCTTGAGTGATTTCTTGAGTGATATCCTGAGTACCACTTAGGTGGGTCATTAGGTGTGGATTAGTTGTTAAAGTCTTTGTGTCTTGACCTCTTGAACTTTGTGAAGAGTTTTCCTGAGAAGATGGCTGTACTGTACTTAGTTGTGCTCTGGCTTGGCTTCGTGTATAGGGGCGAGCTGTGGTTTTGTGGCTTGTGTCAGCCAGATCTGTGTAGGGATTGCAGGGGGGTGCAGCATCCGGAGGTGCCACCATGGATTGGCTACTGGATGGTGTCTGTAATTCATCTGTGGAGAGGGTCTGGGTTTGGGTCTGGTGTGGTTGATTGGTGTTGGCGTTCTGTGTGCCTCTGGATCTGGTGTCAGTTTTTGTGGGGAGGGCTAATTTCCAGATGTCTGGCAAGCGGGATGTGTCGTCACGCTTGTTCATGTTGTGAGGGTGTTTCTCTATCTCGATGGCTTCCATGATTATTCTCTTGTGGTGATGTTCCGTGTTAAAGAGCAATTTGGAATCTGCAAAATTAATTTCGTGTCCTGTTTCTTTCATGTGTTGGAAAAGAGAGGAAGTTTTTTCTTCTTTTTTGACGGCATTCTTGTGTTCTGCGATACGTGCATTTATTCGTCTGTTTGTTTGTCCAATGTACGTGGCTGGGCAGACTTTGCAGGGTATTTCATAGATCCCTTGGTTTTCCAACTGGATTTTATCCTTGGGGTTTCTGAGGATATTGGCTATTTTTTGGTTGGTGCAAAAGGCTGTTTTGATATTGTGTTTATGGAGGATTTTGCTAATTTTATCTGTAGTGCCCTTGATATAAGGAAGGAGGGCCATGCCATTGTTTTCTTCTGTGTCTTGGTTTTTGGGGGGTGTTTCCTTTTGGATTAGCTTCGTAATCCTGTTTTGCTGGTATCCATTGGCAATTAACACGTTTGAGAGATTCTGTAACTCAGTTGTCAAGTGGTCTTTGTCAGCCAGGCGTTTGGTTCTGGAGATGAGAGTCTTGGCTACGGAGTTTATTTGTGCAGGGTGGTGGTGTGATTGTGCATGTAAGTAGCGGTTGGTGTGTGTTTTTTTCCGGTAGATAGTGTGTCCTAGGGAGCCATCAGGTTTTTTGTAGATTAGGACGTCAAGGAAGGGAAGTTGGTTGTTGGCTTCTATTTCCATAGTGAATTGTATTTTGGGGTGTAAGTTGTTGAGATGTGTGAGGAAGCTATCCAGTTTTTCCTTCCCGTGTGGCCAAATTACAAAGGTGTCGTCAACATATCTGAGCCAAAGTTTGGGTTTGTGTTCTGACTTGTCTAAAGCATTGGTTTCAAAGTGTTCCATGTACAGGTTTGCGATGACCGGTGAGAGGGGTGATCCCATAGGTGCTCCTTCTATCTGTTTGTATCTTTGTCCATTGTGGATGAAGTACGTGTTGGTTAGGCAGTGGTTGGTCAGGTCCAAGATGTATTCGGGGGGATTGTATTTGTTTTGAATAGCTGTCAAGGCTTCATTAATGGGCACTTGTGTGAAGAGAGATACAACATCGAAGCTCACAAGTAGGTCATTAGGATGTAGGTTTTGCTTCTTTATTGTTTCTATGTTCTCTTTATTCTATGTTCTTCTTTATTGTATGTTCTATGTTCTTCTTTATTGTTTCTATGTTCTCTTTATTCTATGTTCTTCTTTATTTTATTTTCTATGTTCTTCTTTATTGTTTCTATGTTCTCTCTGCCCAGAACATTGGAGGCTATACACCACACCCCCTCTACAGTATTTATAGGAACTCAAACACTGAGATCCTGCTCTGTTCCAGTAACAAGAAGCCGAAAGCACCAGCCTGAAGATGACGAGTGAGACCTCGTTGAAACGTCGCCTAGACACCCCAACTTTTACACGGGAAGACACCCGAGGACACCAAAACCTGCATTCCTGTACCCGTGAAAATCTACGAAAGCAAATATCTTACCTCTACGGGGAGGAAACCTTCCAGCTGACAAGAACCTACGAGAAACTAGAAGTCCGAAGAGCCACCATCTTATGTGATCTCTTGTTCCTACGCAACTGCCGAGACAACAACTTAATTCCCACATGCTTCCAACTTAAATTCCATTCTAAAACCCCAGCCACCGAAAGGATCCTGAAACGAACTGAACTATCCCTAATCAGAAACGAACTACACAAGAAAAGATACCTACTAGACCAAACCAACAAAGATCTACTCACTCTTCACCTCAAACTCTGTAACAAAATCCACCCTGCACTCTGGGACAAATGCAAACAACTAGCCGTCTGGAGAGCTGAAACGGAGACCTCACATAAGACAGACACACACACCAACAAACTCCACAAACTAGAGAAACGCCAGAAGCCCAGCCACCCTCCACAGCAACCCATGAAACAAACAGTACATAACATATCAGACAGGATCCTCACCACAACTGAAACCAAAGTACTCTCCAAAGGTTTCAACTTTGCAGTCGCCCCGAGACGCATCCCCACGGAAAACATCATATGAGGAGTCGAAGCTAGCCTAACCAAAATCAACCCAGATGAAGCCAATAAAATCAGACTTGAAGTCACCAACATCCTCTGCTCCAGCAAACCACCCAGAAGCAATTTACACAAAGAAGAACAGAAAGCACTCACCAACCTGAGGAAAGACAACAACATAATCATTCTCCCAGCAGACAAAGGTAATGCCACAGTGGTGATGAACACATCGGACTACCAAGCAAAACTATCAAATCTACTCCAAGATCCTGCCTACAAACCTATAAAAACAGATCCCACCACCTACCTGGAAAAAACCACCAAATCCAAAATAAAAGCCTCTCCTATCAGTGAAGAAATCCAGCTAAGAATCATCCCCAGAGAAAAATCATCCAGATGCCCCAAACTCTACGGCCTCCCCAAGATACACAAAGAAGGAACACCACTCAGACCAATAGTCAGCTCCATAGGCTCACCTCTACAAAATCTCGCTAAATTTCTCGCCAAGCAACTTCAGCCCTATGCAGAATCCATCTCTTCACACGTACCAAACTCCTTCCAGTTCATAGAAACAATAAAGAAGCAAAACCTACATCCTAATGACCTACTTGTGAGCTTCGATGTTGTATCTCTCTTCACACAAGTGCCCATTAATGAAGCCTTGACAGCTATTCAAAACAAATACAATCCCCCCGAATACATCTTGGACCTGACCAACCACTGCCTAACCAACACGTACTTCATCCACAATGGACAAAGATACAAACAGATAGAAGGAGCACCTATGGGATCACCCCTCTCACCGGTCATCGCAAACCTGTACATGGAACACTTTGAAACCAATGCTTTAGACAAGTCAGAACACAAACCCAAACTTTGGCTCAGATATGTTGACGACACCTTTGTAATTTGGCCACACGGGAAGGAAAAACTGGATAGCTTCCTCACACATCTCAACAACTTACACCCCAAAATACAATTCACTATGGAAATAGAAGCCAACAACCAACTTCCCTTCCTTGACGTCCTAATCTACAAAAAACCTGATGGCTCCCTAGGACACACTATCTACCGGAAAAAAACACACACCAACCGCTACTTACATGCACAATCACACCACCACCCTGCACAAATAAACTCCGTAGCCAAGACTCTCATCTCCAGAACCAAACGCCTGGCTGACAAAGACCACTTGACAACTGAGTTACAGAATCTCTCAAACGTGTTAATTGCCAATGGATACCAGCAAAACAGGATTACGAAGCTAATCCAAAAGGAAACACCCCCCAAAAACCAAGACACAGAAGAAAACAATGGCATGGCCCTCCTTCCTTATATCAAGGGCACTACAGATAAAATTAGCAAAATCCTCCATAAACACAATATCAAAACAGCCTTTTGCACCAACCAAAAAATAGCCAATATCCTCAGAAACCCCAAGGATAAAATCCAGTTGGAAAACCAAGGGATCTATGAAATACCCTGCAAAGTCTGCCCAGCCACGTACATTGGACAAACAAACAGACGAATAAATGCACGTATCGCAGAACACAAGAATGCCGTCAAAAAAGAAGAAAAAACTTCCTCTCTTTTCCAACACATGAAAGAAACAGGACACGAAATTAATTTTGCAGATTCCAAATTGCTCTTTAACACGGAACATCACCACAAGAGAATAATCATGGAAGCCATCGAGATAGAGAAACACCCTCACAACATGAACAAGCGTGACGACACATCCCGCTTGCCAGACATCTGGAAATTAGCCCTCCCCACAAAAACTGACACCAGATCCAGAGGCACACAGAACGCCAACACCAATCAACCACACCAGACCCAAACCCAGACCCTCTCCACAGATGAATTACAGACACCATCCAGTAGCCAATCCATGGTGGCACCTCCGGATGCTGCACCCCCCTGCAATCCCTACACAGATCTGGCTGACACAAGCCACAAAACCACAGCTCGCCCCTATACACGAAGCCAAGCCAGAGCACAACTAAGTACAGTACAGCCATCTTCTCAGGAAAACTCTTCACAAAGTTCAAGAGGTCAAGACACAAAGACTTTAACAACTAATCCACACCTAATGACCCACCTAAGTGGTACTCAGGATATCACTCAAGAAATCACTCAAGATATCTCTCAAGTAATTAAGGAACAAAAGAAGAAAAGGCACACTAGCCTGGGAACTTCCTCTCTGCCCAGAACATTGGAGGCTATACACCACACCCCCTCTACAGTATTTATAGGAACTCAAACACTGAGATCCTGCTCTGTTCCAGTAACAAGAAGCCGAAAGCACCAGCCTGAAGATGACGAGTGAGACCTCGTCGAAACGTCGCCTAGACACCCCAACTTTTACACGGGAAGACACCCGAGGACACCAAAACCTGCATATATATATATATATATATATATATGAGTCATTAAAAACTTCCCTAACAGGGCTGCCTTCAGATATCTTCTAAATGTCATACAGATGTTTTATTGTGCTTTTAATTCTGTTGGGAGACACCCAGATGGCTAGGGAAACCCAGCCAGATGTGCAGGGTATAAATATATTATTATTATTATTATTATTATTATTATTATTATTATTATTTCTACTACTATAGTCTGAAGCTCAATATAAAACAAAAACAAAAACGAATATCATGGCCACTGGGCCCATCACCTCCTGGCAAATAGAAGGGGAAGAAATGGAGGCAGTGAGAGATTTTACTTTCTTGGGCTCCATGATCACTGCAGATGGTGACAGCAGCTTCTTGGGAGAAAAGCAATGACAAACCTAAACAGCATCCTAAAAAGCAGAGACATCACCTTGCCAACAAAGGTCCGTATAGTTAAAGCTATGGTTTTCCCAGTCATGATGTATGGAAGTGAGAGCTGGACCATAAAGAAGGCTGATCGCCGAAGAATTGATGCTTTTGAATTGGAGGAGACTCTTGAGAGTCCCATGGACTGCAAGAAGATCAAACCTATCCATTCTGAAGGAAATCAGCGCTGAGTGCTCACTGGAAGGACAGATCTTGAAGCTGAGGCTCCAAGACTTTGGGCCACCTCATGAGAAGAGAAGACTCCCTGGAAAAGACCCTGATGTTGGGAAAGATGGAGGGCACAAGGAGAAGGGGACAACAGAGGACGAGATGGTTGGACAGTGTTCTCGAAGCTACCAGCATGAGTTTGACCAAACTGCGGGAGGCAGTGGAAGGCAGGAGTGCCTGGCATGCTCTGGTCCAGGGGGTCACAAAGAGGCGGACACGACTAAACGACTAAACAACAATAATACTAAAATGGCAAATGCAATGTATGTGCAGAAGCAGGAATTCCCCATCCTCCATGTGTCTAGAGCCATTCCATGATTGCTGTAGCCACTAGCATTGTTGTTTCATGCCTAGTGGTCTTTCAGCAATGAAGCTGTTGAGTCCTTCAGCACTGAAGACACTGAGCCAGAGGTCTGTTCATCTGATGAAAATGCTTGCACGCTATTGCTTGCACAGGCCATGCTTGCAGTTGATGAATGCAATTGCATTAATGCTTTGTCCTTACAATTGATAAATGGAATTCTCAGACACAGACAGCAGATAAACGATGGTTCGGACTCCCTCTTTGGCTCTGCAGCTGCTCACCTTTGTAACTGCCAGAGGACCATTGATTAAGAGGGATCAGATTCTTCGCTAGCTTACTAATATCAAAGCAGAAAGATTAATCAAACACTACAGCCTAGCGAAACTTGCCAAGGAAACAACTGCTTCTCTTGATGTATTAAGAATAGACTTTAAGCAATTAACAGAAAGAAGCTCAGGAGCAAAGTCTGGATCCTGATGAGTGCAGAGAGTTTGCTGAAGTCCACTGAGACTTCTGTTCCTAAGAACCATCTTGAAAAACGTTGGTGTTAAGAACAAAAACATTCATTTAATCCAAAGCATAGCTCTCTCACTCTTTTCATTGGGGGGGGGGTGAGGGGAATGGAGATGTACACCGCATATTACTCATAAAACTTGTAATCTTATGTTGATCTGATGGTGACTTAATGAAAGTGAAAATAAAAACAGAGAAACCGTAAAAGGAAGTATCTCGGATATATCCTTTCAGACCTTGTACATGTCGGATTAAAAGAGCACAAGAAGGTGGGAGGGAACCCTACCATGACCCATTAAAAATACATAGATTTGATACTTTGACTCCAAATTAGTTAATTAAAAAAATTATCATAAATCTGCAACTCAATTAATTAATAAAGCAATTGACTTACACTGGAAGGATACACTTGAATTAGGGAAGAGGGGGCACAAATGAAGCACTTTTCAAGTAACTGGTGATTCCAGAGACCTTACACACAAGGCTTGGTGACCCATGGACAAGGTAGGAATCACTTTTGAGGTCAACCTGTGTCACTCACTTTGATTTAAGTGGCTTGGAGGAAACATGAATCAGGAACACCTCCCTCACCACATTAAGGGCATGGCAGGGTGCGGGAAAGAGTTGATAGTAAGGTACAGTGGTACCTCAGGTTAAGAACTTAATTCGTTCCGGAGGTCCATTCTCAACCTGAAACCATTCGTAACCTGAGGTACCACTTTAGCTAATAGAGCCTCCCGCTGCTGCTGCGCCGCCGGAGCACAATTTCTGTTCTCATCCTGAGGTAAAGTTCTGAACCCGAGGTACTACTTCTGGGTTAGCGGAGTCTGTAACCCGAAGTGTTTGTAACCTACTGTATATCTTAATTGGTGGGGTCAGTGTCAGCAAATTAGTGAGAAGACAGAAACATAAATCTCTTGTAATTTTGTACTGACGCCTTTAAAGTTTCCTCACAACATGAGTGTCATTGAGATTTGTTGTTGTTGTTTAGTCGTTTAGTCGTGTCCAACTCTTTGTGACCCCATGGACCAGAGCACGCCAGGCACTCCTGTCTTCCACTGCCTCCCGCAGTTTGGTCAAACTCATGCTGGTAACCTCGAAAACACTATCCAACCATCTCGTCCTCTGTCGTCCCCTTCTCCTTGTACCCTCCATCTTTCCCAACATCCCTTGATGGATCACGGCCTTGCCGTGGCAAAGGGGCTTGAAGAACTCAGAGAAGCTATGAACTATGCTGAGAGGGCACCCAAGATGAACAGGTCATATTGGAGAGTTTTGACCAAACGTGATCCACCTGGAGGAGGAACCGACAAGCCGCTCCAGTATCCCTGCCAAGAAAACTCCATGGACAAAGACAACAGGCATATAAAAGTCATTGAGATACAACAGCTTATATCTTGAAAAGTGGGGGGGGGGGGTCTCACAAGTGTTTGGTTTACTGTACAAACTATTTTCATCAGTTGAGTTAGATCAGGGTCCTGGTCCTTGGTCTTGCTGCAGCCCATGACCCCTCTGGGTGGTTATGAAGTGGAGAAACAGAAACTGTTTTTCCCACAGGTGCAGAGGCAGGACTCTCTTGCCGCAGCTTCATGTGGGAAATGTTAACTAAGCTGTCGAGAGCAAAAGGGGTAGTAATCCCCCCCCCACCAGCTGCCACATTCTCCAAACACCACAACTATGTTTCATTTTGAAGTAACTGTTCAAGCAAATCAAGTCCCTGCTGGATTTCCTTCCCCACCCCATTATAGACTGTGGAAAATACGTTGCCAAATCTAACAATGCATATTCTTGCTAGTTAGCATGTGAAGGGGTTAAGACCATAGAGCTGTATTACTGAGAGGCCGACTCAAACCATAGAAACGTAATTGGTAGAGAAGGCTTTGTGTGATGTCATTTCCTCTCCTCTCCTGGGACAGAAGGAGCAAATAAGCATTTCCTGTTCCTTCTCTCTCGCCAAGCAGTCATGGGAGCAGATGTCTGTCTGCATGTTCCAGCATCAGGCATATGCCTGAGGCTGTTTTTGTTGTAAGCACAAGTATTTTACCTGCATTTATTTTTGCTGCTGTTGCTATTACGGATGAATGTTTGACTGTAGCCTGTTTCTTTGGTAAATGGGCAAACAAGAGCGGGTGATCAGCCTAACGGCTAATTCCTATGCTTTCAATTAAGCATAGGAATTTCAATTAAGCACTGCTTAAGAGGGGATTTAAACTCTGCTGAGAGGGCTTTCTCTTGTGGAAGACAGGGCAAAAGCCCTATACTTTGACAAAGGTCTTTTCACCAGTTGATCCTTTTATTTAAATGGTCCCTCAATTCCAATGCTCTTTCAATGAGGTGGGCCTACTAGCTGGTTTTGTGCGATTCCTAGATCAGAATGGGTTACGGAACACCTTTGGAGACATGTGTAGCTGCAGCGGTTGCTTTGCTTATGGTTTGAATGCACTTTAGAATCACTCTAACTAGGATGGTTGGCACGGGAAATGAAAGTCATGTTTTACTTCCCTGACACATGCAATTCCTTCACCAGTAAATGTTCTATTTTAAATTCCCCCACAGACTGGTGAAGAATCTAGGGCCCTCTCCAGAGTACATCTTGTCTGAATGTGGAACAGACAAGAGCATATGCGCTTCAGGAAGCACAATAGATCACGGGTCTTCGACTGATAGGTAAGGACCCATTAGGTGGGTTGCAACAGAAGCACTATCATCACACAAACTATATGGTAAAAGATTAAGAAATGGGTCCCCAAATGCGTGTTTGAGTTAAAATTGAATCCTGGGTCTGAAAAGGTTGAGGGTATCTGCTGTAGATGATCCATGCAATGAACCAATTCGCAAGCCAGTATAATATATTTTGTTATTTCTTTTAACAAATTTTATATAGCGCTGGATGTTGGTAAAATATCTGAGTAGTTCCAAGGGGCTTTGCAACTGTCACAACTTCCTGTATCTTTTTTTTTAAAAAAAAAATTATTAAGATTTTTAAATACAAGGATAAACATAATAACCAATATAACATGTATCGTAGCATAATTTCATAACTTCTTTGGACTCCCTCACGTCTCCCGCTCCCACTTACATCATTGTAAATTTTTACCAGCAATTTATCATCTTGTTTACATTCTTGTGCCCCATTCATTTAAATATAGTCTAATGGTTCTCCAGAAGATTTATATTTCTCACTTATCATCCCAATTCCATCTAATTTAGTGGTGCTCAATTATTTATGATCTAGCATCCTTCTTAACATTCAACCAAATTACAATATTTTTGCAAATACATCTTAAATTTCTTCCAATCTTCTTCAACCCTCTCCTCTCCCAGGTCACGGATTCTGCCGGTCATCTCAGCCAATTCCATATAGTCTATCAGTTGCATCTGCCATTCTTCCAGGGTGGGTAGATCTTGGGTTTTCCAATGCTTAGCGATGAGTATCCTTGCTGCCGTTGTTGCGTACAGGAAAAAAGTTCTGTCCTTCTTTATCACCCTCTGGCCGACAATACCCAGGAGGAAGGCCTCTGGTTTCTTGGGGAAAGTATACTTAAATACCTTTTTCAACTCATTATATATCATTTCCCAGAAGGCCTTCACTCTAGGGCAGGTCCACCAGAGGTGAAAGAATGTTCCTTCATTTCCTTTACATTTCCAGCATTTGTTGTCAGACAAATGGTATATTTTGGCAAGTTTAACTGGGGTCATGTACCATCTATATATCATTTTCATTACATTTTCCTTCAAAGCATTACATGCAGTGAAGTTCAACCCAGTGGTCCACAACCTTTCCCAGTCCTCAAACATGATGTTATAGCCAATATCCTGTGCCCACTTTATCATAGCCGATTTAACCATTTCGTCTTGTGTGTTCCATTTTAACAGCAAGTTATATATTCTTGAGATTACCTTAGTCTTAGGTTCTAACAATTCTGTTTCCAATTTCGATTTCTCCACCTGGAACCCTAACTTTTTGTCATTTTTAAAGACTTCTTTAATCTGAGCGTAGTGTAGCCAGTCTCGCACTTTATCCTTCATTTTCTCCAAACTCTGCAATTTCCAATTGTCTCCATCTTTTTCTAATATTTCCCAATATTTTGGCCATTTGGCCTCCATATTGGGTCTTTTTCGGGCCTTAGCTTCCAGAGGTGATAGCCACCTTGGAGTTTTGTTTTCCAATAAGTCTTTATATTTTGTCCAGACATTGAACACTGCTTTTCTGACAATATGGTTCTTAAAGGCCTTATTGATCTTAACTTTGTCGTACCATAAGTATGCATGCCAACCAAAAGCATTGTTAAAACCTTCCAAATCTAGTACATCAGTGTCTTCAAGAAGTAGCCAATCTTTTAGCCAGCAGAAAGCTGTGGCCTCGTAGTACAACTTTAAGTCTGGCAGGGCAAAGCCCCCTCTTTCTTTCGCATCAGTTAATATCTTAAACTTAATTCTGGGCTTTTTGCCCTGCCAGACAAACTTAGAGATATCTCTCTGCCACTTCCGGAAGCACTCCGTCTTGTCCACAATCTGTAGTGTTTGAAACAAAAACAACATTTTTGGCAATACATTCATCTTAATAGCAGCAATTCGGCCTAACAAAGAAAGTTTCAATTTTGTCCAACTGTCTAAGTCTCTCTTAATTTCTGACCAACATTTTTCATAGTTATCCTTAAATAGACTCAGATTTTTTGCTGTTATATTTACCCCCACAACTTCCTGTATCAGGTAGTTTTGAATGTTTTACTTTTTTGTGTGTGTGTTTTTTTATATGTGCTGGAAGCTTCCCAATGTGGCTAGGGAAACCCAGCCAGATAGGTGGGGTATACCGTAAATAATAAAATTATTTGGAGTATAGTTAAAGGTCCGTATAGTTAAAGCTATGGTTTTCCTAGTAGTGATCTATGGAAGTGAGAGCTAGACCATAAAGAAGGCTGATCGCTGAAAAATTGATGCTTTTGAATTATGGTGTTGGAGGAGACTCTTGAGAGTCCCATGGGCTGCAAGAAGATCAAACCTCTCCATTCTGAAGGAAATCGGCCCTGAGTGCTCACTGGAAGGACAGATCCTGAAGCTGAGGCTCCAAGACTTTGGTCACCTCATGAGAAGAGAAGACTCCCTGGAAAAGACCCTGATGCTGGGAAAGATGGAGGGCACAAGGAGAAGGGGACGACAGAGGATGAGATGGTGGGACAATGTTCTTGAAGCTACAAACATGAGTCTGACCAAACTGCGGGAGGCAGTGGAAGACAGGAGTGCCTGGCATGCTCTGGTCCAGGGGGTCACGAAGAGTTGGACATGACTAAACGACTAAACAATAACAACAAATTATTATTATTACTACTACAAATGGCTATGCAAATTGCAATATTCCTGCCATATAATTCTTCATGTTTCTCCTTTTCTTCCTCTTTCCCTCTCTTTTAGCGGTTCTGGCTTCTTGTTGCCTCTTATTTCATTGCTTCATGAAGCATCACCCTGGGACGGCTGCATTAAGTGCTGAGTCTGTTTTTCCCCTTTTAACTACAAATACATTTGGAGCCTGCAAATACAGCTTGTTCTTTGATTTATAAAGGTCAGTGGGTGACTGCATAGATCAAAATTTGACTTGTTTTCAATAAAGGTTTAGCTCTGACAATCAATAAGCTCAAGACTTTCAGACTGGAGCCTCCAAGCTCCTTGTTAAAACTCTCTGTCTACAGTCACCTTTGACATCCTGGCTTCACTCCTGCACCATGGGAGCAACAAAAAGAGCATCTTCTGCGACAAACAGCATCTCTTAGGAATATGCTTATAGTTCCAATGTCAAGAGGATTATATACTGTCTCTCAATTAGAAGACGCTGGGCTGCATCCACAGAATGGTGAGCAGAAGGAAAATATCCACAACTGCTTGCTCTTTACACCACGTTATGTGTAGGCCTCCATGGTGCAAAAGAGTGTATGCTAGCAGAATGCATTTGGATTTAGATTCACTTTTCTCCCATCCTGCTCCACCATGAGGAGTAAAGCAACTCTACCATGGGCAGAAGGCATCTTCCACATAAACAAGGGAATCTGTAGTTTCCACATGTTATGTATTCAGTGGTCTGTGTTTGCCTGAGCTTGAGTCTGGACTAAGGATTCTGAGCTCCTGATGTAGCCTTATTGGAGTTCACCGACTGGGTCTGCGTTGCTCCCGGACAGGAGGAAGGAAGTCAAATGACATCGAGGGTTGGTTCAGAGAAAGAGTTCTTTATTTCTGCTCTCCGGAAGAGCAGAAAGGCACTTGCGTGGTCAGTCCACAGCAAGTCCAAAGAAATGAGAGATTACATGCAGTATATATTTCCTCCAGGTACCCTCTCCCTCTTCCCCAGGAATCCAGGCACGTCAGCTTGTACACACAGGTTGACATCACAGATGTTCCTGCTCCGGCACTCTTAACCATAAAAGGGTATTCCTTCCTATACTTCTGACCATAAAAGGATATTCCTTCCTGTACTTCTGACTATAAAAGGATCTTCATGTTCCTACTCTTATCTTGGAGCAAGAGGTCACCATCTCCAAGAACACCCTCTGGCGCTGTTCCCAGACTAGGTCTGTGCGTCTTTTGTGGTCAGGATATACGATAAGGCACAGACGTGTCTTCCCTGTTGTACTGGTACAGTGAAGGCCATCCTTGCCGTCACAAACTGATAAAGGAGAGGGCTCTGAGCACTTGTTTATACAGCTGGGTTTCAGCTCAAGAGCTCAAGTTAAAGCATTTTAGCTAAGGAAAAATAGGGATTTTGGTGCAGTTTCAAACTGCCTGCACAGTCAGTTTTGGGTTTGGGAAACCCATTCCTTCATTGATTCATAGAATCATAGAATAGAATCATAGAATCATAGAGTTGGAAGAGACCACAAGGGCCATCGAGTCCAACCCCCTGCCAAGCAGGAAACACCATCAGAGCACTCCTGACATATGGTTGTCAAGCCTCTGCTTAAAGACCTCCAAAGAAGGAGACTCCACCACACTCCTTGGCAGCAAATTCCACTGTCGAACAGCTCTTACTATCAGGAAGTTCTTCCTAATGTTTAGGTGGAATCTTCTTTCTTGTAGTTTGGAACCATTGCTCCGTGTCCGCTTCTCTGGAGCAGCAGAAAACAACCTTTCTCCCTCCTCTATGTGACATCCTTTTATATATTTGAACATGGCTATCATATCACCCCTTAACCTCCTCTTCTCCAGGCTAAACATGCCCAGCTCCCTTAGCCGTTCCTCATAAGGCATCGTTTCCAGGCCTTTGACCATTTTGGTTGCCCTCCTCTGGACACGGTCCAGTTTGTCAGTGCCCTCCTTGAACTGTGGTGCCCAGAACTGGACACAGTACTCCAGGTGAGGTCTGACCAGAGCAGAATACAGTGGCACTATTACTTCCCTTGATCTAGATGCTATACTCCTATTGATGCAGCCCAGAATTGCATTGATTCGAAACTTGATGTCCAATCACGGAACATTTCAGGATTTGGGCCTCTGCCATTGGCCCTTGAGCTCTTAGTCATGATTCGCAGCCTGGAAGTTTAGACAGCCAATCACGTTTCGAGTGGGAGTGGCCCAGGCTTTTGGGAATGTATATAAGCAGTTGCTTTGCCCCTGTTTCCCAGTTATGTAGTTCAATAAAGGTTCTTGCTGTCAACGCTGTGTCTTGCCTTGTGGAAACCCACCTACACTTCACTGGCGACGAAGCTGGGATGCCAGGCTAGGTATTCACCATGAAACATTTTTGTTTACTATTGGCTACATTGCAGCCAAAAGCCTATTTTCAGCCACTATTCAATCCACACACACGGAGTTATTTTTAAAGCTGCCTCTTAGAGCTAAATAACACATTACATAAAATATGTGATTACATTAACATTAAAAAAAAACAACCTTTTGGAAGTGTCTGCCATTTCACCCACACACCCCAGCTGCTGCAGCAAATATTACCTTTGGGGGCAATTTTCATTGGGAACATGGTGCAGAGACAAAGTCCCATTCCTGATGCTCCACTCCTATGGCTGCTATGAAATAAACATGCATAGAACAGCATAATGTGCACTTTTGCCCTTAGTATTCATATTGTTCTCTGTCTATCTGTGTTTCTCAGATATGACCTTAACTTCTGGTAATCTGGACTGCTCTCTGCCACAGGCACTCCCAGCTCACTAAGTCCTGTTACATCTCCAGCTTCTGACACCTCCTCCTCCCATTCTTATCCCTCTGACCACACATTGTCACCCCACTGCCAATCCCCTGGCTCTGAGCCTTCTTCCCTTGGGTGTTCCCTAGCTGGTTCCTCCCGCCATTCCTTTACATCCAGCCAACCCATGACACCTACAGTCCCTGCGAGGGTGTCCCAGGAGTCATAGGCCATTATGAGCCACCTTCTCTGCAGAGAAGGAGGTCCACTCTCAGTAATAATAATAATAATAACAACAATAACAACAATAATAATAATTTATTATTTGTACACCGCCCATCTGGCTGGGTTTCCCCAGCCACTCTAGGCGGCTTCCACAAAGACCAAAAATACACTAAGATGTCATACATTAAAAACTTCCCTGAACAGGGCTGCCTTCAGATGTCTTCTGAATGTCAGGTAGTTGTTTATCTCTTTGACATCTGGTGGGAGGGCGTTCCAAAGGGTGGGTGCCACTACCGAGAAGGCCCTCTGCCTGGTTCCCTGTAGCTTTGCTTCTCGCAATGAGGGAACCGCCAGAAGGCCCTTGGTGCTGGACCTCAGCGTCCTGGCAGAACGATGGGGGTGGAGACTCTCCTTCAGGTATACTGGGCCGAGGAATGGAAAGAAGCATCAGTGTGGAAAGAAGTATCAGTGGTGCATACCAGCCATTGGAACTCTGATAGTGGAGAAGGCAAAATGTTTGTGTGCCCAGGGAGTGAGCTAGGAGAGACTTAGGATCCACTTCTCTGACATGTCACTGGAATAAGAGGGGGGGAAACACTCTCTAGCCCTGGAGTGAAAGAATGCTGCATAGATTCTAAAGAGTGCCACAAAGATTCAAACGCTACTTCTTGTTGTTGTTTAGTCGTTTAGTCGTGTCTGCCTCTTCGTGACCCCCTGGACCAGAGCACGCCAGGCACTCCTGTCTTCCACTGCCTCCCACAGTTGGGTCAAACTCATGCTGGTAGCTTCGAGAACACCGTCCCACCATCTCGTCCTCTGTCGTCCCCTTCTCCTTGTGCCCTCCATCTTCCCCAACATCAGGGTCTTTTCCAGGGAGTCTTCTCTTCTCATGAGGTGGCCAAAGTACTGGCGCCTCAGCTTCAGGATCTGTCCTTCCAGTGAGCACTCAGGGCTGATTTCCTTCAGAATGAAGAGGTATAGTTATAGCTAATAAGTTGAACTGGGTCTTTGATTGATACAAAGGCTAATCAGAGGCAGAAGCTGAAGCAGAAGAGGAGGGAGGCCAAGAGGCAGAGATCATTCCATCTAGTGAAGAGGCACAGGTGTCTCCCCATGCTGCCATGACAAGCTCCCCTCCCTCCTTGTCTCCCAGAACCAGGAGAGGCATGAAGAATGCTGAAAAGTCAGCTTCACGCAGGCGCAATCTCAGATTGACTGGGGGAAACTTGGAGAGGAGGGAATTTAGATGGCTGTGGGCACGCGGGGACCTCTGGTCTTGGCAACTACCTACTGTGGATGAGCTGCTGTGCTCATTAGGCCTGACAGTCTGCCAAGTCTGTGCAGATTGTATTCTTGCTAATAAAGAGTTAAGTCCAACTTGTTCAGTGTGATTTACCGCTTGCTCTCTCCTGAAAGTAGGATTTTTTCCTTAGAGGTCATTTTCATAACGTTTGTTTTACAAAAAAAATACCAAGACATTGCATGTAATACTAGAAAGTGAAAAAATGTTTTGCATTGTTTTGAAATTCAGCATCACTTTAGAATCACACCATACTGAATTCAGGAGGACTTGCTCCCACCTAAGTGTGTTCAGGTTTGCAGCTGCAAACTTGCTTTGACAGACCAATGGATTTTTTAAATATATATATATATATATTAGCTACCTAAGTACTGTTGATTTATTTTTAAGGCAAGAAAATTCAGTGTCATCTTCTCAGATTGTGGATTGTGCCAGTTCAATCCTTGCTCTATTGGAAATATTAAAATTATTTGCTGACCAGATCCCTAAATAGCCTAGTCCCAACATACACCCAGGGATTCATAATAATAATAATAATAATAATAATAATAATAATTTATTATTTACACCCCGCCCATCTGGCTGGGCGTCTCCAGCCACTCTGGGCGGCTTCCATAGAAACCAAAAATACAGTAAAATATCACACGTTAAAAACTTCCCTGAACAGGGCTGCCTTCAGATGTCTTCTGAATGTCAGGTAGTTGTTTATCGCTTTGACATCTGCTGGAAGGGCGTTCCACAGGGCGGGCGCCACTACTGAGAAGGCCCTCTGCCTGGTTCCCTGTAGCTTTGCTTCTCGCAATGAGGGAACCGCCAGAAGGCCCTCGGCACTGGACCTCAGCGTCCGGGCAGAATGATGGGGGTGGAGACGCTCCTTCAGGTATACTGGACCGAGGCCGTTTAGGGCTTTAAAGGTCAGCACCAACACTTTGAATTGTGCTTGGAAACGTACTGGGAGCCAATGTAGGTCTTTCAAGACTGGTGTTATGTGGTCTCGGCGGCCGCCCCCAGTCCCCAGTCTAGCTGCCGCGTTCTGGATTAGTTGTAGTTTCCGGGTCACCTTCAAAGGTAGCCCCACGTAGAGTGCATTGCAGTAGTCCAAGCGGGAGATAACCAGAGCATGCACCACTCTGGCGAGACAGTCCGCAGGCAGATAGGGTCTCAGCCTACGTACCAGATGGAGCTGGTAAACAGCTGCCCTGGACACAGATTTGACCTGCACCTCCATGGACAGCTGTGAGTCCAAAATGACTCCCAGGCTGCGCACCTGGTCCTTCAGGGGCACAGTTACCCCATTCAGGACCAGGCAATCCTCCACACCTGCCTGCCTCCTGTCCCCCAAAAACAGTACTTCTGTCTTGTCAGGATCCAACCTCAATCTGTTAGCCGCCAAACTTTCCTGTTCACTGATTCAGAAGACCTAGGCCTGACCCGGGAGTATTTGGTGCCCAGGCGGAAACCCCCTGACCCCAGGTGGAATAATGACTCATGACATGTGTTATGGGATTAAAATTGGCCACAACTTTATTAAACTTTCGGATGTAGGAAGACCTTGGCTTAGGCATTGGGCGTTTATCCCTCCCAGTCCCCAACCCCAGTCTGGGGCACATCAGGGTTAATCAATCTGTCTGGGGATTGGGCTGGCTCTGGAAGACATATGTTTAAGCAGAGAGCCCGCCCCCCATTTTGCCGCAACACAGGGGAGAGCACTGGCATACTTTCAGCGTATGGCCAGTGACTCCCCTCAACACAACCCCTTTAACAGGGAACCCTGGGATCGCCGTCGCGGCAGCAGGGGGAGTGTCACCAATTCATGCCCCACCACATTTAGGGAAGATAGACTAAAGGATTTCGCCAAAGTTGTGATGTTTTGCTATGGGGAAGGCAAAACCTGCCAACGCAGGGAAATTCCTTCCCGGTCCTTCAACAGCAACCATCAAAGACCGTAGCAGTGCCCGCATGCCTGTCAAGAAGATATTAACCTGCAATAAAAGGCATAACCAATTTCTCATTCTGGGACCTAAGAAGACCATCTTGCCTCTTCTTCCTCTACTCTCCACGTGGTTTTCCTCCCAGCAGACACATCAGAGCACAGACCAGCAAGCTCTTGTGGCTGGGGAAACCCGGCCAGATGGGCGGGGTACAAATAATAAATTATTATTATTATTGTTGTTGTTTGGGGTCAGGCTGCTTATTCCTGTCCCATATGGTTCCAGAACATATCCCACCTAATTTATCTCCCCATCTTCCATCCAGCTTTGGTACACAGTTGCTTGGAATCTGGTCCACATCCACCAGCTTTAAAATCCTGACGGCTATAAAATGGCAGAGCACCATTATTAAAACTAATCATTGTGTCTGCCCAGCAGCACAACAGAAATCCTCCTGCAACTTCAGATTTGTGCCTGCTACCACACGCACCTCCTCTGGGGCAGATTTTGAAGTGGTGGGGAGTGCAGGGAGGAGGAGAGGGAACAAAAGCTGTGTTGCATGGCCAGATGCTCACTCACCCTGCACTGGATCTGACCCATTGTTTTTTGAAGTAGCAGAATGAACTAGTTACCAGTGATGTACTGGCAGAGATCTTGACAACTACTGTTAAAAGCACGTAAACAGTGCCAAACTAAGCCTGAGCTGGAGCAGCAGATTGCTCAGTGCTAGGTTTAGACTCTCAGCTAATATCTCTGAGCTGCTGGCTGCGGCGACTGTTCCTGCCATCTGTTATTTTCTCTAAATCTGCAAACTGACAAATGTAGCCTGATACAGAGGGATGCCGTACATTTCCATAAACAGACAAGGCTTAAAAAACAAACTAACAAAGCAGCTAATAGTACAATCACTCCGCTCTCCTGCCACCATCTTACTTCCATTTCATCTGCCATGTTCACATATTTACATTTCACAGTGCAGTCGTATCTTGGAAGCTGAACGGAATCCGTTCCAGAAGTCCGCTCAACTTCCAAAACATTCAGAAACCAAAGTGTGGCTTCTGATTGGCTGCAGGAAGCCTCTGCAGCCAATCGGAAGCCGCAGAAGCCCCGCCAGATGTCGTTTGGGATCCAATATATGACTATATGTAGAAGTGTCCTTTCTCTTTCTCTTTCTTTCTCTTTCTCTCTCTCTCTCTCTCTCTCTCTCTCTCTCACACACACACACACACACACTTGACCAGGGATCAATAGACTTTATTTATTTATTTATTTATTTATTTATTATTATTATTATTATTATACTTTATATACCGTCTTGCTCTGGTGAACAACCCGGCCGTTGAATTCTGCACTAGCTGAAGTTTCCGAACAATCTTCAAAGGCAGCCCGACATATAACGCATTGTAGTAATCTAACCTTGCGCTTACCAGAGCATAGACAACAATAGGTAGGCTATCGATGTCCAGATAACCGGGCCACCAGCCGAAACTGATGGAAGGCATTCCAGGCCACTGAGGCCACCTGAGCCGCGAGTGACAGGAAACCATCCAGAGGACCCACAAGCTGCAAACCTGCTCCTTCAGAGGAAGTGTAACCTCAGCTTCAGGATCTGTCCTTCCAGTGAACACTCAGGGCTGATTTCCTTCAGAATGGAGAGGTTTGATCTACTTGCAGTCCATGGGACTCTCAAGAGTCTCCTCCAGCACCAGAATTCAAAAGCATCCATTCTTTGGCAATCAGCCTTCTTTATGGTCCAGCTCTCACTTCCATACATCACTACTGGGAAAACCAGAGCTTGAACTATACGGACCTTTGTTGGCAAGGTGATGTCTCTGCTTTTTAAGATGCTGTCTATGTTTGTCATTGCTTTTCTCCCAAGGAGCAGGCGTCTTTTAGTTTCATGGCTGCTGTCACCATCTGCAGTGATCATGGAGCCCAAGAAAGTAGGAAGCCAGAAGAGGCTGGCAACCAAGCATCTGAAGTTGATATGCTTGCTTAATTGTAAGGGAGGTCCTCATTTTATCTTTAGAATGTCTTCCTGCGCTGACTTCTTTTTTTTAAAAAAAATGTTTTCAGTTAAATAAAATAATGATGAACAGCTAACAGGCACACAGTAGGCAGCCTTCCCACCTTCCTCTGTTTACAGAAAAGTTCAAGGTTTGGGGAAGCACGAGACGCCCACAAAGGCTGCAGAGCACCAGAGAGATTATTTGCAGAATGAAGAAAAAGATACAAATGCACCACAACTCTTAAATGCCGGCTGAATACTTTTCTACTCTGCAGGCAAGTCATAAGACGTATTTCCATAATAATTTAGCTGATTTCTGATTTTATCTTTTTTAATGCTTTTTATTGCATGGTTTTATATAGTTGTTGTAAACCACTCTGATTTTCATTTTTTTATGGACACCATAGAGGTATATAAACGTTTTCCTTTAAAAATAAATAAATAAGTGCAACAGAAAGCTCACACAACACTGATGAGACTTTCTCTGAAATCTCCGCCCCCCCCCCAATGGTAATTTTCCATCACAGTTTCTTTTCTAGGTTGATGGGGAATGGTAAAAAAAAAAAAAAATTTAAGCAAGAGAAATGTTTGGCTCTGTGCTATTGATAAGGTCGCACCATTTATCAAATGATAGTGTTGCCTGCATACATTTGCTAGATGCCTCTGAGGCACAGAGAAACGGGTCTCTGTTTCTTTCTGTTGCCCCTCCCACCTTGAAGTCACCCCATCCTTTGTGGCAGAGATGCTGTGCACAGGTAGCTTCCCTCTCCATGTTAGAAGGTGGCTGTCAAACCTTCCCCCCCCCCCCCCCGTAAGTTGCTTTCAACAACCCAGAGAGGATTAGTGTCCTTCATTTTGAAGGTCACATTACTCCACGCTCTGCAGCGCACATGCCCTGTTTCAGTTGCCTGGCAACTGTTGTATTTTCTTGGTCACACTGACAAGAGGTATTTGATATAATAAATAATGTCTAGCATAGCATCACCTTCTTTTTCTGGTTCTTGTCTCTTCCCTTCCTGTCATAATTTGTAATCCCAAAGTGGCTTTTGTGACTGCAAAAGATGGGGCTGAAAACTGAGCCCGGAGAATGCAGGTGTCCCACACTTCCTGCTTTCTTAATAAACCATTTCTCTTTCCGTGGCTTCTCTCTCTCTCTCTCTCTCTCTCTCTCTCTCTCTCTCTCGTTCTCTCTCTCTCATTCTCTCTCTCTCTCATTCTCTCTCTCTCCAGCCTAGTTGCCATCTGGGATTGAATTCCTGTAACACCCCCCCCCCCAGAAGAAAGGAGCCATGAATAAGTGTGAGTCATCTCTGTTGTCAAAAAACACAGCTTTGAAAATTCCTGCTATAAATTCCGAGGGCTTTCCCTCTCTTCCGAATTAGCAATCTGCCAAATTATTTACCGTGAGATAGAGTCAGCAAACAGCATCGAATTCCACAGTGAGATGAATAACAATCGTGAAGCCACGGCTGTCGACAATGACTTGCTGTTTCTTGTCACTTCTCCCCACCCCCTTTTAATATAAGAGTCAGGAGAAAAGAGGTCAAACTGACATGGTGCAGGTAAACTGTGATTTCTGCCTCTGGAACGGCCATAAAATACAGGGGCATAATTTTCACAATAGCAGCACAAGCAAAAGTTTATTGCAACTCTTGTGTGACACATTTGCATTTTTCTTCTTCTTACATTTATGCCTCACCTTTCTTCCAACATGGAGCCCAAAGCTACATACCTGGAGTTCCCAGGTGGGTCACCCATCCAGGCACTGACAAGATTCCACCTGCTTCGCCTTAGCAAAGTGATGGCCCCATATGTCTTCAAACCCAGACCCAGAGACACTCTGGCATATTTTGAACATACAGGCAACTCCCAGCCCTGAATCTTGCAGTAGCAGAGACAGGGATGCTAAACTGAATAAAATATTGGGGGGAAAGGTAAGCCCCACAACCCATAATCTATCACATGACGACATCATTTTATTATTCATACCACACCCATCTGTGGTTGATGGCAATGCCCATCAATTTTGGGGGGGCGGCCCCCTAAAATATTTTATGGGGGGCAAAGGAACCTCGGCCCCTAGGAGTTGGCTCCTATGAGTGGAGATGTTTGACTGACCCAGAGTAATTCATCTCAGTGGGGATAAAATAATTTTAAAACAAAATCAAAGTGGAATACAAAGAGAGAGGGGAAATCCTTCCCTCCTTCCTGCCCTGATGACATGAGCCCAGCAGGTTTTTGGGGAAAGGTGGTTTGTATTCCTCTCTCCCCAGACATCTGGACTGCTCCACCCATTCCAGATTATTTTATGCAAGAGCACAGAGCGCAGACATGGGGGAGAAAAGGAAAGGCAAAAATCAAAAAGTGATGTTGTTGTTTAGTCTTTTAGTTGTGTCCGCCTCTTCATGACCCCCTGGACCAGAGCACGCCAGGCACTCCTGTCCTCCACTGCTTCCAGCAGTTTGGTCAAACTCATGCTGGTAGCTTCGAGAACACTGTCCAACCATCTTGTCCTCTGTCATCCCCTTCTCCTTGTGCCCTCCATCTTTCCCAACATCAGAGTCTTTTCCAGGGAGTCTTCTCTTCTCATGAGGTGGCCAAAGTATTGGAGTCTCAGCTTCAGGATCTGTCCTTCCAGTGAGCACTCGGGGCTGATTCCCTTCAGAATGGAGAGGTTTGATCTTCTTGCAGTCCATGGGACTCTCAAGAGTCTCCTCCAGCACCAGAATTCAAAAGCATCAATTCTTTGGAGATCAGCCTTCTTTATGGTCCAGCTCTCACTTCCATACATCACTACTGGGAAAACCATAGCTTTAACTATACGGACCTTTGTTGGCAAGGTGATGTCTCTGCTTTTTAAGGTGCTGTCTTTAAGGTGCAAAAAGTGATAGTGCATATTTATTAATCAGATGAAACAAAGGAAATATGCCCAAGTCTTGCCAGATCCAAAGCCTACCTTAGTAGAGTTGGGGGAGAAATGCAGCTCTCATTTGCACTTCCAGAAAGTGAATGCAAACTGGAACGCAGCTACCCTTTGAAATTCACACTACTCTGATATTTACAAAGCAGTTCTCTAACAAAAGGATTTGCACGAAAACATGTATATTCAGGGAATGTGTGCTTGAAAATGAAAGCAACATACAGAAAAACATTAATTAGGGGGAAACAGCTTCAAAAAATTGTATATTAGGAGAAACGAGCACTAAACACCTTATGAATGTTAATGAGGAAATTAAAATAAAAAATAAAAATAGAATTATAAACTGAATCAGAAATGAGGCGAACAGAAGATTGGAAGAACAGTGGGAAAGTAAAAGCGGCAGGTTCATCCATCCCTACCTGCTTGTTCCTCAAAGATTTATTTATGTAAAACATTTTTTTTTTGTAAAACATTTATTAGCCTCTCTTCAGCCACAGCTTCCAGAGCTACGAAATAATACAGTAAACTCCGAGAGATTTGGCGGGCCGTTAAAAAGTTCGGCACAAAGCAAGCACATCCTAAAAAGCTGTGTGTCTATTAAGGATAAACATAGTAATCTCAGGCCTTTGATTTTCTAATACTACAGGAACTAACCACTCATCAGCTGTAGCAGAAAATGGGCATGGGTGAAAAGGGGCAAAGTATCCTGGACTTGGTTTTGAGGTGAGCAGCACATTGTTCGGGAGCATCAAGTTAGCTGTTGATTCAGCGGACCTGACATTTGCAAGACCCGTTATCTAAACTTACCCATATTACCTTGTCCCCCAATGTTTCCATTTTGAAAAAAATGGTAGTTCCTTATACATACAAAATAACAGGGTGCCTCATATAAGTCACTAAGAATACAAAGTGGGGTTTGTTTTTTACAGTTGTAGCTTGTAAAGAGCTTGCTGAACTAATGCTGCTGGAGACTAAGACAAGGGCTGCAACAGCTTGTCAATCAAATTATAAACTAGATCCACGGGGGAAAGCCGTTTTCCTCCATGGCTGAGGCAGCCTCAGCACTGCCCTCTAATATTTGGTATAGGTAAGGTAAAAAGGCAAAGGACCCGGGGACGGTTAGGTCCAGTCAAAGGCGACTATGGAGTTGTGGCGCTCATTTTACTTTCAGGCCGAGGGAGCCGGCATTTGGCCACAGACAGCTTTCCGGGTCATGCGGCCAGCAGGACTAAACTGCTTCTGGCACAACGGGACAGCGTAACAGAAGCCAGAGCACACAGAAATGCTGTTTGCCTTCCTGCCACAGCGGTACCTATTTATCTACTTGCACTGGCGTACTTTTAAACTGCTAGGTTGGCAGGTACTGGGACAGAGCAACAGGAACTCACCCTGTCATGGGGATTCGAACTGCCAACCTTCCGATCTGCAAGCCCGAGAGGCTCAGTGGTATAGACTACAGCACCACCCGCATCCTCAGCACTGCCCTCTAATATTTGGTATAGGAGCATTTTGGTTACTGTATCTATTTGGCTAGTAAATCCCCCCAAAAGTGAAAGATTTTCTGCAATAGCATCTTGCTGCGTTTAAAAGCTACGCTGCACTCCCCCCCCCAAAAAAAAGTGTGCATTTGACTTCGTGGCAAAGGAGGCATTGCTTCCATGTAATAGTGGTCACATTTCAACCCAGTCTCCAAAAGTCTCACGTTATTTATTTCATTTCGCATGGCAGCCTTGCAACTGCTCACAGCTGATTCCTCGTTCAAAAGACTGAAGCTGTCAGCTGCCACTACTGCTCTCCCTCTCATCCAAAAAGTGATGGATGGTTTTTGAATCAGGTTGGGGGATCATTCCTACAATTCCCAAGGAGACTGATACTGTAGTTTGAAATGTGATAACACTTCACCAGTTGCTTTTTATTCTATTGAAACCTGCAAATGGGATACATTTTTTAAAAAATAAAATAAAATAAAATAAAATCCAAATTATGTTGCCTCAGGCAGATACATTTTAAACCTTGCCATTTGCCTTTGATAGTTTTTCATTAGTATTTATTTCGGAAGAGAGCTGCCATTTCATTACCATAGCAACTCAAAGCAGAAACTATAAATGATGCAAATGGCACACACACTAATGACTCATTCCATAAAGGTGCTGCATTTTAAAGACCACTGAAACTGAGGATCTTTTAGTTAATTTAGTCCAGAAACCCATGTCACACTATGTAAATCAGAAAAATAAAAGATATGGTGAATAAAATGTCTTACAGGAGTTGTAGCTTCTTCAGAAACCTCACTCTGAACCATGGGTCAGCAAACTAAGGGCCGCGGGCTGGGTCAGGCCCAAGTGCCTTCTGGATCCAGCCTGCAGATGGTCTGGGAATTGCTGCGTGGATCACCAGCATGTGCGTTCTTTCCCTCTCCTTCACACGGCGGTGGTGGTAGCGCCTCCTCCCTCCCTCCTCCTGGCTTCTCCCTGCCCTGCCTAGAGGAGGAAGGGGGCTGGGCTTTGTTGGTGCCAGCAGCAGCCTCCATTTTAAGCAGCCCCTCTCTGGAGCCCTTTTGCGCACCACTCATTGTGCCGCCGGCAGCCCCTGCTGCTCACAAGACACAGATAAGCAGCCACCGGGGCTCGTGGTGCTCTTCCATCATCCCCCCCCCAAAAAAAAATAGTCCGGTCCCCCACAGGGACTGAAGGACAGTGGACTGGCCCCCTGCTGAAAAAGTTTGCTGTCCCCTGTTCTAAACTATTGAGAGGTTTAGGGAATGGCACACCCAGTACATCTTCTCTGCAAGCCCATATTTACCTCGTAAGGACCAATTTTGAAACAACTGTTATGTGTTGATGAAAAGTTTGTGCAATTCTCAACCGTCCAGCTTGGCTATGTTCAGCCTTAGCCTCTTCCTAAACCCTCTGATTAGGGATAACGGGAACCAGTATTTACATTGTAAGAAAGATGGCTGAACCGATGCTATTTTGTAGAGATCACTTTTCTATATCATAAAATAGTCAATCTGGCCATTTTATGCAGAGCTAACTCCAAATGGTGTACATCCCTCCACTTAACTTCCACGCTGAGCTGTCCTTTGCCTCGAATGGGGAAAGTGCAACATTTTTTGAAGTCAATTTAAATCTGCTTTCTGTGGAAGTTTTTGTTTGGGTTTTTTAAGTTATGGATTATTATCATAATAAATTATACAGAACTCTTTTTTAAAAAGCTAAGGAAAAGCAACAGAGTCTGTGACACCTAAAAGAAGAACAAATTTATTGTGGCAGAAGCTTTCATAAGCCCACGTCCACAAAAGCTTATGCCTCAATAAATTTTAGTCTTTTTAATCTTAAAGGTGCCACAACAAGACTCTTTGTTGCAAAAAGACTCACGCAGAGCTACCCATCTGAATTATTATTATTATTTTTTTACTGAAAGAATCCATTCGTCTTTGTTTTTGTTTAATTGGGTCCCAACTTCCAAACCACTTTTTTCCCCAAACACTGTTTACATGAAGAAATGAGAGTTTTGTGACATAACATGTAATTCCTTTGTAAGTGAATACATCAGCTAGAAATAAACATGACTGTTGTCCTCACAGAGTGCCTAATATCATATAGTATTTGACAGAAGAAAAGTATTGCAAACAATTTTATTCACATGGATAATATTTCATCACTACAAATCTTTGCCCAGGTTTCATTGCTTCACTGGAAGTAACTACGCTCAGACCCTGTCAGTATGAATATCTCTTTTCAATATGAGTATCTCTCTCTCTCCTTTTTAAGAGGTACAGCACCAGTAAGACTTAGAAGGAGCTATGCTGATTCACACACACACACACACACACACACACCCTGTTCACCAATCCCCAAGAAACCTTTCTTAAATGTCTGTGGGTAACCTGGATCTCCATTTAAAAACAGCCAGTGGGAGCCCTTTTTAAAAGAAATCCATTTGACATCCTTAAAATAAGCAAAACAGCAGCACCACCACAAGGTTTCGAATGCTATTTTCCTTTCACCTTTTAACAGTCTGAGGTGCTATTTCTTTCAATATTGTCTTTCTGAAGTACCCAGTGTGTTGTGTTCTGATGTGCAAGGCAGATGAATAAATATAAACCTCAAAGAGTGCTCAGCAAATTCAGAAACGTTTAGAAAAATAACATTCCAGCATATAACTTTGGGCAGCATATGACGTTGGTCTATCTGTTGGAGAAAGAGGTCTGGAAGACAGATCTCTTACTTTCTCATAGCAGAGTTAAGCACAGTGGTGATTCCTTCAAGCACATTAAAACTTTGTTAGTTTTACATCTGCCCTCATCTACCTTTAAACAAATGTTCCCCACAAAAATACTTAGGCTAGAATAAATCACAGACACAGCTTTGCCAAAAAAAAAAGTGAATATTTTACTCACAGAATTTCCAGAAGTTACAGCAAACAAATCTCCATCTGCTGGCAGTAAAGTTAAGATAAAAAGGTTCAAGTTAAACAGAAAAGAACTTTGTTTCCTTACAAAAGGATTATACAATATTTTGAGAAGCAAAAGTGCAGGCTATAAAGCCTCCTAATTTGGAGAGATTCGGTTCACTTGCAGCATTTGCCAGGTTAAGAACCCAAGCCACATGGCTCCTTTCTTGTTCTAGGAAGCAGGAAAAGAAGCAGACAGAGAAAGCAGGGAAGCAGGGACAGCTGAGAGCCTTCCAAGCCACATCCACTCTGGCAACTTGAGTTCAGGGCTCAGGTTAACCCTTTCATGCACACAAGTGTGAGCTAGTAGCTGTATTTTACAACACTATCAGTTTGACAGATGACCTCCTACCTGTTTGGGCACTAGGGAAGCCCATGTATTAGGTGAGGTGAAGCCATTTACTTCAGGTGGTGAATCCACCACCTGCTCCCCACCCACCATGCAGCTGCCAGCCCTATTGCCCTCACCATTGCTGTTGCATCGTGGTTACAGTTGCAATGATGGGGTGGGAAGGGGCATCATGGCATTCTCCCTACAGCAGCAAGACATCTAGGGCTGGCGCTGTTGGTCACTCTCAGTAAAGTGTCTCGGATCCTCAAATAATTGTTTCTGTTCAGGGACGAGACTTAAAGAGACATTTAAGTGGAACCAAAAGCTTGTAAAACATAAGAACTTCAGACGACCCGGCTCAGTCAGGCCAATGGCCCATCTACTTCATTAAGCAGGACCCGAGCGCAAGAGTGCTTGCCGCTCCTGCAGCTTCTATACAGAAGCATACTGCCCATAACTGTGGCGGCAGAGCAGAGCCATCATGGCTAGTAACCACTGATAGCCTTATTCCCCAATGATCAGGCACCCACACCCCTGGGCAACATCATTTAAAAAAGGTATGTGTCAGCAGCATCACCTCTGACAGGAGTGAGCCAGCAGTAAATCACACCAAGCAAGTGAAGTTAACTCTTTGTTAGCAAAAACAGGATCTGCACAGGAGTGTCAGGCCGAATGAGCGCAGCAGCTAATCTCTGGTAGGTCTTGTCCTCATGAAACAGTTACTGAAACTGAAGGTCCCCACTTCTCCACAGCTGCCCAGTTCTCCTCCTCTCCAGGGGTTTTCCCAAGCAATGTGAAACTGTGCCTATGTGAAACTGACTTCTCCTTCACACTTTTCATGCCTCTCCTGGTTCTGGGAGACAAGGAGGGAGGGGAGTTTGTCACAGCAGGATGGGGACACACCTGTGCCTCTTCACCAGCTGGACTCATCTCTGCCTCTTGGCCTCCCTCCTCTCTTGCTTCAGCTTCTGCCTCTGATTCTGGACTGCTCTCTGCCACAGGCTCTCCCAGCTCACTAAGCCCTGTTACATCACCAGCTTCTGACTCCTCCCATTCTTCTCCCTCTGACCACTCATTGTGGCTCCGAGCCTTCTTCCCCTGAGGGTTCCCCAGCTGGTTCCTCCCACCATTTCTCTGTGTCCAACCAGTCCAGGACACCACAACCACACAGTGACTCGAACACGTCGCCAATACCCACTGCACTCACACACCAGCCATGCCAAAACCAACACATCAATGCAAAAAAACCCCAAAAACCTACCCTTTATTGCAAGTAGGGATGGGAAAGAAATTTGATCTAGGTCTCATTTGAAACCAGGACTATCCAGTTGGCACTTTCGGAAACAATATGAGAACTGGAACACACTCATCCCTCCAAATTTGCACTTATGTGAATTTTGTGATGCGGTTCGCCAAACAAGCCATGTTTACAAAAATGCATGTATTAGGGAAACGTGCATAAAAATGAATATACTGGTGAAATTAATACACAAAGCTGCATCATTTTAAGGAAAGCTGCTGGCACAAATGGGTGCATTAATCAAAACTGCATACTGTATAAAAATGGCTGTTGTCTGCTGACACTAACTACTCTCGGAGAATACTTTTTGTGCTGTAAGTCTCAAAAGCTTTTTAAAAAAGGATATGAATACTGCTCAGCATTTGGGAAGATCTTCTTTGTAAACCTGAACATTAATAATAATTCTAAGCACAAACAGCACTTTATTGACTGCATCTACTAATAACAGTTATTAGCACTACTAACATTATCTTTTCAGAGAGCTTCTCGCTTGCAAAATATTAATGTCGTAAGAAGAGAAGAACAGCTCTGTTGGATCAGTCCAAAAGCCCATCTAGTGTAGCATCCTTTTCTTGCAGTGGCTGACCAGAAGCCCATGAGAAACCTGCAAACAGAATCTGAGTACAACAGCACCCTCCCCTTTGGGTCCTTTGTTGTTGTTGTTTGGTCGTTCAGTTGTGTCCACCTCTTCGTGACCCCCTGGACCAGAGCACGCCAGGCATTCCTGTCTTCCGCTGCCTCCCGTAGTTTGGTCAGACTCATGTTTGTAGCTTCGAGAACACTATCCCACCATCTCGTCCTCTGTCGTCCCCTTCTCCTTGTGCCCTCCATCTTTCCCAACATCAGGGTCTTTTCCAGGGAGTGTTCTCTTCTCACGAGGTGGCCAAAGTCTTGGAGCCTCAGCTTCAGGATCTGTCCTTCCAGTGAGCACTCAGGGCTGATTTCCTTCAGAATGGAGAGGTTTGATCTTCTTGCAGTCCATGGGACTCTCAAGAGTCTCCTCCAGCACCAGAATTCAAAAGCATCAATTCTTCGGCAATCAGCCTTCTTTATGGTCCAGCTCTCACTTCCATACATCACTACTGGGAAAACCATAGCTTGAACTATACGGACCTTTGTTGGCAAGGTGATGTCTCTACTTTTTAAGATGCTGTCTAGGTTTGCCATCGCCTTTCTCCCAAGGAGCAGGCGTCTTTTAATTTCGTGGCCTCTGTCACCATCTGCAGTGATCATTGAGCCCAAGAAAGTAAAATCTCTCACTGCCTCCACTCTCACTCCTCTCTCACTTTGGGTCATAGCAACCAATATTCAGATACCTACTTCATCCCACAGTGGAAGCAGAGCCGTCATGGCTAGTAGCCACTGAAAGCTTTATTCTTCATTAAACATCATTTTAAAGATGAAGAGAACAGATGCTGATGCTGCTATATATGACTGAGAAGACCTTAGGCCTTAACAGAGCTTTATACCCTAGAAGAACCTGTACTAATATTATTGTTTGCTTTGGCAAATGCTCTCAGCTTTTTAGTATTAATAACTGAGGCTGCAGTTACCTGGGCCTTGCTGATTTCAACAGGACTGACTTCTGTGAGTCTGTTAAAAGTCAGACTTGGAGAATGTTTTATTTATAAATACTAACATTACTTTAGAGACTGAGGGAAGATATGTCAACACAGCTATTATTTCTGGGAAGATTTCCCATCTATATGTACTAACAAGTGTTTTATTGACTGCTAATGAACTTGTGTTCTATGTTAATATCTGCTGCCGAGAAAATGTTTAGTTCAGACGTTTACGAGGGTGATAACGGTCATAAATGCCGCTAGTTATTTTGAGGAGAGAATGCTACCTCAAGGCACCAAGAGAACTTTGAAAGGGATGGCGATGATAAAGCTTGATACTGTTATAAATATATGGAGAGAATACCTTAAATGTGAGTAATAATAATATTTTTTAATATACACTGCTACTGTCTTTTGTAGCATCAACATCTTGGGAATTTAGACTCCTGAGCAATGTCAGTATTTATTTATTTTAAATGTTTATGGGCTGCCCTTCATCCGAGGATCTCAGGGCAGAGAACACGAAGGCTGAAATGCAAATTCGCAGCCCATAGCAAATAAGAATATAATTCACATGACAGATTTATATTCTAATGACTCATGACAGATCTGATGGAGCACAGGCTAAAGTTCTTGGTAGGACCTATGCTGTAGTAGTAACTGGGACAAAGGAAACTTACTTGTCTACCACCATTGTAACCTCATGGAGATGTGCAGCAGAGCTGAAGGAACTAAGTGATCTACTAAATCAGGGGTTCCCAAACTGTGATCCATGGATCACCAGTGCTTCATGAGCTTCATTCATCTTGCCTGTCAGTCCCGGGAGACATGATCCCTACCTTGCTAGCCTCTTTCCACCTGGCCTGGGAGAACAGGGACGTGATTAACTCCAGCTACAAAAGCTGAGGCTGCTGAAGAAGCCAGATACCATCTTGGTTGTAAGACCTCCTCCTTGCCTTGCTGGCCGTTTTTTCTGCCTGGAATAGGAGGGCAGGGCCCTGACTGACTCCAGCTATGAAAACTGAGGTTGCCTAACAGACTTTTGGATTGGGGTTTTGTTTAGGGTGGTGGTTCTCAACCTGTGGGTCCCCAGATGTTGTTGGACTACAACTCCCATCATTCCTAGCCAACATGACCAGTGGTCAGGGATGATGGGAGCTGTAGTCCAACAACATCTGGGGACCCACAGGTTGAGAACCACTGGTTTAGGGGTCTTTGCTGCTGTTATTGATTTCAATGTTTTATATCTTTCTTTTTAGATATTATTATTTATGTGGAAATTGTTCAGTTTGGTTGTGTACTTTTTGATATGGTTTATTTATAGTTTATGACCACTTTCATTTGTAATTATGTAAATCTTTTCATGTTGTTAGCTGCCCCGAGCATGATTTTAACTCTGGAATGATGGCATGCAGATAAAACAATGGTAATGATTCAGTTGGTTCATAACAGGTCTGTAAAAATACAGTTAAAACCATGCATCATCTAGTACAGTGCATTACAGTTGCTCATCTAGGTATAAAAATCATCAAGATATCCACAAAGTCCCTCAGCCATTATCATCCATAAGATGAGGTTGGGAACCACTGTAAATGTACAATACTACATTTTACTTTGGGACAGGAAAAAAGGTCGTTGAGTTGCCTGCTGTGATCAGTTTGCTAGGCACTGTGGATAAAATTACTCAGATCTTTCTCTTTGATGCTACAGTTAGAATAGAATCAGTTATGTAAGTTGGGTGATTGCCCACTCTGTTGTTTTGGGCATCTTTCAGTTGGTGCATCCCAAGGATTCTTGAACAAGTGAAGCAAATCATGAGTGTTTAGCACTTGCCATTCTTGAGTGCTTGAAACAGCCAGAAAAGGTCTATGATGGTGGTTAAGGAAAGAACCTCCTTAGATACCACAGTGAGCCTTAAGGAAGCTGTTTAATACCTTTATTGAAAAAAGCCACCTCTGATTCCTACCATATTAGACAATGTCCAAGCCCTCTCCAACATTCCACTCTTGATCAAGGTCCTCAAGGGCACAGCTTTGTGACTCACCTCCAGAGAGTCCTTCTGTATAAGGTATCTGGATCCACTTCCAACTTCAAGCCTGATTATGGTACAGAATCAGCCTTGGAGGGTGACCGACACCAGAAACTAGAGTCGGGTAGAGTGTCCCTGTTGGCTCTGCTGGATCTCTCTGCAGCTGTTCATGCCACCAACCATGGTATTCTTTGGGGAAACCTGGGTAGGATGAGGAGCACCATTTTACACTGGTTCTGGTCATTCCTGCAAGGTGACTCCAAGAAAGCGGTGCTGGGAGTCTACTGTTCTACACTAGGCCATTGACCTGTGATGTCCCACTGGGGTCTATCTTGTTCCCCATGCTGTTTAATATCTTCATGACACCACTAGAGGAGCTCATCTTGAGGTACGGAGTGCAGTGCCACCAATATGTGGATCGCTTCCAACTCTCTTTCCCATCCATTTCCAAGAAGACTAGAAGAGTACTAAATCAGTGCATGGCAGTGGTAATGGACTGGATGACAGCAGATAAATTAATCAAGGCAAGACAGAGGTCAGTGGAACTGCTGATTGTGGGCTATGAAAGGAGCCACAGGGACTCGGGGTTGCTGGGAGAGATTAGATCTTGACAGTGGAGCTGTAGCTTTTCTCTCGAAGAGAGGAAGAGGGGCCAAAAAGCGGTATTGTATTTGGGCAGAGATGAATTTCTCATATTGATTTGAACTAACCAGCCAATTATTTGCCTGTATTGCTAGCAACACGAGATACATTGGCCATTATTACATTGCATGAGCTACACTTTCTCTTATTTAAACCGTCTTTCACCTCTAGTATCTGACAGCCTGGCATGCCATCCATACTGAGGACTAAACTCCTCCTGCTGATGAATTGAGATAAATCTGTTTTATTTTTCAATCTATTGTAGTAATCCTTTTTACATCAGCATCTCTGCCAAAATATGTAATTTATATGCAAGGGCACACTTAGGAGATAGATTAGATGAGGATGAACGTTTCAACCACAGGTAACAAAGACAAGCAAGGGCTAGATTTCTTTACCTCTTAAGGAAATTTTTAAGCTTATATTGAATAAAAACAACAAGGGGAATAAACCAAAAAATGAACATTCCATAACTAGCAGGACTCGAGTTCAAAAGCAGCAGAATGAATTGTGCATGTTAATGAACATTACAAGGTTCTGCTTTAGTTGTGATGCCTCCCCATTCTCCAAAAAGGATCCATGTCGAAAGTGAGAAGAATGGTGTGGTGAGAGAGACTTTGAATGGGGGAAGGATAGAGCAAGAATGGAGAGATGCCATGCAATAGTCAACATGAGCTTGACATTGTGGTTTTATACAGCATCATCCATGCATCTAGTACAGGCTTCCTCAACCTCGGCCCTCCAGATGTTTTGGGCCTACAACTCCCATGATCCCTAGCTAGCAGGACCAGTGGTCAGGGATGATGGGAATTGTAGTCTCAAAACATCTGGAGGGCCGAGGTTGAGGAAGCCTGATCTAGTACTTACTGATTCATAAGAAAAACACAGGCAGCCTTTTGCCCTGCACACCTTAAATTCTACATTTCAACACTTGTTTGTACAGTGGTATCTCGGGACGCGGGTGGCACTGTGGGTAAAACCTCAGTGCCTAGGACTTGCTGATTGCATGGTCGGCGGTTCAAATCCCCGCGGCGGGGTGCGCTCCCGTCGTTCGGTCCCAGCGCCTGCCAACCTAGCAGTTCGAAAGCACCTCCGGGTGCAAGTAGATAAATAGGGACCGCTTACCAGCGGGAAGGTAAGTGGCATTCCGTGTGCTGCGCTGGCTCACCAGATGCAGCTTGTCACGCTGGCCATGTGACCCGGAAGTGTCTGCGGACAGCGCTGGCTCCCGGCCTCTAGAGTGAGATGAGCGCACAACCCTAGAGTCTGGCAAGACTGGCCCGAACAGGCAGGGGTACCTTTACCTTTACCTTTTTACCTCGGGTTACATACGCTTCAAGTTACATACGCTTCAGGTTACAGACTCCATTAACCCAGAAATATTGCTTCAGGTTAAGAACTTTGCTTCAGGATGAGAACAGAAATCGTGCTCCAGCGGCGTGGCGGCAGCAGGAGGCCCCATTAGCTAAAGTGGTGCTTCAGGTTAAGAACTGTTTCAGGTTAAGTATGGACCTCTGGAACAAATTAAGTACTTAACCCGAGGTACCACTGTATGCTGCCTTTCCATAGTTCAAACCATGCTCAAGGCAGCTTACAACATGAAAAAACCCCACATAACAAAAGTAGTCATAAGCAATAAACGTAAGTCCAAAAGTACACAATGAAATTGCACCATTTCCACATAAATCATAAGATCTAAAATAAAGATACAAAAAAATAACATCAATAAGAGCAACAAATACCACCACCACCACAACCCCCCCCCCAAACAATACCCCAGTCTAAGTTTCTGTACAGCAGCCTCATCCTTTGTAGCTGCAGTCAGTCAGGGCCCCACCCTCCCAGGCCGGGTGGAAAAGGCCTGTAAGGCAGGTTGCAGGCTGCAGGACTATTTGAACCAGAAAGGTTCCCATATTGGCACAACATAGCATCTACTGGTGTACTGAGACTATAGAGCTTGCTCCTATTTGTCCTTGGAACTGCCTTAGTTGCTGTTGTTCTTGGCATCTATCTGTCTCGAGAGACAATGGAGTGTGCCTCCAGGGGTGAAGTCAAATCACTATGTTAGCAGCACCAAAGTGATCTCTCCAGGATGCAAGTCTGGGCAGTGTGTATGGAGGTTCTGGGCTGCCCAGACAACAAGACCCCACTCTTGGTCTTGTGGATGAGGTCCAAAGGAAAGCAGAACAATACTTTAGGCACCAGCTTGGCTGCAGGAATTGCCAGAAGGAGGTGCTATCCAACCGTCTTAGGGACTCCACTCTGGATTTGTGTAGGGTTTACTCCTTAGACTTTTCTTCTCCTGAAGTTACCCCACAAGGCAGTGGAGGTCTACCATCAGAGTTTTCCTTCTCCTAGATGGGCTACCTTCCCAGGTTGATGAGCCCCATCTGCGGGTCACTTCCCTCTGCAACACAAGCAGTTGCCTTCTTGACCACTGGACCCACTATTGGTCTTGTCCACTCAATCCTCTGGAGCCTGTCTTTGCATGCAGGGGAAGTCCCTAACTCACTGAGGGTTTGAGACCCATTGCCTCCCTTCACCTGGTTTAGCTGGCCAGTTGAAGCTGTTTCGCAGGGGGTGGCCGCTGTTGCATGCTGACAGCTTCTGGGAGAGAGCTGAGTTCAGGGTGGGGACCAAGAGTGGACAGACCCTAGAAGGAGCATGATGTGTCCCCCACCAGAGCCACTACCCCTCCCCTAACGCCCCATACACCCTTAGTAACACAGAACTAATCAGCAATGAACAATGGTGCTCTGATTTTATATTGGGAAAGAGTGATGATTTGCATTGTTCTCAAAACTGGCGGTGAAACGCATCAAGCGAGGAACCAATTTCAGGAGATTAAAACAACCAGCACTGTGACTGGGCTTTTATACGTCTTCTTTATCTGGTATTTCTGAGCCCTCCGCCGATTCACGCTGGTGACAGAGACAAGCAGCTTTAATTAACTCATTAAACTTAAGCTTGGTCTAATTATCGGCTTCCAATAGTTGAATCTGTTATTTTGGACTCAGATGCGCTCTGTTTGATTATTCCTTTGATAACTTTTGACAAATACATCCCCGTTGAAGTGGAAGGGCTGCTTCCCTGTAGAAGTGGCAGCAGAGCAACATAGCTCTCTAATGTCAAGCGACATAAAGGAAGGCTACAACATCTGCTCCCATGCCTATGGAACTGAGAGTAGACATTGTTGATGCTGGGGAGCCATTGTGAGCAGGGACATAGAAAGCGGAAGTGCACTTGCAGCAGTAGCAGCCATTCAGCGCCAGAAGGACAATAGAGCCCCATGAAAAAGCCACAGCTTGCTTTCATTCTTAGCCTTCCTACAGATGTTTTGTCAGGTCTCTGGACATGAATACACCAGGGACCATCGGACTGCGGGGTTAGAGTACCGTTCAATAGCCTCCACTGCATTTTCCTTTTGATTAACCACTGGTTATTTTTCCAAATATGCAGAATTAAACAAAGTGCTTGACAGGCTAGCAAGAAGTTCGTGTTTATTTTGTGTCGTAACGATCTCATTCACTGCTGGAAGTGCAGTAGTTTATTTTATTTTATTTTTTTTATTAATTTTTTACAAATTTTTCTTTTACAAATTATTCAAACATAACCATATTCACCAATTTACAATTTTTTGACTTCCACCAGCTCCTCCCACAATCCTCATGTTTTATATTTGTTATGCATTTCCCTTATAATATATTGCCAGTTAATAATATCCTTTCGTCTCATTTTCTTTTTACAATACCCTTTCTCATCACAAAGCCTCTTTAAAACCGACTAGCGTTGTCTGTTCGTCACAGATATTTTCCAGATAAATCGTAAACTTTCGCCAGTCCTCAGTGAACTTGTGATCTTTCTGGTATCTGATTTTCCCAGTCATTTTGTCTAATTCTGCAAAGTCCATAAGTTTCATTCTCCACTCTTCCACTGTTGGTAGTTCCTCTTGTTTCCATTTTTGGGCCATTAGAATTCTTGCTGCAGTCACTGCATATTGAAAAAGTTTATAATCACTTCTGTTGATTTCCCTTCCTGTAATTCCTAACAAAAAAGCTTCTGGTTTCTTCACAAATGTATATTTAAACATCTTTTTCAACTCGTTATATGTCATTTCCCAGAAGCCCTTCACCTTCCTACATTCCCACCACATATGAAAAAACGACCCTTCCTTTTCTTTACATTTCCAACACTTATTACATGTTTTGAACATTTTTGCAAGTTTAACCGGTGCAGTAGTTTAAGAGGGGACATCAATATATAAAAAGATACTGTAACAAAAGGAGACGAGGGGTTTCCTAATGTTCTATTGCATTATTAGGCAATGAAATTGGTAGCATTCGCTGAATTGTTTCTCTCCTAAGTTGGTGGACACAGATGGAAATAGTTCCAAACAGGGATTCAAAAAGCTTAGCAGAAGGAAAACTGAATCTCAAGACAGACGTATGCCAACAATGATCCCAGAATAGTGTTACATTATGTAAAGGACTTGACTAATGAAATTGATCTTGAAATTGTTGTGAGCCTACTTCTGACTGCTAAAATACCGTACTTTTCTGTGTATAACACCCCCCCATGTATAAGATGCCCCCTATTTTGGGGACTAAAAATTAAGAAAGTGGAAGATTGCACAGAGTTGTTGAGCTTTTTTTAGGGGGGATTGCCAAAATTCACTCACTCGCCTGGCCGACGCTCACACACTCCTAACGTATGTTCCCACGCCAGCAAAACAGCCTATTGACCGCCCAATTGCCGCAGCAACACCAAATCAACACCACCTGACCGCATACACCAGTAACACACTGCAGACCATCTCCGGCTCTCAGTATCAACTAATCCCATGTCATCCCTAGGCCCTACCCCTGTATAAGATGACCCACAATTTTAAACTTAATTTTCCAGTAAAAAACATAGTCTTATAAACGAAAAAATACGGTACGTATAGCAGCAAACTTTATGAGAAGAGCTTCCCTCTTAGTATCTGAATGGTAGAGTAGAATATGGAACACTGCCATTTTATCCAGATTAATTTGCTATAAAATAATGCTTGGTAGACAGCAGACAAACACATTTATTGAAATATTCGTTTTATTCACAATATTTTGGAATGGTAAATACCGGGACATTTTCTTTATTATACAAGATTCATTGCTTACTGCTCTACTTTTTGTGAAAGCCCGTATCATGTAGATGTTGCTGACTTTGAAAATATGTATAATTGGATTTTGAGTATTATGAAAGCAATTGTCCCCAAATGGAATCCACAGAACGCAGCATATCTGCCCTAGTGACTCCTAAAGCAAGGGAGCTGGCCTGAAGCTACTCTCTGGTGACCGACAACATGCAGAGACTCTTCCCTCTCAGAGATTCTTGTTCTTTACTGTTCATATTTGTCATGGAATTCTACTCAATATTGATCCAGAGCAGTTTCCAATGTATAGTTAGTAGAGTAAAAACTTAAACACATTGCAGGATCCCCAATAAATAGACCAGAGGCAATTATATTTAATCCAGCAGAGCTTTACTGCTTCTGAAGGCAAATGAGCATTATGGTCACAAATCCAATACATTCAGGATTACAACCATCCATAAGAAATCTAGTTGCAGCAGACATAACTTAAACTTACAATTGTTTAGTTGTTTAGTCGTGTCCGATTCTTCGTGACCCCATGGACCAGAGCATGCCAGGCACTTCTGTCTTCCACTGCCTCCTGCAGTTTGGTCAAGCTCATGCTGGTAGCTTCGAGAACACTGTCCCACCATCTCGTCCTCTGTCGTCCCCTTCTCCTTGTGCCCTCCATCTTTCCCGACATCAGGGTCTTATCCAGGGAGTATTCTCTTCTCATGAGGTGGCCAGAGTATTGGAGTCTCAGCTTCAGGATCTGTCCTTCCAGTGAGCACTCAGGGCTGATTTCCTTCAGAATGGATAGGTTTGATCTTCTTGCAGTCCATGGGACTCTCAAGAGTCTCCTCCAGCACCATCATTCAAAAGCATCAATTCTTCGGCAATCAGCCTTCTTTAGGGTCCAGCTCTCACAATACTTACAATAACTTATAGTAAGTCTAAAACCTTAACACTAAGCGTACTATATACATAACACCACACCAGAAGGAAGAGAGATAGAAAGAGAAAATGAAACCCAGGCTCTTTCTGGCCTTACAGTCAGCATGACCTTGACTGAAGAGATAGCAGAACCAGTTTTAAGTCAGCTGTACTCAGCTTCTCTGAAGGAATAACCCAAACATAATGAACCTTCTGCTTGCTTCTTTCACACAGAGAAGCTTCCAGAACCCTCTTGAATTAAGTACAATAGGAAAGATCTCTAGACGTCAGATCAATACTTTCTGCACTAAATAAAAAAATTCCTTCCAGTAGCACCTTAAAGACCAACTAAGTTAGTTCTTGGTATGAGCTTTCGTGTGCATGCACACTTCTTCAGATACACTGTATCAGTGTATCTGAAGAAGTGTGCATGCACACGAAAGCTCATACCAAGAACTAACTTAGTTGGTCTTTAAGGTGCTACTGGAAGGAATTTTTTTATTTTGTTTTGACTATGGCAGACCAACACGGCTACCTATCTGTTTCTGCACTAAGAAATACAGGCTGACAATATTATGTACCAGAGGTGGGGAATCTCAGGCCTAAGTGCCAAAAGGAGCTCTCCATGCCTCTCCAACTGGCCTTCAAGACTTTCCTGCCTTGCCTCCCTGGTTTGCCCCACCAACCCTTGAATATATTTTCCTGGCTGGAATATGTTCTTGAACTCTTAAGAGTGCAACTTGCTTCCCTGCGTGGAGGACAGAGAAGGGTGGGTGTGCATTCAAAAAGTAGACCACTGTGCAATGTCAAAATGTGCATTCATTGCACTGCCCACTTTCTCCCCTGGCCCTGGTCCCATTCTGGCATATGGCCCCCAGATTGCTGTTCAGAAGGAATGTGGCCCTCGGACCAAAATAAATCTCACCACCCATTATATATTGCATGGTGCGTATATTTTCCTGTAAGCAGTTGCTGCCATAATTTGTACAACATGCCTGTTGAACTATAAAAGTCATCCTTAGCTTTTGATAATAAACTTTGTATTTGTTTAGTGCTTTTAGCCACTCCAGCTGCTTTGCATATATTGTTTTATAATAATCTGTATGGTAGGTCAGTTATTCTAGCCACATTGTAGATAGGGCATGTGCAAGATCACTTAGTGATCTTGTGGCGGCAGTGAAATATAATTTCTTGATTTGTAGCTCACAGAACAATCCTTTACACACAGAGAAATACTAAGAAGAGATTATTGAAGCATTTTCATGATGCAGTAAGATAAAAGAAACTAATCTAAATAAAATAAAGAAAAAGAAAATGCAAAGTCCTTTCTCAAAGGTATTTCTTAACCCTTGTCTCACACAGAAAGTAGAAGGTCCTCCCAGCTCTCACTTGGGAGCTTTCCTTTCTTCTCTCATGCTGGAAGATCTTCCTTTTTAGGTTCCTTTCATCAACCATCCACTACCTTCGTGTGTGTAATCCTTGGACTCCAAAAGCAGCCCAGAGCAGAAGAAAAAGAGAGAGGAGAGAGAGGAGAGAGAGGAGAGAGGAGAGAGGAGAGAGGAGAGAAGAGAGAAGAGAGAAGAGAGAAGAGAGAAGAGAGAAGAGAGAAGAGGAAGGAAGGAAGGAAGGAAGGAAGGAAGGAAGGAAGGAAGGAAGGAAAGAAAACTTTTGATTTTCCATCTGTCAGCTACATAAAATATTTTGTTTTTAATATTCACTCTAGAATGATATCCAACTGATCTACTTTTCCCAATCTTTAAACCCAAATGTCTTGAATTAATTCCTTTTCGCACAGAAAGTCCAGGGGGGTATTCTGTAATTATTGTTATTAATAAATGTCAGTGATGTTGCTGTTTTTCTAATGAGACATATCTGTTAGAATTCCTGCTCCATGATTGCAGTCATGGGACTGTTGTCTTTCACATGACGGTGTATGTTTTGACTCCACAGTGTGGGAAGTGACGGAGACAGGATGTTTGTGTTACTGTGTTCCGTGAAGGGGGACTATTGTCCTTTGCTCTTTTTCTCTTTGCTGTCTGATGCTAGAGAGAGAGGGAGCCATGTTGCAGTGCTCCGTGTGTGTTTATATGTAAATAAAAGGAGATTAGCCAAAATGCTGAGTTGTTGAGGTCTGTTACGCAAGCTGAGAAGACTCTGCGGATCCCTAAGGGTGCCAGTGTCTGTTGGCATCAGTCACTGTGATGTTTGGGCTGAAGAAAGCTTTTGAAGCTCCCGAACGATCGACCAGGAGGGAGCGAACATGCCAGTCAGGCATGTGTCTCTGCCAGGGTCCTACTTGAGTGTAGGATGAGCTCCTGACAATATCAACTTTGTCTTCAATAATATAAGCAACTCTGATTTATCTTCAGATCGTATAAATCTCTCCCCCCCCCCTTCCTCATGACACAGTCCTATGCAGTCCACTCAGAAGTCCCACTGGCTTCAACACAACTTACTCCCTCATATGGGTGTGTGAGATTGCAACTTTGGGCCCACTGCACCACACTGCTGTTTCTCCTAACAGCAGCAATGAGCCCCTTCCATTTTCCCACAGTTCTCAATAGAGTGCAACTTTCAGTTAAGGAAATACAAAGTATCTATGATAATTATTTTGGTTGTGTGAGAACTGGAGGTCAACTATTTCAATGGCTTTCCCCCTGTCTCCTCATTCTTCATAGTGGTTACTGCAAATGTGTATCACTCGCAAACGCAGAAGATGATGACTTCTTAATTTCAGTTGCATTTGCTGAGGGCTTGAGGGAGAAATGACCTACGACCTTATTACAGTGAGGTCTGGTGAGGAGGGAAACTGTAATTGTAGCATAATAAAGCACATCCGGACCCTGTTTAAATGGCAGAATTTGCATTTAAATGGGAGATACAAAATGAAAACATGTAAATACTTGATAGGTGCAATTTTTGATTTACAGCTTGTCTAGCCAAGGTGAAACTGTTTCCGGTCCAGAGCAACTCGTGAAAAAAACAACTAACTATCCATTTTGAACCATCAAACTCTAAAGAGCTTTTCTTTTTCAGATGTTATGACACTCAATTCAATTGGTACATTATTTGGAGTGCTACAAAAAAAAACCCAAACCCATTTCTGATACAAAAATAAATAATGGAGATGGGTTATGTTGTCTCTGACTATTAATCAGATTCTCTCTCTGGGAGTTGAACTATGGCTTAATTTTAAAGCACAGACACTGCAATGCTATATGATGTATTTTAGGCAGAAACCATTTCAATTGACCTTTGGACTTTTCAAAATAGCGGTAAGTCTTTTAAATCTCTTTTTTTAAAAACGTATTTTTTATTAAAGATTTGTTGGTTTACAAAAGTATGTGCAACATCTCTTTTTTCAAGTTACATTTTCTACAGATCAGTTTCATTTGTTGAGACATTGGTGTTACATTAGGGAGAAAGGGGGGAAAGAGGTGGGGGGGAATGGTGAGTGGGGCTGGGTGGCAATGTTTCTATTTTACTTAATGTAGGTGTGGGGTTTTGTGTCGGCATCACTTGTGCAGGTTCTCTTTACTATTCGCTTGCGTTCCTTTGGTGGTGAGAGAGGTTGGGGTTGGCCATGGGTGTGGTTGTTTGTTTGTGATTGGCTGTGGTGAACTTTGTTTTCATGTGTGAGTAAGGTGTGTGTTTTTGAGTCAGGTTGGCCATACTGATTCATATACTGTTGGTGGATTCTTGTCTTTGTCTTGTTGGGCTGTGTATGTGATAAAGGGCATCTTCTTCTATTTGTCCCCATGTCAGTTTCAGTTTGTTGGTTAGTTTTTCTAATAACGCTATTTCCCATATTATTTGATAGCATTGATCCATGCTTACTCCTGACAGGTCTCTCCAGTGTCTGGCTATTATGTTCCTGGCTGCTGAGAGTAGGTGGGTTATGAGCTCTTTATGATGTGAGTGGGCATTATTATCTTGGAAGGTGTTTAGTAGGGCCAGTTCTGGGGTGACTTCTAATACTTCCTATTTACCGTATTTTTCACTCTATAAGATGCACCAGACCATAAGACGCACCTAGTTTTTGGAGGAGGAAAACAAGAAAAAAAAATATTCTGAATTTCAGAAGCCAGCGAAAGCAGCGATCCCTCTTGCTGTTCTGGCTTCTGGGATAGCTGCGCAGCCTGCATTCGCTCCATAAGACGCATACACATTTCCCCTTACTTTTTAGGAGGGAAAAAGAGAGTCTTATAGAGCAAAAAATACAGTATTTTGCATATTTCTTATATGATTGTTGTCCAGAATAGCTGGATTTGGGGGCATTCCCACCACATGTGGAGGTATGTGCCTGTGGAGGTGCATCCTCTCCAGCATTTTGGTGAGGTTCCTGGGCGTATTAGCGCTCGTTTCCTTGGTGTTAGGTACCATCTGTAAGTGAGTTTAAGAGCGAGTTCTTTCCTTTTCGTTGATATGGATTTAAAGGGAGGTTTAGACCACATTCTGGTCCACTGAGTGGGGTTAATTTCATAGCCTATGTCATCCTCCCATTATTTTTTTATTACGTCTAGGGGGTTTGTGGGATTTTGTAGTAGTATTTTGCATACTGTATACACTTTGCCATGTCCCTTTGTTGTTAGGAGGAGGTTTTCAAAGGTTATCAGGGGTCTAGTTGCTGCTGATTTTACTGCTGGATTTTTTAAGGAGGCATGGAATTGGTGGTGTGTTAGCCATTCAATCTTTCTTTGGAAATATCAAAGGCATATATTCTCGTCATCTTCCTTACTTACAGCTCCTATTTTCTGGTACCTACCCCATAGTAAAACATTTTCTACATTTTGCTTTTCACATTTATATCATTGTTTGCCAGCATAGCCGTTACAGAAAACCAATGCACCATGAAAGGTCTATTCTGGTGCTTAAGCAATAGCCCTACCTGAACACTCCATGAAAAAAACTGCCCATGCTGGCAGCAGATCCACACCATCATTTAAAAGCGTATTTAAAGCACGTGGTTTCCCCCAAAGAATTCTGGGATTTCCCAGTACCCTTAGCAAACTACCATTCCCATGATTCTTTGGGGGGAGGATCAAGTGCTTTAAGTGGATGGTTTGGATCATGTCAGGGTATGTACTTGTCCTTGCATTGGCTGGGGCTCCCTTACTCTGAACACACACTCTGAACATACACTCTCCAACATGTTGTTGAGGTGCATTATGGGATGTAAACACTTGGGAACAGGAGCCTCTAGAGTGAGCAAGTGAATGCTGCCAATTGCATGGAAATGATTGGGCATGGAAGCAGCCGTAGCAACAATGAACCAGACGTATAACTATTCAGTTCATTGGGGAGTTAGTAGGGAATTAAGAAACGACAATTATCACATTAAATTGCAACATTTATCCTTAACCCTAATGTTCTGATATCAGGGTGTTTCCATCTCAGCAGCGTTCGGTTTTTCATTATCAAACTGTCAAGGAGTAGGAAACTGTCTTGTAGGCTGTTACATTTTACGGAAAACTAATGCAAGCTTTTGCAGTAAAAGAGTATTTTCCTCTTTGTTACCTCTTTTTTGATAAGACATCTGAATAGATATTTCCTCAGCTTTTCTTCTCTGCTAGAAAATTATGGTGGTGATTAATTTTGTTGGTGAAATTATATCTGTTCCCACAGCAACCAGCTGGGATGTCACAAACTATAATTATAACTATATGGTGAGATCCTTGTGCAAAATTTCCTATTAATGGAAGAGAAAAGAAAGTCCATTTCTCATTAAATATCTGTTCTAAACTGAATGCCTTATTAATTATTACCTTTAGTGGCTGAAGACTTCAGATCTGGTTGTCATACCTTTCATAGAGCACGTTAAACACATGGACAGAAACTGTATCTTAGACATTTCTACAACTATGGGATAATCCCTGAACCCATCCTAGAATAAAGGACCTCATGCTTTTGCTTAGGGTGGAGAATGTTGCCTGTTTGTGCTTGATCCTTCCTTGAAAGTGTTAGTAGTGCCTCTTATTTGCTATTTCGATGCATCACAATTCTTTGTTTGCAATTTTTTATTCTTCTATAGTGTTAGGTGTGCGCCGGCATGGTTATCGAGAGCGAACAGGCAAGACCCCCACTGGTCTTTTCAAGGCTTTATTATCAGTGCAAAAATATTCACAGTGCAGAATGCCTCAATTCCATGTCTGCTCAGTCACTAGCAGAATCTGGGAGTGGGCGGTCCTTAAACTTTCCCCAGCAGGGCAGTCTTTTGACCACCATCCTACGCCTCCCCTCTCTGAACATAAACCGATGCCTAAGCCAATACTGCTCAATTCCTGCAATCAATAAAGTTGCGGCCTTTTACGCCCATTAACCTTAAGTACTGTGTCCTGTGTCTTTATTTCCCAAGGGGGGAGGGGACTAGCCACGCAAACCGACTGCACAGAGAGGGCGTGGGCAAAGGGGGACCTGCCTCCCCCCGCTTTGCTCAGGCTCGGTGTTATGGCTCTCCCTTGCATCCTCCGAGCCCTGCACCCCTTCCCCACTGGAGGCATGACTTCCTTCCTCCCCAGAAGAGCTGCTTCTCACAATCTTCGGAGGCTCCCTGTAACCCAACTGCCCTTCCACCTCTCGCCTCTGAGCTGATGAAAGTTCCCTGACATATAGGCTCAATGTTTTCACAACAGAAATATACAGGAGAGAAGGGGTGGAGAACTGACAGGGTCACAGTCCCCCAATCTTCCCACAGAGGGACCAAGGCATGTCAGTGGTGTTTTGTTTTTGTTCTTCTTTTTATTGTGTGTTTTGTGTTTTTATCTTGTATATTTAGGCTGCGAACCGCCCTGAGATCTTCGGGGGAAGGGCACTATACAAATTTAATAAGAAAATAATAAACCTTGTTAAAGAGTGGTTGGGTCGTTTTTTTCTAACACGTTCCCCTCTTTTCAGTACAAAAATATTGCCTCCAACAAGCAATATCAGTACAGTGGTGCCCCACAAGATGAATGCCTCGCAAGACGAAAAACCCGCTAGACAAAAGGGTTTTCCGTTTTTCGAGGCGCTTCGCAAGACTAATTTCCCTATGGGCTTGCTTCGCAAGACGAAAACGTCTTGCAAGTCTTGCGAGTTTTTTCCCTTTTCCCCCCTTTTTCTAAGCCGCTAAGCCGCTAATAGCGCTAATCCGCTAGGCTGCTAATAGGGATGCTTCGCAAGACGAAAAAACCGCAAGACAAAGAGACTCGCGGAACGAATTATTTTCATCTTGCGAGGCACCACTGTATTACCTTTTGGGGGGCAGATCAATGGTTGGCTGGGACTGCTGTATACCAATCTGTGATCTTCGGGTGAAGGTAAGTATGTAAATTTAATAAACAACAACGGTGGGTGTTAGCAAATCCCAGAAGCAGAAATCAAATTCGCATCCTGGCTCCATTTTGCAGTAAGCTGCTGTCTTAGGCAAGAGTATTGCTTACCTCAGTACTCTTTCCTTTAATATCTTCCAAAATTTCTCTGATGAAAATGTTGTTTGTTGTTTAGTCATTTAGTCATGTCCGACTCTTCATGACCCCCTGGACCAGAACACGCCAGGCACTCCTGTCTTCCACTGCCTCCCGCAGTTTGGTCAGACTCATGCTGGTAGCTTCGAGAACACTGTCCCACCATCTCGTCCTCTGTCGTCCCCTTCTCCTTGTGTCCTCCATCTTTCCCAACATCAGGGTCTTTTCCAGGGAGTTTTCTCTTCTCATGAGGTGGCCAAAGTCTTGGAGCCTCAGCTTCAGGATCTGTCCTTCAATCACCATCACCATCATCATAATACCCTGCCCACCTGACTGGGCTGCCCCAGCCACTCTGGACAGCTTCCAACATATTTAAAAACCTAATAAAACATTAAACATTAAAAAAAAACCTTCCCTATACAGAGCTGCCATCAGATATCTTCTGAAGGTTGCCTAGTAACTCATCTCCTTGGGTCGGGGGTCACATAACTCCATACCCTCCAACATTTCTGTAATGAAAATAGGGACATCCTAAACAAAAGCTGAGGGACGTGGATGGCGCTGTGGGTTAAACCACAGAGCCTAGGGCTTGCTGATCAGAAGGTGGGCTGTTCGAATCCCCACGACGGGCTGAGCTTGCACTAGACCTGGAGGGACGCGGGTGGCGCTGTGGGTTAAACCACAGAGCCTAGGGCTTGCCGATCAGGTCGGTGGTTCGAATCCCCGCGATGGGGTGAGCTCCTGTTGCTCGGTCCCTGCTCCTGCCAACCTAGCAGTACGAAAGCACGTCAAAGTGCAAGTAGATAAATAGGTACCGCTCCGGCGGGAAGGTAAACAGCGTTTCCGTGCGCTGCTCTGGATTGCCAGAAGCGGCTTAGTCATGCTGGCCACATGACCCGGAAGCTGTACGCCGGCTCCCTCGGCCAATAAAGCGAGATGAGCGCCGCAACCTCGGAGTCGTCCATGACTGGACCTAATGGTCAGGGGTCCCTTTTCCTTAAAGAAAAGCTGGACTTTCTGGGATCAAATCAGGAACCGGGGCGGCTTCTGTAAATCCAGGACTGTCCTTGGAAAATAGGGACACTTGGACGGTCTGCCATTTTACATATATCCGCCTGAACACTGCACCGTACAATATTCATTTCCATCACAGAGATGACCACGGCTTGTTGTGCTTGCTAAGAGGGCGTAGATGCTGAAGCAGGAAGCCCCTCTTTGCAAGCCAGAAGAAACGCTTGCATTCTTCCTTTGAGGAGACATGCGATACTTCTGCCTGGAAAGCTTCCACGGCTATCAGGGGATGAGGAGACGAAAGCCCAGGGGAAAGCGGACAACCCTCGCATACATCCATTACGCTGCTCCTGGCTGATTTGTGCTTTCCAGGCATTGTTGCTAAGGAGAATAGTCTGCCAAGGTACTGAGACTTGGTGTTGTGGTCTTTTTTGGATCAGAGCAAAGGCCCATTAGTGGCTAACAAGGTCCAGTCAAATCCTCCCAAGCAGGGCATAAAAAGTCATGTTGTTTGTTCAGGTAATGAGCTGCTGCAGCAGCTTTTCGCAGAGCCAAACTCTGTGAGCAGAAAGGAGAACGGCCTGGTGGTGAAAGTAGGGCTTTTTCAAGCCCAGCCAAGATGTCTGTCCTCCTGGCAAAAGATGAGAGGACAAGGAGGCTCGGAGGCTGTCTGGTTGTCTGGCTGAGAAGCATGTTGCTCATTATCAAGGCCTTGCTTCTATGAGGTTCCCAAACTCCTGCCCAAGGACCACTTGGAAATTGCCGAGGGTCTTCGTAGACCACTTCATTGCTTATCTGCTTCTTGGTGGGCAATTGTAATGTGCTGCACTTGCTAGACACTGAAGTATTTTGAAGAAATTATATGGGATTCAAATTTTGATGCAGTACCAAAACACCACAAAAGCAGCAATTTAAAATGTCATTCAAAAAATAATATGAATATTGCAATGTGATGGGTGTGCCTGTTGTGCTGAACAAGTTCTTCGATGTTTGGTGCAGTATCTGTCAGCTCAAGTCTTAGGTCCAATTTGGCACTCATGCACTCTGGGTCACTCTCTTTCTCTGCTTGAGCTTTCTTCCCCCTTTTCTCGCTGCTTCCTTTGTTCCCATATATTGACTTTCCACTAAAGTGCCCTGTACTATTTCTAAATTGGCATTTATACGCATATTTCATGTAAATTTTATGTAATTTTATGCAAATTTTATGTAAATGTTTGTCTGTTTTGGCCTCTTTTGGGAACGAATAATTTTATGCAAAATTTATGTTAATTTTATGTAAATGTTTGTCTGTTTTTGCCTCTTTTTGGGAACAAATAACTGGCCACCCTACACACTGTCCCAGAAAAGGAGTAATTAACCCACCCAGCCAGATAAGCATCCATTTCCTTTAACTCCCTCCCACCCTCTCGACCACAACACCACACCCTCATTTCTGCAGCATAGGCAAAAAACAACTTCCAAAATATAATTCTATTTAGGCATTATTACAGCCAATTACATCAAAAGGATGTGTTAAGATGCCCTCTTATTGCTCATCCGTGTTTCTTTTCCAGCCTCTGTGCAAATACTTTACCTCAGCACCTATATTTTGCTAGCTACATTTCTTTTGTACAGTGATAGCGAAGTATTCTGCTTTCCAAAATACATGGTCCCATTAATACTTAAAATGGTGTTTACATTTGTAAGAATGCTGAATAATTAAAAATGCACATCTAGCCAACTTAGCAGCAATAACTTCAAATGTAACTTTTATGAGGTACGCTTCCATTATTTATTTCAAGCGCAGCAATAATTATCAACAATAAAATTTAGTAACAAATGTCAAGAAGCTGCTAGAAATCATCTTGTGGCTAGGCAAATACTATACTGCGACTTCTGGTATACTGCATACGGGCGAAAGCTACACAAGAACCAATTGCAGCTGGAAACCCAAAACATTGGGACTCACCTAAGTATAGTTTGTCAATTTTATCTGCATTCATCTGATTGTTGTTTTTTTCATGCAAGCCTATCTGTTTCCAATCCTATGGTCCTTGAGATGGGGAATAGGCTTCTGTGAATTTCCTTTTCCATGGATGGAAAGGGTGATCCATGGTGGAGCTAGAAGCAGCGACGTAGTGTGTCCTCATGGCACCCGGGATAGGCCTGCTGGGTGGGCAGAGCACGCCAGCCCAGCCCTCACTGCCAATGCGACGCCAATCCTGATCCGCTTTGAGCCTTGGATATAAGGGTGCATGGCTGTTGCATTCTCTTCACACCACCCTGCCAGCACCCCCCAGAAAATTGTGCCCACTGCCATCGCCACGGCAGCCCCCGCCCCAACAAGCTACGCCCCTGGCCAGAAGTCCACCCACAGAGGGATCCTTGCTGCAACCACAGAAATATCCACACCAGACCCTCCTATGCAGTTGGAGCTCTGAAGGTGGAAAATGCAAAAAGGAGGCATTGTGGGGGAACTGGATCCAAAACGTTTTTGCTCATCTGGGCAAACACACCAGGCCGGGGGCTGAGGAGAGCGGCACACCAGCCCTGGATCTGGAATACTGATTTCTCTTCACATTGGGAAAACAACTGTCGGAAAAAAGCAGAGACTCTGCTGTGCCCCTTCCACCCTTTAGCTGCGGGGATTTTTCTCTTGCCTTCAGTTCTCTTACGCCAGGTATTTCCAAAGTCCGTTTCAGGGGCCTAATCCAGCCCTCAGGTCGATTTAATCCGGTCCCCGTGGCAGTATATAAAGGTAAAGGGACCCCTGACCATTAGGTCCAGTCGTGACCAACTCTGGGGTTGTGGCGCTCATCTTGCTTTACTGGCCGAGGGAGTCGGCGTACAGCTTCTGGGTCATGTGCCCAGCATGACTAAGCCACTTCTGGCAAACCAGAGCAGCGCATGGAAACGCCGCTTACCTTCCCGCCAGAGCGGTAACCTATTTATCTCCTTGCACTTTGACGTGCTTTCGAACTGCTAGGTTGGCAGGAGCAGGGACCGAGCAACAGCTCACCCCATCGCGGGGATTCGAACCACTGACCTGATCAGCAAGCCCTAGGCTCTGCGGTTTAACCCACAGCGCCACCCGCGTCCCTCCAGGTCTAGTGTACAACCCTTCAAATAGCATTTGTGAAGTGATGTCTGCCATTAAAGGCAGCATCAGCATGCAGTGTGTCTGTGCCAGCATCCTAGGGAGGAAGCAATGTGCAGAATTATTCATTTAACCGCTGGTGGAAAATTAATTTTCTTGAATGATTCAGTTAGGCAGATCTTTCTCTGAGTAGCCCTGCCGAGTAAGGGGAGTTGAGAGGGGAAGGGCTTTTTCTTTTAGAGGTTTCTATGGAATGCTGTCCTCTGAGCTCTCCTGTGACATCCCTTTGGAAGCCTTTTAAATTTTGCAGGCCTTTTAATCTGTTCCAGCTTTAAACAGTGTGATTGTTGCCACTTCTTTGTAATGATGCCTGGGATGTTGTGTGGGCAATGCCACTACCGAACTGACCTTCAGGAGGGGGGGGGTTTGCGGGCTCACGTCCCCACCCACACTCCCGCGGGGCTGACGCCAGCCTCGCGGGAAGCTGGGATTCCCTTAATTTACATTCCCCGCAGCGCCAGCCAATCGGCTGGCGGTGGGGGCGGGCCGTTCAAAGGCCACTTAAGGTCGGGGCGACGCTGGCTCGCCCCTTTTCTCCGCTTCAGCAGCTGCGGTTTCCCACCCACCCGCCCTTTAGGTTTGTCTTTGACTTTGCTATGGGCTTCGGCTGGTCGCCGCAAGGGGCCTGGTAGGAATTTTTCCATTTGGCTAATTGGCTGAAATTTTGAAGCCACTTGGTTTTTTCGCCTACCTCGTAGCAAAACGTCACAACTCCTTGGTTTTGGCGGTTAGGCATTGGCCGGGGTATTGTCATGCAAATGAGATCGGGGGGGGAGGAATGCCATCACCTCCCCCAAAGCTTGAAGGGTAGTTCGTTAAAGGACTCCGAGGGGTGTCGCCTCGTCCGAAACCTACGGAGGCTAGGGCCTAAAGCGCGCCCCCGAGCGGTAACCCCTTGGGGAGCGCCCAGGGATATGCATCTCGGGTGGCTCCCCCTGTTGGTGCTTAACCCTTCCCGGTTAGACCGGATAGTCTTTTAGGGCCAATGCCTAAAGCCAATACCCCTCTTACCTGTAATCAATAAAGTTGTGGCCATTTTCGCCCATTAACCTAAATTCTTGTGTCCAGTGTCTTTATTTATTCTACCTGTGGGGGGGGGCGGGAATAGCCACGCAATCTGTCTTACTGCATGCATTGTATTTTCTTTATTCCTATTGTGAGCCACTGAGAGGAGCTGGTGAGAAGATTGCATCAACAACCCAAGATGCACACAGTGTGGGAAACTTGTTCTCATTTAGCAGAATTTTGCAGAATTTTGCAGGTCAGCTTGACCCTCCTATAAAAACTATGCAAGTCATACTCGTTTAAAGTTTAAAGAACAAATAACTTTGTGTACTTGCAGTTGCAGATTAATAATAATAATAATTTATTTATTTATACCCCGCCCATCTGGCTGGGTTTCTTCAGCCACTCTGGGTGGCTCCCAACAGAATATTAAAAACATGTTAAAACATCAAACATTAAAAACAGGGCTGCCTTCAGATGTCTTCTAAAAGTCAGATAGTTGTTTATTTCCTTAACGTCTGATGGGAGGGCGTTCCACAGGGCGGGCGCCACCACCGAGAAGGCCCTCTGCCTGGTTCCCTGTAGCTTTACTTTTCACAGTGAGGGAACCGCCAGAAGGCCCTCGATGCTGGACCTCAGTGTCCGGGCAGAACGATTTGGGGTGGAGACGCTCCTTCAGGTATAAATAAAAAAAAAATTTGTCCAGTAGCACCTTAGAGACCAACTAAGTTTGTTCTGGGTATAAGCTTTCGTGTGCATGCACACTTCTGAAGAAGTGGTACCTGAAGAAGTGGTATCTGAAGAAGTGTGCATGCACACAAAAGCTTATACCAAGAACAAACTTAGTTGGTCTCTAAGGTGCTACTGAACAATTTTTTAACTTTTTAATTTATTTTGACTGTGTCAGACCAACAGGGTTACCTACCTGAATCCTTCAGGTATACTGAGCCCAGTGGCGTAGCGTGGGTTGTCAGCACCCGGGGCAAGGCAAGTAATTTGTGCCCCCTAACCCATGGATTTGCGCCCCCTAACCCGTGGATTTGCACCCCCTAACCCTAACCCCCAGGTGTTGCGCCCGGTGTGGCCGGCCCCCGCTGCACCCCCCACGCTACGCCACTGGCTGAGCCGAGGCCATTTAGGGCTTTAAAGGTCAGCACCAACACTTTGAATTGTGCTCGGAAATGTACTAGGAGCCAATGTAGGTTATATGATCACTCTCTCACTTCCTTGGAGCAAATTACTCACTTACTTAGTTTCTTGACCTGTTCTTATAATTTTTATTTTTTAAATGTCTATACCACCCTTCATCTGAGGATCACAGGGCGGTTTACAATATAAATACACAAACATACATAATTTTCACCTGACCACAAAACCCCACAGGGAAGAATAATACAAGCTCGCGACTCCTTCTCTGCACTGACAAGAGAGAGACAAGTGATTGAATAGAACGGGAGCTCCTATTATTAAGTGCAGATGGAAGAAGTCAAAACCCCATCGGCTAATTGTAGGCAAGATGAAGTCAAGCAGGCAATATTCTGGGGAGATTTCAGACATATACTATATTTATATTTCTTAATTCTTCTGAGCACTCCTCTATCGATTCTTAAAACAATGTGCTCCAACTCTTAATGTCCTTGTCAGCATGTTTGCAATCCTAGATGAAACTGACATAACGATGATCAAGCTAAGATATGTTTGGCACCATTTCAGAGACCGGGCTTTTTATATAAAAAAAATAAAGAAACTGTCCATTTGCAGATGATGTTAACAATTCTGATCTTTAAAAGAGAGAAGAACTGGGCTCCTTTTTACCAAGATGTGTTGATCTACTTCAAAATTATTTGGAGGGAGAAACTTCAGAAAGGTATGCACAATTAACATAGCTATTTTAAAAGCCTGTTAACTGGCAGCCAATGCAAAGATTTCAGAGCTGGAGAAAGTGTGTTAAATCACCTTTGATTTTACAAAGAACCTGGCACCTGCTCCTTGGGTCTCTTGCACAGGGCCTTATCAGGCGAGGCAGCTGAGGGAATTGGACTAATCTAATCTTGAAGCAACAGCAGCATGGAAAAGCACTTTGATGGCCTGACAGGGGCTCAAAAATGGCCACAACCAAGCGGCAACATGTACCTTGCAAAAGGGAAACGTTAGTCACAGAACCTAGATGTTTCTTAAAAGATAAGGACAGAATTAAATTCATTTCCATAGCAGAGCAGAAGCTATTTAATTGACATCCAGGAGATTACAGGGCAAAAGGAGTCCAAATTGCATCAAGGTCTTTTGGGGGAGTGCAGGGAGGTGAGCAAGACTATTTTTAAAAATTTATATTTGTTTGTTTATTAAATGTATATTTCACCTTTCCTCCCCAAAGCAGCCCGGGGCAGCAAACAGCAAGTGATGAAGCAATAAATCAAATCATTTCCAATACAGAGACAGCCTTGGAAAAATCTAAACATACTTACAAGGTTTGTTGGAAGAGGAAAGTCTTCAGTAGGTGCTGAAGAGACAACAGAGATGGCCGCGGTCCAATATTCAGTGGAAACAGCCTGACGTACCTTACAGTTCCACAATACAACAAGGGCTTCAACAAGGGCATCTACTGGCACCCCCACTCCTTACCATAGGGCATTTAGGAATCTATTTGATTCCCTTAGTCTCCAGGAACAGACCATCTTAATCTGTCTGCCATCCCTGCAGCAGAGGATTGGATGTGCAAATCCAAACTTCAGCAGGAAGTGACCTGACTAGGACAGTGGGGTGACATTCACCATCCCCCTGTGGACCCCAAAAAGGTGGTGACCTCTGATTTAGGCTGATCCATCCTTCATTAAAATGGGGAAATTCAGTAGATGGTTATCAACACCAAAGCTTCCCATGGAATATGCCAATATCTCAACAGAAAGCCTACCAAGGCTAGAGGCAGTGTTTAGCTGCTAGATCATGGGAGATAAAGAGGTCTTGTGGGGGTGAGTGGCTGGGGGAAAACTTTCCAGTCCTCCTGTAAAACAGCGGATCTATGCAGATCATTGAAGCACTATATAAATCCTAGTGCTAGAAGCCTCCAAGACAAATGGAGAGAATCGGAGTCCTTGATGGGGAATGAGAACACAGGGAGAGCAAACATACTGGAAACCTGGTGCAACAAGGAGAAACAGTAGAATGCAGGTTAACCCTGGATAGAAACGCTATACAGCAAGGGAAAGGAAGAACAAATCTGGGAGTGGAGATGCTCTTTTTGTCGAGGAGGAGTTAGGATCCAATAAGACGGAAAACCTAGGAGAAATAAATTCTTCCAATGAAGTACTGTGGCTGAGAACCTGAACGCAAAAAGTAATTTAGTGTGGGAGACATACTATGCTGTTATTGACATCTGTCTGTCTCAAGAGACAATGGAGTGCGCCTCCGGGGGTGAAGTCAAACCGCTGTGTTAGCAGCACCAAAGTGAACTCCCGGGGTGCAAGCCTGGGCATGTTTATGGAAGTCCTGGGCTGCCCGAATGACAAGACCCCCTTCTTGGCCTCACTGATGTGGTCCAGAGGAAAAGAGAACAATGGCATCAGCTGGGCTGCAGGAGTTGCCAGAAGGAGACATACAAGATGCCATCCAACCGTCTTAGGGCCTCCAGATTTGTGCAGGGTTCACTCCTTAGCTTTTTCTTCTCCCAACAAGGCACTGGAGATTCAGCATCAGTGTTTTCCTTCTCCTAGAAGGGCTACCTTCCCAGGTTAATGAGCCCCATCTGCCCCTCACTTCCCTCTACAGCACACTCAGAGGTCACCTTCTTGATTGTTGGTTGGTCAGTACTGGTATAATCCACTCAATCCGCCAGAGCCTGTCTTTGCAGCATGTTGTTGTTGTTTAGTCGTTTAGTCATGTCCGACTCTTGGTGACCCCCTGGACCAGAGCACGCCAGGCACTCCTGTCTTCCCCTGCCTCCCTCATGCTGGTAGCTTCAAGAACACTGTCCCACCATCTCGTCCTCTGTCATCCCCTTCTCCTTGTGCCCTCCATCTTTCCCAACATCAGGGTCTTTTCCAGGGAGTCTTCTCTTCTCATCAGGTGGCCAAAGTAATGGAGTCTCAGCTTCAGGATCTGTCCTTCCAGTGAGCACTCAGGGCTGATTTCCTTCAGAATGGAGAGGTTTGATCTTCTTGCAGTCCATGGGACTCTCAAGAGTCTCCTCCAGCACCAGAATTCAAAAGCATCAATTCTTCGGTGATCAGCCTTCTTGATGGTCCAGCTCTCACTTCCATACATCACGACTGGGAAAACCAGAGCTTTTACTATATGGACCTTTGTTGGCAAGGTGATGTCTCTGCTTTTTAAGATGCTGTCTTTGCAGCATACTATAGCCCATATATTACTGACATGTAGGAAGACAGCAGGGAGGTGGCCCAAAAAAGTGTGTTGTGGCAATAATGGGCAATTTCAGCTACCCTCCCACCAACTGGGCAAGCTTCTGTCCAGACCAAGTTTGTTGATACAATAAATGACTGTGCCTTGGTCCAACACAGAGCTTAATCCTGAGTGGTGCCCAGAACCTGGTGCAAGGTGTAAGCGTTGTTGCACTGACCGGAAAGAGCAGCCACAGTCCTATGAGTCTCAAGTGGAACGTTGCCCAGGAAGTCCAGCACTCTCACATTTGATTTCAAGAGGGAACTTCTAAAGGACAAAGAGGATTTGTTAAAAGAGAGCGTCGAGGTTAAATCTCTCCAGTGTGCTCAGGCAGTTTCTAAAGCCTCAATAATATAAGCCCAGACAGAATGCATTCCACGGATTAGAAAGGGAATCATGACATCCAAGAGGATGTCAGTGTGGTTCAGGTTCACATGCAGAGTCAAAGAACCTATAAAAGGCAAGAAAGCTTCCTTGAACTTAAAAAGTCTTCTTGCCCAAATGAGAACAAAAGGAGAGCACAAATCCTGGCAAAACAATGCAAGCTGAAGATAAGGGATGCAAATCAAGAATTTTGCTGAAGGGGTGGGACAAGTCAAAAAACACAACCCTCCTTAAATACACCTGAAACAGGAAATCAGTCGCGAGGATTTTTTCTAGACTGTTACAGAACAAAGGTGAGGAAGGGTTGTTAAGAGGTAAGGTAAAAGGTAAAGGACCCCTGGACGGTTAAGTCCATCAAAAGCAACTATGGGGTTGCAGCGCTCATCTCGCTTTCAGGGAGCTGGCGTTTGTCCACAGACAACTTTCCGGGTCATGTGGCCAGCATGACTAAACTGCTTCTGGTGCAATGGAGGACCGTGATGGAAACCAGAGTGCATGAAAACGCCATTTGCCTTCCCACCACAGCAGTGCCTATTTATCTACATGCTTTCGAACTACTAGGTTGGCAGTAGCAGGGACAGAGCAACGGGAGCTCACCCCGTCGCAGGGATTCGAACCGCCAACCTTCTGATCGGCAAGCCCAAAGGGCACAGCACCACCCACGTTGTTAAGAGAGGACAGGTAAAAACTACAAAAGAACTAGATGAATTTTCTGCCACTGAATTTTCTAGATTTTCTACATGAATTTTCTGCCACTGAATTTTCTCACAGAGGAACGTTTGCACAAGTAGCAAACCACGACTGAAGAACCTACTTCCCCCCCAGGTAGGAGATCTGAGACATATGGATGTAACAAGAGAGTAAGCTGTAGGGTCAACTGACAAACTAAAAATTAACAAGTCAATAGATCTGGATTACATCCACGTAGGAGCTCTTAAACAGTTTAAATGTGAAATTGCTGATCTTCCAACATGCAATTTGTCACTATCAAAAAATTGGAAGGGAGCCAACAGGACACCAGAGGGGAAGCTGGTGATGAGAGGCCTGTTAGCTGATCCCCAGTAAATAGGTGTAAGTAGAGAAAATTAGTGGAATTAGTTTTATCTTCACACATCAGTCCTACTGGAAAAAGGAGGGGGTGGGTTTCTGGAATTGCCAGCTGGAAGGTCAGAGACAGGAGTGAATGGATGGGGTTATGCATCTGCACACACAATGTGCTAAAGCCCTAGAAATGTTGTGGTTGATTTCCCTGTGCAACCATCTGCCCAACTACACACATGTACTGCCACTTTCTCAGCCAAGTCCCCTCCTCAGGTGATCCATGCAGATCAGCTAGGGAATAGGAGGTTATTTTCCAACACACTGTGCTAATATCAGGATAAAAATCAGGTCCTTCTAATCTAAACCCTCAATCAGTGCAGTTCAGCTGAAAACTGGAGAAGGGCCTGATTTTCATCCCCCCTGTGGTTCAATGGGCAGGGAGATTTAAACCCATATGATGCAATTGGGAACAAAATCACCACCACTTCTCAGCTGATCTCAGGGAGCCAACCAGCAAGAAATCACACGGAGTATGTGAAATTAACTCTTTATAGGCAGAAACCAGGGGAGCCAGGCCTAATGAGCACAGCAGCTCTTCCCAGTAGGTCTTGCCCCTATGGAGCAATTGTAGAGGCTGAAGATCCCTGTTTTCCCACAGCTGCCTAATTTCCTCCTTCTCTGGATTCTTCCCAAGCAATCTGAGCCTCCGCTAACCCACCTATCTCTGCTCCTCCCTCTTCATACATGCTTTTCTGGGCCTGGGAGACCAGAGGAGTGGAGCTTGTCGCAGCAGGAGGAGCAGACACTCGTACGTCTTCCCCAGCCAGACTCATCTCTGCCTCTTGTCCCCACCTCTGCTTCTGCCCCTGATTTTGGACTTCTCTAAGCCACAGACTCTTCCTACTCACTAAGTCCTGTTACCTCTTCAGCTTCCGACACTTCCTCTTCCCAAGTCTTCTCCTTCTGATCACTCATCATCATCATCCAACCGCCACTCCATGACAGCTGATCCATTCTAATCAGTAAATATACCAAGAAAAAAGCACACCAAGAACTCAGGCCAATGTGAGTTTCAATAGTGGGAGTAGTTTTCGCTCTATAAGACGCACCAGACCACAAGACGCACCTAATGTATTTTTCGCTCTATAAGACGCACCAGACCACAAGACACACCTAGTTTTGGGAGGAGGAAAACAAGAGAAAAAATATTCTGAATCTCAGAAGCCAGAACAGCAAGAGGGATCGCTGCAGCGATCCCTCTTGCTGTTCTGGCTTCTGGGATAGCTGCGCAGCCTGCATTCGCTCCATAAGACACACACACATTTCCCCTTACTTTTTAGGAGGGAAAAAGTGAGTCTTATAGAGCAAAAAATACGGTAATCAATTTTAACAAAATCTGATTCATTCAAAAGTATGTATTCTGACAAGGATTACAAACTCAAATAGAGATAATAAACTCTTAACTCATAAACATATGTATAACACAATAATTCGTTACAGACAAGTTCATGTTAGTCCATAATCAGATTCAATGTGATAATCTATGATCATTTAGAATTTAAATGTATTTTCATGTAATTTTTGATACTTCCAGCTGATGAAGGTGAATACATCGAAACAGGGCCCTGTCCTGGTTTCTGATCCATAATTGACTTCTGACTTCTGCTCAATGATTGAAACTAAGACCTTCACGTCGAATCTGACTCTGGACTAACATGAACTTGTCTCTACTCATAAACTCTTATTTCTAATTCTGTAACAAATTATTGTGTTATACATATCTTTATGAGTTTGAGTTTGTAATCTCTATTTGAGTTTGTAATCCTTGTCAAAATACATACTTTTGAATGGATCAGTTTTTGTTAAAATTATTTGTGAGTAGGCACCTACTCCCACTATTGAAACTTACATTGGCCCGAGTTCTTGGTGTGCTTTTTTCTTGGTATATTTAATGACAAGAACTCCACTCTAATCAGTGGCATGTTGGATGGGGAGCTCAGTTCCCAGTGATGGAAAAGACACAAACCCAGCTTGCTAAGGTACCTAAGAAGGGAGGGAATGGCCTGGGGAATCACCTAAGCCTATGGGCCAGAGGTCTGTGTAGGCACAATTGTGGTTTTGTTGTTGTTTAGTCGTTTAGTCGTGTCCGACACTTTGTGACCCCATGGACCAGAGCACGCCAGGCACCCCTGTCTTCCACTGCCTCCCACAGTTTGGTTAAACTCATGCTGGTAGCTTTGAGAACACTGTCCCACCATCTCATCAGGGTCTTTTCCAGGGAGTCTTCTCTTCTCCTGAGGTGGCCAAAGTCTTGGAGCCTCAGCTTCAGGATCTGTCCTTCCAGTGAGCACTCAGGGCTGATTTCCTTAAGATTGGATGCGTTTGATCTTCTTGCAGTCCATGGGACTCTCAAGAGTCTCCTCCAGCACCAGAATTCAAAAGCATCAATTCTTCGGCGATCAGCCTTCTTTATGGTCCAGCTCTCACTTCTATACATCACTACTGGGAAAACCATAGCTTTAACTATACGGACCTTTGTAGGCACAATTACTATTCTTTTAATAAAAGACCCACTGTTTTTGTCTTTTACTGTCTAAAGCAATTTTTTCAGTTTTTCGAAACAGTTATTGTGGTCATGGCACAGCAGATGCATGCATGCTCCAGCAGCAGGAAAGGTGCATGAAGGAGTAAGTGTACAGGCATGGTGCCAGGTTTAACCTCTGGAAACGTCACACAGGTGTCAATGTGCAGAAGGCAGAACAACGCTTGCATGAGCAATGCCTCCATGTATTCCACTGCAGCCCTATTCGTTTTTAGCGAGTAAATTGCAACAAATGAACTTCCAACATAGAACAGGGAAAAGAATGGGGAAAACACAGAAGGACAACATGGTTGGCAGCAACATTTCCTGCATTTTCAAAAAAAAAGAGGAAACTACAAAGGATTGTAATTGCAGACTAAACAGCTATACTTTTCTGATTCGGCCTGGCTATTTTACTGACCATGAATTAATCGTCCTAGGTTAAGAAATTTGTCCAGTAATTTATAATGAATGGGTGGGAAAACCACAAAGTGAACATAATAGGCAGCTATGTTTTGTGCAGCTCTATTTGACGAAAGTAAACAGTAGCATTTACCAAGAATCATTATCAACCCAACCAAAAAGTGCAGTAATACGAACCACCTCTAGATGTCACTTTCTATTCAACAATGCATAGATCCATTTCAACATAGCTCAAAACAATAAATTAGCATTTGAAACGTAAAGCTAATCGTTGCTGACAACTGATTCAGCTTTCTATTATTATTTGACTTCATTTAAGCCAAGATGCTTTTAAATGGTTGTTTCCATCAACTCGTAAAAACAAATTAAACGAAACCTTGAAAAAGCTGCAGTCGAGAAATCTTGAAGCTAGCTGGTTTTCAAAAATCTCTCAAGAAAGATGATTACTTGGAGTAAATCCCGCTGAACCTGGTGAGACTTTACTTCTGAATAAACAGTATTATTAATTAAACTTATATCCCATCCTTTCTCCCAAAGGAGCCCAGAGCTGCAATCGGCAATGTAGGGCATGCACTGGGTTGAGATAAGAGCAGCATAAATGAAGAAGCTTCTTTCAAGAATGAGCCAGAAAATGTACGTCAAGAAAACATACAGCAAATGCAATAAAATGTGTATTTATATAGGACACAGTAATTTCCTGGTGAGAGAATAAAAGAATTTCCAGATGTCTAGCACAATTACAGGGCACTTTATTGTGAATACTGAATGTTATTTGATTACTAATCAGTGAATGTTTTATTGGACCAGCAATTTGTCGCTACTCTAACAATGTAAGAAATTCTAGTTCTCTGTGCGTTGTCTGAAGAATATAGCAGTCAGAAACTCCACCAGCGCAAACCGTGGGTTTATTCTTGCACTATTATACACACCACTGTGCAAGAGGACACGCATGGGGAACAGGACCTTGAAAAAGCCCAAGAGGCTATCGTCATTTCATAGCTGTGGTCAAAGTTCAAGAGCTGGAAGCCTTTTAGCTCTCCTGAGCAACACAGGTGTGTCGTAACCACAGCGCAAGCCATGGGGCCTGAACTTTTCCTTCAGTGTACTTCTCAAGAACAGTGAAAGCAAAAACCGATTGTAGCAGAGTTTGGTTTTGACGGCGCAGCTTCTTACACCAGGATGAAGTGTGCTTCAGCATTTTGCAAAGTTCTACTATGCCAACGCAGGTCGAACCTCAATGTTTCCTTTTCTGTTTCTTAATTTGTAAACGGGCTTTCATGTTACACGCAACTCTTCTTTATTATTTTTTTTGTAAATAATTTTTATTAATTTTCAATTACTAAAATCCAGTAACGGCCACATTTTTTCAGTGTCAAAATACAATTCATATTCAAATATATATCAGTTATAAAGCCAACTGTACATTTTGTGTGACTCTTCCCATGTGCTGGGTTTCAGGGTGCAAAGTTTTTATTTCTTCCTGCTTCCGAAGTCTTAATTACCATATTTTTCCCTCTATAACACGCAGATTTTTTTCTCCTAAAAAGGAAGGGGAAATGTCTGTGCGTGTTATAGAGCGAATGTGTGGTCCCTGGAGCCGAAAAATCAGGCAAAAAATCAAATCGCGGCGCTTCACGGAGAAGCGAAACCTGAAAAGAGGAAGTGGCTGCTTTCCTGCATTCTGCCTCAGGGTCTTACTGCCCCCCCCTCCTCTGTTTCGTTGCTGTGTTTGCTGAAACGGAACAAAGAGCAGGGAAAGCCCCTCCCCTCCAGGCAAGCAGAGGGGAATTCCTCTCTGTGCTGCTGGGGGAGAGGGAGAGAGAGGGGGGAAGGGAGAGAGAGAGGGGGGAGGGGGAGAGAGAGGGGGGAGGGGGAGAGAGAGGGGGAGGGAGGGAGGGAGAGAGAGAGAGGGGGGAGGGGAGGGAGAGAGAGGGGGAGGGAGGGAGGGAGGGGGAGAGAGAGAGAGAGAGAGAGAGAGAGAGAGAGAGATGGGTGGCTTGGGTGGGGGGAAACTTTTGCCTTTCTTTCCTCCCTCCCGTTAAATCCCTCTCCTGCATTCTTAGCCAGCTGCTTCTCTGCACACCCTCTCATGTCCCTTCTTTGTTTTTCCTTCGCTCCCCACTTAAAATGTGGTTACAAAGCATAGATCCACATGGATCCTCAGGATCTTTGCATTGGGTCACCCCAAATTCACCATCAGATCACATAGCATGTCCATGGCTACAGCCTGCACCAAAAAAAATCACGCACCCACTGTTGCCTGGGGCTGCAATGGTGCAAAAACGTGGTTACAAAGCATGGATCCACAGGGATTCTCAGGATCTTTGCATTGGGTCACCCCAAATTCACCATCAGATCACATAGCATGTCCATGGCTACAGCCTGCAACAAAAAAATCACGCACCCACTGTTGCCTGGGGCTGCAATGGTGCAAAAACGTGGTTACAAAGCATGGATCCACAGGAATTCTCAGGATTTTTGCATTGGGTCACCCCAAATTCACCATCAGATCACATGTCTGTGGCCACAGCATGAAGCCCAAAAATGATACATCCACTGTTTCATTCAGAATGTTTTTTCCCTTGTTTTCCTCCTCTAAAAACGATGTGCGTGTTATGGTCAGGTGCGTGTTATAGAGCGAAAAATACGGTAATCCAATTATATTCACTCCTGAGCTTAATCCCTTATCATCAGCTACAGAATTCTACACACAACTCTTCTAGTGATGGAGGGGGGGGCCCCCATTTTATCCAGGAAAAAAGCCTCAATGGGTTTAACTGTGAAACTGCGAAACTGGACCAATATATTACCTGAACTAGTATCTGCCTCACTAAACATCTTCTTGCCCCCTCCATACATTAAAAAAACAATCCCATACCCATCCACTGAATCTTTTTTTCCCCTCACTCATGTGGGGGGAAACACTCGGTGTTAACTTCTTCAAACCCAGAGTTTTACCAACCCTTCCAATTTTATGGTTGTCCAATGCCTTGGCCTAATTTCTGTCACATTTCATTCTAAAATCTATTTCACAAGAATCTCAGCTTTTGTTTTAAAATCTCAGCTGTTGCTTTTTTAAAAAAACAGTATATGCAAAATAAGGAAACATGGAAATGTGTTTGGAACCTTTTAAGTGTGTATTAACCTGAAACTTGCTCAAGGGGAATTAAGCAATACCATGTCCCATGGGAAAGGATGAAACATACATAAAAGTAGGGATTGTGCATATATTTAGACATCAACAAATACTTGTACTTTCAAGATGTGCAAGCTGGAAGTTCCCTATCAGCTGTGGTGAGCAGCCCAGTCCTTAAAAACTCCCTGATATTGAAAATATACTTCAAAAGCATATTTAGTATCTGTCATCTTGCTTTAGATCTGCAGGCAGTGCTGTTTTCTTAATTACCTTCGACAATTGAGCATCTCTGTAATGTAAGAGCCTACCAATTCCCCTCCCCTACCATTAACTCACACACCAAGTTTTCAGCAATTTTTTTTTTAATTTCGAAATGCAATTTGCATACAGCACGTAATACCTTGTTGGGAAAAGATTACAAACCCTTTCAGTAAATGACCTAGAAACCAATGCTAATCTTTGTCAGTCAAGTGATTCAGCAAATGCTGGCTACCTGTAATTTGGAGCCATTTCACAACAGATTGTTAGAAACCCTCATGATGTAGGAAATCGTAGCATATAACTTATTGCTGATAAATCAACAGTCACCAGAGATACTTGCAAAGCGGTTTTTCTGATAGTCCTTTTCCAAGTTACAATCCAGCTGAAAGTGATAATTAGACATCAGGCATCCAGTGGCTGGCACTTCCGCATCAACATGAGGAGTTCTCTTCCTATTCTGTATTCCCAAACATCCAATCATATTTTGCACCAAAACTATCAAATTTCAGAATGCTATTTTATAGCAATCTAACAGCTGCAGTGTCTCCCTAATTACTTTTCCTTAATAGTCTTCTGGACGCTAAAACCAAGCAGGTTTGTTTATGAAAGCCCTCTGGATGTAGAACATTTTGGAAAATTTCTTGACAAAACAAGTGAACAAGCTAGGGACAAACAACAAATTGCATTGCACACATCTTTGTTTTGAAGAAACCGTAGGCATGGGGACGGGGGAGGCTGATAAAAGTCAGGACCATAGCATACGGGAAGAGTAGGGAGGTGAGATTTTCATCAGAACCGTGATGCAGAGAGAATGGTTAATGCCCTCATTACCACATGCCACAGTCCTAATCTTGCCCCCAGCTCTGGCTTACTCCTAGGGCCTGCTCCTCTCTCTTTTTTCCTGGAAACACTCAACGTGTAGTTCAACTGGTTCTGCCGTATGTATCACTTGCTGTAAACCTATAGGAAACACAATCCTTTAAACAGGAATGAGGCCACTGACTGGACTGCGGAAGTACAAACCAAGTTCACCTTTTTACAGTACCCATGGGCAGCAGTCCTTTGACTTCATCCACGCGACTCTTGTGAATTTGGAAGGCAGGGGTCACCCAATGGCCGCACGAACATTGCTCACCTTGCCAATGGAAGGAGCCCAGCTTTGATGTACATTTTGGGCACAGAAGCTGCAAGAGAACAAGACAAACAACTCGCTTAATGCTCCATCTCCTCTCCGATTACAGTAAAAGATAAACTTCAAAACTAACTATCGCTATGGATCTCCAACTCTATAAAGATTTGACTGGTTCGTTCAAATCAACATAAAATCTGGCCTCCTCTGGCCACATTACTCAGCATCTGAAGTTCTGTTACGCAAACTCCCTCTTCTTGCAAACAATGCACACTCACATATGCAGACAAATATCCATGGGTCCTATAAAAGGCCCCAAGCCCACCATTTTCTCAACTGTATTTCACTTTTCAATACAGTGGAACCTTGGTTGTCAAATGAAATCCGTCCCGGAAGACCGTTTGACTACAAAAAGGTTCGACAACTGAGGCCAAATTGCCGGTTGGCAAAATAGAGAAATGCGCCTCAGAAGCCCTTTGACTTCCGAGGCATGTTCAAAAACGGAAGCATTCACTTCCGGGCTGTCGGCGTTCGAAAGCCGAAATGTTCAGCTTCTGAAATGTTCAACGACTGAGGTTCCACGGTACAGTGGTGCCCCGCAAGATGAATGCCTCGCAAGACGGAAAACCCGCAAGACGAAAGGGTTTTCCGTTTGCGAGTTGCTTCGCAAGACGAATTTCCCTATGGGCTTGCTTCGCAAGAAGAAAGCCCATAGGGAAATCTCCGGGGACCTCTTTTAAATGCTGGCGGTGGGGAGCAAAGCCTTCCCCCCCCCCCTCCGGCCTTCAGAAGAGGTCCAGGAAGGCCGGCGGGGGCCGAAAGGCTTTGCTCCCCACCGCCAGCATTTTAAAAGCGGTCCGGGATAGCAGGGAAGCGCTTCCCGCTATCCCGGACGGCTTTTGAAGGCAGGCGGGGGGGGGAGCAAAGACTTTTGCCCCCCGCCAGCCTTCAGAAGAGGTCCTGGAACTCTTCTGAAGGCTGGCAGGGGGCGAAAGTCTTTGCTCCCCCGCCTGCCTTCCCGGGGGCTTTAAAATCGCCCCGGGACAGCGGAGAAGTCCGCTGTCTGGGGCAATCTTAAAATGCTGGCGGGCGGCAGCGAAGCCTTCGCTGCCGCCCGCCAGCATTTTAAAAAACCCCGGGACAGTGGAGAAGTCCTCTGCTGTCCAGGGGTTTTTTAAAATGCTGGGGGTGGGAAGAAAAGCCCTTGTCCCCCCCCCAGCCTTCAGAAGAGGTCGGGGGACAGACTGTCCCCGGACCTGGTCTGAAGGCGGTTTCCATAGGAACGCATTGATTGATTTTCAATGCATTCCTATGGGAAACCGTGCTTCGCAAGACGAAAAACTCGCAAGATGAAAAAACTTGGGGAACGAATTAATTTCGTCTTGCGAGGCACCACTGTATTTCCTCAGGCTCCCCTTCAGCTCACTGCTTGCTTTGCTGCGTTTTCTTAGCTAACTAGCTGAAGATTTCCAAAGATTCAAACTGTGATTGTTTCCCCTCACCTGTCCATCCATCACTCCTAAGAGTGCAGGTTCCATCCACTGCACAGGCTCAATGAAGTAAGAAGTACACCTGGACTGGTCATCACAGGGAAAAGAGGCAGGTCTCGAAAGCCTCTTATGAGCAAAAGCGGCAGGTCCCTTGCCTTCATCATGAGACAAGATGCTTGAACTTCGAAAGAGCAGGCGCCTGTCGTCCAGAAACAAAGGTAACAGAATGACTTGGAAAGGCATCTGAAAGCAATGTCATCTTTGTTCATTAAAGCATTTGAAATGAAAGAAACATATGATGAAAAGCAACAATATACTGTATCTAAACTATCTTTCACATCAATAAGATATGAGGAAGTAACTGTGAGTAAATAGTATGGAGTCAACAGAAAAATTCATTGTGGAAGTTCCTAATCATAAAGCAAACACATTCTTTTGCACGTTAACAGGTTTTCATATTGCCACTTTCATAATTTCTTTAATTCATGCATTAATTTAGGAAGAAATCCTTCTTCCATTCTTCTAAAGATGTTATTTTAGTTACGTAGGCAGCTCTCCTGATCTGACTGCTGAAGCCCACTTATAATTCCCATGTATCTCTAAGATGGTCAAAGGATAAGTAAGGCATTTGCAAGCAACCTGCAATAAATTAACCCAGGCAGTCACTTCTGGCCAAGACTACTGGGTAGGCCCACAACAATCGTTTAGAATTGGATCTTCATTTTTCTTGCATTTTTAAACTTATGAACACTTTGCACAGCAACACCAGAAGGCAACCACATCCTATACCACAACCCTATTACATATTCAGGCAGCAACCATTTTGCGCGGGGGTTCCATTCCTGGCCCCTACACACATCGGCTGAGCGCCCTGCCCTGTTCTGCCTTCTTCCAGATCCAAAGGGACCTGCACATCAGCGATCACACATCAGTTGGATACACCTGAAATAGTCGTCACCTATACAGGTGTGGGAATGTTGCTAGGGCAGTCCCAATAGGTTCTCTGAATTATCAGGACTACAGGGAGGAGAAAGAGGATTCCAGCGAAAGGTGTGGCCTCCGGACTTGGAGACACCAGGGCAAGCTGGGGAGGGGGAAGGAGATGTTGGTGTAGGAAGTACTCACAGGGGGGCAGAGGAGGGCGAGGGGATGGGGGTCAGTGGACAGGAACCAGAGCAATAGGACCCAGAGCCAGAGGGCCCCGTCTCCATGTACACGGCAGGCTCTGAGGTGTAGGGAGCAGAAGGCAGGGCGCTCCAGAAGGCTAAGGCAGGCAAGGGCCCACAGCCCAGCTCCCTAGCTGGCCAGGTGGGGCTCGCTAGTTCTGGGAAGAAGTGTGCTGGAGTAGGCTGGGAGCAGGTGAGGGTCACATGACTCATCAAGCCCAGATGCTGCAATCAGCAGGTATAGTATAACAGGGCAGCAAAGCTGAGGTGCTGTGTCTGTTGAACTCCCCATGTTGAGGGACCTTGACTTGGGTGCTCTTGGACCTCCACAGGACTGTACTTTTGGGTTGATGCTGGACTATATTCTAACTGCAGAACTTCAGGCTTGGCTACTTGGATTGACCCTGAACCTCCTTTCCTGACCTTTGGACTTTGGATTTCGGACTCTGGGTGTGGCTTGTGCTGATTGACCCTTGGATTTTGAACTTGGACTTGGCACACTGACTTACTGCCAGGTAGGCCAGGGGATCAGGACAATAGGCCAAGAGGACATATTAGCCGGCCAGCAAGCAAACTTGTAATCAGGTCAGACACAAAGAACACTAAAGTTGGCATGTGCAATCAAATTGCGTTCAGATCAGCTCCAGATCTTTGTTCAATGGGTCACTTAAGTAATACACATCCAACACCCAATTCTCATGTAGCTGCTATCAGTTTGCCTGCAAGATAACAAGGGCTGCTACAAGGGGAAAAAATGAAGGATTGGGTCTCTCCTGCCACCATCTGCAGAATTCTCCCCAAATCAAGCAATTGGCAGGCATGCCACTGCCTCTCAGCAGTAAGCAGGGAGCACTGCCAAAGGACATGAGCTGCTAAGAGCCGCAGGTTATCTCAGTTGACACTTCCACTCTCACCTCCAGCAAGGCAGATCTCATGGCTGTGCAGTCTAATGAGACACCAAATCACCATGGCTCCTTCAGAAAGCTCGCTCTGCTGCCGCATTAAGTTCCAAAACGTTTATAGCACTGTTTCCTTCTATTCTATATTATATATTGCCCATGAGGGTTAATTAAAACCAAATTGTTTTCTTAGCCCTGGGCATCTTTCCCTTTCCTTACACATTCTGACCAACATCTCCATTTTTCAAGTATTATTTATATATAATCTATTCGCTGCTGTATATCTGGGACACTGAGCCAGTTGTCATAAAAGCAGACAAAGGGGTAAATCTGTATTGGGACAGTGTCACTTCAAACTGCACGTAGCAAGTGAATGATGGATGCTTTCTTCATGGGGGGGGCAGAACCCACAATGCATAGAAACCTAGCTTATTGCAGAGATGATTAGGTGGGGACCTTTCTGCCTGATTCTAGTTTTTTATCTGCACCCATTTTTATTTTTATTTTGGTACAGCAGAATAGTAAATCACCTTCCCATCTTCTTCAATTTGACATCCACTCACAAAAACAAGTTTACCACATCTTGCGCAATTTGCAAGAACATGGTCAGTTTTACCTGTCAAAATAAGGTGCCCTACAAGTCAGAAGAGATATATTTTTCCACACAATAAATTACTCAAAACTTCCAGAGAAATATGGTTTTACTAAAAGCTTGCCAAAACACAACCTTGGCGAGGACCCTTGCATCACGTTTATCAGGCAAATACTACATTTATTTGTGTGAACCAAGTAAATCAAGATGGGACACCTTTTCAGCTCTCCAGACCAGATCCATGGGGACAGAAGTGTTACTATTTGAAAATAACTGCTGTAAGTCACAGGACGGAGCAGGATATAAATCTAATAAATATATTTGTGGAGCCCCATACCTGCACTTTCTACACCTGTACAGAACCTCAGTGTTTGGAGTTTGCTGTACAGTGTTTGGATCAACTGCAAAGACATCTTGCGGCAGATTTCGTAGTTCTGAAAAGAAGAAGCAATGGTGCATTTATAAACTTGCAGATAGTCATCGTTAAACATTAAAAGCTTATATTGGTTTACTGCATTTATATATTATCCTTAAGCAAAATGTTCAGGGGACTTTACAATAAAATCTGCTTTTTAAAAAAGAAAGCTTTTGTCCCAATAAATACCATAAAGGAACTATTGTGGTTGTAACTGCCTACAGAGGACTCCTTCCTTCGTTAAAAAAGCCTATACTCAGATGTGCATTTATTCTCACTTTACGAGATCATTGCAAAAACCAATTTCACATAAACATGCTATCAGCTATGTTGATCTATTAAAAAAATAAAAAAAACAAAAGCAGCAGTACCTGCTTCACTTATTTACCGTATTTTTTGCTCTATAAGACGCACCAGACCACAAGACACACCTAGTTTTTGGAGGAGGAAAACAAGAAGAAAAAAATTCTGAATCTCAGAAGCCAGAACAGCAAGAGGGATCGCTGCGCAGTGAAAGCAGCAATCCCTCTTGCTGTTCTGGCTTCTGGGATAGCTGCGTAGCCTGCATTTGCTCCATAAGACGCACACACATTTCCCCTTACTTTTTAGGAGGGAAAAAGTGAGTCTTATAGAGCAAAAAATACGGTAATTCATTTATAGCCCACTTTTCCTTCAAGAAGCTCAAGGTGCCATGATACCTTTATTATATTCACGTCAAAGTCTCAAAGCAGTACGCTAACTTTTGCATTTCATGGAACTCTTGAGCAGGCTGGATGTTAAACAAAAGGGGTAGGAGAAATAGGCTGATGATAAAGGGCATAGTGGAAGCCTATTTGCAATACAGTGGTACCTCAGGTTAAGAACTTATGTATCTTAAGTAGATTATCCAGGAAGCTCTTTGCAAATGAATTAAGTTAGTGCTTGGTGCAAATGATCTGTTTGTCCCACAGCATACTAGGGGGGGAAGCAGCAACCATCACTCTTTTTGAAACTATAAAAGCCGGCACTTATGTAGTTCTGTCTCTCTCTGGCAGTAATCTAAGGAAGTCCTACACCCGCTTACTCCTGGATCCTGCATCCCTGCCGTCAAAACCATCAATAGCCTTGCCCCTTACATCTCCACTCTTCTATCCAGACACGTTCAGACCCATGACTACTTCTTCACTTCACCACCAGTCACCCAAAGGTCTCGTTTTAGTTTGTTTATTGAATCCCTCCCTTCCTCCCAAAGGAGCCGGGGGGGGGAGTCTTCTGCTCCTTTAGATCACTCCTTCTCCATTGCTGCCCAATGCCTAGAGCAGGCATAGGCAAACTCGGCCATCCAGATGTTTTGGGACTACAACTCCCATTATCCCTGACCACTGGTCCTGTTAGCTAGGGATGATGGGAGTTGTAGTCCCAAAACATCTGGAGGGCTGAGTTTGCCTATGCCTGGCCTGGAGCTGCCTCTCAAAATGCCTGTGATACTCCCACTCTCTTGCTTTCTTCAAACCCACCCTAAAAAGCCACATTTTCTGTGAAACGTTTGGCACAACCACCTGGGCCCAAAAGCACATGTTGCAGATGTTGCACGTTCTTCCCCCTATTACTGCACCTCAGTTTCCATCCTTTTCCTCTGCTTCCTACATGTGTCCCTGATCACAGCTTACATCTGAACACACTGGTTTCTATGGAGAGAGATGAAAGCGGAAAGTACAGTGGTGCCTCGCGAGACAAAATTAATCTGTTCCGTGAGGCTCTTCGTATAGCGGTTTTTTCGTCTTGCGAAGCAAGCCCATTGGCAGCTTAGCGGATTAGCGCTACTAGTGGTTTAGCGGCTTTTAGCGGATCAGCTGATAAGCGGCTTATCATCGGATCAGCTGATAAGCAGCTTAGCGGCTTAGGAAAAGGGGGGAAAAGGGAAAAAACCCCGCAGGAACTCGCAAGACATTTTCGTCTTGCGAAGCAAGCCCATAGGGAAATTCGTCTTGCGAAGCGCCTCCAAAACGGAAAACCCTTTCGTCTAGCGGGTTTTCCGTCTTGCGAGGCGTTCGTCTTGCGGGGCACCACTGTATTACTATTGCATTTTAGGAGAAGAGAAGGGGCACTAGGGATCTTGCAGGCTGCAGTGGGGGCCTAGGAGGGGGGGGGAATGAAAGCTTGAAATGCGAATGGCGCAAGTTTGGGCCACCCGAGGGTAGAAAGAAGAGCAAGTTCAGGAAAACTGAAGTGAAAGACAGAAATGCAAGAGTTGAAGTGCCAATTACCCGTTCCAAAGGAAGAGTGTCTATCCCAAGATTCAGTGTTATTCAAGAGTCTGGGGTTTTTGGAGCAGCCAAGTACAAATTTTTGGGTGGCCAAACAACCTGACTCTCAGATAACAGGATACCACTTTTTATCGGGGGGCAACCAGGGGAAAAGGCTGCAATGCAGGCATGGATTCCAAAGACCCTCCAAGACCCACATGGTGCAATACCCAAGCAAGCAACCTAGGTTTTCCTCGAACCCCCTGCCTCAAATGGGGGAAAGCAGAAAGTGTGCCTTAAAAGGGAGAATAAGCCTGTGTGCTCCCTTTAACTTCCAGACTAGATCTGAGAAAAATAACGAACACAGACAGACAAAAAGAAAGGAGTCAAGCAGAGGAGACAGGAAGGGGGGGAGCTACCAGCTAGGGCAAGAACAATCCATCCTGGAGGATCCCACAGGGACTGAGCAAATGGACTGGGTGAACAATTCGATCCTTTGGGGGAAGAATTTAAAGGTTCTGCTCCTTGGGCAGAAAGAAAGACAGCAAGGTTGCAAATCTGGCTAGAAGAGGAAGAGCTTCCCCGTAACAAAAGGTACCATCGCTTTTGATTGACAGTAGGATACTTTTAAGTTTCTTGCCATGGAGCAGTAATGAGATGACTTACAGCAGGCATGGCCAAACTTGGCCCTCAAGCTGTTTTGGGACTACAACTCCCATCATCCCAAGCTAACAGGACCAGTGGTCAGGGATGATGGGAATTGTAGTCCCAAAACAGCTGGAGGGCCAAGTTTGGCCATGCCTGACTTACAGGCAAAGCTGAGTTCCATGTGGAAAACAGAAGAGGGAGCCTAAGCTCAGATTAACCTTGAGCGCGAGTGCCTAAGTCCATGTACAAAACTGGGGTGGCAGATCCTAACTTTAAGAAATGCTTGTTGGAAAGACCAAACTAAGGTGTGTTCTTATGCTGGCCGTGCGCAAAAAGGAATCAGATACAAAGCAAGACGTTTGCGGCTACGTCTTTGTTGCTCGTTGTAATGAGAACATGTCTAAATCCAATTAGGGATGGTTGGTGGTTCATGCCATGCTGTGCCTCCTTTTCTGTGCCTGAGAAAGTGCCATGCTTTGTACTGCCACTCCTCATGTGAAGCGCCAGGAGCCAAGAGGCATGCTAATGATGAAAAAAAGACTGAGCACATAGTAATATATTCCTAGGCTGTAAGCAAGCCACTTGGGGCAGATACCTCCTTGTAAAGTGTCATATTTATACATTATACTATATAAAAATAGCTAATAAATATTATTATTAATTACAGCTCACAAGCCTCTGCCAAGCAGAAGGGGAAATGTTGCAATCTTTTTATTAGCAAATACCTAGGTTAATTGGTGAAGAACTTCCAGAAGTGCCATCTGAAGACTGTCACACCTTGCAAATGGGGCTTCCACCCAGCTTCCTACCTGGAACAGTATTTCCCCTCACACAAACCTTTAACTTTGTTTGATGTTATCAGCCTTGTTAGCATCCAGCTTTAGGAAGAGTTTTGTGGAACTCGAAAGCTAGCTCACGACTTTTGACTTTTCATTGGTTTTAACAGATTATACTATTCCTCCAGTTGAAACACTGTGTTTTAGAATAATAGAATCATAGAATCATAGAGTTGGAAGAGACCACAAGGGCCATCGAGTAAAATACGCTTACAGGATCCTCACTTCCTTCACTGAGCAGAGGCACTAGAAAGTGGAGGATCCATATTTCTGCAATTCCAACCAGCTTTATGTCTTAAATAACATGGACTGCTTGATCTTTAGCCTTTAAATTGTGAAAAATGCTTCACAAACGCTCTGTGCATGTGCCTAAGTTCTTTTGTAGCACAAAGCACTGTCCTGACAGCAAGATAGGAGACCAAGAAAGATTCCTTTATACACAAACACACAGAGAGAGAGAGAGGAAGAGAAGAAGAAGAAGAAGAAGAAGAAGAAGAAGAAGAAGAAGAAACAACTTTATTATTCTTAATGCAAGCAAAGCCCATTCTTTGGGTCTTCATATTTGATTTAATCCAACCTGAAAACAATAACAAAATTCTAAACCGAGGATGCCATTGAGACTTGCCTCAACTGTTCCCTTATGCAGCTTGATAATGTGAAAAGAAAAGAAAGAATTACACATATCAGCCTCATTCATAGGAACATAAAAATGTGAATGTGCTTCCACATAATTTAGACTGTTGAGATTTGGTACACACACAAGGTCTGATTACAAAATAAAAAACTGAAAAGGAGGCATTTGTACAACTTGCCTTGAAAAGGGAGAGGGAATACATGAGACTGTAGCCCAAAACTGTCACACCAAAACTTAAGACCTTTACACACAAACACCTTAAGACAGACTAGTAATCAGTAAAGTCTGAAATTAGAATGTTTTTACAAAAACTCCATTCACTTTACCTAATTTCTAAATGACTGAGTAATAGAAAGGTTGGGGAGGGGAGCCAGAACAGGGCTGTTACAGAGAAAGGAAGCTGGCATGTGCCAAAAGAAAACTAGGAGTGAATTCTTCTGGAGGAAAGATTGCTGAAAACTGATTTCTGCTCTTGCACCAATGAGATCAAGTTTAGGTGTGCTCGATTATTCATAGCATAGCAAGGTTGGAGGCTTTTCACAGCCTACCTACTGGCAGATCCTGCTTCTGCAAGTTTCCTCAGAAGAAGATATCAAACCGCTGGGCTCCTCCCAACAACTGCCATTTGCAGCTGAGTGCAGGTCTAGCTTGCCTCTCTCACTCCATGTCCCACATCAGACAAGAGGAAAAAGATTTGTTGCACCAACTCCCTCAGAACCAACTGCGGGAGTGAAGATCCCAGAATAGAGATGATACTAGATGGGAATGTTGAAATGCCTAGATTTGACTTTGGGAAGGGGTTGTCCGTGTTCCTTAGTTAAGTATATGCTGTACAGTCATACCTCGGGTTACAGCCGCTTCAGGTTGTGTTTTTTCAGGTTATGGACCGCCGAAACCCAGAAGTATCGGAACGGGTTACTTCCGGGTTTCGGCGGTCTCGCATGTGCATAAGCGCTAAATCGCGCTTTGAGCGTAAGCACCGAATCACAACCTGCGCGTGCGCAGACACGGGTTGCGAACGCTGCAGGTTGCGGACGTGCATCTTGCACGGATCACGTTCGCAACCCGAGAGTCCACTGAACTATAGAGGTGGGGAAAGTGTTTCATTTAGAGACATGCAGGGACAGCACAGCAATTTTATTTGGAGGACAGATTGCACTCATACACTGCAATGAGAAAAACACTCTGCATGTGTTCAGGGATACTTTAAATATATTCCCACCGGCTACTAGAAATACTTCCATGCTACCAAACTCAAACTTAAGATTGTGGACTCCTGCATCCATGGGGCAGAAAGCTGAACTGTGGGAATTATTTCCCCTTCACTGGGAATGTGGCTCCAAATTACACTCCCCTGTCAAGCAACAGCTCCAGCTGCTGAAGATTCTGAAAAATTCAACACTAGCAGGTAGAAAAAGCTAAAGAAATATGGAAAGCTAAGAATAGAGTGAAGAAGTTGCTGTCTGACTTTCTCACTGTGCTGTTTGTCTTCGTTTAATTCTTCTCAGAAGCGAATTTTAACTAGAGGTTGGGAAATGAGCAGGGAAAATGAGAGGTGGAGCTGGTCTTACATGGCAAGTATTCAATGTACCAAGGCTCACAGCCAGGGGTGGGGGCAATTTCCAACAGCAGTCAGTAACATGTATCCATACTTTAAGAATTCAAGCTTACTAGTCTATCTATAATACAACTCATGTTTGAAAAAGAGTGCTATTTATTACAGAGTTTTGTTATTACCCATTCCAGGTAGAAGAACATTGGGGGGGGGCGCAATTCAAGTAGAGTTCAATAACGTAAGTTCAGTTCCAATGTGAATACAGTAGCTGAATTTGTATGTACCCATTTCTAGCCCAATGTTAAGAGATTAGAAAAGCACTTCTATTTCCTTACCAGGATATTTCTCTGTAACCTTTTGCAAACGATACTGTTTGTAAATAGTACTGGTCACATCGACTTCACAGCCCATTTTTTCATAGAGTTTCAGTTGCCACTCGAAGCCTTCATTCATTCTGGAATAAGGGGGGGGGGAAGCCTTCTGATTACATTCCAATCTTCACAAGGAAGGAAAACAAATTTTATCAAATAAAAACGCACTTGGCATCTGGTTTGATGGCCTGGACAAAGGCGTAGGCCTCTTCAAAAGGGAGTTTATTGGCTTTCATTAAATAGGCAGTCACAACGGCAACACTCCGGCTGACTCCAGCTTGACTGAAAACAAAACAAAACAAGTAGACACCCAATAAAATATGGTCACACGCAACAAAAAATGGAACACCCCCTCTCCCCCCAAAAAAATAACCAGATCCTTCATTTCCTTCAAACTGCATTTTCCCCTAGAGAACATCTTTCTTACAATTCACTTGTACTCAGGGAATAGAGCACTGCACACACATTTCTCATGACAACTTTGGAAGATATACTTGTGTATCAACAGCTTTTCCCTTAGAAATACTATACTCCAGAGTCAGAGGCTCAAGCCTCCCCAGATACTCTTTGTGTATTTTGATGCACAATGTATTTTGTACTCTAGTTTCACAATATCCCTCATTACCTGCTGCCACCCCACCCACCTGAAAGACATGACCTCCCTGAAAATTATCCTGCTCCTGTCCTAACAAACAAACAGAGAGCAAGAGTGTGGTTGAAATTCTGTATGAAAAATATATTATTATTATTATTATTATTATTATTATTATTATTATTATTATTATTTACTCCACCCATCTGGCTGGGCTTCCCCAGCCACTCTGGGCGGCTTCCAACAAAATATTAAAATACAGTAATATATCAAACATTAAAAACTTTGCTAAACAGGGCTGCCTTCAGATGTCTTCTAAAAGCCTGGTCGTTTTTTTTTCTCTTTGACATCTGGTGGGAGGGTGTTCTACAGGGCGGGTGCCACTACCAAAAAGACAATCTGCATGGTTCCCTGTAATTTGGCTTCTTGCAGTGAGGGAAGTGACAGAAGGCCCTTGGAGCTGGACCTCAGTGTCTGGGCAAAACGATAAGGGTGGAGACGCTCCTTCAGATATACTGGACCGAGGAACAATGATTCCCCCCCCCCCAGCACTTCCTACACAAAATTAAGAGCGTAAGGGTCCCGCTGCATTTGACCAACACCCATAGAGCCAAACATTTCTAACAGTGGCCATCTCCTGTCATTTGTCACCAGCCTCTGGTATAATCAGTACACAAAACCAGAAAGAATGAAAGAAAGAAAGAAAAGACTTGATGGAGAAAGTGGGGAACACATTCTACATCTTAGGGTAGGGCTATGGTGTTTTGACGCCTGCTTCTTGGGAGAAAAGCAATGATAAACCTAGACAGCATCTTAAAAAGTAGAGACATCACCTTGCCAACAAAGGTCCGTATAGTTAAAGCTATGGTTTACTCAGTAGTGATGTATGGAAGTGAGAGCTGGACCATAAAGAAGGCTGATCGCCGAAGAATTGATGCTTTTGAATTATGGTGATGGAGGAGACTCTGGAGAGTCCCATGGACTGCAAGAAGATCCAACCGATCCATTCTGAAGGAAATCAGCCCTGAGTGCTCACTGGAAGGACAGATCCTGAAGCTGGGGCTCCAGTACTTTGGCCACCTCATGAGAAGAGAAGACTCCCTGGAAAAGACCCTGATGTTGGGAAAGATGGAGGGCACAAGGAGAAGGAGACGACAGAGGACGAGATGGTGGGACAGTGTTCTCGAAGCTACCAGCATGAGTTCGACCAAACTGCGGGACGCAGTGGAAGACAGGAGTGCCTGGCGTGTTCTGGTCCAGGGGGTCATGAAGAATCAGACACGACTAAACGACTAAACAACAACAATGATGTTTTGTTGATTGTTGGCTAGATTGATTAAAAGCAGGGTGCCACTTTTTTAAAAAAGAAGTGTACAAGAGCAGACAAAAATGGCAGGTGGTAGTGGCCATCTTCGAACAGGCATCCTGCCCGCCCCCCACACCCCGTCTCTCACACAGAAGAGCAAATCGACTGTCCCTGATGAAGCCTGCTGTGGCTTTTGCAAGCTTCATCAAAAAGAACACAGAAAGCAAATTGTATACACAGGTAATCAACGAAGCAACAAAAATTTATTTGTCTGCTCTCCCTTCTGTGCAGGCTAAGAGTTGGACATGCTGAGATTTGGGAGCACATCGGGGCACAAGGTAAATTAGACAGTGAAAGTTCAGCCAAAAGTTAATGCTAGGGAGGGATTTGCGGGGGGAGAAAGAGAGAAAAGAGAAAACACATTGCAGCCGTGTCTCATTGCTTGTATAGGCGATTTCCGGATTCTCCTGGAGGAGGTTTTTTTCTTTTTTTCTTTTTAATGCCCTGAGAGACAGAAGAAACTGAAGATTCAATGTTATCTGTGTTTTGAGCACCAGCATGTCTAGGTCACACGTAATAAGACCCGAGTTAGAAAAAAGGCCAGAGAAACCCCGTCTTTTCCGGTACTTTGGCTTCTGGCTGGACATGGAGGTATCCGATCGCGGGCTGTGCTAAAAATAAAAACTAAAAACTAAAAAAGCACCCCTTGATTTCTCTCAATATCTGTGGGACAGTTGTCATTACCACCCTGATTTATAGATACATACATATATATATATTTGGCCAATATCCAACCTGTTTGTGTGGCAGCGCCCTCGATGTCAAGTGAGGACGGCCACATAATTTTTATGTCTTTTTTTTTTGAGTTGGAACGTGAGACTCAGAAAAAGTAAAAAGCATTTCTCAGCATCAGGGAGAGAAGAAGTAAAAAGTATTTCTTGGCTGAACAGGAAAAATGGGCAGTTGCCTTTCACAACAAAATGTGGCAGAATGATGTCAAAAATGTCTCTGGGTTTACACACACACACACACACAATTAGGGGCAGAAACTGGGCCCTAGCGCTGCTTGTTATAATAATTGCTACTGTATATTACATCATTTTCTTATATAATAATTATTATGTGCTGTTTGAAATAAATAAGTAAATAAATAAATAGGATTATTATCGTTCCACTGCCAGTCCGCAATGCTCTAATAATTCTTATTGTACCACTGCCAGTCTGCAATGCTCTAATAATAATAATAATTCTTACTGTTCCACTGCCAGTTTGCGGTGCTCTAATAATAATAGTTGTTGTTGTTCTCCTGCTAGTCTGCAGCACTCTAATAATTATAATAATATAATAATAATAATTCTTATTGTTCCACTGCCAGTCTGCAGCGCTCTAATAATAATAATAATAATAATAATAATAATAATTGTTGTTGTTCTCCTGCCAGTCTGCGCTCTAATAATAATAATTCTTATTGTTCCACTGCCAGTCTGCAGCGCTTTAATAACAATAATAATAATTGTTCCCCTGCCTGTCTGCGGCACTGCAATAATAACAATAACAATTATTATTATTATTGTTCCCCTGCCGGTCTGCAGAGCTCTAATAATAACAATAATATTAATAATAATAATTCTTATTGTTCCCCTGCCCGTCTGCAGCGCTCTAATAATAATAATAATAATAATAATTCTTATTGTTCCCTTGCCCGTCTGCAGCGCTCTAATCATATTATTAATAATAATAATAATTCTTATTGTTCCCCTGCCCGTTTGCAGCACTCTAATAATAACAATAACAATTATGATTATGATTATTATTGTTCCCCTGCCGGTCTGCAGAGCTCTAGTAATAATAATAATATTAATAATAATAATTCTCATTGTTCCCCTGCCGGTCTGCAGCGCTCTAATAATAATAATAATAATAATTCTTATTATTCCCCTGCCGGTCTGCAGCGCTCTAATAATAATAATAATAATAACAATAACAATAATAATTCTTATTGTCCCCCTGCCCGTCTGCAGCGTTCTAATAATAATATTAATAATAATAAATTCTTATTGTGCCCCTGCCCGTCTGCAGTGCTCTAATAATAATAATAATAATAATAATAATAATAATAATTTCTTATTGTTCCCCTGCCCGTTTGCGGCGCTCTAACAATAACAATAACAATTATGATTATGATTGTTCCCCTGCCCGTCTGCAGAGCTCTATTAATAATAATAATAATAATAATAATAATAATAATAATTCTTATTGTTCCCCTGCCTGTCTGCAGCGCTCTAATAATAATGATAATAATAATAATAACGATTCTCCCCTGCCCCCCCCTCACCATCTGACCAGGGCGCGCGCCCCCCTTTCCCGCGCGCGCCCGAGGAAGTCCGCGCATGCGTCGAGGTGGCTGAGGAGGTCGCTGTGCGGCTGGTCCAGGGCGGGCACGTGCAGCACCGCCTCCGCCCCGGACACCGCCCCGGCCTCGGGCGGCTCCGAGTCCACCACCAGCAGCGCCCAGGCCGGCCCCGCGCCATCCGGGAGGCCGAGGCCGAGGCCGCCGCCGCCTGCGCCGCCCAGATACAGGCCGGGGAGCACCGGCACCATGACCAGGCCGCGCCGCCTCAGCGGAGCCCCGCCTTCCCGCCCCGCCTCCGCCAATCAGGCGCCCGGTCTCCCGCAACCCTAAACTTACGAAAGGGCAGAGACGCGCGCTTCCCGCCCTTTTGTGGCTGGGTGGAATAGTACATAGAGCTGAGAGGAAGCAGCGCTTGCGGGTTCCGTTTCATTCCCGCCCTTTTCTTCTGTTTTAAACTCAACAAAACAAAACACCGTTCCATAGATTTATGGTAAAACTGCAGAGCTCGATTATATTATTATGCACACAGATTTAATAAATAAATAGCAGCAGATGACACAACCTGGATGGCAGAAAGTGAGGAGGAATTAAAGAACCTTTAGAAATAGAAAATAGAAGTATTTTGAGGATGGCTATGCAAGCAAAATTGGGAAAGGAGTACGGCAAGGCTGTATATTGTCTCCCTGCTTATTTAACTGATATGCAGAATTCATCATGCGAAAGGCTGGGCTGGATGAATCCCTAGCCGGAATTAAGATCGCCAGAAGAAATATCAACCACCTCAGATATGCAGATGACACAACCTTGATGGCAGAAAGTGAGGAGGAATTAAAGAACCTTTTAATGAGGGTGAAAGAGGAGAGCGCAAAATATTGTCTGAAGCTCAACATCAAAAAACGAAGATCATGGCCACTGGTCCCATCACCTCCTGGCAAATAGAAGGGGAAGAAATGGAGGCAGTGAGAGATTTTACTTTCTTGGGCTCCATGATCACTGCAGATGGTGACAGCAGTCACGAAATTAAAAGACGCCTACTTCTTGGGAGAAAGGCGATGGCAAACCTAGACAGCATCTTGAGAAGTAAAGACATCACCTTGCCAACAAAGGTCCGTATAGTTAAAGCTCTGGTTTTCCCAGTAGTGATGTATGGAAGTGAGAGCTGGACCATAAAGAAGGCTGATCGCTGAAGAATGGATGCTTTTGAATTCTGGTGCTGGAGGAGACTCTTGAGAGTCCCATGGACTGCAAGAAGATCAAACCTATCCATTCTTAAGGAAATCAGCCCTGAGTGCTCACTGGAAGGACAAATCCTGAAGCTGAGGCTCCAAGACTTTGGCCACCTCATGAGAAGAGAAGACTCCCTGGAAAAGACCCTGATGTTGGGAGAGATGGAGGGCACAAGGAGAAGGGGACGACAGAGGACGAGATGGCGGGACAGTGTTCTCGAAGCTACCAGCATGAGTTTGACCAAACTGCGGGAGGCAGTGGAAGACAGGAGTGCCTGGCGTGCTCTGGTCCAGGGGGTCACGAAGAGCCGGACACGACTAAACGACTAAACAACAACAACAAAAATAGCAGCAACAGCATTTATTCTGTAAATTTATATACCACACCTTTCACGCGAAGATCTCTGGGCATAAAAGTGCAAAATACAAACACAAAAAACATCATAAAAAGAAGAGTCAAAACAAAACAATAACTCCCCTCCTTCCCACAAACACATTTAAAAGGATATAGGGCGTTAATCAGTCCAAGGCCTATCTGAAGAGGAGCATTTTCACCTGGCAACTAAATATATTTCCCATAAACTACATTGTTCTTAGATGATTTACTTAATCCTTTACAGACGCTTCGGGTTGCATATTTTCGGGCTGCACACCGCACTGAACCCGGAAGTACCGGAATCAGTTACATCTGGGCTTCAGCGCTCGCACATGCGCTATAACACTAAATTGTGCTTTCCACATATGCAAAAGCACCAAAGCGCTGAATAGCAACCCATGCGTGCGCAGAAACAGCACTGCGGGTTGCGAACACTGCGGGTTGTGAACGTGCCTCCCCCACGGATCACGTTCGCAACCCGAGTGTCCACTGTACTTTCTTCTAACCACAGGGTCTGTGGCTTTCAAATCAGCCCCTCTGATATTGCCTGTGATGTTATTCATTTATCACTGATCCTTTTCTAACGAATATTGTTGGCATCTGTCTTGAGAGTCAATGGAGTGTGCTTCGGGAGGTGAAGTCAAGCCGCTGCATAGCAGCACCAAAGTGACTTCCCCAGGGCACAAGCCTGGGCAGTGCGTATGGAGGCGCTGGGCTGCCCAGACCCCTTGCTGATGGGGTCCAAAGGAAAGCAGAGCAACAGGTTTGGCACAAGCTTGGATGCAGGAGTTTCCGGAAAGAGGTGTACAAGGTGCCATCCAACCATCTTAGGGACTCCACTCTGGATTTGTGTAGGTTTTTGAAATATACTCGGAGTCGAGTGTGGATTTCATGCTCTTTATTCAGCTCATAGTAGTGAGGAATGAAAGTTCCCCCAAAATATCTGCTTTATATACATTATTTACACAATGGGCTGCCCGTGATTGGCTAATTCCGGGCTTCTCCTGTAGGCCAATCAGGTTGCGGATTCACTTCCACCTGGAGCTGTATTGGGTGGCTCCTGTGGACCAATCATACTGCTGCATTGTTCTAGGACCAATCAGATTGCTGCATTCTGAATCCTATTGTTCTAAGACCAATCAGACTGCTGCATTTTTGATCTTATTCAACTCAGTACATAACAGGTTTACTCCTTAGACCTTTCTTCTCCTGAGGTTATCCCAGAAGGCAGTGGAGGTTCCCATTAGAGTTTTCCTTCTCCTAGATGGACTACCTTCCCAGGTTGATGAGCCCCATCTGCAGCTCACTTCTTAGAGACCCCAGAGTTGTGTAGTTCTCAGCATTTTCTGACCATTGGACCCACTCTTGGTCTCATCTGCTCAACGCCAGAGTCTGTCTTCGCATTCAGGGGAAATCTCTAAGTCACTGAGGGTTTAAGACCCATTGGCTACCATTACATGGTTTAGCCAGCTACTTGAAGCCATTCCCAGGGTGTGGCTACTGTCGCATGCCAATATAGTGGTACCTCGGGTTACAGACGCTTCAGGTTACATACGCTTCAGGTTACAGACTCCGCTAACCCAGAAATAGTACCTCGGGTTAAGAACTTTGCTTCAGGATGAGAACAGAAATTGTGCTCTGGCGGCGTGGCGGCAGCAGGAGGCCCCATTGGCTAAAGTGGTGCTTCAGGTTAAGAACAGTTTCAGGTTAAGAACGGACCTCCGGAACAAATTCAGTTCTTAACCCGAGGTACCACTGTAGTTTCTATGAGCCACAGTCGAGTGAGATCTGACTGCGGGGTCGGGACCAAAGGTGGACAGATTACCCCAGAAGAAGCACAACATGTCCCTCACAAGAGGTACTATCCCTCCCCTAACATACCCTCCAACGTTTCTCCGATGAAAATAGCTTCGTCCCATTCCATAATGATAATTTTACTATTTATATCCCACACATCTTACTGGGTTGCCCCAGTCACTCTGGGCAGCTTCCAACATATATAAAAACACAGTAAAACGTTAAAAAAAACTTTCCCTATACAGGATTGCCTTCAGACGGCTTAGGGGTTGGATAACTCCATACCCTACAACATTTATCCAATGATGGTCCTTAGCGATTTCCTAAGGAAAAGTGGGGCATTCTGGGATCAAATCAGAAACCAAGACGGCTTCTCTAAATCAGGGGTGTCCCTGGAAAATAGGGACATTTGGAGGGTCTGCCCTAACACCCCATAACTTCCCATAATAATGAAGATAGAATTAAAATATTTGGATAATGGGACAGAGTGGGGATTTTCTGGCTAAATATTTTTATACAGATCAACAATGTCTTACAGAATCTGTGTTAAAATTAACTGCAGTATCAAGTACAGTGGTACCTCAGTTTTCAAACGTAATCCATTCCGGAAGACCATTTGAGTTCCGAAACGTTTGAAAGCCGAAAACTCAGTATGGAAGCCTCAATATGGAAAACTCAATACGGAAGCCATGTGGCATGTTCGACTTCCGAGGCAAGTTCGAAAACCGAGGTACCACTGTAATTGGTTTGCAATATACCAGGTCTGGCATTTCCTAAGTTAACAAAGAGTCCAAAATGGGCATTATAACATAAATTGACTCCTTTTGAAAATATTGTGCTCATTTATAATTCACTAGGTAAAGGTCTTGTTTCCCAAATTTATGGAGCACTGAACTCTCAAATGCTGTCACCTCTCACAACTTTAAAAGCACAATAGGGATAAGATCTGGGTGAGCCATTAGATTATACTTTATGAAGCAGAATATGGCTAAAGGCCCCTTCAAATCTGTCGCTGTAAGAATCCAGGAAAACACACTCAAAATCATGCACCAATTGTATATATACCCTTTTTGAAAACTAAAATGACTAAAAACGGATCAGCTATGTGTGGTTCGTTTATTCACATGTGGTTGCAATGCCCCAAAGTCTTTGTGTTTGGGGAAAAAAAGTTTTTCATGAAGCAGCCCTTATCACAAAACAAGATACCCCTTTGGATCCTAAATAACACTCCTATCATACCATTCAGAAACTGTCCAACAACTTTCCCACAAGGATCTCATTACTCACCTGACGACTGCAGCAAAGCTTACTATTGCAAGGTATTGGAAGACACTAAATGTAGACCTGTTTGAGATCTGGATCTTACAACTTTAGGGCTTAAAACTAATGGACAAATTGACAGCCCCTATCCAAGAGAGTCAAAGAGACAATGAAACTGCTACTTTTCAATCAATTTGGCATAGCTTTCTTACATAATGCAATATTGATAGAACATGGTTACAGGCGTCCAGTAGCACATTGCAACTTGTGGAATGAAATCTTCATTTAAAAACTGAAAGAAAGGACTAAAAAGTTTGATCTAGGGTCATTTAATGGACACTTTGTGCTTCTGCTGGGGACTCAGGTAGTAAGCTTGTTGAATGTTGATTGTTGCTCTTTGTATAAATAAGTGGAACAATTTTTTAAAAAGGAAAGGAAAGGTAGCATCTCTATTAACAAAGTTCTTCAGGCATTTCTGTGATATAAACCAGGAATACTGGAGCCCACAGAACTCTCTCAAAATTCTGGATGAGCCCGCTGGCCTCAAAAGGTGGGGGGATGCTGTAGAAAGCCACCATGAGGTGACCAGTACCCTCCTCCTACCTTTGAAGGGGAAACAATAATCCCTGAATTCCTCAAATGGATCAAAGCTACATTAGACCAGTGTTTCCCAACCTTTGGTCTCTAGCTGTTTTGGGACTACATTTCCCACCAGCCCTGACCACTGGTACTGCTAGCTAGGGATGATGGGAGTTGCAGTCCAAAAGCAGCTGGAGACCCAAGGTTGGGAAACACTGCATTAGACTATTGCATCTTGAAGCCTTACAGTTTGTCCTCCAAACCCTAGGACAGGGGTGGAATTTGGCCAACTTTGGTAGTATGAGCAGGCCCAAAATTTGGCACCCCCAAACGGATCTTCTCAGTCATGGACTTTCTCAGTTTTGCACCCCTTCGGTTCAGTGCCCTGTGCTGGGGAACCACCCATATTGCCCTAAATCTGGCACTACCCAGGTCTCTTTCTGACAGTCTAGGAGTTATGAGCAGTCTGGCCGTTGTCCCTTCCATTCTAGAGAGCCCCACTGGGACAGAAAATGGTCTCACCACCAACCCCATCACTCCCAGAACAGACTTCATTCAAGGGATACAGTAAAATCACACGTTAAAAACTTCCCTGAACAGGGCTGCCTTAAGATGTCTTCTGAATGTCAGGTAGTTGTTTATCGCTTTGACATCTGCTGGAAGGGCGTTCCACAGGGCGGGCGCCACTACCGAGAAGGCCCTCTGCCTGGTTCCCTGTAGCTTTGCTTCTTGCAATGAGGGAACCGCCAGAAGGCCCTCGGCGCTGGACCTCAGCATCCGGGCAGAATGATGGGGGTGGAGACGCTCCTTCAGGTATACTGGACTGAGGCCGTTTAGGGCTTTAAAGGTCAGCACCAACACTTTGAATTGTGCTCGGAAACGTACTGGGAGCCAATGTAGGTCTTTCAAGACTGGTGTTATATGGTCTCGGCGGCCACTCCTAGTCACCAGTCTAGCTGCCGCATTCTGGATTAGTTGTAGTTTCCGAGTCACCTTCAAAGGTAGCTCCACGTAGAGCGCATTGCAGTAGTCCAAGCGGGAAATAACCAAAGCATGCACCACTCTGGCGAGACAGTCTGCAGGCAGGTAGGGTCTCAGCCTGCGTACCAGATGGAGCTGGTAAACAGCTGCCCTGGACACAGATTTGACCTGTGCCTCCATGGACAGCTGTGAGTCCAAAATGACTCCCAGGCTGCGCACCTGGTCCTTCAGGGGCACAGTTACCCCATTCAGGACCAGGCAATCCTCCACACCTGCCCGCCTCCTGTCCCCCCAAAACAGTACTTCTGTCTTGTCAGGATTCAACCTCAATCTGTTAGCCGCCATCCATCCTCCAACCGCCTCCAGGCACTCACACAGGACCTTCACCGCCTTCACTAATCACCATGTTCTGTTGAAAGGTCTTGTTGGGTGGGTTGGGGGTGTCATTGTCTCATGAGATGCTCATGGTCTTCCTGGGCACATCTTGCCTTTTCTTCTAGGGTATGCCTTCCATGACCAGCCCTTTAAAAAACCCTGGAGATCTCCCTCCTCTCTCACTCACTCCCTACCCCACCAATAACAGGGTTTCCTTTAGATCTCCTTCTGTGGCCACTTTTGGAACCCAATCTCCTTGCTAAAGAACCCTCCAGAGATCCATGAAACATAACTTTTGCTTCCTGAACATTTACAAAGCATCTCAGACAAGTCCGTATTCACTTTGCATCTGAGTTTGCCTGAGGTCCTTACAATTATTTTCAAATTCTCAAAGTTAGTGTTTTGTTCCATTCCCTGAGTGGTTCGAGGCTGCCCTTAAAAAAGAACGAGGCATAAAATCCACACAGAAAACACATCGTTGCTTGTTTCAACTCGCTTGTGGGAACAACTCAGAGGCCGTGAAAGAAGGAAGGTCAACAACTGGAAGAATTAGAGGAACCATTGGAAATGACTACAAAAAGCAGTAGAGATATGAGATGATCAGAACCCTTCGAACGTCCCATTAAAAAAATTATAATTTGGCAGAATATTTGGACTATTTGATATGTATATGTATAATTTGGAATATTTAATGTGATTTGATTGGATTGTTAAAATGGAAAATTTAATAAAAATCAATTTTTGTTTTTAAAAAAAGAACGAGGCGAGTCTTCTGGCAAGAACTATATCACTTTCTCTCTACAAAAAGAAAGGTAATTCTCTTCCTAAAGATGTTTCCTTGGTGGCTAAAGACTATTTTGCCATTTGATTCAGGAAAGATGCCAACCGATCAGGAAGACTGAAGATCTGAAATCGTGCAGAGAGCTTGTCCTTTCACAAAAAAAGTCCACCCCCTGGTTAACCTTCTGCATTTCAGCAGCCTAGTTCAGGTAGGAAAGGTCATTCTGTTGTTGCTGTTGCTTTAACTGGTAGGCATCAATCAGAACACCTTCCTGATTTCAGTGGCGGACTTTGGACTTTAAAACTGAAGCGACGCTCTGTGCGATGCCAAAATTCAGCACCTCCCCACCTCTCACCTTCCACCTTGTTTGTTATTGTTGCAGCACCCTCTTAGCTTAGTGCCCACTGTATGTGAACCAGACACGATCCCTTAAATAGAGTATCACAGCACACGGAGACTTGGGTCTTTGGCCTCTAGTGATATATAGGTGGCTGCAACATGTGGTTCCACCATTGCAACATGGTCTTATGTTCAAAAGCAGTGTTCCTTCTCCAGACCAAAAGCTTTTTGGTTACTTGGTGTTTGTTTCTTTCTCTGATCTCCCTTTTTGTTTTATTCAACACCTGCATCCGTAACCAGCAGTCTGGTTTACTGAGTTTGCTCTCAACCCTTCCCCAAATAAACTAGCTCTTTCTCGGTTTCATCCACACTCTCCCACTGCTGTCATTTCTGTAACAGAATTTACATTTTTACTGTTTTGTCCTGCCCTTGGTTGCATGCAGATATAGTTGCAGTGGGGATAACACACTCCAATGAAATAAATGAATCCTGTTTTTGTTTACCTTTTCTGCTTAATGCAAAAAATATATAATCTAAGAATCAAATAAATCGTGGAAGTAGTCTTTTATAATTCATCCTTAGAATGATGTAGCAAATCGGGGGGGGGGGGGGAGAGAATCCTGTAAATCAGAAAAAGAATCCAAAATCCATATTACGGTGATATACAGTGGTACCTCAGGTTACAGACGCTTCAGGTTACAGATGCTTCAGGTTACATACTCCGCTAACCCAGAAATAGTACCTCGAGTTAAGAACTTTGCTTCAGGATGAGAACAGAAATCGTGCGGCGGCAGCGGGAGGCCCCATTAGCTAAAGAGGTACCTCAGGTTAAGAACAGTTTCAGGTTAAGAACGGACCTCCAGAACGAATTAAGTTCTTAACCCGAGGTACCACTGTACTCATCAGACAAACAAAAATATCATAAAACAACATGCAAGCTTTTGAATATTCCGTAATGCTTCATTGGTTAGATGGCATAGAGAGCAATTAGGGGTAGCAAAAGGAGGTAAGCTGGTAAGTGCCAGAATAGGGGTGGGCATTGAATTAAGGAACAAGATGCCAATGGGCATATGTTTGGGCCAGGAGTTTGTCGTCAGCAGCAGACAAGCTCACAGTCCTTCCATACAAAAATCCAATCCTAAACCACACCCTTTGTTCCAATAGCCTGGTTTAGAAAAGGGGAAAATAGGTGTTTTCTTGATGCTATTGTTAAAAGAAATTAGGTTCGGAAACACTTGTTGATAACTCAGATATCTATCAGCAGATTGTGGTCTAAATTCTACTGACCCCCCTCCCCACTGTAGTGCTTGTGGGGCTAGTCTAGTTCCCACTTTTTTTTACACCGTTTCTAAAGGGACGCGGGTGGCGCTGTGGGTTAAACCACTGAGCCAAGGACTCGCCGATCAGAAGGCTGGCGGTTCGAATCCCCGCAATGGGGTGAGCTCCCGCTGCTCAGTCCCTGCTCCTGCCAACCTAGCAGTTCGAAAGCACGTCAAAGTGCAAGTAGATAAATAGGTACCGCTCTGGCGGGAAGGTAAACGGCATTTTCGTGTGCTGCTCTGGTTCGCCAGAAGCGGCTTAGTCCTGCTGGCCACATGACCCGGAAGCTGTACGCCGGCTCCCTCGGCCAATAAAGCGAGATGAGCGCCGCAACCCCAGAGTCAGTCACGACTGGAGCTAATGGTCAGGGGTCCCTTTACCCTTTACCTTTAACATGTGCCTAAGAATGCTTGCTTTGGGAGTTAGGTCCTCTCCCTGTCCCGCCCCGCCCCGTCCTTTAAGCTGCAAGGAAGCAGTATCCTCCAAAATTTAAAGGCTCATCTGCCACCTATAGGACTCTTCTATTACCTGCAGAGCAAGAGGGTTCAGGTGGCAGCTGTCCTCTAGAAGTTTATGACAAGCTGTTGCCAGGCAATTGTTTCTTTTGCAGTTAGAACAATGGCTCTCACAGCCCATGGGCCCTCATACAACAACCTTGGAACAGGTGATGGGGCATCTAGCCTGATATCAGCATCAGAGGATCACATCCTTTCTCCTCCACCAATTTTGTTATCGAGTTAGCCATAAACCAATGCAGCAACCCAGCCAACTGCCATCTTAATTTCCCCAGAATTCCTGGAAGCATATTATATATATATAGAAATGCAAATAATAATAGCCATAATCAGATTTTATATATATATATATATATATATATATATATATATATATAAAAAAAATCTGATTATGGCTATTATTATTTGCATTTCTATCCCACCTTTTTCTCTCTCCAAGGAACTTAAGGTGGTCACATAGTTTCCCCCCTCCTCATTTAATCTGCATAACAACCCTGTGAGGTTAGGCTGAATTGGTAGCAATGGTAGCAGTGGTAGCAATGGGTTTGTATAGACAAGTCTCATGGTACCTTTAAAACTAACTCTTTCTTTCTTTCTTTCTTTCTTTCTTTCTTTCTTCATTCATTCACTCACTCACTCACTTATTTCATAAGCTTTATACCCCGCTTGATTGTTTTAAACTCTCAAAGTGGTTTACAAAATGAAGATGAGACAATAAAATTACACTCTTACTTTAAACCCGCTGGAAATGACCGCTGGGAGGAGTGCAGAAAAAAAAAAGGAATCACATCTATATCAGCAAAACTGGCTGCTTTCATCTGCCTCACCTGCAATGAAACATGTCTCTCTCATCTACAGCCACAGCAGACGCTGTGACTCTCCAGTGGTTTGACTTTACCCACCCTGCCATGGCGCACTCTTCCATTGCCTCTCAAGGCAGATGGATGCCAGCAACTGCAAACTATAATTATAAAGAAAGAAATAACCTGGATGCTTCCTTTGCTGCCTGTTAAGCTGGGAAGGAAGGAGAGGGGAGTGAGCTACTAGGGAAGAAAGCGCAAGAAAGTTGGGGGTGGATTCTGGCTATCACTGGGGAAGAGAGGAGATAATTTAAAGTCAGAACTTATAAGGCAATGTATTAGGACCAACATTAGCTATCTTTGCTTCTGTATGTGTGTTAGTTATAGAACTTGAGATCCCCCATGCCCCTTCTCTTCCTAATGGACTGGGGAGCTTTTGCAAAGTGGAGAGTCTTCTTTCCTTTATGCCGCAACCCAAAAACACTTTCTAGGGAGTAAGACTGCAATCCTGTATATATCATTTACCTAGGAGTAAGTACCAAGGAAATGTGTGGGGCTTACATCTGTGAAGATATGTAAAGGCTTGCACTCCTGTAGGTCCTATGGAGACTGAGAGTTGCAAACCTAAGCCCCTTTGAGCACAATAGCTCTTTCTTATGAGTAAGCATGGGGCGCGGGTGGCGCTGTGGGTTAAACCACAGAGCCTAGGGCTTGCCGATCAGAAGGTTGGCGGTTCAAATCCCCGCGACGGGGTGAGCTCCCGTTGCTCGGTCCCTGCTCCTGCCAATCTAGCAGTTCGAAAGCATGCCAGTGCAAGTAGATAAATAGGTACCATTCCAGCGAGAAGGTAAACAGCGTTTCCGTGCGCTGCTCTGGTTCGCCAGAAGCGGCTTAGTCATGCTGGCTACATGACCCGGAAGCTGTACGCCGGCTCCCTCAGTCTATAGAGCGAGATGAGCGCCGCAACCCCAGAGTCGGTCACGACTGGACCTAATGGTCAGGGGTCCCTTTACCTTTATGAGTAAGCATACATGTGTAGGATTGGACTATAAATGCATTTAAAGATATACTCTTGATTTCTTATCACACCGAAACTCAAGTATCACATTGTTTTATTTGGCCACATGTATAGCTGACATTCTTGAAGTCAAGAATGTTAAATCTCTCATCATTTCCCCAAATTGCAAAAAAGACATAACTTGACAGCTGGAAATCAGGTTAAGGAACAGCGATTAATTTTGTCCCTTTGCTGCTTATTTAAGTGTTATCTGTTTTCTTCACTGAGAAGCAGTCTATACACAGGAACTGAAGCAACAATTTTAAAGGACTTGCATTTTAATTCTTTAACTCTTTTGTTATGGCTATCGTTCAGTTTCAACAAATAAAAATATTAATGACAAAACCGCTCATTGTTTGAATTTCTGCTGTTTCTGTATAAGCTCACCACCTTGTTTATTGGCATGTTTGAAATAAAGAACTCCTTTTTAATATGAGTATGTGCAGTGTCATCCGTTCATACATACATCAAAGCAATTCAGTGCTACATAACACCACTTTTGAACCTGCCAGCAATTCCAGCTTAAAAAAATGAACTTTTATTTTATTTTAAACACATATCTTTTCCTACAGAATTGTGCTCATCCCATGAAAATGTGTTTAGCATCAGGGTAGCAGAAGCACGCTCCATTTTACACCTGTAATGTGCTGTGGCTTAAGTGAGTTTAAAATGCTAAACTGCACGCGCTCAGAGTATTTCTTTCTTTTGTCTTCCAAATAAGTTTGGCAAAGAATTTTTGTTGGTTGGTTTTTTTGCTCTAGAGTCTAGCATTTTGCAGCAGCGGAAAAGCTGCTTAAGGTGGAAGTGTGATAGGCTTCACAACTGAAGTAACACACATTTTAACATGCTTTAATTCTTCCTGGGGAATCGCTTCCCCTCCTCTTTCAATTACCGTATTTTTTGCTCTATAAGACTCATTTTTTCCCTCCTAAAAAGTAAGGGGAAATGTGTGTGCGTCTTATGGAGCGAATGCAGGCTGCGCAACTATCCCAGAAGCCAGAACAGCAAGAGGGATTGCTGCTTTCACTGCGCAGCGATCCCTCTTGCTCTTCTGGCTTCTGAGATTCAGAATATTTTTCTTCTTGCTTTCCTCCTCCAAAAACTAGGTGCGTCTTGTGGTCTGGTGCGCATTATAGAGCGAAAAATACGGTAATGTACATTCACAACCAATCACAAGTTATGTTCACAAGTGTGCGACCAGAAACCTCCGCTCCATTTCTCGTTATCAGCCATTGACGCCTTTAAAAATAGAAGCTGCGAGTTTCCCCCGGCTTTAATAAAGCACTTAGTATCCTGTACAAGTAAAACCATCTGGTGTCTGAGTAAGTCTTAAGTCATATAAAGTGATGCTGGTTAATTTCATAGGATGACTGGCTGGAGGGCAGCCCCAAATTAGATCTGAAAAGTATGTATTTACAGAATCATGAATTATCAAAAATTCCTGCAGCGTGCACTCCCCTCGACCCATCCCAAAGGCAGCCACCGATGTTTGCTGCTTCTCATGGCCACCCAATCACTGCTTAGACTCCAGGAAACAGAAGCAGTCTCATCCTATACCCGGGGGAAAGCGTGGATGCTGGGAAGAAGACCTCAAGCCACTGGATTGCCTGTGGGGATGCTTATGTAAATAACTGCATTTCAGAGCATCTGTGTATCTGAAGAAGTGTGCATGCACACGAAAGCTCATACCTAGAACTAACTTAGTTGGTCTTTAAGGTGCTACTGGAAGGAATTTTTTGTTTTGCATTTCAGAGGTGCGCCTTCCTTTAAAACAAATCCAAACCCAACTAGACCTGCAGGTGGCTTGGGCTTCCTCCGATCTCACTCAGCCTCTACTCCGGCTTCAAACCAGCTTGGCAGCGGAGCGAAAGAGGAACGCCCAGTCAATTGAACCCGAGGAGGGAGCTTCTCCCCTCGCCTCCGGCTGGCGGGGCGGAGTCCCGATGGAAGGCGGGTCTCTATAAAGCTAGACACGCAGGGCGCCCCCCGCAAGAAAACTCTGGCCGCCGCCGCTGCTGTTGCTGCGCGTTTTGGAGAGGAGCCTGCGGCGCTTTGGTGAGTGGAGCGCAGAGGCGAAGGGAAGCTCCGCTTTCGCCTTCTCCTTCTTCTCCTTCTCCGGAGGAAAGCTCCCCCTACGAACTTGAAAGCTGAGCTTTGCCCATTTGGCATAGGGAACAGAGGGTGTGGTTTTTTGGGGGGGTGCGACCCCCCCTTTGAGCCTCTATATGCCAAGCAAGTGGCAGGAAGCTTGGATGGCTGAAGGGACGCCGGCGCTACTACTGGGTGCCAGCCGCCCCCAGCCCCAGCTGCTGCGCCCTGTTAATGCGCGCTCCCTGCAAGCAGAAAGCTAGCGCATCGGGGAAAGAAGGGGTTGCGTGGGTTTTTGCTCTTTGGTTCGCTCCGCATTCCTGCTTGCATGGAGTTTTTAATAGAGGAAGCACGGGAAATTGCGGGTCTTCCCATCCGCACGACCGTCCCTGCACTCGTATGCGGTCTGTTCTTATTCCAATACCTTTGCTCTGCTGTGACACACATTCTTCAAGATGCGGCTTGTTTTCCTAAATGCAATCTACTTGGGAGTAAGTGCCACCGAAATTGCTGTGGCATGCTTCTGAGTAAACGCACGCAATAATGTTAGGAGTCCCCCCCCCCCTGTTTTTTAAGAGGGAGGAAGCCCCAGTAGTGACAGTGTCTTAAGGTCAGCTAAAAACCGCAAGCAAGTTCTTGAGTTTCACAGCCCCCTTGCATATATCTTTTCTTCACACCAAGTTAAATAGAAAAGGGATGTGGAGAAGAGACCAAGAAAAGTTCATGATGGGTACTTGTCTTTAGTTCAGAGTGGGGAACCTGGGACGCTCCACATGTTGCTGGAGGCACAAACTTAATCACAAAGACATTGCAAAACTGCCTTGAAAACACCAGAAAAAGTTTCCATGTTGTTACTGGGTGTCCTATCACTAGGTCTGGTTGAAATATGTAACTAAACTAATGCAATAAAACTGTTAGCACACATTCAAGACTAAGCCGGGTCTGGTATGGTTTCAAATTGGATGAGGGCCAGTCTGTTAAAATTCCTGCATGTGGGGGTGGACAAGATGACTCTGGGTGCCCCTTCCAACTTTGATTCCTTTTCCCACGGGGGCACAGGCCACATGTGATAGAAAGCTTGTAGGTGTTGGGGGGTTTTTTGGTTTTTTTTACCATGGCAGTTAAGGAAGGCACCTGCCACTCCGTTCCTGTTCGTTTTTCTAATTTCGAAAATGCCCTGAAAAGAGTTCTGAAACTTGCCTGGTTGTGAGCAGAAATTATGACGGAGTGGGCAAAGCTTGCACACTAATATGTTGATATCTCAGGGCCATAAGGCTCTTGGCTTTCCCCCTTTTGTTCCTAAAAAGGCTGCCTCCTGTTTCCCCTGCATCTTGTTTCTGGGTCTCGCTAGCCTTTTGCTTTGGCCGCTAACCAGCCCTCTTTTGAGGATCTGGCTACATAGAGAACTGTTGCCATTTCCTAGGTGTGACTGGGAGTGGTTAAGAGGCAGGGAAAGGCATCCCATTTGTGTACCTAACACCCATATAGACATTAGGGTTTCTTCCTTGCTATTATTCCCCCCTGCCTAAATTAGCCATGTGGGTTAAACCACAGAGCCTAGGGCTTGCCGATCAGAAGGTCGGTGGTTCAAATCCCCACGATGGGGTGAGCTCCCATTGCCCTGTCCCTGCTCCTGCCAGCCTAGCAGTTTGAAAGCTGCAAGTAGATAAATAGATACCACTCTGGTGGGAAGGTAAACGGCGTTTCCGTGCGCTGCTCTGGTTCGCCAGAAGCAGCTTAGTCCTGCTGGCCACATGACCTGGAAGCTGTACGCCGGCTCCCTCGGCCAATAAAGCGAGATGAGTGCTGCAACCCTAGAGTTGGCCACGACTGGACCTAATGTTCAGGGGTCCCTTTACCTTTAAATAAGACTTGCAAGCCACAGTTGGGTATAACAGTTGTTCTACCTCCCCTGTGTTCAGCTACCAAGTATTGGAAAGCTGCATTTCCCTGTGCTTCTAAGTACTTCTAACCTTGCGCAAAGGATCACTGCCTGAACATACCTCTCTGGCATTGCCATTACAGTACACATTGGTGAAGCCTTGTCTCTATGACATGCTGGATTGGTTGGTTCAAACTAGCAGTAGCATGTAAAATGGCAGTCCATGTGCATTGCACGTCCAGTGTTCATGTGCCTGCACCTGTGAAGGGGGAGAGGGTTTAGCATGTATATTGATTTTGTCCTTGTGCCCAATCTAGAGCCTAATCGTCTGACTGGCAACAAGGATACTAAAATATATTTTTTCCACGTAGCAGGACCTTTGGAGAGGGCACCCAACACCAGTTTCCCTCTTTAAAATATTTCAAAGGTTTTAAAAGCAACATTTGGAGCAAAACAACACCACCACCATACTGTGGTTGGACATGGAAGAAATTATAATAAAATAGGGTGTGGGAGAAAAGAGGAGAGGTCCTCTCTGTGTCGTCAGGTATTCTTCCTGTCAAGATGTTGTGGTATGTGGACTTCTGCATCTTAGTAAAATAATGAGCTCTGGATCGTTGACTGGGGCTCTCTAGAAACTGCCCTTGTGCAGTAGTTGTGTGGTAGAGAATGCTCAAACTCCAAAGAACTCAGCCATAGTAACTAAACCCGGAATATAGATATTTGTGTGGGGAGGGAGGGAGGGGTGGTGGTGGTGTGGGATAATTGGGGGGGGGGATAGACAGAAAAGGTAATGAGACCATAAATCTAAGGTACAACCCTATTCTATATTCAGAGTATTTTAAAGGAAGGTGTTTGTATTCCTCACAACAAATGAACAGTACTTGCATTTGCTGCTTTGAACATTTAGAAAGCTTGGAAGATAAAATATAAAAGCTTAGAATATACTGCAGATAAACTGACTACAAAGGAAGGTCAACACAGTCCAGCCTTCCATTGGTATTAATGGAGCCAACCTGGGCGACTAGGACTGAACCTGTGAACCACAGCAAGTCTGGTGGTGCACAGAATAAGTTGCCAGTCTCCTAGCTCTTTCCATGAAGGGCTTCCCAAACCAACTGCAGTCTCTCATATTTGCTGTACCCTGTTGGTGTAACTGGACGGTCTGATTAACATGTTCTCTTCCTCCCCCCCCCCCTTTCTTTTTTTTTAGTTACTTAAAAGATCAATCTACAATGGCAGACAACAAACCAAATGCTGATTCCTTGTCCCGCAGTGTGCTCAGCTGGGATCAGGTCAGCCGTCTTCATGAGGTCCTGTGTGAGGTGGTGCCAATTCATGGAAGAGGGAACTTTCCGACTCTGAAAATAACTCTGAAGGATATTGTCCAAACTGTTCGCCGCAGGCTAAGTGAAGCAAACATTAAGGTGCACGACGTCCGTCTGAATGGTTCCGTGGCAGGTCACGTCTTGGTCAAAGACAATGGACTGGGTTGCAAGGATCTAGACCTTATCTTTCAAGTATGTCTCCCAAGTGAGACCGAGTTCCAGTTGGTTAGAGATGTGGTTTTGCAGTCCCTCTTAAAATTCTTGCCTGAAGGTGTCAACACCGTAAAAATTAGCCCCATGACCCTTAAGGAAGCCTATATTGAGAAGCTGGTGAAGGTGTGCACCGATATTGACCGATGGAGTCTAATCTCTCTCTTCAACAAGCATGGCAGGAATGTAGAGCTCAAGTTTGTGGATCGTATAAGGCGGCAGTTTGAATTTAGCGTGGACTCTTTTCAAATAATACTAGACTCTCTGCTCTTATTCTACGATTGCTCAGAGAACCCAATGTGCGAGCATTTCCACCCAACTGTGATTGGAGAAAGCATGTATGGTGACTTTGAGGCTGCCTTGGATCACCTGAAGAACAGGCTGATAGCCACCAAGAACCCTGAGGAGATTCGAGGAGGAGGTCTCTTGAAGTACAGCAATCTGCTTGTGAGGGACTTCAAGCCCATGGACAAAGAGGAGATAAAAACCCTGGAGCGTTACATGTGTTCTAGGTTCTTCATAGACTTTCCAGACATTCTAGAACAGAAGCGCAAGCTGGAGACATACCTCCTGAACCACTTTGCCGAAGAGGACAGAAGCAAATATGACTACCTAATGACCTTGCGCGAAGTAGTCAACGAGAGTACGGTGTGCCTCATGGGACACGAGCGAAGGCAGATACTGAACCTCATCTCCCTTCTGGCGCTCAGAGTGCTGGTAGAGCAAAACCTCATCCCCAATGCCACCAATGTCACCTGCTACTACCAGCCAGCTCCGTATACCAGTGATGCAAACTTCAGCAGCTACTACGTTGCAGATACATACGGCCAGTCTCATCCCACCTGGCTGCCTTGTAACTGATTTTGAGCTTCCTATTTTTCAAAGCCCCCCTCACCAACTAGGTCTCACACCAATTGAACGGCTCCTGGTTCTCTTTCCTCATTCCTTGAATAGCCTTGGTCAACCCATAGAGTGGGCCTCATCTTTTCTAGTTTCCTTGCCTCTCCTCTCCTCTCACTGGGGGAACTGCCCTAATGCTTTCCCCCAAAGCTTCTTAAACCTGAAGATAGAAAGATGCTGTTGGGACAAAGCCAGAGTAGTAGTAACTGCTCGATTGCTTCCATGCCATGTTGTCTTCTGAAGTTTGAATTAAGTTACCTTTGCAAATAATGAGGATTAGGCTGATATGACTGTGGAAGATCATAGCTGCAGTCCTGTATCTCATTAGGCTCTTCAAAGTCAATAGGACTGAAGCAGCTTCTGAACTGTATGCAGGACTGAAGCCATTTTCTTTACCCTCAGAAAGTCTTAAATTAGCAGTTGACTCATTGCTGCTGTAGCAGGACTAAAGAAGAATGAATTTCAGTTTGGAGAGGATAATGACGTCTGCCAAAACTGTCCCTTTTAGTTTAAAGAAATGAAGGATGTCCTAAATTACATGATGCAAAAATTCTAAGAACCCAAATCAAGCTTTTTTTTAAAAAAAGCAAAGTACTAGAAAATATATGGTAGTTATGAAACTTCAGTTTAATATATTATTTTCCACTGATTCTTGGACAGACCTGCCAGGGAAATGTGGAATGCTCCTGCCCCCAAAGTTCAGCTGAAACTTCAGGATGTTCCTAAGTCTCTGATGTCACAAGTTTGATCAGTAGGAAACTGGGATGGCTTTACTTTGTTATGTTTATGTACTGTACCATTGGCTTGTAAGTGTGCATAGTTAGGGATTTCTAGAGTACAGCAGTATCGTTGAAGACAAATTGGTAAAAAACCTCACTTGAAATAATTGTTCCAAGCTTGTAGATGGCCTGGGCTGGAAGAGGGTTTCTATAACATGGATTTTCTTTCTTTCAGGGGGATTCCCCTTGAAAAATGGGTTCATTAATTATTATTTTTTAAAGAATCATTTATTTAAAAATGATATTTTTGGCCAAAGGTCAGTTGTGTGCCCCGCCCCCGCCCCGCAATCCTCAAAGTATATAATTAGGTGTGTTCTCACATGTGGTGTTTAAAGAGCCTGCCTTTAAGAAAGGATCCTGCAAAGAAGTGCTGTTAAAAGGGAACATGGTATAGACCCAGAAAAAAATGGAAAAATTGGGGGAACACATGTCCCTCCCCCCAATCCTGGCCTTCACATTGCTAGTGCAAAAGATAAGTATTATGGTTGGCAATGTTAATTTGCACTCCAGTTAAAGGAATCCATGTTCTGTCACAGGTATGGGAAATGCAAATAGTGGGTCCCAGCAGAAGTCTTGAAATTTGTCTATCAAATTCGAAAGGCAGTGAAAGAAAAACAACAACCTCTTGGTCTGTCCACAGTGTCCCTCTGGTCGAAAGGCCGGCCACCTACTTAATGGGCGAGCTTTCTGTACATTTCCCCCAAAAGGAAACTAAGCTAAGGTTAGGCGTGGGATCGTGATGGAAATATTTACCTGGGAAACACACTGTGTTTGGATGGCATTGAGTTAATGTGGAATAGTACTTGGCCCCCTTCTCAAGAGGGCAGAGGGTTTTCTTACTCTTTAGTACTGCTACTTCTGCAACACAGAGATAAACACTATCTGTAGCAATGCAGATGTCGCTGGCTGTTCGAAGGCAGCAGTGCCTTGTGTGAAGTAGTAGTTGAACAGAACGGATAAGGGGGGAAGTATAGGGCTTGTGATTTGAGTGCCAAGGACTTGTCAGTTTCAATTGCTCTTGGCCATTCTACACATTTTTTGCTGAGTAATTTCAGACTGCCTGAATGCTTCTTGACTGTGCTCTTCTGCCTATACATTGATCTGCCTGTAGAGCAAGGCACATACTTACTCTTAATGTAAAGACTACAAACTCCATGATTGCTTCCTTTCACATGACTGTGTCTTGGGGGAGGGGGAGGAACAGAAAGAAGGATCGTATTAAGTGGGGCTACAGCAACAAAGCAAAATTTAGATTCCCGCCTCCCTTCAGCGCTGAACTCAAAGTTGAAATGGACTATAATCTTAAAGAGTAGCATTTCTTTACACTGGAAGAAACCTTTTCCACGCACGTCTGGTAAATATGGATTTCTTTAAATTGTAAACCTAATGTCAGTTGCCAGATGAGCAGCTTTTCGGAGCGCTACCGATGCGTATCTTATTTTGGTTTCCTTAAGGTGAAAAATAAAGTCTGTCAACTTAAACATGACTGTTGTTGTTCCTCCTCCCCCCACCCCCCATTAAGGGGTTTTCCAATGGCAGCTTAATTTATAATTCCCCCCAGCACCCCTTGCCCAGTTCAAATGCCAACTATTTAATATCCTTTTAGTTCTTTAGTATCTTAGGTTGGATAAAGATGTGGAACCAGCTTGCCTATTGACTTCTCAAGGTAGTGACTTCTTTTTCTACCAGCTAGGCTGTTAACTCCTTACACAGGTAGCATTAGGTGGAGACTGCACAAGCTGCTTCCTGTCTGGTCCTAGCACAAGCTTTAAGATCAGTGCCAGATTTACGTATAAGCTAAACAAGCTGTAGCTTAGGGCCCCACTCTCCTGTTGTTGTTGTTGAGTCATTTAGTCGTGTCCAACTCTTCGTGACCCCATGGACCAGAGCACACCAGGCACTCCTGTCTTCCACTGCCTCCCACAGTTTGGTCAGACTCTCTTGGGGCCCCCCAATAAAATTAAAGAAGAAAAACCCTGGATGTACATTTCCAAAATATAAGATAATAGACAAATAAAATAAATCCTGCATATAGCAACAGTGTTTTGTGTTGTGTAGGCTTGTATGATGTAAGTAATGGGCCCCGCCTGCTAGCCTGCTCCCTAAAATACCACCAGTTTGCGCCTTTCTATATATAGGGTGCCTGCATTCTGCATGGACTGGTTGCATAGCAACGTGTGCAAATGGCTTTAGATACCTATGAGGTCCATAAATTGCCATATAGCATATATTCAACACAAAAAACAGCGACAATTTGTTGTTGACAAAGGACAGCTGGACATAGAAAGGGCCCCATTACCTTCAGTAGCTTAGGGCCTCATCAAACCTAAATCCAGCCCTGATTAAGATGATACTAACACGACCACCACAGTGCACTGTTGTTGTTTAGTCATTTAGTCATGTCCGACTCTTCCTGACCCCCTGGACCAGAGCACGCCAGGCACTCCTGTCTTCCACTGCCTCCCACAGTTTGGTCAAACTCATGTTCGTAGCTTTGAGAACACTGTCCAACCATCTCGTCCTCTGTCGTCCCCTTCTCCTTGTGCCCTCCATCTTTCCCAATATCAGGGTCTTTTCCAGGGAGTCTTCTCATGAGGTGGCCAAAGTCTTGGAGCCTCAGCTTCAGGATCTGTCCTCCCAGTGAGCACTCAGGGCTGATTTCCTTCAGAATGGAGAGGTTTGATCTTCTTGCAGTCCATGGGACTCTCAAGAGTCTCCTCCAGCACCAGAATTCAAAAGCATCAATTCTTCGGCAATCAGCCTTCTTTATGGTCCAGCTCTTACTTCCATACATCACTACTGGGAAAACCATAGCTTTAATAATACGGACCTTTGTTGGCAAGGTGTCCACAGTGCCCTAGATTTCACAAAAAACGGTCTCTCCCATCCAGGCCTATGAGACATTAATTCCAGAGCAGCCTGAATAAAAACAATCAATAGTGCCCTAAGTTAATATTGGTCCCTGCTAAGTCATTATTCATTTACTTTATTGTGTTTATATCACATCCTGGGGTGTATGGGGTCCTGGTGGGGTAGTACCTCTGGTGGGGGACACATCATGCTCCTTCTGGCCTTGGTTGTCCACCTTTGGTCCCCATCCTGCACTCAACCCTCACCTGTGGCTTCTTGAAGCTGTTAGAATTCCTCAGGGACCACGCCCCAGCAACAGATTCAACTGGCTGACTAAACCAGGTGAGGGTAGCTGATGGGTCTCAAACCCTCAGTGAGTTAGGGACCTCCCCTGCATGCGAAGACAGGCCCTTGTGGATGGGACAGGTGAGACCAAGAGTGGATCCAGTGGTCAAGAAGTCAGTTTCTGCACATGCTGGAAGTGAGGTGCAGATGGGGCTCATCAACCTGGGAAGGTAGCCCAGAAGGAAAGCTCTGATCCTAAACCTCCACTGCCTTGTGGGATATATTTGGGTGAAGAAAAGGCTAAGGAGTAAACCCTACACAAATCTATATGCTGTAGCTATGCATAAAATCCGGCAGCCCAAATGGATTGCAAATCAAAGAATACAGTCAGTGGGAGCCAGTTGTGCAGCTGTGTATTCAGTAAGGATACAACTCTAGTACCTAGTGTAGGCAAATCCAATTGTGCATTATAGATTATAACATACTATAAGATTATATAATGTATTATGTATTATAGATTATATATCTGACTTCTGTTTGATTTGTGTTAATTTTCCCTTCACAACTTCAAGAGAAACATCACATTTTCTGATTGTAAAAAACAGTATTTTGGTCTTAGTTCTCAGTATGATGGGGATCTTATTTCTTCCCCGCATACAATGTTTCTCCATACCAAAAAAACCCCACTCCCCAAATCTCCTTGCTACTAGAAAACTAGGATGACAACTAGGCTAGAACCACTCTCTCTGAAATCCAGTTTTCTATGGGGAAGGGATGTTGTGTCTGTTGGGAAATATGGGGCACATGTGTTCAGGGTCATTGCTGGACAATCTCCAACCTGTACTTTGAAATGGTATAGCCCACATAGGGATTCTCAGCTTCACTGATAACTAGATTCTGGTAAGATTAGGTTGTTGCTTTATTATTTTTTGGTAGGTTGCCCATGTTTCTCTTTGATAGCTGAGGCAAGAATAACCTTACAGCTTTCAGAACAGTTTGTTCTGAAAGGCTCAGAAGCAAACACCCCTCCCCCCTCATTCTGGTTTCAAACACCTGTTGGTTTCAGCCCTGCACCCCCTGAATATAATTACATTAGTATTTAGAATGTTAGGCACAAATGCAGTTCTGAATTCAAACTGGTACAGAAGTAGTTTTACTTCTGGCTTGTCTGGTGTGTTTTCCAAAAACATATATTGGAAAGTGTGCATGTTTGATTGCCCTGGATAAAAACAGAGGCTGCAGAACATGTAGATGAAGCTTGCCCACTCCATCATGGTGTGTAAAATTCAAAGTAAATGTCTCTGCACCTAGATAGGCAGCTTAGAGAGATTTTCTCTAAATGTCAGTTATGCATTACTGAATAGAGAACACCAGTTTGCATATGGTAACATATATGTAAAGGTGCAAACTTAGAAACAATTGCTGCAATTGAAATATAATTCCTCTAACCATAATGGGCTCATGTGCTTGCTTAGTCTGACGCCCAGGTTTGTTAACTGTTGCTGCTTAGCAATTTCAGACAAAAAGGCCCAGGCCAGGGGGATGGACCAGAAAACCTGGGGGAAGAAACCCCTTTTCCCCAGTTGTCCTTCCAATGGAGAAAAACTGAGGTAAAATGAAGCAGTTTCCTTTTTCAGAATGAGCGTAATACTTCTTCAAGCCACAGCTCCCGGTTATGCTAAAAGCCTAGGATGAGAGCTAATGGTTAAGAATTGCCTCCTGATACCTAGAAATCCTTCTCAAGGGTTTTGAAGGAGGGAGTTATTGGAGCTTAGAGAAGATGCCCTTCACCTAAGATGAGGGCCCCTGGCTGGCCCCAGGCATTTTGCTGCCTGAAGCAGAAGAGGAAATGCAGCCCCTCCTGGCATTAAGGTGCACAAGGACCTAAAGTGAGTAGCAAGTCAGTTTGGCAGCTGACAGCAAATCCTACAAGCACACCTCCAGGAAATCAGCTGAGAGGCCATCAGCATGGGATAAGACATCCCCTACCACTCTCTGGAAGCCATTTGGATCCTTTAAGGGACGGGGGCAGATTATTGAAATTGGTCCCACAAATTGGTCCCTAAAATGTCATTAAAAGGGCAGAATAGGAGTGGGGCAGAACGCAGGCGGGAGGAACAATTTATGCAGTCCTCACTGATGCTCATGGGGGTCTGGAATGTAACCCCCCTGCAAAATGAGGGTTGCCTGTATCAACAAAAGTGGCCAGCTACTCTCTTGGAAAAACTAACCCACCGTATTCAGCTGCCTATCATCAGGTACAGCCAGACACGTTTTAATGTTGTACAGCAGAGGAGAGGTGTGATGGGATAATGAGCTGCTTGTGCGTAAAGCTTGATCCCTCTGGGGTTTGGCTGGTCATCCCAACCTAGGCACTAACGGAGCTCCCCAAAGCATGACTCCGTTAGTCGCTGGTAGAATCTGACAGTGGGCATCTACGGAACCTACGCCAACATAAAAGCTGTTTGACAGACATGCGCTTTCGTGACTCTCTGCGTGACAGTTTCCGGCGCAGGGTGGGAGTTCCCAACGGGGGTCTTGTTACCTCTTCGCTGTCGTCACTGGAAGTATCCCAGAGCCTCCCCTCCGCTGTGACTCCTGCACTCCCCCTGCTGGTTCCTTCTGCCGCAGATTCTCTCCTATTCTCATGGAACTTATCCACCACCTCTTTCTCCGATGGCAGTTCCCTGACATCCACCTCCCCCCCAGGGCCCCCTTCACCCCCTCCCGCCTCCTCTCCCACTGGCGGTGAGGACGGAAAGCCCCTGAAGGAACTCTCCTCGTCGTCCGAGGATTCAAACACTTCTAGCCACGGCGTACCGTCTCTCTCCCCGTCTTCCTCTTCTTCGTCTGAGTCGGCTTCCTCACCCACCCCTGACTCAGGGAACCCTTCAAACTCTCCTTCCTCATCGGTGGTACCAAAGTGTTCCCTTCTAAATCGTGCCACGGGTTGCGGTTTTCTTGGGAAACGCTGATGAAATGTTTCTATTAAAACCTCGTCATTGACTACCTCTGCTGGTACCCAAGTGTTTTCCGACTCTACTTCCCCCTCCCATTCTACCAGATATTCCACCTGATTCCCCTTCCACCTGGAATCAATGATTCCTGCCACGTTCATGTCGCGCTCTCTCTCTTCTATCACGGGCGTTTGGGTGGCCTCTCTCTCATGCTCCCCCCACTCACGTCCCTCTCGGTACGGCGACAGTAATGACCTGTGAAATACTGGGTGTAACTTCATGTGACTGGGCAGCCTGAGTTTGAATGCTACTGGGTTGACCTGCTGTATGACCTCAAAGGGTCCCAATCTTTTGGGTCTCAATTTCTTACACCCTCCTTTGAACGGTAGTCCTTGGGTGGATAACCACACCCGGTCCCCCACCCTTATGGTTTCACCTTCCCTCCTATTTTTGTCTGCTTGCTTCTTATATTCTTCCTTGGCTTTCTCTAAGTTAAGTTGAAGCTGACGGTGGATCGCTTCCATCTCTTCAAAAAAATATTCCGCCGCCGGCACGCTCCACCTCTCCCCTCCCTCTCCTGGGAATGCCCGGGGGTGACACCCATAATTTGCCAGAAAGGGACTCATCCCTGTGGACACGTTCTCCGCGTTGTTGTAGGCAAATTCTGCTAGAGGTAACTTATCCACCCAATCATTTTCTCTGTCTTTTACATAACACCTCAGGTATTGTTGTAAAATCCCATTTGCCCTTTCCGCTTGCCCATTGGTTTCTGGGTGCCGAGCAGTTGAGAAATTGAGTTCTACGTGTAATAAGCTCATCAGTTTCCTCCAGAACCTGGAAGTAAATTGTTTCCCTCTGTCGCTCAAAACCCTCAAGGGGGCGCCATGCAACCTAAAAATATGTTCTACAAACAACTTGGCGGTTTCCTCCGCTGTGACTGCATGTGAACAAGCTATAAAATGACACATCTTGGTTAATAGATCTACCACCACCATGACAGCTGTTTTGCCTTTGGATTTTGGCAGGTCCGTCATAAAATCTATGGATACTGCCTCCCATGGCCTTTCGGGCGTGGGTAAGGGTTGTAATAGCCCCGCTGGCGCCACCCTCTCTCCTTTTGCTCGCTGGCACCTGACGCAACCCCTGACATATTCCCGTACGTCCTCCCTCACCTTGGGCCACCAAAACTCCCTGGTAACCAACCACATGGTTTTGTGCTGTCCAAAATGTCCCGCGGTGGGGCTGTCGTGCAACTGCTTGAGTACTCTGCCCCTCAGTTCCCCGTCGGGTATGTACAGTGCCCCTTTGTAATACAACGCCCCGTTCTTTTCTTCAAACCCCCCTGTGTTCTCCTCTGCCCTCCGGAGCTCTCTGAGTTTCCCTTGGGCGTATTCATCGTTCTCAGTACCCTCCATCAGTTCCCTCTGCCCCACCAATGCCGCCCCACACACCCAGCGGTCTTCAGGGATTACATGCCTTGCCTCGGGCGCTCCCTCCCCCTCTAAGTACTCAGGTTTCCTGGAAAGAGCGTCCGCCCTCACGTTCTCGGATCCGGGCACGTAACGAATCTCAAAGTGGAATTTGGAGAACTCCTGGGCCCATCGTACTTGTCTCTGGTTCAGCACTCGGGCTGTTCTCCAATATTCCAGATTTTTGTGGTCAGTTCGGACTTGAACCTTGTGCTGCGCCCCAATCAGCAAGTGCCGCCATTTCCGGAAGGCTTCATGAATGGCGAGCAGTTCTCGGTCGTATACTGTGTAGTTCCTCTCGGATTTGTTCAACTTCCGCGAGAAGAATGCACACGGTCTCCATTCAGACGTATCTTTTCCCGGCTGGAGAAGAACGGCCCCCACCGCTCGGTCTGACGCGTCAGTCTCCACTCTCATTGGTTGTTGTAGATCCACATGCAACAGTTGCTCTTCCGACGCAAACGCCTGCTTTAAGCGTTCGAACGCCCGCTGCGCTTCTTCCGTCCAAACAAATTTCTTTTTGCTACTAAGACAATCCGTGATAGGCGCTGTCAAATGGGCAAAGTTCTTGATGAACTTCCTATAGAAGTTTCCGAAGCCCAGGAACCTTTGCACGTCCTTCTTGGTCTTTGGTGTTTTCCATTCCAGTACCGCTTGAACCTTGCTGGGATCCATGGCCAACCCCTTGTCAGACAACCGGTACCCCAGGAATTCCACCTCCCTGGTATGAAACTGACACTTCTCCAGTTTCACCCACAGCCGATTTTCTCGCAACTTGCTCAGTACCTCTCTTACATCTCGCACATGCTGCTCCTCATTCGCTGAGTACACCAGGACGTCATCTAAGAACGCTACGCAGTTCTTGTAGAGCAGTGGCCCCAGGACGTGATTCATGAATGATTGAAAGCAGGCGGAGCCCGCTTGTAATCCGAAAGGCATAACTAAATACTCAAAAGCCCCCAAGGGGGTGAACATAGTGGTCTTCCACTCATCCCCCTTTCTCACACGTATCAAGTTATATGCCCCCCTAAGGTCCAGCTTGGTAAAAATTTTCCCTTTTCTCACCTGTGTCAGAATGTCATCAATTCTAGGCATAGGGAAAGTCACTGGTTCTGACACTGCATTTAGGCTTCTGAAGTCACATACAAGCCTCGGTTTGCCCGTGTGTTTTTTGTCCACAAAGAACACTGGGCTGCCCCCCACCGCTCGTGACTCTCTGATGAAACCCCGCTTGAGATTCTTGTCAATGAACTCCCTTAACTCCTGCATTTCACTGTCTGACATTGCATACAGCTTGCCCACTGGCAATTGTGCTCCTGGGAGTAAGTTAATTTGACAGTCAAAGGGTCTGTGCGGGGGCAGTCTATCTGCTTCCTTTTCGCTAAAGACGTCAATCAAGTCAGCATATTGTGGTGGCACCTTGCCCTTGCCCATCACTTCCACCCCTGCTAGAGTGGCCCTGGCCCCTGCCTGAACCTCTCCCTCTTTGCAGTGTTCTAGGCAATGTGCTGATCCAAAGGAAACCACTCTCTGATGCCAGCCTACTAGAGGATCGTGTAGTGCTAGCCAGCTCATTCCCAAAATAATGGGAGCTCCTCCCAAAGTGGCTACGTTAAACGCTATCAGTTCTGTGTGTCTTGCCACCCTCATTACCATTGGAACAGTCTGCTGGCTCACTTCTCCTCCCAACAGTTCCCTCCCATCAATCGTGGTAACCTGCAAAGGCTTACTTAATGGGATAGTCTGTATCTGGTGTTCAGCTGCAAACTCCTTACTCATGAAATTACAGGAGCTGCCTGAATCCAATAGCGCTTTTATCTTTAGTGGGTGTCCATTGGACAGTTCCAGCAACACCTCTATCACAAGCGCTGGTCTTGGAGGTTCCGGCGTGGGCACATTCACTTCTCCTCTGCCTGACTGCGGTGCCCTGATGCTGGCAGCCAGGCGTTGGCTTTTACTTGCTCGCTGCTTGTTTCTCCTTCCTCCTTCCCCCCAACAGTTCCCGCCATTCCTTGCCATTCCTTCCTTTGCGGACAGACTCTGGCAAAGTGACCTGGCTGTTGGCAGAGATAACATCTCTTGGCGCCCTTCCCCTCCTTCTTCCGCCCTTCACTGGTGTTTGAAACTGCGCGCGCGCGCGCTGTTCCAATTTCCATCGGCTCTGCTGGCGGGAAAGGCTGCTCCGGAATCTCTGGAATGCGGAAATCCTTCCAACGTTCCCCTTTTCCTTCCCGCTTTTCCAAAGCCCTTGCCTCCTGGCGCGCTCCTATGGACAGCGCTGATTTAGTCAGATGATCCATAGACTCCGCCCTGGGCGCCCGGGAAAGTTCATCTTTCACTGCCGGAGAGAGCCCTTCTTCAAACAGCATTTGAATAGGTTCACTCGCAAGGTCCCACCCCAGTCTATGAATCAGCATGCTGAACTCAGTCCAGTACTCACGTACAGATCGGCTCCCCTGTTTACACGCCATTAACTGCCTCCGCACCACCCCTTGCTCAATCTCACTGGAAAACATCAAGTCCATGGCGCGAAAAAACTTCATAGTGTCCTTTAAGATTTCATTATTGGCTGCCATCAGGGGCCGCACCCAGTCCCTCGCCCCTCCCTCTAGATGGCCGATCACGTACGCCACTCTAGAGTTCTCATCAGGGAAGTCATCAAACAGTAGGTTAAGAGCATATTGCATCTCTGTCCTAAAGGCTTGATAGTTCCTGGGATCCCCCCCAAATTTCTGCACCAATCCAGGCACCTTTCTGGCAAGTGGGGTGGGTTTCCCTTTATCCGCATCTTGAGCCCTCCTCTCCTCGAGCCTCGCCGTTTGCAGCGCGAGCTGGACCTCCAACGCCCTGTACCTGTCTTCCAGGCTTGGACCTCCTCCAGCCCCAGCTCCTGCACCTCCGGTTCCAGCTGGTTCGCTCATGATGCCCTCTGCTTGCACAAGCTGCTTTCAGAGACTGTCAGATTGCTGTGATGGGATAATGAGCTGCTTGTGCGTAAAGCTTGATCCCTCTGGGGTTTGGCTGGTCATCCCAACCTAGGCACTAACGGAGCTCCCCAAAGCATGACTCCGTTAGTCGCTGGTAGAATCTGACAGTGGGCGTCTACGGAACCTACGCCAACATAAAAGCTGTTTGACAGACATGCGCTTTCGTGACTCTCTGCGTGACAGTTTCCGGCGCAGGGTGGGAGTTCCTAACGGGGGTCTTGTTACCTCTTCGCTGTCGTCACTGGAAGTATCCCAGAGCCTCCCCTCCGCTGTGACTCCTGCACTCCCCCTGCTGGTTCCTTCTGCCGCAGATTCTCTCCTATTCTCATGGAACTTATCCACCACCTCTTTCTCCGATGGCAGTTCCCTGACAAGAGGGTTGGTGCTTTTTTTCCTTTTTCTTTTCCCTTATATGAACCAAGCAAATATGGACAAGTCTCTGTCACTTGTTTGCAGCAGGCTATGGAACAATAACACTTCCCTGCTGGCTGATCTTAACTCTTCCTGGAGATTGTTCTGACAAACATTTCCTGGACATCCTCGTCACTGTGGAAACCAGAGAGTAAGCTGGGAGAAGAATTGAGAAAACCGAAAGGCATCTCTTTGTTTAGTTCTGTTGGAAACGTTGACTCATAAGTTTTGCATTGAAGCATGATCTATAGAACGGCACCCTATGACGTTTCTTATCCTTTACTATCGTGTTACCCCCATGAGGACAGAATAAGGATTCACTGGTACAGCGACACTGACATGAAGTGCTTTTAGTTAGAAACCCTGGAGCCATGAAGCAGAAAGGCAGATTCGTTTAAGGAGGGAAATGTGGACGCTTACTTTGAATTCTGACAGTGAAGTGGTTTTCTGAAGGACGGTCTTTTCTGTAGCCATATGAAGCAGATTTGCAGAGAGCAACCCTGTGGTCCTAGCCGCAAAAGCAACAGCGTACTTCTGCATGTGAAGACAGGCTCTGGCAGATTGAGACGATGAAGCCAATAGTGGGTCCAATGGTCAAGAAGGCAGTTTCTGCACGTGCTGTAGAGGGAAGTGAGCGGCAGATGGGGCTCGTCAACCTGGGAAGGTAGCTCATCTAGGAGAAAGTAAACTCTGATGCTAAACCTTCTTTGCCTTGTGGCTACACTCATTCAGGCGTTGGGTGTAAAACATCTTCAGGAGTATGGATGGAATCTTACCTGGTAAAGGTAAAAGTAAAGGGAAAGGGACCCCTGACCATTAAGTCTAGTCGCAGACAACTCTGGGGTTGTGGTGCTCATCTCGCTTTACTGGCCAAGGGAGCCGACGTTTGTCCACAGACAGCTTCCGGGTCATGTGGCCAGCAGGACTAATCCGCTTCTCACGAACCAGAGCAGCACACAGAAATGCTGTTTACCTTCCCGCCAGAGCGTTACCTATTTATCTACTTGCAGTTTGATGTGCTTTCGATTTAAATTGGATTTATTGATGAGTAGCTGTGGTCTAAACCACAGAGCCTAGGGCTTGCTGATCAGAAGGTCAGCGGTTCGAATCCCCGCGATGGGGTGAGTGCCCGTTGTTCAGTCCCAGCTCCTGCCAACCTAGCAGTTCGAAAACACATCAAAGTGCAAGTAGATAAATAGGTACCGCTCCGGCGGGAAGGTAAACGGTGTTTCTATGCGCTTCTCTGGTTCACCAGAAGCGGCTTAGTCATGCTGGTCACATGACCTGGAAGCTGTATGCCAGCTCCCTTGGCCAATAAAACGAGATGAGCGCCGCAACCCCAGAGTCGGCCACGACTGGACCTAATGGTCAGGGGTCCCTTTACCTTTAGGCATGGTTAGGAATGGATTTCTGGTTACCCTGATAATGTATATAGGTTGTATTGTTTTTATTATCAGCTGTTAGTGAAAGAAATGGCACAGATGTGGCAATGGCATCTTCTACTGCATGGCAAACCGTGTGTCCATGTATTTCTGTGTTTATGGCTTTTAGAAAAAACAACAAAATTCAGCTTTACTATCCCCCTTCCCCCAATCATGGTAGGAAACAGGATTAGAAAAGCAACAAAGAATGTTAATGGCTGTTGTCATCAGCTCAGTTACACATAATTCAAGAGAACACACATTTCAGTATTAAAACAGGTCTGACACTGAAAGAGTTGTGCAGTCATAATGACCTGGTTTGATTATGATTATTTTACAGTTAAAGAAATTTGCACCGATAAATATAGCTAACACTTGCATGAAACCTGACTGGCTCACAAATGACCCTCTGCAAGTGAGCAAAGAGGACTCAGTTTGAGTGCAAGCTCAATTACTGCAAAAATCGCCACCATCTCTACTTAAGAGAAATACTCCCAACTGTAGATTTTGAGAGTACAGTACTAACTATGGTACAGTGGTACCTCACGTTACAGACGCTTCAGGTTACAGACTCCGCTAACCCAGAAATAGTACCTTGGGTTAAGAACTTTGCTTCAGGATGAGAACAGAAATCTCGTGGTGGCAGCAGGAGGCCCCATTAGCTAAAGTGGTGCTTCAGGCTAAAAACAGTTTCAGGTCAAGAACGGACCCCTGGAACGAATGAAGTTCTTAACCTGAGGTACCACTGTATTCCACATTAAGCATTAAGGAATGGAACTATTCAGCCGCTTTGTATTTTTTTCAGCTTGGTTATAATATGACTGCTTCCTGTTTAGAAGCCGGGAGGTTGAAAAGGTCAGCCTGGGAAACTGAAACCTAGTTCTTAGTTACCAGAACCTGAAGAAAATGTAAATTTGCTACCTCATATTTAGCTGCCTGAGTACACTACTCAGTGCAGGGAATTGAATGGGTGAGGAAGTACTGGTAATCCTACAAACACTAAGTTGCAAAGTCAAAACAAAACAAATTCCTTCCAGTAGCACCTTAAAGACCAACTAAGTCAGTTCTTGGTATGAGCTTTCGTGTGCATGCACACTTCTTCAGATACATGGAAGGAAAGCTCATACCAAGAACTGACTTAGTTGGTCTTTAAGGTGCTACTGGAAGGAATTTGTTTTGTTTTGACTATGGCAGACCAACACGGCTACCTATCTGTAAGTTGCAAAGTGTTAACTAACAAAGTTAATTTATTCAGACACAGTTACAGACCCTGGAGCCCACAGAGTCCCTCCCTCCTGCTGAAATTAGTCTTATAAGTAGTATTCTATTATTACAGTGCTTGTGTGATGTCCACAATTGCATCTGGATTGCAAATGGGTCCACAAACCCCAAAAGGTCATAACCGCTCCTAGTGGTGCACCAATAAAACTGCTAGCATGTTTGCAAAGCTAAGCAGGGTCCAGTATGATTTCAAATCGGGACAGCATGTTGACATTCCTGCATCGCAGGGGGTTGGACTATATGACCCTCGGGGTCCCTTTCAACTCTACAATTCTATGGTTCTATACAGAGGGCTGCTTAGAAGAGACAGCTAGGAAAAACAGATTTCCACTTGGTAGCTGCGAGGACCACACAGGAGCGGTTAAATTGTCTGGTTAGCAACACTCTCTGTCTCTTGGTGCAGGCTACAACCCTTGCCATATTAGGATGGAGGCTACAAATCTCCTAAACAATCATTTTTTATATTACTGTATTTCACAAATGAAGCTACTTTCTGATACCACCATTTATCCATAGATGCCAGAGTGGCTCACAAGCAAGTACATTAAAAACAGAACGTACATTATAAAACATCAAAACAGGAGGAAATTCTTTTTTATGTTAATTATTGTATAAGGATGAAAATATGATCTGTAAATATAAAACTGGGGGGGGGGGGACATCCCTAAACAGGATAAAATTAATTCTGTCAGTGTGGCATGAACTCATGTATTTAACCTCTGCTATGTGTTTGATGGTGGACTGTGCACAACCCTTTTCTGACTCCTGAAGTCTCAGTGACACCCATACATCACAAAACGCAAACTATTCAGCCGTCTGCAACAATTTCTGATGAAGCGGAATCCCCTTTTTTTCATTAAAAGGGAACATGCTCATTTAATTAGAATGCTCAGTTGTCATACAGAAATACCACCTCACATTCCACACAATTACCTTGTATATTTAATTGGATGCAAGCTGTGACTATGTTCTCTCACTCTGCTTATTTGAAATGGTTTTAATTTAGTGTCGTGCTTTGCAGCAGTCGGGATGAATGTGACAAGAGGGTGCCTTTGCAGCGGTGGACCAGGAAGGCTCACTTGGCGCCAGCATAATCTTTCAGGCCAGGTGAAGATGTTTCACCCCTCATGGGCATTTCTTGTGTTAAACCCTTGCTGTACTTCTTTCCATAATAGGGGTTTAGTCTTCATGCTTTCAAGTATTGAGGGCAGTGCAGGGAAAGGAGAAAAGTTATCTCATGTTTGAATCACCTTCAGTGTTAAAGAAATATTCTATGTATTGAAATTTCATTTTGTAAATTCAAAGGAGACTTTGAGTCTCCTCTGCCCCCACCTTTTTTATATATATAAAAAAAGTCAGAGTAGTGGGCATCCTTTGAATTTCCTGCTTCAGTTATTGAAGTGTTGTGGTTTGACTCTGACTTGGTCTCCCATCTATTCACATTGCAAAATATTAATTTCAGTTCTACCTTTCTAGAGTTTCCTTCAGAATCTGCCCGCTGCTTTTACTAGTTTTTCAGCGAATCTGAATCTTGAAACTGCAGAGACGTATTTTCAGAACCTCTTAGAGGTTTGTTTTTAAGTGAGAATCAACTGCATTTGCTTACCAGTTTAATGGGTCAGGTAGGCATGTATCCATTAACATACCCATGCTGTGTACCTTGTATCTAAACCAGAGTAAGCTACTGCAGTTTTATCTGGTGCACATCTTCTCATATGGCGTAATTCTTCTCAAATAGGAAAGAACAGAGCAGAAAATAGCAGCAAGGCAAGGAATGTGGCTGATTATATTATAGAAATGTGAAATTCAACCAGGGCCATTTCACCTCTCTCCTTTCTACAAACTTCACTTGCTTTCTCATGTGTGAATATTTTCTTCATCCTCCCGCCTTTTTCAGCCAGTGTCTCATCTAAAACTTCCTCTGAGGTTAAGTATTTAGAGAATCGTTGGATCCACCACTTCAAAAATGTAAGAAGGCAGATAAAGCAACAATGAAAGCTGTAACGTTCTGCAAGAGACGTTATAGATTCAATTCTACAAGGCCACTACCAAATAATTTATTTTCAAAATAAAAGTCGCATTGGTTTACTTCTAATGATTAACAATCTGCATCATAATGGAGATTATGTCGTCCAGGTGATAATCAGTGTTCACACATCTTGTTCTTTCAAATGCAAGTGTACAAGTAGCATGAACTACAGGAGACACTGCTGACATGTCCTTCGGGTTTATTATTTCATGAAAAAGCAGCAGCATCCTTACATCTCACATCATCCAGAAAAGAGAGACAAGACCGTCAGATTCCTAGCTAAGTAGCATTTATGATGCTTAACTTTGTAATAGCTGTAGGGCTTGAAACAGTGCCTTGCAGAAATTTCTACAGGGAATTCTGTAACTGTGTCACCAGTGAAGGTGGACTCAAAACGAGAAGACCTTAGAGCACTGTTAAACAGATACTGTACCTTTTCCTCCAAGCTGCTCTTAACACACATAACTGAAGGAATTGCTCAGAACTTGGCAGAGATCGGATTCAAACACGGTTTAGAGATCTCTTGGGAAAATGGGAGAGAAACCCTTGAAATCAAGAGGGGGGGGGGAGAGATCTATGCTCATGTTCATAAATCAACTTTTCCACTGGAATGATGCTTAAATACACAGCACATTGCGACGAGAGTTTAGATTGCACGTGTCCTTGCAAATACCATTGTAAAAAAATTGCAGAGGTGGGAGGAAACTCCTCTCTCTGATCTCTCTGAATAGGCTGCGTCAGCTCAGCATGTACGGCAAGCAGCATCTCAGGAGGTTGGGAAACCAGAAAGGGCAGAGCTGCAGAGTCAGAGGTCTGGAGAAGACGGATAGGAATAATACGATCCATTTTCCTACAAAGAGAGAGCGAGAGACAGAGATGAAATGGCACAGTGAATACACATGTAAAACACAAATCAAATCTTCCTAAATCTCACTGAATGAAGAGTTTCTCCTCATCCCATTGAAAATCTGTCCCAGAATTGGACAGTCTTCCCTTCCCTTCAAGGAACATTTTCTCTAAGGGAATCTGTGGAAGTGGGCACGTCAGCCATTTGCAGGGCCACCGCTCTGACTTTGAAGGTAGCCACCATCCCAAATGTTTCTCTCAAGGATCTTTAAACCCCCGCCCCCGCAAAAACTTCACTAACTCACACAAAGAGGGAAAAGAGTGGATCTACAGTCGTACCTTGGTTGTCAAACGCCTTGGTATTTGGGACATTTTGGCTCCCGAACACTGCAAATCTCGGAGTGTTCCCGTTTGTGAATGTTTTTTGGAAGCCAAACGTCCGGCGCGGCTTCCGACTGGCTGCAGGAAGCTCCTGCAGCCAATCAGAAGCTGTGCCTTGGTTTTCAAATTGTTCTGGGAGTCGAATCTGACAGGTCCCTTTACCCTTCTGTGAAAAACCCCACCCTCCCACTATATATAAGGGTCTGGTGATTTCTGTTTCAGTGCATCTGAAGAAGTGTGCATGCACACGAAAGCTTATACCAAGAACAAACTTAGTTGGTCTCTAAGGTGCTACTGGACATTTTTTTTATTTTGTTTGTAATTTTTTGTATTCTCATACAGTCATTCTCATGTTTGTAACAAAGGTAGCAATCTAAACGTTGAAAAAAGTAACATAAGAATTGACCTACCAAACAATACAGTGTAATCTGCTGGGGGCTGGCTTATAAATCTTTCCCACACAAACTTTATGGTAGACTTGCAAAAAATCATGAGATTGTAAGGAAGCCCACAAACTTAGTTTAGGCAAACTTGGAAGGAAAGAACTAGGAGATGGAACAAGTTAAAGAGTGGGGGAAGATTTTCTCTTGGCGTACAACTTTAAGGAGTCTATTGCACAAACCAGAAGCTAGGCTTTTAGAGCAGTGTTTCCCAACCTTGGGTCTCCACCTATTTCTGGACTCCAACTCCCATCATCCCTAGCTAGCAAGATCAGTGGTTAGGGGTGATGGGAACTGTAGTCCAAAAACAGTTGAAGACCCAAGGTTGGGAAACACTGTTTTAGAGGACATGCGCCTTATAACAGATAAGCTGCTTCATGGCTACGGGGTGCTTTTCTTCCCCCAGCCCCCAGTGTACTGCAGATCATGCTCTCTTCAACAATCTTTTGAAAGTGAGGACTTAACTCAAGATCATTTAAGTACCACATATGTCAAACATTTCATGACAAGCATTCCTCTTTGTTCCATATACTAGCTGCTGCCTGTGGGCTTCTCAGAACTGCACACCACCTAAACCCATATTCACTTCAGTTTTACCAAGGTAATGTGGCTAAAGCTCTTTCCGTTAGAGAAAATGCTTCAAGCCTTTCACAGATTCAGTCAGTTTCCAAGCTTTTTCTTGTTTCCAAAGCAATCTCCTCAGATTTCTTTTAAATCAGGCAGAAGGAAAGCTCACCCCACCCCCACCCCCCAGTTTGCTGTATGCTGCTACTTCCATACAGACTAGAAACAGAAGCAAACACTCAGTAGTGCCTGAAGACACCTACCCTAGTATCATATTCAAGAACAAACGGGGGAAAGTCAATTTGTTCGGGGGGAATGGCTGCGAACAACTGTTGGAGGCTTTCCACGTGGTGGATTTTGTCCTTTAGTCCCGAGACCGTAAAGGTTGTGAAAAACCATGTTGAAACCTAATAGACAAGAATGGGAAATAAATGTTACCAGAAAAACTGTCAAAAACTGCCCAGAGTCTCAGTCATAACAATCTAGCAATTCCTTCACCATTTCAGCAAACAAAGGTAAAAGTGCATGCACAATTCAGATTGCTAGTTTAGCAATGTTAATATAGCATTCTCTAAGTCTACATTTATTGTTGTTGTTAGTAGCAGTAGTAGTAATTACTCACCCTTCACCCTAAGGGCGGGTATCTAAATGGCTTGGATGAAAAGCTTGAAAGAACTAACCAATCCAAATGACAGTGGTCCTGATTCCTATCTTGCTATGCAATTAGTCATCTCATGTTATCGAAGAAGCATGCAATGGATTTGTACAAACCATTGTACAAACTGATTATGCCCCATATTTTGGGATCCCACACATTCACTACAACCCAAAACGTACAATTTCCCCGTTGCGTAGGGCATACTTCACCTTTGAGCGAAACGTTGGATGGACAAAGTACAGGGCCTTCAGATTTTTTTTGTACCTAGGTTAACAACAAGAGCAGTAAACGTCTCAAGTTTTAAATGAACATTTGCAGAAATCAAACAAGTTCTTAACAATCAGCTCCATGTAAAAAAGGGCACATGTTTCAAGCTGCAACTTATTAATGTATGTGCAGCACTGACTTGAATTGTTTCTGTGGGAAAGCTCTCCATGACAGCTGACATGCTTTTTTCATAAAGCCAAGGAAGCTTATTCTACAGCCCTAAGGTGCTGTGTCACACGAGTGACTGGGCATATTCTGAAACTAAGCCTCCCATACTTATTGAACACACTATGTCTCCATGCCCACTACTTTTTAAAATAGTTTCTTTGTGATGCTTTTTGATCCAAAAGGGAAGTAAGGAGAAAGGCTTCGGGGCAAGCCAAGTTATACTTACTTGGCATCGACAATGTCAGAGAGTTTTTTTAGGAAATCGGAATCTAGGTGATTGTAGATGTTAGTGAGCGTGTGGAAATACACAATGACATATTCCTTCATTACAATGTGGTCCATTACATGAATGAAGTACAAGAGCGCCTGGAGAAAGAGAAAAGTCACAAATGTCAGATTTCAGAGGAGGACTGCAGCATCCATCCTTGCATGAGTAATACGGCTAAAAGCAGAGCAACCTTTAGGGGGATCGAGGAAAAAGTTCTTTCAAACTTTTTGAATATGCAGCACTTACATATGAGAACAGATTCTCTCAAGAAAGAAAAAAGTGAATGCTTCACAATAAATTCTTCTCCAACAAAAGATGGCACTCCTTTCTCACCCCAAAACAAGTGGTGAGCTCACAAATCCTGAGTTACCATGAACAAAGTGGTAGGCTTGAACAGAAGCTCCAATTCCCCCTTATTTATTTATTTATTGAATTTATATACAGTGGTGCCTCGCAAGACGAAAAGAATCCGTTCCGCGAGTCTCTTCGTCTAGCGGTTTTTTCGTCTTGCGAAGCAAGCCCATTGACGGCTTAGCGGATTAGCGCTATTAGCGGCTTTTAGTGGATAAGCGGATAAGCGGCTTAGAAAAAGGGGGAAAAAAAGGGAAAAAACCCCGCAGGAACATTTTCGTCTTGCGAAGCAAGCCCATAGGAAATTCGTTTTGCGAATCACCTCCAAAACGGAAAACTCTTTCGTCTAGCGAGTTTTCCGTCTTGCGAGGCATTCGTCTTGCGGGGCACCACTGTACTGCCCTATACCTAGAGGTCTCAGAAAGATCAAAATATACAAAATAAAAATAAAAACATTAACCCAATAACCCCCCTCCCCCCAAAAGAGCTACATTTTAAAAGGGTATAGGATGTTGATCAGGTCAACCAAAGATCTGGTTAAAAATGGAACGTTTTGTCTGGCACCTAAAGATGTATAACGAAGGTGCCTGGCAAACTTCCCTGGGGAGAGCATTCCACAGATGGGGAGCCACTGCAGAGAAGGCCCTGTTCTCGTGTTGCCACCCTCCGAACCTCTTGAGGAGGAGGCACACGAAGAAGGGCCTCAGAAGATGATCTCAGGGTCCGGGTAGGTTCATATGGAAAGAGGTGGTCCTTGAGGTATTGCAGTCGTGAGCTGTTTAAGGCTTTATAGGTCAAAACCAGCACTTTGAATTGAGTCCAGAAACTAATTGGTAGCCAGTGCAGTCGGACCAGGATCAGCGTAATATGCTCAAACCGTCTTGCTCCAGTGAGCAACCTGGCTGCTCAATTCTCACTAGCTGAAGTTTCCGACCTGTCTTCAGAGGCAGCCCTACGTATAACGCAGGCCTTACCCATGAAGTCTACCGGCCGGTCACTGCCTGTGGAGAAATGTTTTGTATATGCCTGTTTATGTCTGCAAAAAGATCTGTCAATATACTAATGACAGCCAATTCTATTACCCTTTCCCATCTAACTTAGGTGAAGTAGTGGAAATGCTGGTGGAATTGTACTCCCAGTTAAAGACCAGGTCCAGAGTTGCTGTTAGCCTGGCCTTATCGGATATTGTCAGGGGCTCAGGAGCAGAGGCACAGGAGAGGGAGGAAATGGAGAGTGAGGGGGAGGAATCCGAGGGGAGCGTAGGCGGTGACAGTGGTCAGAGGGATTCCACGAGCCTCTCCAGCGAATCGGAAGATTCACAGAAGGGAGCGCCGATGACCAGGGCAAGAGGGGTGCCAAGGGGGAAACCCCAGAAGGAAGGGGCCAGCGGGGACTCCCAGAGCAGCAGTTGGAAATCAGGACCAGCTTCCCCACCAGAGCGCAGTGGGGGGGAGGAGTCCCAGGCATCGGGACCAGTGTTCTCACCACCAGCGAGAGGAGATGAGTCAGGATTGACCACGCCTCCATCGGAGAGCGGGGAAACGGTCAAGAGGAAGGTTGCCGGCTGGGCGCGCGCGCCAAGTTCAAATGTACAGGCGAGCGGCACAGCAGGTAGCCCGGATAGGGAGCCAGGTCCTAAAGCCCGCCGGAAGGAAGGGCAAGACTCAGGGGGGTCAGCGTCAGAAGAGTCCAGAAAGGAGGAAACCCCAGGGGGCAGAAGGACCCAGAGGAGGAAAGAACAACGGAAGAGGTGGAGTAAGGCTAGAGTCTTAAACTGGTGTCTAGGAGGCGGAGACTCAGATGGAGCTTCGCCGGTCTAAGATCTAAGACGTAGAGTTGCACGCTGCGGTTTGGAAATGGAAACTAATCTTCAATAGAGACTTTTATACGTTATTACTGGCTAGCGTTGGTCCTCTGCGAGCTGGGACCTGGAGGCAACTCTGACAGATATGTTGATGTGTTTTGAATTGATATGAATTGTCATGTGCTCTGGAAATCCTCTTAGGGATGAAGAGCAGGATATAAATGTACAAAAGAATAAATAAACCTGTATCCAAAGAGAAATTTACTATTTTATCACCAATAATTTTTATGTTTGTTAGGATCTCACCTTCTCCATGTCTATTAGAGTTACAGGAATATTCCTTCCAACCACTGCCATTACTGTACGACCACAGTTATCAACACCTACAAATAGAATGAAAAGGTTTCTTTAACTTTAAAGTCCCCCACTTCTGTGAGCAGAAATAAAGCTCAGCCTAAAATCTGGTAGTTCATAAACACATGGTTTTAACAATGAGGGAGCAATACTATTAAATTAATTATTAGCGTTCACTTCATAGGGCACTGTTTCAAGGGCCACAGTCGTCTGGGACTGTATAGGTCATGCTCCTTGTTTTAAGCCCTTTTCAGGTCTATGACCATCCTCTACTGAACGACTTATGACAATCTTGCATTACTTTTGCCAATCTTTGACTAAGTCAATTTATTTATGTGTACAAAATTAAAAATAATTTTCAAAGGCTGGATTCTCCTGTACAGCGTAGCATTAAGACATGAAGACTTCCTTTTATCACAGTATATCTTCATTGCAATATATTCAACAAGGAAGAGTTAAGGGGCAGTTAAGAATTTGTGACCTTGAACTCACCAGTTTGGTATAAAGCTTTAAGGGACGCAATATCAGACAGGTCTTCTGCTCTTGCTCGACAAAGCCAGCGATTGTAACTGGAAGGCAGCCACATAAGGTTTCAGAACTTGGACTGATCTGGTTGTCATGTTTAGCAATCAAAGACCACCTCCAGAGACATATTATTAGACAAATACAGCAAACAAACCTGTCATACTCTGTCAGAATCCAAAAGGAAAACGCAAGTGGAGCAGTGTGGGATTAAGTTGGAAATAATTAAACAAAGGGGGATGCGGGTGGCGCTGTGGGTTAAACCACAGAGCCTAGGGCTTGCCGATCAGAAGGTCAGCAGTTCGAATCCCCGCAACGGGGTGAGCTCCCGTTGCTTGGTCCCTGCTCCTGCCAACCTAGCAGTTCGAAAGCATGTCAAAGTGCAAGTAGATAAATAGGTACCACTCCGGCGGGAAGGTAAACGGCATTTCTGTGCGCTGCTCTGGTTTGCCAGAAGCGGCTTAGTCATGCTGGCCACATGACCCGGAAGCTGTACGCCGGCTCCCTCGGCCAATAAAGCGAGATGAGCGCCCCAACCCCAGAGTCATCCGCGACTGGACCTAATGGTCAGGGGTCCCTTTACCTTTTAAATTAAACAAAAATAAGCAGCTGAGCTGCCATCCTTCCATTAAATAGCACAGAAGCTATGTCTAAAGCCCCTAGCACAAGAGGAAGTGTTCCCCATGTTTCTAAATCTGCTAAAATACACCATGAATAGTGTAGCAGCTCCCAGGAATATAGCACTGAAGTTCAAAACATAATGAATCACAATAGGAATAGTCATCTGCAATAACTCCTTACTTTCTCTGATGCTGCTTTTGTAGTGCTGCCTCCGAGAGCTGCCCTTGAAGGATAAGACGCCTCTGTTTATCAACATCTCCCTCCATGCGGGCAAAAGCATGGGAACCAATAAATGAAAAGTCTGCTTCCAGGCCTTCCTCATCAGAATTATCTGCAAAAGATGCGCAAGAACAATGAAGTAACTGTCCAAAGTAGAGCCACAATACAAGTCCAGTCCAGGAAAACAATGAGACTTATGGACAGGAGATAGAGAGAGATTATATTGCACTGCATTATGAGTTCATCAGTATCTCTTTCTGCAAAGCAAGCAGAGTGGATGAAGTGTGGCACTCAGAGTTCACCATAGGGCAAGCATCAAGTATGTCAGCTAGGCGTAATTGTTCAGAGCCAATACAGAACACTGAACATGCGAGTGCACTTTCTTGGAGATAAGAGGCATTCTGTGAAGTCTTAGCCAAGCCTTAATTACAGAACTTACATGTATATATTAAGAAAGCATGGGGAAGCTGGAACCTGGAGGCAGCCCAGCACTCCCTTCTGAACGCTGACATTTGGACAGGACTGGAACCATCATGACAATGTGCTCCTAAGCCAAAGATGGTCAATTCCCTGATCATCCACCAAAGCAATCAGAGCAGTTTCTGCTCCAAAGCCAGATTGGGATGGATATAAATAACTTCTGCCAGGAGGTTGATGAGCCACCAACTGCGCCTGGACCAGACTTAATAATGGTATATTAACAGATGGAATTTCCAGCCATGGAAATCTGATGAAGCTACTGTCATGGAAGAAGCAAGACTGCTCTTGTAAGACTTCATGGATAGCCTTTCACACACAGGTTTGTGCTGGTTTTTACTCACAAGGTTTCCAAGCTGGATGAATAGATCTCTGGCATGGATGTCTATTTCACATTGCTTTTTAAAACCCACCTTCTGGTTTTTGTGTTGTTTTTAACCATTTTTAGTTGTTTCATTATTGTTTTGTACTTGATATGTGTTTGTGTGCATGCCTAAGATGATGTATAAAAAGAACAAGAAGTGATGTATGTTCTGAGACTGCCCTCTTCCTCCTCTTCAGAGGCAACTGACTGGTGTCAGGCATATGGATCTTGATGGCGGAGAAGAGATAAAGATCAACAGGAGGTCAGTCAAGCCCTGCATCTAAAGCTCCAGCCTCCCACCAAAAATCCAGCTCTCTTGGCAAACAGGAGAGGAAAACAGGATGAGGACTCTGCCCACAGCAGTGAGGAGAGGAAATTCAGGCCAAGTTGTGCCTCTGAACACTGATGGAAGGAGTCACTTTTCATGAGATGCCTTCCTCTGACGAGGAATGACTGGGTCTGCTTTTATGGGGAAATAATCAAATACTGTACCGTATTTTTCGCCCCATAGGACACACCGGCCCATAGGACGCACCTAGTTTTTTTTTGGGGGGGGGGGGGGGAAATAAAGGGGAAAAAAATCCCCCCCCCAGGTGCTCTGAACTAATCCCGAAGCTTGGGGCGTGCGGAGTTCAGTGCGCCCCAAGTTTCTGGGTGCCGGCAAGGTCTCCGCTAGCCGTGGGAGAGCCGCGCAACTTCGCGCGGCTCTCCCAAGGCTAGCGGAGCGCTGCGCTAATCCCAAAGCTTGGGGCGTGCGGAGCTCAGCGCGCCCCAAGCTTCTGGGTGCAGGCAAGCTCTCCCAGGCTAGCGGATAGCTTCCTGAAGCCTGGAGAGTCACAGAAGATTTGCTCCCAGACATGAGAAGCCGAAACAGAGTCAAAGGGCAGGAGCTAATCCTATCTTATATCAGCTTCACAGACAATTCGCTTGACCTTGGTTCACACCCATTCCAGGTACAAATGGAAAAGCAGTTATAGTTTGAATACCTATCTCTCCCAATGCCTTGAGGATAACTACATTAGCTCTGTAGATGATGTTTATCCTAACTCTGCAGAAGGCTCTCTGGACACAATCTGCAAACTCACCCTCAGAAACACCTGGCTTTTCACTAATTCTGATCTGACGCTCTGGCACGACTGGCTCCCCTTCAGCATTGCCAATATCAACAGGAAGGAAAGGCAAGGACTTTTCCTCCTCTTCTAGAGACCTTGGGAAATACAGAGGCAGCAACTTCTGATAAGTATCCTGGGAAAAAAGGGAAAGTTTTAGATCTCCAGTTTTCAAGGCAGGTTGAAAACAGGTCACAAAGACCATTAAATGCCCCCTGGTATTCTTTTGCATGGTAGATCATGATAGCACCACACTGACTGGTTAGTCAAGATCTACAGTTCTCCCATATGTGGAACAAAGTTGCAACTCCCGTCGTTTTTCTTTCAACACCTGACATATGCAGAAAGGTTAGGATGTAGAGAATAAGTTTTAATACAAGTTTGAAACAATAAATCTATTTACTCATCTCCATCCTATCGTTATGCCCTAATGCTAGGGATGGGGAACCTGTGGATTTGATGTGCAGTAGAGTCCAAGAGATGGATCCCTACAAGCCTTCCATCCTTTTCTTATGCAGCAACATTTTGTGCAGGGCAGGTGCCAGAATTCTGCTTCCAGAGTGCGACAGAATACTTGCTGTGGCAAGCAAAGTAAGCTTCACCCAGCTATCAACAGCTATGCTGTGTTTTGGAAGTGCTAAGAAGAGATCAACTTCAGCCCTTAACCCTTCCCCAAAGTGCTTTGGAAGCACAGCTGTACCATAAACCTCCCACCTCCCTTTCTAGCTTCAAGCTGAAGTGCAGAGCCAAGGTTTGTGTCTCTGCTTCCAAGGAACATATAATAATAATAATAATAATAATAATAATAATAATAATAATAATAATAATAATAATAAAAAAATTTATTTATATCCCACCCTCCCCAGCCGAAGCCGGGCTCAGGGCGGCTAACAACAATAAAATAGTACAACATTCTAAAAACATTTCATTATAAAAATTAATTAAAATCAAATTGATGGCAACCATTAAACTAAAGTTCTGTAGAAATTGCCAAAGGAGGGAGTCAGGCTGCGCCCTGACCAAAGGCCTGGTGGAACAGCTCTGTCTTGCAGGCCCTGCGGAAAGATGTCAAGTCCCGCAGGGCCCTAGTCTCTTGTGACAGAGCGTTCCACCAGATCGGGGCCACCGCCAAAAAAGCCCTGGCTCTAGTTGAGGCCAGCCTAACCTCTCTGTGGCCTGGGACCTTCAGGATGTTTTTATTTGAAGACCATAAGTTCCTCTGTGGGACATACCAGGAGAGGCGGTCCCGTAGGCACGAGGGTCCTAGGCCGTATAGGGCTTTAAAGGTTAAAACAAGCACCTTAAACTTGATCCTGTACTCCACCGGGAGCCAGTGCAGCTGGTATAGCACCGGGTGAATGTGATCTCGCAGTGAAGACCCCGTAAGGAGTCTCGCTGCGGCATTCTGCACCTCACAAGCACAGAATCAAAGGAAGTTCCCAATGCCATCCCCACCTCTGAGCTGGAGAGGGGTGTGTGAGTTTGTTGGCTTGGTTCCACCCTTTTGGAGCACTGGGAATGTGCCTTTAAGTGCAGAGCCAAATCAAAACCCCAGCTCTCCTGTTCAGCTCCAGCACTAGAGCTGTGGCAGTGAGTATGGGTTTGCCCCAAACTTCATGCTGCAATTCAGAAAAGTGGCCTTGGGGGAGGAAATGGGTCCTGGCAGCCACACAGGGTAACTTTCAATATTAGTACTTTGAACACATAAATTGCACAGATGAGATGGAGGCTATTTAGAAGAACTGTGAAATTGCAACTTGGGAGTATGTTTGTCTGAAGGAATAAGAAGGTATTGAAACCAAGTTTCTCATGCACCTTTGGACAAGAAGTTAATCAAATCACTGGAGTGGAGAACAGCAAATAGAGATCAAGGCACGAGAATTTTGGGACTGGGTTAGCTCAGCAGCACAGCAATGTCTACAGACATAGAGTACTTTACATACCTCTTCAAGTTCAGACACTGCAAACACCACTTTTTCAAGAGTTTCCCCGTGAACCTCTAAAAATCGCCGGACGGTTCCTGCAATGGGGGTGGGGTGGGAGGAAGAGGGAGAAATCAACACACAGTCAGCAAAACGAGAAGAAACAGACCCCCATGTTGATGGAAAATATAGGACTACCCTTTCCTATGCCATTATTTAATGTTATTAATTGATCTAATTTAATTAGTTATTTTGCCCATCCTTGTTGACCACATATACTGTGGTGGTGTTTGGGTTTCCTTACAATAATATCTTTGGGTTTGGAATTTCGTTTTCTCAGTCTCAATTAATGCCTTTCCCAGAAGAATGCTGTACATAGGAAAACAAGTACCTACAGCCCTTAGTGAAACTTGTGTGAAAGTCCTTTACAACTCCTTCATTTTACTTCACCACAAGGCCTGTTGTAAAGCGTTAGAATTGTTTTCTCTAATTGAAAAGACAGTTGCACTTTTCAATGTAAAGACAGCCGGTGGCAACTTAGTCTTAGGGAAGTGGAGCAGGGGATTGGAGAGGGCCTTTGCAGACAGAATATTGCAATATAGTCCCCACTTCAGTAATGATGTTTTGAACTGGGCTGTAGGGAGTTCAACCACACATTACCATCTTTCTCAACCTACTTCAACGTAGCACCACATCAAGACAGCTGTGCCGCCAACTGCAAATAAAGGCAGACTGCATTCCTAGCACCCAAAAGGGGAAGTCACCTGCCTCACTGGTTTACTAGTTCCTCAAATTTTAACTTGCATATTCTTATAGTTTCTACACTATGACAACTTAAGTCATGGGTAGGCAAACTAAGGCCAGGGGGCTGTATCTGGCCAAATCGCCTTCTGGCCCACGGACAGTCCAGGAATCAGTGTGTTTTTACATGAGTACAATGTGTGCTTTTATTTAAAATACATCTCTGGGTTATTCGTGGGGCATAGGAATTCATTCATTCCCCCCCCAATATATATATATATATATATGTATATATAGTCCGGTCCCCCACAAGGTCTGAGGGACAGTGGACTGGCCCCCTGCTGAAAAAGTTTGCTGACCCCTGACTTAAGTGAAAGCTTTGCAACTGAAGACCTAAGGTAGCTTAGATTAACATGTATTTTCCTATGAACCCTTTGCCACAACCCTCCAGTCCCAATATTCAACTGTAACTAAGCCTAAATATATATAACCAAAGTAATCACAAATCCTGCTCTGTCGTTCTTAGCAAAGCACAATGCATGTAGATGAAGCTGTATATCCAGCAAAGATCCTTTCAAGGCTACTTACGCAGTGCTATGTGGGTAGCATCCGCTAAAGGGTAACCTCGTTTCACCGTGTTTATCACACAGAATCCGACGGAGGACATCGCTTGCTCCCTGCAGCCAGAAGGATAATGAAAAGCCTAAGCATCACAAACAAATCAATGCAGCTGATGCCATAGCAGGATCATGTCAGCTTATTCTGTATGAATAGGCTGCATTTGTTGTAGTGGTCCAACAGTGGTCATTAAAATTACCGGAGCAACACCAAATTTGGAATCAAATAGTAAAAAGGATTCACAGAGATGGCTTAATCCATAATAGGTGCCCATGACTAACATGATTATGGATGTTTATACTTTTGCTTCATACTGTGGATAGATTTTGCTCTCCAAAAGCTTTTAAGAGCGGGAAGAGATTCTATTGAAATTTTCACGAAACCCCCACTGCTCCTAATAGCTGTTATAAGAACTCTTGACAAAGGAGGTTTAAGTGTTTTCTGTATCATTGGATGTTTTATGTTTGCTGGTTACTTCTTAAGACATGGTTTTCAGATCGCAAGGAGGAGCTATAGTGTAAACTATGCCAAAAGATGTGAAGATTGGATCACATTTTACTGTTTCAAGGAGCATAAACAGTTTAGACAAAGATGATGTAGCCCTAGAGCTCGCCTAGGTTTACAACTGAGGAGGCTGTAACGTTGAAGGTCCCATACCTCCCAACATGTAATTTTGCACACAAACCCATAGTTTTAGATGTGAGACACCTAACAAACCAATAGTCTGCACAGAAGAAGAAGAGTTGGATTTGATACCCCGCCTTTCACTCCCCTTCAGGAGTCTCAAAGCGGCTAACATTCTCCTTTCCCTTCCGCCCCCACAACAAACACTCTGTGAGGTGAGTGGGGCTGAGAGACTTCAATGCAGTGTGACTGGCCCAAGGTCACCCAGTAGCTGCATGTGGAGGAGCGGAGATGCGAACCCAGTTCCCCAGATTACAAGACTACCGCTCTTAACCACTACACCACACAGGACAAGAAACACAGTGCTTGTGATCTTAAACAAATTTTCAGACATTGGGCACGACAAAAAACCACACAAAGCTGCCACCATTCACCACTATCCCACTTCACAAACATAAAATCCACATGAAGACACTGTAGAAGTCTGCAAAACATGTCTGGGGTTATATCAGATAGGAGATGTGTTAAGCAGGTTAGCAATGGAAAAGAGGGTTAAAAGGAAACGATAGAATTTTTTTAGTAAATGATGTCAGTTTGCATCCTTAATCTAATAGTCATTCTCTGAACTGATCCTCAATTGCAATTTATTATGTTATTTATTTACAGACCACTTATAAATGCCATCTCCAACTCCTCAAAAGATTCCATCAACGGTGTCTGAAAAATTTCACACTTCACTTGGGAAGATAGGCGAACTAATGTCAGTGTGCTGGAAGAAGCAAAGATCACCAGTGTCAAAGCAATGATTCTTCAACATCAACTTTGTCGGACTGCTCATGTTGTGTGGATGCCTGAGTATCGTCTTCCAAAGCAACTACTCTATTCCGAACTCAAAAATGGAAAGCATAATGCTGGTGGTCAGCAAAAGAGGTTTAAAGATTCTCTCAAGGCAAATCTAAAAAAAAAAAGTAGTATAAACACCAACAACTGGGAAACACTGGCCTGCGAGCGCTCCTGTTGGAGAACAGCCTTTACCAAAGGTGTCATGGGCTTTGAAGATGCTCGAACTCAGGACGAAAGGGAGAAATGTGCTAAGAAGAAGGCATGCTCGGAAGGCACCCTCACCATGATCAACTCTCACCCGGAAACCTATGTCCCACTGTGGAAGGACATGTGGATCCAGAATTGGCCTCCACAGTCACATAGACTCACTGCTATAAACCTGTTCACGGAAGACAATCTTACTCGGCTACGAGTGATCGCCAAAGATGAATTTATACTTAACAAGTACTTTTGTAACAATAGCAATAGCAACAACAACAACAACAACAACAATAATAATGATACTTTTATTATTTATAACCTGCCCATCTCGCTGGGTTGCTCCAGCCACTCTGGGTGGCTTCGAACCCATATAAAAACATAAAACTCGGCTTTCCAATGCATTCTGTTCCTTGGAATGGCATGTAGTGCTTCTCATCATCTACCCCCATTAGTAAGCAACTAATATTGGATTGTGGGGAACGGAAGAATCTAAAGCACGTGGAAAATATATGTTTGGATGAAGAGAGCCAGGGGATTAGATGTTGACATGTATACTTTCACAAGCTATCCAAGATGTTAAGGTATGATAGATACGGTAAGTTTTTAAAACTTATTTCTTTACACTAGATATAGGTAGGTAGCTGTGTTAGTCTGCCATAGTCGAAACAAAATAAAAAAATTCCTTCCGGTAGCACCTTAGAGACCAACTAAGTTTGTTATTGGTATGAGCTTTCGTGTCCATGCACATTTCTTCAGATACCTTTACACTAGTTACACATTCCAAAATTTTACATGCACTGTTGTTGTGTTTGTGTATGTGTGTTTCACAAGGTACTTGCCTGTCACAAGCAGACACATGCTTACTTTGCAAGTTGCAGAATGTTGCGATAGCAGCTGTACAGGGAGCTTTCTGCTGCTGTCCGGTATCGACTTTTGTATTTGGGACCCACAGTGTGAATGATGAAACGGGCAGCTAGATTAAATCCTTTTGTCAGCTTTGCTTCTCCTGTCCGGCAGCCTATAGGAAAACAAAACAAAGCCAGATGAGCGAAGTAATATTGAAGCAACTGAAATATAAGGATTTTAGGCTTAGCACAGAGATCCTCTTTTATGGATGGATTTGGGAACACACAACAGCTCCCCATATTCTATCCATGCTTCCTGCCAAACCTAGGTAAGAGAAAAAAGCACCATGCACAGCTGTGTAGCTGGGTACAGAGAAGTCTCAGTTAGACATAGAGATAAGCCATGGTTTATTAAGAGAACAAGTCGGTGCGAGCCTTGGGTTCACACAACCCTACACAGGCCAGGTAGAGGGGGAGGAGGAAGAGGAAGAGGAATCTGGAAGCTTTTGCTTCCATTTTTATTTTTAACTACCTGCAACTTAGTTTTGTCCAAATCTGACAGACCAACTTTATAAGCAATGGTCTGAGGCTGACCTATTCTGGTAAATCACAACAAGTGTTGCAATATTTTATAAAGATCTGCCGTGAATGTTTTTCATGATTTATTCATATCATCACCTATTTATTCTTGCATTGCTAATGGTCATTTTAAAGAAATTTATTACCTTGCTTATTTTATGAGGAAGTTCAGCTGTGCAATTTGTAATTTGAAGAGGGGGTGGGGGAAGAGGGAGGAGGAGAGAGACATACTTTGAATTCAGAAGCTATTCTCTAAATCAGATATTGTTGTAGGGGAAGAGTTTGGTTAGCCCTGTAAAATGGTACAGTAGTACACACAATGAACAGTTGTTGATGTAGTTTATAATTTACTCATGTTGCGGTTTTCTATATGTAAACTCTTGGTACAGAATTGGGCTGCAAGTTTAATTCTTCCTCAGATATGTATTTTTTGTAACCTGAAACATTTATCAGTGACCAAATTCTCTGTTCAAAAAATCATCCCTCCAAATATTTGCTTCCATTACACCCAATTGTGTTTTTATTGAATTAATTAGAAAGCTCAGTAAGAGGGCTCAGAATTCATTTCATATTTGTTGACAGTTTGAATAATTTTATACACAGCAAAGACAGCTCCATCCATCAAATGAAGTAAGCAAATATGCATCAGTGACAAAATTAACTTAATATATCAGATTTAAAGAACAAAGTTAGAGACAAGATACCTTTTTGGTCAGCTGGAATAAACGGGTCCGTCACTATAGGGGTTATGGGCTAATTCCTGGTACAGCATACGATTGTGCAACGTTTTGAATTGCTTGTACTCTTGGTTACTTTGTAGAGTTATGTTTATCAGCTTCTAATTTTATTGCAGTTACTTTTTATCACCTTTGTAGCTGATAAACCGAATTGTTACTATATAAGATAAATATATGACAAATTAATTTTAAAATATGCCGAATGTTTGTTTACTCTTTGTCTTACACATATGTAGCATGATCATTATGACAGACACAGCATAGTTTGTTCATGGATGTTTTTTTACTGTGAAATGAACTTTTAAAACCAAAGTGCAGTCCCCTTTTTGGTTCAAGCTGAACGTTTTGAAGTCAATTGGATTAACTTTACTATACTTACCTTTGAGCTTCTGTAGCTCAGCCCTCAGGTCAGGTCCCGCATGTGTGCAGATACTTTCAGAAACTGGGTTCTTGTCCGTGAGAGACTCATTGCTGGTGTTCACTATGGCTGTGCAGTTCAGCAGTGCTACATCCCCCCTCCTGAGGAAAAATCACCACCATTCAGCAGGCGGCACGGAAGAAAATAGAAACACAACACACACACACACGAAGCTTCTCAGAGCTGTTACATGATTATTGTTGCATGGTTATAAAAGAGAACATACTTCATTAAGTTTTTCCCATCAGCTTTCTCCTGATATGTATTAAGAAGGCAGTAATAGAAGAATTTATATTTACGTCTCTGGGTGTCTGAGTGCTCATGTTAGTCATGGAGTGCACAGTATGTCAATTTTATCACTTTTCAGGAATTGAATACAATAGAAAGACATAACCTCATTTTCAATACAGTGGAACCTCGGTTTTTGAATGTAATCCATTCTGGAAGAGCGTTCGACTTTCGAAACGTTCAAAAACCAGGGATCAATGGGCGGTCGGCAGAATCCATTGAAAAATGGATAAATGCGCCTCAGAAGCCAATTACTTTTGGGTTTTCGACGTTCGGCTTCTCAATTGTTCGTTTTCTGAGATATTCAAAAACCGAGCTTCCACTGTGCTTACAAGTTAAGAAGAAGAAGAAGAAGAAGAAGAAGAGTTTGGATTTGATATCCCGCCTTTCACTCCCTTTAAGGAGTCTATGTCACAGTACAAAGGGAAATTACAGAAGAGTTATTTGAACACATATTATCTTGCTCATGGAGTTCAAAGGTTTAATACCAACTCTACACCAGGGATGGGGAATCTGTAGCCTTCCAGATGTTGTAGGGCAGAAACTCCTATCAGGCCCAGCAAGCATGGTGAGTTGTCAGGAATGAAGGCACTGTAGTCCTAAAACATCTGGAGGGCCACAGGTTCCTCTACCTCTGCTTTGTGCTCATTATTAGTACAGACTATACAGTTAAGAAGATTCAGGACATTATACATCTATAGAACAGCAGAAATTTATATGCAAGTGATATCCACGTGACTTCATAACTGAATATTTTTAAGAAGAGGCTTTCGCTACATTTGGTTCAGAATGCAGCAGCAAGGATGTTAACAGGCGCATGTCTATGGGATCATGTTACACCTATCTTGCAATATCGCCACTGACTGACAATCTGCTTCTGGGCACAATTCAAAGTACTGGTGATGACCTTTAAAGCCCTAAATGACTTAGACATGGGGCTGCCTCCTCCTATACCATTCATCCCACTCCCTAAAATCAAAAGCTGGTGCCTTTCTCGGCATCCCACATACGACAAGGCAAAGTTCATGGCCACAAGAGGTACAGCCTTTTTCAGGGGCTGCACCAATATTGTCATCTCCAGTGCAGATGACTTCTTCTCTGGTCATTTTTAACCAGCTTGTAAATACTGTACATTTTTATTCTGGCAGGTTTATCCATTTATTTTTTTAAACTTCTATATGGTCTTTAGGACAAAAATCTCACAAAGGGTGTACAATGAAGAAAATACATCAAATGAAAATGGGAAAAGTCCCATTATAAACAATAAATACTGACTACAACCAGCAATGGATTATTGGCCCCAGTATTTGTTACCACACTTTAAACTCCTAAGGCCATTATAAAAATCTCTCTCTTCAAAGCACATTTAAAATATAACAGAGGCAGCGCCTGCTTAACTTTTGGGTTGTATTTGAAAAGCTAGGGGGCCACTGCAGAAAAGTCCTCTCTCTTATGCCTGCCAACCAGATAGATTTAGCTGTCAGACATCTCAACAGCACCTTGGACATAGATTTTAGGACTATGGCATATGGATATAGTTTTTTGCCTAAAGTCATTTTTACCCATTATCACTACTGTTGTTGCTTTTAAAAGAACTTTTAATGTTGTGCTACTTTATTTGTTGCGCATTTAATATATTTTTATTATTATAGCCATTTTAAATAATTGTACTGTAGTCTGATTTTAAATTCTTGTAAATAGGTACATGAGTATTAGAAGGGTGATACAGAAACATTCATTTACTAAATGAAATGAATATGCTGAACTTCTTACCTGTTAAAGCAAATCTAATCAGTGTTCTACAAAAGTCAGTGCTCAGGATTTGATTTTATTAACACCCCCCCCCCCCGTGAATATCAGCCAAAGTTTAAACCAAAAAATCAAGGAATCACATAATGCCTAAGAATTTTATGTTAACAAATGCAATTATTTCAAAATCATGATGCGCAAGCTTACCATAATATTATTTTTTCACTGATGTCTTTCCTATATGGGAAGGGTGAGCAAGCATCAACTTGAGTCTTTTCTACTGGAACTGAAGAGTTCAACTGATCTGCCACATAAAGATCAGTCCAGCCTTGCAAACCATCAATATCCACAAAATTGGAAGGAGCCCCCAAAGGATCCATGGAAGGGATTGGCAATCGGTTCAGTTTACTTCATAAGCACTCCACACTCCTACTGGAGTCCTGCTGGTATTCTGGACACACCACAATCAGACACTCGGGCTCTTTGTTAAAAACGGAGATGAAAGTTCCTGTGAAAAAGCACATCAGTAAATCATTGTGCTGTGTGAGCTTGAAAAAAACAGATGTGTGTGTGTTTTGACAAAAGAGTCCTTCATAATAAAATTGTAAGAACCCGAAGGGCACTTCCTTAGAGAAACACTCATTCAGGGATGCGCAGTTTTACTCCCAAATGACTCCATTTCAGGAATACTATTTACTCCTAGACTAGTCTCCAAGAAGCCATTTAGGTGTTGCTCTTAAAGTAGCAGAAAATGTAGTCCAGAAGAAATGGGTTCTGTCCTAGTTTTCTCCTAATATGAATATGCTAGTATTCTTTGTGTAGATTTACATCTATATATGTTGCAAGGATATTGAAATGCTTGATTATTTCTCTTTTATCAAGAGAGACTGCAAATAGTGACGCCAACAGGGCCATGAAATGCAGGAGGACAACACAGAGCTAGGACATAAACAAGGCTTAAATAATAATAATAATAATAATAATAATAATAATACTCATTCAGAACAAGGATAGCACTTTTTCTTCCCCCTTAGGTTCTCTCCATGGCCATGTATGAGGATAACAAATGCCATTTGTTTTTGTCCTTGTTTTCATTATATATAATGTGTTCCCATTTTTAATTTTTACACTGTGAACCAGCCCTGAGATCTTCAGGTGAAGGGTTGTATACATATCTGATAAAACAAAATAATAAATAAATTCACCGGGCACGGTGCATCTAGCCCACAAAGGTTTCTGTTCTGGATCAAGAAAAATCATCTTCTACAGGGAGAAGAATTAGAAGTTATCCCCAAAACTGGCAGAAATAAGAGACATGCTATTACCCAGCATGTTGCTTACACTTGAGAAGTTTCCCTTCCTTTCTGAGGAATGAAAAGACGGGCAAGTGAGGAAGTAAGTGGTTATTGGTTTGGTTTGTTCTTGTTCTCATTATGTACTTTGTCCATTTTGTGTATTTAATGCTGTGGACTGGCCACCCCAAGATCTTTAATAAATTTAATAAATAAATGAAACACACTTTGTTTGTTTGCTTATTAAATCTGCCCACTGCCCTTTACTGTATCTGTAGATCTCAGGGTGGCTCACAACATGGGCATAGCTGCCCCCTCCAAATCAAGTAAACAAATAAAAATACATAACTGACCAATTGTGTTGCAGATAACTCAGTTCTGCCCCAACATAAATCCTGCCCCCCCCCAAAAAAATAAATTCTGCCTACGCCCATGGCTCACAGCAACAAAACTTTAAATACTTGATGTTTTAGTATGCTGTTATATACACGGTAAGCCACCCAGAGTGGCTGGGGAAACCGAGTCGCATGAGTGGGGAATAAATGAAATAATGATGATGATGATGATGTTATGTTGTTGTGAATCACCCTGAGACCTACAATGGACAGTACAGTATACAAATTTAATAAACGAAACACACTGGGGTGTGAGTTACTGGGTTGCTGCTTTTATTTTGATTATATATATTGTGGTTTTTATGTTGATCTTTTCTGTGAACCGCCCTGAAACCTCCGGGTATAGGGCGGTATATTAATTCAATAAATCATCATCATCAGGGCTGGATATAGGTTTGATGAGACCCTAAGCTACTGAAGGTAATGGGGCCTTTTATATGACCAGCTGTCCTTTGTCAACAACAAATTGTCAGTTTTTTGTGTTGAATGCTATATGGTAATCTGTGGACCTAATAGGTATCTAAAGTCATTTGCACATGACAAAATATGTATTTTATCCAAGTAATTGATATAGAAATGAGCAAACCAGTGATATTTTAGGGAGAAGGGTAGCAGGTGGGGCCCAGTACTTACATCATAGGAGCCTACACAACACAAAACATTGTTGCTGTATGTAGGCTTTTATCTTATATTTTGGAAATGCACATCCAGTTTTTTTCCCTTAAATTTTTTTGGGGGCCACCAAGAGAGTGAGGCCCTAAGCTATAGCTTGTTTAGCTTATACGTAAATCCGGCACTGATGGTCAGTATAGAAATTTAATAAATAAACAAAGTAATAAAATAAGGAGCCATTAAATAAGTCAATGATTTTATAGGCAGCGTGATGAAACATTATGAAGGTTCTTAAAAGTGAAGTTAGAAAATAGATTCTGATTTTCCCCAGAAGATCCTTCAGAGATGTAGCAGGAGCCGATTTTTACATGCCTAAATTGACATATTAAAATGTGGATGTTTTCTGGGTCACAAATGTTTTAATTAATCTACATCTCTTTTCTTCTCTCCCCACGTCCCAAAGGATTGCTGGGGAAATTACCTTAATGAAGCAAAGTCCAAAAACTCTACTAAAAGGCCTAAATTATAAAAGGGACAGCATACAGCAGCTGAAAATCTGAGGAAAGCCCTGAATTGTTGCCCTTCATCTGTCGATCTCAGGGCAGTTCACAACACCAAAATAAAATAATAAATAATAATACAGTGGTACCTCAGGTAAGTACTTCATTTGTTCTGGAGGTCCGTTCTTAACCTGAAACTGTTCTTAACCTGAAGCACCACTTTAGCTAATGGGGGCCTCCTGCTGCTGCCGCCACACGATTTCTGTTCTCATCCTGAAGCAAAGTTCTTAACCTGAAGCAGTATTTCTGGGTTAGCGGAGTCTGTAACCTGAAGCGTATGTAACCCGAGGTACCACTGTAGTAGTGGTAGTAGTAGTAGTAATAATAATAATAATAACTTTCTCTGTTTATGTTGTGAACCGCCCTAATAATAATAATAACAACTTTCTCTGTTTATGTTGTGAACCTCCCCAATAATAATAATAATAACAACTTTTTCTGTTTATGTTGTGAACCGCCCCAATAATAATAATAATAATAATAATAATAATAATAATAATAACAACTTTATCTGTTTATGTTGTGAACCGCCCCAATAATAATAATAATAATAATAATAATAATAATAACTTTCTGTTTATGTTGTGAACCGCCCCAATAACAACAACAACAACTTCTTTCTCTGTGTATGTTGTGAACCGCCCCAATAATAATAATAATAATAATAATAACTTTCTGTTTATGTTGTGAACCGCCCCAATAACAACAACAACAACAACTTCTTTCTCTGTTTATATTGTGAACCGCCCCAATAATTAATAATAATAACAATAATAACTTTCTCTGTTTATGTTGTGAACCGCCCCAATAATTAATAATAATAACAATAATAACTTTAGTTACAGATAGGTAGCCGTGTTGGTCTGTCATGGTCAAAACAAAATAAAAAAATTCCTTCCAGTAGCACCTTAAAGACCAACTGAGTTAGTTCTAGGTATGAGCTTTCGTGTGCATGCACACGTATCTGAAGAAGTGTGCATGCACACGAAAGCTCATACCTAGAACTAACTCAGTTGGTCTTTAAGGTGCTACTGGAAGGAATTTTTTTATTTTGTTTTAATAATAACTTTCTCTGTTTATGTTGTGAACCGCCCCAATAATTAATAATAATAACAATAATAACTTTCTCTGTTTATGTTGTGAACCGCCCCAATAATAATAATAACAATAATAATAACTTTCTCTGTTTATGTTGTGAACCGCCCCAATAATAATAATAACAATAATAATAACTTTCTCTGTTTATGTTGTGAACCGCCCCAATAATAATAATAATAACTTTCTCTGTTTATGTTGTGAAGCGCCCCAATAATAACAATAATAACTTTCTCTGTTTATGTTGTGAAGCGCCCCAATAATAATAATAACAATAATAACTTTCTCTGTTTATGTTGTGAAGCGCCCCAATAATAATAATAATAATAATAACTTTCTCTGTTTATGTTGTGAACCGCCCCAATAATTAATAATAATAATAATAGCAACCACAACTTCTTTCTCTGTGTATGTTGTGAGCCGCCCCGAGCCCCGCGGTGTGCCAAGGGCGGTATGGGGTTCTTTCCTAAATAAGAAGGAAGGTGGCGGAGGATGATAGCGCAAGCGGCGCCCGGCGGGCCCGGAAGACCCCTGCTTGGGATCCTGAGGTAACTGAGGGGGGGGGGGGAGAAGCAGAAGAGGAGCCGCGGAAGGGGGGGAGGGGAGGGGGGGCGGCGCTGCCGGCCTGCCTGAGGGAAGAAGGCGGACACTCACGGTCGCTGCTGCTTCGGCCTCCGCCCGTCCAGGCCCGGCGCCGCCCGGAGCCCTCCTTCCTCTCCCTCCCGCGACACGGCGGCGGCGGGAGACCAGCGAAAGAAAAGCCGCCGCCTCCTCCTCCTCCTCCTTCCGGCCAACGCAACCGATCCTGCCCAAGCGCCGCCTAGGCCGCTCTCTTGCCTGGGGAGGGAGGAGGAAGGGAGGAACAAACTACCAGGAGGCGACCGGCGGCGCTGAACCGGAAGGGGCCACCCTGTGGTCATCTAGTCCGACCCCCCCCCGCTGCAAATGCGCGCGCGCGCGGGGGGCGGGGTCTCTGCGAAAGAAGGCCCCCCCCCTGCCCGGGATGGTTTTCTTTTCAAGCTCGAAACCCCTTCTGAGGGGAAGACCGAGTGGTCCATATTCAGCGTCGGTTTCGAATTCAAAATGGCGGGGGGGCGGGTGAGTTTGACTTGCCTGCTCCTTCAAGGAGGACTTTATTATTGTTTTTATTATTGGTTGTTCGCCGCCCTCAGCCCGGCCTTGGCTGGGGAGGGGGGCGGGGTATAAATAAATTATTATTATTATTATTATTACTCGTCCTGAATTCTCCCCCCCCCCACCACAGGGCTCCTCTCAGACTTGCCTAATTTGTGGGGCCCCCCCAATGCCACGGCATCCCCTCGTACAGCACATACTTGGCCCCCCCAACAGCCTTGCAAATCCAGATGCAACACACAGCAGGCTGGTAGACAACATCTGGAAAGCAGCTGGAAGCCGGTCTCCCCCCCCCCCCCAAAAAAATTTGATTTATTGACTGACTTGGGAAGAACACTGTTTTGAACCCGGAAGCTGCCCACGCAGGCAACGACGTCAGGGTATCTCTATACTTTTTTTTAAAAAAAGTCTTCTTATCTCGTCGCAGTTTAGAGCGGCTTCCTTTTCCGCTGAGGCTTCGCCCCTCCCCTTCCGGTTCCCTCAGATGGTCAGTCGCTCCCGGAACTTCGAGCCCCGCGATGAGGAGCAGCACGTGCTGCGCAGAAGCCGGAGGGAAATAAAGCCGGTAAGTCCAGCCAGCGGGCGGGGAAGCGGTTAGGGCTGTTGGGCCAGAGCTCCCCCCAAGGAAGGGAAGAATCCTAGAATCCTAGAGTTGGAAGAGACCCCAAGGGCCATCGAGTCCAACCCCCTGCCAAGCAGGAAACACCATCAGAGCACTCCTGACATATGGTTGTCAAGCCTCTGCTTAAAGACCTCCAAAGAAGGAGACTCCACCACACTCCTTGGCAGCAAATTCCACTGTCAAACAGCTCTTACTGTCAGGAAGTTCTTCCTAGTGTTTAGGTGGAATCTTCTTTCTTGTAGTTTGGATCCATTGCTCCGTGTCCGCTTCTCTGGAGCAGCAGAAAACAACCTTTCTCCCTCCTCTATGTGACATCCTTTTATATATTGGAACATGGCTATCATATCACCCCTTAACCTCCTCTTCTCCAGGCTAAACATGCCCAGCTCCCTTAGCCGGTCCTCATAAGGCATCGTTTCCAGACCTTGGACCATTTTGGTTGCCCTCCTCTGGACACGTTCCAGTTTGTCAGTGTCCTTCTTGAACTGTGGTGCCCAGAACTGGACACAGTACTCCAGGTGAGGTCTGACCAGAGCAGAATACAGTGGCACTATTACTTCCCTTGATCTAGATGCTATACTCCTATTGATGCAGCCCAGAATTGCATTGGCTTTTTTAGCTGCCATGTCACACTCTGACATCACAGAGAGTGTCTCTGACCCAGTGCAGAGTGCATTTCTCTCGTTTCCCACGTAGAGGGCATATCCGTGCGGACGGCAGAGCACGGGGTGCTGTAGTTATCACCCTCTCCTACGTGTTTGCTGAGAAATTCCAACTCGTGAGTACCTACTCAAGTGTAGGAAGTCCGTAAAAAGCAGAGGCATCACCTTGCCAACAAAGGTCCGCATAGTTCAAGCTCTGGTTTTCCCAGTAGTGATGTATGGAAGTGAGAGCTGGACCATCAAGAAGGCTGATCGCCAAAGAATGGATGCTTTTGAATTCTGGTGCTGGAGGAGACTCTTGAGAGTCCCATGGACTGCAAGAAGATCAAACCTCTCCATTCTTAAGGAAATCAGCCCTGAGTGCTCACTGGAAGGACAGATCCTGAAGCTGAGGCTCCAAGACTTTGGCCACCTCATGAGAAGAGAAGACTCCCTGGAAAAGACCCTGATGTTAGGAAAGATGGAGGGCACAAGGAGAAGGGGATGACAGAGGACGAGATGGTGGGACAGTGTTCTCAAAGCTACCAACAGGGGTTTGACCCAACTGCGGGAGGCAGTGGAAGACAGGAGTGCCTGGCGTGCTCTGGTCCATGGGGTCATGAAGAGTCGGACACGACTAAATGACTAAACAGCAACAAACAATTGGCAGCAGAGCCCTGTACAGTGGTACCTCGGGTTAAGTACTTAATTCGTTCCGGAGGTTCATTCTTAACCTGAAACTGTTCTTAACCTGAAGACCACTTTAGCTAATGGGGCCTCCTGCTGCCGCTTTGCCGCTGGAGCACGATTTCTGTTGTCATCCTGAAGCAAAGTTCTTAACCTGAAGCACTATTTATGGGCTAGTGGAGTCTGTAACCTGAAGCGTATGTAACCTGAAGTGTATGTAACCCGAGGTACCACTGTACCTGAATTGGGGTCTGTGCATTGGAATACGCCTGTGGACAGCCACGCTGAGTATGGATGCTGCAGGATGAAGACCTGACAGCGAGGATGGGGCTGAAAGTGTGTCCCAGCTCCACCATCAGTACACATGTGCCCTGCATGCAAGTAGCATGTGAGCAGGGCTACTGGCTCTCCAGGTCACATACTTTGAGTAAGGTGTTGCTAATTTACATCGTTTACCTGCCTGATTAGAATTGTAGATTTGGGAGGGACTCCAAGGTTCATCTAGTCCAACCCCCAGCAATGCAGGTATCTTTTACCCAACGTAGGGCTCAGACTCAGGACCCTGAGATTAAGAGTCTCATGCTCTACCAATTGAGCTGCTATTTGGCGATGTCCCAGGAAAATGAAATTGTTTAGTTCCAATGGACCTGAACTGTATGTGTAGGTAACATCTGCACAGATGTATCCTAAAGGCAGTGCTAAAAGCATACGTCCAAGTCATCTGTTAAAAATAGCAGGAAATGCCGCAAATACCATAGAATGTAATGTTTCTATGCTAATTCCTAAGAGATGGAAGAAAAACAACCATTCCCTAAGAGCCAATACTTATTTTCTTCATTTCTGCTTCAGAATTAACATTTGCCTCCTCCCCTTCTTGTCCAGACTGGATTCTGCAAAGACCTGCGAACCTCTCCATGGGGCTTACCAAGCAATATCTACGTTACACAGGCGCTGCCCTTTTTGGAGTGGTTGCCAGCCAAAAAGGCAATATTGTCTATGTGACGCTGCGGGGCGAAAAAGGTCGTTATGTAGCAGTGCCGGCCTGTGAGCATGTTTTCATCTGGGATACTCGGAAAGGAGAGAAGGTGAGCGACTTTCATAGCGTTTGAGAAGGATGTGCAGTAGTCCAAGATGTCACGTTTCTTGCATTTCATGTATAATATTGTATTTTTGTTTGCTGTGGTCACACAGACTTGTGATGGTGTCCACTGATGGCACAGTATTCCCTTTTGGCATTTTTCTGTTGCCATTCCCTATGCTGGATAGAACTCTGCTTATCCATATTGCATAGAAATACTTGAATCAAGCATAAGAGTTGATATTATAGCAGTGCCTCTTAGAGCACTTTCAGTGGTAATCTCTTTCTTGTTAGCAGTTTCTGCCCCTTTATTTATTTGTTAATACAGAATGTATTCCTCTTAGCGTGGAGTATATAGTCAAAATAGCAACACCATCAATTTTTAATAAGGTATTAGCAGACTTGGAGGAACCCCTGCACTTTAAATTGCTCTGAGTATATGATGGTTAACAGTAATTAACAAATCTGTGTTATGAGTCCTAAAGCTTGCAGTATATATTTAATTAAAAGATGTGTCCTTCCAGCCTTTTCTAGGTGAGCGTGGCTGTGCCACACCATATGACAACTGTCTTTTGTATTTCACCTTTCAGGTTCTCATCCTCCAGGGCCAAAAGCAGGAGGTTACTGCTCTTTCCCCATCCCCCGATGGTCTTCACTTGGCTGTTGGATATGAGGATGGATCAATCCATGTATTCAGTCTCCTAAGTGGTGAAGGAAATGTTACTTTCAATGGTCATAAGGCTGCCGTAACTGCCCTGAAGTATGATGAGCTGGGAGGAAGATTGGCTTCAGGATCAAAGGTTAGAAATTCTTTGGATAACTGGTGTGTAATAGATGTAACTAAAGTGTGTCAACTGTTTGTTGATAATGTGGTTCAAATTTAGGTATGTGGCATGTAGTGGATGAGGTCTGGTGTGTTGGTTGAACATAACATCCCTGAATCTTCAGAACATCATTGTCATAATTTATAATTTCTGTTTCATTGTAAATTGCTTTGAGGGCCATGAAAAGGTGATACAATGAAGAAAGAAGGCCATAAAAATATCCAGTATCTAGCCTGTTAATATTTTTGTGTTTTAAAATGTGAGGACAAGGGTGAAGTAATACAGTGAGGTTAATTGTGGGCTGGTATTTGCTTGTTTCTGATGCCTTGAATCCCTTGCTCGGTTTGGTTTATAGTGAGCATGGCTAAGGCAGTAGCATATGTTCATTCTCAGTGTCCTTCTCCTTCTAGGACACAGATGTCATCATTTGGGATGTGATCAATGAGAGTGGTTTGTACCGGCTGAAGGGCCACAAAGATGCCGTTACACAGGTGGTCCTTTTGAAGGAGAAGAATATCCTGGTTTCCAGGTAAAGGTGTTCAGTTAAGAATACATCAGACAAACCTGCTAAAATATGTTCTGAAGAGGGGTTAAGAGGGGTTGTGTCTCAGATGGGAATCATAGAATTCTAGGGTCATCTAGTCCAATCCCCTGCAATGCAGGAGTCTCAATTAAAGCATCTATGACAGATGGCCATCTAACTTCTGCTTTAAAACCTCCAATGAAGGAATTGTGTGCTTCATCAAAGTTAAGCTGTACATGGCCCTATTTTCTAGTTTTTTCACTTTGTAATGCATGTTTATGCTGACCTTTGAAACTCCCAGTTCACACACTGTGACTGATACTCTGTACACGTATGGCAGCCACGACAGAACAGAGATGCTTGACCCAGAGTGCTTAATATTAACCTAAGAGTCTAAGCAGGGTGAAACTGTTGCCATTCATTGTCTGTCTTTTTTTTTGACAGTGGAAAAGACACCCTGGTGAAATGGTGGGACCTGGATACACAACACTGCTTCAAAACATTGGTTGGGCACCGTGCTGAGGTAAATAGGATGCAGAAGTTCATATAACAAGATTATGCAGAAAAAGTCATGGCTGTTGTTGTTTCCCTATTTCTCTAGCTTTGGTTTTTAGGCAAGGTAGGCTAAGAAGTGTTTGATCATAGACAGGTTAGAAAACAAGAAGTCTAGTTATGCTTGTTTAATTCAGGAGCTAGCCTCATTGAACTTACTTTCCAAGTAACTGCGGAATTTATTCCCAGCTAAATGTGTGCTTATGAGCATATCCTTAATTCATCTGAGAGATGCATCATATGTCTTTTTGATACACTGTCAGTAGGAAGAATACCACCTTTGAATTGAATTTACATATCTCAATAAACTGGCTCCCGTTGTAGTTCATAATTTGCTTCTATTGTTAGTTCATCTTTAAGGGGAAGTATTGCATTTATGGTATGCATGATAAAATAAATGATAAATAAAAAGGCAAGTATGGCAATCTCAGGATTCACACAGTTCTATCCTTCCCCTCCCCCTGTTTCATTTAAAATATGTCATAACATTTGACAATATGCATCCTAGTGATCCAGTCTACCAATTTTGTTCTGCAAATGTTTCATTTTGTTTCTCTGACATACAGGAAAGCATGCTGTTGCAATAGTCAGTGAACCAGAAAGTGTGTAGTAGGATGTTGGAAGGGAGTGTTACTGGGTTGTTGTTTTTATTTTGATTATGTATTTTGTTGTTTTGTGGTTTTGTTCTGTGAGCCGCCTTAGACCCCCAGGTATATTCAATAAATAAATAAATAAATAAATGTTCCAACCAATTTTACAGGTGTTTGTCTTGCCCAGAACTTTTGGCTTCTACCTGTGACGATGTATGCTGTAGGATATTTTAATTTAGTATCTCTTAGGTAAAGCAGTACTAATTAATCTGTCCTCCTTTAGCAAGGGGACAGTATCTCTTGTGTGGCTGTCTTCCCCTTTCTCCACTAGAAAGGGTCAATTCAAATTTTGCTTCCATAGACACCCCCCCCCGACTGCCAAAGTGGAAGGAGTCCTGACCCAGTTAGCTCCTGTCTACTCCAAGGCATAAGGGCATTGTGCAGCTTCATTGCTGTGCTGTTTCTGTCATCTAAAAGCCCATAGTGGTTCTTTCCACATACATACACACTGCAGAATAACCAGCTAATACGGGGGGGGGGGGTGTTAGTCATTGCCAGCAGCAAGGAGGAAGGAGACATGTAGTGGTAGAAGGAAACCAACCCTGATCAGAAAGAAGGTGCAGCACTGGAGGCCAGGCACAAGCTCCATTTTGCAGGGACCAGGGAAGGCATGGTGCTGGGAGGTTCACCATCTACAAAACATTCCTTCCCTTTTGGGGTCCAGAAGATTTTCTGGGATGGTTGAATTCTATAAGAAGGGGCAGTTCCAGAGCAACATGTTACAGGACCCCTTTTCTACTTCTCAAAAAGTGGCCCGTTTTCATTTAGTAGCTCCAGTTACATATTTATCCTACGAATACAAGGAATCCAAATTGGTTTTGAATTGCTTATTTATTGCTGTTAATGAGGGGGCTGATCCTAATTAAAGATAATGAAGCCCTTTGGCATGTTCTCATTCAGGTGTGGGGATTAGCTATAGTTTCTGACGAAAAGCTGCTTATCACCGGTTCTGCTGACAGTGAATTGCGGGCCTGGGACATCTGCTATTTCCAGGAGGTAAGAGCATGACACTTGCATCATAACATTTGTATCTGCTTGTTTTTATGGAATTCATACGATTTCTTTATTTGTATTCCATATCGCTGGTTGCCTCCTTGAACACTTTGCAGAAGTGTGGGACGTAAATGTAAACAAATAATAATAATTTCCCTGTGTCTTGTTAACATTAGTCCTTTGACTATACTGCTGCCTGTCTTGTATTAAAAGTGGCCTAGGAAGTTGTAACAATGGCCTTTTGAGGAAAAAGTCACTTCCTTGCCTTTATTTGGACAATAAAGCTGTGTAGATGCAAAGCTGCAGGAATTATATATGGAATCTGCAACAATAATTGAAGGGATCACTTGTGTTGTGAAGCAGTCATCTCTAGTTCCTCCTACACTCCCTGTTACAATATGGGAGCAATTGGAGGTGCCTCAGAGATTACTCGGCCACCCCATGGTACCTCTCACTTCCTTCCTGTTGCTTCATTGGATTAGGCCACATGCGGTATGAAGCTGGCTATTGGATTGCACTGGCTGGCCAAAAGGTGAATCTCTGAGAAGTTAAATAATAACAGTGACTTGCTTGCTGTTTTCAGTGGGCACAGCACTGTTGGAAGTCATCATTTGTTCAGCATGCTTTATGCCTAGTTGCCCCAGTGCTCAGTTTTAGTTGTTTCACTAATTCAGTTGTCAAGCACTTGCTTGTCCTTTGGCTTTCAAGTGTGAGCATCTCTTCCATTCTGCACCTGTTAAAATGTTAAGGGAATGAAGAATTGGCTTGCAAGAGGGAAAATGGAAGTTAGAGAGTGAGGCCCTGTCATTATTCTAAATGTATTTTACTAATTTTGGCACCATAAACAGGAACCAGACCCAAGTGAGCCAGAGTACAAGAGAAGCAAAGGGCTTGCGGACCACACTGGAGGATCTTCTGAAGAGGATAGGACAGAAGATCAGGATGAGACGGAGGATGAGGTAGTTTTCTGCTTGTGATCTTAGGGATACAACATTCATGACTCTTCTTCAACATATGTAAAATCTGTTAAAATGTCCCCATCTGAAATGCATACTAAGAGTGAATGTGCTCTTAGTTATCACTGGGTATGTTTTCTGTGTTATTTGTGCACATGCGTCCATATAAAAGAAAACTAAAAACTCTGAAGGGGAGAATACACAATTCTGATGGACAGTCAGGTTGGATTCAAACCATATTCATTTGGTGCCCTAAGGATTTCTTACAATGTGGGTGAGGGTGTTAAGTCTCCTCTCTCCTGTTCTTCCCCAAACAAGACTACCTGCTCCTTCCCCCACCCCCTTTTTAGCAGTAATCTTTGTTCCATAGAAATGCGTTCCTTTAATCATTGGCAAGTTGATGCAGGATCTGTGTCAGAACGTTGGTTCCTCTTTGCATTAAAAGTAATTCTGTGCATCCTTAGATTCAGTGCTGTAGCTGATCTGCTTTAAACAGCCTTGACTGCTTCTTGACCCACAGTTCTGAGATATCTGCTCTGTAACTGGCCGCTGACCCTTGGTTGCTTTTGCTGTAGTTGGAGGCAAGCAAACTATACTGTGGAAGGAGAGTCTGGGAATCCATTCTTATGGTGTACTTACCTTGGCTTGCAGTGCTAGGTTGAACATCTCTTGATACTCTTATGCAGTGGCGTAGCGTGGGGGGTGCAGGGGGGGCCGGGCGCAACATCTGGGGGGGGGCTGCGCTCGCCGCCTCCGGAGTCACCGAAGAGCCTCGGGCTCAGGCTGTAGCAGAGCCCCATGTCTCGCGGAACCGACGAGCTGTGCGCGTGTCCGGGCTGAAGGCGTCCAGCAGGCAGCGGCTCTCAGCGCTCGCCGTGGTCCCCGCGCGTCAGGGCCACGGAGGGTGCACCAGGCAGCCCCTCCTCACAGCCCCGCCGCTGCTGCTGCTGCAGCTGCTGGGCCATGTTGCATTTTCCTCGCCTCTCTGCCCTCCTCCTCCGGGCAAGCGGCGTCGTTTGGGCGGCAGCACCAGCGGCAACTCGCCTCAGATCACCTGACACGGACCCGCCGCCGCCGCCGTGGCTACCTTACCGTAAATACCCCAGCCCAGGCAGCAGCAAGAAGAAGCTGGCAGCGGCGGCAGGTTAGGGGTTAGGGGCGCAAATTACTTGCCTTGCCCCGGTTTAGGGGGCGCAAATTACTTGCCTTGCCCCGGTTTAGGGGGCGCAAATTACTTGCCTTGCCCCGGGTGCTGACAACCCACGCTACGCCGCTGCTCTTATGTATCTGGAAGAATGTTTGACTTCCAGACCATCAGTGCTTTTAGGAGTCCCCTTGAAAGAAGCCATTTATGGTGTATTAGTACCAATTATTTGCAATACTGTCCTGAATTACTATTCTCTTTTGATGTACGCTTTTGGTGACGTATTTTTTGAAAAAATTGCACGATGGTTGTTTTCAATTCTTTTTGTTTGCTTTTAGCACATCCTGAGATGCGTGAAAGCTGGTTCTGTCATGCGGGAAGGAAGGGACCGAGTTGTTAATCTTGCTACCGACCGCACAGGGCGGATTCTCGCTTGCCATGTATGTTATTAGCTTTTGGAACTTAGCGGGGGGGCGGGGTGTTTCTACCTTTCTTTGAGCACTTTTCTATAGAGATTTCTGGTTCAGAGACCCGTGCAACTGACTTTGTTATCATTTTCCAAGGGAACGGACTCTGTCCTGGAAGTGTTTTATGTCCTTAGCGAACAAGAGGTTCGCAAGAAAATTGAGAAGAAGATGAAGAAAGCAAGGAAAAAAGCCAAGTAAATGCATATTGCCGATACATTTTATTTTTCTATGCTGAGAACCAATAAAGGGCTTGATTCATGTCAGGGTGGAAGCGTCCTATTCCTATGCAAAGGGTTTTGAATGTAGCTTCATAATCTGTGATGAGTAAATCCAACACTTGCAATTAGAATAATAGTGTGTATAACATACAAATTTACATTTTATTTATTTTACATGTTGCTGAGAGGCTTGGTAAAATAAAGTTCTAATCTACTGCCTTTTAAAATGCATTTTTTTAATCCTTCCCCTTAAGACTTGTGTGTGGAAGGCCTTGTCAGTTTTGATGGTGCAACACAGCTGCGTAATACTCTGCCTGGCCCAGCTATGTTACAAGACCTTTAATCTACTTAGCCACCTTGAGATGGAGCTTAGGGCATTTCATGGGAAATCTCAGCAATGCAGCTCTCTTCTGCCCTCTTAGCGCAGTACAAAACAAAGCAGATAACTGTTTAGTAGTAGAGGATTTGGCAGAGGTGGGAAGTCTCCAATTTGCTGAAATATATTGGATAGTGGGAGAGATTGAGAAGAGCAAGTAAATTCCACCTAAGCAGTTTCAGGAGAACAAAGAGGCACTTTGGAGTTAGTTGACACCCCCTAGAGCAGTGTTTCCCAAACTTGGATCTGCAGCTTTTTTGGGACTACAGTTGCCATCATCCCTGATCACTGGTCCTGCTAGGCAGGGATGATGGGAATTGTAGTCCATAAACAGCTGGTGACCCAAGTTTGGGAAACACTGCCCTAGAGGTTGCGTTTGGCTCAAGAGCTGCCAGTTGTCACTAGCATGACATTATCCTGTTTATATGCATTTTTGCTCTTATTTTCTGACTCGAGCTGAGGTTAACATTCGTCTCATTTTTCTGGTTTTTCCTAGGAAGAGGTCAGGTGTGGAGGAGGAAGAATGTGATATCATTGTGGAGTGCAGCCTACAAGACAAGATTCAGCGTCTCACTAACATCAAAGCTTCTTCTAAAATCAAGTGAGTTCAAGGCATTAAGGGTGTTGCTCATAATTTTGATGCTCTTAAAGAGAGCTAGTGTGGCATAAAGGTTAGAGTGTTGAACTATGACCTGGGAGACCCAGGGTTCAAATCCCCACCACACAAATCCCAGAGCAATTAACAGTAAAAGGGACGAGAGAGGGAAAGGAGAGAGCTCAGAGAAGCCAAGGGTTATAAAGGATAAATGTGAGCAAGTATAGTTACATGTATGTGAGCTTTTTTTTTTAAGCTTGTGTGTTTCTTCTGGTGTAGATTTGGATTGGGAAATAGGTGGCATGATGCAAATGTCTGGGAGAATTCTAGGTAGTAAGGCACAAAGGGTGGAGGAGCTATTTAAACAAATAAGAGAATTTGGGCCGCTGAGGGTGATAGAGCTGGGTGAGGAGAGTTGTGCACCTTGTCAGGTTGCACATGTGGAAAATGGGCTGGGACAGACCTGGCAGTGGAGGGTTCCAAACAAGGAATTTGCACAGTGTAGAAGGGATGGGGACCAAGAAAAGGGAATTGATGAGAGGCCGGGGTGCCACTTGACCAGAACTACAAGAGAATGGGACGTTCTGAGCTTGTGTTTTTATACCTATACCATTGTGCTTAGCCCCCTCAACTCTTTTATCTGCTACTTGATGTTTTCTAACAATGTTGATTATTTTATTAAACAGGTCTTTTGACTTGATACTCAGCCCAAAAGGGGAGCTGAAAGCCACTGTAATGCTCCAGAACAACATAATCGAATCTTACAGCCTGAACCCACGAGCGCAGATACCCCAAGTTCTACAAGTGTCCAAAATAACTATTGGTGGTCACCGCAGCGATGTCAGAACCCTGGCATTTAGTTCGGACAACATTGCCATTCTCTCTGCTGCTGCTGAATCAGTTAAGATTTGGAACAGGTATGAAATGTCTCTGACCATTGGAGGAGAAACTAGTTGCAGTAAAATGTTTACAGGAAGCATTAAACATCTTAACTTTAGATATACTGTATATTCAGATGGATTCACATTGAGTTTAGGAAGAAGCCTTTCTTTTTTGCCATTGATCTTTTGTTATCTTCTTGTAGCCACAGATGAAGATAAAAACTTGGGGTTGTGCCAGTCACTAAACTAATTTGGCACAAGGCTTCCTTGTGGTTAAGCTTTTTTGAAACGGAGGGCCATAGTGCTTTGAAGGAAAGTGATGGTGGCCTGCATATGCGGTTCTGCTCTTTCGGCATTCCTTTTCCATTCATTCTCTCTCACCCACACCACCCATTCACTCATAGTATCTCCCTTCCTCCCTGCAACATCACCCATTCGTTCACATGTATGTCAGGAATGTCATGTGTTCCCTATTTTACTGAGTCTTCCCCCGATTCTGCCTTCTCTCTATGTGTAACTTTCATGTGCCATTTCTAATTCCAGGTCTACCTTACAATGTATCCGGACCATGGCGTGTGAATATGCGCTTTGTTCACTCTTCGTTCCCGGAGATCGGCAGGTCATTATAGGAACCAAGGTAAATTTCTGTACCTTCTGAACCTGAACGATCCCCCGCATGTTTCAAGTATCATCTTTAGAGGAAGTTCAGTATGTCTAACTTAGAACCATGTGGAATGTTATTCCTGGAGGCATACCTCCTTAACAAATGGAGTCCTAAAGGGAGATGCAGTTTATTCCTAGGTATACAATCTGAGAGAAAAATTCTTATTGTACAGCTAATACCTGATTTTTAGTATATTGCTTTGGCTAGATAAGCCTCGGAGCAGTAGGGAAGTATACTTCTATGTGTTTTCCAAATTACTCTGAAGACATGGGAGAAAATAGGCTCCGGTGATGAAATTTATGGATTTCTTTGAAGGCCTGTGGCTGGGAATGTTTTCTCTTACATGGCTAACCTTGACCACAGCCATTATAACACCATATTTTTCAAACATGGAGTTATACTTCAGGTGACTTGGAAGAAAATTGCAGAATTATAAGGAAGAATTTATATTACCATACCTACTCATGAGTCAGACTGTGGATGTGCTAAACTGCTCCTGATTGTCTTCAACTTTAATGAGTTTTGAATTCTTCATCTATACCTTTAACCATATGAGTGTGCTAAGAGCATAGCTGTGAGTGAAAAATGAAACACAAGAGATTCCCCTGATATTGCTGCCTCTCTCCTGCACCTGGGACCTGATAAGGAACTGTCTTTTGTTTTGGCCAGAGTGTAATGCAGGGGTCTGCAAACTTTTTCAGCAGGGGGCCGGTCCACTGTCCCTCAGACCTTGTGGGGGGCCGGACTATATTATGAAAAAAGAAATGAACAAATTCCTATGCCCCACAAATAACACAGAGATGCATTTTAAATAAAAGGACACATTCCACTCATGTAAAAGCATGCTGATTCCTGGACCATCCACGGGCCAGATTTAGAAGGCGATTGGGCCGGATCCGGCCTCTGTGCCTTAGTTTGCAATGGTGTAACATCTCTATTTCTTCACTGGCATCTCCCTTGGGTGTAATTATTGAAAAATCAATAGCAGTGAAAATCTTTGTTGCTAAGAGAGAGTTACAAATCGGCAAGTGCCTCGTTTGAATCTTGCCTCAACCAATAAACTCATTAGGCACACCTTTCTTTCTCAGCCTCAGCCCCCTTCAACCCCAAATCTGCATTATGGGATAAGAATGCCCACCTATTTTACAGGATTGCAAATTAAGCTGCTAAGCTGCTGTTGGGTCATTGCTCAAAATAGGATGCTATTGTAGACAGATGTACCGTATTTTTCGCTCTATAAGATGCACCAGACCATAAGACGCACATAGTTTTTGGAGGAGGAAAACAAGAAGAAAAAAAATATTCTGAATCTCAGAAGCCAGAACAGCAAGAAAGCAGCGATCCCTCTTCCTGTTCTGGCTTCTGGGATAGCTGCGCAGCCTGCATTCCATAAGATGCACACACATTTCCCCTTACTTTTTAGGAGGGGAAAAGTCTGTCTTATAGAGCAAAAAATACGGTAATTGAATCTGCCTGAATCTGCTAAATAAGTCTTCTGGGAAAACAACTTGGTCAGTGGCTAAATTCCTCTTCCTGGCACTCAAGCGTCAGATACGTATAACTGAATGCTTTGATGTGGGTTATCTGTGAGAGGTCTAGTACTATGGCCCTACCTTATTTATGTACCCCTATGATGTTTTAGTTTATAACTCTGTGTTGTGTAATATTTTATTTCTGACTATCGGTCGAATAATAAGAAAGGAAAGGAAAGGAAAGGAAAGGAATCTGCCTGACCATCCCACTTTCCTTCTTTCTCACACTTGGAGGCTATAATGAGTTACCTTCTGTAGAATTTGGAATCATCTCTGTAACTAATGATCTGGCTTCATTATTGCTTTAGACAGGGAAGCTGCAGCTATTTGATCTGGCTTCCGGGATTTTATTGGAGACCATTGATGCTCATGATGGGGGTTTGTGGTCCATATGTCCTTCTTCAGACCAGGTAATTAAAGCACATTTTCTAATATCTCACCATATGAACAGACTCAGGCCATGTGATACTCATCTGAGGCCCTTCTTCAGTTGCCCCCTGCTTTGGTGGTCCAGAGGGTAGCAACAAAATAATGGACATTTTCAGGGGTCGCTCCCTGCTTGTGGAATGCTCTCCTCAGGGAGGCTTGCCTGGCAACATCAGTGTGGTGTAGTGGTTAAGAGCGGTAGTCTTGTAATCTGGGGAACTGGGTTCGCTTCCCCGCTCCTCCACATGCAGCTGCTGGGTGACCTTGGGCCAGTCACACTTCTCTGAAGTCTCTCAGCCCCACTCACCTCACAGAGTGTTTGTTGTGGAGGTAGAAGGGAAAAGAGAATGTTAGCCGCTTTGAGACTCCTGAAGGGGAGTGAAAGGCGGGATATCAAATCCAAACAGCAGCAGGAGACTCTTTCAGGTGGTTCACAATTTAGCGGAACCACCTGTAACATCGGGGCCCAGTACGGGCCACATGTTCTCCTGCAATGATTTTGCAAATTTTTTTGCAGATAAAATCGCTCAGATTCGGGAAGAAGTAGACTCCACCGTGGGAACAGGGCCGGGGCGGGAGAGTGCTAGAGCCCTGTCTGGTCAAGTTGTGTGGGATCAATTCCAATCTGTTACCTCCGAGGATGTGGACAGGCTGCTTGGACGAGTGAAGCCAACCACCTGTCTCCTGGATCCTTGCCCATCCTGGCTTATAAAAGCTAGCCGGGAAGGACTGGGCGATGGGCTTCGTGGGGTGGTGAATGCTTCCCTCCGTGAGGGAGCCTTCCCAGACCCGCTGAAAGAGGCGGTTATTAAACCGCTTCTTAAAAAAACCATCTTTAGATGCGGCCACGATGGCCAATTATCGCCCAGTCTCAAACCTTCCATTCTTGGGCAAGGTGATTGAGCGAGTGGTTGCTGAACAACTCCAGGCACGCCTGGAAGAAGCGGACCATTTGGATCCCTTCCAGTCGGGATTCAGGGCTCATCATGGGACTGAAACTGCCTTGGTCGCACTGGTTGATGATCTCCGGCGGGCTAGGGACAAAGGTGAGAGCTGTTTCCTAGTTCTGCTGGATCTCTCAGCGGCGTTTGATACCATCGACCATGACATCCTTCTGGAGCGTCTTGAGGGGCTGGGAGCTGGGGGCACTGTCATACAGTGGTTCCGCTCCTTCCTCCTGGGCCGTGTTCAGAAAGTGGTGGTGGGGGATGAGTGTTCAGACCCCTGGGCTCTCACTTGTGGGGTGCCTCAGGGTTCTGTCCTCTCCCCCGTGCTTTTCAACATCTACATGCAGCCGCTGGGAGGGATCATCAGGAGGTTTGGGCTGGGTGTTCATTAGTATGCAGATGATACCCAGCTCTACCTCTCTTTTAAATCAGAACCAGTGAAGGCGGTGAAGGTCCTGTGTGAGTGTCTGGAAGCGGTTGGAGGATGGATGGCGGCTAACAGATTGAGGTTGAATCCTGACAAGACAGAAGTACTGTTTTTGGGGGACAGGAGGCGGGCAGGTGTGGAGGATTCCCTGGTCCTGAATGGGGTAACTGTGCCCCTGAAGGACCAGGTGCGCAGCCTGGGAGTCATTTTGGACTCACAGCTGTCCATGGAGGCACAGGTCAAATCTGTATCCAGGGCAGCTGTTTACCAGCTCCATCTGGTACGTATGCTGAGACCCTATCTGCCTGCAGACTGTCTCGCCAGAGTGGTACATGCTCTGGTTATCTCCCGCTTGGACTACTGCAATGCGTTCTACGTGGGGCTACCTTTGAAGGTGACCCGGAAACTACAACTAATCCAGAATGCAGCAGCTAGACTGGTGACTGGGAGCGGCCGCCGAGACCATATAACACCGGTCTTGAAAGACCTACATTGGCTCCCAGTACGTTTCCGAGCACAATTCAAAGTGTTGGTGCTGACCTTTAAAGCCCTAAATGGCCTCGGTCCAGTATATCTGAAGGAGCGTCTCCTCCCCCATCGTTCTGCCCGGACACTGAGGTCCAGCTCCGAGGGCCTTCTGGCGGTTCCCTCACTGCGAGAGGCTAAGTTACAGGGAACCAGGCAGAGGGCCTTCTCGGTAGTGGCGCCCGCCCTGTGGAACGCCCTCCCATCAGATGTCAAAGCGATAAACAACTACCTGACATTCAGAAGACATCTGAAGGCAGCCCTGTTCAGGGAAGTTTTTAATATGTGACATTTTAGTGTATTTTCATCTCTGTTGGAAGCCGCCCAGAGTGGCTGGGGAAACCCAGCCAGATGGGCGGGGTACAAATAATAAATTATTATTATTATTATTATTAAACTCTTCTTCTTCTTCTTCTACATAGCTCTAGGTACCAGGCGGAAACATTTCTTTTCTGCCAGGACTTTGACTCTTAATTATCTGTAGTCTTGAGTTGGTGGGCTCTGTTTTAATCCTTTTAAAAACAGGATTGTATTTTAACATTTTCTTCATTTTGCTTTTATGCCAGCTGTAATGTATGTGTTTGTTTCCCTTTAAGTTACCATGGTAAAAAAGTGACCAATAAATTTAAATAATAATAATTCATATGAATTATTTTAGTGGTACCACATTTAAGGATGCTCATTATTGTCTATTATTATTATTATTATTATATTTATATTTATATACCACCCTTTATCAAAAGATCTCAACAATTAGTGCTATCATGTATTGTGATTACGTTTTTAATATGCTTTTGTATTTTTATAGTTTTTATTTTCATTGTAAATCACTTTGATACTTTTTGTAGTGGGAAGTGATCCATACATTTGATGAAATAAATCTGAATTTTCCTTTCCCATCAGCGTGGCTTTGTTACAGGAGGTGCAGATAAATGTGTCAAGTTCTGGGAGTTTGAACTGGTGAAGGATAAGGACAGTGTCCAAAAGAGGTGAGGGTGTTTTTTCAGGAAGCAGAGCACATCTGAACTCCACATTTTGTCCTCACTCTCTTGGGAGTGTGCAGTTCCCTAAAAAATAGAGCACAACATTGTCTTCCCATCTGCTGACATCTGCTTCCCAACATAACTTTCTCCTCCCTGGGAGAATGTGGGGAGAAGGGTGGGTGTATGGCAAACCTCTGAAGGGACACTAAACACCGAGGTTTGGGGTCTCCTTGCCTAAGAACTTGCAATGCACATCTAACAAAGCTTTCTGAATTTACTGGGCAATACCAGTTCCATCAGTTTTATGCTTATACGATCCTAGGCTTTCTGTGAAGCAGACACGCATCTTGCAACTGGATGAAGATGTACTTTGTGTACGGTACAGCCCCAACCAAAAGCTTTTGGCTGTAGCCTTACTGGACTGCACTGTGAAAATATTCTACACTGATACCCTCAAGGTAAGCAGCACTATCTTTGGAAATTTAGGTCCAAAACTCTGGGAAGCAGTTGCCGCTTGCTGTGATGGCCTTTTGGTTCCCTCATCTTACGTGTTTTCACTGCGAGATCTTGGCAAGTTCATTATTTTTCAGTATTCTGCAAATAGGGATGCAGAACTCCCCATGTGAGTCTGTAATAAAGAGGAGGGTCCAAAGTAGTAGAATGTATGCTTTGAATGTACAAGGCCCCATGGTCTAATGCTGCCAACTTCATTTAAATGGATGTGATGTGATCAACATTGAGACTTTGGCAAGTTGCCATTCAAAAGCAGAAAATACTGGGATAGTATTTTCAGCTTTTGGTTGTGAGAGGATGGTGGAAAGGGCAAGGTTTTTCCACACTTCTGCACACTTTTCATACATTGCTTTGAAATGTTTTTTTGTTTGTTGTTTACAATCAAGTGGCGTATATAAAATTTATGCCATTAAATAAAGAAACCTGTAACTAGCTAATATTCATGTCGTCTTCTTGCTTCCCAGTTCTTTTTGTCTCTCTATGGACACAAGTTGCCCGTGCTTTGCATGGATATCTCCTATGTGAGTATGCCATTTGTTGGAGATTTTGGCATTCTTCAGTGATGGAACTGCATATTGCAGTTCTTCTCCATGACAAATGCAACCCCCCCCCCCCCAGTTTTAAATCTTCTCTGTGCTGCTTCATGCTAGTCTCATAATTAATACAGACCATAGAAAGGCATGAGTTGAATGAAGGCAAGAAGTTGTAGCCTTGTTATGTTGAGGAGCTCTTGCTCCCCCAGTGGTTAGCTTGAAGGCAGCCCAAAGCTGTGTCCATACCTACTTTGGTGTGTAGACATGTAGAATCGGGGCAATGTAACTGTAGTTCTCAAATTCTGTTTTCAGTGAGAAAGTTGAGTAATGGGGTGAGGCTGATTCATCTTTTCTGGCAGTGTGCAGCAACATGAGATTGTTGTTCTTTTAACTTTGGAAAATTATGTGCACTGATTGGAATAACGAAGTGCTTGTCTATTGGGACATTCCACGGGGCATAAATGGCTGGTGTAATGAAATTAAGAGAGTAACACAGAGCTTCTTGGAGCCTGAGTGCTGCTTGCCTGCCTGCTGGTAGGGATACCCATATTAGGTGCACTGAAATAAGACACCTAGAGTTGGCTGCCTGATGATGAGAGCTAAGAAATTAATTTGCTTCACTTTCCTTGAAGCATAACACAAGACCTTGTTCTGATCCAAAAAAGTGTGTGTTACTTGACAGGACGATAGATGGAAGCTGGGGGTAATCATGCTCTCACATCCACAACTGTGTTCCCTTTTCTTTCATTTTTTCTGTTATAGGATGGGGCATTAATTGCAACTGGCTCTGCTGACAGGAACGTGAAGATCTGGGGCTTGGACTTTGGAGATTGCCACAAGTCTCTCTTTGCCCATGATGACAGGTGGGCAGATACCAAAGGGCACCTAGATGCCCCTGGTGTAGCATTTCTCCCCGCCCTCAAGACTAGGTTTCTCTGGTGCTTAAGTTCACAATTGTCATAGCCTCTGTGGAGTCCAGCATACGGGGCTGCATTCTGCAAGCTTTAGGCTAGAATGCCCATTAAGTTGGCCTTGCTGAATCTTCTAGTCTGGAGCCTGAGGAATGCTTCTTTCCATCCCCTTAACTTTGGCATCAGAGACCTCAGTGGAAGGGCAGGTCACAGGGCCTCAGCTGCACAGTTCTGTCACCATTCATTGGTCTCCCAGGTTAGGAATATTAAGCATGTTGCTATGAGTTGATCATGTTGTACGGTGTGCGTTTTCTTGTAGGGATGATTGCAGAGTGGAGTCCGGAGGGAGCACACTCCCCACCCGCAGGCACCACAGTCTGCCTGCACCGTGTGACCTTGGGGGGGCGGGGCACCCCCCCTCACAGACAAAGCCACAGCTATCTGTACATCTTACCCTCTGTCTAACCCTTTGCGGTCTCGGTAGTCTGCGGTGTCCTGTCTGTAACCTTTGTCTCTGAGACCTTTTGTCTCCTTCATCATACACTGTGCAAGGGGAAAATGACGCGGTGGAAACACGTGCCAAAATAACTTTGTACCACCCCACTGTGTAAAGGCACAGCCCAAAATGTATCTGCCTGGTTTGCATATTTGTGTCAATAAAAGGAGGCTCCGCAGGACTGGCCAGCAGCCTGCATGCAGCTCACCTGTGTGCAGTTCACCTGCATTATCAACTCCTGCCTCATGTCCATCACTTCATTTTCTTATTGTGGATTTGCACTTGTGGTACTTAAGGGACCAGGGGGGCAGGGCAGGCATTCACTGCTTGTGTCTATGTGCTTTGGGATCTGAGTTTTTGTAGGAAAGAGAAGCCGCAGTGTTTTAGCCCTGAGCTTTTGCTTCCCTTCAAGACATCACATAACTTGCTAGCCCTTTCTGTTCACAAAACCCATGAAAACAGTTCAAGGAAAATGCTGGTGATAGCTTATTTAAGCCATGCTTGGATTAGAACTATTGATTTCAGTGAGTCTACTCTCAGGATGACTACCATTGAATATCACCTTTGGACCTCACTGGAGAAATCCCTAGTGCTCCTATCATTTTTAAGTTGAATGCAACATAATGTTGCATCAGTCGTGCTGATGGGACTTCTGATGACAGCAGCAGATGCTTCTTGGCTCTCCTTGAGTGCTGTTTCATGGCTGCTAGTGTTTCTTTTAGAAGCACCTGGGCTTCTGGAATGGAAGCCACAGACTCCAGAGGGAAGGACTAAGGACAGGAGAATGGAAGGAAGTGGCAACTGAAGTCATAGCTGCATGTATCTTTTCCCTTTCTAAATAACCTCTGAGAAATGTAGAAATGTTACTATGAATGTTGTGTTGGAAATGGTAGTGATCTGATACTCCATATCTTTCTCTTGTTCTCTTTAGTGTGATGTTTCTTCAGTTTGTACCCAAGTCCCACCTCTTCTTTACAGCAGGGAAGGATCGCAAGATTAAGCAGTGGGATGCTGATAAGTTTGAGCATATCCAAACCCTGGAGGTAAAATAGGAGACGTGTGTATTTGCCAATCTGGAAGCAGAGATCGCTTCTGTTGATTGCTAGACATCATGCAGAACGGTCTCTCCCCTTTCGCTCCTCACTATCTGCATCTCTGATTTGTAGGGACATCACCAGGAAGTGTGGTGTTTGGCACTCAGTCCCAATGGAGACTTTCTCGTCTCCTCTTCTCATGACAAATCCTTGCGTCTCTGGGAAAGGACCAGGGAGCCCATTGTTCTGGAGGAGGAGAGAGAGATGGTAAGAAGTGTCATCCTGTGTAAGAGGGTACCTTTGGTATCCACTCTTAATCTTAAAAGGGATCCAGATTCCAGTTCTTGTGCATCTTTTCCTTTTAAAAATAACTAAATAAATTTGTGTGTCCATATTTTGTGGCATTCTTTCCAAGGTTGTTGTTTTTTAAGTTACTTTTGGCGTAAAAGGACCGTGGGAAGGAGATATGTACTGGAAAATGTGCTGCTTCAGGTATTCTGAATTTGAAGCAGTTGTGTTTTAGTGCTTGCTAATGCTGACAAACCGAATTATTTTCCTCTGCAGCAAAGAGAAATGGAGTATGAAGACAGTGTAGCAAAGGAGGACCAGCCTGTGGTAAGTAATATATGTTTGCACATTCAAACGTTCTTGCTCCAAAGTCAAGCAGAGGAGTTTCCTGGGAGTCTCAAGATGCGATTCTCCAGCTACAATGGAAAGTCCACACATTTCAGTGCTTTGGGGGATGTAAAATATGTCAGCTCACATTTCTTGGCTGTGTTTGTGCGTGACATTTCAAACGCATGTGTCAGAGCTGCCTCTAGGTCCCAGCTCACAGAGGACCAACGCTAGCCAGTAATAACGTATAAAAGTCTTTATTGAAGGTTAGTTTCCATTTCCAAACCGCAGCGTGCAACTCTACGTCTTAGAAGCTAGACCGGCGAAGCTCCATCTGAGTCTCCGCCTCCTAGACACCAGTTTAAGACTCTAGCTTTACTCCACCTCTTCCGTTGTTCTTTCCTCCTCTGGGTCCTTCTGCCCCCTGGGGTTTCCTCCTTTCTGGACTCTTCTGACGCTGACCCCCCTGAGTCCTGCCCCTCCTTCCGGCGGGCTTTAGGACCTGGCTCCCTATCCGGGCTGCCTGCTGTGCCGCTCGCCTGTACATTTGAACTTGGCACGCGCGCCCAGCCGGTAACTTTCCTCTTGACCATTTCCCCGCTCTCCGATGGAGGCGTGGTCAATCCTGACTCATCTCCTCTCGCTGGTGGTGAGAACACTGGTCCCGATGCCTGGGACTCCTCCCCCCCACTGCGCTCTGGTGGGGAAGCTGGTCCTGATTTCCAACTGCTGCTCTGGGAGTCCCCGCTGGCCCCTTCCTTCTGGGGTTTCCCCCTTGGCACCCCTCTTGCCCTGGCCATCGGCGCTCCCTTCTGTGAATCTTCCGATTCGCTGGAGAGGCTCATGGAATCCCTCGGACCACTTTCATCTCCTGTGCTTCCCTCGGATTCCTCCCCCTCGCTCTCCATTTCCTCCCTCTCCTGTGCCTCTGCTCCTGAGCCCCTGACAGCATGTTTTGGGTTACCGATTAGATTGAGCTTGGAGATAACTTGAACACTTGCTCTGGTAATTAAAATAACATTCAGTTCTCATTTGTGCCAGAATTGTCACTTAATCTGGTTTCCAGAAAAACCATCATATGCATTTTGGCTTACCACTTACAAAGCGCCAGAAATGTTCTGAGCATCACTGCACGCATATTAGGCAGCCCTTGCTTGCAGGCTCACAATTGTAATACAAAAGCAACGCAAGCTTTGGAGTAGCTGCTTCTTCATTGAATGATGGCTGGGACCAAGTTGATGTTTTTCCAGGGAGGCAGGTAGTGCAGCCTTCCTGTGGCCCCTTCTAGATGGTAGAGGCCAGAATGTGCCTCCCCTAGCTCTGCAGTCCCAGGAGAGGGGGGAAAGCAAGCTTCCTACACACCCTTTTCTGGACCATGTCATGTGGCTCTCCTCCTGCTTGAGTGAGGCAGGGGAGCAGTTTCCCACTGGAAACAATACCATGATTATTTCAGATCCCAAGAAGCAGGTATGCTGCAAAGCCAACTGCTTGAAGATTTTCTGAGGAGTGTATTCAACTAACTTTTACTCAGGTCTAAAAACTTCAGTGGGTCTACTCTGAATGATAGTTAACTAAAACCCTGTATTTGATTCTAAGTGAGATCTTAACATTTCTAAACAAATTAAATAGATATTAGTTGCTAACCCAACAGTTCATTTGATGAAATATGCAAGGAAATGAATATGTATTTAACAGAATTCAGCATTGCCCAGACAGGGTCAGCTATGCTTCAGTGCAACAACATTGTGGTGTTTCTGTAGTGGAAGAACATAAACAAAAGAGCAAAATGTAAACTGCTTAGGTGGTCTTTGTCAACTAAGGAGTATACAAATCTTGTAAAATAAAATGAGAAAATTGCCCTTAGTAGTAACCCTCAGCAGTAACCCTCATCACCCACTTCAGTCTGGAAGCAACAGCAGCTCATAATTTTACCACAGCAGACCTGTTTCTGTTTTATATGCCTTGTGTCACTTGGTTCATAATTTCTTCCCTGCTAATGAAACAAGGAGACAGATTGGCACTGTGTTGTTGTTGGCATCTGTCTGTCTTGAGAGACGCTTTGGGGGGTGAAGTCAAGCCACTGAAGAATCACAGCATCTCGGCCTCACTGATGTGGTCCAAAGGAAAGCAGAGCGATATGTTTTGCACCAGCTTGGCTTTGCACTGAAAACTGCAACAGGTTAACCCTTCCTGTTCTGTTACCATTCAAATTCAAACACAGACCAATGCAACTGTTCTAAGGCAAACTGGAGCTAAAACTGCTTTGGCCATCATGATGTTACAGAGGCTGTGACACCATTTTTTTTTGTTTCTTTTCAGGTTCCTGGGGAGACTCAGGGAGAGGCTGGGTTAGCAGGAAAGAAGACCATTGAAACTGTCAAGGCAGTAAGTTTGACCCTCCAGGTTCCTTAATGCGGGGCACTCATTAGGGAAAAATGACTTTCTGACTCTCTAGCTTGGAGTGTTCTGTTTAAAGCTCTGGTTACATGTTAGTGCTAGGGAGAGTCTCTTAAGGAATCACAGCTTTTAAACTGAATTAGCCTTCAGCGACCTCTTCAGTGAGAGATGGAAATTGCCCATAACATGCAAGTCACGTCTTCTGTGACAGAGATGTGTTGCTGACCTCTGCAGAACTCCTCTTGATGATCACCACACTTATTTTTCTACCAGTTCTACAGTTGTGGGAGAAAAGGCAGCACTTTCTCAGCTGCATTTTGCATGTCCTCTTGTTTCAATGGCACTTAAAGCCATGAGAGGTGGAGTGGGCACAGAGGAGGTTACAGCAGTCTGCCACCCCCCAACAGCCACCATGAGGATCAAAAGAAGAAGAATTTCATTACTTATATGCCGCCCATCTGACTGGGTTGCCCCAGCTATTCTGAGCAGCTCCCAAATATTAAAAACACAATAAAATATCAAACATTAAAAGCTTCGCTATACAGGGCTGCCTTCAGATGTCTTCTAAAAGTCAAAGAGCTGATTTCCTTGACATGTGGTGGGAGGGCATTCCATAGGACGGGCACTACTACCAAGAAGGCTTTCTGCCTGGTTCCCTGTAACCTCCACTTGTTGCAGTGAGGGAACTGCCAGAAGGCCCTTGGAGTGGGATCTCAGTGTCTGGGCTGAATGATGGGGGTGGAGATGCTCCTTCAGGTATGCAGCTATTTAGGGCTTTAAAGGTCAGCACCAATCCTTTGAATTGTTCTCGGAAACGTACTGGGAGATCCTTTATGTAGATCCTTTATGGCCGGTGCTACACGGTCCCGGCAGCTGCATTCTGGATTAGCTGTAGTTTCTGAGTTACCTTCAAAGGTGAGTGCATTGCCGTAGTTCAACCACTCTGGCGAGACAGTGCACAGGCAGGGCCTCAGCCGTCTCACCAGGTGAAAATGTGTTTGATTATTCCACCCTCTTGTGCATAATCAAATGGATGTTCAACTATCTACTCTGCATTATCACAGCACCTTCATTTTGTTGCGCTGCTGATGTGCCATTTTTGTGTTTGTAGGCTGAACGGATCATGGAAGCCATTGAGCTGTACAGAGAAGAGACAGCCAAGCTGGAGCAGCATAAAGTGATCTGTAGAGCGGCAGGAAAAGAGGTAGGAAGGAGTTGTGGTCTGTGTTCTGTTCAGCACAGTGTGGTGCCAGTTTCTTTCTCGGAACACTTTTAAAAAATCAAAGAGAAGGAGATCTAAAAGGGTAGCACAGTTGTTTGGTGATCTCACGATGTGTGGTGTGCAGTTCATTTATTCATTTTATGTGTATGCTGCTTTTCCACCAAAAAATAAATTAAAATGCTCGAAGTGGCTTACAACAAAGGAAACAGGAGTACTTTTTAAACAAACACTACAAAAGGAGCTTTATAATAACATAGCAAAACAATAACATAGTACCAATTTCATAATAACAAAGCAAAACAAGGGTAAACGTAATAACATACCCAAACCGCCGCATTTCAATAAAATAAATATAACAGTATTACTTAAACCATTATGCCTTTCTGCAGAAAGATGTGTGCCTGACTTGCAACCTGCTTTCTTTCTGCAGGTTCCTCTTCCAGTAAACCCTGTTCTCCAGGCATATGGCAATATTTCGGTAAGTGAAGTGTGTGGCCGCTTTCTGGAATTTTGAGACATGTGGAATGTTAAGCTGCCTTTTCCTGGCATTCTTGTGTTCCAGATGGTGTGCAATGCTATGGAGGGGAGGTGGGGAGTTGTCATGGGTTGGGGTATGTGTGTTTTGATTAGTTTGACTTACTCTATTATTCTGCTGCTGCCTGTTTCGATAAAATATAATTGTCTTAAGAAACTGAGACACTGAGATTGGTTTGCAGGCCAAACCTTTCAACACTCTGAGTGGGATGTGGGGTGGGAGTTCTTTATAGAGCCAGAGAAATCGTTATGAGATACAGATTTTTCCATAAGAAATTTCAGCTAGCAATGAAATCCACTCTTGCCCTTTTCTTGTAGCCCTCTGCTTACGTACTGGATGTCCTCAAGAAGGTTAAGTCAAGGTGAGTACCAGGAAGCTGCTTCAAAGTATTGTGAATGGCTCATAGGTTTGACTGAAGGAGGAGCTGAGGCTGGAATAAGATGGTTACACCAAAGTTGTGTGTCCTCTGCAAATTCATGAAACATGAAAGTAGTTATTTCCTGGGAGGTTTTTAAGCAGATGTTGGATGGCCACCTGTCATGTATGATCTAGTTGAGATTCCTGCATTGCAGGGAGTTGGACCAGATGACCCTCAAGGTTCTTCCAGCTTTACGGTTCTATGATTTTATGTGTTGACACAGCTTGCTGTGAGAAGGCATTTGAATCTGAGTAATTGAATCTGGAATATAAGATCTGCAGGTGCTGGAGATGTACAGTACACAGAGTCCTTGACTATTGGGGTTGTAAGTTCTTTAGTGCTCATAGTGCATGGTAAGGTAAAGATAAAGGGACCCCTGACCGTTAGGTCCAGTCGTGACCGACTCTGGGGTTGTGGCGCTCATCTCGCTCTATAGGCTGAGGGAGCCGGCGTACAGCTTCCGGGTCATGTGGCCAGCATGACTAAGCCACTTCTGGCGAACCAGAGCAGCGCACGGAAACGTCATTTACCTTCCTGCCGGAGCAGTACCTATTTATCTACTTGCACTTTGACGTGCTTTCAAACTGCTAGGTTGGCAGGAGCAGGGACTGAGCAACGGGAGCTCACCCTGTCACAGGGATTCAAACCACTGACCTTCTGATCGGCAAGTCCTAGGCTCTGTGGTTTAACCCACAGCGCCACCCGTGTCCCTCCGATAGTGCATGGTAGCGAGGACCAAAGTCAGTACTCTGCCACCAGAGTGCTTTTGACTGGAGATGGCAGGCATATGTGCAGGCTTTAGGAACATAGGAAACTGCTTAGCACTTAGTCCAACCATTGGCTCACTTAGCTCAGTACTGGCTGCCCTGACTGGCAACAGCAGTTCTTCAGGATCCAGGCAGGAATCATAGAGTTGCCAGGATCTGAACCTGTGTGCAAAGCAAAGGATCTACCTCTGAGCTCTTGTCCTTTCTCATTGGGAAACAGGCACTGTGAGGTTGGCACTTGTGAGTGTATTTAACATTGCTTACAACTTCTTTGCAAAATGATTAGCGAACTTTCTGCAGCAAGTCTTGTTATGGAATGGCGGGAAGTTTGTGTCCTGGCGGAGCTGTGGCTAGAAATTGCAAGAGTTGACATTTAAGCCTCATTCCATCCAGATGATCCCTGCTTTGCTGATCGGTCGCATGAAGTTCCTTCCTGGGAAAGCAGGCAGTAACAGTGGCAAGCAACTGTTGGGAAAGCCTTGCTTTGGTGGAAGCTGTTGCCCTGCCACCTTTGTGCTAGAGAAGGGTGGTCCAATGTGCTCCCTCAAGTCCTTATTTTGGGCAGTCCTCGAAAACATTTGACAACACCCCAACCCTCACACTACCTCCCTAAAGCTAGGCAAGTGAGGTGCTGGACTTTTGGAAGGAGGCATGAGGGCTCTGACAGCATCCTGAAATTCTCCCAACTCCTTCCCAAAGCCTCGTTGGCACTTCCCCAGCTTTGGGAAGGAGATGGGAGGACTCCAGGACACTGCCAGAGCCTTGTGCCTCCTTTCCAAAGCCCAGCGCTTCCCCCTTCTGCATGGCAAGGCAGTGTGCAGCCCATGGGATCAGTGTCAAAGGACTCTTGTGGCTCATTTGGTATGAAAAGTTGGGTCCCCCTGTGTTAGAGGCATCCCACTGATAAGGGCTTGTTATTATAGCTTGATGCTAGGCCTGGGCGATGTATTGATACATCATCCAGTGTGAGAGCCAGTGTGGTGTAGTGGTTAAGAGCGGCAGTCACGTAATCCAGGGACCCGGGTTCGCGTCTCCGCTCCTCCACATGCAGCTGCTGGGTGACTTTGGGCCAGTCACACTTCTCTGAATTCTCTCAGCCCCACTCACCTCACAGAGTGTTTGTTGTGGGGGAGGAAGGGAAAAGGAGATTGTTAGCCGCTTTGAGACTCCTTAAGGGGAGTGAAAGGCGGGTTATCAAGTCCAAACTCTTCTCTTCTTCATCCAGGATCAGTTTGAGGGTCAGGCTGCCATAGTGTTTTGACCCAGCGGTATATTGCAGGTGAGGCTTGCTTGCCAGCCAACACCTTACCTTCCTGCTCCGGTCGAGCAGGTGGACGGTCTCCTTCCTCCTTGTTCTGGGTGCTGGTGGCGGTGGGAGCGGTGGCAGTTTCACCCGAGTGCCTTGCAGGGCCTGGGCCGATGTTCCTTCCTTTTCAGCATTGGGATGTATCACTGAATTGCTGATGCATTGAAATGTTGAAACCTGAAATTGCCCAGCCCTACTTGACGCCCCTACTTTACTCTCCTCTCTTCGTCACAGTGAATTGGAAGAGTCTCTGCTGGTGCTGCCCTTTTCGTATGTGCCCGACCTCCTTGAGCTCTTCAATCAACACCTCCAGTTGGGTTCAGAGGTGGAACTGCTATGCCGAGCTCTCCTGTTCCTTCTCAGGTAAACCCCACGGCTGAAAAGAGTGCAGGGAAGCTTCCTGGCTTTGAAGCTGGTCATGTCTAGCCCTGCACCTTGAATGGTTCTGACCAAAAGGTGAATGAGCTCTATGGTACCATAGAGACTTCCTTTTATTCTTAAAACATAGGCTTTCTCAGTGCTTCCAGTGACATTAACTTTATTAATAGGCAAGTGTTGACAAACCATTGCCTCTTCAATCCCTCAGGCAGAGCTATCTTTTAAGAGGCTTTCTCTATCGCTTATTTCAAATAGTAATTTCCAGCTGGACAGTAAACTGAGTTGCCAAACAGCAGCACATTCCTTAATTCTGTTTCAGCCCTTGTATAGGGAGAAGACATCATAGTCTCCGTTTAGGTCTGGTCTTGGCAAAACCAGACTTCAGTGTGAACTGCTCTGCTACCTCTCCGTTTTCTTCCTCCTCCCCTGCAAATTGAGGCATCATGATAGCCTTAGGAGAATGACCAGAAAGCTTAAAGGCTCTTTCATAAGCTCTGTATTTCTCCATCAGATATGTCACTTAATCATCAAACTTGGCGTCTACAACATGGTGTCTCTGAGTGCAACAGCATCTGTTAATAGCTCTCCTGGCACCCGAAAGAAGCCTCTGCCCTCCTCTTCTGCCTACTTTGCCAAGAGTTTCTCCTCTCTTTGGAAGTGGGATTGGAGCACATTCTGCCTGGAAAACTACAGAGTTGAGAAAGGAAATGGAAGACACGTTGCTGACTCCCACTTCCTCTTTCAGATGTCTAGTTTTGTAGGTTGAGCCTGGCGCCGAGGTAGAAAGCAGAGTGACCAGAAGGGAGAGCAGAGAATGAAAAGAGGAGGGGGGAGAGTGGTCTGACCCAGAAGAAATGGAAAGAGTGTGTGTTCTTTCTCTCTGGGGGGCTCTGTGCTTGTTTTTAACCCCTTTTCCTTTCTGGTTGTATGTTCTTGCTTTGCTCCCTCCTCTCCTGTTGGGGAGGGCGGGTGTTTGCTTGCTACTCTCCCCACCCTATTTCTCTCGGTGGTCTCCTTGTTGCGTCTCCTAATCTCTTCTCTTTGGGGGATCTGTTTTTTACCATGACCAAATACAATGAGATCCAACACTGCAACAATGAAACCCCCCCCCCAATTAACATGACAATTCAATAGAAAAATGACTGCCCTCCACTTTCTGTTTTACTTTACCAATGTGAAACACTTCAGATTGAAGGGTGTCATCTTGTCGGTCCTTTGTAAGAGTGTGAAACATCTCACTGACGCTCTGGGCACCTCTTAATCAACCAGGAGGCCAGAAAAGAGTAGATCTTATACAGTGGTACCTCGGGTTACTTATGCTTCAGGTTACAGACTCCACTAACCCAGAAATAGTGCTTCAGGATAAGAACTTTGCTTCAGGATGAGAACAGAAATCGTGCTCCGGCGGCACAGCAGGAGCAGGAGGCCTCATTAGCGAAAGTGGTGCTTCAGGTTAAGAACAGTTCCAGGTTAAGAACGGACCTCCGGAACGAATTAAGTACTTAACCCGAGGTACCACTGTACTAGGGATTATATAGCTATATATGAAATTTCATGCATATCAGTTAATATCTTGACCCTCCTCCACGAAAATAGCTGTTTATTTGGCCGTTTTCCTATGTTGTGAAAAGAGCCAGAAAAGAGTAGATCTTATAGATTAGTCTGGAAACCAAAACTTGGCAGTCTGACAGTGAATTTTGAGTTCCCTCCCCACTCCATCCCTAGGATACACTTTGGACGGATCACAACCAATCAACTTCTTGTTAAGGTGATGGAGGACCTGAAGAAAACCACCATCTCTAAAGTCAGCCAAGTGAGGGTAAGTAAGTGTGCACCGGTGGGAAATTTACACAATCTATGGGTAGTGTATGTAAAGGGTGCAAATTCTGGATGCCCATCAGCTTTGCCCAAGCCGCACTGCCTCTTGATCCCTCTTCTGGTGTCCATAATGGCGTGGGACAGCAAGTAAGTTCTGGTTATCACACGTACAGTGCCATAAACCTCTAATTATGAATCTTAGTATTTGAGATTTGCATTTATTATAATAATAATAATTGCATCTTTGCAGATTAATCTTGTACCATTTTCCAATTTAGTTTCTTGAGTCTGTCCAGCTATGCTAGCAATGTGACGAGCTTAATCATGGGGTCAGAGCATATGGTTTTGTTGGGGACATTGCTGCAAAAGGCCTCCGTGGCAAGCGGTCTTTGCCTTGGCTGGAACGTTTGCAAGGACTTTCCCCAGGACACCATTAGCACAACTGCTGCTTCCATGGTTCGCTCAGATGGAGAGAAGCAGGGAGGCTTGTGATTGTGGTGGTGAGGACGACCCTGATTGAAAGTATTTGCTGTAGACTGGGTTTCCATCACAATCCACACCTTTCCCTCTGCCAGGAACACAGAAAAACTATCAATGTGATGGGATGAATAATTTTAGCAAGCACTGGTTGTGAAGGCTCTTTCAGGAGTAATTGTGTTGTGACAGTAGCATGTGCTTCTCTTGTAACAAAGCAGAGTTAAGCATGTGAGCTGGGAAATCCTTGCTAGCCTGTTACTTTTTCCAGATTTAGGGGCCCACCTGCAGTTGAAGGAGGATAAAGTTGGAATATTTTATTGGGTAGTTGTGAAGATTACTGAGGAAATGAACACTGTGCTATGCTGATGGTTCTATCAGAGCAAGATTTTCGACTTCCCAGACAAAATGATCCCCTCTCCTTCCATGCACTTTTCTGGAAGTGTTCTCACTCCGAGCCAATTTTTTTTTGGGGGGGGGGAGGGAGGAGATGGGAAGACTCATCACACAAATGGAAGTCCTTGCAGGGACTTCAGCTGATAGGGTTCATTAGCTGAATCCTGCCCACTGTCTCTGACATAGTTTGGTATTAAAACAGTAGGGAAAGAACCACTGAAGTTGGCAAGTGATGGCAAAAGCATTCCACGTCTGCCCTCTCCCTGCTTCTTACGTAGGTCTACTTATGTTCTGTCTATAGGATGTGCTGGGATTTAATATGGCCGGCCTGCAGTTCCTAAAGAAAGAAATAGAAGCGAAAGATGAAGTGACTTTTTTTGCTGATGCTACTGACCGATTTGAGGAGAAAAAAAGGAAGAGAAAGAAGAAACAGAAAATGATTCTTGCAATGGTCTAATAGGAGCATTTTGGGTTTGTCGCTCCAGGAGAATGTGGGTTTGTCGCCTCCAGCACAGAGGGGTGTAAGCCTAACCCGAGCTGCGTCAGATTGTCACTCACAAATCAAAAGGGAGGGGCCAGAGAAGGATCAAAACACTGGCGCCCCCTCCCCAGCTTATATTTCACCTACTGTTTGCAGCAGCTGCTTTCCCTGATCTGTGGCCTTGGCACCTTTTAAACAGACCTCTCTCCCTGCCCATCAGCGTAGTAACCCCACATCACACAGCCAATTGGATTTGGGAATGAGTCGTCACCAAGGCTAAATCATAAGGGCAGTACTCCCTGCCCTCACTCAAGTGGACCAGTATTTTTGCCGCTTTTCAAGAGCATTCCGCCTCCTCCACCACCGTCAAAATTTGGTGCTGATGTGTTGAGTGAAGCCTTTCCCAAAATGTACTTGTTTAGCTAATCCCTAGAATTAAAACTTCTTTGCAGTCTTTTTGCAGAATTAAAACTTCTTTGCAGTACTTATTCACTGAATGTATCCATCAAGCAATGTGGTGATGCCTTTTCTGAGAGGGGATGCATAGACCTTGTTTAGATGCTCCAATACGGCCACATTCCAAATGCAAACCAGTAGCTAAATTATTGTGTTAGCTCTTAAACCAAATTGGCTACAGGACTGAAAGGTCTAAGGGAAATAAGTAATATCCCTCACTTTATCATTATCAACGTGTCTCAGGTGTTCAAGACATTTTGCATTGTCCGCTCTTGAATAAACTGCAGAGGTGTGTATTAATTTGTTCACAGAAGCAAACTTGTCCACTACTCACATTTGGCTCACTTTGGTTTAGTTCAGGAGTTGCCAGCCTGTGAAGCAGCTTTAGGGAGCTGGGGACGGGTGCTTGTGTTGCATGTCAAGGGGTTATTCTGAGTGTCTATTAGATTGTGGTGGTGAAGGTTATTCATGCATGGTGTGTGAGTCTGAGATGAATGGCAGAATTTAGAAGCTTGAAGCTCATTTCTACACACTTGAAATGCAGGATAATTCCTTTCACATGCCAGTTTCTTTAGCCAAGCTAGGGCACTCAAAAACCACCACCAGAGGTTAAATAAGGAGGCACACACTTACATGGGAGTTTTTATAGAATTTCATAGTTAACCCCACTGAACTCAAGATGGTTTACTTCAAAGTAGATATATAGGATTGTACTGCAAGTTACATTTAAATCTTCTACCTTTAGTTAACAGATACATGTGCCCCATCAGCCACAAAAGCATTTCTCTCCAGTAAAACTGCTTGGTGGTAGCACAAATGGAGTGGAAAGCTCATTTCCCAGGTCCACTGTTAAATAAAATATTGTCAAAGTCCAAATCAGAGAACCACAATGACGAACTAAATTTTATTGTTAAACGTTGATGCCTAAAAATATATTAATAAGCTAATGTAGCAGGTGAACACCACTGAAGTATCGATGGGAAATTTTTATACTTCAAAAACATCAAGATGATATTGCTGCTAGATAATTTTACCATTGTTGGGCTGTTGTGATGTTATAATCACCATTCCAAGCCTGCCATGGTCTGTTTTGAAAAACAGCAACAATGTGAAGTTAAAAGATAGCCGGGCTGTGTTAAAAACTTCATTGTAGTTCTTGTTGCAGCATTGAAATTCCAGCGCAGGGTAATGTGACAGTTTGATCACTAAGGAGAAAATTCGCCCACTGAGAAACGAGTCTGAAACCAAGAAAACTGAAAATTTCAAAAATTGCCTTTTTGTGCTTATTTCACTAATCTTAACAGCACTTGTGGATAACCTCCATGTGGCCAAGTCACCCTCCTACCACTGAATTCATCCCCTGGCTGAATTTTACCTAGTGTTCCCCTCCCCACTTCAGAAACAAATCACATTTCTCTCAGCTTGCCAAACAGCTTTAGGGCAGGCTGTGAGGAGCACAGAGCCATCCCTTTCTGAATGTAAACGGCATCCCTCCCAGCCTACCAAGCAACTGGCAGGCAGAGGGAAGCGTGGATGTGACAGGGAGCAAAGGCATTCTGGGAGAGCCATGGTGTTGGTCTCCCCCCCCCCCCATAAATCATGCTGCAGTAGGTGAGGTCCTGCGCCGAGGGCCTTCTGGCAGTTCCCTCACTGCGAGAAGCCAAGTTACAGGGAACCAGCCAGAGGGCCTTCTCGGTAGTGGCACCCGCCCTGTGGAATGCCCTCCCATCAGATGTCAAAGCGATAAACAACTACCTGACTTTTAGAAGACATCTGAAGGCAGCCCTGTTTAGGGAAGCTTTTAATGTTTGGACTACTGTATTTTAATATTTTGTTGGAAGCCACCCAGAGTGGCTGGGGAAACCCAGCCAGATGGACGGGCTATAAATAAAAAATTCTTCTTCTTCTTCTCTCCCTGCTGGAGTGGAGAGAGTATTTGAAAACCCTGTGTGCATATGCCCAGGTCACTGGCATATGGCCCCTGAGCACTCGCCCACTGTTGCTTGGGGGCAAAATGGTTGCTCACCCCTAATTTAGAGGGGAACACTGCAATTGATCAGTATCAGAACAGCTAAATCTGCTTCAGGAGTCAAATGCAGCAAGAAGTGTCGACAGCAGTTCCTCCCCAACCACAAGGGTTCAGTGTAGGAGCCCTGGCAGGGAGAAAAGGGGTAATAGATTTATCTTCCACTTGTTTCCAGAATGGATGCAACCTCAGCTAAAGCCGTTCTGGTCCTCTCCTACCCCAATCTCTCAAGTTATTGCTATAGCAGTAATCCTTGACCTGTTGTCTTAAATGGTGAGGAAGGCAGTGCCATGAAACTATTTTGGACTATGACACCAATGCCGGTGGCCTCCATACATTTGGCAAGGAAGCCAGCGCTTAAATGCAATTAAATTACTTACGTTAACCAGGTAGCTTGTGGGGTAGTATAACTCTAAAATGGGAGGTTGGGGTTTCTGAAACCAGCTGAGTGGTAGAAGCCTTGCCCCCTTGAGGATAGTTGGGGGGTCTGCTGTCATAGATGTTGCTTGTTAAGACTGGTGAAAGGCATGTTAAGGATGGATGTTGCTTTGTGAAGCACTTGTGTGTGCCCTCTTAATCTATATAAAGAGCATCTCTTCTAACCGGCAGAGGACTGCTTTGGCCATTAAGTTCCGGCTGGCACTTCCACTTCTGGTGACAAAAAGGGCATTGTGAAACTAGTAAAGAACAGAGATGGGAGCAAGCTTCATTAACCATGAACCCCCAAATTTGGGATCCCCTGCAAACTTGTGCCATAGTTTTGCAGCTTCCTCCAAGCTGAGTAATTGATACATTTGTTGCAAAACTTTGTCAAAGCTTTGGAGGCGACCCCAAATTTCAGGGTTCATAGTTAATGAAGCTATGGGAGCAGGCTGATTCAGGAGACGAGCTGGTGTTATTTAAGTAGAGTTTAGCTCACAACTGGGATGTGAAGTTGGGTCCTCTCCAAACTCTTTCGCTGGATGATGAAGGGCAGCTTCAATGATCAGCAGCTTCCCAAGTTCCTACAAATGGTGGAAGGGGCAGAGGTGCCGCCCTATTCCTCATTGGTATCTAGGAGTTTACTAAGCAAGCATATGACAGTGGCCTTCAAAGGTTGCCACACAGAAGATGGAGCAGAGGTGTTCTCTCCTGTTCCAAAAGGCAGGAATAGAACTAATGGGAGGGAGTTGCATGGGTGGAGTTTTCTACTGTTCCTATCATTGGTTTTCTTCTTTTCTATTGTGTTTGTAAATCACTGTGAGTAATTTCCAGGAGAACCTTACAAAGAGCATCTTTACAACATCAGAAGAACCCCAAGAAGATCAAAAGCCATTTGGCAGTTGGACAGACTGTCCCTAGTGGTGGTAGACTCTCCTTCCCTGGACTTATTTAAGCTTAAATTGATACTGTTTTTTTCAAAGCTGCTGTTCAGAGCATATAGGATTCCAACTACGCCCAGTCAATGATAAGGAGAAGATTTCTGGCTGAAAGGGCAGTGGGACCACAGGATGGCCCTGTAAAAAGCTCTAAACATTTAGCCTTTATATAATTCCCTTCCCAAACATTAAAACAACATTTTGAAGCGACTTGGGTTGCGTAAACATCTCCAAGGGTTGGACTTTACCCCCAAAGGCACACACTTCCCATTGTGTCCCGAGAGAGACAGATGTCAACAATAAACACCTCTCTCCAAAAGTATTTTAAGGGACTCCAAAGTCTTCAAAATAAAGTAACTTGCTCCAAGTGTATGGGTGTGGGTTTTTTTTTGGGGGGGGGGGAGTTCTGTGGCTGTCTGTGCAGTAAAGAGACCAGTTTGTCCTGCACAGAAAAGCGATAAAGGATATTTGCTTCCACAGGTAGGAAGAGAGTTTCCGTTTCTGTGTAAATTTCGATCCGATGGGAAACTTCACCTGCTCCCTCACTGCCTTCTACTCCAATAGCCATAGCATAAATATCGACTTCCAGCTCTGTTTGCAACCCAGAAGCTACCTATAAAAAAAGGATCATTAAAAATGAGCAAAGCTAAACTCCTTCATAAATGGTTTTTCTCACACTATGCAGGAGGACACCAGAAACTGTTAACTGAAAAAAAAAAAGGTTGAAGCTGAAAGTACCCCAGATTAGTTGGACTCACATTGAGGGCTGTTTGATCTACCAAAAGGTGAACAAGGACCAGGGGAACAATGGATGAGGAATGGGAGAACCTCGCCCACAACGTTGAAGATGGTGACGCCTCATAGAAGGTGCATGGATGTTACAAAACAGGACGTTACACCTCCAATAGAATCCTCTTTACCAGCCTTACTATACAGCAAGTAGCTCCCAATGTGAGCAACAAGCTGTGTGCAGAGAATTCAAACACACCTATTTTTATTTTTTTTTAAAGGATGTGTGCTCTGCACTGTTTGCTGTAGAAGAATGGGCAGTAGCATACCGGAAGCCCCTTTGGATAAATTATTCTGAGGACTGTCCTTGGATCAGACAATTGGAATGTCTTTTGGCTTAGTGGCCTTTTTTAAACCAAATGATGTTTCTCATTGCCGCTGGGGGTGGGTGGTGATGGTTAAGCATCAAAAAATAAAATTCCCTTTTTCTTTCTTTTTAACAGAGAAGGAAAATGAAGAGCTGCAGATTTAGAAGAGCGGGGAAGTAAAAGCAGGCAGGAGTTCAGAAAAATCTTAAGCAAGAGAACTGCTCTTCTTAGGCAAGGCAGGAAAAGCAACAGGAGAATGCACTTGGGGGGATGGCCAAGTGTGCCTGCCTCGTGATAAATTGAGATTTGTCAGGATTATGAGAGCTGAAACTGAGATTCAGGTAGGGTTTCATAGCTTCGAATGCCTTTTTCAGAAAGCTGCTGCCACTGCAATATTGGAAACTCCTCCCTCCTAAGCAACGTCTTGAAACACTGAGGACCCCAGCACATGGAAAAAACACGACAATCAAGCCAAACACCCCCTAACTTACAGGCCCTGGTGTGTAGCACACTCGCAATCCAGTACGGGGTGGTGGTTGTTTCACCCGAAACCTGCCAAGAAACAAAGTGAGCTAGCTTGTTGGTTGGGACTGACTGATCAGGAAGTAAGAAAATAGCAGAAACATAGAATCTTTTGCTTTTTTCATGATTGCCAAGATTTCTCTGCACCCCTGTATCATTTTGTGGAAGTCTTGCCGAACATGTTGGAGCAAGGAAACAAATATGGTGCTTCAAATAAATAAATATGCCAACCTGCAGAAATTCATCCCGATGTTCTTCAGGACTACTATGGTTTTGTAAGTGCAGCCCTCCTTGAGAACCCCAAATGACACCTTAGGTGGGATGAGAACAAAGCCTGACATTTGCTGTGAAGCTGCTGTAGCAGAGCATGTGTGAACTTTGCCAGAAACGGGATCTTCACCCTGCATGAATGAGAAGCACGGATTAGGGAGGCCAAACATACTCCTAATTTGAAGGAAAGCTGGCATGAGAAAAATGACCCATTATCAAGCAATCCTCCATTCACAGCAGTGAACTTGTACGCTTCGCAGTAGACTGGAGCTCTGTGCCCAGAACCCCTAACTCAGATGCCTAACACAACCAGCGTCAGACACTGATGGGCACCTGACAGCGCTGCCAGTGGTACTCTGCCCAGTGCCTACCAGGGCCCCTGCCTAGCACTGTTACCTCCCCAGAATCTCCAGAGGGCACAGATGCTTTGCTCCTGCAAGTTAATTACTTCTGTGGAAAGAATAGGGTGAGATATTAAGCAGTGGTGGTGGGCAGCAGAACTGATTATAGAAGCTATGCTGGCAATTGGTTTGGGTCTCTGGGCGATGGCCACCATCTTGGATTTTCCCAATATATGATGCCTGATGTAGCGTATTGCCTCTTAGGGAACCCATTATTTATTTAGTCACCAAAACGTGTAAACTGCTCAACTGTAATAAATCCTCTATAAGAGGTTTGCAAGAAATATGGTGGCCTTCACACATAAACAGAGCCAATGCCAGCTCTGCTCCCACCAGCTCTGCTGCCAGCAGCCCCTGGGACCAGCCCTAGTCCCTAACATTATATTCCAAGCAAAGAGGCAGTTTTTGTTGGGTAGAAATAACACAACTTGAATGTTTAAGCGGATGTACAATGGCTAACCTAGAGCTGATGGCCTGCCACGTGGAAATGCACGGAAACGTTCATAAGGCTGATTCATCCACACATACAGATGCAAAGGAAAAAGTCCAAACGTATTGACTTCAGCACAGGGAAACTCCTGCAAAATCAGCCCTTCAGTTTTGGGGTGAGTGGGGACCTAGAGGCTACAACAAATTCCCATCAACCACTCACACAGAGTGACCATCTATGAAGACAGGATGCACCCCAGGCACTTATCCTTCCAGCCTAGAGTTGTCAATAGCTTTCTGACATATCTTGCAGAGAGAAGTCTTTCCCAACCCGATTACCCAAGATCTTTTAATTGGAGATAGAGATAGCAGAGATCAAAACGCGTGAGCTGCCATTGAACTGTGCAGCCTCCCTCTGCTTCTGATTGGCTCTGGTATTTCTCATTGGCCAATGCAAGGCTGGAGGCAGTCCGCCATTTTTTAAGATGCTAAATGTAGTGCAATAGAGCCACTTTCATTTTGTCCCACCGTTTTCTTTGGTTAAATGGATTGTGCAGGTTTCTAAGCACCATTACATCAGTATATTAGTAGATGATGCATCTTAAGAAAAAAAGTGTTTTAAGACAGAAGTTATACTTCTACCGTTTGTATTCATGGTTAGGGTAGAAATGGTGGAAGATCAACTTTCTTACCTTTCGCCTGGGTACAGAGTGTGTCTTGTCTCTCTGTATGGACACAGGCAATTTCACCTTCTCTTTCCTTGGGGATCCTGCTGCATCCACCAGAAGAGACTGGAGTTTTGGCTCAAAGACAATCTCCAATCTACTCTCAGCCATTTCTGTTGAAAATGAAGAGAGTTCCAAGGCTGACTGCAGACTTTGCACAAGTCCAGATCTACAGTTCTTGTGCAATTAATTGAGAGCTATTCGTTTTTCTTTTCTGAAATGCATGCGCGGCATGCATCCAAATATCTGCTCAAATCCCAACGACCCTTTCTGGGAGGTGTCCCCTATCTTACGTGGTTTGTTTCGGGGCCAAACTAGATGTGGTATATCAGCAGACCCATTTGTTTAAACTAAGGTGTGGCCTGACCATGAATAAAGAAAGACACAATCACAAACAAAGGAAAGGATAGGTAAAGGGTAAAGGGACCCCTGACCATTAGGTCCAGTCGTGGCCGACTCTGGGGTTGCGGCGCTCATCTCGCTTTATTGGCCGAGGGAGCCAGCGTACAGCTTCCGAGTCATATGGCCAGCATGACTAAGCCGCTTGTGGAGAACCAGAGCAGCGCACGGAAACGCCGTTTACCTTCCCGCCAGAGGAAGCGCACTTTGACGTGCTTTTGAACTGCTAGGTGGGCAGGAGCAGGGACTGAGCAACGGGAGCTCACCCCATTGCGGGGATTCGAACCGCCGACCTTCTGATCGGCAAGCCCTAGGCTCAGTGGTTTAACCCACAGCGCCACCTGTGCCCCTTAAAAAGATAGGTACATGGGGCCAAATTTGTAGAACAAAAGGGGAACGTGGATTAGGGGAGCCTGTGGCTCTTGTGCAGCAACTGCTCACTTTCCTATAGCCTCTTGTTCGAGGTACATTTCTGCAAGCCAGTCTTACTTTTGGTACCTAAGGACAAAGTGTCTAAGACTCTAAGGGGATAAACTCAGGGAAGGTAAGACGTGGATGGGAGCAACAGTGTATCATCCCGCCATCCCTACACTCCTTAAACCAAACTTCCATCTCTTTTCCATGTGATTGGAACAGACATAGGTTTAAGCATGCTGATCTGCTTGCTGTAATACTTACTTGGACGTTAAAAGTGGATTAGCCATCTTGGGCTGCTTGCGGCTCTTTTTATTTGTTTTAGCTCAGAGTAACTTAAGTTTCACCCCCACCTTATTATTAGCTACTTAAGGTTGTCTCACTTCCCTACGTTTTCTCATATTCTTTTTCATCCCATCATCTTTCAAAGATGAAATGTGCTTTGAAAATTCAGGAGTATTCTATTTTTTCTGGGAACTGGAATACATTAAAAAACAACAACCCCTAAGCAAATCAATAAAACATAAAAAGAAAACGCTTGATCCAAAAGTAGCAGCAGTCCTAATTGCAGAAGGCATGACTGTTTTTTTATTTTGGAAGAAATATCCCTGAAACAACATGCTACAGGTAAGAATACTTGGTATTTATATAGCTCTCTTCCAGTGCAATCCTATGCCGCAGTTATGTCATTTTTTAAGAGCAATGCTGCTAGCCTGTAAACATTGGCTCCACAAATCGGCTTCTTCAAGTTTCTCCTTTGATACTTTTCCTGAACTATCCATTCTATGATACCAACAGGCTTTTGTAATTTAAGGACTGTGGGCAAATAGCAATACGTTTAGACTTAAAGGTTATATTCGTAAAAGGTAAACTAACAGTAGGTACCAAAATTGGGCATCTATCACCCTGTGAAGCATTGTACACGCTTTTGTGCTTCAAGGCCTAGTTTCAGAAATCTGTGCCGTTTCAATCTCAGAAATATAGAACACTTCAGAGGGTCTCAGAAAAGTTTCAGCGACAGATTCTTGGTAGCACTTCCCTCTGTATGGAATGCCCTCCCTGAATGTAGGCAGCCCTGTATAGGGAAGGTTTTAATGTTTGAGGGGCAGAGTACAAATAATAAAATGATGATTATAATTATGATTATGTGAGATGTTGTCTCCCTCCCTCATAATTAACATTCTGGAGGAATTTAAAGATGTTCCTGCTTGACCAGCTATTTCATGCCTCAAATCCATTATTCTTGGCACCCTTGAAATTAACTGTGAGGTGATTGTTTGAGATGTTTGTTTGTTTTGACGGCCCTGGGTTCCTTTGGGAAGAGTAAGTTAGAAATAAGTAAATAATGAGATATGTTTCTATTAGTAAATGGAGTACATATTATGAAGGCACGTCAAGTCTCCAGTGCTTTACCATCCAAAGGAAACTAGCACTAAGTGCTGTCTCTAGTTTTCAACTTTGGCTCCTCCCTAAGGCAAAGGTAAAGGGACCCCTGACCATTAGGTCCAGTCGTGGCCAACTCTGGGGTTGCGGCGCTCATCTTGCTTTATTGGCCGAGGGAGCCGGCGTACAGCTTCCAGGTCATGTGGCCAGCAGGACTAAGCCACTTCTGGCGAACCAGAGCAGCGCACGGAAACGCCGTTTACCTTCCCGCCAGAGTGGTACCTATTTATCTACTTGCACTTTGAACTGCTAGGTTCAAAACCCACAGCGCCACCCGCGTCCCTTTGGCTCATCCCTAGGGGTAGTCAAATATCACGAAGGTCTGCTCATCTATCAGTGGGCCAGGATGCAACCTGCCAGTTCTGAACTGCTGACAAAACTTTTATTTGTTGCCACGTCTAATTTATTACTTCCTTTTCCAAGTGACCTGCTGAAATGCTTTACCTGTTGTGGAGAACTCTGGGTAAACTTCAGCACAGATTACAGAATAACCTGATGAATTAGTGAGCGTACCACCCCCGCCCCAAGTCTTGCTTCTGTCTGACAGCTCCAGCGTTCCTAGAGAAATATAATAGCAACCTTGACAAGCTAATAGTTACATTGACAAATTAACAATACTACAAACTTAGGGCAAAATACCCGGCCTCCCGAATCCTGAGCATTTCCCGTTGAAGTTAATGAGAGCTGCACAATAGCATGGCTTTTGAATAGCACTTGCTCATTTCAATAGGACACATGCGAGAGAAGTTCTTGGCAATTTTGCCATTTCTTTATATCTATATGTTGCTTAAGGCCAAAATAGGCTTCTAAGCAGTTTTCAAATATAAAAACCAATTGCACAAGTGTTAAAATATAAAAAATCATAACTAAAATAAATAATAAATTAGTTACAGTTATTAATTTAATTAAATGTTAATAACTAATTTAATTATATGAAAATACACAATAAGGCAATTTGATCCAAACATTAAAACATACATAGTTAAATTATGCAATAAAACAATTCCATTAACATTAGCACACAAATTAAAACAAGACACTCGGTTCCAGAGACCAAGGGACGACCTGTGTAGTAAGTATGGCTTCAAAAGCTGGCAGGCTACCAATACTGATGGATTCTCTCATATTTCATAACACTGGTGCCATGAATAGCCAAGCCAACCATGTTCAGGAAAGGGTCCAGCTGCTACAGCTGCCAAAGCTGGAGACAGGTGGTTCCAAGAGCACCCCTAAGCTGTGCATAAAACAATGCCTGGTTTAGAGGAAGTGGACAGAAAGATCTCTACAACAGTTTCATATAGAGGTTAAAGAGCACTGGGGATAAGGTAGCACCATGTGTCACCCTACAAACTGAGTTGCTAGGTAACTAATAAAAATAAAGACTTTTTTTCTTGATTTCCCCCTCTAAAAACTAGGTGCGCCTTATGGTCCGGTGCGCCTTATGGAGTGAAAAATACGGTATGTGCCCTGTTGTGCTCTATAGTAGTCCACAAGGAGCATGAGAAAATGCTGTGCAACTTGCAGACACTGCCACCATGTCCAACTATGGAGGATGTAAGGGCAAATGGGGACCCAGCACTCACAAATTCAAGAGAGGGTCATTTAGTGTTGCAGCGTTACCTAGATTGCTTTCACCCGATTCTGTAATTGTATCCAGCAATGGTCCCTTCTTTCCTTTCTTTGAGAATGGAGGGAGCTTTTTTGAAAGACTTTCAACATCAGGAAGCTTTAAAGAAAAAACAGAGGAGGAAATTAACTTTCTAACAAAAACGGTCAAAATACGAGTAACAAATTTATGTCCACTAGTGCCGTACAGTGGTGCCTTGCAAGACGAAAATAATTCGTTCCGCGAGTCGCTTAGTCTTGCGATTTTTTCGTCTTGCGGAGCGCGGATTCCCCAGGTATTAACGGTTTTACGAAAAAGGAAGCAAACTCGCAAGACGTTTTTGTCTTGCAAAGCAAGCCCATAGGGAAATTCGTCTTGCGAAGCACCTCGAAAAACAGAAAACCCTTTCGTCTAGCAAGTTTTTCATCTTGCGAGGCATTCGTCTTGCGGGGCACCACTGTACACACAATTCCATAAGTCTGAGAAGTGAGAAGGGCAAAGTTATTAGGAGCAGGTTGTCAGCAGCCCAGTACAGTGTAAATGAGGTGTTTGTATTAGCCCAACTCTGCTAAACTTTCACAGCCCACTTACCTCCTTATTCAGAAATTCCATGCCAAATTCTGAACTGAAATAGGGAGGGATGACTTTGTTCCTTATCTTCATAAGACACTCCTTTCCATCCTCAATTTCCTGCCTAATAGGAAGGAAAAGAAGAAATCCACAACACTATGACGATTTTACTGTTTTATATTTATGACTGTTTTATAACCAGGAATTATGGATTGCCCAGAGTTAAGCCTAGAACGTTTAAAAGTGAAAAACTGGGCAAATTTGCCCCACCAGGACAGGAGAAAAACCACCCCTCCTTTCTTTCTTTGTCGAGAGAAAATGGAGTACACCTCCGGGGTGAAGTCAAAGGGCTGCATTAGCAGCACCAAAGTGACCTCCCCGGGGTGCAAGCCTGGGCAGTGTGTCTGGAGGTCCTGGGCTGCCCAGACAAGAAGACCCCACTCTTGGCCTCATGCATGTGGTCCAAAGGAAAGCAGGGCGATACTGTATTGGCCCAAATATAAGCTGCACCTGAATATACCGTATTTTTCGGCCCATTAGACACACTTTTTTCCTCTTAAAAAGGGTAAATGTGAGTGCGTCTTATGGAGCGAATGGCGCTGTGCAGAGAGGTAGAGCTGCACAGCGCCCCTTCAGCGAAGCGGGAGGAGTAACGGAGCCCCTTCTGTTCCTCCTCCCACTTCGCTGAAGGGGCGCTGCGCAGTTCTCCCTCTCTGCGCAGCACCTGTCCTGCAAAGCCGGAGGAGGAAGAGAAGGGACTCCTTCTGTTCCTTCTCCAGCTTCAATGAAGGGGCACTGCACAGTTCTCCCTCTCAGAGAGGGAGAACTGCACAGCGCCCCTTCAGCGATGCGCCTGTCCTGGCTTCTGCCTTAGCCCTGCGCAGCCTCTCAGGGCAGGGGGAACCTTCATCCCGCTGTCCTGAAGAGGCTTGGCGCCATTATCCCAGAAGCCAGAACAGCCACACGGTATCCCAGAAGCCAGGTCCCTCTTGCTGTTCTGGCTTCTGGGATTCAGAATAATTTTTTCTTGTTTTCCTCCTCCCAAAACTTATGGTCTGGTGCATCTTTTGGAGCGAAAAATATGATTAAGCCACAGCTTTAAAACAGAAGGGGGGAAAAGAAAAAAATACCTGAATATAAGCCACTCCCTTCCTCGCTGCTCCAGGCTGCATAATGGGGGGGGGGGCGCTGCACTGCCAGCGGCCTTTCCCCTTCCTTGCTTTCTTCCTTCCTGTCCTTGGGGGAGAACTACGCTCTTGGTGCTGTTTGCCCAGCGCTCCTGGCTGCATACCGTAAGGTCATGAATATAAGCCACACTTTAACTTTTCATGGTCAGAATGGGGGGAGGGGAGTGTGGCTTATATTCGGGCCAATACGGTATATTTGGGACCAGCGTGGCAGCAGGAGTTGCCGGAAGGAGGCATACAAGGTTTGATCCAACCACCTTAGGGACTTGTCGGATTTGTGTAGGGTTTATTCCTTAGCCCTCTCTTCTCCCGAAGATGTCCCGCAAGGCAGCAGGGGTTTCCAAAATCTACAGACTCAACCACATTCTTTCACCCCAGCTTCCACTTAGGAACTTCTGGATCCTACCCTTAAAGAAGCAGCACTGTTACCTGGTCTGCGCAAGCTTGACCTGCCAGAAAGATACATCCCGTGCCTCTTCCTGGCTGTATGAGAAGAAATGAAGAAGTTCACAAAATATTATTTTTGAAATATGACACTGACATCTTAAGCAAAGAAATAATACAATATATGAAATCTTTTAACAGCTTTACCTTCACTTATAAAGATTCCTGCAGCTGGCAACTGGCCTGTAATAATGCCTGTGAGTAAATAATTCACTCCCAATAGCCCCAGGAGCACTTTTTTACTTTAACATAAAACACACATCATCAGAGCCTGTGATTTAGGGCCTAGCTAGGGAAGACGACAGAATCTGTGACAACAATTATGTTAGCATAATTGTCTAGCAGTCCAGATCAGGCTAATTATAACAACACACACCTTACAGGTAATGAGTGAGTCATGGCTGTGCATTTATGACAACATCTTATTATACTGAACTCTTACCGGAGCCTCTGCCAATATTCTTCTGTTTTCTTTGCAAGCGACTCCCTTGATGGATGGTGTGAGTGTGAAGCCACTGTCTGCTCATATATTTCAGCAATATGAGCTGTAAAGTCACAAGAGAAAGCGATGTAGCAACATGTTCTCAATCTGTTCTGATATTCACATACCTGTGTTATCTTCTGTTCTGCTGCTATCACCTGATTTTATACAGGTCTGTCTTCTGCTTGATTGTCCACCAATGCAGAAATATACTATATATGCATTTTTATGTATTTCATAGAGCACAATTTATGTACATGCATATTTCAGCCGTCAGTAGATACTTGCGAATTAATTACTTCCCCTGTGTTTTTGTTTTCAAAGTTAAGAAATTTCCACAGGGGTAACTATTAATCTTTTGCAGCAAGAACACCAAAGAGCTTTGTGGCAGGAGAACTTATTTTTCTGATTGTGAGCTGCAGAACCACTGTTTATGAGGAGAATTGTAAATGAGAGACCTTTAAAATGGTGGCACCTCTCCATGCATGGTCTATAAGAAGGAGGGAGGAAGGGGTTGGTGGATGAGAAGCTTTACACCCACCAACCATTTTCACTGGCAATTCTCATCCCCAGCAGTTCTTTAACAGATATTACTTAAGCACCAGCAACAGGATTTCCCTACTGGTCCCAAAATGTAATTATAAAAATAAAAAGCTAACACAGAATATTTCTGGCAGATGCAGAGAAATATTGCACACAAGACTCACTAGTGATTTTAAAAGAGCAAAGCACGTTTTCTCACTCTTACCTCTGCTGCCTAGATCTTCTGAAGGTTCTTCAAGGTTAGGGAAAGACTGCAATGAAGAAACATAGCTTGGAGTTGTGTAGTTCTAAATACGTATTTTCCATGGCATTTCAGCCACACCAAATATTTAACAAACAGCTATTATGGGGCTTACAGCCACCAAAGGCATTGGTGATACAGTGGCGTGTGTCATTCCTGCTGTCAATATGTGTGTCTGGAAGAAGATGACTATTTTGAGAGACAGGGATAGAAATATGAGGAAGATTTCCACTGCAGCACATTGCTCCTCTGCAGTCTAAAAATTAAACAGCAGACAGACCCATTATATGGATACGTATAATTACCGCTTCTGTACTTTTTACTTTTTTCTGACCTGCAAGCAAGGTTTAGACTTATTACAAGTTATTGTAAGTTTAAGTGAAGTCTGCTGCAACTGGTTTTCTTATGGACTGGGCCAATCCTGAATGTACTGGATGTGTGACCATCATGCTCATTTGCCTTCAGTAGCCGTAAAGCTCTGCTGGATGAAATACAATTGCCTCTGTTTTTTGCAACGTGTTTAAGTTTTTACTCTGCTAACCAGACATTGGAATCTGCTCTGGATCAATATTGTATAGAATTTCAATGACAGTGGCACCAAGCCAGCTGGATCTAATAGAGACATTTAGCCTAGATGCTGGTGTTGCAGAAAAGATGTTTGTATCATACTCTGCCCTCCTTCTACCCTGTCCATTTCTGTTCCTTAGCTATCTCTCTACAACAGTTACCGCATTTTTCCGTGTATAACACACCCCTGTGTATAACACGCCCCTTATTTTGGGGGATTCAAATTTAAGAAAATGTAGGTGGGGGTTTCCAGAGTTGTTGACCTAAAAAAAAATCACCTGACAGACCAACGATGGCAATCATACATGTCACCGAAGCCACCAATTGTCTGCCCGCTCACTGCCATTCGCCAGCACAACAGCTGCAACAGCAGCCAATCTGTAGCAGCTCTTGTTGCAGCCACCAATCGATTGCCCTTCGGCAGATAACAATCTCCTGCTCGTGGCAGCAACCGCTCCCCTGCCCCACCTATTAACTGCCCATGTATAAGACAACCCCACTTTTTTTACGTTGAAGGTAAAGGGACCCCTGACCATTAGGTCCAGTTGTGACCGACTCTGGGGTTGCGGCGCTCATCTTGCTTTATTGGCCGAGGGAGCCAGCGTACAGCTTCCGGGTCATGGGGCCAGCAGGACTAAGCCGCTTCTGGCGAACCAGAGCAGTGCACGGAAACGCCGTTTATCTTCCCACCGGAGTGGTACCTATTTATCTACTTGCACTTGGACGTGCTTTTGAACTGCTAGGTTGGCAGGAGCAGGGACCGAGCAACGGGCGCTCACCCCGTCATTGCGGGGATTCAAACCGCCGACCTTCTGATCAGCAAGTCCTAGGCTCTGTGGTTTAACCCACAGGGCCACCCGCGTCCCTTTTTTTACATTATTTTCTAATAAAACAATCTTGTGTTATACACTGAAAAGTATGGATGCCTTTGTAGTGCCCAGCTGCTGTTAATGTCTCCCATCATCTTCATTTCCCTTTCCTTTTGTCGGCTGCAAGAGTGAGGGCATGGAAAGGAATCTCTGTCACCTGTCACCAAACACCTACTCTTTCACTCCATCCCCACAAAGAAACACCCATACACCTTTGCAGCTTAGTCTTTAAAGCTCTTTTCTTCAATTCCTCTGCTCTGCAACCATGCTTTTTAATTTTTTATTTCTCCAACCAGCAATCAGATGTTGCCATGAATTTATGCCTTGAGCTCGGCAAGCATCACCTCCTACTTTGGAGCCATTTCCTGGTGAGGGAGCAGGGAATGAAAAGCTGCTTTTGCTAAGGCACACTTAGATAGTGCCACCTGTTACTTGCAATGGCTGTCAGGAACAGAATCTCATTTTGACCGCTCCGCCATTTACTCAACACCCACTCTTCTGTTTCTGTATTTTATTTCTGTGCCTTGCTATCAAAGAAAACAGTTCAAAGAAGTTCCATTTAAGTTTCTGATTCCAGCTGCAGCTGTGAACAGAGTGAAACTGGGCAGAAAAAAGGTTCCTGTTACGAGACAATTTAGTGAATGAAGTGCAAACCCAGAGTTTTCTGGTTCAGAAGTAATGGTTAACAATGGGTCACTACAAAGGGAAGAAATAGGAGAGTGTAAGGGAAGGAGAAAACAGACCCCAAGGTTTGGGGAAATGCAGAACTGAGCCACTGTTGTAATGAAGGCAGTGTCACTCTCCCTTATAAAGGGAATTTAAGGGAACCTGAATCCAAGGGAACAATGAAACATGCAGTCCTTACCATAACTAGCTTGAGAAGGTCAGCAGCATTTTCCTTCTCTTCTTCCATTCGTGGATCTTTAATAGACATCTCTTCCATTTCTTCTTCTTCCTTCATGATTTTTTCAATGTACTCCTTAAAAACAGGGCAGTGGAGAAGAAACAGGAAAAATAAACTTTCTATTAAAAAAAGTTCCTTAGAGTAAGCTGTGGTGAAAGTGAAAACTAACAGGTGGTTCTGTGTATGCATTTTAAAACTTTTGTCAAATTACATTACAACCATTTTATTTTTTTTGTAGAAATCAGACCTATGTGAGCCAAATGGTGGGTTTTGAGAGTTGCTTCAAGTGTGGCGCTGGGTACCTTTAATTTCCAGTTCCTTCACACTTCTATATTGCCTGAAATAAAATTTCACAGGAAATGTGTATGCTCCTTCTACATTGATATGGAAAGATTTTGCATCCCCCAGGGGAGGGAGACAGACAAAATCTATTTTGTAAGTTATAGAAATACAGATAAACAGAATGAGGTGCTTCTGCTACCTGTGTACTCCACAGTATTTCTGTTTAAATCTGTTCTGAGACAGTTACTGGTATGGAACACACATAACAATCCATTCACACAAAGTCATTTGAGTATGATTCTTTTCAGTTTGGTGTTGCCCCACACACAAGAAACTTCAAACATCTGAAATAAATTAAAGTGAAAAAGCACATTTGATGTGACTAAAATGCTTCTGGGACTGGTTCAAAGCTATCTGACTGCGGAGCTCCCTACGTATATCAAAATGCTTCTCTCCTTTCGTAGATTGTGGCAGGTTCAGTGGTAAATCTACAGAAGCTTCCAGGTTCAGTCCCCAGCATCACTCGTTAGATCAGCAACCTGATGGCAGCACCCAGAAGAGCCACTGAGAATCAGTTCAAAGAGAACTGGACTAGATGGGCAACAGCTCTAGCCTGGTATAAGGCAGCTTACAATATGGCAACTTTGCACTGGGCCAGATGAGCCTTCAAACTGCAGTACATTATGATGAAATAAACTGCCGTTTGTTTGATACACCAAACATTTCATGAAGGAAAATAGAAGGAAAAGCAAAATAGAAAAAAGGGGGAAATGGGGGTGGGGGTGGACAAAAAGAACCACATTAAAGGTAAAGGTAGAGGGACCCCTGACCATTAGGTCCAGTCGTGGCCGACTCTGGGGTTGCGGCGCTCATTTTGCTTTATTAGCCGAGGGAGCCGGCGTACAGCTTCCGGGTCATGTGGCCAGCATGACTAAGTCACTTCTGGCGAACCAGAGCAGCGCACGGAAACGCCGTTTACCTTCCCGCTGGAGCGGTACCTATTTATCTACTTGCACTTTGACGTGCTTTCGAACTGCATTCCCACCCACATATTCATTAGTTTATTACAGTCATCACCATCATCACAACTTGTAACACTAGTGACATATTTAAATGGCTGAACTGCACTATCTTCACACTGGCCCACATGCCAGGAAGTTTCTTCCACACTTTGATCCTTGGAATATAGCCTTATGAGGCTTTGCCCTCGGGTGGGAAAAATATTGCGCCCGGGAAAGGGAAGTGGGAGTCAACAGTTACAGATAGGTAGCCGTCAACAGACACTCAATGAATAGTTTCGGAGAAAAGGCTTTTATTTCTACCATCCATGAACTGGTAGAAGGAGCAAATGTGATAGTTCACAAAAAGCATGCACGGGTTCACAGTCATGTGCACAGAGTTTATATACCCATTCCAGTTCCCTCCCCCTTTCTCCTCCTTTTCCCAGGAGTCCTGCCCCATGAGTTCCCCTGAGCATGAACAGAAAGCTGTCTTGGGACTATTGGACTCTTGGCACCTTTCCCACGAAAGGGGGGGGGGTGAGAAGCCTTGCATGTCCAAGATGTTGCAACTAGAATGAGATAAGATTCGTTTCTCAGGCCTGAGTATTCTTGGCAATGACAGAGCCTAATCATTAGCCTTTAAAAGTAACATTTTGCCTTGCAACAGCAGAGCAAATGAGCAGATGCTTAGCTGCTGAGAAAATGATTTTGAGAAGCTTTGAGCCTGCTTGGGGGGGGGGGGTGACTTCGGGCCTAGATGGGGTCACCTGTCCTTCATTCCTTCAGGAAGGCGTGAAATGACCAGTTTCACAAGTGCTTCTTTGTGTACAGGACTCTGTACTGTCAGATGAAGATGACATTTATATATGGCTGACCTGTGTGCTGAACCAACGAACTGAAAGTGACAGCCTTCTCAGTGCTGAGCCTTTGGTGTTTGTTTGATACACCAAACATTTCATGAAGGAAAACAGAAGGAAAAGCAAAATTCTGATTGCCTACTCAGAAGAAGAAGAAGAAGAAGAGTTTGGATTTGATATCCCGCCTTTCACTCCCTTTAAGGAGTCTCAAAGCGGCTAACATTCTCCTTTCCCTTCCTCCCCCACAACAAACACTCTGTGAGGTGAGTGGGGCTGAGAGACTTCACAGAAGTGTGACTGGCCCAAGGTCACCCAGCAGCTGCATGTGGAGGAGCGGAGACGCGAACCCGGTTCCCCAGATTAGGAGACTACCGCTCTTAACCACTACACCACACTGGCTCCCTCAGAGTGACCACTGGATCGTTGGGGGGAAAGGAACATAAAGGGCTTTGTTTTCCATATGAACCTTGATTAAACGAGAGGTCTTCCTGAGCTCTGGTGCAGTACTGTAGTCTTAGTTCTTTTCTTCTGGGTCATTCATCAAGCCTGCCTCCTGGTTTGCCATCTGATCCTGCCTGGATTTTCAGTCCTGACTCCTGACTTGTTCTTTAATTCTGCTTCCTGATTTGCCTTCTAATCTTGACTTGCTCATTGGTTCTAACCCATTAAGTAGAACTTCTGGGAATTTCTTGGACATCATTTAAAGAAGGAAGGGTGAGTCCTTTAATTCAAGCTTCTCTGAGCATTCAGGTTTTTTTAGATGTACTATTGAAAGCTTAACAGATCAGCTGCTGGTTTGCTTCACTAGATCTTCACAGGGTTTGCCTTACCTTCACAGAAAGCTGCAATTTCTGCCTGAGCTCATCAGTGACTGGTGAATACTGGATCAACCGGCGGATTTGGAGTACGTTTGGACATTTCTGTATAGGTGCAGGAGAACCTGCTAACTGCTTGAATTCTATGCACAGGCCTTTCCAAGCATTCATTCCAAATGGAGGGCCTGGAGTCTTTCTCTGAATCCAAACGACAAAGAGAAAATCAAGATTTTACTTGTCATGCATTTTAGTGGGACTTTCTTCTAGGCAATGTCTTCTGGATCAACCTATCAGAAAATCTGCTTTCAGCCAGTTGCATCAGAAAGCTTGCTATCATATAACACCTGTCCTGGAAGACCTACATTGGCTCCCAGTACGTTTCCAACCACTATTCAAAGTGTTGGTGCTGACCTTTAAAGCCCTAAACGGCCTCAGTCCAGTATTCCTGAAGGAGCATCTCCACCCCCATCGTTCTACCCGGACACTGAGGTCCAGCTCCGAGGGCCTTCTGGAGGTTCCCTCGCTGCGAGATGCCAAGTTACAGGGAACCAGGCAGAGGGCCTTCTCGGTAGTGGCGCCCACCCTGTGGAATGCCATCCCATCAGATACTCTGTTTAATATTCTGTTGGAAGCTGCCCAGAGTGGCTGGGGAAATCCAGCCACATGGGTGGGGTATAAATTATTTTTCTTCTTCATTAATTTATCATCATCATCATCATGATATGATATGAACTATGTATTAGGGTAAAGGTAAAGGTACCCCTGCCCGTACGGGCAAGTCTTGACAGACTCTGGAGTTGGTGCGCCCATCTCACTCAAGAGGCCGGGGGCCAGCGCTGTCCGGAGACACTTCCGGGTCACGTGGCCAGCGTGACAAAGCTGCATCTGGCGAGCCAGCGCAGCACACGGAAACGCCGTTTACCTTCCCGCCAGTAAGTGGTCCCTTTCGATCGGCAAGCCCTAGGCGCTGAGGCTTTTATCCACAGCGCCACCCGCGTCCCTGTGTTTTATGTTTTAGTGTAATAAACATATTAGGGTAATAAACATAAAAGCCTGAATGATTATTGCTTTTGAACCTTGGATTATGTTGCTATTTATAATCATATGCCTCTCCTCATATGAAGCAGCCCAGACTCTGTGGTCATCATCTGAGGGCTCCCACAAGGAGTCTGCAGGATGGCAACACGATGGTTCCCCATTTGGAAAATGCTCTCCCCAGGGAGGCACCTTTGAGACATATCTTTAGGAGCCAGACAAAAACATTCCTCTCTCCTCAGGCCATTGGCTAATTCAACCATCTACTGTTACCATCTTATGCGTGTTTGTGTTTTTATATTGTAAACTGCCCTGTGATCCTTAGATGATAGTCAGAAGGGCCGCATTTAGGTTTGATCAGGCCCTAAGCTACTGAAGGTAATGGGGCCCTTTATATGTCCAGCTGTCCTTTGTCAACAACAAATTGTCACTGCTTTTTGTGTTGAATATATGCTATATGGTAATTTATGGACCTCATAGGTATCTAAAGCCATTTGCACACGTTGCCATGCAACCAGTCCATGCAGAATGTAGGCACCCTATATATAGAAATGAGCAAACTCATTTATTTTAGGGAGAAGGGGAGCAGGCAGGGCCCATTACTTACATCATAGGAGCCTACAAAGCACAAAACACTGTTGCTGTATGTAGGTTTTTATCTTATATTTTGGAAATGCACATCCAGGTTTTTTCCCTTTAATTTTTTTGGCCCCCCCCCCCCAAAGAGAGTGGGGCCCTAAGCTATAGCTTGTGTAGCTTATACGTAAATCCGGCACTGATGGTCAGTACAGAAATTTAATAAATAAACAAAGTAATAAAATAATAAGCCCATTAAATAAGTCAATGAAGTTAGAAATAGATTCTGATTTCTCCCAGAAGATCCTTCAGAGATGTAGCAGGAGCCGATTTTTACATGCCTAAATCGACATATTAAAATGAGGATGTTTTCTGGATCACAAACGTTTTAATTAATCTACATCTCTTTTCTTCTCTCCCCACGTCCCAAAGGATTGAGGGGAAATTACCTTAATGAAACAAAGTCCAAACTCTACTAAAAGGCCAAAATTATATAAGGGACAGCATACGGGAGCTGAAAATCTGAGGAAAGCTGTTACAGTGACATCACCAGCACACCCTCCTAGTCATTTGCTTGGCTGGTAGAAGCGGATACGTTTGCATAGACTTTTGTGTCTAGCCAGACAGGCAGCTGCATCAATGACAGGAGGAGAAACAGTACAGTGGTACCTCTGGTTACGAACTTAATTCGTTCTGGAAGTATGTTCTTAACCTGAAACTGTTCTTAATCTGAAGTACCACTTTAGCTAATGGGGCCTCCTGCTGCTGCCACGCCGCCGGAGCACGATTTCCGTTCTCATCCTGAAGCAAAGTTCTTAACCCGAGGTACTATTTCTGGGTTAGCGGAGTCTGTAACCTGAAGTGTATGTAACCCAAGGTACCACTGTAACTATCTAGGCTTCTATGTTCTTTATCAACACAACAAAGCATTGCACTATTTTGGCAATATGCTACCTATCTCTTCAGTAACTAAATGTAACTAACCTGAATTTGGAATGGCTAATTTCCTCCTGGAATGTTTTATGTCAAGTTGCACATTTTTTAAAAAAAGTTCTGCGACACAGAGCCTGAACAAGGTCTTCCACCACGCGGTTTTTTTTCTCATCCTGAGATAAAGTTCTTAACCCGAGGTACTACTTCCGGGTTAGCAGAGTCTGAAACCCGAAGTGTTTGTAACCCGAGGTACCACTGTACGTGGATCCAGTCCTCAATAAATCACTGTGAATTCTTCAGATGAACATTTTTTTAAAAATTGGCCTGCCAGATGAGTGCAGTCATATCACAATCAAGTACTGAAGGAAGCAATTCTGAACGCTGCATACCTCAACTGGAGGGAAATCTTCCCAGGCCCTTGACTGGAGATTATAAGGGATGATAGTGGATGAATCTCTCTTCATCACCCATCGAGACGCTTCACTCAAAGGGCGAAGTACGGTAATGCTTAGGATTCCTGGTTTGAAAGACAAATAGAAAACCCAGAGAACATCACTAGTCATTCTATCTCTGAAAAGATTCAGGTAGGTAGTCATTTCATTTTGTTTTTAGATATTTGTAAGCTGTCCAGAGTAGCTGGGGAAACCCAGCCAGATCGGCGGGGTATAAATAATAAAATTATTATTATTATTACAACAATGATGTAAGTCTAGACAAAAAACCCGCAAGATCGCAAGAAATGGCTGTGATGAAGAGTTTTGCTTTGCCACATTCACAATAAGAAATAGATGATACACCTGGGGAAAGTAGACTTTTCCAAGAACAGAATGTTGTTCTTTGAATGTCTGAAATTGTGTGGTAGGATGTGCCCCCCCTCCAAAAAGCCAACTGATCGCGGGGAAATTGTTATGTATAGTAATTTAATTCACTGAAATTGTAAATGCTTGCATGTGTTACTATGTGGTTAAATTTGATTGGTTGGTAACTGAATTTTAGAGAGTTCTCCAGTAGTTTTCATGTGGTTGGCTAACACTGGTCACATGGGAGGTACTTAGCGAAAAGTGAGGTTACAGGGAACCAGGTTGAGGGACTTCTCGGTAGTGTGGATGTCATCAGATGCCATCCCTGTGGATGTCATCAGATGTCAAGGAAATAAACAACTATCTGGGCTTTTAGAAGACATCTGAAAGCAATCCTGTTAAGGGAAGTTTTTTATGTTTGATGTTTTATCATGTTTTTAATATTCAGTTGGGAACTGCCCAGAGTGGCTGTGGAAACCCAGCCAGATAGGCAGGGTATAAATATTAAATTTATCATCATCGTCGTCGTCGTCGTCATCAAAACAAGACTGATCTGAATGGAGGATTGTGCTCCTACCTGGGCATTCTTGTATTGGCTCTTGTATAACTGCCGTAACTGGATCACCATATGCATCGGTCAGGTATGCCTCTGCATCCCTGGTACGGAGGAGTTCAGTCCCTGAGCCGTCAGCATACACAATGAAGAATCTAAATCATCAACCCCACACATCTGGTCAGCTCAAGTTCAAGCAAAGTATATAACGAACAAAACCAGAACAGCAGAAGAATGAATGAAAAGTCCAAACTGGGCTACTATAAATTGCCCTCCATGCAAAATTGACTCAGTCACTTCATATGCATTGCTTTTAAAAAACCTTGGATCATCACAATGTAGAACAACGAAGGAGGGGCAGATATGGCACAACAAATGAGGTGAGAAATAAAAGAGAACCAAGGAAACATCAAGCAATAGTTAAAATCGTTGGCTCAGGTTGCATATATGTGTAAATAGGCCATTTATCCGAAAGACCACAAAAATGCACTGGTTAAAATCTGGCAGCTGGCCCTATAAACGACATAATGGACAACATTTATTGATTTCATACCTGGGTGCATGTTCCCCATATACGACTGGCAATTTAATTTCTGTGATCTCCGCTTCCTTTCCATCAGCATCAATATTAGCAATGAATTCAGAGGTGGTGCCATCAGCCATGACCTGCAATAAAAAGCAAAGTCACTTGGCCGTAACTATTGTTCTGGGCACTCACATCTTTGGCATTATGTATACAGAGGTTATTTCCACCTGAATCTGTAGGGAGGAACTACCTATTCCATTGGATTCAAGTCTCGTCTCTTCCTTGGAAGCCTCACCTGTTACAATCATCCATTTAAATTTAAAGGGATGGGATCATTTAACGAAAAGAAGACTAGGTTGAAGGGCAATGACGGCATTTTTCAAACACTTCCATAATGCTTTAAGCCCCAGCCCCATCACCCCTTGGGTGATATTTTGGGGTGGTCTTCAAACGGGGGCAAAAGTGTTCAACTGAGACCACTTGCACAAAACCAATGTAGAGAGAAAAGAAGAAAGAAAGAAAGAATGAAAGAAAGAGAGAAAGAGAGAAAGAGAGAAAGAGAGAGAGGCGGGGGACATCTGCTGAACATATGTTTTCATGAACATTTTGCTCAACTCTGCTTTAAAGCCTCTAATTGCTTCATTTGAAGCGGTGATATCATTCTCATCTTTCTCTCACTTTCGCCAGATAATCTGGCATGGCTTATTATTATTAAAAGGTAAAGGGACCCCTGACCATTAGGTCCAGTCATGGCCAACTCTGGGGTTGCGGCGCTGATCTCACTTTATTGACTGAGCGTACAGCTTCCGGGTCATGCGGCCAACATGACTGAGCCGCTTATGGCGAACCAGAGCAGTGCATGGAAACGCCGCTTACCTTCCCGCCGGAGCAGTACCTATTTATCTACTTGCACTTTGACGTGCTTTCAAACTGCTAGGTAGGCAGAAGCAGGGACTGAGTAATGGGAGCTCACCCCGTCGTGGGGATTTGAACCGCCGACCTTCCAATCGGCAAGCCCAAGAGGCTCAGTGGTTTATACCACAGCGCCACTGGCATGGCTTATACAGGAGCCCTAAAAAAGAGGTATAAAATGCAAACAGAGAGGGAGGAGAGCGGACCTCACGGTGCATTCCCAGGAGACCTTCTCCTTCCCCAAATGTCCCTAGCTAACTGTGGTGTAATGTGTGTGTCTACACACTTCTGCCTGATCAGCCTGTTCCCGGAGTTGCGTGTTCCATTACACGTGGCACCAAAACCAACATGATTCAAGCATCTCCCCAAGAGGACTCCCCTCTTGTTCTAATGCCACCCTTCTCACATAACCACTTCACTGTGGCTCCTTGCCATAGGCCAAGTCAGTGTTATGGCCAACGCTGCCTTTGGTAACAGAGATGCAGGCATCAAATCTCAGCTCAACCATGAAGCCCCCTGTGTAAACCTAAGACTAGTCACTGGCAGCATAACAGGAATTATTGTGAGGATAGCATGGGGGGAAGGTCAGGTAAAATTAACATGAATGCTTTCCTAGAACAAAGGGATAGAAGGAACAAAAATTTAAGAAATTAAAAACATACAAATTCTCTTTACTAGTGCATATAATCCCACATATCTAGAAGAAATACATAAATACTGTACATAAACCACAGAACGTCGCAAAATCTAAAGTGCTTGTTTTCTCAAGATCTCGGGAGCCTCATAGGTGGGAGATCAGTGGAAACCAGTTGGAATAGGTTAAAAACTTTAAATACCTAGGTCATGGGTAGGCAAACTAAGGGCCGGGGGCCGGATCTGGCCCAATCACCTTCTCATTCCGGCCCACGGATGATCTGGGAATCAGCATGTTTTTACATGAGTAGAATGTGTCCTTTTATTTAAAATGCATCTCTAGGTTATTTGTGGGGCACAGGAATTCGTTCATCCCCTGCAAAAAATATAGTCCAGCCCCCCACAAGGTCTAAGGGACAGTGGACCGGCCCCCTGCTGAAAAAGTCTGCTGACCCCTGACCTAGGTGTCCACTTCTAATATAACACTTCCTGGAAATACCATTGTAAGCTTGCACTTAATGGAGTGGATACTCTAGCTCTGGCTATCACCCGTTTCTTCTTTAACAGAGGGAATCTGTTCATGCCAGCTGCACTTCTTATCTGCTCAACAATTGTAGTAATGACGTTGTGGAGAATGTGGCAAGATTTTTGGGTGACGCCATAAAATGACATCACCATAGGTCCTAAGAGCCATCTTTGTACCTCATGATGCCTGGACGGTTTTATCCTAAAGTATCTCCAACTATGTTTCGTTAACTGTGTTGTGTTCTGATCCATGTGTACAATGCACTTTTTAAAATGCCAGTAAAGCAGATTGGTTTAAAAACAAACAAACACACAAACATAAACCATAGTTGACACTGACCAGTATTTCTGGCTTTGAACAAAGTGCAAAGTTAGTTGAAAAGAGAAGCAAGTGCTTCCAATGTTCAACTTCTCAGAGTCATGTCAGAAGAGCAGCTGGGAAGCACACTGGCTGAAGGCTCTTTAAATTTATCTTAATAAATTAAAAGCCAAATGATTGACTATATATATTTTAAATAATTACAACCCAATTTAAAAGCAAACCTCGTAAAACAAATCCACACAATGAACTGCAGAACAAACTGTAGTATTTTACCTTAAAAATGTTTCCTGCCTGGTCTGTCACCTCACAGGCAATACTGGAGTTGTGTTTCATAATGTATTTCCCAGCCTGCTGATCCTCAAAATTGGATACAAGATCACTTCCACTTTTTTCAAATGCCTCTGGAGAGTAAACTGCACAACAGTTTTCATCGACGAAGAGGCAGCCTTTGTTCATGGGCAGTATCTACCACGATAATAAAGGGGGAGATTCAGCCACCCATAAATTTACTAATCAATGTAAGTGCCATGGAAATGCAGGATGAATTAGTTTGAAAATGGATTGCAGTCCATCCCTTTATGCTTAACTACTTTTCATGTTGGAGAAGGAACTGGCAATCCACTCCAGTATTTTGCCAAGAAAACTCCATGGACATAAAAAAGGAGAAGCTTTGAGAAGAAAGTGGGAGTTTCCAAGGCATGCTCTGGTTCATGGGGTCATGGAGAGTCGAACACGATTAAGACGACTAAACAACAACAACAACTTTTCATGTACCTCTTCGTGCTTGCCATTTGTTAACATTTTCACTCTCAGGAATAACAGTTCACGAATGTGAGTGTTCTAATAATAGAGCTGTTTTAGAATACTCACATTCATCAATTTCATATAAGACTTAGCATAACTGGAAATCTGGGGCATGGGAAATAATGGGGCACAAAATGGATGGCCTCAGTCCAGTATATCTGAAGGAGCGTCTCCTCCCCCCTCGTTCTGCCTGGACACTGAGGTCCAGCTCCGAGGGCCTTCTGGCGGTTCCCTCACTGCGAGAAGTGAGGTTACAGGGAACCAGGCAGAGGGCCTTCTCGGTAGTGGCGCCCGCCCAACGCCCTCCCATCAGATGTCAAAGCGATAAACAACTACCTGACATTCAGAAGACATCCGAAGGCAGCCCTGTTCAGGGAAGTTTTTAATATGTGACATTTTAGTGTATTTTTCATCTTTGTTGGAAGCCGCCCAGAGTGGCTGGGGAAACCCAGCCAGATGGGCGGGGTACAAATAATAAATAATTGTTGTTGTTGTTGTTGTTGTTGTTGTTGTTGTTGTTGTTGTTGTAACTCAAGGAGTTAGACTGGTGGTTCTCAAAGGGTGTGCCACAATGGTGTGGCAAGAGAGGGTGGCAAGTGCGGCACGAAGATTCAAGGACAAACATTGAAACATTTCAGTATAGTATAGTATAGTATAGTATAGTATAGTATAGTATAGTATAGTATAAAAATAATTTTTATTCGCAGAATATGGATAGATATCTTTTCAGAATGAGAGCAAGAGCATCAAGCAATTCTGAAGACAGTCCTAGTTGTGATCCAGAATCACCGGTCGATCAAAAAGGAGAAATGCTCGGCTGCAAGAGTTGCCAGGAAGAGGCGCACAAGGCAGCATCCAACCGCCTTAGGGATGCCACTCCCGATTTGTGTAGGGTTTACACCTTAGCCCTTTCCTCTCCTGAAGAAGTTCCACAAGGCAGCAGGTAAGTGGTGATGTAGAAATTTAATAAAAATTATTATTATTATTAATAATAATAATAATAATAATAATAATAGGATACATTTTTAATTGTAGACTCACTTGGTATGTTCCTTCAGGCTTTGATATAATCGAAGTTCCATCAGCAAAGATGGCACAACACGTACTGTCCTCACAATTTGTTATGATCGTTGCAAAGTCTGGATTTTCTACACGCATGCATTTTACTTTCCTTGTGATGGTTTGGGGCTCGGTGTCTAGGAATGAAACCAGGTCAACAAACTTCAGAAGAGCATTTATACTGTGAACTGTGACAAAGCCTAAGATGAGTGGCAGAACAATGTTATTTCTCACAAGGATGGCTTCAAAACTCTTGTCATTTACTATTAAACTTGCCATCGTATCCTTGGAGCTCAGATTTATAACACTTTCTGCCAATTGAATACTTTCTGACAAATACACTTCAATAAATTTGGTTTCTATACACAGCAGTAGCTGTTTCAACCATCTCGTTCTGCTCATTCTGCCCTGATATGTTGGCACCTTTCAGGATTTTGGACGTAGCTCATTGCATGATGAATCTCTCCCTGCTTTAAGAGAATACCAGAATTCAATGCATTGGGCAGGACGAAAGAATAAATTAAATTCTGTTCAAGATTCAAAAGTATTATCTGATGCATTACCAGCAATCAGCAACACCTGACTGAGAGCAACTGCTTATTTAACCACCATTCTTGGTGCAAAAAGGTCTGTATGTTGGTAAGAAATCATCTAAATGCCTCCATCTTGCTATATCAAGGATGAGGTTATTCAGGCTTCCCTACGTAAGATGGAAGATTCTGCTTGTGGCAAATATAACTTTGTTCTCTGATCATCACAATAACTGTCACAAGTGAGCAGCTTGAGGACAGCTGCCACCATCAGCAGCTATACTGCAACTCTCAATCTGTTTAATCTTTGAGAACAAAAACATAGGACACCTTTCTTGTCTCTGGTCCATCACCAGGATTCAGAAGATGAATAACTAAAATCAGCTGAATGTAATTATTCAAAATAGCTTTTACAATTGATGTAAATGAATTTCTCCTTGTGGAAATGATAAAGTACTGTAATATGTTAAAGCCAACTGAAAACACAGGAATTTAAACGGTCCCACCTTTGTTTTTTTGCAATGAGAAAGGATTATACGAGAACCATGCACATACCTGTTTCTTCACTGTCAGCAGACTCAACCATTTCAACACACTCTTGGAAGAAAGTGGTTATTCTGGTGCCATCAGCATGATCTACTATTCTGGAACCATCGCTTTTCTCCACCACAACGACCATATCTTCCCTTATGGTCATTACCTGGAGAAATAGAAGATTTGCTGTTGGCATCCATCTTTCCCAAGAGGCAATTGAGGGTGCCACTGGGGTGAAGTCAAATTCTACACCAGCAGCACTGAAGTGACCTCCCTGGGGCACAAGCCTGGCCAGGGTGCATGGAGGTCCTGGTCTGCCCAGGCAATAAGGACCCCCTCTTGGCCTCACTGATGTGGTCCAGAGCAATACGTTTGGCTCTAGCTTGGTTGCAGGAATTGCTGGAAGGAGGCATATCAGGCACCATCCAACGATCATAGGGTCTCCACTCTGGTTATGTATAGGGTTTACTCCAGGGGTCAGCAAACTTTTTCAGCAGGGGGTCAGTACACTGTCCCTCAGACCTTGTGGGGGGCCAGACTATTTTTTTTGGGGGGTGGTGGTGAACGAATTCCTATGCCCCACAAATATTATTTTTTAAATAAAAGCACACATTCTACTCATGTAAAAACACCAGGCAGGCCCCACAAATAACTGAGAGAAGCATTTTAAATAAAAGGGCACATTCTACTCATGTAAAAACATGCTGATTCCCGGACATTATGCAGGCTGGATTTAGAAGGCGATTGGGCTGGGTTTACTCCATGGGTAGGCAAACTAAGGCCCGGGGGCCGGATCTGGCGCAATCACTTTCTAAATCTGGCCCGCGGACGGTCCGGGAATCAGCATGTTTTTACAAGAATGTGTGCTTTTATTTAAAATACATCTATGGGTTATTTGTGGGGCATAGGAATTCATTCATTCACCCCCCCCCCCAAATATCGCCAGGTTTAGCGGGCCAGTCAAAGTCATTTCCAGGGTGTGGCCGCTATCACATGCTGACAGCTTCTAGGAGCCACAGGTGAGAGCTGAGTGCAGAGTGGGGACCAAAGGAGGACAAACTACCCAAGAAAGAATGCAGCAGGTCTCCCACCAGAGGTACTACACTTCCCCTAAACCCTATACGTGCCAATTGAAGAATACTGATGGAGTTTTATCAGTGGATTGATCCTGAACATGAAATCAGAACATTTTACAGTCGTACCTTGGTTTTCAAACAGCTTAGTTCTAGAACATTTTGGCTCCCAAACGCCACAAACGTGGAAATGAGTGTTCCGCTTTGCAAATTATTTTTTGGAAGCCGAACGTCCGACGGGGCTTCCAATTGGCTGCAGGAGCTTCCCGCAGCCAGTCGGAAACCGCGCTTTGGTTTCCGAACGTTTTGGAAGACGAACGGACTTCCGGAACGGATTCCGTTCGACTTCCGAGGTATGCCTGCATTACATATTTGGGAGGTGCATGCTTGCTCCTCACACCCTTTTATTAAAAGAACGTAGTATTTTTGCATGCTTTACTATGAAAGAACTATAGAGAAACAAAGGTAGCATGTGATTACTGTGCCACTTGGAGGTATGAGAATGCCATGGGAGATTACAAACACAGTATTAAGAAGTTCAAGAAGGACACTGACAAACTGGAACGTGTCCAGAGGAGGGCAACCAAAATGGTCAAAGGCCTGGAAACGATGCCTTATGAGGAACGGCTAAGGGAGCTGGGCATGTTTAGCCTGGAGAAGAGGAGGTTAAGGGCTGATATGATAGCCATGTTCAAATATATAAAAGGATGTCACATAGAGGAGGGAGAAAGGTTGTTTTCTGCTGCTCCAGGGAAGCGGAAACGGAGCAATGGATCCAAACTACAAGAAAAAAAGATTCCACCTAAACATTAGGAAGAACTTCCTGACAGTGAGAGCTGTTTGACAGTGGAATTTGCTGCCAAGGAGTGTGGTGGAGTCTCCTTCTTTGGAGGTCTTTAAGCAGAGGCTTGACAACCATATGTCAGGAGTGCTCTGATGGTGTTTCCTGCTTGGCAGGGGGTTGGACTCGATGGCCCTTGCGGTCTCTTCCAACTCTATGATTCTCTGATTCTATTCTATGATTACCGTTCCAGTAACTGGGTCGGTGGCCTGGTAGGCCAGCAGTGGCTTCAGGTCCAGCCTCTCTGAGCCCTTGGTGCCTATTTGAATGCCTAATGGGGTAGTGGTTATCCAGGTGCCTGCCAGGGCATCTGGGGATTGTTCCATATCCAATAGGTGATCCTGAGCAGCGACTTCAGCTGCTTCAACTTTTAGTGCAGGAGCGCCCTTCGTGCCTTTTCCTAGAGAAGAAGAAGAAAAATTAGGATCACTTAAATGCACTAACAGCACTATAGAATCATCATCACTGCTGCTGCCACCACCACAACCTTCTACGGGGTCAAAATTTATTTTTCCATTAACCTCTCCCCTGACGGGGAAAAATCCTACACAGAATGACAGGCAGGAACCCCGAAGTCTGGAAGACTTATTTCTTCCCATTAGCAGTAGGAATTCACTATGGGTTCGATTTTCAGATACCTGCATAGCTTCGAATTTGTCTGTACCAACATATTGGTGTCTTTTCACTGAAGCCAGATTAAATGTATTCCCCTCAGAAGTGCTGGGTGGCAGACTGAGAGGCATCCCTTATCAAAATAGGATGTGTGCATGCTCTCAGGATGTCGAAGGTATGAGGCATATTTTATTGCATTGTGGACAATATGATCAAGATAGGGAACTATTGATTAAACCACTATTGGCAAATTGGCCGGGTAATCTGAAGCCTACTGTACCAAATATCTTCTGGACAACAAGTCCAATAATATCACAGTGGCCGTGGCAAAGTTTCTTTCAGTAGTTATACGAATCAAATACCAGCATACCCATGACTAAACAATTAACGCTTCGGTTTTCCTTCCCTGGGGGGTTGTCTGTACGAATCTGTACAGTGGTGCCTCGCAAGACAAAATTAATCCATTCCGTGAGGCTCTTCGTATAGCGGTTTTTTCGTCTTGCGAAGCAAGCCCATTGACAGCTTAGCGGATTAGCGCTATTAGCGGTTTAGCGGCTTTTAGCGGATCAGCTGATAAGCGGCTTAGCGGCTTAGGAAAAGGGGGGGGAAGGGGGAGAAACCGCAGGAACTCGCAAGACATTTCGTCTTGCGAAGCAAGCCCATAGGGAAATTCGTTTTGCGAAGCGCCTCCAAAACGGAAAACCCTTTCGTCTAGCGGGTTTTCCGTCTTGCGAGGCGTTCGTCTTGCAGGGCACCACTGTACTTTCATTTACCACTCCTTATACCCAATACCTAAATGAAAGAGTGGCTTATTGTACAGACAGAGAATATAGAGCTATACTTTACACTCATGATATATGAATGTCCTTAGATAAATGCAAGCAGCAATTAATTCATTCACACACTCTTAGAGAGCAAAGAGTCTCTATTTACCTAAAGGCCTACAGAGTGAGCGCAACATTTGTCTCATAGTCATGCTAAAAAAAGAAGGGCGAGATCTATACCATTTTGAATTGTGATTGCCATCTTGATATCAGACCAAATGGTAAAGTATGTGGGAACATAAAACATGAATCAGACAATAAAAGTTTCAGATTACTCAGCCCCCTGACCACCTACTAGTTTTCTTGGTGCTTGTATCAGGAGGAGGCGTGGCCTCTGTATGTGGCGTACTTGCAGGAGGTGGAGGTGGTAAAACAGGACCAGAATCAGGGCTTCTGATCACTGTGCCATCAGCAAACAGTATCTAGAAAAAAACCAGTGTTAAAATCCTTACAGTCAATGACATTTCCACTCAGCAAATAGAACTATCGGGGCAATCCGAAGTAAGCCTCAATGAACTCAGTGGGACTTAAAGGTCCCACTGCCCGTTAAAGGACCCCTGCCCGTTAGGTCCAGTCGTGACCGACTCTGGGGTTGCGGCGCTCATCTTGCTTTATTGGCTGAGGGAGCCGGCGTACAGCTTCCAGGTCATGCGGCCAGCATGATTACACTGCTTCTGGCAAACCAGAGCAGCGCACAGAAACGCCATTTACCTTCCCGCCGGAGCGGTACCTATTTATCTACTTGCACTTTGACGTGCTTTCGAACTGTTAGGTTAGCAGGAGCTGGGACTGAGCAACAGGAGCTCACCCTGTCACGGGGATTCAAACCGCTGACCTTCTGATCGGCAAGTCCTAGGCTCTGTGGTTTAACCCACAGTGCCACCCACATCCCCAATGGGACTTACTCACAGGTAATAGGATTACAGCCTAAAATGCTCAAATATGGGTGGCATAAATGAGGAACTAGCGCAGCAAGATTTTTTGGGGGGTGGGGAAACACTGATATAGAGAAATACAATAGAAACAGACCCCTGGCTGAAAGTAATTCTTAACAGGGGCTATATTTTGAATTAAGAAATGACCCAAAGGCTAGGAACATTTGCTAAGCGCCCTGACTCACTTGTACCCACATGAGCAAAGAGAGAAAGAACTCAGAATGTTGCAGCTGAGGAGGTTTTCTTATTTACCATCACCAGCCAGACTTTTGGGCACGTAAAACTGCAGGAGGTATAAGTTGCATTTATGGAATCCTGATTCATAACTAATGCTTTTTGTGGGCTGACAAAGTGAAGAGTAACTCTACTTGGCATTTTGGGAATGTATTATAGTTAAATAAAAGTCTAAGCAGGAACTGAAATATGTACAGCCGATGGGAAATGAAGAAGGGGGATTTTGTGCTGCGGTAACCATCACTTCAGGAAATAAATAATAAAACTGAATCTTAGTCAATGCCAAACGAATTTTGTTAGCATACCTGAGTGGATCCATCCAACATGTACTTTATGACAGTTCCTTGTCTCGTAGTAACTCTAGACACTTCCTGATCTATTGGGTTCTTCACTGCTTTTTGCAGCTGTGAGTGCTTCACCCTCTGGGGATAACTCTGCCTAGTAAATATCTCAAAAATGGTTTCCCTGGCTTTGTTTGCAGGGTCCTCCTCTGTTTCAGCCTCAGCCTTGCCTTCGTTGGCCTCATCCTTTAAGGCATCATCTGCCACAGATTCATCAAGGGGCTTGACTTCATTGGCCTTCTCTTCATTTCCTTTCGTCTTGCTTGCTAAGGTTTCATGTGCCTTCACTTGCTCTTCTTTGGCTTCCGGTGTCTTCATTTCATCCGTTTTGCCCTCGTCCAATTTAGCTGCTTCGTCTACTTTGCTTCCTTCATCTGCACTCTTGGCCTTGTTTCCCATTTCTTCACCTTTCACGGATCAAAACATGATGCCCCTTAGCAGGTAATAATTATTAGCAACTGCAAACTATGGAGCTAACTAATAGATGCCAAAATATCAGGGTGGAAAATGAATGAATTCAAGATAGATATTGCCCAGATGTTACGCCCAATTTATGTTGAGAGCCATTCTATATGGATGACAGAAGTTCTACTTATTTAAACATGGAACCACAAAAACCATGTAGAAAAGTGAGGGGAATCTAAGATTAATAGCAAAAATGGACATATGGGGGGGGGGCGCGACAGTGCAAAAACCCTCCCTGTAGTTGCAGATCACATCCTCAGCCATAATAAGTCTACTCACTGGTGGAAGAGAGTTCTGCACTCCTTATCTACGCACCTCTTTCAAAAATCAGACATTTGTCACCTTTGTCTACATGATCAGGGCATTTTGTGTTTAAATACACACAACTGCTGCATTCATATTTATTTTGGCACTAAAAGTATCAGTACATTAGTCAAAACTGCATTTAAAATGTGTTTATTAGGAGAATTTTGCACTAAAACAGTGATGGATTGAAAACAACAACCTGCCAATTGCTACAAAATGTGGATAATTTAATTTAAAAATGGGAAAATGAGAAACTGGGGGAACAAAACTTGACAGATCTTTCCATTCCTACCTATCGTACAAAGGTAAGGGTCACACCCATTGCTCCACCCACTTCCCCTGGCCCCACCCACCACTGGCATACAGCCCTAAAAGATTGTTCAGGCTGAAAACAGAGCTCTCCCTTCAGACCTATATGTCATACCATTCAGCAGTCCCACCAACTTCATGTCATTATTGTTACCACATCTGCTTCCACCCCCACCCCCACCTCCACCCTCAGAATGCCTTCAAAATGAACACTTTTGCAAAAGCAGGTTGTGCTCACGTAACAATGATCAGCACTAACCTGTGAATTTTTGGCCAAGAAAGGTTAGTACCAATCCATTGGGACAGGACACATTCAAACTATTGAAAACACGGATATCTGGAATAGGTGGCGTTTGGATCAATTCGTCTACATCTACCTAGAGAATGAAAGAGACACAGAAAATAGAATTTCTAAAACTATTTTTAAAAGGTAAAGGACCCCTGGACGGTTAACTCCACTCGCTTTCAGGCCAAGGGAGCCAGTGCTTGTCCACAGACAGCTTTCTGGGTCATGTGGCCAGCATGACCAAACCACTTCTGGCGCAACGGGACACCGTGACGGAAACCAGAGCGCACAGAAACACCGTTTACCTTCCTGCTACAATAGTACCTATTTATCTATTTGCACTGGCATGCTTTCAAACTGCTAGGCTGGCAGGAGCTGGGACAGAGCAACGGGAGCTCACTCTGTTGTGGGGATTTGAACCGCCAATCTTCCAAACGGCAAGCCCAAGAGGCTCAGTGGTTTACACCACAGCACCACCCACATCCTCCGTGTGCCAGTAGCGGTTTAGTCCTGCTGGCCACATGACCCGGAAAGCTGTCTGTGGACAAACACCGGCTCCCTGGGCCTGAAAACGAGATAAGCGCCACAACCCCATAGTCGCCTTTGAATGGACTTAACCATCCGGGGTCCTTTACCTCTCAGTGTACTAGGGCAACGATATACATTCCCTCAGGGCTCAGGAACCAACCATACTTAGTAGGAAATATAGCAACACCTTTTTCTCATCTTGCTTTGAAGAGTCATCTGGAGAGCCTGTCACTGTGAGACGGGAGCTCATTTTGGCAGATGGCAAGTTTTTGCCTGATTTTTCTTTAGAAGGCTTAGTCTTTCCTGTAGTTGTAGTTGTAGTAGCCGGAGTAGAAACAGGCGAGGTGACCAAAGCGGAAGTGGGCACATTTACGGAAGGGATAGTCAAAATGGCCGCTAAATTGGGATCACTTTCTTCTGCAGGGGAGCAAAATGGTTTATATGAAATAGAAGAATATCACATGTAAATTTCTTGTGTATTTAGGCAAACTTGTGGGAAATATGATTTTTCGAAATGTTTGTTTAAAGACAAAAGAAGAAAGTTGAAATACAACTGGGCACCTAAGGCGACATGGAGATGATGTGCTCCTGTTCTGTGTCACTGGTTACAATCTGAGTTTATTTGTTAGGCCTTGGGCCAAGCTCTAAGACAGGCCACAGCTGAGGACTCAATTCTGGCGAGGTTCAAAGTGCCAGAGACACAAGGTTTTGACCCATAAAGCCTTAAATACATCAAGGACCACCACTCCCCATAAGAACTGGCCCAGACCCTGTGATCAACAGCTGAGGCCCCTCTTTGTGTGCCTCTTCCATAAGAGGTCCAGAGGGCAGAAGCATGAGAATTAAACAGATATGACAAAGATCTTAGAAAATGATTTGATCATTTTCTTCATTTTGCTTGTTTTTACCTTCTGCTTTTCCTGATGCTCCATAGCAGCTAAAGGAGAGGTGGATTTCATTTTCTAAGGTTGCAGAAAATGACCCAAACTTGCTCACAGCTTTTGATTGATTCAGTGGTTTGTCTAAGGAAGAAATGAAAGAAGACAACACCAGTTTTTAATATTAAAATGAGTTGCTTTCTCTCTTTAGGTGTAGCTAAGCCTTTTTGACTCTACGGTCACATTAATCCCTGGCCAACTCCCTGGGAGAAGCAAACATTGGTTATTTCTTAGAGCTTTGGTCTTTCTAATTTTCTAGGGAAACTTCAGTGATATAACACTCATCATACTTTTCACATCATTTTATTTATACACAACTGATGCTAACACACTGACCTGGCTCTGGTTCTTGTTCACCTGGGGAGTCACCTCTTTCTTCATTAGTTTCTTTCTCTTGTTCACATTTCTGGGGGTCTACGATATGAATGAAGAAACAGTGGTTGTCCTTTATTACCTTCACTTTGACCAAAGTTGCCCCTAGGAGAAAAGGAAAGAAAAACAGTAAACAGAATTAAAATGGTCACCGAAGACTTGCGTTTCTGGTACCAGAGAATGAATGAGGCCAAAATTAAATAAAACAGATTGCTAGAGTATTTGCTGAACTGGTTTGCACTGGTTCCCAAGGTTAGATAGAGCTGTTTCCACATTAACTTCTCTAATTACATTTAAAATGTTAAAATGTGACTGCAAAATATTCATTCTCCAGTTTTACAAAAGTAAAATGTAAGTAGCATTTAAAACATAACTTTCAATCAAATGTTTTCCTTGAGGCATAGAAATATATCCTTAGAACCAGGATTCTAATCAACTTAGTCCAGAGTTTTATTTTAGAATATGGTGCTCCTCATTATCAGTGAATGCCAAAGCATATCTCATACATTATCCTCTAAGTTTTATTACCACAGTATTATTGTGTTTATATTCCTCCTTTCTTCCAACAAGCTCCAGGAGGCATGCATTGTTTTCCTTCTCCCCATGTTATCCTCACAACAACCCTGTAAGGTAAAGTTAGACTAGGAGACAGCAGCTGGCTGACGCTCACCCAGTGAGTTGCATGGCTGAGTGATATTTGAACCCTGGTCTCCCATCTCTAACACTCTAACAAATGCTAGGGGGGGGTGGCAGGGGCGGAGGAAGGGGGGTGCGGTGGGGGCAGGCCACCGTGGGTGTCACCACTGTGGGGGATGATAAAATGCTGGGTGCCCAAGTGAGCCCAAGACATATGTCTCTCCTATGCCACAACAGCTGCGAGAATATTGCTAGCAAAGAATTGGAAGAAAGAAGATTTACCAACTACCGAAGAATGGCAGATGAAGATGATGGACTATATGGAACTTGCCGAACTGACCGGGAGACTCCGAGACCAGAGAGAAGAGATGGCGGAAGAAGATTGGAAGAAGTTTAAGGAATATTTGAAAAAAATATGTTAATATTTAAATCTTAGAATAGCTTTGGAAGTGGATATAGGCGGTAGGGTTAGAAGTAGAAGATAGTGTATTTTATAAGTGATAAAATGTGAAGTTTTTTATGGTTAAAGTAAGTGTGTGTGGGGGGGGGAGATGGTTAGAAATTATGATATATGTAAACTGCTAAAGATGAAGTAAAATGAAAATCAGATAGGTGGGACTTGGGGAAGCCCACTTAACAATGTTTAGGAAAATAAGGTTATGACAAGAATTTGTTTGTATTGGTTTTTATGTGTTTTTTCTTTTTTTTTCTTTTTTGATGTACTGTTATGTATGTTTTGTTAATTTTTTTGTTGTTCTCTCTTGTGCCTTTTTTGTAATTTTTGAAACTTCTAATAAATATCATTTTAAAAAAAGAATTTGTTTGCATTGTTTGTCTTTTCTGTTTGTGTTTTTTATTTGTGTTATAAAATGAATAAAAAAAATGGGGGGGGGGGAGACATATGTCTCTCCTGGGAGTGACGTGGTGGCTTGGGCGCCCGCAGGCTCCGCACTGCTCCAAACAGTCTGCCCACCGCCTTGCCCTCAGCTACAGGGCAGCTGAGTGGGAGAAGGCAGACAGACTCCTCGGAGGCCCTGTGGAGCGTCATGCCCCAGCTGGCCCCGCCCCTGGGCGCAGGGCATATGCGCCACTCTAGGTGCCCGACCGGCTTGCTCCACTGCTGGGTGGTGCCTGAGGGAAGATGGCTCACCAATGGCTACTCAGTGAATTCTTGGCAGAGGCAAAATTCAAATGAGGAGCTCCTAATTCATAGCTTAGTCTGTTAACCACAACACTACACTATTATTACTTCAACGGAGAAACATCTATCAATACTGATTCTAAATGCATGTTTAGAAATCCATAGAAATGCCAAGCGCGAAAGAATCACCTTTTTCAAACGTTATCCTTTCCGCCTGGATTTGTCCTCCGTCAGTAGGGAACAGATATCGGGTAGTCCCTGCAACTTGAATGGGATTCTCAGCCATATTGTATCCAAGAAACTAGGACAGAACAGTTGCAGGAAAAGGTATAATTAGACAGAAGTTTTCAGCCAAGGAAAACTGGAATACTCTATCAGCAAGATGACTCCACCGCTATTTTGTGACTCATGAAGTGTGTGGTTCTTTCCTGCATCAATTTATCTCTTTATAATCGAAATTATTTCAATAAAATATAAACATTCTGAAAACCCAGGAAGTGTGTGAATTCTGCCCTTTATATAGCTATCATCTATATGGCTCCCCTCTAAGAAAAAGTGGTGCAGAACAACAAGGTCCTCCCTTCCTCTGTAGCTACACATAACCAGAGAGCTTCCATACTGTGGTATTTGTTGACTCTTGCATATGGCCATATTTTATATTAAAAAAAAAACACCTTGTGGGGTTTATTAAGAGATTTCATATACAGTGGTACCTCTGCATGTGAACGGGATCCGTTCCAGAGCCCCGTTCGCATCCTGAGCAGAACACAACCTGTGTCTGCGTTTGCGCAGGTCGTGATTCGCCGCTTATGCCCATGCGCGTGACGTCATTTTGAGCATCTGCGCATGCGCAAGCTGCGAAACCCAGAAGTAACCCATTCCATTACTTCTGGGTTGCCGCAGGACGGAACCTGAAAAGATTTAACCCGAAGCTACTTTAACCCGAGGTATGACTGTATTTGCACACTTAAAAAAAGAAGCAGTTTTTGATAGGCTGCCATGGAGAGACAAGATATACAGGCACCATATGAAAAAAGGCAATATCTTCCTAATAGGAGTTACACACCTCATATTCTTTCACGGGTGGCTGAGGAGGGGTAATTTGTTTAGTTTGCCCAGCCAGCTTTGCCTGATCTTCAGTGTCTGGTGATTTAGCCGACTCTGGTGATCTGGACGGCGATTTTTTTTCTTTGTTCGTTTTCTTTTTGGATGCCTTTCCTTCATCAGAAGCTGCTTGCTCCTTGCTCTGGCCTTTTTTCTTGCCAGGTTTCTCCTTCTTCTCGGCTTTTTTTAATTCTTTCAACCGCTCTTCCTCTAACAGCCGCTCCTGCTCTTCCTTCCAAGCCTGTCCAAACAATTAAGACTTCAGCACCTAAATTAACATGATGGTCTTGACTTTGCAGCGCATGGAAAACTTTTCGTTTCAACCTTTTTTTGAGTCACTATTGGATTACTTTTAGTTTAACCCTCCTTCCCTCCTTTTTAAAAATGTCAATGTTTTAAGTGATTTTAATATATTATTTAAAGCCCTGTAATTATCTGTTTCCAAAACTTTTCAATACAAACTGAAAGTGTGTGTGTACAGCTTATACAAAACACAAACACACACACACACACAAACCATATTACTATTATCACTCTGCAGCTTCGGTTGTTGCCATAAGTAAGTTTTATTTATTTAAGAATTTATTTAATTTGTATACTTCATCCGAAGATCTCAGGGTGGTTCACAGCAAAAATATACAAGATAAAAACACAACATGCATAATAAAAACAGGAACAAAAACAAAACACCATTAGGTGTATAAAAACACTTGGAAAAAATGAAATTATTTTTGGATTAGGCTTTTTCTTTTTTTTGTTTTGTTACCTTGAGAGAGTCATCTCTGACAAAAATGTTTTTTTCTTTCTCAACTGCAGGTTCTGGAGAAACGTCGACTTTACTTTTGGTAGGAGCTTTGAGAATTGAGATAAAGATAAAGCGTTTTCAAAAGTATGTTGCAACAGCAACCGCCAGCTACCAAGAAAGATTCGTTAAAGGGGCGATAGAACAAATGCAATGCCAAAGCTTTAAAAGTAGAGCTCAAATTCCCATATTTGGCACAAGCAATCTGGCTATTACTCTATCTCTTTCCATCATCTCATATGCTCCCTTATACTCTGAAAAAAAATCATTTAAAGGCACGTCAATTTTAATTTGGCAACATTTATTTGTAAGCTACATTAAAGCATGGTGATCACGGGCCAAATTTCCTTCAGGTCTAAAAGAAAAATGTCTTCCTTCTTAATAATGAGCTCATGTGCAAACCCTGGTAGGAGTCAATAAAGGGAGACCCCCAAGATGTAGAAATAACAAGAAACATATCGGTCACATACTATGGGCAAAATATACTTCATATCACCATACACCACATACTGCAACTACACACTCACAAATCACACAGCAACCCCTCTCTCATACTCCAATCTCACTAGTTATGAATTTTGAAAAAAAGACTTTAGCCATTTTGGAAACAAATTTGGAGGGGATGGGTGAGTTTCTTGCAGAGATGGAATGGTTAACCCTCCCCCACCAGCTACAATATCCAAGTCAACCACTGTCTCCAAACAATTAGGCTTGGAGAAAACCCTTCCACTGCAAGCAAACAAAGGTTTATTTCCAAGCCTAATTGCAGCAAGAGGGGTTATCCTTTCCCATCCCCCCAGCTGTGGCCCTTTTGAAAATTATCCTCCCTTGCTGCAGGTAGGCTTGAACAAAGCCATCTATGGCACACAAAACAAGGCCTTTGGGTGGGCAATTCCCTAACACAGGTAAATGGAGCTGGCTTATATAATTTGCTGCATGCTTCCATTCATGCCTAGAAATTGCAAGTTGTTTTCTGAATAAGAACATGGCTAAGACTGCAGTCTTATTACACATGCTTACCTGGCCCACTGAACTTACCTCTGAGTAGGCATATGTAGTAAACTTACTTTTGGACTTCTTCTGTGCAGCACCCTTTTTGCCAGTAGGTGGGGACTTGACTTCGACAGGTGCTTTTTCTGCTAACTCTTTAGCTAACCTAAGAGCTTCCAGTTCTTTTGCCATTTTTTCTTCCTGATACTTTACTTCTTCTCTTACTATCCATTCATCTATGGAAGCAGCCACCAATTCCAGGTAATTCCTGGGGGGAAAGAATTTCTACTATTATCGATAAGAAAACACAGTGATAAAGAATCTTTGCCTTCTCATATGAAAGAATTAAAACCCTTAAATAGTTTATATTGCATTTTATGTTTAGAAATATTTCTGCATTATTAACTCTGTGGAGTATTAAAAAAAAAAAAACAATTACGCAAATCGGATCTGCACAGCAGCTGACGAAATGGTTCACCTCTGGAAACTGCTGGCTGCTATGGGGTGACAGAAAGGGAACTTGCATGCTTGACTTTTTGGAGTTTCAATCAGCACTGTGCAAGTGTGCAGCTGCTTACTAGCTAGATGTGTGCTGTATGTAAACATGAGAAGCTAGCATAGGCAATGGCAGCTGGTCAGCCATGCATCTGCACAGGGCAGACTGAGCTATCCTCTTCTTTCCTCACTTGTCCACCATCGCTTTCAGTTAAGGACCTTAATTCTCACTCTTAAGAGCACAAAGCCCCCAATGCTGCAACCTTTCCACATCTTTTCATATATAAATTTTTATTAAAATTTTTCCATAAAGAACTCCAAACATATCAATTTACACATCACATCTTTTAGCTTATTGGACCTCCCTCAACTTGTCTGACAATCATTCGTAGTTAAAATCCTATCTTCACATTCCTTAATTTTAATATTGCCATTAAATACTATATTTCTGTCCTTATTTGCCTTCTTACAATATTCCTTATATTTTCACAAAGCTTCTTTAAAGCACACTAGCGTTGTACATTCCTCACATACAGTTTTCAAATACTCTGTAAATTTTCCCCAGTCCTCAAAAAACCTGTGATCCTTTTGGAATCTAATTTTCCCAGTTAATTTGTCCAGTTCTGCATAGTCTGTTAATTTTGTTCTCCATTCATCCAGAGACGGTACTTCTTCTTGTTTCCATTTTTGGGCCAACAATGTTCTTGCTGCTGTTATTGCATACTGAAAAAGTTTACAGTCTCTCCTATTTATGTCCATTCTTGTTATTCCCAGCAGGAAGGTTTCTGGTTTCTTAACAAAGCTATATTTTAGCATTTTCTTTAGTTCATTATATATCATCTCCCAAAACCCCCTTACTTTCTTACAATCCCACCACATATGCATGAATGTACCTTCTTTCTCCTTACATTTCCAACATTTATTACAAGTTTTGTACATTTTTGCTAATTTTACTGGTGTCATATACCACCTATATACCATCTTCATAACATTTTCTTTTAATGTGATACATGCTGTAAACTTCAGGTTTTCATTCCATATTCTTTGCCAGTCATCCATTTCTATGTTATATCCTAAATCTTTGGCCCATTGAATCATAAACACTTTTACTTCCTCATCCATTGTATGCCATTCCAACAAAATTTTATACATTTTGGAAATTATCTTACAATCATTATTGACAATTTCTGTTTGAAATTTTGAATCTTTTTCTTTGTACCCTTTTTCTTTCACATCCTTTTTAAACATTTCATTTATTTGATAGTAGTGCAACCAGTCATAAACATGTTCTTTTACTTGTTCATATGGTTTCAATCTCCACTTCCCCCCTTCCTTCACCACCAAATCTCCATAGGTGATCCAATCACTTCTCATATTGATTTTTTTGACACCTATAACCTCTAATGGGGATAACCAATGTGGGACCCCCATTTCTAATATATTTTTGTATCTGTCCCAAACTTCCAATAACGATCTCCTGAAGATATGGTTTTCAAATGGTTTATAACCCTTTTTCTTTTCTTTCCAAAGGTGCGCACGCCATCCAAATCTGTTATCAAATCCTTCCAAATCCAGGAGCTTTGTATTTTTAAGTTTAATCCATTCTTTTAGCCAGCAAAGGCATGATGCTTCATAGTATAACTTCAAATCTGGCAGGGCAAAGCCTCCTCTTTCTTTTGCATCTGTTAATAATTTATATTTAATTCTCGGCTTTTTGCCCTGCCAGACAGCAACCTTTCCACATCAGGGAGTCGCGTCTGCTCCTTGATCATTTGGGTTGCCCCATACTGAATGTTTTCCAACTCTGCAATATCCCTTTTTGAGGTGCAGGGATGCAGGTGGCGCTGTGGGTTAAACCACAGAGCCTAGGACTTGCTGATCAGAAGCTCGGCGGTTCGAATCCCCGCAACGGGGTGAGCTCCCGTTGCTCGGTCCCAGCTCCTGCCAACCTAGCAGTTTGAAAGCACGTCAAAGTGCAAGTAGTTAAATAGGTACCGCTCCAGCGGGAAGGTAAACGGCATTTCCGTGCGCTGCTCTGGTTCACCAGAAGCGGCTTAGTCCTGCTGGCCACATGACCCGGAAGTTGACCGCTGGCTCCCTTGGCAAATAAAAGCGAGATGAGCGCCGCAACCCCAGAGTCGGTCACGACTGGACCTAATGGTCAGGGGTCCCTTTATCTTTTAAGCAGAACAATACTGTGATCCAAGAGTAGTCACGCCATATAATGGCTTTATGGCATTGGCAACTTTATTTTCAATCCCTTTCCCATGTTCCTTAATGTGGAATTTGCCTTTTTCACAGCTGCCACCCACTGGGTCAACATATTCCTCAATCTCTGCACTATGCTTCATTTCAGGTCCCTCACCACCTATTCCATATATTCAAAATGAAGTGTTTGGGGTGGGTTTTTTGCAGCAATGTGCACCCGTTTACACTTGCTTGCACTTGCCATTCTCAACATGAATCACCATCATCTCCTTTTCATGCTGTATTCCACACCTATGGCTTCTGGGCTATTTGGAGGCATTGCCTGAAGAACCCCTCACCTGAACCCAACGTCAGAATGCAACGCAACATTCCAGGACTCTTCAAACTGGCAACGTTGGTTCATAGGATTATGAAGGACTATCAGCAAGGAGTTATCTTGAGTGTGGTAATAGGAATCAATGCATTTGTAATGCTGGGTGGCATTGTGAAGAACCTGAGAACGAAAGGAAAGCATAACTCAACTTTTGTAAGTGACTGGCCATGGGGAAAGGGGCATTCGGGGGGAACAGTTTTAACATAAAAAACATATTTATAGCATATTTAACGTAATGTTTTTTGTAACTAATACTAGACATTGATTGCGCAGGTGGTGACCACCATCGGGAAAGTGCAATCTTGTTGCTTTTGCTTGCAGCAGCTTTCAATACCATTGAGCAATTTATCTTCCTGCACAGTTTCCAAGGCTTGGTGGGAAGGTGTTGCTGTGGCTATTATTGATTTCGTTTATTGAATTTGTTAGTTGTTTTATCTTGCCCAGGGCAACCTGAAGGTTCCATTCCTACCTACAGGGTTCAGTTCAGAAAATACTGTTGGAAGATTACATGTCTACCCACTAGCAGTTGTGCCACTAGCATGTCTCCCACTAGCAGTTGTGCCGTAGGGCACTATTCTTACTTCCAATCTTGTTTAATATCTCTATAAAGGCATTGGAGATGGCATTAGGAGATTTAGGGTCCAGTGTCATTAACACGCTGATGACATCAGCTCTATCTTCGTTAATATACAGGCTCTGTGACAGGTTGATTATATCATGTGTACACAAATACATTTTATTGCAGAAGAGCTATGATGGAAGAGTAACTCCCCCTCTGCCCATAAAAAGGTGCCCAGCAAGTTTTTCATATGTAAATAAGAGAAAGAACATCTCTTTTACTAAGTCCTGTGTGACCTATTTTTTGTATCAAGGGAAAGGACACTCATAGAAGTAAAGGCAGTGTTGGGAAAGAATCATTCTGCACAGAAACATGTTTGTACCTTTAAGAACAGTTTCTGTAAGCTCTGGGCTGATTGGGTGCAGCTGGCCATGGCTACAAAGGAGAAAAGCTGCAGTTTGAACTCTGCCTGCAGAAAAACACCCACAAGCTTTGCTGTTTGTTGTTTTGAAATACAGTGGTGCCCCGCAAGACGAATGCCTCGCAAGACGAAAAACCCGCTAGACGAAAGGGTTTTCCGTTTTGGAGGTGCTTCGCAAGACGAATTTCCCTATGGGCTTGCTTCATAAGACAAACATCTTGCGAGTTTTTCCGAGTTTTTCCCCCTCCCCCCCCCCTTTTCTAAGTCGCTAAGCCGCTAATAGCCGCTAAGCCGCTAATAGCGCTAATCCGCTAAGCCGCTAAGAGGGTTGCTTCGATAAGACGAAGAAACCACTAGATGAAGAGACTCGCGGAACGGATTATTTTCGTCTTGCGAGGCACCACTGTAAAGTCTTTATTTGGTTTGGTTTTACACCGGTCCCATGGTGTCACAGTCTCTGTCATCTGCCACCAGTGAAAAATCCCCCTCTAACAGGTGGGTACAGTAAATGACACCTCTACTCTTCCCAACAAGTGATACCTATGATGATATCCAAGATAAAACAGAATACAAAGACAATTCACCCAGCTTTGGTGACAGGCGTGCAATTAAGATTTAAAAGGGTTGCTAAATGCAAATGCTTAAGAAACATCACTCATCAGCTTTACATCTGAAGCAGGGGTATAGAAATGAAATGCTCGATATCCTTTTCTGTTCCCCCGTCTACATAATGAAGAAAAAGCAACTAAAAATACCTGGAAGAGAAGGTGTGGTTGAAAATGTTCTGCAAAACTCCAGTCTTTCAAACACCGCTGCTGGGTCTCCTGTATGGCAACTAATTCTGTATCTGTATCTGTATTTGAACGTATCTGAAGAAACACCAAGAGGTATAAAACAATCACACATAACGAAGGCCACAGAGCAGGGGTTTAAGCAGTGGTTGGATGGCAATCTGTCATTCATGATCCAGTTGAGATTCCTGCATTGCTAGGAGTTGTACTAGATAATCCTCAGGGCTCCTCTCCAACTCTAAGATTCTAACCTTTCTTTCTTTCTTTCTTTCTTTCTTTCTTTCTTTCTTTCTTTCTTTTTTTGCTTGGGAGTCACAAAACTAACTAATTTTTAATTTGGTAAATGGGAAGACTTGGACAGATACCCATGCCGACACAAACTATCACATAGATTCGCTCTCAAATAATCTATCCGAGTAAGTTTGGCATGGGTCTGTTCAGATAAAGCTGCCACTAAGAATGGAAGCTGGAATGGAATGTGTCACCGGCCTCTCCTTTCAATAAAAAATTAAATACAGAAGTAAAAAAGTAGGAGGGACAGGGGACGGACACCTAGATGTGAGACCAGAAAGAACTAACAGAATTAATTAGTTCCCCCAAATGCCTACTAATAGGATTTATTACAGCTCAGTCTATTATGGAACACAGGTTTCTTCTTCAAGAGCAATCTTGAACTTTCAAATTATATAAAGCAATGCAAACAGCTTCAACAAATACTAGCTGACCGCAACCCCAGAGTTGTTCGCGACTGGACTTAGTTAAGGGGTCAGGGGTCCTTTACCTTTACCTTTAAGTCTAGAGAACTGCCCTTACTGAAAGGAGACAGAATCGCAGGCAACACAGAATGATAATGGGTAAGAATTTTTAACTGGTTATGATTTTACAGTACAACAACGTGGCATTAGAAGATCCTATTCTACTTTTATTAGCGTACATATAATCTTTAAGAGGAAAGGTTTTGAATCACCAAAGTGCATCCATCTATTATATATACATTTGAAGTTAAAAACACACAGAAAATTCTCAGCTACCATGAGTTCACATGTACAGACTCCACTTTCATATCATACTGTAAAGCACATTTCAACCACGGTATTTCTTACCTTATTTTCAAGAGAAGCGTTGGGATCACTGTTACATTCAGCAACTCGATCTGAAAAATAAAGCTAAATAGATGGATGGATGGATGGATAAGAGATGCATACACTAACACACCCACAGACATATTTTATCTTTTCATCTGGTTAATTGTTTGGCTGTTCCTGTTACTTAAATGATGGCACAATCTCTGTCCTGCTCTACCCTAATAAACGGTCTCTACATTTTTCAGAGCACCGGCTTGCCTCTTTCTCACAACATTCCTCTCTCTTAATAATAATGTCTGTTTATTATAAGGATTTTCCACAAAAATCCTTGGGTCAGCAAGTGCATGAACCAGGAGCAAGGATGTGCTTCTTTATGGTGCAATCCCATTCAAAAGAAATCAATGGACTTTACTCCCAGTATATAGAATTGTAGCCTTAATTCTTTTTCTCCTTAATCTGAAATGGACAATCTTTGTGTCTTTTGTGTTTCACATGCACACATACTCTTTAACAACGAATGAGAAGCGAGGGTGCACCTCTGGCCGATGTGATTGGCTGAGCCTGTGTGATGCCGCAGCCAATTGGCTCATGTAGCACTCCCCCTGTTTAGCTCTGACACCTAAGCTGTGCTGTGTGCAAGGATTGCACCTAGCTTTTTCCAGTAGGAAGACTGGACCCGCGACCACCTGTTTATGAGCTCTGCTGCACTACACGGCTTGCATTCTTATTGCAGCTTTTTTGCATAGCTAAGTTTGTGGACTGGCAGCTACACTCTACTGATGGGAGTGCATAGGAGCCTGACTATGCAATAGTCTAGCATAAACTAGCTGCTGGTTCTGCCTGTTGGGATATGAGTGCTCAGCAGCTGCAAGCTAGCAGCTCATTGTTTACATCATGTGATTCACCTGATGTTTCAGAGCGTGAGACAGGATGTTCAACGCTCTTCTCAGGGTTGTGTTCTCAGTGTAACTTGAGACCTTCCTGTTGTTGCTGTAAAGGGGGAGTCAGTGAGTTGTACGGAGGTTTCTGAGAGAGCAGACATGTTTTGTACAGTGTACAGTCCAGGAATAAAGACTGTTTTCTTTCTCCTGCTGACATGCAAGGGGGAAGGGAGTGTGCATCTCTCAAGAGGGAGGTGTTGCTTATTTCAGATCTCCCTGGACTGACCGAAGACCAGCCAGGGGCAGATCACCGGCAACAGGCCCCAGTGCCTGGGAAGAGGAGTCAGCCTTTCCCGAGGGGGCCGTTTCCCAACACTGCGAGCCCGCTGGATTGCCTTGTGATTCTTTAAGGAACCTAACTGACTTTCAGGGATAACCTTTGCTTAGCTGTTGGTATTCTCTGTAGATAGTTTGCTAATATGGGTGAATTTTGGCAGACTGATCAACGAAGAGAAAAACGAGTGCTTTGTTTTAACACCAAAGTGAAGACAGAGGGAGAGGGAAAGAGGCTCTTTCCAAATAAAGCATACCTGAATTGTAAATTCCTGATGGTCTCTGAATACCGTTGTCAAATGAAAAAGAGAAAAATTGTCGACTACGATAAGCACTGTCTGTGAAAAGCCCTATGGACAGGAGGTGCAAATCAGAGAAATTCCGAAGTCAGAATGGGAGTTCCCTAATCTCCAGTTTAAGTTTCAACATTCAAAGTGGCAGCACAGAAACAATGTGGGAAAAGCAGATTGCCTCCTGTGGACTCTGGTAGTGTCACGTGGTCTGTGAATAGTGCAGCTGCTCATCTGCAACATGGCCTGAGGGCAAGTGGACTGTGGAGAGGGACTGACCTCTGAAAAATGTTAAATATGGACCATGACTTCACTGTGAAGGAGAATGAAGGAATGTCAAATAACTTTGCATCTTTTCGGCTCTGAAGTAATGTCGTAAATAGACTAAAAATGGTAAGAGCAAAAGAGAATACTGTGACCTATACAGTACTATAAGACTCGGGTTTCTGACAGCATCAGCACAATTCCCTAGGTATGTTTACTTGGAAGAACCTTCAACAGTGCTTACTCCTTAGTACTTGTGTTTAGGACTGTAGCCATCTCCAAACATATACAACATTAACAAGCTCAGTATAAATTCCTTTAACAGCTGTTGTTGGCATCTGTCTATTTTGGGAGACAAGGGAGGAGTACACCTTTGGGAGTAAAGTCAAATCACTGGAGAGTTACAGTGCCTGTTGTTGCCTATAGAGGCCAATATGGGAGAGACATGTTTCATTGCAGGTGGGGCAGATGAAGGCATCTGGATTCACTAGTAGAGGTGCACCATGGTGTTTTCTCTCTGTGTGTTCTTAAGTAGCATACCTGCATTATTTAGTACTGTACGGTGGTACCTTGGGTTAAGTACTTAATTCGTTCCGGAGGCCTGTTCTTAACCTGAAACTGTTCTTAACCTGAAGCACCACTTTAGCTAATGGGGCCCACCACTGCTGCTGCGCCGCCAGAGCAAGATTTGTTCTCATCCTGAAGCAAAGTTCTTAACCCGAGGTAATATTTCTGGGTTAGTGGAGTCTGTAATCTGAAGCGTATGTAACCCGAGGTACCCCTGTAATCTGTTTTATGACCTCCACATTCTCTCATCCTACTCTGTGGCAAATATAGATCAGGCCCTAGCAGCCAAACTTTTTCTTCCTTATTCTAACTGCCTTGCCTTTAAATCCTCTTCCTACTCTGCCTCTGAGCCCTCATCATCCCTGCTTAGCTAGGATACAATGGTGCCCCGCAAGACGAACGCCTCGCAAGACGGAAAACCCGCTAGACAAAAGGGTTTTCCGTTTTGGAGGCGCTTTGCAAAACGAATTTCCCTGTGGGCTTGCTTCGCAAGACGAAATGTCTTGTGAGTTCCTGCGGGGTTTTTTCCCCTCCCCCCCCTTTTCCTAAGCCGCTAAGCCCCTTATCAGCTGATCCGCTAAAAGCCGCTAAACCGCTAATAGCGCTAATCCGCTAAGCTGTCAATGGGCTTGCTTCACAAGACGAAAAAACCGCTATACGAAGAGCCTCACGGAACGGATTAATTTCGTCTTGCAAGGCACCACTGTACTTCCATCTATTTCATCCTTTGGCTAACAACACTTAGCTTTCTCCTATCTCTAGCTCTTCTTTTGGGTTTTTCAAAATAACCACTTTCTCTGTGATCTGTGCAAAATGTGTATGCAGAGCCATCTTGAAGATGCCACACGTCACCATTGCAGACCAGAAGCCTGAGAACAGGGGCTTCAGCAATTTTGCTTTGGGTGTGGGTGTGGACCAAGGCAAACAATGGCCATGCTGGAAAATGTATCTCTTGGCAAAGATGACTTACAAAGCATGCTCTAAAATCTCTTTTTGAACTTGTGCCTTTACTGCCCTTTGTTTCAGCAGCAAATGTATATGCAGTGGTACCTCGGGTTAAGTACTTAATTCATTCCGGAGGTCCGTACTTAACCTGAAACTGTTCTTAACCTGAAGCACCACTTTACCTAATGGGGCCTCCTGCTGCTGCTGCACCGCCGGAGCACGATTTCTGTTCTCATCCTGAAGCAAAGTTCTTAACCTGAAGCACTATTTCTGGGTTAGCAGAGTCTGTAACGTGAAGCATATGTAACCCGAGGTACCACTGTACATCTTTCAGTAAGAGGTCTAGCAATAACACGCACCGTTTTAATACATGGTTGTGAATTTTTCTTGATTTTACTGTTTTATCTTTCATAAACAGCTTTGAGGTGTGGTTTTTTAAACAATCAAGTGATATATAAATTTCATTATATAAATAAATAAAAATTATGATAACCTCCGTACCTGATTTGTTCAGATATTCCTGTGAGAATTTTAGGTCCATCAATTCTTGTCTCAGTTGTCTGGCAAACTCAGCAGGATTATCCCATGGGATGTATGAAATCTCATCACCACCACCAAGCATTCTGCCACAGCCTTCTAGCTGTCCAGAGTCATCTACCTTTGTCAGCCTCAGACTTTCAAATGTAAACACTTTAAAAGCTCGCTCTATTTCAGCCCAGTTCATCTGTTCTGTAGGAAGATCAAGGCACAGAAAGTAAACTCAGCGATGTCAGCAAAGTGTGTCCCATGATGAGATATTTTTCCTACAGGCACTAGTCACTTTTCATTGATATACAGGAATCCCTCCCACTTGCGCATGATTGACTCATGCGCATCCATGTTTATGTGTGGTGCCAGGAAATAGTAATTTAATTCATACCAGGAAATGGAGGGAGAGAGCTGGTGTCGGGGGCTGGACTGAGGAGGAATTGTGGGAGCTCCCCCCCCCCTTTTCTGAACCTTCCCAAGGGCAGGAGGACAGTATTGATTTAGAACAGTGGTTTGCAGAGGGGCATAGTCCAGAGGGGGAAAGCTGGGAAACACTGGGTGAGGAACAGCTAGAAGAGGAAATGCCAGGAGAGAGACAGCTGGCAGATTCAGTGTCCTTGCAAAGAATCCCTAACCCTTCTTCGCCTAAGACTAGATGGGCTTTGAGAGTGATAGAACAGAAAGTGTAGCGGCAACAAGCTCAGATTACCAGATGTAGGAGTGACATAGATTAATGGGGACGGAGGGGGTTAACCTTAAGTGGGAGCAATGCCGTTTCTAGAGAGATATGCATTCCTTTCTCTCTCGCTGTGATTATTAAAGAAACTAACTGGTAAGAATGCTCCTTTTGTTTGATCTGTTTATTTACTGCCATCAGGGGAGGGATGCAGTCCCCCAAAGCCTGACAGCTGGAGAGTCCTCGTGGCTCGTGAGGAGACCCATCCCAGAGCTCGAAGAGGACTTCAGTAAGGGCAGGGAAGGGACTGGAGGTGCAGCAGGGCTTTGTTTAGGCTGCTCAGCCTCCCTGCCTAACACCTGACACATGGGGTAGCACAGCAGCAGCACAGAGCTGGGTGATACCTGGTTTTCAACACTGTATTCAGCAGCTGAATATCGTGATGTACTGATATATCACGATGTCTGGAATTGCCCAACCCTATCACTCCTGCTCACCTCTCAGCTGATCAAAGCAATTTGAACTGGCGATACATCGTGGCTTCCTGGCTGCCGCCAGCACAGCTCAGGCAGGCAGGCGGAAATGAAGTGCCGGCAGCGGCTGGCGAGTCGCAATGTACTGCCAGCTCAAAAAGTCTGAAACTGGTATTGCAGTTTGAAGGCCATACCAGTTTCAGACAATTAATCGCAATATCGCCCAGCTCTACAGCTGCAGCCACTTTCCCACACATTCTCCAGGCAGCCCCAGAGCTTCAAGTCCAGTTGTGGATCTTTTTTAGTATAGTATTTTTTATCTAGGTTGCACAGAGAGTGGCAGAGCGGGCATTTAAAGGGTGTTTAGAGGGTGCTCCCCACTTATGTGATTTCCACTTATGCACGTGGGGCACTGGAACGTAACCCCTGCATAAGTGGGGAGTCGCTTGTACTGCGTAGGAGTGCAAATATCCAGAGTGTGGGGTCAGGTGGGATTACTATGAGGAATTATAAAATATGCATCAAGCCATTGTGTCCACGATGAATGCATTGTGTTGACTGGGTTTGATACATTGGCAATAATTTCTGAACAAATCCCACAACCCTCTGCATCTCTGGCCATTTTCTCTACTGTCCATTTCTCTTGCTTGACAAGTCACGTTCACAGCCCAGTTGCTTTGCCAGGCATGCATCCTGGGCCATAGAGATAGTGGGCAAGTTTCTTTGATGTACCGTATTTTTTGCTCTATAAGACGCACCAGACCACAAGACGCACTTAGTTTTTGGAGGAGAAAAACAAGAAAAAAATATTCTGAATCTCAGAAGCCAGAACAGCAAGAGGGATCGCTGCGTAGTGAAAGCAGCAATCCCTCTTGCTGTTCTGGCTTCTGGGATAGCTGCGCAGCCTGCATTCGCTCCATAAGACGCAGACACATTTCCCCTTACTTTTTAGGAGGGGAAAAGTGAGTCTTATAGAGCAAAAAATACGGTAGCTTTTCTGATATGTTAATCCTAGGATGTTAATCTTAGGGCCAGGAAACAGATCTCACATGAAGGTGATAATGATCGCTGTCCTCCTGGCCATCCTTCTTATCATGTATATTGCTTGTTTATCACCTCAGGGGTTGCCAAATGTACTCCTTTGTAGTTCTGTTCTTTGTTTACCCCAGAAATATGTGTGCTTAATTAATTTTGGTAGTTTAACTTTCCCCTAGTGGGGTTTGTTGAACTGCTCAGAAGAAATCTGATTGGTTCTTACGAACACTCTGTAAAAAGTTCTTTTGTGAATAAAACGACCTGGGCCGAGGGGTAGAGAGAGAGAGAAATTATTATACGTACCCTTCCCAGAGTCTTGCTGGTTCAAGCCTCTGTGTGTATTCTTATTAATCAGAGTTCAATCCTTCCTTTACTTTGTGAACGCCTCAGTACTGTACTATACTACTTATTTTTAAAAATACAATGTACGGCTTACAGCCCAGACTTATGAATTGGGGAAAGGATTCAGCAACAAGACAAGCAATGACTTGCACTGCAACAGGTGAAGCACAGTCCCTTAGTGCCTGGCAACCGGAGCAGAATTAAAGACAATTGTACCCTATTTACCAGGAAACCTCTCTTATTACCATTTACAGTTCACACTTGTACCAGCCTCTTCAGGCCAAGGGAGGACTATAATACATTAAACAATGTGTGAAGGGACTCAAACCTTTACCTGGTCCTATAAAAATACCTTATAACAACCTTTTGGGACTTTGGGGGAAACTGTTGACAGTAAAGGAAGCATGTTACCGCTAGTGCAATAGTGCATGAACTCATGGATTCTGGCAAGGCGTCTGGTATTGGTTCCAGGTGGCGGAAGAGGGAATTTAAGAAGATCCACCAAAGGCAGTTTGCACATCATTTCATCTTCAACCTTGGCTGGGTCTAAACCACCCTGCATCTGAAGCGAAAAAAGAAACCAACAAATATTAACCAATGTTAATGCCCTATATATCCTACATAAAAATATTCCTGAACTTGAAAATTTAACTGAAAACTGGCACTTAGAAATTCTGGAGAGGGACACAAGTATGCCATAGTTTACACCCATAATGCAATCCCGTATATGCTTGCTGTCACTTCTCTGCATGCAATGTTGTAGCAGCACTTACGCTTTAAAACTCCCTGCCTATAGATATCAAGCAGGAACCTTCGCTGTATTCTTTTTGGCACCTGTGAAAAACAGCCTTGTTTAGACAAGTCTACCCAGATGCTTAGAAATGCGAATGGGAATTTAATGTTTTAGTATTTTTAAACACTTGCATGTTTTAAATCTTAATAATACAGTCATACCTTGGTTCTCCAATGCCTTGGTACTCATACGTTTTGGCTCCCGAATGCCACAAACCTGGAAGTAATTGTTCAGGTTTGCGAACATTTTTTGGAAGCCGAAGCTCCTGCAGCCAATTGGAAGCCGCGCCTTGGTTTTTGAATGGTTTGGGGAGTCGAACGTACTCCCAGAATGGATTACGTTCAGGAACCAAGATACCACTGCTGCTGTTGTTGTTGTTGTTGTTGTTGTTGTTGTTATTTCTCCCTGATTTTGTCGTTTCATCTTTTGTTAACCACTTTTAAATAAGATTTTATTGTAAAAAAAAAAAAAAAAGATTTTAGGAGCAGCATGAAATTTTATTTGAATGTCAGGTCTTAGTGAATAGCAAGCTCTGTAACTGGCAAAAACTATTTTCTTTAAAGCAATATGTTCTCATACACACACACACACACACACACACACACAAATATAAGTATTCCAAATCAATACAAATCAGTCCAAATTATTTAAATTTGATCCAATTTCTTTTAAAAAATAGGTTTCCCGCTCCTGCTGCAAACATATGTCCATTATTTCCTGATGTAGCCATTTCATTCTTTGTTAATCTCCTCTTCATCCTTCTCTTAATGCAAAGTGATATGTTCTTCTACTGGGTAAAATGAACTGGGCAAATTCTGCCCAGTACAGGGGGGTAGATGGTAGAAGCAGTAACCTTGGTCGCAGCCATGCAAAAATAAGGAACAAAAGGTATTTACACCAAATAAGGAAAGATATTAACACCAAATCAGTACTGTAATCTAAAATGTCACACCGTTTGGTAGTCAGTTTGATGTTACCATGGTTTGGCACTATATTGGGAGTGGGAGAGTGTGTAACCAGATCATATAATTCATTTCACTATTAAAGTGATTTCTCCACCCCCACCGTTCAGCTTGGATACTGAGATCCAACTCTAAGGGCTTCCTGGCAGTTCCCTCACTATGATAAGTGAAATTACAGGAAACCAATCAAAGGGTGTTCTCAGTGTTCTTAACAACACCCTAGTGGTCTCAGGCCCTAAGGAAGTTAGATTGGCTTCCACCAGAGCCAGGGCCTTCTCAACACTGGCTCCGGCCTGGTGGAACGCTCTGTCTCATGAGACCAGGGCGCTGCAGGATCTGATTTCTTTCCACAGGGCCTGTAAGACAGAGTTGTTCCGCCTGGCCTTTGGCTTGGAGCCAATTTGATTCCCTCCCTCCCTCTCTTTTTTCTTTTCTTTTTTCTTTTCCTTCTCCTCCTGTGATGAGGCTACATTTTAATATTTTAATGTTCCATTATTTTAATGTTGTATTTTATTTTTGTTTTTAAGTTGTAATCATTCATCTTGTTTTTATTTTGCTTGTAAGCCGCTCTGAGCCCAGCCTTGGCTGGGGAGGGCGGGGTATAAATTAAAAAATATTATTATTATTAGTAGTAGTAGTAGTAGTAGTTGCACCCGCCCTGTGAAACAGCCTCCCATCAGATGTCAAGGAAATAAACTATCTGACTTTTAGAAGAAACCTGAAGACAGCCCTGTATAGGGAAGTTTTTAAACATTTGATGTCCTACTGTGTTTAAATTTATTGGAAGCCACGCAGAGTGGCTGGGGTAACCCAGTCAGATGGGCAGGGTATAAATATATTATTGGTAGCACTGTGGTCTAAACCACTGAGCCTCTTCGGTTTGGCAATTGGAAGGTCAGCGGTTCAAATCCGCACAACGGGGTGAGCTCCTGTTGCTCGGTCCCAGCTCCTGCCAACCTAGCAGTTCCAAAGCACGCCAGTGCAAACAGATAAATAGGTACTGCTGTGCAGGGAAGGTAAATGGCATTCCGTGAGCTCTGGTTTCTGTCACGGTGTTCCATTGTGCCAGAAGCGGTATAGTCATGCTGGCCATATGGCCCGGAAAACTGTCTGTGGACAAACGTCAGCTCCCTCAGCCTAAAGCGAGATGAGCGCCACAACCCTATAGTTGCCTTTGACTGGACTTAACCGTCCAGGGGTCCTTTACCTTCTTTACCTAAAATAATAATAATTATTATTATTATTATTATTATTATTATTATTATTATTACGCAATGAGTGTGAAGTTAGTTCCAGCCTCTGACGTCCTTTGGGTCCTAGCAAATTTATAGGAAAATGTTCCTACTTGCTATTTCCCCCTCAATGTTCAAAGTGTCATAATTTCGCATTTAATGCTACTGATGAAAGAAAGAAAGAAAGAAAGAAAGAAAGGAAGGAAGGAAGGAAGGGAAAGGAAAGGAAAGGAAAGGAAAGGAAAGGAAAGGAAAGGAAAGGAAAGGAAAGGAAAGGAAAGACTAAACTGCACCACATTCTACCTTTAGGAAGTACAATCTCTGGGACAGGGTATCATGGTAGTTCAGTATAAGAGGCCATTTCTGATCCGTGGTCTTTTCTTTATTTTCAGGATAAAAGGAGTTGTAAAGATTCTGTTAATAAAAGTAAAAACACAAATTTAAAATATCTATATTTTAAAACAACAAAATAGTAATACTTGGCAATACAAACCTTTTTCTCACTCTCAGGAAGGGCAAGAGAAGGCAGGATCGAAACCATGTGACTTGCAATGGTATGATCCAGCCCATCTTCACGAGGCTCTGGAACCACCAAGCTTGGTGGTGTAAGATTCTGTTCTGATGCAACAACCTAGCAAAAGAAAACATAAATAGGATAACTCCATGGCTGTCGTGGATAGTATGAGCATCAGGATAGTCAGAATACCAGCAGAATCCCAAATATGTCTATTGTCAGGGACAAGGAATACTGGGACCCACCCAGCCTAGGGTGGAGTCACTATAAACAACAACAACAACAACAATTTATTATTTCTACCCCACCCACCTGGCTGGGTTTCCTCAGTCACTCTGGGTGGCCTTCAACAGAACATTAAAAACAGAATAAAACTTCAAACATTAAAAGCTTCACTAAACAGGGCTGCCTTCAGATGTCTTCAACAACTATGAAAACTGTTCACTGAGAACTGGGATGGTTATAACTGAGAAAGATCCATTTCCTAGTTCTAGTGCTAGAAAAGCAGTTCTCTCCCCATAAGGTCACTTTCCCATGCATAACGTGTGAAGGACTTTTAGCTGCACACAAAACCTTTTTTTAAAAAAATGACAACTATTCTTGAATATACTGAAGACTGTGCTTACCTGTTGCAACATGCAATCTAGTATCAAGGCAACAGAAACAATCTCATCTGGGACTGGGTTCAGGAGGTCATTATAATATCTCATGTCTACATCTGTAATCAAAAAGTAATGTTGTCCTTTCTTCGTATATAATATTTGTACCGGTCTGTCATCACACTGAAATTTGTGCGGTCACCAACAGATGGTGCTAGCATCGCAAAGTGTCATATGAACTACAGTGTATTGACAATCTAGGGTGGGGTTTCCCCAAGAACCAAAAAAGCTTGAGACCAGCAGACCCAGCTCTGAGCAGTATGCAGGCAAGTCTCTGGCCTAGTTCGACCCCAATGACCCTCCGTCCTCATCTCTGCTCAAAGATGGGCCTGCTATTGATAAAACCTATCTGGTGTTTCGCAACTTTCTAACTAGTTGCAGGACCTTAGCTAGACCTAGCAGAGTAAACGCAGAATCCACAGAAGCAATTGGCAACTTGGCTGCAGACAGGATAGATGAAGCAGGAACCAGGAACTTGTAGTTAGGTGTTCATTATATACAGTGGACTATTTACAGGAACAGAACAGAACACGGATCTTTTGCTAGCTCTCTCTGATTCGACTCACAACTCCTACACTGACACAGAACTCTGAACCTCTGAACACTGAACTAACACATTCCAGTTAGTGGGCCATTAATTATCATTCCCTTGAGAGAGCTTGACCAATCAGGGAGCGGTTTCCATGTCTCTGTTATCACCAGGCAGACTTACTCCTTCAGATTGCCTTCTGGCTTTCTGCCAAACCTTAATTGACTCTGTGTGAGTACACAGTTTCCCAACACCTGCTGAGCTTGGGTTTTCTCAGCCTACCAGAACCCCCCAAACTCTTGTATTTGGGCATGGGCCTCCTGGGCTGTGGAAGGAGGAAGCATCAGCAACAGTGTTGCTTCATCCTTAGTAGTCACTGCCATGTCCTTATGGTGGCTGTGGCCTGGAAAAGTCCCCAGAGGAGGCTGGCAGCTCCAGAGTCCATTGCTTCAGCAGGAGGAAATATCAGGAATTCCCCCCCCCCCAAGCTATTGCAGAGATTGGCATAGCTGCTTATGGCATCAGCAACACCACATATGCGGGTGAGGAAGGAGGAGACTGCTTGGGGTTGGAGAGCAGAGATGAGAAGGGGGCAACGAAGAGCTACAAAATCACCATGTGGATGTTCCATGTGCATGGGGAAACTTGGAAGGGAGGTGGTTTGAAAAAGGGGGGGTGAAGGCGAAAAGGGGAGGTGCAAATGCGGTTGGGAAATAGTGGTGGCTTTAGAAATGGGGAGGTGAAAAGGGAGGTTAGTAATTGCATTGGATAGGGAGATCTAACCGGTTAAATGGGAGTCTATGTGCAAGGAGGAGTTGCGAAAAAGGGAAGGAGTGGTAGCTTCAGAATTGATGGCGAAGGCAAAAGGTAGTTGCAATGTGCGGGAGGAGGAAGATTCAGGAGGTTAGGTGCAAGATGGGTATAAGAAATGGAGCTGTAGTTGATGGGAAGAAGGGATAAACAACGGCTGATCCTCCATATTTGAGAATATAAAATCTACCCTGAAATAAACAGCAAGTTTTTGACATTCAGTATGCCTTGATGCAATAAAAATGATTAAGAATTGCTTCAGAAGGCATCTCATTAAGAGAAGTTGGAATTTTCAGGTTCTGGATGGCAGCTTGAATCAAAACTCATCACATCACAAAACTCATCACCCCACTGCTATCTGCAGAAGGTTTACACATATTTTGCCCTATTTCTCCAGCATGTTGAAAAGGAATTACTCTTTCCAATGACAAAGTTTAGGAATAACTTGAAGACACTTCACACATACCTGTTGTTAAAACTGGAGCGGCAGGCTCTTCCGCTGCCTGCTTTCTCCTTGAAGGTGTAGGTGGAGCAGCAGGTGGTACCTTGTGAAACAAAAACATTTATGACAATACAGCCGTCTTATATTCAAATCTTCAACCCAGTTATTGCAGCACTTGAATGAAGTATTTAAACAGGCTGTCAATTTTGCAGCTGGACACTCTTTGTGAATAATGTGATGCAAGGAACTACTGCAGGTTTGAGTCACATAGCGTGCTGGAGGAATCTTGGGATCACCTGGAGGAGAATTTCTGAATTAATGTAGAATTTAGGCTGCCCTTTCCATGACTTAGATGAACCCCCGCCTTTCTGATACAATTCACACAACCAGTTTAACCATTTACAAGGCAACCTATAGGTCAAAAGGCATGTCAAAATTAAAATGTCTTTGCCAGCTGACGAGAGGCCATCTGGTCTGGGACTAGATGCCCTTGGCAAGGAATTCCAGCACCTGACAGCAGCCAAGAAAGCCGTCTCTCGAGTCTCCACCAAATGTACTTCAGGACAGAAAGATGGATGTCTCCTGAGGATCTTAAAATCCAGATTGGTATGGGTGAATAACTGCCCACATAGTCACATAGGGATTTGTAGATCATAACCAGTATATTTAATTCTGCTTTTGCGAAAGGGACAGGTAGCCAGCTCTGGTCTGGCTTTTGCTTTTTCAACCGGCTAAACTTTATGAGTAGGCAATGTCCTATGGAGAGCCTGTAGTAGACTTGGGCTTTAAACTGTAAAAAGAAGGGTTATTTTCTACGTCGTCAGACTATGTCATACATTACTATAAAATACCCGCCCCACCCAAAAGTCCACCGTCTCACCTGATCTTTGGGAGGTTCACTACCTCGAAATGCAATGAAATATTGCTGGGCTGCAGCCTCCTGCTTCCTAAGCCTGTGCAATGTCATAAATAAATGTAGGTCGCTCCTATGACAAATGGCTGTGGCTTCCTGTGCTGCTTCTTCCGGTCCCTCCTTATCCATGCCCGACAAAGGGCTCCTTTCACCCCCTCCCCCAGGCATCTTGAACCCTTGTTCCAGGGAGTCCTTGGGTGGGAGAGGGGTGTCGTGCCTCTTCTCACTTTTTCTGTGTTTTGAAGTCAAAAAGTGCTTACATGTGCAGTAGATACATGAGTCTGTGTGTACAGGTATGTGGTGGGTGAGTAAAAAAGGGGGACTCATATCCCTGTGGAGCAGGATTTGCCCTACAGTAGCAAATGCAGCAGGCTGCTGTGGCATTATTGAGTCTGGTGGAGGTTAGATTGTATGTGGAGCTGAGAGTTGTTATAGGGGAATCTCCCCATACCTCAGACCAAATGGGCTCCTTCTGTAATGTCTTCACTGATACATTTTGGTACGCCACCCCACAACTGGCAGGACTCCTATGGATCCTGGCTTTGTGGCTGGAAGTAAGAACGTAAGAACCTGCGAGATCAGGCCAATGGCCCATCTTGTCCAACGTCCTGTTCTCACAGTGACCAACCAGATGCCTGTGCAAAGCTCAAAAGCAGCACCAGAATGCAACTCTCCCCACTTGTGATTCCTAGCAACTGGTATTCATGTACTTTGTGTACTCCTCCCTTCTTTGCCATTTGGGGTGTTTTCTTGTTCTTTACTTGTGCTTGGATCAGGTATCAGATCCAGGGCCCTGCAGGATCTGATTTCTTTCCGCAGGGCCTGTAAGGCAGAGTTGTTCTGCCTGGCCTTTGGCTTGGAGCCAATTTGATTCCCTCCCCCTCTTTCTTTTTCCTTTCTTCACCTGTGATGAGGCTGCATTTTAATGTTTCAGTATTTTAATTGTTGTATTTTAATCTTGTTTTTAAGTTGTATTCATTCAACTTGTTTTTATTATTGCTTGTTAGCCGCCCTGAGCCTGGCCTTGGCTGGGGAGGGCGGGGTATAAATAAAAATTACTATAAAAATTATTATTATTATATAAGTGCCCCAAAGTAGCAGCAGGATCATAGAATTCCCCAGTGACCTGAGAAGTAATGGCTTCTGGACCACACTACTGACACCAAACTATCTACTAACTAGATGATGCATATTTATGCAGAAATGTACTCCTATGCACAATTTTACATGGAAATATATCTGCTACCAAACATGGACGTGGTCTCTGACCTCAGCCTTGCTCTTCTTTTCTACTACGGGGACATTAATAAATTTGGTGGATTTCAAGTAGTGCTGATGCTGTCTTTTCCAGTCCAGGCAGTCATACATCAAACATGCCACAACTTCAAAGAGCTCCGTTCCAAATTCAAGCTACACAAAAGAAAAGGAGGAAATATAAAGACTGGCTTTATAACATGCAGAACACATGGGAACTCAGCCAACTTCTAAGCAATGAATTATACATGTTATTGAATAACACAACAAGCATGATTCAATTTGAATGCATTTTAATATTAATATTATCCCACCTCAAAAAAAGCCCAGATTTCCATTATGGGAGAGTTCCTATTTGTTCTTCCACTCACCAGCACGTGGCAGTAAATCCATACCTCCAAAGACCAGAATTCCAAGCTAAATGACAACTACAGTAAATGCTTTTTCTTCCCATCATCTATTTAGGAGAATGTGGTATACAAGACATATTATTTTGCAAATGAAGCTTCTGTTTAACCATGCCCAATGATCAGAGATGAACAATGCGGCAGTTACTTCCCTGTGATGCAATCTCACACCCCTAAGGAATATGTTGGAATTATCCAAGCAAATTATCCAAGCACATGGCATGGCACTGACGGTTGACAAGGCACATTGGAGACTGGAATGCAAGCCAGGAGTAGCAGACCTCAGAAAAACCATTTCTCTTAGTCAACCAACTGACACCCAACTGGACACATCTCCAGTTACAATGCTGCACCACCCAAGGGGATATAGACCATCACAAATAAACAAAGTTTAGCTACATTTCTATCTCCCCTCCTACTGTATTTTGATTACTACACTAGTCCCTAGGACAGGTATGGGAAACCATTTTGGTGTCAAGTGCCACAGATGGGCCAAATTTGACAAGTGGGTGTAGTCACCCACCTGTCATGATGACATTATACAAACTGACAGCTGGGTTGTTCCAACTATCTGTCAAAATCCCTTGTATAGTTTTGCAAATCTTGCCATGCTTCCCCTTTAAACATTCAATCTTGGAGGCTTATAAGCGGAGGGTGGGGAGACTTGTAAAGCCCTTTAAGCAACTGAATGTGTGAGCTTCTTTCTCCTCTTCCCCACCCTCTGCTGCCTGCTTGGGATGGGTAGGAGGAGACAGGAGCCTTTAAACATCTGGGCAGGCAGCAGGGCGAAAGGAGTCTGTACAATGCAGGCGTCTTTCTACTCGTTGCCACCCGCTCAGATTTTAAACAGAGGAGCGCTCTCCCTTTCAGACAGCTCTTGATTGAACCTCTGCTTTTCAGAGGCTCCAGCACAACTGCTGGGCTGCTTGAACCAATGAATGATGCAATAACCCTGTCCTCCCGCCAATCAGCTGACAGCACCAGATATATCAGTTGATGGGTGTGTGGGTGGGCACAGTTTAGGGAAAATGGCTCCGTGGGCCAAAGTGGCCTCCCTGGAAGGCCAAGATTCACCATGGGCGGAAGGTTCCCCATCTCTGCTCTAGAAAGCCTCAAACTGAACCTTAAGGGTATACTGATTGGTGAGGGACTATGCTAAACCTCAGGGTTCAGATTAACAGCTATTCCCACTCCAGAATTAGAAACAAATGTCACACCATGCACTATTGCCCACTTACCCCACACAAATGCTTCTTGTAAAAGACAATGGGCACAAGAGAATTCCTCCCATATGGCCTGTACCACCCCCAAATCTGATCCAAAGCGTTGGAGAAGGCCCTAGATCAGTGTTTCCCAACCTTGGGCCTCCAGATGTTTTTGGCCTACAACTCCCATCATCCCTAGCTAGCAAGACCAGTGGTCAGGGATGATGGGAATTGTAGTTCAAAAACAGCTGGAGGCCCAAGGTTGGGAAACACTGCCCTAGATCCTATTTAGGGGGCACATGGGCAAGGAGAGCAGGGAAATGATCAGTGGCGCAAGGAGAAATCCATGCACTAATGGAATCTGAAGAAGTGTGCATGCACACGAAAGCTCATACCAAGAACTAACTTAGTTGGTCTTTAAGGTGCTACTGGAAGGAATTTTTTTATTTTGTTTTCACTAATGGAATGTTAACCTTAGTGCTACATCAAATATAACCCAATACGACTAGCCAGGGCCTTTAGTTCAGGGCGAACTCACAGGAACTCAGTTCTGGCACCTCTCAGGTGGGCACCATTGCCATTCTAAGAAAATGAGGGTGAGTTCTGGCACCATATTTCTAGAAAAATAGCACTGCTACTAACCAACATGTCAGTGTTACTCCAGTCAGCAGGAAAGGAAGACTCATTGACTAGGTGATGGAGTCGAGCTATCTGAAAAAGATTTGATCCTGGTTTCCCACTATTCAGAATTGGCTCCAAATATTTCCAGAAGGTTTTCAGGTCCTTGGCAGCTTTCTGCTTCTTCTTCTTTTCAGCTTCGACAACTAGGGTTGCATGAGCATGGAATTATTTTAGCAGGCAAGTATGCCCATAGAAAATCTTAAACATACTTTGGGCAAAAAGGATTAAGCCACGGTCAGCTCACTCTTTTGCAAAGCCTATTTAATAATCTAAGCTTTGGCCAGATAACATGATACGTAGGAATGGACGAATCTGTCAACTTTGGTTTCTTTCGGTTTTGTCATATTTCCAAGTTCAGTTCTCTACCTTTCCATGACAGCTTTTTTTGTTAAGTCCTCATGAAAACTGATCAGCATTTTAGTGAGAATTTCTCCTAATTGTGACGGACTGCTTGGAAGCAGAGGAATGGCAGGAGGAACCAGCTGGGGAACCCAAAGGGGGAAGGGCTCAGAGCCCGGGGAGCGGTGGTGGGACAACAATGAGCGGTCAGAAGGAGATGAGGAAGAGGAGGTGTCGAAAGCTGAAGAGGTAACAGGGCTTAGTGAGCTGGGAGTCTGTGGCAAAGACAAGTCCAGAGGCATAGGAAGAAGCTGAAACAGGCAAGTGGGAGGAGGGAGGTCAAGAATCAGGCTGGTGAAGCGTCATGGGTATCTCCCCCTCCTGCTGTGACAAGCTCCCTTCTCCCCAACTCCCAGGAATAGAAGAGGCATAGAACAGGAGGAGCAAAGACAGGCACAGTCTCCGATTGCTGAGGGGGGGAGCCCTGGAGAGGAGGAGACATAGACGGTTGTGGGGAGGCAGGGAATTTTAGTCTTGGCAACTGATTTCATAGAGCAAGACTTACAGGGAGTAAGCTGCTGTGCTCATTAGGCCTGAAACTCAGTCAGGTCTGTGAAGATCGTGTTTTTGCTAATAAAGAGTTAACGCCAACTTGGAACCGTTGGAAATGGCCAGCTCGTTCTGTGACACTAATGTACACGTTTTGTAAAGCAATTTCCCCTAATGTAATGTGCTTCTTCCTCCTTTCCTGTTTGGTCTATTCTTTTGAATAGGATGTACTCCTCAATTTCTACATTCCTGTCATGAGTTTCATATTAAGAGCTCAAATTCATCTTGCTTGTTTCCCATACCCTGGGCTTTAGTATAGAAACTGAAACCACAAGTCATTCCCTCCAGCTGTTTCTTTAAATGAAGCTATTATTCCCAGTACTAGGTATTCCTGTCATCTGTAATATTGTCTCCCTCCTGCACAGAATTTAGTTTAAAGCTTTCCTGGGCAGGTTCACAAGACTCTTAGCAAACATACTCTTGCCAACTGCTGTGAGGTGCAAGCCATCTCTTACCATAAGTCCTTCCTCAAGGAAATGGAGACCATGATCCAAGAAGCCAAACCTTGGATCCAACTTCCTCCTTCCTGCTGCTTGACTTTACAAATACTCCCATTGCCTTTCTTTCCTTCCACCTGTCTTTCACCTAGCTGCAGCTTTTGCTGCACCTAAGGAGACCCTGACCCAAAGCACCAGCCTAGAATAGAGGCCTCTTTTTTGTTGGCTCCATGGAGCTATTAAGCAGGAAGACTCAACCATCACTACTGATGTTAAGAAAACTCCTGTGGCCCAGGGGATCCCACAGTATGATAGTGACTTGGCACAGAGTGTTTTTGAATTACTGCATTATAACAATGCAACAAATAAACCTTAATTAACATAAAGCACAAGAGCAGCTGTTTGTATGTTTCCATTAAGATCTTTTTAAGCATTTAAGTGGCAAAGAGGACATTCATCTCATCAGAGGGCACATGGATGAGTTGGTTGTCTACTTCCCCCCACCATTTGAACATGCCCAACTCTCTCCCTTCGATGCTGGACTGGGGTGCACTAGCTTGGGATTCTGATGGCTTCCAAGGGTCTAAAGGGTTACGGGAAACCCGGCAGAGGGCCTTCTCGGTAGTGGCGCAAGCCCTGTGGAACACCCTCCCATAAGATGTCAAAGAGATAAATAACTACACAAACTTCCATAGACATCTGAAGGCAGCCCTGTATCAGAAAGTTTTTAATGTGTGATGTTCTATTGTGTCTTTGTACCAGTATATTGTTGGAAACTTCTCAGAATGGCTGGGGCAACCCAGCCAAAAGGGCAGGGTAAACAAAATTATTATTATTATTATTATTATTATTATTATTATTATTATTATTATGTTAGTATGCACTTGTTAACTATAAGTGAGTTTGGGGTGGGAGGATGAAGGATCAGTTTGACTCCCTAGTGTTTTTCTGCAAGGACTGTGCCCTGTGCCATGATCACCCTTACTTATTACTCTTCTGATTCATCCAGAAATGGACTTAGCTCAGCAATAAGATACAGATTTTAAAGTCTATTGAAATATCAATAGTATATCTTGGGTTTTGGGGTTTTTTCCCCTAACAGCTAATTAAAGTGCTCAAAGTATGCTACAACAAAATTGCCCATCTAAAACAAGAATAAGAATGGTGGATTTTCAGTTTCAAATAACATGCAATTGCTAATCATCAGCTCACCTTCTGCTTCAAGAAATGGTTCTTCCTGCAAAGCAACTCCTTCCAGGTGGGTCTGGAGTGGCTCATAATTGTCAGAAGAAATCTTAATGACACTTGCAACATTGATCCCAAGATCGGATAGCACAGGCAGAAGTTGAGGGTAGGGAAAACCACTAATTATGAAATAATACTGAGCACCGTCATCTGGTTCATCATCTGTTCAAAACATCATACAAAGCTCATTGGTTTTATTAAAGCATAATATTGAGAAAGCATCCAAATTGGCATATATATGGTTACATGGCTTGCATGCAAGTTATTTTCCATAAATACGTCTATTACAAATCCTGCTTTTCAAATGCATGAAACCTTTGAAGACTTACAGTTTGGATTGTATCATATGCAATTTATAAGGGGAGTGGGTTTAACTCAGGAGGGGGCAGGGAGGCTGGGAGAAACCCTTTTGAAATAAGGGTTATTAGTGTGAAACTATTTAGCTAACATTTAGTGTTTGGAGAGAGTTGATAAATGTTATGTCCTGCCAAAGTAGTATCATTCCCTATGTTGTCTTCAGAAAGGCATTTCCAAGGAATGTTTTTCCTGTCAATGCTGGACTGTGCTGCCATGGAATGGATGAAAGAGGCAGTATAGGCACCCCTTATTTTATTTCTGAGGTGTTCCCCAGCAAGCATTGCCAAAGCTATAACTGACAGGTGACATTAAAAGGGTTATACCATATTGAGATTCACTGAGCAAGCAATGGAAGGCAACATGGGGGTGGGGGAGCATCCTATCTCCTTTCATGGGAGCAGGAAATGGAAACAATTATCCAAGGAAAACCCTGCTCTTCCCTATGCCTGTTTATTCAGCACCTGAAATGCTTCTGGATAGAAGGCTCTCCCTTTTGCCTGTGTGCACAAGGCAGTCACAAAGAGACATGAAAGACCTTCTCTAGTATTTACAGGCAAATTTTGCAACCTGTGAGCCTAAACATGCTTTGCTGAATGCTAAGTTCCTCTTGAAACTAGCAGGACATATTTCTAAAAAATATGTGAAATCTAAAAGCAAAGATCAAAAGGATTTGCTTAATCGTCATTTACTGTCTTCATATATTCTATGTTTACTGGCTTCCTGTAATTTAATTTATTACATTCTAGTATCATGTCTCGTATGCTTGTGCTCCTCAGAATGCCAGGATTGGCCACAGCTTCCTCTTAGTGTGAATCAGTCCAAAGTCCTGAATCTGTAGTTCTTTTGACATGAAGCATATTTATATTTTACACACCGATGTATTTGTCAAGATCATCTTCTTCTCCACGCCGTTTAAGTTTGGTGTCTTTCTTAATGGTAGCTGCCGACGCACTCGGTGACTCAGGTCCCTTCTTCTTCCCTTTCCCTTTGGCACTGGGAGGTTTCTCCTTCTTGCCGCCTTTCCCTTTCCCTTTCCCCTTTTCATCTTTCTCCTTGTCCTTGTCCTCGGTTGTCTACCAAATTAGATAAACTACATGCACATCTTATGAAAAACAACGAGGGCAATATTACATTGGCGTAATACAATCATTTGTACTCCTATCTGAGGCAGCTGGCTCCAAATCTAGTATGTGTTCTGAAAAGGAAAAACGAGTCCCTTTCCACCCCCTTGCTCCTTCCTGCTGAAGCATCCGTGCATGGTGCAGGAAGGAGGGTTTGTTTACTGCACAGCACACTTCCCCCTCAACCCCAATGCCTTCCAGGATATTCACTATAACCTGCTGGAGCCCAAGCAGGCAACTTCCTTCTTTCCCCTATGCACATTTTAGTTTCCTTCTCACGCCTCAACGAATACTTTGACATTCCACACACCCTGACACCTCAGATTCTTCTCAGACCATTTAAAATACCCTCCCCTCCACCATTTTTACGGACAATTTCTGTATGCTTCCAAACGAATAGTCATCCAACCATCCAAGTTTGCTACTAGTCAGAGTGGTTACATTTTTATTCTGCCCTTCCTCAAGGGAAGTATCTCTGCTTCCACTTTATGGCTTATATCTAACCAGGGAAGATAGGCACTCTGGCCCTGGAAGAGGCAAATAGTTGTAATATAACAACGTTGTTATATTACTCAAGTCAGCCCATCAGTCCATCCAGCCCACTACTGCCTACCCAAGCTGGAAGCTGCTCTTCCATTCTCAAAGGTCTTTCTAAACTCTACAACCAGAAAAGTTGGGGGCTGAACCCAGGGTATAAAAACATCTGTTCTACCCCTGAACTACTCCTGAAACGCTGAGCATTGCTGATATTTGCCACTTGTTTTAGCCTTTAAAACACTCAAGAGCACTCAGCTCTTAGGACAACAATGACCGCTCCCCAAATAAAATGGGGGGCGTTTTTTGCGTGGTCGTGTGCAGCCTTCCCCCCGATCCTACGCAGCTCCCTAAAATACAAACTGGCTTTGCCCCCTCCCACGCTGGATACCTGGAGGTTCCAGCCTAACCTCAGGCAGTTAACCAATCCTGGCGGGGGGGGGGGCGTTGCCAGGAGAGTTGGCCAGGTAGGGTCGGACCGCCCTGCCCACACAATAGAGGGTAGAACTTACCTGGGAGTCCTTGGTGGTTTCAGGCCTTGGGTGGAATCCTTTAGTCTATCTTCCCTAAATTGGGGGGGCATGAAGCGGTAACCCATCCCCCCCCGCAGCGGCGATCCCAGGTTTCCCCGTTAAAGGGGTTGTTCCCCAGATCCCTGGCTGGGGACTGGAAGAAATAAACGCCCAATGCTTAAGCCAGGGGTCAGCAAACTTTTTCAGCAGGCGGCCAGTCCACTGTCCCTGAGACCTTGTGGGGGGCCAGTCTATATTTTTTTTGGGGGGGAAGAACGAATTCTAATACCCCACAAATAACCCAGAGATGAATTTTAAATAAAAGCACACATTCAACTCATGTGAAAACACCAGGCAGGCCCCACAAATAACCCAGAGATGCATTTTAAATAAAAGAACACATTCTACTCATGTAAAAACATGCTGGTTCCCGGACTGTCTGCGGGCCATATTTAGAAGACGATTGGGCCAGATCCGGCCCCCGGGCCTTAGTTTGCCTACCCATGGCCTAAGCCAAGGCCCCCCCTACATCTGAATCTTTAATAAATTTATGGCCAATTTTAATTCCATAACACGTCGTCATGAGTCATTATTCCACCAGGGAGTCGCCTGGGGTTGCGGGGGGGGGGGCCTGTCCATGCAATGCTAAACTGCATTTAAGCTAGCAGGAAAACCTACTGGCAAAGTAACCTCCTCGCCCCTCGCTTCAGGGTTTTGTTGTGACCAGGGCAGGGTTGTACCACCTGGGCTGGCATGATGTTGGGCTATTTCTCTGGGCTTGCTTGAGGAATGTGTGTGTGTGTGTGCGTGCGCTTTAGATTTGGCAGATCCATGCCTGAACTTAACACACTAGTTTCATTCCGCTGTACTGGGCAACCTCTGGCATCGTAAGTGTTGCCTTGCCAATGGCATGCCCTATCTGTCAAAAGCACTTAATACCACTTCCCAAGACCCTTCAGCCAGCCTCCCAGGAAAGTTAGGACCGCTGCCTAAACAGTAACAACAGCAAGAACAACTAAAATTAAACTCAGTTTAAATAAATGCGGAGTACTAACAGATACCACAGATAAGCAAAGTTAGAAAAATATAATCCATCTCTGACTGCCACAAAAAATAATACAGATTGCTATTTCAGTGGTATTTTGTTTCGCATTTGACTAAAAGTACAATTTGTTATGTTTCAGCTCTGAAGTCCATTGAATTCAATAGGACTTACTCCCAGGTGATCCTAAAATACCTTCTTTTCAGCAGCCCTTCTCTGCAGGTCCTTCTGTTTAATGCAGAGCATCTGATATTTAATTAACTTTCCAATCAGAGTTACGGGAAGTGCTTCTCCATTGTTGAGAATGATTTTTGCCACCTCTAACACCTGCAAAGAGAGAGCGAATGATTACTGCTTCAGTATCAAATTCAGTATATGTGGTGTCTTGGAACAGGAGACATAAGCATACTGGTTGAAGATAGGGAATGAGGAATAGGGATGCTCCAGTCTGGTGTGCAAGTCTTCAAAGGTAAGGAAAATCAGCTATAGAGCCTGTTCCAACCCCTCTGGAAAGGCTGTAATTCACCAATAGCAACCTGGGCAAAACAGGACATGATTCTGTGTTGGCAAATTTTGGTGAGTGTAGCAAACAGAAGTGTGAGCCTGCCATATTTGACCTGGTGCGAAATTACACCATGGATGTGGGTGTCATGGAAACACAGATGCTTAGGACATGGGACAACGATACGCCCATGATGCAGTCCCATTCCAGTAGAACAAGCACTATTGGTTTGGCATTCAAGCGGTGTTCATAGATTCCACCATACCTTCAGATTCAGATTTCAGGTATGATATGGCACTGCTATAACATAGCTGTTTTTAAGTACAATTTGTTTGGACAGTAAACCAACAATGGGAACCTTGCTATTATTTGTACCTGCAAACACAAATGGAAACTAACCAATGGCAGTTTCAGAAATACCGTATTTTTTGCACCATAGCACTCACTTTTTTCCTCCTCGAAAGTAAGGGGAAATGTCTGTGCGTGTTATGGAGGGAATGCCTACGGGTGGCATGCCTACGGATTTTCCTCCTCTAAAAACTATGTGCGTGTTATGGTCGGGTGCGTGTTATAGAGCGAAAAATACGGTACTTTTGGGTACTAGAGTTTCCATCCGGGTACAATTTCCCCCTTTCTTGTTCATACTGATTCTGCTGGTGTGTAGCCTAATTGGGGTGGAATAAGGTTATTGAATTTTCTTTGGGTGACGACAGCAGTAAGAACATACGGCTACGTTGTCCAGATGTGTGGCATTGACAAGCTGTTTTATGACTATGTTTTTTACAGCTTGTTTCCACCAAATTTCATATAACTTACTAACATCTGGGATCTTTTCCTTACATTCACATAACCACTTAAAAACAACAACATGACACAAAAACTCATCAATAGTTTTTAGAAGAAAGAGAGGTGTTTCATGATAATGACTCTTAAAACATTCTTCCAAGGTTGAAAGTGTTTCTAAGGAAGACTTTATATAAAACATTTCTCTAATTTTCTGTTTAAGCATACTGGATCTATTTATAGCGTTTGAATGAATGAGGTGTTACTCCACAGTTCTGACATCCTCTCATACCCTCACACCTCTGAAGAAATTGCACTCAACTGCATATGGTGTCAATTTTGCTTTCACAGATATGGACGACTGTTCTTGCTGCATGTCGATATGTTGTCTGAAGCTGGCAGGCTTCATGTTGAGAGTGCAGTCACAGGGCTTCACTCTCGACAAATGCAAGGGCAGAGAAAGAGGCTATGTAGTTCCTAGCCTATAGCTGCTAGGGTTCATATGGTGAATGAGGGAGAGTCACTTTAGCTTTGTACCATCAACTGCAGGCTATACTGGAACTGTGTAAAGGATTAATAGTTTCAGAGGACTTAAACAAGTCAGCTAAGTTGGAAACCTTCTAAATGATATCCTAAATGCAGTAAGTTTTCACCAAAGGGTATCATCCCTTGGGGGGGGGGCATTACTTTGGATGTAAGAAAACAAGGGGAAAGAGCCAAGTTTCACTCTCCTGAGCCTGGAGAATATAATTAAAGTGATAATTACAGGTGGATCATTCCACGGTTAACTGAAACATGAGCACAACTGCTAACATATTTATATCTACTCTAACTGACTTCTGAAGGGCTGGGTGTGAGTGTGGTTCCTGTTAACTACATTTATTTTTATTATTATAAAGTAACGCTGTTTATTATTCTTAGGACAATGCTGGATTAGCCTGCACTAGGACCAGAGGGCCAATGATTCAGGAAGGAGATGCAGATACCACTATGGGCAGGGAATGCTATAGCAGTGTAGAGAAGGAACATCAGGTCTTAATAATACTAGTGGCTTGTCTGTAGTCTTAAACCTGAAGATGCTTTGAAGGAACACCAAGTTGGTTAATGGGATCCAGGAAAAGCATGCCAACCTTGCTCATGTGACTGAGACCTGGTGGCCTTCTACAGTCCACTGCACCTAGAGGAGTGCCAAACAAAGAGAAAGAAAAAAATGTTCCAGAAATTCTAAACAATTATTTGTTTATGCCCTAGAAGCTCAAATCTTGCAAACCATGGTTTGGTATGATGACTTTATAGAGTCCAAATCTATACAAGTCCAGTTGTGTGCCTTGAAGCTGTCTGTCTTGTTTGGGACTCCAAAATAAGTGCAGACGTGTGAAATGACCTCTGAAGTAGCACTTAGCTGCTCACATATAACATCCTGACACATCATTGCTTACCCTTAGTATGTTGACTAGAAATGGTGTAGTGTACACTATTCTACATCTAGCGTCTCATAAAAAAATGTTTCAATGTTTTCTTCAGTACCAGCTGCAAAGCAAACAGCCCCAAGCATGAAAGCATTCTCTTCCGAAGAGACAAGAGCTAGAAAAGTAATCTAAGCAATGGTAATTAAAAATGCTTTCACTCACCTCAGTATACAAAGGTGGTTCTTTTTCCTTTTCTTTTTCTTTTTCTTTTTCTTTGCCCTTTGGTTTGCTTACTTCTCCACTTCCCATGATCTGTAAAACATATATAATGTAATGAACAAAGACAAGAGAATTAATTTTCTGAATTTATTTTATGCTCCCCTAGGTTTGTAATAGGGACTCGGGTGGTGCTGTGGGTTAAACCACAGAGCCTAGGACTTGCCGATCAGAAGGTCGGCGGTTCGAATCCCCGCGATGGGGTGATCTCCCGTTTCTCAGTCCCTGCTCCTGCCAACCTAGCAGTTCAAAAGCACATCAAAGTGCAAGAAGATAAATAGGTACCTCTCCGGCAGGAATGTAAACGGGATTTCTGTGCGCTGCTCCGGTTTCTCCAGAAGCGGCTTAGTCATGCTGGCTACATGACCCGGAAAAACTGTCTGCGGACAAACATCAGCTCCCTCGGCCAGTAAAACAAGATGAACGCCGCAACCCCAGAGTCGTTCACGACTGGACTTAACTGTCAAGGGTCCTTTACCTTTAGGTTTAGGTTTATAATACTCAGACATCCTCAGAGTGAGATGTGTTGCTTAATGTAGACTACTTTAGCTGAGTCTGAAGACTTGGGGAAAGGTAAAATTTACCTTTTTTTATTCTGACTAGCAAGCTCCTATGCCATATCACAATCTGATTTTGCAACTCAAAAAGGGCTTATCATGTGCATGCCCAATGATCCTTTGCACAAACAGAACTGGTTTTGCTACTCCTTAAATCCCTAGCCTAATCCTCTAAGGAGAGTACATGTATTGAACTCTAAGGAAAGTTAAGTATATTGAACTCTACATGGCTTAGAAACATGCTGCATGTTAGACATTTAAAACTATCCTGACCCAAGTCTTAAACTACTACTAATAAAGCTCTTGTAAGGTACAGTGGTGCCCCGCAAGACGAATGCCTTGCAAGACGAAAAACTCGCTAGACGAAAGAGTTTTCCATTTTTTGAGTTGTTCCGCAAGACGAATTTCCCTATGGGCTTGCTTCACAAGACGAAACATCTTGCGAGTTTTTTCCCTTTTTCTTAAAGCCGCTAAGCCGCTAATAGCCGCTAAGCCGTTAATAGCCGCTAAGCCGCTAATAGCCGTGCTTCACAAGACGAAAAAACCGCTAGATGAAGAGACTCGCGGAACGGATTAATTTCGTCTTGCGAGGCACCATTGTATAGTGTCAAGACTCAAAGGAGAGTACAAGATATCCACTCAGATATCTGACAAAGCAAAGGGGGTGAAACAACTTCCACTTTCCTTCCTCTAATCCAGTTTCAAGGGATGCAAATGAGCCCCGGAGTGATTCCTCTCAATCCAGCTACATCTAGTCTTTAAATTCTGTCTCCCTGTCAATGCCCACGTCCTTCTCCTCCAGCTTATTCTGAGAATCATATCCCAGGAGACCAGAAAGCATATTTCCATCCTGTGGCAATGGGGTGAGCATTATTTTACATCACTATTGGTAGAGATGCATTCTCGTTTCAGTTTTAACCCCAGCATCCACACCCCACCTCTCACCATTATAAATACCAAATACCTGGGCTAATGTTCCTTCCCAAGTCACCACGCTAAAGAGCCTCCGCATAGGCACCTGCACAGCAAGAGACAGGGCCTTTGTGTGAAGTTCATCCTCGGGTTGTTCCCCAACAACCATTGCGATACTGGGAATCCAATTTTCCTATCCCAAAAATAATAAAAAACAATTTTTACATTCAAGAAGTATAGACAACAACTCTCTTACCACCAGATGGCAATATTATACTGCAGAATAATTTTTTTAATGTATTTGATGCTAGCAAAATTCAGTGACAATTCTCTGTATGATTTAGACATACTTGCATTGGTTGTGAAAATAATATGAAGCAAAGTTTCAAATTTATAATTTCTTACACACTTAGAAATGTATGGCAGATCAAAACACACTTCAGAACAAATGGAATTTTATATTAATATCTGCAAAAACAAGCTACGCTTTTAAAATGATTGCTCAAATATGACCTTATATTTTCCATCAGGATATATATATGGTAAGCTGTTAAATGCTAATGGTTTCCAAAGAGAGCTGTCACATTTGCCAATTCTTACTATGCTTTGTCTGCACTTCAAATACACCTAATTATTTAACTCCTATTTTTGAGGTCCACCCAAAATACTGAAACCAGCCACAGTAAAATTCAAATCTAAAGCTATTAGGCTAGATTTCCCAATCAAAAAGAGAGCTTCAGCGATATAAGACAAACGCTTGACAGTGTGGAAAGTAATCAGGATTGTCCTTGTGTTGCTATCTGTAAATGGCCCTTCTTTCAATTAATACACATCTCCAGTGTCAGCCAATAAATACACTTTATTAGTCTTGCTTATTAAAGGGCTGCTTGAAAGGTTGGCAGCACCATTATGAAATTAATGGGCCATGACCTTAATAATAATGTATCAATAATGTATCAAGCCATCGTACATTTCACAGTTGTCAATAATAAAGTCCAGCAGCATTTGGGGCTCCAAATGGGACCTTCAGCAACTCTGCCACACCCCACACAAATTACTGAACTGTCTTCAGGGCTAAGATACTAAAGATCCTTTTAATAAGAAATTGACTGAGCAATGGCTGATACCGTATCACTACATCAGCCTCTGTCAGCATCCCTTTAAATTAGCTGCACAGGTGTCATCTGGATTTACAGGGGCTTGAGGGAAGAGCAGAACGTGGCATTTATTTTATTTAGGATTTCATTCATATATATATATATTCGATATAAAAAATAAAAGCACAATAAAGCAATTCAACAGAAATCAATGCAATATTAGTTGCAACTGAATTATGTCCCATTAATTTCAGTTGAATGTGAAACTATCAGGCACTGTAGATAACCCTAAGAAGGGCAGTAAAGCTGTGAAACTAGTGACTTGTTTAACTATGCTGACTAGTCACTTTAAAGCATTAGGCTCATCTAAGCTATGGTTTTCCCAGTAGTGATATATGAAAGTGAGAGCTGGACCATAAAGAAGGCTGATCGCCGAAGAATGGATGCTTTTGAATTCTGGTGCTGGAGGAGACTCTTGAGAGTCCCATGGACTGCAAGAAGATCAAACCTCTCCATTCTGAAGGAAATCAGCCCTGAGTGCTCACTGGAAGGACAGATCCTGAAGCTGAGACTCCAAGACTTTGGCCACCTCATGAGAAGACAAGACTCCCTGGAAAAGACCCTGATGTTGGGAAAGATGGAGGGCACAAGGAGAAGGGGACGACAGAGGATGAGATGGTGGGACAGTGTTCTCGAAGCTACCAGCATGAGTTTGACCAAACTGCGGGAGGCAGTGGAAGACAGGAGTGCCTGGCGTGCTCTGGTCCAGGGGGTCACGAAGAGGCGGACACAACTAAACAACAACAAAAGTCTACTGTCTGCAGCTGGGCTCAGAAATGCCTATTGCCACAAAGGACCAGGCTGCTCATGAATTTGTGGCTGAAACAAAATCTGATCTGAGGATTTCACGGCTCATTTTTTTATTCAGTATATTTAAAATACATGAACCCACCCCCGCCAAATGAAGCATCCAGGGAACTATAGTTTGCTAAGGGTCAAACCTCTCCATTAAGGGTGCTGAGAATTGTATTTTTTTTTTAAAAAAAATAATATTTATTAAAGTTTCCAGAATAAAAAAGGAAAGAAAGAAGAAAGAAAAGGATAAAGTTTACACTTAATTTCATTGACATCTTTCCAGGACTCCCCCCCCCCCTTGTATTCCATATCCATTAGATTGATTCCACAAATTCTTACCCCAAATTTTAAAACCTTGTTATAATTATAGCCCATTTATTCAAAATTAATTTATCTTATTTAACCATTTCTCTTTATATTTTTATACTTCCCTAAGATCGACCCCAATTCCCTTCCACGAATTCCCCTATTTTTCTCACACAACAAGAGAAAATGAAAAAAAAGAAAATAGAAAATATGTAGTTTTACAGCCTTTGGATTCCAAATCTCCCCCCACCTTTCCCGGTTTCGATCCCCAAAATCCATCCATCTGTCTACTGCCAGACTGGAGATCCCACGTCCATGTCTAACTCTCTCTCGAGTCCGCTTTGCCGTCTTTTTGGTAGCTTTTAATTTCAGAAAGTCCAACCTCGGAGAAACTCTCAGAAAAGATCATTCTTCTTCCATCCAGACCTCTATATTTAAGAGTATAACTCAAATTCTGTTTCTTGATCCTTTTAAAGTCTGGATGTCCCAAATGTTCCAACTTCGAGTTTAGTCCAGCTCTTATTCCTCAGGTTTCTTTTTCCTGTTCTGCTGCAAAAACCTTCTAATTCAGAAACTTCTGATTCCTCTACAGAGGCTTTATTTATTCAGGAACATAAACTTACGTCAAGTCCCTTCCTTTCTTCAATAGATAAATCCATTGTCTCCTTTAGTGTAGAAACCTCTGTAGACAAAATAATGCTTCGTTTTTACAGCTTTCCCAAGAGATAGCAAATCCTGCTCAATTTCATAGTAATTTTCCACTTGCTGTCACTGTTGCAATGTCCCAGAACTCCCTCTAGAGGGAATATAGTAACTTAATTTCTTTCCAGATCAAACCCAAAAGTCAAATAACTTGTTGCCTTTGTTTTCAATAGTTTATGTCCAAATTGTAACGAATTTAGCCAGCAAAGCCATCATAACAAAGTTCTCTTTTATTTTCCTGCTTTGACAGCTACTTTGACAGCTGTCAAAATTTCTGTCTCTTCACCAGTCTCCCATAACGGATCGCTCCTGGTTCCCGGGGGGTTACATTTTAGTTCTCACCAATCAATCTTCTCCTCCAGCACAATTACTTGTAATTTCCCTTCGTGAAATTAACTTTTTCCGAATAAATAAGTTCATCTCTCGATCTTAATTGTTAAATCCTTGCGTTAAAACCTCTACAACGGGGGGGGGGGGGGACTTCCTTTTTGCACCTCCCCCGCTCGCTCCAAATTCATAAATCAGATTTTTCCTTTTAAGTCCGGTAAATTTACTCACGGGTTTTTCTTTTGAGTCCAAATTTTCAATAGAAGAAAGTCGGTGCTCTCCGCCGAATGGCATGCGGCTTCGCTAGGCAGGGGAAGCAGTGGACTCATAGCACCCCCCCCCCCGTCACCCGCTCCGCAGCCTTTAAAAAGGCTCCTTCGCGGGTCGGGGGGGCGCAAACGGTGCCCGCCGAGTCATCAAGTCCATGGGCATCACCGCCCATGGTTTTTGAGGGTCCCCGTGTTGCCGGCGCGGCGGGACCCAACCCCTACCCAGCAGGCTCCCTCCGGAGCTCGGAGGGAGTCTGCCATTCGGCGATGGCGCCGACCCGGAAGTCAGGGTGCTGAGAATTGTAGCTCTGTAAGGGAAACAATTCGCAGGGTTATTTGGGTGAAGTGATGTGCTTTAAATGTATGGTGTGCTCTTGTTAGTCTCAGACCAAAATGATGCATTAGCTACTTGCTCAAGGCTGAGTATTGACACCTGTCCAAGGATCCAAGAAACTTCAAGGCCTAAGCAGCCAGTGTGGTATAGTGGTTCGTGTGTTGGACTGGGACCTGGGAGACCCGGATTTGAATCTCCACTTGGCCATGAGGCTCACTGGGCAACCTTGGGGTCAGTCAAGGCCTCTCAGACTAACCTACACCTCACAGGGTTGTTGTGCAGGTGGAATTAGGAAGCAAGAGAACCATGGAAGCCACCTGGGGGAGGAGGGAAGGCGAAATATAAATGCAAATAATAACATAAATGAAAAAATCCTTTCTTTGTACACCACCTTGAGCTCCTTGGAGAAAATGAGGGATGTAAATGTGCTAAATTCCACTTTATTCAATTGGTGAGTGGGGGACTACTCCCAAGAATAAGCGTAGGGCTCGCCTGGGCTACAACAGATCACATGCCCTTCCTTCAATGTAAAACGCACTAAACGAAGAGGGAGACTCTGAAGCAAAACTAGGATCTCTAGCACAGGTGAGCTCTAGTGAAGCTTGTGCATGTGTGTACATATATATGTGAGTGTATATATATTTGTGTACATGTGTATCTGTGTATATATGTGTGCATATATGTGTGTGTGTGTGCATATATGTCTATGTGCGTACAGGTGTGTGTATGTGTATATATGCAATGCTTTTTTCTGGGGGGAACGCAGGGGTACGCATACCCCTAAGCATTTTCTGAATCTTTGTACTTTTGTCCAGTTACTGTTATTTATTGAACTATAAAACAGTGGTTTTCTTGAGTCAAAAATGAGAGTACCCCTAAACAATTTTTAAAGAAAAGAAGCACTATATATGTCTGCACATATATGTGTGTACAAACATGTGTATGTGTGTGTACCCATGTGTGTATATGTTTGTGTACATATGTGTGTGTATCTGTGTACGTTTGTGTGTGCATATATGTATGTGTACATGTATATGTGTGTGTATATGTTTGTGTTTACATATGTGTGTTTACATATATATGAATGTGTGTGTGTGTCTGTACACATGTGTCTCCCCGCCCCGCCCCAACCAACACACCTCATCTGTGTATATGTTTGTTTGTGTGTGTGTGTGTGCTTATATGTGTGTGTACAAACAAACACAAACATGTTTGTGTTTGTGTACATGTGTACCTGTGTGTACGTTTGTATGTGTGTGCGCGCATATATGTGTACACGTATGTGTGTATGTATGTTTATGTTTACATATGCGTGTACACATGAATGTGTGTGTGTGTGTGTGTACACGTGTGTCTCCCCGCCCCACCCCAACCAACACACCTCATCTGTGTATACGTTTGTGTGTATGTGTGTGTGCATATATGTGTGTGTACAAACAAACATGTTTGTGTTTGTGTACATGTGTACCTGTGTGTACGTTTGTGTGTATGTGCGCGCGCGCATATATATGTGTGTACACGTATATGTGTGTATGTATGTTTATGTTTACATATGCGTGTACACATGAATGTGTGTGTGTGTGTGTGTACACGTGTGTCTCCCCGCCCCACCCCAACCAACACACCTCATCTGTGTATACATTTGTGTGTATGTGTGTGTGCATATATGTGTGTGTACAAACAAACATGTTTGTGTTTGTGTACATGTGTACCTGTGTGTACGTTTGTGTGTATGTGCGCGCGCGCATATATATGTGTGTACACGTATATGTGTGTATGTATGTTGATGTTTACACATGCGTGTACACATGAATGTGTGCGCGTGTGTACACGTGTGTCTCTCCGTCCCCCGTCCCCCCCCCCACCAACGCACCTCCTCTAACCGGGCAGACACCAGCCCAGCCTCCCAGTTCTTGGAGCCAGTCCCGGTTGGCGCCGAGGTCCCGCTGCCGCTCTTGGGCCGCTTGGGCGCCATGGCCACTTTCCCCGCAGGGACCAGAGGAAGAGGCCGAGCGGTCGCCTTGGCAACCAGAACCGGGCCGGCCCGTCGCGCATGCGCCCAAAGAGCCTTGCCGCCGTTGCCAGGGCAACCCCAGCGCGGCCTGGCCTGCGGGCGAGGCCTGCCCTTCGGGTCGCAAAAGCAGCTCCTAAACATAATTATTAATCCAATAGGCGTCGTTTTTATTTATCTCCGTATTTATTTGGCGCCACTGACTCTTCAGCACGAAAATCCGGATTAATCCGTGTTTCTCAGCATCCTTTTTCCTACCTCGGCTCGCAGTTTTTCTTTGAAATGGGCATAACATTTTGCTCACATTAGGATATTGGGAAACCTGCCTTGGGGGAAAAAAATATGCATCTTGCGCTTTCGTGCTGTAAACCGGCCTGTGGTCTTAAATAATAATAAAAATACCTAAATAAATCACTAAATAATAATAAAAACACCTGTCAAAATGTTGCACTTCAGGACTGCAACCCTGCTGATTCTTCAGAAATGTGTGTTACGCTATGTATTGCAACTCTGTGTGTAAAATAATGGATCAATAATAATAATAATAATTTATTATTTATACCCCGCCCATCTGGCTGGGTTTCCCCAGCAACTCTGGGCGGCTTCCAACAAAACACTAAAATACAATAACCTATTAAACATTAAAAGCCTCCCTAAACAGGGCTGCCTTCAGATGTCTGCTAAAAGTTTGGTAGTTATTTTTCTCTGCCTGCATTTTTGCGCTCTTCTTGGGCATGGCTAGGGACTCCCCTTAGGGACATGGCTTTGGGGCTGCCACACTGAACTCCTGCACTTAAAATGTACCACTGAGCTTAACACATGATCCTATTACACTGAGACAACTCCAGATATGATATGGAAAAAATATAGAGGGGGAAAGTGTATCAGAAGGCACTTCGAAGGCTTGGCAGGCATATTAAAGGCAGCCTCAAAAGGGAAAATGTATATAAATCACATAATCTGACATTACAATACGTAATATTATTTGAAAGCATAGCACATCCACTCCATGTCCACCTCCAAGGATAATGGCAAAGATGTACCTGGTCTTTGTCCTTCACCTGTAGTTTGTACCAAAGGTGCAATCTCTTCAGCCGCTGCAGGCTAATAAGTGCAAAATCAGAGGTTTTTCACTAGATGCCCAGCATTTCAAGGGTCCTCTCACCTTTCCTACCAGTGTAGAGCAAAGTTTCTTTAGGGTATTTTATTTTATTTAATTTATGTACAGTCCTTTCAACAGAAAACTTTACATCCAAAATAAACCAGAATACAAGCAAAAACATGACTCATATATTTTCATTTGTACCAAATTCTTCCCAAATTCCCTTGTTTTTCTGTTCTTTAATGTTAGTCTTTTAACTCCTTGTTCTTAGCCTCTTAAATCACCTATGTATCCTTAACCATTTCCCAAGTATTGCCCTATGCCTCCCTCCCCCCGACCCATTGCTTCCCTTCACCTATGTGTGATCTTCTTTACATAATATTGTTTCTTGTTGTGTTAATTAAAGTTGTATTTATTGTTTCCTTGCGCACTTTAGCTACTGCATATTAAATTTGAGCTCCAATCCCAGTTTTTTCCATATATTCCTTTACACACTCCCACTCTTGGTAAATTTTTTGACTAGAACAGCCTCTAATTGTTGCCGTTAATTTTGCCATCTCAGAAATTCACAAATTTTAGCTCTCCATTCTGATAGTTCTGGTATTTTTTCTGTTTCCAATTTTTTGCCGCTAGTAATCTGGTTGCTGCCGTTGCGTATAGGAATATATTCCTTTTGTCCTTGGGGGTGTCACTGGATATTAAGCCCAGCAAATATGTTTCCTGCTTTTTGGAGATTGAACTCTTAAATATATTTTTTAAGCTCTTCATGTACCACTATCCAAAATTGCTTAACCACCTTGCACCCCCACCACATATGATACATCGTTCCTACCTCTGATTAGCATTTCCAACAGAGATTTGAGTATTTTTTTAATAAATCTTTGCTAATTTTACTGGGGTAAGATACCAATGGTACAACATCTTCATTAAATTTTCTTTTATCAGATAGCAAGCTGTAAAATTTATATCAATTTTCCATAGCCTGTGGAGAGCAAAGTTTCATAGCTTCTTCAGTATTTTACAGATTAGGCTCTGGAGACGTATGTGACTGCTTGCGCAACCCAGGTATTCAATGTTGTTCTTAATCATCATTATAATTATATGCTATCTGCAGGTTTAGACACTGCAATGTTAAATTATCTGTCTGCCCCATTCGTGTAGAATGTGGTGGGGGTGGTTGACTTTTATATCAAGAAGGGACACTTGGATGAAGGAGCTGAACTCTTCCACCTTGTTCCTCCTCATAGTCAATCACTCAGACATACACACACCTTCCCAGCCTGGCTTGTATTGGACACAGGCTGGGGGAAACTGCTGGCTAGCCATGGATAGCAAAGGTGACTATGTTACACACACACACCCCCAATCCCTTTTATACATGAACAGAGCAGAAACTTGATTAAATAAATGTGACTGTCACCACCCCATCAAGTTCAGCCTACATACTTCGCACTAGTTCAATGTACAGGGAGCTTTAGCTTGACCTCAGTGTAGTACTTTCATTAACGGACCAGAAATAAAAGGAAGTAGAAAGAAATAGAAGGCTTTCCTTCTATATTATGGACCAAAGTCTACCATCGTTGGTTTTTTCTTTCTTTTCGGGGGGTTATGCTTGAAGTGTTTCTCCAAGACACTAGTCCAAAATCAATAGTGGGTTGGTTAGGTCTGAATTTGAAAGCCGCAGTTCTACACAGAAGGCTGCTGGGAAGATTTGCCTTATAATGTCTCTAACAAATTACAAATCCAAATGGGATTTACATGAAACCAGTATTCTGGGGCTCTTGGCATGTCTTGGAAGAAGAGTGAGCAAACTGAACTCGCACAATAGTGTTGGAGCATGACCTCAGCCTGGACCCATACTGTGCAGTGACTTGGAGGTCTGCACAGGTGTGGGCAAGGCAGGCTCGCTCTCTGGCCGAAATCACATTCCAAATATTACCATATGTTCCCACACGGAGACGAAAGAAGAGAGAGGATTGCTGCTTGGGAGAGAGCAGGAGAGCTGCCAAGATAAAGAATTCATTACAGGGGAGTCATGTTGTGATCTTACACTGGAGACAAGTGAAATATTTTGTGTGATTTAACATTCTGTGAAAATATCCCAAAACACATGCTTCCCCCCCCCTCTACCCCTAACTCTATTATACCCATCTGGCTGCTCAGAGCTAGGAATCTTTATTTAAATTTCGAGAAAGCCTTGAAATGTTGCTCTTTGCTGAATTATTGATTCAGTCCAAAATTTCTGCTGGGAGGATACTGCCCTTCCCTGTTCATTCAAGTGCCTGAGCTAGTAGCAACCAAACGCTTTTAGTCAAGTACAAATGGGGAGGAGAGATAAATTGTGTGCAAAAAGAAAGGCGGAAAGGAAGAGGAAAGGAAGAAGGGAAGGTCACCTAAATAGTTGGATGAACCAGTCCTTTAAAAAAGCTGGAGGATGGAAAATTTGACCAGAAAAGGTAATAGACTTAAAAGATGGTTGGGAAATTTTAATTGCTACAAAATATAGCCACCTGGCTACTGGTTGAATTTGGGCAACTGGGGCATATGGCACCGATATTGCTCTAGCAATATAATTGCCATCCCCAGGCCACAATTTAAAGTCCAGGTGATGTCCTTTAAAGTCTTGAGCAGGTTGGCACCAGACTACCTAAAGAGCTGCCTGCACCTGTTATCAACTGGCCTGTACCTTAAGATCTGCTCTGAAGGCTTTACAGCAACAGTTAGGTTGGCTGGCACGTAGAGCAGGGCCTTCTTGCCAGTGGCCCCACAGTTATGGAATTCAATCTTACATGTGATCAGGAAGGCCCCTCCCTCAGTACATTTATACAGGCCTTGAATATAAACTTTCATGTCATGGTCTCTAGTGGCTAACCATAAACTGAGCTATAGAAATGATGTTGTGTGGCCTGGTTTTTGTATGCAACATAAGCTAGGCTATTTTTTATTTGTATGCCAGTTTTTGTGATGTAGATGTTCAAAATTACATTTCATTGATAATGGGTGATATCCAATTAAGGCATATTCAGAGTAGAGCCGGCCACTGAAATCAATGGACTTTGAGTGAAGGTATATCCTGAAATACATCAGTGTACTGGGATTCTATCCAATCTTAAGTCTTCTCAGCCAGCGTCTCTGGAACATAGGATTGCGCATGTCATTTTTAACTTTTTGAAATAGGCTTACAGATTTAGTGTCTACACTGATGTACCAAGACACCGAGCACCCCCATTCGTTCTTATCGGTATATATTATGATTCAGTGTCTATTTAATAAGTGTTATCAATAGCTGCCAGGGAATTATATTTGAGCTGCATATTTTATGTATGTATGCATATTACTCAAAAGAGCTTTACACTCTCTCTGAAATTTAATGTCAAGGCACAACTAAGAATATTTGATCTGACATTAATTGACAGTTGTTATTTGACAGTGTTTGCCATACGACACGCAGGAGCAATCTGCATTTGACTGCTTTTGACAGATGATGTGTAGTAGCAATTGGCAATATTTGATAGCTGACATGTGAGAACAGTCAGCAAGTTTCTGGCAGCTGCCATGCAATAGCAGCACTCAGTAAACAAATATCAGCTTTTGAACCAGGCTTCCTTTCAGCCAAGCAAACCTCTGCTTTAAAAGCAGGCTAAAACTGAGCAAGCTACATTTGGAAATTGCATTTTGATAACTTGTGGAATTTCGGCGTTTTCTAAATCCCATAGCTGATGCAGACCTCCATTTGAACTCTGTTCTTTGTGAGCAGCTTTCCCCACGTTAACCGGTTTCATGTTAAGATGGCAATTTCGACAGCAGCAAAGCTTATTTCCTTTTACTTAAAAGCTAGGCAGTGATGCTAGAGATGACGCACCAGAAGAGTGTCCTGCAAGCCTCTGCTTGGGAGTTGCTTTCATGCACGTGGTTCTGGAGCCCCAGGAAAGCCTTTTTTCTGTCCTGTTAGTTTTGTTAAAATAAATACATAATCCCAAGTTTTTTATAATGGCGGGAAAAGCTTGCTAGCTTTAAGTTTAACGTAATACTGTATCTATTGTCTGTGAACTGGTTATGTTTTTCCGTTTGATTTAAAGGTTACATCCCAGTCCTTGGGAAGACTTTAGCATGCCTGAGCCCATTGGGTCAGTGCTATGGGTAGCTCAGTTGGTTAGAGTGTGGTGCTGATAACTGCTGAGGTTAGAGGTTTGATTCCTGTATGGGACAGCTGCATATTTCTGTGTTGCAGGGGATTGGACCCTCAAGTCCCCTTCCAACACTACAATTCTATGAGTCTATGAAAATGTGTTTGTTGTTTAGTCGTTTAGTCGTGTCCGACTCTTTGTGACCCCCTGGACCAGAGCACGCCAGGCACTCCTGTCTTCCACTGCCTCCCGCAGTTGGGTCAAACTCATGCTGGTAGCTTCGAGAACACTGTCCAACCATCTCGCCTCCGTCGTCCCCTTCTCCTTGTGCCCTCCATCTTTCCCAACATCAGGGTCTTTTCCAGGGAGTCTTCTCTTCTCATGAGGTGGCCAAAGTCTTGGAGCCTCAGCTTCAGGATCTGTCCTTCCAGTGAGCACTCAGGGCTGATTTCCTTAAGAATTGATACATTTGATCTTCTTGCAGTCCATGGGATTCTCAAGAGTCTCCTCCAGCACCATAATTCAAAAGCATCAATTCTTCGGTGATCAGCCTTCTTGATGGTCCAGCTCTCACTTCCATACATCACTACTGGGAAAACCATAGCTTTAACTATACAGCATAGTTCATAGCTTCTCTGAGTTATTCAAGCCCCTTCGCCACGGCAAGGCAGTGATCCATGAAGGGGTCTATGAAAATACATGCTATTAAATTCTAAACTTTGATGACTCTTGGAGAACACGGCTGTGCCTGTCTACTCATAAGTAAGTGAGCTCAGTGGGGCTTACTTCAAAGTGTGTCTAGGCTTGTACTTGTTTGGCCAAAACTAAAACTGCAAACATTCAGATGTCAAGGAGATAAGTAACTGCAATCTTTAGAAAATATCTGAAGGCAATCCTGTATAGGGAAGTTTTTAAATATTTTATTATGTTTTTATATATGCTGGAAGCCACACAGCGTGGCTGGGGCAACCCAGTCAGATGGGCAGGGCATAAATAATAAAATTATTATTAAGGAAGGAGACATCCCTATTTTCATCAGAGAAATGTTGGAGGGTATGGATTTCCTTGTATGTATAATCTGAGCAGTGGCACACCGCGACTCTCAGCCAAAACTTCAAATGTAGTTTTCCCCTGCACACGTGTAATAATTTACACATTTGGATGAAGACACGCAATAACAGCTGGCTATCTTGAGCAGACAGAATAGAGATTTGCCATTGTGCTCCACCCCTATCCTTACTCGGACCACATTCAAGCATGCTAAAAACATTTAAATCTGCTGCGCTGCAGCTGTCCCGGGGTTCCTGGCAACACTCTTGAACTTCTGTGCATTGGAGAAGGTGGCACATGATTGCCTAAGGAGATGGTGGGAGGTTGAACTATCAAATTCCAGATTTCAACAATAAAAGCCCTACATTTCCTGAGAACTATTTTTTATAGTTCCTTCAGATGCCCCAAACCTGTTATATTTTCTTAGCTTGCTAGCATGGACCCCATCTGAGAGCTGTTTCCATAACTAGGCAACCCAGTTAGAGCAGGAATTCCTCACATACTGAGGAGCTGATACAGGAAAAAACACCTGCCTGTGAATTGTTTATGACTATGAATCAGAAAGAAGGGGACAAGGCAGATGGCCTGGCATTGCTAGTGTTTCTAATTGTCATTTGAGAAGGAGGACTTAGTCTGTGGTGCCAAAAGCTCAGTGGTGGAGGAGAAGGATAAACAGCGTGATGAAAGTGGAAGGGCTATTAATGATCACACCACAACATGTTTTCAGCTAAGCTGAGCCGTTGGGTCATACAGTTGAAAAGAACACATAAAAAGCTGAAGATCCTTATTTATTTATTTATTTATTTATTTATTTATTTTAAAAACACTCTAAATTAGTATGTTGTTTTGATTTTCTAGTAGTATTATAACAAAACTGGATTCATTCATTTATTCATTCATTTAGCATATTGCCCATCATCCACAGATCTCAGGGCTGGTCACAACATAAAAATACAAGATAAAAACACAAAATACATAATGAAAACAACAAAACAAATCACAGATCAATAAACCTCCTCTCACAAACACATTTAAAAGGGTATATAGGATGATAATCAGCCGAAGGCCTGGTTGAAGAGAAACGTTTTTGCCTGGTACCTAAAGGCACCTGGGGGAATAACATCTCAGATATCAGCCACCTGGAGACTCTTCTGCCCATAGTTGCAGCCATAGTTCTCCCCACTCCAGCCCAGGAGTAAAGGGACATCGTGGCGGGAGGGGGGGATAGCTATTCCTGACAGCTGGCACTATCTGTGAAAAGAGAAGAGAAGCAACCTCAGACCATCTCAGCATGGAATCTAGCAGGTCTGCAGATTCTGAACCACATATTGTTCTGGTTGCTGAGGATCAGATGAGTTCACTTCAGAAGCTGAGCCCACTGAATTCTTCCCTCACCCCTAAGGCTTGGGGTTGGATGTGCTTGATGAAGACTGAAGTAAGAAGAGAACTGTCACACATTTGTGGGCGACCACTTTGGTATTTCTTGCTTCTCCTTGTCAAGACAAGATCCATTTGTACAGAACACATTTGTAGAGCAGACATACCGTATTTTTCGCTCTGTAAGACGCACCAGACCACAAGACGCACCTAGTTTTTGGAGGAGGAAAACAAGAAAAAAAATATTCTGAATCTCAGAAGCCAGAACAACAAGAGGGATCGCTGTGCAGTGAAAGCAGCGATCCCTCTTGCTGTTCTGGCTTCTGGGATAGCTGCGCAGCCTGCATTTGCTCCATAAGACGCACACACATTTCCCCTTACTTTTTAGGAGGGAAAAAGTGAGTCTTATAGAGCAAAAAATATGGTACATTATTCACCTTGTTGACAATCCCTCCTATTTGAACCCGACGATAGTTGACACCAGTGGTTTACCTACAAACTGCTAGCAAATGCCGTCACAAATCCTGAATAGGGATGGAAGAATCTGTCAATTTCAGTTTCTCTCAAGTTCTCTTTCCCCCCAAATCTTAAATTCAGTTCTCCATATTTCCACACGAGTGTGCAATTTTTTTAATTATAAAAAGTCCTCATGAAAATTAATCAGCATTTAAATCGAATTTCTGCTAATATACACACATGTATGCGATTGTGTCCAACTTACACATTTTTGCAAAGCAGGTTTGCCTAATACACGCATTATTCACTAGGATATTCATTTTCACACACACTTTACCATAGCATACTCATGTTTGTACACATTCATTGGCTGGGAAATTGTGAATTTCGAAGGATGGCTGTGTTTCAGTTCTTGTATTGTTTGGGGAAAGGCAAATTAGGGAGGTTATGCCTTAATGGAAACAGAATCAAATTTATCACTGCAAATAACAAGGAACATTCCTATATGCAATATCTTCTGGAGGGAGAGAGGAAAACAAAACTGTTAAAATGGCTACATCTCCTCCATGTTACTCGTGCCGCAATTCCTCTTGCAGACAGATGCCTCTCCTCCTTCTCTCTCTCTCTCTCTCTCTCTCTCTCTCTCTCTCTGAAGTTCACCCCACACCAATCGCTTCTGCGCAGCTGTTGTCCATCTGGCTGCCCTTGGTTCCTTGTCAGCTGTTTGATGTCACCTATCAATCTTCCATTTTTGCTGCAAATCTCTGATGATCAAGTTTCACATTTCTAGGCCCCTGGTTATAAAGCTGCCTTCATTGGCATTATCAGTAATTATAACAAAAAAATCTTAGGAAACTCCTCGTTGCATAAACAGACACTCAATTCCCATCTGTTGCTTTAGGACATTCATATTTGGACAAACCACCCCAGATTTTTTGATGAGCTGTTCAACCACATATACCCTAAACTTAATTCAGCTGCCTTTCTGAAAAGAAAATTTTAAATAGCTTAAAGTCACTATTTTACTCTCTCGTTGTTAACCCTTATGTTGCATTGACTTCTTTGCAATTTCTGTGCTCCTCAACATCTCCTTAACCTTCTATGAACTGAACTGAAGTCAAGATGACAGGCACCTCCTCTTCTTTTATCATGCGCTGTAGCCAGAGCCCCCAATGCTCCCATACTCCAGCACAGGGGATCACCAATTGCAACCCGGATATGAAATGTCTGATAGCTCAGTTGGCTGCAGCAGCATGATCCTGATAATGCCAAGGTTGCAGGTTCGATCCCTGTTAGAGACAGCTGCATAGTCCTGCACTGCAATTGATTGGATTAAATGATCCACAGGCTCCCTTCCAACTCTATGATTCCATGAGCCTGCAAAATCCACAAAAGATATATGGGTGATACTTAAGAATTTAACAAGGGTGCCAACCCCCAAACCCAGGGCAGACTTATAGGATGACTTAAAGGTAAATATACAGGCTGACAACCATGTAGTCCAGTTCCTGTCAACTGTCCAGTTTTAAGCTACAGTGGTACCTCGGGTTACATACGCTTCAGGTTACACACTCCGCTAACCCAGAAATAGTGCTTCAGGTTAAGAACTTTGCTTCAGGATAAGAACAGAAATCGGGTTCCGGTGGCGCAGCGGGAGCAGGAGGCCCCATTAGCTAAAGTGGTGCTTCAGGTTAAGAACAGTTTCAGGTTAAGAAAGGACCTCGAGAACGAATTAAGTACTTAACCAGAGGTACCACTGTACTCCAAATCTTTAACCCTTATCACTCACTTCAAGATTCCAGTTTTCTAAACAATCACATTAAGACATCAAGACACTATCGAGACTTGGACAATAGCCTGGATTGGAGTGGAGTCAGGGAAAGCTGCGCTGGCAAATAGGCAGTTGAAAATATGTTGTTGTTTAGTCGTGTCCGACTCTTCATGACCCCCTGGACCAGAGCACGCCAGGCACTCCTGTCTTCCACTGCCTCCCACAGTTTGGTCAAACTCATGTTCGTAGATTCGAGAACACTGTCCAACCATCTCGTCCTCTGTCGTCCCCTTCTCCTTGTGCCCTCCATCTTTCCCAACATCAGGGTCTTTTCCAGGGAGTCTTCTCTTCTCATGAGGTGGTCAAAGTATTGGAGTCTCAGCTTCAGGATTTGTCCTTCCAGTGAGCACTCAGGGCTGATTTCCTTAAGAATGGATAGGTTTGATCTTCTTGCAGTCCATGGGACTCTCAAGAGTCTCCTCCAGCATCATTAATTCAAAAGCATCGATTCTTCGGCGATCAGCCTTCTTTATGGTCCAGCTCTCACTTCCATACATCACTACTGGGAAAACCATAGCTTTAACTATACGGACCTTTGCTGGTAAGGTGATGTCTCTGCTTTTTAAGATGCTGTCTAGGTTTGCTATCGCCTTTCTCCCAAGGAGCAGGCGTCTTTTAATTTCGTGACTGCTGTCACCATCTGCAGTGATCATGGAGCCCAAGAAAGTAAAATCTCTCACTGCCTCCATTTCTTCCCCTTCTATTTGCCAGGAGGTGATGGGACCGGTGGCCATGATCTTCGTTTTTTGATGTTGAGCTTCAGACCATATTTTGCGCTCTCCTCTTTCACCCTCATTAAAAGGTTCTTTAATTCCTCCTCACTTTCTGCCATCAAGGTAGTGTCATCTGCATATCTGAGGTGGTTGATATTTCTTCTGGCGATCTTAATTCCAGCTTGGGATTCATCCAGCCCAGCCTTTCGCATGATGAATTCTATATATATATATACACACAAATAAAGCTGTATTCGACGGACAAAAGGATATATGATTTTCGACATGACTGAGAATCGCAGAGCCAGGGACGGAGAACTTTAAAGCGTTAAGATTGGGATGTGGAAAATATGAAAACAACGAGACGTGGCAGGACTGAAGATTTGGAGATATGCTTCAGAGGTCCAGACTATGGGTACCCTGGAAAAATTAATAATTACAATTTGGTCTTTTTTATTTTAGTTTTTTGTTTTTAAGTGGATTAGGATGTGGACGTGTTGATTGGCTGTTTTTATTGGAAAATCAGTAAAAATGATTAAAATAAGAGACATCAATACACTATCGCTTTCAGATATTTTTATTTAGCTGTTGGAAGTAGATGGATTCAGGAGGAAAGGAGGCATCACTGCACCGCTAATGTGTCAGCGCCACAGGGGCAGCTCCTCAACTGGCTGCACTTCTACTGGGGACCATTTGCCAAGGTGAAACTACCTGTGCCACCAACCAACAAAGCTGAGTTATTGCTAGGCCTACCGAACCCAACTTAAGCAGAGACTCTCCTCCACAAATGGTTTAAACTTCAGGAAGAAATAGAAAATGGGGTGGGCCCTGTGAAGAATACCTTGTCCTGTGGTTTCTGGTCTCTCACCTTGAGATTTAACTCTTTCCATTGAAGACACTGAGAAGGAATTTCAGGTCAAATCAAGATCTGGCAATCCAATCTCTGCATAGCTGTCAACTTTTCCCTTTTCTTGTGAGGAATCCTATTTGGTATAAGGGAATTTCCCTTTAAAAAAGGGAAACGTTGACAGCTGTGAATCTCTGGGAGGCAGCACCCTCACCCAAGTAGAGTGGTACCTCGGGTTAAGTACTTAATTTGTTCCGGAGGTCCGTTCTTAACCTGAAACTGTTCTTAACGTGAAGCACCACTTTAGCTAATGGGGCCTCCCACTGCTGCTGCGCGATTTCTGTTCTCATCCTGAAGCAAAGTTCTTAACCTGAAGCACTATTTCTGGGTTAGCGGAGTGAGTAACCTGAAGCGTATGTAACCTGAAGTGTATGGAACCCGAGGTACCACTGTACAATTCTTTGAGGAAAGTCATTAGGCTAGATACACACACATATCTATACAGTGTAGATATACGTTCATAGCTCACAGTCTTTCCTGTCCATCTTCAAGTGTGCATTTTTGACAGTCAGTAGTGCTGTTAAATATATACAGTGTAACTCGGTTACAGATGCTTCAGGTTACAGATGCTTCAGGTTACAGACTCCACTAACCCAGAAATAGTACCTCGGGTTAAGAACTTTGCTTCAGGATGAGAACAGAAATCGCGTGGCGGCGGCACAGCAGCAGCAGCAGCAGTGGGAGGCCCCATTAGCTAAAGTGGTGCTTCAGGTTAAGAACAGTTTCATGTTAAGAACAGACTTCCAGAACAAATTAAGTTCTTAACCCGAGGTATCACTGTATAGGCCATTTCCCCCACTCTGTCCAAGAAGCCCCAGGCTGTTTAGCACAGACATTTGTTCTGGTCTTGACAGTGAGGTAGAGGAATAGGAGCCGACCACGTCCTATGGGAAGCGAGAGAGTTTTCTTCGTTCACTGTGACACTATGGGCTAATAGAAGGAAAATATTGATGTTTTATTAAATTACTCCTCTATTTCAGATCACATAACATGTCTAAGATCTAAACAATGATCCTGCTCTGGAGGAATGCCTGTCTGAGACTGATGAGATAAACGTTGTGTGGGAAGATCTCTCAAGTTTTGCTAAATTACTTCCCTTATTTAATTAGAAATTAATTGAAAACACTCCTTGTTCAACAGCTCTGTACTTAAAACCTGATTTGTTGATAATAGCCTCGTTCCCCTTGCAATATTCCCTACAGATTTGACCATAATTATGTCCCTGATTTTACACTTTCAGGTCCTCTTGAAAGAAAACTAGAATTGGAGATAATTGATTAATAGGCATATAAGGCAATGTGTGAAGCCACACCCCAGGCAAATCTCTGACTGAGACACATTGCTTGTAAATTGCACAATGATAATTTATGAGCTGGATGGGGTAGGAAATGGATATCTTTTTGTCAATAGAATGATGGTTGGCCAGAAACCAAATTAATGCAGAAAGAGATAATTTAAGCGGCTGGTAATTTAGGAATAAGGAAAAATTAGCATTGTGTTACTGTACTGAACATAATTAGATGCTCACAGCTACCTTTCAACCAAATGGCTCCCACATGCACTGTATCAATGCTACTACCTTGATATAAAACACTTGGCACATTTCTTTAAATAATAATAATAATAATAATAATAATAATAATAATAATAATAAATGCTTGCATTTCATTCATTTTATACATAGATTAACCACAACCAGGCTTCCTTTCATTGCTAGCATGTGGAATGTTGAAGTATGTTTTAATCGGTTTTTAGTTTGTTGCTGATTTTTTGCTTTTGAAGGTTAAAGGGTTGTTTCTTCTGATATTTCATTGCTTTATTCTCTTGTAAACTTTGAGGGTTTTTAAAAAAATACAACCCAATGCTGTATGAATTTTATGAAATAAAATAAATATGGTCCTTCAAAAACTATATGAATAGGCAGCTATGCAGAACTCTTCCTTGGATGAAGTTTATTCATGAAAAAATGGTCAACATGATGCTTTTCATATTTAGTGAGCAGGGATGTCAAGTGATGTGCTAGACTGGGGACTGGGGGCGGCCGCCGAGACCATATAACACCAGTCCTGAAAGATCTACATTGGCTCCCAGTACGTTTCCGAGCACAGTTCAAAGTGTTGGTGCTGACCTTTAAAGCCCTAAATGGCCTCGGTCCAGTATATCTGAAGGAGCGTCTCCACCCCTATCGTTCTGCCTGGACACTGAGGTCCAGCACCGAGGGCCTTCTGGCGGTTCCCTCACTGTGAGAAGCCAAGTTACAGGGAACCAGGCAGAGATGCAGGCATTGTGATGAACCTCCCCCCCCCCCAAAAAATAATTGGATGCTTAATTTATTCTCCTCTTGGAGGTGTTTGGTGAAGAGACCCCCCCCAATTTCTCTGTCCACGAATAGGCTGGGGACCTTTGCACAACTACACCATATGAAGGTGACCCGGAAACTACAACTAATCCAGAATGCGGCAGCTAGACTGGTGATTGGGAGCGGCTGCCAAGACCACATAACATCGGTCTTGAAAGCCCTACATTGGCTCCCAGCACGTTTCTGAGCACAATTCAAAGTGTTGGTGCTGACCTTTAAAGCCCTAAATGGCCTAGGTCCAGTATATCTGAAGGAGCGTCTCCACCCCCATCGTTCTACCCGGACACTGAGGTCCAGCTCCGAGGGCCTTCTGGCGGTTCCCTCATTGCGAGAAGCCAAGTTACAGGGAACCAGGCAGAGGGCCTTCTCGGTAGTGGCGCCCTCCCTGTGGAACGCCCTCCCACCAGATGTCAAAGAGAACAACAAATTACAGACTTTTAGAAGACATCTGAAGGCAGCCCTGTTTAGGGAAGCTTTTAATCTTTGATGTATTACAGTATTTTAATATTTTGTTGGAAGCCGCCCAGAGTGGCTGGGGAAGCCCAGCCAGATGGGCAGGGTGTTAAGAATAAATTATTATTATTATTATTATTATTATTATTATTATTATTATTATTATTTCCGAAGGACCTGGACAGTACAGGTTTTGTATTCACATTTCCAAGGAATCTTTTTAAGACAGCAGAAGGTTTTATTTTTCTGGCCTCCCGCCTTCCCTCCCTCCAATCACAAAGGGAGATGGCAACGGATGAAAATGAAAAGAGACAAAAGCCATAAATTAACCCGGGAAGAGAGAGAGGGAAACATCCACAAACGACTGACAAGATTAATATGCAGTTGATGGGAAGCACTTTCACACCAGGGTGCCAACAAATAAACACAATTCAAAAATATCATCCCTGCTCTGGTGCGGGATTTCCCGAGACAGAGAGCGACTTGCCCATTTGCACTATGAAGTTCGCATGTCCCGAATTCCTAAAATGGAACCTGATAAGGGGAGAGGTGCCTGTGTGTGCGTGTGGAAGACAGAGAGAGGGAGGGAAAAGTAGGTCAAGGTGCAAGGTTAGAGTTTTCAGCATTAAAACAGGGAATGGGGAGCAAAGCTGGTGAACCTTGTGGATTACACATGGAAACCTGAAGATGGGGGGTGTTCAGGATTGCCTTGAAGCTTGCCAGCTGCTGCGAGTGCTAAGCTAGCTGCTCTTTCATTGGAAAGTCAAGAGGCTGCCACTTCCTGCCTGCCTGCTGTGTGGCTGTGATTGTTCAAGGGATCCTTTCAGCAACACTGGTTCTCAGGCTCCATTGTTCTTCACAAGATAATTGAAATATACTCGGAGTCGAGTGTGGATTTCATGCTCTTTATTCAGCTCATAGTGGTGAGGAATGAAAGTTCCCCCCAAATATTTACACAGTGGGCCGCACGTGATTGGCTAATTCCAGGATCCTCCCGTAGACCAATCAGTAGACCAATCCCGTAGACCAAACAGACCAATCATTTCCACCTGGAGCTGGATTGGGTGGCTCCTGCGGACCAATTATACTGCTGCATTGTTCTAGGACCAATCAGACTGCTGTATTCTGAATCCTATTGTTCTAGGACCAATCAAACTGCTGCATTTTGGATCCTATTGTTCTAGGACCAATCAGACTGCTGCATTTTGGATCCTATTGTTCTAGTACCAATCAGACTGCTGTATTCTGAATCCTATTGTTCTAGGACCAATCAGACTGCTGTCTTTTGGATCCTATTCAACTCAGTACATAACAATAATGTAGCTCTCCAGGCTATCTCTCTCTCTCTACAGCAGGCACCCCCAAACTTGGCCCTCCAGCTGTTTTGGGACTACAACTCCCGTCATCCCTAGCTAACAGGACCAGTGGTCAGGAATGATGGGAATTGTAGTCCCAAAACAGCTGGAGGGCCGAGTTTGGGGAAGCCTGCTCTACAAGCTTTGGCTCCTCTTTTGTGCTCCTCTGGGAGTAAACCCAGTTTCTTTGGACGCCTCCCATTTTCTTTCTTGTTGGATGGTTTATGGTCTTTTTTATATATATAATTCTTATTTATTTTCCATTTAATATTATACATTCACATCATCATTATTCATTTTACCACCCTGGCTCTTTAGAGCATACTGACTTCCTTCCTTCCCGCCTCATGGCTTTCAAAATTAACATTTATATCATTGCAATTTATACATTTTCCAATTCTAATTACACTCATTACAGACTGACTCAGAATTTAAATAAATATAGAAAGATATAAAATTTCTCATTACAAGTTTTCAGGCAACCCGGCTAATGATGTTAATTGCTTACAATAATCTTTGAGACATCGTATAAATTTACTCCAATTCTTTCGGAATACTTTATCGTGCTGTTTTCGGATTTTTCCTGACAGTTTCGTCAGTTCTGCAAAGTCCATCATCTTCATCTGCCACTCTTAGTTCGTCGGTACTTCTTGTTGTTTCCATTTTTTGGTCTAAAAGAATTCTTGCCGCAGTTGTTGCATACATGAACAGTCTTTTATCTTCCCTTTTATTTGCACCTTTAGTTTCTTACTTTTAAGGAACCCTTGCACATAGTTCCTTTTTCCTTACCAAAGGCCCATCTAGTCCAGGACCATGTTCACTTTCTCACTCCCCCCTGCCATGCATGGGAGAACCCCCAGAACATCATGTGGGGAGGAAAGGGCACTTTGTTCTGTTGGCCAAGCAGCTATGTTTGCACTGATGGAATGATTGCTCAGTGCGGTGGGACATTATTGCAGTCAAACCAACAGTCCATGTTTTGCCAGATAGGCACATGAAGGGGTTGAAGCTCACGGAGCTTTCCTGTAAAATTTGCTGGAGAGAACTCTGAGACATCACTTCCTTTGTTTGTCTCGGCAGGAAGCTGTAACACTTCTTTCCTGCCTGGGCAACCTCTGTTTTCTTCATCATGCCACCAAGCTGGACCACATGTGCACGTCTGAGAAGGACACTGACAAACTGGAACGTGTCCAGAGGAGGGCAACCAAAATGGTCAAAGGCCTTATGAGGAACGGCTAAGGGAGCTGGGCATGTTTAGCCTGGAGAAGAGGAGGTTAAGGGGTGATATGATAGCCATGTTCAAATATATAAAAGGATGTCACATAGAGGAGGGAGAAAGGTTGTTTTCTGCTGCTCCAGAGAAGCGGACACGGAGCAATGGTTCCAAACTACAAGAAAGAAGATTCCACCTAAACATTAGGAAGAACTTCCTGACAGTAAGAGCTGTTCGACAGTGGAATTTGCTGCCAAGGAGTGTGGTGGAGTCTCCTTCTTTGAGCGGAGGCTTGACAACCATATGTCAGGAGTGCTCTGATGGTGTTTCCTGCTTGGCAGGGGGTTGGACTCAATGGCCCTTGTGGTCTCTTCCAACTCTATGATTCTATGATTCTATGATTCTAAGCTCTGTACCTTTAGACAGTATCTTAAAAAGCAGAGACATCACCTTGCCAACAAAGGTCCGTATAGTTAAAGCTATGGTTTTCCCAGTAGTGATGTATGGAAGTGAAAGCTGGACCATAAAGAAGGCTGATAGCCAAAGAATGGATGCTTTTGAATTCTGGTGCTGGAGGAGACTCTTGAGAGTCCCATGGACTGCAAGAAGATCCAACCTCTCCATTCTGAAGGAAATCAGCCCTGAGTGCTCACTGGAAGGACAGATCCTGAAGCTGAGACTCCAAGACTTTGGCCACCTCATGAGAAGAGAAGACTCCCTGGAAAAGACCCTGATGTTGGGAAAGATGAAGGGGAGACAGAGGATGAGATGGTTGGTTGGTGTTCTTGAAGCTACCAGCATGAGTTTGACCAAACTGCGGGAGGCAGTGGAGGACAGAAGTGCCTGGCGTGGTCTGGTCCAGGGGGTCACAAAGAGTCGGACACAACTAAACAACTAAACAACAACAACAACAGCATGGTACTGCAAGATAGGAATGACTTGAGCATTGGGAAAATCAGAAGCTTTGTAAAGTTTCAAAAACCTGCTTGGTCAGAGATTATAGTGGGACAGAGGGAATGCCTATGGAACAATTGGAAAGGCAAATTTTTATCACTTACCCTTCAGCTCTCTTAAAAACTATCATCTGTCCCCAGCTGGAGCCTTACCACAGGCCAAACACTTTTGCCTTGCAAGATCACAGCTGGGGCACATGGAGCAGATCAAAGAGTCACTGCAGACAGAGGTTCATTATAACTCTCTGCATTGACTGAGGGTTTCCTTATAAATGTTTCTAAAGTGAGTTTGTTCAGTTGCCTCGTCCAATTCACATCTGCATGAATTTCAGCAATCTGTCATAAGTAACGCTAGCTCTAAATTCGGGACAGAATTAGGAGAGAGGTTGTCCATATCAGAGGTTGATACAGTGGTGCCTCGCAAGACGAAAATAATTCGTTCTGCGAGTTGCTTCGTCTTGCGATTTTTTTGTCTTGCGGAGCGCGGATTCCCCGGGTATTAACGGTTTTACGAGAAAGGAAGCAAACCCGCAAGACGTTTTCGTCTTGCGAAGCAAGCCCATGGGGAAATTCGTCTTGCGAAGCACCTCAAAAAACGGAAAACTCTTTCGTCTAGCGAGTTTTTCGTCTTGCGAGGCATTTGTCTTGTGGGGCACCACTGTATCAGAGATCAGTGTTCCTAATTGCACCAGAAGTGTAGAAGATGATGGAACAAGCAGTGGGAACAGAACAGAAGAGTCCGTGAGTTTGCCTTCACTCTCCCATTCATGCTCTTCTAATTGTGTCAGAACACCTGAACAGGGAAAAAGCTTTTTGCAGACCAGGGTGGTTACATTATATGAGTTATAGCATTCTAAACCAATAAAGTTATTCAGTTCGAAGGCAGAAATCTGTTTTGGGGAATCTTAAGCATTCGTGGTCATTGTTTACAGCGTTGTGGATCTACAACTTAGGTGGGCAACCTGCGGAACAGGTTAGGCCACAAGCCACCACACCAGGCACTGTGGTGAGGATAAAGTAGGGTTGGGGAAGTACTACGTGGTCTACCTTGAGCTTCTTGGAGGAGGGCAGTGGTGTAGCGTGGGGGGTGCAGGGGGGCCGGCCGCACCAGGCGCAACATCTGGGGGTTAGGGTTAGGGGGCGCAAATTACTTGCCTTGCCCCAGGTGCTGACAACCCACGCTACGCCACTGGAGGAGGGTAGGATAGAAATGTAATAAAATAAATCAAAAGACAGAGGAGCATAGCACAAAGCTTTATGGAAGGTCTTGGTCATTGTTTCTTCAATCAGTCATTCATTTTACTTTTATGTTGCCTTTCCAGAGGTAAAGCCACATGCAAGGTGGCTTACGGAATATTTTAAAAAATCACAGAATTATATCGAGCTAAACAGGGCAATTTAGATGAAATGCAAAAATATCTAGAGAGTAGTGGAATATCTAAAATACCAAAAGATAAAATGACCATTTTGAATGCACCGGTGACAGTGGTGGAATTACAGCAAGCAATCTCACAAGCAAAACTTTCGAAAGCACCCAGACCTGATGGACTTTCAACAATATATTATAAGAAGTTGCAAGATTACCTAATACAACCTTTGAAGGACATTATGAATATGACTTTAAATACAGGTGAGCTGCCAAACTCTTGGAAGAATGCTTATATAACTTTGATTATATACCCTGAGAAGCTTAAAAATTATCAACCTATATCTTTGTTGAACAATGGACTTCCAGGTTGGTGCCTCAGGTAATGGCGGAATTCCTCTGATCGGGAGGAATTTGCCCCGTGGGAATTTGGGTCTGGCCGTCACGGCGAAGGTGGAGAACCACAAAATATCACAGGCGGGTGAAGCCTGTGAACGTGAGATTCGGCTGGCACCTTTTGCGCCTCCCCTACTCGCGGGGAAACCCGGTTTCGGGGGTCTGGAGCGACGTGGGGTGAGCGGCGCGGTGCTTTGAATCGTCTGCTTCCACGGAGCGAAGCCGCATACCTGTTGCCGGAGAGCGCTGACTTTTTCCTGTGGACAATTTGATTTTAAAGTAATTACCCGTGAGTAGAGCTGAAGCGGGAGAATTGGATTTCTAAAAGTTTAATTTGGTATCGTAACGGGGAGGTTCAGTACAGGAAGTCTGCCTTCCCCTTTTGTAAATAGACTGAAGCATTGAGGCTGCAAGCTGAAGCCTTGGAAAGCCTATTGTAAAGGACTAAATTTCCATTGGTAAAGAACATTTACCCCCCCCCCTTGGAGGCAGGAGAAGAGGGGGGGAAGTTGTGAACTGAATATGCCTGCGGGAGAGAGCGAAGAGAGTTAAAATACCGCCACTCAGACCCTGGAAACGGGCTGCTAGCATTGTGGAAGGCTCACTGACAGTGATTAGAAGGATCGTTGACAGCTAGCTAATAAGAGAAATACATTGTTTCTACTGTCTCCGTCTGCTTTTAAAAAGGAGTAAAAGTAACTGAAAATTGAAACTAACTTCATTGTTTGAGCTGTGTTTAAAAGAGGACATTATTGACTAATATAAACAGAAACTGTTTCCCCCTAGAGGAAGCCTTTGAAACTGTTACAAGAGCTGAGCTGGGGGAATTTCCAGCTGTAAGATAAAAAGCTGTGAGACTCTGGGACTGACCTTGAATCGGTTAAGTGTTATGGCAAATGGAAAGGAAAAAACGGACTAGTCAATTCCTGAAAAAACATCAAGGTCTGGGAGGACTTGGCAGCAATCTAGGAGAGCCTCAATATCAGGCCCCCCTGCTTCTTCTGCTATTGCTTTTGTAACAGTATATTTAAAATCAAGGGGAATGTCGACAGAAGAGGCCTTAGCGGATGCATTAAGTAATATAAATGATTCACTGGAACAGCTTAACAAGAAAACAGACGGGATAAATGCGAAAGTGGACGCTGCAACTATTAAAATTGACTTAAATACAGAAAGTATAAATAATCTGGGACAAAAGGTGAATATCAATACAGAAACAATCCAGAAATTGATACAGGAATCTACTTTGATACGGCGGACTACGGAGGAAGCTAGGGAGAAAGCCGTTGCTGATGAATGTAAAGTAACACAATTGGAGAGAGAGAGAGCCCCAGCCTTACAGAGGCAACTTGATGACCATAAGTCGACACTTGCTATGAATGAATTTAAAGAAAAACAGACGAATTTGAGGATCAGAGCCCTACCTGAATTGGAGAAGGAAAGTTTGATAGACTTCTTCACACAGGAATTTGCTGATTTTGGGGACTTGGATTTGGGCAAGAAGAGATTAAAACTGTGAGGGCCTTCAGATTTGGAAGTGGAGGGGAAAAAGAGAAGAACAGAATAAGAGACTGTTGGCACTACCAGAAGAACCTAGAAGTACAACAGCCAAGAGTGGAAATTTTTAAAGACGTCCCGAAATACCTTTTGGATTTTAGGACTGACTACAGAGATTTGGTTGCCCTGCTGAGAAGGAATAAAATCATCTTTAGGTGGGAGTTTCCCCAAGGTCTATTCTTCAGCTTCAAAGGAAGGAAAATAAAAATAAGATCAGTAGAAGACAAAGTAAAGTTTTTGTATAAATACGAAGAAGATCTGCAGAAGGGACTTGGAAAAGAGCTAAGAGCATTGGACAGAAGATCACCAGGTTGATGGACTATATGGAACTGGCAGAAATGACTGGCAGAATCCGAGATCAGGGAGAAGAGTCGGTGGAAGAAGATTGGAAAAAGTTTAAAGATTATTTACGGAAATACTGTAAAATCAATGAATGCTAGAAAAATGTTGGAATGAAGTTATATGGCTTTAGTAGAAATGTTATAAGGAATTAGGTATAAATAAATTATTAGAGTATTAAAGGAAAAATAAGGTTAGAATATGTTAAGATAATTATAGGACAGAAAATAGAGGAAGATGGAAAGGAATTGCTGAAACAATTAATAGAAGTGGAATACAAAAAGGGAGGTGTGAGGAGGTTGTTGAAACAAGTGAATGAAAGATAAGATATTGAAATTGTATGATGTGTGTTAAACTGTTTTTGTTTTGTTTAGTTTATTGTGTTAGTGTTGTGTAATTTTTTTATATTGTATTGCATTGTCTTTTTTTCTTTTTTCTTTCCTTTTTTGTAGTGTTTAAAAGTAATAAATATTTTTTTTTTTTAAAAAAAGAACAATGATGATAAACTTTTTGTAAATATATTAGCAAACAGGTTGAAATTAGTATTTTTTTTTAAAAAAAACCACATAATTACAAAGGTAACAAAGATAGTCATGAAAAATAAGCAAGACATCAAAACGTACACCAAATTGAACAACCCGTGGCCATCTTTACTGTCCTCAGGTCTTTTGCGGCCTTCCCCATTTAAAAACAATCAAAGGTACAGAGAATGCCCAAATGAAGCTTGCCTTGCTATGAAATATAGGCACATCTTTATTCACTACCTGCTCTGTCCTGCAGCACCTGTGCTTTACCATTCTACCCTTTCCGCTGCCGGATTTCTAGAGTTTTCTGGTTGGTTTTCCCTTATCAGATCATCCAAGCTCTAATTTTGTGCGTTTTCTTTCCTTCCTTGCAAAACAAGTTGACAGGATGGAACAGCCCATGTCTCCCAATTGACCTTCAGGGTCAAGGGCATTGCACTGATCTTGGGCTGGCAGTAATAGTTGTGTTGACAGATCTGTTTCACCAGCTGTACAGCAAGCTATGTGGGACTAGGCTGGGAGTTAACTCTTCTTTAGCTAGCTGATTACATTGCCAAATGTTTTATTTGTCCATGAAGCAGATGATGGCCTTTTCAGTTTGCAAAATAGCAGATACCTCCAGAGTGACTTATCATGTATCAAATAAAGAGATGCATAGATCGTTAATATTCACATTATTTTCTCCACATAGTTTCTACTCTACAGATTTGTTCCTTCTGTCCATGCAATTTTAAAAAATATAATTCTTTAAATAACACCCCATATCCTTCTGATTCTCAGGCAATGTAACCTCCAGCTTAAGAGATATTCCTTTCCCCCCTACACTTCAGATTTGCCTCCACCCCCAGGAGACGGAGAACTTCTCCTTTAAAGCAAAGTTGTCTACCCCCTTCCAAAGCCCAATACTGATATGCCAGTAGGAAGGGGTGAATATGTCAACTTTTGTTTCTCCAAGTTTCCCATTGGTTCAATCTTAAGTTTGGTTCTCTACATTTCCACACCTCTATGCATATTTTTATATGCAAATTTCCTTAATATACACATTTTCCCAGACTGATTTCCCCTAATATCATGCATTTTTAATGTTATTTTTGTTAATATATGCATTTATACACACACCTCATCCCAGTACATGCATTTTTGCCTATATTGCTGGACTGAATAACTGCATCACAAAATTCAGATAAGTGTAAGTTTCAAAGTTAAGTTTCAGTTAGTATATTGTTTCAGAAAGTCCAAATGAGATAAGTTCCTAAATGTCAGACTTCCTTTAGCTATAAAAATGTGTACTACTTCTATCTCATTTTTCCAAAGGAGAATTTCCTGCTAGCTCTGCCATTACTTACATTAACAGTGAGAGGGGCAGTGCTATTCTTAGCCAGCTTCAGAGGCTATAATTGGGGTGCGCATATGCACAACTCAAAGTGGAGAGCAGCAGCAGAAGCCTTTCCCCTGCATGAATGTGTTGCAAGAGCTGAAACACTCACTAAGGCACCTTAAAGATCCAGCAGAGAAGTGGCTGCAGTGGCAAGAAGCAGCTTAAGGGCTACAGAGAAACAATGCAATGCCTACTGGAGGGATACAAAACTCTGATGGCAATCCACTAGCTCAGAGGTTTTCAGCCCTTTTGAGTCCATGGTTCCCTTGGCCAACTACATTCTTTCTGTGGCACCCCTGTGGGGCTCAGACGCCCAGTTATGTCACCCCTTGCCTGCAGAGCTGGCAGCCGCTCACCCTTTTACAAACAGGTGTTCCCTCAGCCTCCTCTCCCCTCTCCTTGGGAGTCCTCTGGGCAGCTACTGCTGCCGTCCCTGGTCTGTGAGCTGCCCCCTCCGCCCCAAAGAGAGGTGCCATCTCACACTGCCCCACAGGGGCCTGGGACTTGTCTGCCCATTCCCAACAGCAAGGGCTGGCGGACTGGCTGGCTGGGCTCCCTCGCCCGCTTGCTTGTTTACTCCGAGGCTACCTCAGCTCCTGGCAATCCAGCACCCCATGGCCAGCCCCAGAGGTCCCATTCGCTTGCGGAGCTTGAAGGCAGGGCTGCTGCAACAAACAGCTGTGCAAGCCTTGAGGAGGCAGAGATGCAAGAGGGTATCAGAGGAAGGAGGGAAGGAAGGAAAGAGGGACAGAGGCCAGTGTTGCCCGTGGCACCCCTGGCCATCATTCAAGGCACCCCAGGGTGCAACGTCACACTGGTTGAAAACCATCGCACTAACTTCAGGATGGGACAAGCCCTCCAGCTAGAGGGGGATATGATCTTCTGTTCTGAACATCTAAAAAACCCAAATGAAAGCATTGACTGATCAATTGAGTGCTTATTGAGAAAACAAGCAACACTAGATCCCATGTCTTCTTTCTGTTTAACTGGAATGTGAGGCACCTTATGATGATGCCTCCTGAAGGTTTAGTCCTAGGTTGGCTGATTGTACAGTTATTGAAGTTAACTTGAGCTACACATTGTTGTTGTTTAGTCGTTTAGTCGTGTCTAAACGACTCTTCGTGACCCCATGGACCAGAGAACGCCAGGCACTCCTGTCCTCCACTGCCTCCCGCAGTTTGGTTAGACTCATGCTGGTAACCTCGAAAACACTATCCAACCATCTCGTCCTCTGTCGCCCCCTTCTCCTTGTGCCCTCCATCTTTCCCAACATCAGGGTCTTCTCCATTGAGTCTTCTCTTCTCATGAGGTGGCCAAAGTACTGGAGCCTCAGCTTCACAATCATTACTCACCTACTGTTCTCCACATGCATCAGAGAAACAAAAACACATTTTGTGGCACCTTAAAGATTAACAAATTCATGGTAGTGTCAATTTTCATGGCTCCAGATCCCACCTGGTCAGAAGCATGAAGTGAGGAACTAAATAGCTGCATCAGTTGCAAGAATTCAGGCCCATGAAAGAATATGCTACAATGGATTTGCTATTATTGAAGTTTCCTAAAAACTCTTGGTTGTTTCTGCCAATGCGGCTACCAAACTGGAATGTAATTACCTTTATTTAAAAAGGTAAAGGGGCCCCTGACCATTAGGTCCAGTCATGGCCGACTCTGGGATTACGGCGCTCATCTCGCTTTATTGGCCGAGGGAGCCGGTGTACAGCTTCTGGGTCATGTGGCCAGCATGGCTAAGCCGCTTCTGGCAAACCAGAGCAGCGCACGGAAATGCCGTTTGCCTTCTTGCCACAGTAGTACCTATTTATCTACTTGTACTTTGACGTGCTTTTGAACTGCTAGGTTGGCAGGAGTAGGGACCGAGCAATGGGAGCTCACCCCGTCGCGGGGATTCGAACCGCCGACCTTCTGATCGGCAAGTCCTAGGCTTTGTGGTTTAACCCACAGCGCCACCTGCGTCCCTAATTAGATATTTACATAAATAATAATAATTATTTTATCAAGTTGTCTAATGTATAACATAATTTTGTGTTTTTACTGTATTTTAAAATGCATGCTCTGCTCACAGCATTCTAGATGGGGTAATGGAAGAAAAAAAAGAGAAGGTAACAATCACACAGATTTATTTTAATTCAAAAGATCAGTCTAACTTAGCTATTTACACATTACCTGTTGGTTTGGGTTTCAGAATATGCACATAGTAAATGGGTTTTGAGGAGAGGATATTTGGGCCCTTGATATAGAGGTTTCCAAGGAGACCAGGAATGAGAGTGAAACCTTTCTTAAAGCTGTCCTTTTATTGGAGATGAATTGTTGTCTTGACCCAGTCATGAAATCTGCTCCATTTCTGATATGTCTGTGGTCTCTGTGGCCAGTGAGAAAATTGGTTAGCTCAACCACCATCTAATGACTCTCAACTCATATTACAACAAAGCTCACCAGTTTTGACCAGTTAGGCTGTGTAAATATTAAAAAAAGGATTAACTGGGGGTATACAGAAAAAAATCACTGCTTCAGAATTCGCTATTCAGGATTCTGTTCAGATTTACTATTTAGGACTCACCAAACATTTTTGTTAACCTATTATCTGCCCTTTAACAATTAATCAATTCACTAAATAAAGTTAAATATATTTGCCTACTACTAATATCTCAGTATAGATGCCACATTGAGATAAACAGAAAATAATAATATTTTATTTTTTTCCTTCCCTGATAGAACCAAAATATTCTCAAAAAGTAAGCTAGCATCCCCCTAACTCTGAGCCCTACCAATTAAAATTTGTCCTACCCATTCAAATCCCCCAACAATAATTTGATTAATTAACCATAATTAAATTTCCAAAGCATGGCGTTCTAATTAATTGTGGAGACAAAGCGAGTACACAAATTTTAAATCACATCTTCATATTTATCCAAGTTATGTGTTTGTTGCATTGCATTTAATCTATATGTACAGTTCTTTTCTGAAATAATATTCTGGGGCTATTCTACATGTCTAGCTTGGATGCATTTATGGTTAAGTACCAGGTAGTGTGAAACTGCCTATGAGAGACACTGATTCATCCAAGAAATTCACAGGAATCACCTTTATGGTGTCCGCCTGAAATCCTGCTTCTATCCTGGCCTTTCCACTTCTGCTTTCCAATGAAACTGAGCCTTGATTATCACCTCAGGATGTCATATGAGCTTCTGATGGCTATAAAAGGTTGTGAGCAAGTAAACTGCGTCTCACTCTGGTCTCGCATACCTTACCTCACTCAACATTTGGCATCAGACATTGCCTTCCAGTGCCACAATATCTTGCCTAGCACAGCAGTTCTATTAAACTGATTTAAAAGCTGTCAAATACAGGGCCTGTGCTTTTTAAATAAAGGTACTCTGTGGGTGGCGCTGTGATCTAAACCACAGAGCCTAGGACTTGCCAATCAGAAGGTCGGCGGTTTGAATCCCCGCGACGGGGTGAGCTCCCGTTGCTCAGTCCCAGCTCCTGCCAACCTAGCAGTTCAAAAGCATGTCAAAGCGCAAGTAGATAAATAGGTACCGCTCCGGCGAGAAGGTAAACAACATTTATAATAATAATAACAATAATAATAATAATAATAATAATAATAATAATAATAATAATAATAATTTATTATTTATACCCCGCCCATCTGGCTGGGCCTCCCCAGCCACTCTGGGCGGCTTCCATAGAAACCAAAAATACAGTAAAATCCCACGTTAAAAACTTCCCTGAACAGGGCTGCCTTAAGATGTCTTCTGAATGTCAGGTAGTTGTTTATCGCTTTGACATCTGCTGGAAGGGCGTTCCACAGGGTGGGCGCCACTACCGAGAAGGCCCTCTGCCTGGTTCCCTGTAGCTTTGCTTCTCGCAATGAGGGAACCACCAGAAGGCCCTCGGCACTGGACCTCAGCGTCCGGGCAGAATGATGGGGGTGGAGACGCTCCTTCAGGTATACTGGACCGAGGCCGTTTAGGGCTTTAAAGGTCAGACCAACACTTTGAATTGTGCTCGGAAATGTACTGGGAGCCAATGTAGGTCTTTCAGGACTGGTGTTATATGGTCTCGGCGGCCGCCCCCAGTCACCAGTCTAGCTGCCGCATTCTGGATTAATGCTGCTTTGGTTTTGGTGTTCCGTTGCGCCAGAAGTGGCTTAGCCATGCTGGCCACATGACCCGGAAAAACTGTCTGCGGACAAACATCGGTTCCCTTGGCCAGTAAAGCGAGATGAGCGCTGCAACCCCAGAGTCGTCTGCGACTGGACTTAACTGTCAGGGGTCCTTTACCTTTTTTACTGTTTCCTAGACTGAGGCTGAAGCTGAGTGGTGCAGCAGCCTTCAGCGGTGATGCTCAGCAAAATGCTCAGCAGTGTTCTTTCCACCTTTGGTCTGGATAGTGATGCTGTAATAACTGTGCACATTTTATATTTTGCTTTATGGTGTGACTCTGACTGGCGACACTACCTTTTCATTCCTCTCTCTTGCAAAAATTGTAGTCATCGCTGCATAATTCACCAGAAGCTGACAGCTGTTTTATTGGGGTCTGTCTTGGGAGGCAATGGAGAAGTGTACCTTTGGGGGTGAAGTCAAACCATTGGTCAAACAGTATATTGTAGGATGAGCTGAAACAGGGACCCTCTTCAGGAAACCTTGTGTGGCCTTAGGGACGCGGGTGGCGCTGTGGTCTAAACCAGTGTTTCCCAATCGGTGTTCCGCGGCACACTAGTGTGCCGCGAGACGTTGCCTGGTGTGCCGTGGGAGGGAGGCGGGCGAGTCGGGTGGCGAGAGGCGGGGCGGCGGCGGCGAGCACACGCGGGGCGGCGAGCGAGCTCCCTCCCACATCCCATCGCCGCTCGCTTCGGTCGGCCGCCCCGTGCTCCGCGCTGGTGTTGGCCAGCCTTGCGCACCCGGGGGATCTCCCCCCCCCCGTGAGCGCAAGGCTTGCGGGTGGAAGCCGGCAGCACGGGGCGCCCTTCGGAGGCTGCCCCGTGCTCCGCGCTGGTGTTGGCCAGCCTTGCGCACCCGGGGGATCTCCCCCCGAGAGCGCAAGGCTTGCGAGCGGCAGCTGGCAGCGCGGAGCACGGGGCGCCCTTCGGAGGCCATTCCGTGCTCCGCGCTGGTGTTGGCCAGCCTTGCGCACCCGGGGGATCTCCCCCCCCTGTGAGCGCAAGGCTTGCCGGCAGCAGCTGGCAGCGCCGAGCACGGGGCGCCCTTCGGAGGCCGCCCCGTGCTCCGCGCTGGTGTTGGCCAGCCTTGCGCACCCGGGGGATCTCCCCCCGGGAGCGCAAGGCTTGCGGGCGGCAGCTGGCAGCGCGGAGCACGGGGTGCCCTTCGGAGGACGCCCCATGCTCCGCGCTCGTGTTGGCAAGCCTTGCGCACCCGGGGGGCGCGTGGGGCGCCCTGAAACAGAGGGTTCCCCATGCTGCGGACTGTAGCCTGCCGCCCGACGCGCGGGGCGCCCTGAAGCAGAGCGCCCCTCGCGCCAGGCAGACATAGGCCAGCCCCACAAGCTCGGGGGACAGCGGGGAGGCGCAGCACCGCCATCCCACTGTTCCCCGACCTGGTTTGGGGGGGGGGGAAATAAAGGAAATTTTTTTTTTCCTTTATTTCCCCCCCCAAAAAAGTAGGTGCGTCCTATGGGACGGAGCGTCCTATGGGACGAAAAATACGGTACTTACTATTTCATAATAAAGTAATTATAAAATACTTTCTTTGTGTTTATTTGATGCCTATTAAAGAGAGTTACTTTATATATAGTCAATATAGGCACAGAGTTAATTTTTTAAACATTTTCTAATGGTGGTGTGCCTCGAGATTTTTTTCATGAAACTAGTGTGCCTTTGCCCAAAAAAGGTTGGGAAACACTGGTCTAAACCACTGAGCCTCTTGGGCTTGCCAATCAGAAGGTCAGCAGTTCGAATCCCCGCGATGGGGTGAGCTCCTGTTACTTGGTCCCTGCTCCTGCCCACCTAGCAGTTTGAAGCACGTCAAAGTGCAAGTAGATAAATAGGTACCACTCCGGCAGGAAGGTAAAGTAGATAAATAGGTACTGCTCCGGCAGGAAGGTAAACGGTGTTTCTGTGTGCTGCTCTGGTTCGCAAGAAGCGGCTTAGTCATGCTGGCTTAGTCATGCTGGCCACATGACCCAGAAGCTGTACACTGGCTCCCTCGGCCAATAAAGCGAGATGAGCGCCGCAACCCCAGAGTCTGTCAAGACTGAACCTAATGGTCAGGGGTCCCTTTACCTTTAAGCAGCTTTTAATCAATGTTTACCACAATGTCACACAAATCCTCTTCTGCTTGGGGCATCATGGGTGAAGGGCATTCTGTTTGTTCTTATTCCTTCTCAGTGACTTCATCACATTGCAAATCTGAATGGCTACATCGTGCTATGTTGTCATCAAGTTCTCTGCCTCATCCCTGGCCGCTGTGTGCATGATCCCATGCAACTAATTCGGGAAGGAAGGAAAAGCAGTAGTCAGGGAAGAGAAGGCACTGAAGCTGCCCAAGTCTGGGAAAGCAATGATGCCAACCAGGATCAAAACAAATTTTTATTCATACAATTTAAAGTGTTGTTCGGGGAAAAAAATGTTACTCCATGCAAACTTAAAATTACTATGCAATAATCAAAAGTGGAAAATATTTCACGTAGCTCCAGAAAAAAAAGAGTTTATGAGTTTGTGTGCCTAAACCTCTGCAAACTGGAACAACACAGCATAATTGCTGGCTTTTTGCTAAAATCACCCTACTCTAAACTCACAGTTGAATTTCGCTAGTGACCATCTGAGGGTCTTCAGTATCCATCTCCTGTGGGTGTTTTCCACCTCCCGTTCTGTGATTCTTCTGCTATTCTCACTATGAACAGAAAATCTGCCTGGTGCTGTAAGTCTTACTAAAACTGTCTCCACCTCAGTTTACTTGAGGCATCATTTTACCAGTTTGGATATCTGAAGAAGGAGGCTACTTTTAAACCACCAATGCCATCTGGAAATAGCTTTTCTGTTCCAAATAGCCGTGCCATTTGATTTATTACCCTGCCCAGCGCCCAATATAGAGCGGCACAGGTCATGACAGCTTAACTGTGGTCAACGCTCTCCAGCATTCAGGCCACCACCTAGCAGAGGGTGACAAGTTTAGCTCTGAGTGAGGATCATCTGCTCTTGCTTTGACATGTCCCTCACACTTCTGAGCTGCGTCGTGGAGATCTAATTACAGGCCAACCGAAAGTAGGGACACGCAGCAACTTAATTGAGGGCGAAATGAATTAATTAGCGAAGCATCTGAGGATTCTCTCAGTGAGCGCACACAGGCCTCTCCACAAGATATCGGTTTCTTCTCCTTCCCCAAGTGCCACTCCATACATGCTTAAGTTGTGCAGGCAAGAGCCATCTGAAGGGAGTGATAAATCAGGTGGCCAGTACTTGTCTTCCTAATGCTGGGGGATTCGGATCATTCCGAAGTCGTCTAATTTTCTTGCGATGTTTGCAAACTGAGTGCAGTGTGGATATTTTCAGCCTTCAATAATACCGGTATCAGAAACAGAAATGGAGAAACAGCAGAGAGAGGTTCAAAATCAGGAGGGTTATTTCCTTTGCAGCTGTTTCTATATAATTAAATCTGAGGCCATGCTGTCAAATGTTAATCAGTGGTTTGTTCTTCCAAAATGTCACAGTCCCACACAACACAATGGACAGCTTATATTATTCATCTCCACTGCAACTCCAAATGGCAGTTTGCAGCAAGTCTTATTTATAAACTCTTATAAACAGCACAAATATTCTTCTTATATCAACTTTTACCTCCATTTACACACAAATGCCTGTCTTGCACTTTCGATTTCTCCTTTAGAATTATTCTCTTCTGCAAAATGAGCACATCTGCAAACAAGCAGTTATTCACCCACACCTAAAATCTTGTTCTTGCCAAAATAGCATTCTTCTGGAAGTTGCAATACAGTTGTGTAGACAGATAACAGGTCAGGATCTGACAGAATTTGAAGTTGCTGGAACATGTAGGTTGAAATATTTGAATGTGTATTCACCGTGACCTGGGCAAGTTGAAGGGTTTTATTCAATAGTTCATCACTTTGGCCATTCAGGGTCTGCAGAGGAAAAATAAAATATCAGGAACAGGAGCTAGAAGAAAAGGCCAGAAGAATCCCCAGCCTCTGCCCACCATTTTTTTATTTTTATTTTTTTACATTGCCCCCTGTTCTTCCAGTCTCCCTCTCCCTACCTCTCTCTCTCTCTGAGTAATCATATCGAATACATTTTGAAAACACCTGGGTAAAACATCAAAAGATTTGCGGTGGAGATAGAAAGAGAAACTTGGGGTCTCTTCTTTCAGAAAAACAAACCAATTAGCAGCAGACTCCACTCTATTCTCCAATGGTTCGAGGTCCCTGTTAAATTTCAATACAGTTTTATTTCAAGAAGCCATTGCTCTATATTACAGTATTTATATTTTCCAAGGAATTTTTATGTTATACATTGTACACAGTGTCAGATTTACGTATAAGTTAAACAAGCTAAAGCTTAGGGCCCCACTCTCTTGGGGCCCCCCAAAAAAGTTAAAGGAAAAACAACAACTGGATGTACATTTCCAAAATATACGATAAAAAACAAATAAAACAAAACCTACATATAGCAACAGTGTTTTGTGTTGTGTAGGCTCCTATTTGTTATGGGCAAATGGCTTTAGATACCTATTAGGTCCATAAATTACCATATAGCATATATTCAACACAAAAAACAGTGACAATTTGTTGTTGACAAAGGACAGCTGGACATACAAAGGGCCCCATTACCTTCAGTAGCTTAGGACCTCATCAAACCTAAATCCGGCCCTGATTATACATGTATTTTTTATGTAAGGTAAGCCATTTGGAGACCTGTAGTGAAAAGCGGGGTATAGAACCGCAGGTAAACAAATAAATAAATACTTCTTCATCGCCTCTGGTTGACACCTTTCCTAATCTGCGGTACACATTCTTGCTCAGCTTCTGTTATTGTGGTTTTTAGTCATTTCAAACCTACCTCAAAGTTTCTTGACTCCCCTCCTTCAACTTCCTTTTAACTAATCCAGTTAATTCCTCTCTCCACCCCGAAATTTCCTCCTTTGATATCAAATGTCACTGTGTTGGACCTTCTTGGCAATTTGCCTATGTATATGCTGAGGCCGATAATGCTGTGTGTTTGCAATATGGGACTTTCTGCATTTAGATGTAGATAGAAGCATGCTTAAATATATATATATATACATAAAAATCTCCCCAAACAGCAACCACACCACATTAAAAGGTAAGTACCGATAGGCCCTATGTTTGACATCACTCAGGGTCACCTCCTGTATTACAGTCAGCTCCATGTTTCCAGGGTACAATATTTCAAGACATAGGAATATATAGAAAGGTCTTCTCTCAGTTTGCCACCCTGTTCAGAGCTCGCAGCCATCGTTTTTCACTCCCAGAAATATGCTTTACTTCTCTGGCTTCCTCCTAGGTTTCTCAAGGTTTCTCAACCTTAGTGGTTGGTCAGGTTGATGACAGCATGTTCTTACTAGAAAATTACCATATTTTTCGCTCTATAAGACGCACCAAACCACAAGACGCACCTAGTTTTTGGAGGAGGAAAACAAGAAAAAAAATATTCTGAATCTCAGAAGCCAGAACAGCAAGAGGGATCGCTGCACAGTGAAAGCAGCAATCCCTCTTGCTGTTCTGGCTTCTGGGATAGCTGTGCAGCCTGCATTCACTCCATAAGACGCACACACATTTCCCCTTACTTTTTAGGAGGGAAAAAGTGAGTCTTATAGAGCAAAAAATACGGTACTTTTGGGGCCTGCATTTACCATCCACGTTGATTCTGTTGAGAAAGAATGTTGGCACTTGTCTGTCTCAGAAGACCATGGAAGTATGTCAAACCGTTGGAGAGTTACAGCGCCTGCTGTGGCTGTAGAGATTGATACGGCAGAGACATGTTTGTAAAAATAGTAATTAATGCAAAATAATTGTTGTTGTTGTGCTCCTCCTCCTGTTCTTCCATTCACAGAGTGGCTCATATCAGAAAAAAGATAGTTTAAAACAAAAATCAATATCAGCCAAAATATCCTTTCATTTTCATTTCACTTTTAATTTGTATGCTACCTTTGTGTGCTTAATTTGTATGCTTTCTATATTACTATGCACAAGGCAGTTTACAAGCTGAAGAAACAACAAAATAGACAGCAAAGATCACACACCTAACAATCTGATCTAATACAAAAAAGTCACAATAAAAGGATAACTTTAAAATAAGCAACTTATAGCAAATAAAGCAATATTCAACAATCCATTAGAATGTAACAGTAAATGGTAAAAATAAATATCAGCTAATAATAATTAAACAGTTTACACTTAACAGTTACAATAAAGAATTACTGAACTATCATCAATAAAAATAACGGCAAGTCACAGCGCATAAAATGCCATAAAACCCTGTGAAAGGATCGAATTGAGAAACAAGGACACACAGTTTATAAGATTATTTTCTAATTTTAAAAATGCATGTAATTCAATGGGCAGCCTCCTTCTGGAATGGGAAATTCTGCTGTATTAGGCAAGGAGGCAGGTAGACCTCCTAGGATGGGTACTTGAGGCTCACTGGAGAATGGTGCTATTTAATTTGTGTCCTTTTCATTGCTCTCTCACAGTTCCTCCACGCTCTTTGAGACCTGCTGGCTCTTGTGTATGCCTATTCAATTGTATGGTCAGGGCTCTGTAATGAAATACAAAGAGGTTCCTGCAGGAACGTCCACAACAGTTGCCTAGCACAGGACCATCATTCTTGCTGCAATCCAGGATAGCAGAATACTTCCCCTCCCTCCCTTAAAACCTCTAATTTGCCCCTCTCGTTTCCCCACCTGCAGTCAGAAGAGGCTTGTCTTATCAGATCAGATTTTGCTGGATGCCCCAAGAGACCAAAGTAACCTCTGCCCCATGTTGATGGATTGAATAAAGCCACTAATCGTTAAGTGAAAGTTATACTAGGCATTGCTCAGTGGTTTGTGTGCGCAAAGGGGAGGGTGACAAGTAAAAGTCGTTTTCCAATGGTAAGGCTCGGAAGATTTTGCAACAAACAGCTGGCTACGAGACCCAACTGCTGATAGAATACATTAATTACTGTCGTCAAGGTTTTAGACACACTTGTGAATTGCTGGTAATACCGGCACGCTGGATTATCGGGGGGGAAAAACCACCTTTCAAAACAGTGAGAAATGAAAATGAGTAATAATGATCTTAAATGAGATACGAGCTTGGAATTTCCTGCTGAAGGAGTTCTGTGAAGTTTTGCATTCCCAGTTGCCTTTTTGGCTACATTTCTGTCCACTTATCCTGATCATGCTGAACCAAAGGCTGTGATGAGCGCACAGAAAAGGCATGAAAAATGGACTTGGGCTCCTTTCCTACTGAAACCAGAGTTATCCCTGAACCGTATAGTTACTATTGATTAAGACTTGGCTTTAAACAGAGCCTCCTGAGTTAAAATTGGTATGGTGGCCATAGCTGTCAACTTTCCCCTTTTCTTGCAAGGAATCCTATTCGGAATAAGGGAATTTCCCTCAAAAAAAGGGAAACGTTGACAGCTATGATGATGGCTAGAGACATCGTTGCCTATGGTGGACACTTTTGTGGTTCCCCAAACCCAGTAAAACCTCCTTGATCGATAGTAGGATAAAATAAATATGTACATTGCCTCCGAATAATTTCCCCATCTTGCCATTTTCAGCTCTTGCAAAAATAATTGTCCGCCCAGCCTTGGAATACATGAGGGAGTAAGACAGCTGTCTTGAATCTAGCTGACTTGAGTGGATGAAACTACCGCATTTTTTTTAAAATAATATTTATTAAAGTTTTAAAAATTACAGAAAGAAAAGAAAAAGAATTAAACATAACAGAACAATACAATACAATACAAAAAACAAAAATGCAACAAAAGCAAAACAAAAACAATTTAAAAAAACACATCCAGTACTTTCAATGTTATTAACTTTCATTTACTTGTTTCAGCGACCTCCTCACACCTCCCTTTTTTGTATTCTAGTTCAATTAACGATTTCAACAAATCCTTTCCATCCTTCCCAATTTTTTTCCTGATACAATGTAACTTTACCTTCCCTCCTTTCATCCATTAATAATCTATTTTTACTTAATCCGTTATAATACTTCTGCTAAAGTCACATAGCTTCATTCCAGCCTCCTTCTAACATTCCTTAATTTTAGAATGTTTCTGTAAATAAACTTTAAATTTCTTCCAATCTTCTTCCACCGACTCTTCTCCCTGGTCTCGGATTCTGCCAGTCATTTCCGCCAGTTCCATGTAGTCCATCACCTTCATCTGCCATTCTTCCCGGGTGGGTAGATCTTGTGTCTTCCAGTACTTTGCAATAAGTATTCTTGCTGCTGTTGTAGCATACATAAAGAAAGTTCTATCCTTCTTTAGCACCAATTGGCCGACCATGCCCAGGAGAAAGGCCTCTGGTTTCTTCAGAAAGGTATATTTAAATACCTTTTTCATTTCATTTTGGATCATTTCCCAGAAGGTCTTAATCCTTGGGCATGTCCACCAAAGGTGAAAGAATGTACCTTCAGTCTCTTTACATTTCCAACGTTTATTATCGGGCAAATGATAAATTTTTGCTAGCTTGACTGGTGTCATGTACCACCTATATATCATTTTCATTATATTCTCTCTTAAGGCATTGCATGCCGTGAACTTCATACCTGTGGTCCATAACTGTTCCCAGTCAGCCATCATAATATTATGTCCAACATCTTGTGCCCATTTAATCATAGCTGATTTCACCGTTTCATCCTGAGTGTTCCATTTCAACAGCAAGTTGTACATTCTTGACAAGTTCTTACTTTTAGGTTCTAACAGTTCTATTTCCAGTTTTGATTTTTCCACCTGGAAGCCAGAAACTACTGGTAATTCACGGTTTAATGTACCAGGTACTCACTTTCATATGAGGTGGTCTTTTTGGGTCCAAACCCCACGCTTTTGGGATAGTCTGTTTTCTCACTTCCCACGTCCTAATTACTGAGCTGCTGTCCCTAGTTACTGTCAGGGAAAGAGAAAAATGCAACTGAGTGTATCTGAGCGGCTGGGAAAGGGGGGGGGCAGGAGGGTATGTCAAACTTTCACATGAGATAAATGGGAGCTAATTTGTACAACTGGAAAGGCAAAGGTAGCATCTGAAAACAGAGGCCAACAGGTGACCAGATGTATTGAAATCTATGGAAAGACATTAATTTCAAGGGTTGTCACTGCTTAGCGCTACCCTACTGCCAAACGCAGAGTCCTTGGAGAATGAACCAGACAGTCCACAGGTCAAGAACCCTGAGGAGCAAGTGGGTTCTCCTGGAAGCATCCCCTGGAGGGCCCCTCTGGTGGAGCGGTTAGAGGAGGAGGTGAAGCCATGCCCTTAGCCCTCAAAATTATCAGTATCAAAAGGCTGAGACGAAACATGTGCCTGTTGTTGCACAGCTCAATGAGTAAGGGGTCTGCTTGTGAGTAAGCAATCCTTGGAACCCCTTCACTACCAGCATCTGTGATTAGCATTTGGTCTAGGAGGCCATAAGTTTCCCCTTTGAGCTTTCCAGTTGCTGGAAACAAGAGAGGTCTCTGGCTCCTTGTTCTTTGGAGTTTGGTTCCTTGCTCTTGAGTCTACCCCATCCCCTTGCTTGAACTCCCTGTGATAATGACCTTGGACTGTTACCTGACTTCATTTCTGGATTCTCTTTTGGATTTAGACTGATGGACCTGTGCTTGACCTTGGCTTGTTGACTATGCTGCACCTTGATACCTGCCCACATGGGTAAGTGTTTTGGTAAAAGGCCTTAACCTCCTTGGGATGAGCCCCCAGTCCCTGGGGGCACCCCCTAGAGCACAATGGGGTGAGAAAAGCTGCCTCTGCCAAAATCCTCTCTTTTGCACAACTGTTTAAGCTGCAGGATCCTTGTCCTACTTGGGGTGGATCTTCTCACAGGAAAAACCCGCTATAAATAAGTCAGAAATTTAATCGTTATAACAAGGGGGCGGGGGGGAGAGACTATGGAAAATCACATGGAAATTTGTTTTGCCTTCCAACACCATTTGGTGTTGCATGTTTATAACACATTCAAAACGTTTTTGACTAATGTAGCTGAGTCCTTGGGGTCTGTTGGACAAGTGGCTTACTAAGTCATAATTACTAAGTCATAAGAGGAGACTCTTGAGAGTCCCATGGACTGCAAGAAGATCAAACCTATCCATTCTTAAGGAAATCAGCCCTGAGTGCTCACTGGAAGGACAGATCGTGAAGCTGAAGCTCCAATACTTTGGCCACCTCATGAGAAGAGAAGACTCCCTGGAAAAGACCCTGATGTTGGGAAAGATGGAGGGCACAAGGAGAAGGGGACGACAGAGGACGAGATGGCTGGACAGTGTTCTTGAAGCTACCAGCATGAGTTTGACCAAACTGCGGGAGGCAGTGGAAGACAGGGGTGTCTGGCGTGCTCTGGTCCAGGGGGTCACGAAGAGTCGGACACGACTAAACGACTAAACAACAACAACAAGTCATAATTGCGGATATCCAGGCATTGCACACTGGTTGCATTCTTGAACATTGGTAATGTGAGGCTATCTGCTAAATAGACAATAGGTATCTTCCCCCTCATTTCAGCATACCTTGATTTAGTAAACACTTTTGCTAGCAGAGCTGTTTAACGTGTCATCCTTTGCCCAGAAATTACCGAAATGATTCATTAATGCCTTCTAAGGCTTCTCTTTCTCCCTCCCAACCAGACAACAAGACACAGGGCAAACGGAGGAAACTAAAAGGAGAGAGAAATGCGAGGATTTGTGTGATTTAAAACAAGATTGTCTCAGTGTGGTTGCATTGATGGACTTGAAAGATGAGGTAACCCAGGTTGATTGAACTGAGGACAGATAGGGACTTTGAAACGGGACAGTAAAATTCAGGAAATTATGCAGGTAGAAAAGGAACTACAAGATCAGGTGCACAATTTGGAGAACCCCCAATGCAGGGGTGATGAACTTTTATGGATTTAGTGCAAAAGCAGAAGGGTTAAATATATTGATATCCTATATTTGCTGATTCCCATTGGGGAGTAAGTGCCACTGAACTCAAGGCAATTGACTTCTGAATAGACATGCAGATTGTTGATCGATTTCCTATATTCCTGGCTGAGGAAAATAAATTTCTTGACCCTTAATTTAACACCTGCAGCAATGGAAAGAGGCCACAGGGTGGCACCGCCTCCCAGTCTCAGACAGAAGACACCTAATGCCACTATAGGACACTTTTGAACGTCAACAGACTGATGACATGTACGATGTATGGAACAGGGAAATTCTAAAGCAGGAAGACAACCATATAATTGCATATTGGGATCAGATAAAGCGCTCCACAAATGTCATGCTCAGAGATCTTGTTATCAGAAGGGGGAAACTCTATTACAAGCAACCATCCCCCTTCATGTTGATTGCTTTTAGATTATTGAAATCCTGGCTATGGATAGATGAATCTACCTGCCTTCGATCCATTTTATTTTTCCATTTGTTTGGCCAGGATTCTGTTCCATTCAATTCTTAAAAAAAATAAAAAAATAAAAATCTGCCAAAATATCTATCTTTCTTGGGAATTGTTCCCTGAATGCTACCATATACAGTCAAAACAGTCATTATTTCCAGATGTTTTTAAATATTTATTGTAAGCCACCCAGACAATGCACTTGAAGGATAGGATAGATGAATGGATTGATTCATTTTGCAGGCAATCATATGTATGATTGACACTATTCCATTTCCCTCTTTTTAAGTACAGTGGTACCTCTGGTGAAGCACTTAATTCGTTCCGGAGGTCCATTCTTAACCTAAAACTGTTCTTAACCTGAGGTACCACTTTAGCTAATGGGGCCTACCGCTGCCGCCGCGCGATTTGTGTTCTCATCCTGAAGTAAAGTTCTTAACCTGAGGTACTACTTCTAGGTTTGCGGAGTATGTAACCCGAGGTACCACTGTATCACACAGGACTTCCTTCTTTGTGTGAAAAGTGCAATTACTTGCTGTACACAAAGCACGTTTTCCCCACTTTTCAGCCCCAAAGACTCCCAAAGCAACTTGCAGATCAAGAAAAACGAGATAGTCCTTGCCTTCAGGCTTACAAAAAAAAGGGGGGGGGGACATATTCAGGTCTTGCTTCTTAGCGTTACAGTTCCTATAATAACCAGCTGAAATAGAAACTGTTGGAAAAGGAGTACCGTATTTTTCGCTCTGTAGGAGGCACCCGACCATAGGACGCACCTTGTTTTAGAGGGGGAGAACAAGAAAAAAAAATTCTCCCCCTCTCTGCTCAGCGCCCCTTCAGTGAAGCGGCAGGAGAAACTGAGCCCCTTCCATTTCTCCTCCCGCTTCGCTGAAGGGGCGCTGCGCAGCTCTCCCTCTCTGCTGAAGCCAGGAGAGTCTTGCTCTCCCGGTTTCAGCAAAAGGAACCTGAAGCCTTCGGAGCGCTCCCAAGGCTTCAGGCGGCTATCCCTGAAGCCTGGAGAGCCAGAGGGGTCGGTGTACCAACCCCTCTCGCTCTCCAGGCTTCAGTGAAAGCAACGCGAAGCCTACGGAGTGCAGAGGGAGCGTATCATTTGCCCGATAATAAATGTTGGAAATGTAAAGAAACTGAAGGTACATTCTTTCACCTTTGGTGGAGGTGCCCAAGGATCAAGGCTTTCTGGGAAATGATTTATAATGAAATGAAAAAGGTACTTAAATATACCTTTCTGAAGAAACCAGAGGCCTTTCTTCTGGGCATGGTCAGCCAATTGGTGTTAAAGAAGGATAGAACTTTCTTTATGTACGCTACAGCAGCTGCAAGAATACTCATCGCAAAGCATTGGAACACACAAGACCTACCCACCTTGGAAGAATGGCAGATGCAAGTAATGGACTACATGGAAATGGCAGAAATGACGGGCAGAGATCAGGGAGAAGAGTTGTTGGAAGAAGATTGGAAGAAATTTAAAATCTATTTACAAAAGTATTGTAAAATTTCTGAATGTTGATGACATTGAAATGAAATGAATGGGTTCTAGTAAAAAAGGTAAAATATAAATATGAAAGAAGGGATAGATATTAGATGAAAATTAGGAACAAACAATATGAGAAGAAAGATAATTAAGGATAAAATTAATAAGAAGGAACTTGCTAATTAATTTTAAATTGGAATACAAGAAAGGGGTGTGTGAGGAAGTCAAGAAAATAGGTTTATGAATGGTAAGAAATTAAAGAGAGGGATTATCTTTTTTAATTTTTTGAATTCTCTTTTAGTGTTAAAATTTTTCTTTTTTTCTTTTTTTCACGTGTTAATTGTTTGCTATATTGTTTTTTGATGTGTTGTGTATGTTTATGTATTTTGTGTTTTTCTTCATGTAACCTTTTTTTCTGATAAAAACTTAATAAAATATCATTTAAAAAAGGAGTGCAGAGAGAGCGCTCCCTCTGCGCTTCGGAGGCTTTGCGTTGATATCGCTGGAGCCAAGGAGCCTGCATTCGCTCCATAGGACACACACACATTTCCCCTTCATTTTTGGAGGGGGGAAAGTGCGTCCTATAGAGCGAAAAATACAGTAACCAACTGCAGCTGGTCTCTCAGCAGAGTTGATGAAGTGGCCCTGATTCCTTTCTCTGGAGTCAAAATGAGCAGTTATCTCAGGCAAGCTGATGGGATGGCCATGCCTCTGATTTCTCCCTCTGCTCTGCAGCCTGATGGTGTCCTTTTCATCTCCTAGTGTAGTATCAGCATGATCCATATCCCTGCCAACACCCCCAACATGTATATACTGTCTGGGTTTCCCCATTTCCCCATTTCAAGTTTCCTGGTGGTTGGTTTTTCTTTTTTCTTTTTGGTCTTTTCTCCCATATAGGAACACCCAACCTTTTAGCACGCCAGCTTTTCCTTATTATCACTCTACATCTCCTCAGAGAAACATTACTCTGCAAACTATGATGTAAAAAGCAATGTTTCTTTTAAGGAAACCATTTTATAAATCGTGGCCAGAGTTTACATTGCTGCAAAGTGGGCAACATCCTGGACCACCTTCTATTCTTGATTGCCCTCGTAAAATGTGGATATAGTAGCCCTCAAGACTAAAATTGGAACAACTTCAGGAAAAAAATGTTCAAAAATGGTTCTGTTTTTTATGCATTTACATGAAACACATTTTATGATTATGTGTTTTTTTTTGTTACATATGCCCTATATTCATACATTTTAATTGTTGTTGTTGTTTAGTTGTGTCTGACTCTTCGTGACCCCCTGGACCAGAGCACGCCAGACACCCCTGTCTTCCACTGCCTCCCTCATGCTGGTAGCTTCGAGAACACTGTCCCACCATCTCGTCCTCTGTCGTCCCCTTCTCCTTGTGCCCTCCATCTTTCTCAACATCAGGGTCTTTTCCAGGGAGTCTTCTCTTCTCATGAGGTGGCCAAAGTCTTGGAGTCTCAGCTTCAGGATCTGTCCTTCCAGTGAGCACTCAGGGCTGATTTCCTTCAGAATGGAGAGGTTTGATCTTCTTGCAGTCCATGGGACTCTCAAGAGTCTCCTCCAGCACCAGAATTCAAAAGCATCCATTCTTTGGCGATCAGCCTTCTTTATGGTCCAGCTCTCACTTCCATACATCACTACTGGGAAAACCATAGCTTCAACTATACAGACCTTTGTTGGCAAGGTGATGTCTCTGCTTTTTAAGATACATTTTAATAAAAGCCCACAAATATCACTTTGCATATGAAAGCCTATACAGTACCTCTTTTCCTGAATTGGCCTGACGGTGGAGATGACAGTGAGGGGTATGGCAAACTAAAATTCCTACATTTTATGAGTAATCCTTATCTGCATGTTGCTGTAGGCAAGGAAGGGACTCTAAAACAGGGGTCAGCAAACTTTTTCAGCAGGGGGCCAGTCCACTGTCCCTCAGACCTGTGGTTCTAAGCCTGTGTCTGTCATCATTAATGGATGTGGGGGGCCGGGACTATATTTTGGGGGAGAAATGAATGAATTCCTATGCTCCACAAATAACCCAGAGATGCATTTTAAATAAAAACACACATTCTACTCATGTAAAAATACGCTGATTCCCAGACCGTCCGCGGCCAGATTTAGAAGGCAATTGGGCCGGATCCAGCCCCTGGGCCTTAGTTTGCCTACTCATGCTCTAAAATAAATCTGTACATCTACTATGCATAGTCTGGATCCACATTCTTATTCTGAAGATTCACAAGCACACAAAAGTAGGGATAGATGCACGAACCTAGCCCCATCCTGTGTTGGGGCAACATCCCATTTCTGGGCAGAGCTTTTGGGAAACCCTATGGGGACAGCCAGGGACATGGGTGGCGCTGTGGGTTAAACCACAGAGCCTAGGGCTTGCCGATCAGAAGGTCGGCGGTTCGAATCCCCTTGATGGGGTGAGCTCCTGTTGCTCGGTCCCAGCTCCTGCCAACCTAGCAGTTTGAAAGCACGTCAGAGTGCAAGTAGATAAATAGGTACCACTCCGGCGGGAAGGTGGATGGCGCTTCCGTGCGCTGCTCTGGTTCGCCAGAAGCGGCTTAGTCCTGCTGGCCACATGACACGGAAGCTGTACGCCGGCTCTCTCAGCCAATAAAGCTAGATGAGCGTCACAACCCCAGAGTCGGTCACGACTGGACCTAATGGTCAGGGGTCCCTTTACCTTTACTATGCATAGTCTGGATCCACATTCTTATTCTGAAGATTCACAAGCACACAAGAGTAGGGATAGATGCACAAACCTAACCCCATCCTGTGTTGGTTTTGTGTGTTCACAAAACCAGTTCTGCAACGTCCCATTTCTGGGCAGATCTTTTGGGAAACCCTATGGGAACAGCCATCTTTCTCTTCCACACAATGTGCTTGGTAGCCTTACAGGGATGTTATATGGAAAAACAGATGGCTGCTCCTATAGGTACTTGGGGACAATAATCTTTTTCTGCATAAAATTCCTCAGGCAGGGATTGCACAGTTGCTTCCTGGAAGCTTTTTAAAACAGTTTTGTTGTTGTTGTTTTTACCATACGGCCATGGAGGAGCTATTGGCCGCTCCAAGAAGCTGTAAAAGGTTAAAGAAAGCAACAGCCCTTGGGACCACCTGGTAAGCATGGTGTGGACCCAGGCGCAGATAGGTTTGCCAGTTATGAAGCTTGACCCATAGGTCTACATTCCTAAAGGCACATGGGTAGCTTGGTTTCAAAACATGTCCCTATTCAAGGAGCATATTCTTACCAATAGTTAATGGGTCACTTAATGAGCATAGTCCAAATGACACGAAGATGACAGGGCAGTCTCTAAAAAAAGATGTTTTCTTTTTACAGGAAATACAGTAAAATCCTATTGGGAAAAGGTCTTGAAGACAGCCAAGCAAACACAGCAATTTGGCTCTCCAGGCACTTAGCAGAGTCACAGCACAGCCATCCTTCTAGCTAACTATATTCTGTTTATTCTGGAGAAGAGGAAAATGGACTCCATGGGGGCACTTCCTAAAAGGTAAATACAGGAAAGATAAATGCCTAAAAGGTAAATACAGGAAATACAGTATTACATTAGGTTCACTGTATGCTCCAAATACCCAGGAGGCCTCTTTTCTCTCTCTTTGGGACAAAGAATTCCCAATTATGTTGAGTTTTTCAGAAGGATACTGAGGCCTCGCTGGAGACTTCAATATAGACATAAATAAATAAATATAGACACACATACAGGGACTAAAATTTGGAGATAGTTGGTCAGGAGGAAAGGCATTCCTTCATTTTTTATTCCTTGATTCCTTGATCTGTTACCATCTCATTAGCAACATGTAACCAGGATAATGCAACACTATGGGATGTGGGTGGCATTGTGGGTTAAACCACAGAGCCTAGGGCTTGCCGATCAGGAGGTCAGCGGTTTGCTCTGTCCCAGCTCCTGCCAACCTAGCAGCTTGAAAGCACACCAGTGCAAGTAGATAAATAGGTACCACTCCAGCGGGAAGGTAAACAGCGTTTCTGTGTGCTCTGGTTTCTGTTACGGTGTTCCATTGCGCCAGAAGCAGTTTAGTCATGCTGGCCACATGATCCGGAAAGCTGTCTGTGGACAAACGACGGCTCCCTATACCAATAAACATTTTTTAAGAAAGGGGCAAGATTCAACGCAGGGGCACAAAGCATGGGGGTTTTTTTGTTTTTGTTTTAAAAAGAAAAATCAAGACTCCTTGCGCTCTGCTCCGCTCCCCCTTTCTTCCTGCTCAGGCAGCCCTGTCCTCGGCCTGCCTCTCAGAGTCGGTGCATCACGCAGAGCAGGGCCTTGGTGGTGGCAGCCTCTCCTCATTCTCACTTGCTCTCCAGCAGCCTTTAGGAGCTGCCCAAGGGAGGAGGCCTGCAGCAGCACCTCTCAACAGGCATGGATATGTAGCTATTCACTAGGGCTTCTTCCGCAGCCTCTCTGCTCCTTGTGTTCTCAATTAGGTATTGAGATGGGAGGTCTGGAGGGTGGGGAACGAGACGCCCCATAGTGTATCAGTGGGGCTGGTTGGTGTGGGAACAACATCACTTGTGCTTTGCCTTCACTCTGCTTGAGCTCATTAGTTTTCAGCTAATGGGAAGGTATAATTCTGACAGCCTCCTAGTTGTTTTAATGAGCTTTTAGTTTCCTCTCTCTACCTCTTGCTCCCCCTCTCCACTCTATTTCCCCCATTTTTAATGAGATACCAATTTCCTCTCTACTGCTTTGCAGATGCCTTTCCAATAAAATGGACAGCTTTGAATTTTTATGTTGGAACAAACGCTGAGCTGTTCTTTATTTTTCATCTGCAATACACTCACTGCACCTCCATGTGCTAAATGGCTGTTAATTGCTAAAAAAATTAACAAGGTGTTTAACGCTAGGGCATTTTCTGGCTAGGTGGGGAGACTTGTGTTTTTCTCGCTTGCCCAAAGTCCAGCATTTTCTGGATCCTCAACAACAACAAAAAGGAAAGGCGTGTGTGTGTGTGTTTTTTTCACAAGCATATCTCCTCTCCTCTTTCCTTCCCTGTGCCAGAAAGAAACGCTGCCCTTTCCTTTCATAAAGTTGACTGTGTAGTCCAGTGTATTTTTAATTGCAGAAATACTGCCGCTCTTGTTTGTGATTGATTTGTGGGCGCTGGAGGGGGAAAGAGAGGAAGCTTTCTCAGAAGTCGGAGGAGTGCAGTCTGCCCCTCCTTCGAGACATGGGAGATGGACCCTTGGTGACTTTGAGATATAAAACTGTTTACTGAGGAAAAGTTATTTTTATTTCACTTAAAGAGTGCATTAAAAACCTGCAGTGAAATAAGATGGTTGAAGTGGTTAAAAAAAAAAGGCACCCTTTCAGCATATTTATAGTAATTCTTTTCTCAAAGTATCTGGTTTTGACTTGCAGTTTCAGGGTTTCAGCCTCCTTCTCGGGACCAGGGTTTGGGGGAGAAGCAAAATATCTACTTTCTGCTTTACATGGGAGGGGGTTTTAAAAAATAATTTTGCTCGTGCTCACTTCTTCCCCATTAAAAGTGCTTCTGCAGACTAACTTGTTATTGTAAAGACTTAGTTGTACACTTTCCTTTAAGAAGCCAACAAACCTCTGGAGAACAGGATTCTGTGAGGTGAGGGAAAAGCATGTATTTAAATTGGAAACATGGGAACTATGGCTTACAGAATTGTAATAAGGGCTGTCCTGCAAGCATTCCTAAGGCTAAAATATTAATTTTGAAATACAAATATTTTTCACAACGGAAGGCTTTAGCAGGGCCCATCCATCTGATGTTAAATGTCTCCTCAGACAGAGAGTAAAACAAGTCTGGAGAACCTGGGACCTTCCAGTGGCATGCAATTTGTGGGCTAGGGCAGGCATAGACAACCTTGGCCCTCCAGATGTTTTTGGGACTACAACTCCCATGATCCCTAGCTAACAGGACCAGTGGTCAGGGATTCTGGGAATTGTAGTCCCAAAACATCTGGAGGGCCAAGTTTGCCTATGCCTGGCCTAGGGGGACTAGGCTAGTCCCCTAAATGTTCCCTGGCACCTCCTTCCCAAAGCCTGGGAAGCTTCTGCCCGACTTAGGGAGGTGTGATGGCCCTAACTGTTCCCCTAAGAAAAAATTCACCACTAAACTACAGCTCCTGCCATTCTTGGCCATTGGCTCTACTGACAGGGGCCTGGAGTCCAACAGGATTTTGAGGGCCACAGATTCTCCCAGCCCTTGAGTAAAATGTGAGAGCTGGACCATCAAGAAGGCTGATGGCTGAAGAATTGATGCATTTGTATTATGGTGCTGGAGGAGACTCTTGAGAGTCCCATGGACTGCAAGAAGATCCAACCTCTCCATTCTGAAGGAAATCAGCCCTGAGTGCTCACTGGAAGGACAGATTCTGAAGCTGAGGCTCCAAGACTTTGGCCACCTCATGAGAAGAGAAGACTCCCTGGAAAAGACCCTGATGTTGGGAAAGATGGAGGGCATAAGGAGAAGGGGACGACAGAGGACGAGATGGTGGGACAGTGTTCTCGAAGCTGCCAGCATGAGTTTGACCAAACTGCGGGAGGCAGTTGAAGACAGGAGTGCTTGGCGTGCTCTGGTCCATGGGGTCACCAAGAGTCGGACACGACTAAATGACGAAACAACAACAAAAATAATGACTGAATTGTGCAGGCCAAATGCCAGTAAGAGTGTAGCTCAGCATCTGTGTGGGAAGCTCATCTGAGCCTTAGCAAAAGGCCTCAAGGACTGAAAATATTGCCATAGCTTTGGTGTTAGTCAATAGTTGGCTAATCTGTGCAGGTGCCTGATAACGGACTTCCTTGTTCCAGCTCCCATTTCTCCCATATGAGGGAGGTAGGACCTGATGGGATTTGTCAACTATGGCAATTCATTGTTTACTTATATTGCTCTTTGAGTTTTCCAGCCCAAATCATGCTGAAATGTATATTATGGCATATTAAGTTGAATCGATACGCTGTAGTTTTACGATTATATACATCTCCTGAAGTGCAAATTGTTAGGTGCTGATTGAGAAATAGTATACATTTTAAAATAATAGTCGTAAGTAGAGCAATAAGTAATAGCTACAGTTTACCTAAACCTTATAGGCAGTGTTCTCAACAAGTGAAATTTAAACACATATATGGCATTTCTGAATTTTAACACCTCTATGCGTATGTAAATATTCATAACATGATTTTGTATCAGCTCATTCTGCTGCTAAACAAGTTCCAGATGTCCCGCATAATAATTATCGTACAGACTCCGAGTGTTGCTCGGTTCTGTTTTGAGTATTCATCAACCCGCTATTCTGGAAGACTGCCTGGTGCATGTTAAAAGTGCTCTGTTACTGACCCATGTTCGGGAGGCAGTAAATAAACCGCAGTGGACAAGGCTCTTGGTCCCATTATGTGCAGAATAATTGTACACCAAGGAGGTTGCATTGGTTTATAGTCAAGCGGATTTACTTGTATTTCTGCTGCTGTTTAGAACTGCAAAAACATTAGCAGCTTCAGGGAAGTATGTTGCTTTCCTTCCTTCTCCCATTCTTCTTGTTGGTTAATTTTTGTAATGCACTCAGCTATAAACTTAGCCACTCTGTCTAACTTTTCACATTCTGCTTTACTTCTCTAAGACTGTTTCCCTTTTTTTGCCAGCAAAGACCGTGTAGAAATGCCTCCCTTAAACGTTAACACCATTTCCATGCGATGCAAAAGTTGGAGTGACATTTTGCTGATTTGGAGCGGGTCACACACAAAAAAGAGGGAAACCAGTACTGAAGTCCTAATTGATGGTTCTTCATCAACTTGAAGTGACAAGGGGTGTGTGGCAAGTGAATCTGAAAAAGATTATTTTGTCTTTCTTTATCTCACTGTAGGGTAAGGATGGGGGGGACGGACATATGGCCCTCTAGATGTTGGTGGACTGCGGTCCCCATAATCCTGGACTATTGGCCATGGTGGCTGGCTGGAAGTTAGAGTCTGAACGGCCAAGCGTTCTCCATGCCTGCTGTAGTAATAATAATAAAAATCAAAAATTGTCCAGTAGCACCTTAGAGACCAACTAAGTTTCCCCACACCTCACGAAAGATAAAATGAAGAACTTCCCTTACCAATGAAAGGAAGTGCCCAATTTCATCCCATTGAAATCAATACAACTTTAAAATGTTTAACTTTAGCTGGGATGTGCCTACACTATATTAATCCATTTTGCTTATTTATTAAAACCATTTTTAGACCACTTTTTGGTTTCAAAAAAGATTAAGGTCGTTTACAAATGCTGCAATGCTTTGTAGCTGAAATATACTTGGAGTTGAGAGTGGATTTCATGCTCTTTATTCAGCTCATAGCGGTGAGGAGGAATGGAAGTTCCCCCACAATATCTGCTTTATATACATTATTTACACAATGGGCTGCACGTGATTGGCTAATTCCGGGATTCTCCTGTAGGCCAATCAGGTTGTGGATTCACTTCCACCTGGAGCTGGATTAGGTGGCTCCTGTGGACCAGTCATACTGCTGCATTGTTCTAGGACCAATCAGACTGCTGCATTTTGGACCCTATTGTTCTCAGTACATAACAGTAGCTGAACTGAAGAGAGGCAGAGTCTGGCTTATCATAGTCATCCCCCCAGGCCACACCCCACCCACTGCATGGGGGTCTACACCCGGCACCCACAGATCAGACACAAAAACTCCCCCCCCTTCCCCAGCTAAGTTCGGTGTGAGCAAGGAGTGCAGTTCAGCACCGACATGGTGCCAACTGAAACTGATGAAATGGAGAAATGGAGCTGGGAGTCATCGGCATATTGATGGCACCTTATTCCAAATCCCCAGACGACCTCATCTCAACGATCACATGTAGATGTTGAAGAAGGAATGAGTGCCAACTATTTTTAGTACCAGGGATTTTTAGCATTCTTTTTACAGTTCCAGAGCATATGGAAGACATTGCCTCTTGTTATCCATCATAAATCGACAATATGGATACGGTTTCTCCATTTTGGTGTATTCCCCCAGAATAAGGGTAATTGTGTAAGCTTTTTTTATGGATTTAATTGTAACATCATCACCATCATCATATTACTATTACTGTTACTATTATTATTGTAGTGGACTTTTTAAAGCATCCTGGCCTCACATTTATCTGTTGCTGTTGGGGTTTTTTGTCCTTTTGTTTTATGTAGCACATTGTTTTATATTTTTTGAATGTACCATTGTTATTTACTACTTGGAACACTTATGAACATTGTTGTTCGTTTTTTTGCTTTGTTTCTTGGGGTCTTCACATTCCGCACTCCCAGGGGAGGAAAAACCGGTTTGTTTATTTCATCTATTAATTCACACCACTGCACTCACTCCCTGTCCCAGAATGGAAATATATTTGTGCTTATTGTGTGCACTGCGTTGATTGATGCATAGGTCCAGCTTAGAGTGTTATTCCTGGCGTGTGACTGGTTGTACACATGATATATCGTAAGCCTGTGTACAGCATGGTGTATGTACTCGGAGAGCAAATCCCGGAATTCCCCGCAGGAGGCCCCTTGTGGCCTTTGACTCTGAGGCCGGCTGCCAAACATTAGCTACAATACGAGTGCTTGTTTTTGACAACAGCATGCAGGTTCTATTACACTAGTGGCTATTTTCGTTTTGAAGTTATGACAGAAATGCTTTTGCACCCTGAGTGGGTATGGAAGAAGCCAGGTAGCAGAATGACTCCTCCGCTGAGATAGCGGTGTACATTTAGACGCTTGCAAGGCCCTTTGAACTGAATTGCATGTTACCTCTGAAGGAAAATACACAGGATCGAACCGATTCTCATGTCAGGTTTTCTTCTCCTAAGGAGAAGTGATTTTGGAAGTATTCCTTTAGAAGTCTGCATTGGGTAAACATTACATCAGAACTGAAAATCCACATTGATTTTTCCAGGAAGGATTTGTGAGCAGGATATTAGATTCCTGCTGGCTCCTGCTCATGTTTTCTATTTATATTCATCCAGAGGAATAATTTTTTAAAAGTTCTCCCATGGAGTAAAATGTTACGTCTGAATTGGCCCTGATTATGGGTAAATCCACCATTCACTCAGTGGCTGGAAGTGGAATTATAGGGTGTCATTTATTCCAGGCATTTTTCAGGGAGACTTGCTACCCGACAAGAACCACAGAGTTCAAGGAGCAGAACGGCTACATCTGGGCAAGGTAACCACATCTCTTGGATGTTTTTGGACCTCAGTCAAGTTTCGAACACCCCCCTCCCCTTTAAGCCGGGACCCAAAGCAACAGCAGTAGCGACCGTGTTCCAACCTTCTGTCTTCGATGATAGATGAGTCTAGCTCTGAAAACATAGAGAGATACTAGACTCAGCATAACACAGATGTTGCCATGGAGGCAAATTTGGCTTTAATGGGAAAGTGCAAGTTGGATCGCAGAGAGGTATCCAGTGCCTGCTTCACTGAGAAGCAAAATATTACCAGCTGACAGCACACACACAAAAATATTCTGTTACCGGTTATAGATGGACCTGGGTCAGATTGGCAGGGGCGATTATTGTTCCAAGGGTAATGCTGCAATGAGGTGAAAAAACTTCCAGCTGAAATAATGATCTCTGCATTACACACACACACACACCAGTCCAAAAATATAAGAGGTAGTGCCTAGTGTAAAGATAGCAGACCTTGTATATGGTCTATTGAAGAAGATCTGGCAGTCATTACAAGCAACACCCTCCCCTCGTCCTCAAGATCCCTCCCAGCTTTCTCTGCCTGTCTCGGGGCAGCTTTCAAAAATTCTCAGCAGCAGAGCGCAGCTTTATAGACGGCTTCCTTTTATGTGATGGGCGCAAAGTGCAGCTAGGCTCTTATACAGTATAATTTATATCCTGCACCTTTTCGTTTACACACAGGACCTTCCGGACATCTTGTCTCTTTAATACAGAGGGATGCCAAGGTCTCAGGAAACGGGCAGGTTGCTTACATTTTCATTGTGTAGCTGGTATTTTACATTAAAAAACAACAACAACGTTGATTGTTTTCTATGTTTGCTATGTTGTAATCCACCTTGGAGTCTTGAGGACAAAGGATGAATTACAAGTTTTTATAATAGTAATAATAATAATAATAATAATAATAATAATAATAATAATAATAATTTATTATTTATACCCCGCCCATCTGGCTGGGTTTCCCAAAACAAATGAATAAAATAATAACAGTTAAAGAAACAACAATATTTACCTTGCATGTTTGTTTGCGTACTGGCTTTCAGCCAAATGACTCCCAGGGAAATTCACAGTAAAATACGGACAATTAAATCCATGTAATAAAAATGAGTGTAGCACAGCAAAACAAGTCCATCGTAATAAAATGAGCCACAAAGAAGCAGTTAAAAATGGGCTAAGATGCAGAACTCAGGTAACCTGGGAGGACAAATTTAAGCTCTTGACTAAGAATGCTGGAGAACGTCGCAATAATTAAACTTGGTCCCAAGCTCTGCAACAGCTTGCTTGTTAGCTTGTTATGCAAGAAAGTTGGTTTCCATATGAGCACTAGGTGGAATCTACACACATATAATAACCGTTCTGAAACTGCTTTTTAAAAAGCGTTTTTTAAAAATACTGTACATTGAATTTTCCACAAGGCTCACTGTCGCCATCTAGTGTCACGTACATTGCACTTAAAACATACTTAAAGCGTTTTATTTGCAGCTATATAGCTGAGTCCCTAGTGATCTTCAGTTATGGTCTGTATATTAGGAATAACGTAATTTGAATGGTTAATGTGCATAAAAACCAGCCATGGTGCACATCTACCAGGCCTCACAGAGAATGTGAACATAACCTCAATCTTAATAACAGCCTGTTACCTGCCCAGTGGAAAACATAATACCATAGGTGTGGCCTGCCACAAGTGGAACCAGTCTATTTTTGAGACAGCACCATCGTTGTCATGGTGGCTATGAAACCCTAAGCCAATCCAGACATGGCAAGCAAAGGTAAAGGTAAAGGTAAAGGTACCCCTGCCCGTACGGGCCAGTCGTGTCCGACTCTAGGGTTGTGCGCCCATCTCACTTAAGAAGCCGGAGGCCAGCGCCGTCCGAAGACACTTCCGGGTCACGTGGCCAGCGTGACGAAGCTGCAGTTGGCGAGCCAGCACCAGCGTCGCACACGGAACGCCGTTTACCTTCCCGCTATAAAGCGGTACCTATTTATCTACTTGCACTTTGATGTGCTTTTGAACTGCTAGGTGGGCAGGAGCTGGGACTGAACAACGGGAGCTCACCCCACCGCGGGGATTCGAACTGCCGACCTTACAATCGGCAAGTCCTAGGCACTGAGGTTTTACCCACAGCGCCACCCGTGTCATAAGCAAAGGTTTCCTCAAAAGCCCTGGCTTGGGGGCCATCAGCACCAATTCTGAGACCAGTTCTGACATCAACTCAGGTAAACAATTAAAACAAAAGCAGATAACCAGCAGCGAAAGCTTAAACCACAGATAATTCAACTTCAGAAGGCATTTTTATCAAATATGCATCAGGCGTCATCTTTAAGTTGATGCCTGAAGTATATAAATAAGTAATCAGATGGGAATCATGGAGCAGTGAGTTCCACAGTCCAGATGCTGCAGGTGAGAAGGCTGTGCTGATGAAGGGACATGAACAGAGCCTGGCAGACTAAATGGCTTTGAGTATATGTAATTTTCTCCCCTGCCACAAGCACTGCCAGGTTTGAGAGGACCCTGGTTAAGAGAGCCTCTTTGTTGCCCTGACCACTCCCACCACCAACCCTTGCTCCCCCTTGCTGAGTGACCACACTCTCCTCTGGGCTAGGATCACTGGCCAGGCCCGTTGCTAATTTGAAAGTGGAACCGGGGAAGTGGGAAGGGAACATAATCGCGTGTCATAGTTCCATTTCCCCTTCCTAAATGACAGCCAGCCAACCTGGGCTAACTGCTGCTGCAGAGGCATCCGTAAAACCATTGGCTTGGAGCAGCACAGCTAGATTTAAAATGCATTTTCCCCTTTGCACTTTAAAATCCAGGCAGTGGTTTTGCCAAGAGATGGCCACCCTAGGCTCGATCCAGAACTGCAGGGGAATCAGGTAGCATCTTTTGGCCTCTTAAAAGCTCGGGTACAGCATCCCAACCCTGGTATCAAACCCAGCGGTGGTTCGATAGCCAGCTCATCCTCACCCTTACCCTCATCCTCTGAGCCTGACATCATGAAAATGGGTATGTGCAAACGGGCGGCAAGGTTGATTTGGAGTTGGATTAACTCAAACAACATTATGAGCCTTTGACACGTTTCCCCAGGCGCCCCCCCCCCCGGTGTAGCTTAAAAAGGTAAAGGGACTGCTGACCATTAGGTCCAGTCGTGGGCGACTCTGGGGTTGTGACACTCATCTCGTTTTACTGGCCGAGGGAGCCAGCGTACAGCTTCCAGGTCATGTGGCCAGCATGGCTAAGCCGCTTCTGGCGAACCAGAGCAGCGCACGGAAACGCCGTTTACCTTCCCGCCGGAGCGGTACCTATTTATCTACTTGCACTGGCGTGCTTTCGAACTGCTAGCTTGGCAGGAGCAGGGACTGAGCAACGGGAGCTCACCCTGTCATGGGGATTTGAACCACCGACCTTCTGATCATCAAGCCCTAGGCTCTGCGGTTTAACCCACAGCGCCACCCGCGTCCTTGGTGTAGCTTAGTTTATTTCTAATTTGGTCAGGAGCTCGGGTTGGGAAGCTCACCCACCCCTACTTTAGGTTACGCATACATCTGTAGATTTGCTCAGTATGTGGCAACTGGTTTGGAGCTGAAATACAGAAGACCTGTTTTCCAAAAGGTTTCATCAGGATTGAAAAGATCCTTTTTAGCTAGGATTTTTAAAAAAATCAAACTGGGGGGGGGGGTATTCATTTATTCATCTACATAGTTGTGCTAGCTGTTTTCTGCGGCAAGAGTGTATTGACTGCGTAAAATAGCCATATCTATATGTCAGGAGTTCGGCCTACACTCGAGTAGGACTCTGGCAGAGACACATGCACAACTGGCATGTTCTCTCCCTCCTGGTCGATCGTTCGGGAGCTTCATAAGCTTTCTTCAGCCCGAACATCACAGCGACCGATGCCAACCAACATCGGGACACTTAGGGATCCGCAGAGTTTGCGCAACTTGTGTGACAGACCTCAGCAACTCAGCATTTTGGCTAATCTACTTTATTTACATATAAACACACATGGAGCACTGCAACATGGCTCCCTCTCTCTCTAGCATCAGACAGCAAAGAGAAAAAGAACAAAGGACAATAGTCCCACTTCACGGAACACAGGGACACAAACATCCTGTCTTCATCACTTCCCACTCTGTGGAGTCAAAACATACACCGTCATGTGAAAGACAACAGTCCCATGACTGCAATCATGGAGCAGGAATTCTAACACTATACACACATGCATATATAAATACAGTGGTACCTCGGGTTACATACACTTCAGGCTACATACGCTTCTGGTTACAGACTCCACTAACCCAGAAATATTACCTCGGGTTAAGAACTTTGCTTCAGGATAAGAACAGAAATCGTGCAGCGGCGGCGCAGCGGCAGCGGGAGGCCCCATTAGCTAAAGTGGTGCTTCAGGTTAAGAACAGTTTCAGGTTAAGAAGAGACCTCCAGAACGAATTAAGTTCTTAACCCGAGGTACCACTGTAAGTGTAATAAAGGATACAGGTATGAGAGGCCAACCAGTCCTGGGCAATCGAGATATAAAAGTAGTTTCTCCTTCTGCATGGGACTTGCTGGTTAGGGACACCATCTCCATCTGGGGAGTCTAACTTTCCTTGTCTTCTGAGCCAGCTACATCTGCTGTCCAACCCCCATTCACTTTTCACCCTGCAGACCACCTCCTGATTCCCCCAGCAATGAAGCCCCCCAAGTCCCTCCCTCCTGCTATCAGCAGCTTAGCCTGGGTAGTATCTTGGTCAACCAGGAACCAACCCAACACCACCTGCCCTGTTGGAACTGCTATTGCTTTAGCTTGTATTTGGCTTGTCTAAACAGGCAACTGGCCAGCTAGCCACTTCCTTCTTGCCAAGTTTCCTCCCGGTGGGATCACGGCTGGAGTTAAGGACTGTCCTTCCAATCTCCTCAGGTGACTGTGATTTGCTCGAATGGGCCTTGTTCTTTCTCATATGGTTCCCATTGTTGCTCACGCCACAGACAAGGAATCTAACCGAAAAAGTAACAGACAAGAAGTGCTGGCCTGCAGGGACCATGGTGCAGAAATGGCTTGGGTGGGTTTGAAAGTCTCCTGTTGTCAGCATGCTCTTTAGAACTATCAGCACCATGGCATATCCTTAGCCTCCGAGAGATAATTTCTACCCCCCTACTGAGCATGCTGGAGCAGGCTTTCATGAGCTGCTTTTTGTTTCCATCCTGAGTTCAGCATTGCTCAGTTTAGACGGGATCTACAGCTCTAGGAATAGACTCCTGTCATGTACAGTATGTGCAAGGCTATCCCCCCTGCCTAATCTCAGCTAATTGGTGACAGAAGCCCTGGCATTAGGTCAGAGGTGTGAATGATATTAGCAAAAGAATATGAAAAGTCATTAACGTTGTGCTGACTGAAGGACAGGTGGGACCCATTAGATGACACAGCCACCCTCTTGAGATTGTGCCTCTTGCACACAGCTTTGCAGATGGAAGTTTCGCGAGGTGCATTTCATTCACGCTGACCAAACTGTTGTGGGTAATACAAATTATGAGGGACGCAGGTGGTGCTGTGGGTTAAACCACAGAGCCTAGGACTTGCCGATCAGAAGGTCGGCGGTTCAAATCCCTGCAATGGGGTGAGCTCCCATTGCTTGGTCTCTGCTCCTGCCAACCTAGCAGTTCAAAAGCATGTCAAAGTGCAAGTAGATAAATAGGTACCGCTCCAGCGGGAAGGTAAACGGCATTTCCGTGCGCTGCTCTGGTTTGCCAGAAGCGGCTTAGTCATGCTGGCCACATGACCCGGAAGTTGTACGCCGGCTCCCTCGGCCAGTAAAGCGAGATGAGCGCCGCAACCCCAGAGTCGGCCACGACTGGACCTAATGGTCAGGGGTCCCTTTACCTTTACTAATACAGATTAACCATTGCCAGGGTTTAGCAATTCAGTGCAGGCTTTGCCCTTTGGGTAGCCACTGAATCACATGAAGGGGGGAAATGTTTTAAGTCTGAAGGACACAGGAGGCTCAGTAGCTTATCTCATGATATGTCAGTCAAGTCAATGAGCTTTAAAGGCAAGAGTGGCATAGGGGTTTAGACTGGCAGAAATGACCGGCAGAATCCGAGACCAGGGAAAAGAGTCGGTGGAAGAAGATTGGAAGAAATTTAAAGACTACTTACAGAAATATTGTAAAATCAATGAATGTTAGAATGATGTTGGACAGAAATTAAGTGGTTTCCAGCTGTAATGCTTAAGAGAATATGAAAAAAAAAGGTTTAGAAATAAGTAAAAACTAATGGTGAGGATTTGCTGAACTAACAATCTGAATTGGAATACAAAAAAGGGAGGTATGAGGAGGTCTGGGAAATAAGTTAAAAGAAAATAAGTAATGGAAATTCTATGTGTTTTTAATTGTTTTTATTTTTGTATTTTTGTTATTTTTTCTTTTTATTTTATATTGTATTATTTCTGAAAATTTTAATAAATATTCTATTTTTTAAAAAAAGAGTGGCATAGGGGTTTGAGTGGTGTAGTGGTTTATGGATGTGGAGCTGGGAGTACAGGGATCAAATCCCCACTTGGCTGTGAAGTTCACTGGGTGACTTGGGGCCAGGTTTGTTGAGAGGATAAAATTGAGCAGGGGAGAATGTACACCACTTTGAACTCCTTGGAGGAAAGATGGAGGGGTGGAAATGTAATAATAAAAACATAAATGCCCACCAAGCGGTGTGAATGTGTAGAAATCTGGCAACAACTGAGTAGGCAGTGAAGTGCTGGTTGCTGGTCACCAGGTTAATTCTTGACCTCCTTCTTCCAGACCAGTAAAGCATCACAGTTGTGGTTGCAATTCACAGTGTAAGATTGATTAATTTCCAGGTATGGAAATAGGTCTGTGATGAGTTAGTATTCTGAATGTGGTCGCACCATAGATTTGCATAATGGTGTTATGATATCAGCCGTTTCATTTTCCATTCCTTATTATTCCTAGCATGGAATTTGAATCTTCATTGACCCCAAGATCACTGTCAGTTCAGACTCCATGAGCATATATGTGAAATTAATATTATTATTTTTGTCCTGATGTGCATCACTTTAAACTTGTTTACACTAAACTGCATTCCCTATTTTATAGCACATTTACTCAGTCTTCAAACTCTTTACAATCTGTTGACTCACATCTAACTCTAGTGTCAGGAGTCCAGACCCCGGCTTGATCACACAGTAAGCGTAGTTAATTAAAAAGGATGGTTTATTGTCAAAATAAATAGCTTCAGACGGCTCTAACACAGCCTCCAGCCTCATCAGTCATGATGACCCTCCTGAAGACCCCTTCCAGGTTTTGTGGACGATACTGAACTTGCGTAACTAACGCCTCTTGTTTTGCTTCCTGTCTAACAACCCTCACCTTAGCCGACTCTTAGGAGGGATTGGATCAGCTCCAATCTCTTCCTGTTCTGGCAGACTACTTTCTTCTCTGTTTGCACCTGTTGGAACTTCCCAAGAGCTTTGGCTGGGTTCCCACCCGCTCTCAGTCATTCCCTTATCAGCTGGCATTCCAAGGGGCAGGGGAGTTGGCACTAGCCGATGTTCATCCTGCATGACAGTTAACTCTCTCTGTTCCTGGCTGCTTTCTCCAGTTGGCTGTAAACCTCCACTGGGAGCTGTCTCATTCATGACATCTAGATAATTTATGAACAAGTTAAAAATCACAGGTCCTGATACCAACCCTTGGGGGATTCCACATCTCTCCTTTGAGAGAACGTCTTTTGATGGCTTCATCCCTCTGCTGAGACAACTTCCCTCTGTGTAGCTGCAGTAGGGGAGAGCTGCAGCCAGCTGAGCCCACTGGGAGCTACCCATAATTCTGGCTTCTGCTTAAGGAGATGTGACCTGACTCAGCTGGCCCAAAAGAGACCTGACTTGACCATGCCCACTTCCCTTGCAAGTGTCAAGTCCTACAGAAGAGGACAGAATATTCGAGGAAGCAAGCCAAAAATGTCCATGCTTATATCCCTGACTTCTTAGCAAATTTCATACCCAAGTAAACATGAAATGGCCCTTCCAAAGTTGGCATGCCTCCAGAAGGCTTTGTTGCTATAGTCCCTGACCTAATAATAATAATAATAATAATAATAATAATAATAATAATTTTTATTTATACCCCACCCTCCCCAGCCAAGGCCGGGTTCAGGGCGGCTAACGAGCAATAATAAAAACAAGTTGAAGGAATACAACTTAAAAACAAGATTAAAATACAACAATTAAAATACTGAAACATTAAAATATTAAAATGCAGCCTCATCACAGGAGGAGAAAGGAAAAAGAAAAATGAAAGAGGGGGAGGGAATCAAATTGGCTCCAAGCCAAAGGCCAGGCGGAACAACTCTGTCTTACGGGCCCTGCAGAAAGAAATCAGATCCCGCAGGTCCCTGGTCTCATGAGGCAGAGCGTTCCACCAGGCCGGAGCCAGAGTTGAAAAGGCCCTGGCTCTGGTTGAAGCTAGGGTGTTGCTATTTATGGACCTTGAGGCTCTCTGTGGGGCATACCAAAGAGAATGAGGTACACTCAGGAAGAACGTTCAGTGCCTTCTCCTGAGGGCATGGTTTTACCATCATCCTCAGACTCAGAAGATGTATCTCAAACACCACTTTTACCTCCTCAACCTCTGAGAATCTAGCAGATACAAAATCAGATGAGGTTCCTTGTCAGCCTACATAAAGCCAGCCTTCAGGTGACTTCAGCTCTCTGCTGAGTTAACACTCCTGTAGAGCTGTAACAGGAAGGAGATCTCCAGCCAGCAGGGCCCTCTGGGAGCTGTCCATTGTCTGGATTTCACTGCTAAGTTCTGTGCCTGAAAATAGGGTGCCCCATCATAGAAAAGATAATGCTTTCTCAATGTGACACCACAGCATTGTGTTTGTGCATGAGATGATGGTACATGGTGTGTTCATATTTTGCACTTAGGAAGTCCCAGATGCAATCGGTCCCTTCCAGTAGATCATAAAGAGCCAGCAGGGCACTTTGTGGTTTTAATAACCCTTGGACATGGACGCAAATGCACAGCTGACATCCTTATTTCCCTCCGCACAAATTTCTGCATCTCCTGCACTTTGGACAGACACAAGTGTCCATGTCTCTCAAAAAATTCTGCCAAACTCCACATGATATTTCATCACAACAGATTTCCTTTAATTTGTTCATTCTTATGAACTTATGAACGTGTCGGGGGGAGGTCTCTCCTCTTCCCTCTTCTATTTATGGGGGCGGGGGGAGGTGAGACTGGGAGCCTGTCTCCTCTCCTATTTGCTCCCCCGAGTTTGAAATAGGAAGCATTGAGTTTTTAAAAAGGTGGTCGAGCTGGTTTGTTTAATAAATAAAACCAAAAAAAGTTGTTTAAAAAAACCAATAAAATAAATAAATTCTTATATATATTATAATATTTTATTATTTTTTTCCATTTTGAAAGTTACATTTGTTACTCAACAGTTATATTCCAATTCAACAAAACTTGTGACTTCCCACTCACCCAACACTGATGTTTATAACCCAAATTACATACAAGTGCATTTTAAGGTTCTGTTTTATCTAATTTCATCTTCTTTAAAATGTTTCTAAATATATCCTGCTATTTTCTTACACTTCAAACCCCACCGTGGTCTTCACATATGGGAAATGACTTTAAGAAACAGTCTAGGAAGGGTTTCCAGTCTTCTTTAAAGGATTCTAAATTTGTGTCTCTTATCAGTGCCGCCAGTTTTGCCATCTCTGTTCCAAGATTTTCATCAACTATTATTCCTTTGAGGGTGTTCTCTCCTTTTTCCATTTCTGTGCATAGAGAATCCTTGCTGCTGCAGTCACATACATAAATACCATTGAGGCTTTCTTTGGTATTTCACTGTCTAGTATCCTCAGTAAGTTGGATCTGGCCTCTAGGGAAAGTGCCCCAGTATTAGTGGTAAAGGTAAAGGGACCCCTGACAATTAGGCCCAGTCATGACCAACTCTGGGGTTGTGGCGCTCATCTCACTTTATTGGCCGAGGGAGCCGGCATACAGCTTCCAGGTCATGTGGCCAGCATGACTCAGCCGCTTCTGGCGAACCAGAGCAGCGCACGGAAACACCGTTTACCTTCCCACCGGGGTGGTACCTATTTATCTACTTGCACTTTGACGTGCTTTCAAAATGCTAGGTTGGCAGGAGCAGAGACTGAGCGATGGGAGCTCACCCCATTGCAGGGATTCGAACCGGCAACCTTCCGATCGGCAAGTCCTAGGCTCTGTGGTTTAACCCACAGCGTCACCCGCATCCCTGATGTATTAGTGGTAGTGATGCTCAAATCACCCAGTTGTCATTGATAGATCACTTCCTGGCGAGGTTTAGATTGATGGTGGCCGTTCCTCCCTCTCTCCTTCAGGGATAGGGGACCTACTGGGATGGTCTGCATCCAGAAACTTTTGGAACTGGAGGGGTTCCTGAATGCTCTAGAGCAGGGACGTCCAACTCCCAAGAGACTGCGATCAGCTCACGGGGGGGGGGGACTGGCAGTCATCTACCCCTTTTTTGGGGGGGTTCAGGTCAAAGTTTAATTTTATAGGAAGGAAAGTTCCGTTTTGGGGGTGTTCAGTCCAAAGTTGTCACACTACAGTAAATGGGGAAGGGGATTAGTTGCTCACCAAAATATCGCTAAGGAAACAATCTGCCTCACAGCAAAAACTCTGTCTTACGTTCCAGCGATCATGCAAAAATGGAGGGCAGGGAGAGGTGGCGAGGTCCCTGGTGTTACCATTCAGAGTTCAGACTCAAAGACTTGTTATGGAAATAAAGGGGGGGGCACTTATTGGAAATCAGTTTTGTCACCTCTGCCCCCCTAAAAAACCCTGAGACAATGAGCCCAGCCACCTTTTATTCACAGTCTCATAAGCACTACACTACAGCATGGCCATAAACTTGTACATTCAACTGGTGAAATATACACTCAATATGTAGCAATGGAGATTTATTTTACTGCTTTATGAATGAACACTGTGTTTTATGAATGGACTCTGTATTTTGTGAATTACCTAAGAGCCACCAATAGGGAGCTCTAGAATCTGACAGCTAACCAATTGGGTACTACCAAACAGCGACCCCTATTGCTGAAAGCAGGTAACCAGCAGTGAATGCTTCAGCTCAGCCTTTGCACTGTTGACTGAACACCTCCTGCTGTGCAGATAATGGAGAAAGCTCGTAAATTGTATCCCTTCTGGCATCCTGGCCAACTCTGTTATGCTGGTGTAAACCCTGGTGCACCAGAAGCCCAGAAGAGCAGCAAATAAAATCCGCTCATACGTCAGCAGCTGATAAGACTTGTCAACCAGTTCTTCCAAAGTCTTCCTAAATTATAAAGCTCCAAAATACAGGCCAAAAGAGAGCAGGTCTGGGAAGAGAGAGGCATACAATGGGCACCACCAGTGAAAAGACCCTGCTCCATGTAACTCCTGCCCTGTCATTTGATAGTGTGCCCACTTGCCCTCCTTCTTGACATGGAATGCTCTCTATTGGAGTCTCCAGGTCCAGTACAAAGACCATAAGAAGGGAGATCAGGGACCTTGAAGTTCCCAACAGCTGTTAATCAAGCAAGCACAAAGGTCACCTTTGTCACAGTCGGGATGCCTATGTCCTGGCCAGGCCTGCACCTAATTTTGTTTTTGTACAATCTTGTTTGTCCTCAGTAACCAAAATTATATTATCAACATATACAAGCAGAAAAGTTGTTTTCCTTCATTTGCAAGGAATCATACAAAATAAATTGGCACAAATAAAGAAAAGTTCCAGGGTGGCAACAGAAAGCAAACTAAAAATGCTTTTGCAGTTCATCAAAACTATCCAGCAATATCAAGTTATAGGAAAACTGGTGCTATTAACAGTAATCCGTCTAGTTGGTTAATTGGTTCTGCAACTTCCATGCACATGACGTGTGAGGCTAATTATTTACCCCAAGAGTTAAATGATAACTAATCAGAGGAAGCTACAGGAGAGCAATGAGATTCAGGTGTGGGTCAGATGCCTTGTCAAACCCAGCAGGTATATGAGAGGACGACTCAGCCTGCCCACCATTCTCCTAAAGAGGAGAAGCCGAGCATGGAAGACTTGTGTACAGTACGCAGATCTGAAAGGGCCACAAAGGGTAAACCACCCAAAAGGTATGCTGAAGAGTTTGCTAAAACAGTCATAGCAGATACAGCTGTTGTTAGTAACTTAGAGAAGGTTTCCAAGAGGTCCAAAGTTTAACCTCAGAGGATGCTGAGCCATAGTTAAACGCCATGAAGACTGAACTTGATTCCTTAGAGAGGAACAAGACATGGGAACTAGTTCCAGGCCACAAAAGGTTTACCAAGTTCAGTTATTGCAAAAGTTTTTCAGTGTTCATTTTATGCATTTTTTTTTTAAAAAATCACCATAATATTTAACAATAATATCTTATGTCCTCTAGAGGAGAAATTGTGAATTTTAGAATTTTAATTCCCCGTCATCATCACTGGCTTCACTCAGTTTTGTTCACAACACCCTTCCATTCCCTTCTAGTTGTGAAGGTGGGGGATGGGGATGGGCCGCACAAGTGGATTAGCCGAGGGCCTCTCTTCATCTAAATCCGGCCCTGCTCCCAGGGACTGACCAGTCCCGATCAACCTGTTTGACATCCCTGCTCTAGAGAATTCTTTGGTTGTCATGGCAGGCACTTTGCTTGAGTCCCCAGTTGCACTATGGAATGATGAGATGGAAACAGACATTGACTGGATCACTCCGTCAGCTGCTGGGTGCTTAGAGACAGGTTATGTCAGGGGTGGGATAGGTGATCATGGCTTCAGGAAAGCAGACTCGTGGGGCAAATTAGAACTCCTTCTGGGCGTAATTAGACCTGTGGGCCAGTAGTTACCCACCCCTGCCTTAGCCAGTGTGTCTCTGTGTTGCACAGTGAAGTTTGGGTGAACTGACAACCTGAACGCTTAATGATGTTTGCAGACACCGAGCACTGACAACTCTCAGGAGAAAGCGAATAACCGAACAATTCTAAGACAAAGATTTGACATTCGCACTTCCTATGCCCAACCACTCCGCCGGTCTTGAAGGCTAGGGACAAGTAGCAGAGATAATGAACTTCTGTTTAAGCCCTTTTCAAATGAATGGGAGTTTAACAAGAACATGTCTCTGTCACATGTTTGGCGCTAATTGTCTCTTCCCAGAAAATTCAATACCTGCATTCATGCTGCCCGGCTCCGGGGATTTCAGAGCACCACACTGTCCCCATTGAAAGGAAATGAAAAATCGGCTGATGCTGACCAGACCCCTTCAACAACTCCAGGCATTTAAGTGCTGTATCCTGCAGAGTGAGTAATGGCTTTTCCCTCTTCTACATCTAAAAGCAATAAAAAGAAAGAAAGAAAGTTGTGCTCTGTAACCACGCTAAGCTGCAAAAGCATCTTGCAGATTGGGGCCGTTAAGGGATTTGTATTCTGAAATGACTCTTCAGTATGGTGATAATCTGTGCACCTAGCACTGCCAGAACATCTTGGGTGGGTGGGTACAGCTCTGTAACCAGGAACCTGAATCTATCTTGTCGTCCTCAATTAATGTGCTTCGTGGAATGGATTCGATAAGGAATTGACGTGGTTGGCAGATTTGTCTATTGCTAGAGGTGTCCTGTTCACAGCATCACAAAACCACCCAATGCCCCCACGCTGCTAAATGAAGCAAATTCCATTGCAAACGTTACTCAAGGCCACCTGGGTAGAAATACAAGCATCTGGGGGTCCAGGTGGTGGCCAAAGAAGGAGCCTAGACGATGGGGGGGTGTAAGCAAAGTTCAAAAGTTATGACTGACTGATAGCAGTGGCTCGTTTCTTAGTATAGCAAAAGCAACCAAGGGTTTTTCTTCTTCTTCATATGCCTGTTTGATCTGAATGTCTGTTCCGTTTATGAGGTGTTTTCCAAATGATTAACTATGCCAATGCTTGAAGTGTATAGCGGGAGGCTTCTACCATTCTATCAAGAATAGAGATGTTTACCTTATTTTGCTTCCAAAGTGGAACCAGTGCATTAGGAGCCCACTGCTGCTGAAACACCAACCAAAGTCATCAGTCATGCTGCCAGCTTTAAAACATATTTTTTAAGTTTTAAACAAAGGAAAAAAATACCCCCCCCCTTTCCAAAATTGTCTTGGCACTTCTGCACCTTTTTGTTTCGTTGGGAAACTTTTGACACACACCCTGCTCAAATTTAGCAAAGCCCCTGGGATTGAATGAAAGGAGACCAGTCCTCATATTTTAACAATGTCCTTCCACTTCATACAAAACCTGAATCCAAAAGGAGGGCTGCCTTAGAGTGATTCAGGCTTTGTTTAAGCTGAAGCAAGACTTCACAAAAGAAGTTCTTGATGCCTCAGGTCTGCCTTGGAGATTTGGTGGGTGCAAACAGAATCAGGCAGCTTTTCAAAAATGGTTACGTTTGCTCTCCAAGGTCTCCATAGATGGAAAATGTCAGGCATGCACATTCCAAGCACAATTCAAAGTGTTGGTGCTGACCGCTAAAGCCCTAAACGGCCTCGGCCCAGTATACCTGAAGGAGCATCTCCACCCCCATCGTTCAGCCTAGACACTGAGGTCCAGCTCCGAGGGCCTTCTGGCGGTTCCCTCACTGCAAGATGTGAGGTTACAGGGAACCAGGCAGAGGGCCTTCTCCGTAGTGGTGCCCACCCTGTGGAATGCCCTCCCATCAGATGTCAAGGAAAGAAACAACTATCTGACTTTTAGAAGACATCTGAAGGCAGCCCTGTTTAGGGAAATTTTTAATGTTTGATATTTGAGGATGATGATGATGATGAAGGGAGCCACCCAGAGTGGCTGGGGAAACCCAGCCAGATAGGCGGGGTATAAATAATATATTTATTATTATTATTATTAAGAGGAGGATTGTCGTTTTGTAACTAACAGCTCTAGCTTTTTACAGGGCTCCTTTTTATACTTCCAAATCACACAGATTTTCAGAAGGATGAAGATAGTTGGTGTTAATTGAGTACAAAACAAAATACTCAGTTTTTCATCCATTATAGTTTCCTAATCCCTCATCTGAAATTGTGCAGTTTGCTTAGACAGCGGCAACTCCACAACATTTGCCCTAAAAAATTGGATGAAACTTTCACACAAGACTCCCCTTGCATAACACCCCACAACACTTATCATTATGAAAAAAGAGAAACCACACCTGCAAATTTCATTTAATTCTGCAAAGGGACACATACCCCTAAACATTTTGTGAATCTTTGTACTTTTGTCCATTTACTGTATTTATTTTTTGCAATCTGAATTATAAAATGGTGATTTTCTTGAGTCAAAATGAGAGTACCCCTAAACATTTTTTTAAAGAAAAAAAGCATTGTATATAGGCATCTGCCTGTTCATTTTTGTGTATGTGCTTTAAAAAAAATGAATCCACCAACACTGAAGCTGTAAAGAAGGGGTGAAGACCCATGACCCTTTAGAAATCAGCCTCAGCCAGGATATCCAATGGTCAGAAATGATGGGAGTTGTATTCCAATAACAGTACCCCTACAGTACTGTGTGATATTTGGTAGGCTTACAAGTAACTACTAAAGCCTTTGATTTCCATGCAAAAGTTAAAAAGTTATTGTCACTTGTTCATTTCCTCATGCTAGTCAGAGGGGAGATATGTGAAGCCTCTGATTTCCAAAGCATGCATCAGATTTGGACCTAAGACCCCCTTTCTGAAACACAGAATCAAGATCTGAACCAAATCTTGCCTTTGTGCTCTTTTGGGGTTTCATAAAACTGCATAGGCTAGCCTCTTGCAAACCCAGTCACCAAAGAAAGCTTTAGGCATTTTAAGGTAAAGGGTAAAGGGACCCCTGACCATTAGGTCCAGTCGTGGCCGACTCTGGGGTTGTGGCGCTCATCTCGCTTTACTGGCCGAGGGAGCCGGCGTACAGCTTCTGGGTCATGTGGCCAGCATGACTAAGCCGCTTCTGGCGAACCACAGCAGCGCACGGAAACGCCATTTACCTTCCCGCCAGAGCGGTGCCTATTTATCTACTTGCACTTTGACGTGCTTTCGAACTGCTAGGTGGGCAGGAGCAGGGACCGAGCAACAGGAGCTCACCCCATTGCAGGGATTTGAACCGCCAACCTTCTGATTGGCAAGTCCTAGGCTCTGTGGTTTAACCCACAGCGCCACCTGCATTTTACAACTGAATAAAAGCCATCGCTGGATGATATGCTCTAGTACCAAGTTCATGCCCGACCCTATTATCCTTTGTGTTTGCTCTCCTTTAGCTGAAAGCCCCAGCTCTTTTCATATGCAAATTCCTGAAAGGAATTCGAAATGATATATTTCTGCTTCTGCATATAGCTGGATTGAATGTTAGCACTGTCCCTTTATGTTTGCAAAGTGCAAAAACAGCTTGGTCAGATAAGGCATCGGTGGGCTGGGGCATCCTCTCTCATTTGATTGGAACCATTTTGTGGTCATTCAAGAATTTAGGGCTTAGATGGATTCCATGGGCACCTGGCACTTAAAACGTAATTCAATTTAAAGTAATAAAAAGTGAATTTAAACATATCAGATGTATATTTAGGTTTTTGCTGTTTCATATTGACTTACAATGGCCCCCCAGTGTATCCTTAGGCTCCCTCACCATAAAATTTCTGGTTACAGGTCTGATTTTTATTTGCAGGCTTGTAAGCTTCTCCAAAAGCGAGCATTTTTAAAGAAGCAGCTTAGCTCCTTTCTGAGTAGGTCTACAGAAGCACACAAACGGACAGCGGTTTTTCAACATCTCAAACACTTAGCATAATTTTAACAGCAAGCTGGGCCCCCATTTTAGGTTTTTAACTATCCATGTCTATTTCCTACTGTTCCCTGACTTCTGAGTGATCAGAGGAAAGGGAGAATGGGCATCTTGTACCTTTAACAGTTTTGTAGAAGAGGAAATTATGGGGGTGGCAAAAAGCAGGACAGCTACTTTTGGTGGGTGGGCAAATAGGAAAAATACTTTGTGTTTTTAAAAGTTTTGTACTCTGCCCCTGAAGGGTTCTCTCTCTCTCTCTACAAATGATAGTGCCCATTCTGTGAAACGCCCTCCCATCAGATGTCAAACAGATACAGTGGTACTTCGGGTTAAGTACTTAATTCATTCTGCAGATCCGTTCTTAACCTGAAACTGTTCTTAACCTGAAGCACCACTTTAGCTAATGGGGCCTCCCGCTGCTGCTACACTGCCACTGCGCAATTTCTGTTCTTATCCTGAAGCAAAGTTATTAACCTGAGATAATATTTCTGAGTTAGCGGAGTCTGTAACCTGAAGCGTATGTAACCCGAGGTGCCACTGTAAATAGCTTTTAGAATACATCTGAAGGCAATTCTGTTCAGGGACGTTTTTAATGGCTGATGTTTTATTGTGTTTTTAATACAAGGTGTGACCGGAAAGTTCTCTGAATGGTCACAGAAATCAGGCAGTGAGAAATATTCAAACATACATACCTTACATCAGGGGTCGGCAAGGTTTACCTCGCCTGGGCCGGTTCACTCCCATGGAGATCGTTCCGCGGGCTGCGCAGATGTGATTTCCGGCACCTGCGCAGATGCGATTTCTGGTGCTGCGGATGCGAGTCCCCGCTCCGCACCAGTTTAGCACAGTGCGTGGGGACTCACCAAGCGGGTGGCTGTTAGGGGGTGGCTCTTGGGCCTTGTAAATGCGCCCCTTGGGCCACTTGTGGCCCATAGGCCGCAGGTTGCCGACCCCTGCATTACAGACCTTCAGAGTAGGCACCTTTTGATAAAATGCACCATTGACAACATTCATAGAACTGTTGGAAAATTCTGAAAAGTCCTCTTTTCGTACTGGTTTCAGTTCCCTCGTCATAGCAGCTTGGTCGTATGAAATTTTGGAAAATCTGTGCCCTTTCCGTGCAGATTTCAGTTTTGGAAAAATAAAGAAATCTGGTGGGGCCGGATGGGATAATATGGAGGATGGGACAACTCAGTAACCTCAGTAACGATTTAACGTGAATTTGCAATTCTTCTGCCATCATTTGGACAGACAAACACCGTACCTGCATCGATAACTCATGAGCTCTGTTGACATTTGCCACCGTTCTGCTCGTCAGATGGAGGGTCATCTTCGATGGTTTGCCGCCCTTCATGGAAACGTCTAAACCACTCATACGCTGTCTTTCGAGTTACAGCTTCATCTCCGTACACAATTGTGAGCATTCCGTGGGTTTCCGATGCCGATTGTATGTTCGAGTATTTCTCGCTGTCCGATTTCTGTGACCGTTCACCAAACTTTCCGGTCACACCTTGTATTTTGTTGGGAGCCACCCAGAGCAGCCGGGCGCACCCAATGCCATATGGGCGGCATATAAATGATAAACTTATAATATTATTACTGCCATTCCCCTACAGCAAATATAAGAGCACTTCTGGGCAAAAAGCGGTCAGCAGCCCTGTCTGTTCGTCTGTCTCTCCATGAAAGAGAGCATAATGAGCCAAAACAGCAGTATGCGCTGTGAACTACACTGCAGGACTGTCAAACGTCACTTTTCAGGGTGAGCCAGGAAATGACATATCCAGACAACTCAATGGTTCTCATGACTGTATGTGTGCATGTTCTCCAATACGCTTTTGTTCATTTCTTTTGGAGGGGGCCAAAAGAAAGAGAAGGAGATCAATGGAGCAAGCAGAGGATTTCAAAAAGTGAGAATCCGGACAGAAAAGTTGTTGACCTTTTTTTGGCAAAGTTGTTGCTTTTTTAATAAAATTCACCAAAATCTACACTTCTGACATGGGCTGCCATGCATCTAGATTTTCCAGGACATTTCCTGGACATTTCAGCGATTTCCGCCCAGACGCTGCTAAAAAGGACCAAATACTAGCGATGTCCGGGAACTTCCAGACGTATGGCAATCTTACCCTAAGTATGTGAGACACATTGATAGAACCACCCACTTTCCTTTCTCTTCCTGATCTTCTCCTACAGCTAGCCTCTCCTGCACACTTGTCAGCCAGTTAGGAACAGTGCTTTTTTAGATAGGAAAAAAAGTGCAGGTACTCACCAGGAAGTTGTTACACTAAGTTAGGGACCCCTGACCATTAGGTCCAGTCGTGGCCAACTCTGGGGTTGCGGCGCTCATCTCGCTTTATTGGCCAAGGGAGCCAGTGTACAGCTTCTGGGTCATGTGGCCAGCATGACTAAGCCGCTCCTGGCGAACCACAGCAGCGCACGGAAACGTCGTTTACCTTCCTGCCAGAGCGGTACCTATTTATCTACTTGCACTTTGACGTGCTTTTGAACTGCTAGGTTGGCAGGAGCAGGGACCGAGCAACGGGAGCTCACCCCGTCGCGGGGAATCGAACCGCCGACCTTCTGATCGGCAAGTCCTAGGTTCTGTGGTTTAACCCACAGCGCCACCCGCATCCCTGTTACACTAAGTACAATACTTTAAACATTTTGGGGGGAGGAAAGGTGCCTTTACTCCTTGAGCACCCCCAGAAAAAGCACTGCTTATGGGCATTGTGAAGTCTCCTGGGCTGCTAGGACCATGCCCTCTTCTTTGTCAGCCAGCCAGCTGATTCCACACACACACACACACACACACACACACACACACACCCCACTGGTGGCAGCCCAATACATTTTGGCACCTGAGGCATACCACAAAATGGTGCCGCCCTGCACTAGGGAAGAAAGGGTGAATGAAGCTCTACATCAGCTTCCAGCTTTGGATACTGGCAAACAATATCTAAAGCTTTGAACCTTTGGACATCCTCTATTTCCTTTTACTGGGCATTCAGTTCTGAGGTAGAGGAGATATCTGACCAGGAGGCCTAGACAAATAGGCTAAGTAATGGAATCAAGCGACAAGTTTCGCACCGGCAGATACCCATCGCTATAGTTATGTATTGCTTTCACCTGCATAAATGGAGAGGAAAGGGAGATGGTAGCTCTCTCAACCACAATCGTGAAAGCTGAAACGCATGTTCTCTTTTTATCACGCTCGGTCCTCACTTGTTGCATGACACAGTGCACACCACACTGTGGCGCGTTTGACATGAGGCACCCTTGGGGTACGAGGAGGCCCCAGAGCGCACGGCGCACGGTGCTTTTGCAGGTTCAACTTTCTCTTTTGACCATTTGAATTAGTGGTTGCTATTAGCATAAAATCACCAGTTAAAACACTCTCATTTCATTTTTTTTTTTTTTTAAACAGCAAAGCTAATTGCTCCTAAGTGCCCGGGCTGAGTTGAAGTGAAATGAAATGGCACCCTTGTGTCGAAACTTGCCTCCCTACCCCCGGCCATCCCAACCTCCAGTGTTTCTCACCGGCACACACATAATGACCTTTAAAATAAGCCGTTACAATTCTGACATGGTACCAAGCTGACACCTTGGGCTGGGATTTAATTTTGACTTATGGCAGCATTAGAAAAACATATGATGTGGCCGTTTGTTTGTAGAAAGAAGGGGGGAAATCATAAAACCCTCTTTTTTATGAGCTGTTGCTTGATTCGTTCCTGCAGCCCCAAGTAGCAAGCTTCTAAATCAATGCACACAGCTGTTCTTGGTTCTTGGGTCTCAGCAGGTGTACTGCCCAATGCGCCTGCCATCTACCCCCACACACATAACAAATAATAATGTCTTGCACACACCAGCCATCCATCACCGATGGCTAGGCCCGCCGAGGCCACTGTTCTTGTAGGGAGATTTCCACCCCACCCCCTTCCTTTACAGTAGAAATACACTCTGCCCATGGACTATTAGTCACACTTTCTGGACTCCTTTAATTGAATAACCTTTGGCTTTTGTGGCAAGAAAGGGGGGGGAGTATATGAACCCCACACACCACAGTGTTTATTTGTGTCAAAAAACAATAGGTGTACTGTGGCTGGCGAAATCAATTAGTCTTCCTCTTGCAGTAAGGGCCCACATCTGGTGTGATTTAAGTCAATGTAAGGGAAGGGCCGCCGAGGCTTCGAGTTCTCATTTCAACAGGTGACAGGGAAGGCATAAAAAGCTAATATATACTACAAGTGTGGAGGCAGGGCTATAAATACTGGTGGGTTTACTTAGGAGGTAGAAAACAAAAGCGGACCAAGAGCGCAGAGTAAATACTTTTCCTGGGCTGGGCTGTCACTTGGAATGAGCAGAGACGGCAGGAGGTCCGGCTGGAAGGGGAAGAGTTTGGCGGAAGAATGATGGCCAAGAGAAAGACTCCTTTGCATGCCCAGGTCACCGAAACATGGGGTGGGGGGACAGAATTGCTTGAGGATATTTTGAGGAAACCAGATCTGGAACTTGCACTCTCTGCTTCCTCTAAGAGGTTAACGGCAGGAAGGGGTTGCAGGGATTTCTGCAAGGAAAGCTCACACCGCAAAAAGCCAGTTCAGCCCTAAGGTACCACCAAAAGAGTGTGCAGGAGACAGCTCCAGGACTTGTTTTGTTTTGTTTTTTGTGTGGTGGTAGAATAAGAGACATTAAGTATATGTTACAGATAGGTAGCCGTGTTGGTCTGCCATAGTCAAAACAAAATAAAAAAATTCCTTCCAGTAGCACCTTAAAGACCAACTAAGTCAGTTCTTGGTATGAGCTTTCGTGTGCATGCACACTTCTTCAGATACACTGAAACAGAAGTTTCCAGACCCTTCTATATAGTGAGAAGGTGGGGAGGGGTATTACTAAAATACCCAACAGATGAAGTTAGACAACAGATCAACAGAGCCAGACTGATACCCAGAGAGAACTTGCTGCAAGACAGACCCAAAAAAAGAAAATAACAGAACACCTCTAGTCATCACATACAGCTCCCAAGTTAAAACAGTACAACGCATCATCAGAGATCTACAACCTCTCCTGGACAATGACAGTTCTCTTTCTCAAGCTCTGGGAGGAAGACCTTTCATTGCCTACAGACAGCCACCCAGTCTTAAACAACTCCTAACCCACAATAATACTACAACCAGACCTAACACGGACACTGGCACCAGAGCCTGCAATAAACCCAGATGCCAACTTTGCTGCCACATACACCCGGACAACACCATTACTGGCCCCAACAACATCACACATACCATCTCGGGACTATTTAATTGCTCATCGTCTAACATTGTGTATGCCATAAAATGCCAACAGTGTCCTTCAGCTCTCTATATTGGACAAACAGGCCAGACCTTACGCCAAAGAATAAACGGACATAAATCGGACATCAGGAATCACAAGACAGAGAAACCAGTAGGAGAACATTTCAATCTCCCAGGACATTCTATACAAGATCTCAAAGTAGCTGTTTTACTACAAAGGAATTTCAGAAATAGACTGGAAAGAGAAGCTGCTGAATTACAACTTATCACCAAACTCAAAACCATGGAAAAACCTGGTCTGAACAAAGACCTTGGATTCTTATCTCATTATACATGACAAAGCCATTTTTCACCTTTTCACCCCTTGCTTTTTCCTGTAAGACCTATTGCAGTCGTTAAGAGTCATCAACAGGCTCATCACAGCTATCTGCCAATCACCCATTCCCACCACCCTTCTGAGTAATACCCCTCCCCACCTTCTCACTATATAGAAGGGTCTGGAAACTTCTGTTTCAGTGTATCTGAAGAAGTGTGCATGCACACGAAAGCTCATACCAAGAACTGACTTAGTTGGTCTTTAAGGTGCTACTGGAAGGAATTTGTTTTGTTTTGATTAAGTATATGTGTTTATTAAGCACTTAAATGACAAGCAATGTCAGCATATGCACACATTGTATAAAGGTAAAATGCTATACTTAAAACATACTGTCCAAACCATATGAACCACTGGCTTCTTTTTGTCCGGAACCTCCTCTTCTTCACCTTCATCTTTGGGCAGGTAATGCTTTGTCACATCCTTAAAGAGAAAATACCATTAAAGTACTTCTTTTTTTGTGTCTCCTAGTCACTGAACCCCCTTCATGGATCACTGCCTTGCCGTGGCGAAGGGGCTTGAATAACTCAGAGAAGCTATGAGCTATGCCGTGTAGGGCCACCCAAGATGGACAGGTCATAGTGGAGAGTTTTGACCAAATGTGATCCACCTGGAGCAGGAACTGGCAAGCCACTCCAGTATCCCTGCCAAGAAAACTCCATGGACAAAGACAACAGGCATATAAAAGAGTGCCTGGCGTGCTCTGGTCCATGGGGTCACGAAGAGTCGGACACGACTAAATGACTAAACAACAACAACAAAGTCACTGAACAGTGGCAGATTCATAAATGAATTGTTTCTGTACAGTAGATAACACTGACTCCAGTGGAAAAAGGACCACTGATACAGGGTGAAAACATAAGCAAGGAGCAAAACACACTTCATCTGGTTTTCTTTTTCAGGTATCTCAAGAGAAGAGGCAAGAAACTGACAAGGTGGCAGATAAGAGCTAAGGTTCGGCCTTCCTAGCACACCCTGCCCGCTAGAGCATGGATGGATTCTGCAAGTGAATGAGGTGATAATGAGGCTTTCAAGAGTCCTTAGTTAGCGGCAGATTAGCTCAGAGGAAGTCCGAGAATAGGGTAGTGAGAGACTGTTCAATTCTCTCCTTTGATGGGGTTTCCACTTCATGCTAGCAGTTATAATAGCGACACATATTTGCAAGGTGGTCTGCATTTCACATATGTTGTTCAATGTCTTGTTTTTCAACTTTAACCTGTGCAGTGAGAAATAGGCAGCGCTTGGTTTAATGGCATTTGGGTAACTGTGCATTGAATTGCAGCCGTGCAGTATGGCTGATCAGCTAAATTCCAACATGCTAATAACCACCCGTTGCCAGCTCACTGTTATATGACTGCCAGCTGATTCTAATTAATTTTGTGTTATGCTGTGTACTGCTGCTACGTGGTGGGTGTGTATCAGCACAGCTGCCAGCATTCTTGACTCTCCTTGGGGATGTGGCCACGGCCTCCTGAACTTCAAAGTCTCCTACTCCACCATAACCTTTGGGTTGGATCCAAAGATGTTCTTCCATGTGCAAAAGGTGTCTTCCATTCATGGGTAATCTGTCAACCCCCATGCTAAAATGCTTCCAGAGGGAATAGTGAAGGTACATCCTTAGATGTCTCTCCAGCTGAACAAGAAGAACCATGAGAAGTCCTCTCAGATTTTCTGTTTGAATGTAGAACTTGGTTTCTAGTTAAGATCATCTACAGAGGCTGCCTTCTGTGTCCCTGCAACATTTGAATTGTGTGTTGATTGGGACATGGGAAAAGGATCTTCTCTGTACTGCAGTTACATCTAGATCAGGGGTCAGCAAAAAGTTTTAGCCGCGGGGAGGTCCACTGTCCTTCAGATCTTGTGGTGGGCCGGAGAAGGGGCATTGGGGGGGGAGTTGGAAGAAGAGGCATTGGGGCATTGGGGGGGACTTGGAAGAAGAGGCGAGGGTGGGAAGTAGTCCTCCTACCCACCCCCCAGCCCCAGCGCTTACCTTCCCAGGGGCTACTGCCACCACCATCACTGCTGCTGCTTCTCATGGGTAGGCAGAGCAAGCCTGCCCATCTACACTCTGGCCCACAGGAGCACCAGGGCAGCAGCGGGGGTGGGAAGCTGAGAGGTGCAAAAGGGCTGGCTCTGGAGAGGGGCTGCTTAAAATGGTGCTCAGCCAGCTCAGCCCAGCCCCCTTCCTCCTCTAGGCAGGAGGTGTTTTTACATTCTACTCATGTGAAAACACCAGGCAGGCCCCACAAATAACCCAGAGATGCATTTTAAATAAAAGGACACATTCTACATATGTAAAAACACGCTGATTCCCAGACTGTCCGCGGGCCGTATTGAGAAGGCGATTGGGCCAGATCTGGCCCCTGGGCCTTAGTTTGCCTACCCGTCTGTGACTCATTGTTAATTCCACTACCACCTCCACCTTAGTAGCAAAGTCCTTTTGTTTCAGTTAGCTCTGTAATAGGCCGGGTAGGTCCGTAACTTTCCATTAGTTCACTCAAATCACTCATCACCCCAAAACCTCATCAATTCTCAGTGGTCTCTTTTTTATGATGACTTCTTCTTCTTCTTCTTCTTCTTCTTATTATTATTATTATTATTATTATTATTATTATTATTATTATTTTCAAATAATATTTATCATTTTCAAATAATATTTATTACTTTCAGTAGATAAACATAGTAAAAAAAGAGAAAGATTAACAATAATAAAAACAAACAAAGAATAAAAGAAAAAGATAAAAAAGAAAAAAGATACATACAGCATATTATCACTTAATTAATTAAAATTAAGTACCATCCATCTTCATAAACATAGTATTTGACTTCCTCGAATCTCTCCCATCCGAATTTCTTAGTAATTATATGTAGCAGTTTCCAATAGTGTTTCAAAAGACCATATCACAGTCCTAATCATATTACATAACTTTCCTTATCATACATTTTCTTATTTATAAATTTTATTCGTTTAATCCTAAGCCTAGTTGTTTCTTTCAAGTGGTTACATATCTTTAATATTACAATATTTATTCAAATAGTCTTTAAATTTCTTCCAGTCTTTTTGATGTTCCTCTTCTTTCTGGTCACGGATTCTCCCGGTGAGATCGGCCAGCTCCATAAACTCCATCATCCTCATTGACTTATTATTATTATTATTGAGGGGCTTTTCCTTCTTTCTCAATTAGTAAACCTCTGTTGGTAAATCTCGGTGAGGATCAACAAAATGCAACGAGGAGAACAGCTCGCTGAGGTCAACAATTTGCACATGTGAATAACTCAACAGAAGTATTCACCGTGTACCCCAAACAGCAAAGGACCTCAGTTTAAGCAAGGTCTCCCACACAGCTGAGAGCCATTTAAGTAAATAGACTTTGGAGTGCTTTAAATAGCAAAAGGAAAGGCAGAGAGCCAGCAGGTGTAGCTTGTTCTGCTTGAGGTCAGCAAAAGATAAGTTATGAAGGGAAAACCATTAAAAAAATTTAAATGTACTGTAAACTTAAAACAAAAACAAACCACAGAGCCAATGTGAAAAGCTACCGTTCACGGCACCATCTTGAATCACTGCTTGACTGAAGGTTTTAGTCTGCTATTTTAACTTTGTTACAGTTGTAGGCAAGTTGATTTCCAACAGGGGTTCCTTGTACATATAGAGAAGTCTTGTTTGTATGGGCATTCTCTTGCCAATGAAGAATTGACCAAGCTGAAATGAATTGGGAAGACTCAGCACACAGCTCTTCCTGTGAAAGGTCCATGGAAATAAACTGGAGGTGAGAAAAAGAATGATATTCTTGTTCCCATTCATTTCCATGGGCCCTGTGCAGGAAAATGACCAGCTAGATTGCAATAATACAATTTGAAACCATCATTTTGATCCAGTGTGTCCTAGGCACAATGCAAACCACTATGTCCAGTTATGGCTGCCACATTTTAAGAAGACCATGTTCAGCTGAGGACAACCATGGTGGAGATTGGTCTGAAAACCAAGTCCTATGAGGAACAGTTGAAAGTTCTTAGTTTGGTTAACCTGGAAAAGAAAATATTAAGAGAAGGCAGGATAGGGGCCTACAAATACCCGAAAGCTGTTATGTAGCAGTTTATTAGGGCGTTAGAGAAACTGTTTCAACCATAAAACCATGGATTTGACATAGTAATTTGAAGGGGAAATAGTTTTGTGAAATTGTTCCCCGCAAATTTCTTTCAACAAAGCATTTCACTGATTTACAGCAAGTTTACTTGAGAGTAAGAACTCAGTGGTGATGGCTTCTTAATAGACAAATACAGGACTGCACTGTTCACGTCTGGTTTTCCCCTCCCTCCCAAAAAAAGACAGCAGAATATGCTTTTTAAACCTTTGCATCTGCTTTCAGATATAGCATCCTTGGGCTCTTGCCAGTCTCTTTTATGTTGTTTTTTTTAAAGAAAGAAAACCAAAATGTGGAAAATGTTTCCCCTTGTATTTCCAGTTTATAGGGTTGCTGAGAATGGCACACTGTGATTTTATATTTTTAACAAGACCCCTACAATGTTTGAAGGAGTATTTAATACTGCACCTCTCAAATAAAATGAGTGCCCAGAGGAATGATCTATCAGCTCTGTGGAAGTGTGTGGTATTTTCTGTTTACGTCCAACTGCTCTACTGTCCATTATAATGGTGGCCCCTAGTGACAGGCCAAAAGGCAGCTGTTTTCAATGGTGGCACCTGAAGTGTAGGTGGGTTCAGGCATGACCCAAGACTGAAATTCAGCTCAAAAAGGGTTTATTGGAACATCAAGAACAAGAATGACAAACAGGGGTCAGTATATATATACCTTAAGCCGGCCCTGTGATAGGTCGCCTTAATGCTGCAATTAGCGAATCACAACACTGGCCCTATCTCAGCAGGCATTGGCTGCCTGTCAGCTACTAACAATGTCATTGGAGGGTTTTAGAATCTTCTCTGTTTTTTTTTTTTTTTGTTATGCAGATCAAGCTCCTGAGCTCCATTGCATGCATACAGCTTGGCTTTGGCCTACAATGCCTGCATACATAACAGCAGCCATTTTGAATTTCCCAAATTTCAGAAAGGACTTCCCAACAGGGCGTCTTGGGAGGAAACAGAATTGTGTCCAGTTCAATTCCCTTCCTTGGATTAAAAAATTAATAAATCACCTCATCAGAACTGAAATAAAATGGTTAATGCTGAAGTGGGTGGAACAGCTGAGAAATGATCCCTGTCAATTCGGCACAGCCCTTTGTGCAAAGGCTCCAGGCCCACCAGCAATTCCTTGAATGATTGTGTGGCCACCCGACATCGCATGACCATTCGATGAAGTGTTTTCAAGCTTGAAATCTGTGTACAAAGAGTCCTGTGCCACTTCAAGCAAATGTTGGGCTTTTAAAACCTCCCCTTTAATCTAACTAGATCTCTGTTACACACATCAGCTCAGCCTTCCCTTCCTGGACCAGATTATACACACCCCTTCCTCCTGGATGACTTGGCGCTTATCAGCAACACCTTGGGATTTGGGGGGATGGCAGAAAGGTGGCCAGAGTGACCAGGCTAGAGGATGGAATTGCCTTTCCCACACCTCAAGTACTTCCCCCTCACTGCTATAATACCCTTTGCTCATTACTGCATCTGTGAAGGCCCCTCACAACTCCCTTTAGACACCCCAACTCCCCTTTAATGCAGGCTGGACTCTAAAAACAAAAACTGACTTAAAATCCCAGTTTGCTCCACGTTGCTCTGACTGATGTACATCACTCACTCAGCTGGGTCCATTGCAGGCTCTGCGTTCCCTTCCCTCCCTTAAGATAAGCCTGTGCTCTCCCCAAAGCCTGTGCCCTATATTCTTCCATCCTGGCCCCTGGGAAACAAAGGATGTCAACCTGCATGGAAAACCATGTTGTTTCCCTCCAATTGTCCCTATTTTCCAGGGACAGTCCCGGATTTACAGAAGCCACCCCAGTTTCTGATTTGATCCTGGAATGTTCTGCTTTTCTTAGGACATCCCTATTTTTATCGGAGGGTATGGAATAGGACGTCCCTATTTCCATTGGAGAAATGTTGGAGGGAATGTCTCTACTGTCAAACCTCAGTTCTCAAATGGCTCCGTTTTTGAACATTTCGGCTCCCGGATGCCAAAAACCTGGAAGCAAATGTTTCAGTTTTCAAACGTTTTTCAGAACCCGAATGTCTGACGTGGTTCCGCTTGAGTGCAAGAAGCTATTGCAACCAATCGGAAGCCACGTCTCAGTTGTCGGACGTTTCAGAAGTCGAACAGTTTTCCAGAATAGAATACGTTCAACAACTGAGGTTTGACTGTATTTTCAATGGAGAAATGTTGGAGGGTATACAGTAAAACCTCGTTCTGCGCCCACCTCTGCTTGCGTCCGCTTCGGCGAACGTCCATGGCAAACCCGGAAGTACTGGAACAGGTTACTTCCGGGTTCACCCCTCGCGCATGTGCAGAAGCGCTAAATTGTGCCATATGCATGCGCAGAACGGATCCCATCCACAAAACGAGGTTTGACTGTATTATGAGTGAAGAGGATTTGATGGGCCTTTATTTTTAAAAAAGAGAAAGGAGAAGGAGGGAAGGAAGGAGGGAACCTTCAATCACCTCACTGAGTCTTGGCTAAGATAAGCCAATCCTATATCCACCCGCTTTGGGAGAAAAGCAATGACAAACCTAGACAGCATCTTAAAAAGCAGAGACATCACCTTGCCAACAAAGGTCCACATAGTTAAAGCTATGGTTTTCCCAGTAGTGATGTATGGAAGTGAGAGCTGGACCATAAAAATGGCTGATCGCCGAAGAATGGATGCTTTTGAATTATGGTGCTGGAGGAGACTCTTGAGAGTCCCATGGACTGCAAGAAGATCAAACCTCTCTATTCTTAAGGAAATCAGCCCTGAGTGCTCACTGGAAGGACAGATCCTGAAGCTGAGGCTCCAAGACTTTGGCCACCTCATGAGAAGAGAAGACTCCCTGGAAAAGACCCTGATGTTGGGAAAGATGGAGGGCACAAGGAGAAGGGGACGGCAGAGGATGAGATGGTGGGACAGTGTTCTCGAAGCTACCAGCATGAGGGAGGCAGTGGAAGACAGAAGTGCCTGGCGTGCTCTGGTCCATGGGGTCACGAAGAGGTGGACACGACTAAGCAACTAAACAACAACAACATATCCACCCGCTGTAGGAAATTTCTAAGAAATTTATCTCTTTGCGCCCCACCCTGAATTGTCAAAATGGTTCAGCTCGGCTCCAGTTCAGGCAGCAACTTCTTCCAGAGGCTTCCAAAGGCGGGGGGTGGGGCAGAACAGCTGGAAACACTCACTTTGAACTTGTTCAAAGCCAACCCCACGAGGTGGATCCTGGAATCTTGTTAGACCCAGCTGAATTGATAATCTTTGAACAAATTGTATAAATGAAACATCCCCCTCTTAACATTTTTATGGGTCGGCATCCCTAGGAAACCGCCTTCTGGAGGCAAAATATGACATCCAAGTAGGCCCTGTGGTCAGTTCCTGAACCTTGAGCCCACTGACATTTGTGGGCTTCCACAGACACATGTAGCTGAGTGTCAAATTAAATTCTTAAGCGTTACTTGGAGATAAGTCTTCTTGCTTTCAGTGGAGCTTACATCCGTGTAAGCACAGCTTAGGGCTTCACAGCGTTAGAAAAGCCGAGCGCCGCCATAAAAGCAGCAATAATTCAGAACAGTGTTTTGAAAAACCCGTTCCAAACAGTTGGCTGCCAGTTGCCCTCTGACACAGACACATAAAAGGAAGTAGCGAGTCCGGTACCAGCAGGGATCACTGGAAGAAATGCACCCCTCATAAATCAACTCGGCGCTGTTACAGAGCTGGAGTACAATGAAGTGCATGTTTTTGAGGGTTGCAGAGGAGGGGATTCCTTCGGCAAACGCGTCCGTCAAGAAAAGGAACGTCATGGTGGGGTTAGGGAGGGCACAGAACTGGGAGAGAGAGAGCAAGGAGCTCACTGTCTAGATATCCTTTCGACTGAACAAAATAAGTGTTTTTATCCTCTTTGGCTATTATCCTCCCATTTACTCTCAGCCCCTTCACACATACAGTCATACCTTGGGTTGCGAACGCTGCGGGTTGCTCGTTTTTGGGTTACGGATGTGCTGAACCTGGAAGTACTGGAACGGGTTACTTCTGTGTTTCGGTCCTCGCGCATGCGCAGAGACACTAAATTGTGCTTTGCGCGTGCGCAAAAGCGCTGAATCGCATCATGCGTGTGTGCAGGCGCAGCGCTGCGGTTGCGAACGTGCCTCCCTCATGGACCCCGTTCGCAATCCGAGGTTCCACTGTATTCAGAGATGATCTTGCCACTCGGGAGTCCTGAGAGATGGAAGGGCTATCTCAGCTGAAAACATTTCCTCGTTCTCAAAGGATGCCCCTGGCTCGTCTGAAATGGTTTCAGTTTCCTCAAAATTGCTATTTCACCCGAGCGAGGATCTGAACTTGTCTCAAATATTGCTTTGCTGTGTTGAAACGAGGGTGGGGAATGGATGTGAGAGAGCTGGGATTTAATGTTTGCTAGCATGGATTTAGCTTGATCTTCTGCAGTCTGCATTGCGGACCATAATTCACCAACCACGCTATAAACCACTGTAACAACACAGGGACAGGAGTTAGGAACATTATTGGGGAGGGAGGGAAGCAGACAAGCAGCTGTGCTGGCCTGTTAGAGAAATCCCAGACGGCAGCAACATCACCATACTTTTATTACGACCAGCTACAAGTCAAGCCTTGCATGTGCAAAATGCTTTATTCTAGTCACCACCAGGCCAGGCCAGGGTTATGGACACCTAGATCTGAATCCAGACTGGGAGGGTGTGTTCTTTCTAAGCAAGGGTCCCTAGGTTCAGTTGCTGGAAATGGAGTAGTAGAAGAAGAAGAGTTTGGATTTGATATCCCGCTTTATCACTACCCGAAGGAGTCTCAAAGCGGCTGACGTTCCCCTTTCCCTTCCTCCCCCACAACAAACACTCTGTGAGATGAGTGGGGCTGAGAGACTTCAGAGAAGTGTGACTGGCCCAAGGTCACCCAGCAGCTGCATGTGGAGGAGCGGAGACGCGAACCCGGTTCACCAGATTACGAGTCCACCGCTCTTAACCACTACACCACATTGGGTTGGCCACATGTCCTGTTTTGCACGGGCTCTCCTCTATTTGAAGGGGTTTTCCTGAGTGTTCGTTATTTCATCCTACAAGACACCTCTCAAGTGGTCTGCACTCTGCAACTTTCTGAAGTGTCCATGCAGAAATTGGATTGTGGAATGATTTGTTTTAAGATTAAGGCAGAGGAAGAAGTTCTCTTGAAAACAAAATCAGGATGCACACCTAGTTCAAGTGCTTAGTAGCCTCCTTGGCTCCCCATGCTTTAATTTGGTGTTTTTCAAACTTGGGTCTCCAGCTGTTTTTGGACTACAACTCCCATCATCCATAGCTGGCAGGGATCATAGGAATCGTAGTCCAAAAACAGCTAAGGACCCAAGTTTGGGAAACCCTGCTAATTAAAAACCAGTGGAAGACCTCATGGGACTTTTCCAGATCAGGAAACACAGGTTGCCAGGGAACTGCAGAATAGTGGATAGATGAATATCAAAAATAAAAGTGCACATGTCACCCTCTGTTAAAAGGTAACGGTAAAAGGACCCCTGACCATTAGGTCCAGTCGTGGCTGACTGGGGTTGTGGCGCTCATCTCGGTTTATTGGCCGAGGGAGCCGGGGTACAGCTTCTGGGTCATGTGGCCAGCGGAACTAAGCCGCTTCTGGCGAACCAGAGCAGCGCACGGAAACACCGTTTACCTTCCCGCAGGAGCGGTACCTATTTATCTACTTGCACTTTGATGTGCTTTCGAACTGCTAGGTGGGCAAGAGCTGGGTCCGAGCTACGGGAGCTCACCCTGTCGCGGGGATTCGAACTGCCAACCTTCTGATCAGCAAGTCCTAGGCTCTGTGGTTTAACCCATAGCAGCACCCACGTCCCTCACCCTCCGTTACCTCCCAGCAATAAGGTAAGCTGAATATTGCATCCAGCAAAAATATAAAGGAATTCTAAGCTGCCTTAAGAGGAGGCAGAAAAACAGAAGCCTCTTTCATGAGGAATGAAAACTTTTGATAAACTGGAGGGCAAGTTTCATCACATTAGTTTCTTTGACACACTCTCTTGCTCTTCAGGAGAGCGCATTTGGGGGGGGTCAGAAAAGGGCCCCCACTACAGCCCAGTATCCCAGGAGCTATCACGATTTTGCTCTGTCCCTGAACAGAAGTTGCACCATTTAATCATAAATTATACCATAGAACATATCAGCAAAAGGGCAGGGCTGAGAATAAACAATTGACCCAAGCTTCTGCATATGTTTGCAAGTCTCCTGTCATCGGGTTACATATATAAACATTTTATCAGGCCCACACAGATCGACCTAACACAATCCAGACTCCCAAGTATGTCAGAACCACAAAGCAAGAGCTGTATGTTCATAATTCAAACAGGTGGCGCTAGGCGATCCAGGGAGAGGATGCAAAAGTCACGCAAAACTCACCCACCGAGAGGACCAAACCCCAAACTGGAGGGCAGGGGAAATTTATACTTTTTTTCTGGGGGTACGCAGGGGTACGCATACCCTAAACATTTTGTGAATCTAAGTTTGGCCTCATTGAGGGACAGTATTTCAATATGAGTAGGAAAATGAAAGTGCCCCTAGAAGAATTTTACATGTCATTTTCACTAATATATGCTTTCTCTGCACATTTCCCCTTAAAATATGATTCCCCCCCCCCAATATATTGTTTCAGTGGAAAACTACATTGCATAATTCAGAAAAGTGTCAATGTCAAAGGATAGCTGTGTTTCGGTTCACATGCTGTTTCAGAAAGGACAAAATAGGTAGTTTTTCATTAAAATGCAAACAAACTGAATTTATCCTTCACCTCCCAATTCTTAAAAATAAAATACATGTCATGAGGCTGCAAAATTGAATGAAAAAGCTCCAGAGGGAGAGGCGAAGCTTAATCCTCTCCCTTCAGACCGTATTTTCTATCTACGTCAGCCTTCTCAACCTATGCATGACCCACCAGGTGGCAGTATGGTACTGGATATGCCTTGTGCCCACTTTACAGAGAGGTAAAATGAGTATGATCAACTGGAGTAGCGGTTCCCAATTATTGTTTGCTGGGACACGCTGTCAGAATAAAAATTTGCTGGCACCACACCAAATGTTTCAACTGCTAAGGAATACATTGGAAAACAAAAAGAAACAGCTCCCAGCAGTGCTTAATTTATAACATAGAACACAACTACTTTATAATAGGATAATGGGACATCCAGAAACAATAAAACAATGGAATTATACATAAATTATTCAAAAAATATAATTATATACAACAACTAGGATTGTCCTATCACTTGATGTTCTTTCTCTCATTTTGAAAAGATATCTATCCAAATACTACTACTACTACTTTTATTATTTATACCCTGCCCATCTGACTGGGTTGCCCCAGCCACTCTGAACAGCTTCCAATGCATATAAAAACATAATAAAACACCAGACATTAAAAACTTCCCAATACAGGGCTGCCTTCAGATGTCTTCTAAAAGTTGTGTAGTTCTTTATCGCCTTGACATCTGCTGGGAGGGTGCCACCGCTGAGAAGGCCCTCTGCCTGGTTCCCTGCAACCTTACTTCTCACAATGAGGGAACCGCCAGAAGGCCATCAGAGCTGGACCTCAGTGTCCGGGCAGAACGATGGGGGTGGAGACTCTCCTTCAGGTATATACAGTAATTCTGCAAGTAAAAAAAAAAAATATTATGCTATGCTATGCTATGCTATGCTATGCTGAAATGTTTAATTGTTTCTTTGATTGTCCTTGTATCTTCCTGCAACACTTGCCACCCTCTCTTGGCACACTAGTGTGGTGTCCCACCCGCTTTGAGAGCCCCTGAGCCAGAGGAAGGAAAGAACTGGGTGCAAGAGATGCTGGTGTATAAATGAGAAATGGATCATAGCTCAATGCACAGCTTTCCAAACAGATCTGGACTGACACCAACTTGAACTCAGTTCTCCTGTATCTATTTTCTTCCTTATACAGGTGCATAGCTGTCAACTTGCAGATTTGAAAATAAGGGACCAACAGCCTCGAAAATAAGGGATCAGCAGCCAAAATAAGGGATTTTCCGAGTACAGGTATGTTCAACTTCTTTTTTTTTATTGGATTTTGGCATACATACATACCACAAATATACAGGTTACAAAATACACAGTCAAGAAAAGAAAAAGAAAAGAAAAAGAAAAGAAAAAGAAAAAGAAAGTAAAAATAAAAACAAAAGACAAGACATAACTCAACTTACATTAACTCAACAGTAGCACTAATTGACTTAGGTATGTTCAACTTCTGAGCTCCTCCGAGTCAAAGGCAGAAAGCCCAGCCAGCAGCCAAATGAAGCCTCAAGCGGTGGTTCCCACAGTGCAGCAACCCGGCAAAGGGGATGCAGCAAGGAAAACCACCGTCACCTCTCCGCTGGGAAGTGCTGAGCAAAGGCGAGTCCCCAGGCAACGTGGCCGATTTGATCGGCACAAGGCATGCAAGCTACACCCCCCAGTCGTTCTTAGACTCTTTATTGGGTGAGCAATGCAGCCAAGCAGCACAGTTGGAGCCTCCCTCCTCCCTGGCCCGCAGGGAGGGAGGGAGGGAGAGGAGCTGCTTCCTTTGAAACCCGGGAAATTTAAGGGAAATCATCAATAAGGGACAGCGGCGGGACACAGTGCTGAGATAAGGGACTTTCCCACCAAATAAGGGACAGTTGACAGCTATGTACAGGTGTTTAGCCACTAGAGCGTTAAATCTTACTTGAGATTCCATCGGCAAGATCACCATTGGTTTAACACACACTTTATGACGATGTACACAGTTGTACACATATACAGCTGCACACAAAGTAGACAACTGACACAGCTGCATGTTGCCCGTAGTCTGGGCACAACTATGTGTTAAGGGAACTGTATGGGGGTACAAAACACCTTGAAATCCTTTCTGCTGTGTTGGGATGGCAGTCCTAAAAGCCGCAGGGCCAATCTTCTGCAAAAAAAAAAAAAAAAAAAAGTTGCAGCCATATTGTCATTTTTTACATTATTAATGATGGTATGAATTTATTATCGTGTTTTTTATTCTTCTTTATAGGAATAAGCACATAATTTTAAACACTAGAACCCGGTGGCCCCACGGGATAGATAGATAGATAGATAGATAGATAGATAGATAGATAGATAGATAGATAGATGGATGGATGACAGGGAAAACTCAGGTTGAAATCTCCCCATCTCAGCCACACACACACTCGATGGCCTAGGGTAAAATAATTATCTCTCAGTCTCAGTTTCTCCATATCAGAAACTGGTCTTACAGGTTATTGTACAAGAAAATAAGATAAGTATGATGAAGCACTCCAAACTTTTGTTATAAGAATTCAAAGGTCACAAATATAAAATAAATGTTCATAAATTTACAAGGCAAACACATACATAAGTATATAAACTACATGTCTGAAATAGTACAGGAGAGCAATCCTGGAGCCATTTTTAGTCATCCAGTGACCTCAAATATTCCTCTGCAGGAAGGGAGGCAAATGGGGAAAGCCTCCCCATTGTCCTTTTGCTTGCAAATCCTGTTTTAAGGGAGTATTTGCGTATGAATAGGGTGAGCCTGTGACCTGGATTCAGGAACTAAAGTATTAACCATCACAAAAGAATGGCCAAGCTGCCCAGGTAATGCAATCAGTGACCATTATCAGGTATCCTGGCAGACAGGATTTCTGCTGTAGACCGCCTCCTTCTGTGATGTGTATGTATGATGTTTTGGGGTGTGGTCTTGAGCGACAGCGTGGGCAATTTCAAAAGTCTATATAAGGGCTTGCGCACCACTGTTCTGGGTTCTCCTCCCTCCCTGCGTGTGGTGAGTGGGAACCCTGTTACAACAGTTTAATAAAGATCAGGCTTACTAGCTGCTTTGCTTCTCAATATTCTCTGGTTGGCCTCTGTTATTTTCCCCTACCGATATGGAACCCACTTAAGGACTCTTTATGGGCTCTTGGAGACCCCATAAGGGAAAAGGAGCAGTTTTTTAGCAGTTTTTTCTTATAACGCTTTTTTTAAAATAAAAAAAAACCCAAAACAAAACTTGCAGAAATTATTAGCAATAATAATTTAACAGTCTTTTGCTTCATTGCTCCTAAATGGTTTGTAGTAATCCAAGTTGGAAGTCTCAGCGAGGCCAGGCTACCTGTAATCCACTTAACAAGCCAGTCCAGAGGCTTTTATTTGTTCTTGGAGGAAGCAGTTGGACGCATGGACAGGAGCTGCTTTCCTGTTTCTAGGTCTCAACCAACAATTCTCTGCGTCGGTCGAAAATTGGCTGTACCAAATCAAGCCAAACCAGATTTTCATGCAGAAAACTTTAAACATCTTTGCTTATGACCCACAAAATTGTAAGAAACGCCAGAATTACAGACTCTTAGTGTCTTTACAGTAGGCACATAAATGAAACGCTCTCAAACAATGATAATCGGAAGGACAGACTGGATTGTTCAACATGTATGTGGCCAGGATTTCCCTGCATTGTGTCAATTTTAATTTATCCAGATAGTCTTCTGGCAAGGGTGTGCATATTTTTTCTTTCCAAGCTGTGAAAGGTGTCGACTGGTGCTCTTAGGCTCGCTCTCTCTGTGTGAGAGAGGTACAGTACAAATAATAAATACAACCCATGGAGGCAGGTTTTATGTTTTGTGACGTAAATTGCGGAGGCTTTCCTCTGAGATGATATCTCCGACAATCTTTTTTTAAAGACCCATCTCCCGGTTCTTCAGGCCATTTTCACAAAATATATCTCAATGTGTCAATTCATGATGGACTAGAAAAACACACAATGGTGTAAAACCAAACAGCCTTACTTGAGAAGCCAGTTAATTGTTATTTCCTGCCCTGTAAGCCATCAGTTCAAACTCCTTTTTTGTGGGTTTTGTCCATAAAATATTGGCTGTGGGCTTTTGTTATACAAGGGCAACTAATTTTTACAGCAGGCCTATAAACAATAATTAACGCACTACATCCTGCTTGGAAAAACCAGCAGATGCAAAGCCTAGTTTGGAGCTGGGGTAATGAAAGTTACATTATTATTATTACAGATAGGTAGTCGTGTTGGTCTGCCATAGTCAAAACAAAACAAATTCCTTCCAGTAGCACCTTAAAGACCAACTAAGTCAGTTCTTGGTATGAGCTTTCGTGTGCATGCACACTTCTTCAGATACACTGAAACAGAAGTTTCCAGACCCTTCTATATAGTGAGAAGGTGGGGAGGGGTATTACTCAGAAGGGTGGTGGGAATGGGTGATTGGCAGATAGCTGTGATGAGCCTGTTGACGACTCTTAACGACTGCAATAGGTCTTACAGGAAAAAGCAAGGGGTGAAAAGGTGAAAATTGGCTTTGTCATGTATAATGACAGGCCAGACCTTACGCCAAAGAAAGGCCAGACCTTACGCCAAAGAATAAACGGACATAAATCGGACATCAGAAATCACAAGACAGAGAAACCAGTAGGAGAACACTTCAATCTCCCAGGACATTCTATACAAGATCTCAAAGTAGCTGTTTTACTACAAAGGAATTTCAGAAATAGACTGGAAAGAGAAGCTGCTGAATTACAACTTATCACCAAACTTAAAACCATGGAGAAACCTGGTCTGAACAAAGACCTTGGATTCTTATCTCATTATACATGACAAAGCCAATTTTCACCTTTTCACCCCTTGCTTTTTCCTGTAAGACCTATTGCAGTCGTTAAGAGTCGTCAACAGGCTCATCACAGCTATCTGCCAATCACCCATTCCCACCACCCTTCTGAGTAATACCCCTCCCCACCTTCTCACTATATAGAAGGGTCTGGAAACTTCTGTTTCAGTGTATCTGAAGAAGTGTGCATGCACACGAAAGCTCATACCAAGAACTGACTTAGTTGGTCTTTAAGGTGCTACTGGAAGGAATTTGTTTTGTTTTTATTATTATTATTATTATTATTTACAAAAAATATTGTGGCTTTGTTTTGATCTGGCTTCTTCTGTAATCACACTTTGAGCATCCTACTTGAGTTCCATGCCTAACTTCATGCTAATTCCCATTCTTAAATGTGGAAGAAACTGTCGGGTATGTAAGGAATAAAGCCGCCCTGAGCCTGGTCTTGGCTAGGGAGGGCGGGGTATAAATAAAGTATTATTATTATTATTATTATTATTATTATTATTATTATTATTATTATTAAAGTGGGCTGTGGGCCTGTCCAATGTGTCACAAGACAGCAAATGGACAGTCCCATGAGAAGAAGTTTACTGTGCATAACACGTAATGTTTCATACTTTGCAGTTAAAACTTATATAAAGGTTTGCATAGTAGAGAACTTGAATTAAGTGAGAGGTTCCACTCTAGGTGAAAGCAGAAGGCTGGTGTTTTTCCATTTCAGGCTACCTGATGACACATCTCTGGAAACATGAGCAGGTCCTTTGCCAGGAGGAAGTTGATGATGATGATGATGATGATGATGATGATGATAATTAATAATAATAATAATAACAACAACAACAAAAATGTATTATTTGAACCCCACCCATCTGGCTGGGTTTCCCAAGCCACTCTGGGCAGCTTCCAACAAAGATTAAAAATACATTAAAATGTCACACATTAAAAACTTCTCTGAACGGGGCTGCCTTCAGATGTCTTCTAAATGTTAGGTAGTTGTTTATCTCTTTGACATCTGATGGGAGGGCGTTCCACAGAGCGGGCGCCACTACCGAGAAGGCCCTCTGCCTGGTTCCCTGTAGCTTTGCTTCTCGCAATGAGGGAACCGCCAGAAGGCCCTTGGAGCTGGACCTCAGTGTCCGGGCAGATACTTGACAAGCTCAATATCTCTGTGTTGTGGGAAGCCAGCAGAGAGATTGGATCACTGTATTAAAGGACTTAAAGGACTGAACTGCATTACCTGATGTTGTTGTTGTTTAGTCGTTTAGTCATATCCGACTCTTTGTGACCGCATGGACCAGAACACGCCAGGCAGGAGTCTTCCACTGCGTCCCACAGTTTGGTTAAACTCATGCTGGTCACTTTGAGAACACTGCCCAACCATCTCGTCCTCTGTCCTCCCCTTCTCCTTGCGCCCTCCATCTTTCCTAACATCAGGGTCTTTTCCAGGGAGTCTTCTCTTCTCATGAGGTGGTCAAAGTCTTGGAGCCTCAGCTTCAGGATCTGTCCTTCCAGTGAGCACTCAGGGCTGATTTCCTTCAGAATGGAGAGGTTTGATCTTCTTGCAGTCCATGGGACTCTCAAGAGTCTCCTCCAGCACCAGAATTCAAAAGCATCCATTCTTCAGTGATCAGCCTTCTTGATGGTCCAGCTCTCACTTCCATACGTAACTACTGGGAAAACCATAGCTTTAACTATACGGACCTTTGTTTGCATTACCTGATACCTGAGTGCAATGTATCACATTGTGTTTTGTTATATGTAATTAGTTTTAAGACTGTTCTGCAGTAAAACTTTGAAACTCATTCTTGGGCGCTAGCAACTGATGCTACGCCACTGGGCAACACTGCTCACCTCCAAACAGCTGAGTCACACTGCTGTGTACTGGGAGGAGAGATGGATTGGCTCCACCAACGCATTTCATAGAATCATAGAATCATAGAGCTGGAAGAGACCACAAGGGCTATCGAGTCCAACCCCCTGCCAAGCAGGAAACACCATCAGAGCACTCCTGACATATGGTTGTCAAGCCTCTGCTTAAAGACCTCCAAAGATGAAGACTCCACCACACTCCTTGGCAGCAAATTCCACTGTCAAACAGCTCTCACTGTCAGGAAGTTCCTCCTAATGTTTAGGTGGAATCTTCTTTCTTGTAGTTTGGATCCATTGCTCCGTGTCCGCTTCTCTGGAGCAGCAGAAAACAACCTTTCTCCCTCCTCTATGTGACATCCTTTTATATATTTGAACATGGCTATCATATCACCCCTTAACCTCCTCTTCTCCAGGCTAAACATGCCCAGCTCCCTTAGCCGTTCTTCATAAGGCATCGTTTCCAGGCCTTTGACCATTTTGGTTGCCCTCCTCTGGACACGTTCCAGTTTGTCAGTGTCCTTCTTGAACTGTGGTGCCCAGATCTGGACACAGTACTCCAGGTGAGGTCTGACCAGAGCAGAATACAGTGGCACTATTACTTCCCTTGATCTAGATGCAATACTCCTATTGATGCAGCCCAGAATTGCATTGGCTTTTTTAGCTGCCGCATTTGCAGCACACTAGTCTCTCTGCTCTTGTGGCTCAGTTTAAATTTTATGCTGAGTTGCTGGCTAAATGCAATGCCCTTTTACTGCTTTTGCTTCTTGTTATCTGTTTTTCATTTTGTTGATTAGGGCTTCCATTCATTTTTATTATCACTTTTTGGATATCACCTTGGGAAAATTATACTGTTTCGGTGGGTTGTTGTTGTTGTGTGTGTGTGTGTGTGTGTTTTGCAAGGTGACTTGTATATCTATGAAATAAAAAAGGCATCTGGTTAGCCACGGAGGGAGAGGGGGGGAAAGGGCAAAGCCCGGTCAGTCTTTAAAATGGATGGATTTTGAGCAGCCGGAAAATAAACATGTGAGATAAGTCCCTGAAAGGGGTCTTTTCAGCTGAAATGCATTGGGGCAATGTAACAAACTATCATTCTTTCCAGCATCTCTGAGAAACATTTTTCCCTTTGGATGTTTTCTGGGTTTTTGTGTGTTTCCACCATGGCTACAAAATGCAGCCATACTAGATGGCCGTTGGACCAGCTGGGCTCGTCCTACACTCTCCTGAATCTGAATTTACCTGACGTGACCCTGCTTACTGAGACATTTCCTGACATAACCTTACCTAAGTCTACTTCTACTTCCCTTGCAGGCCCTAGCAGAACAGGGTATCTAAAAAGGTTATGATGGATGCTTCCAATTGGTCCTCCCTGACAACTGAAGAGTACATATAGTTTCCTTTACAACTTTCCTAAGCCCGGGGAAAAAGGCACTAGACTCTATTAAAGTTTCCTTTTTTACAGTGTTTGTTATCTTGGAATGTAGACCCTGCGCTGGAGCATGTAATTACAACACCATGTCCTGTGTTAAAAAGAACTCAGACACTAAATTGTCCATGTCAGCACCCGAATTTGACCATGAAATATAGTGCGGAGGGACCAAGAACACAGTCTGTGAGAAGGTGACAGCTAAATGAGCATTCAGGTGCACTGGGCAACTGCAGTCTGCTTAATCCATTGGGCTGGTCCCATTGTGGCCATTTAATATTATTACCTGCCTTTTGTCCTTGAAATTTGCTTCCACCTCACTTTCCATGTGATACACTTGAGGAGTAAAGGTCAAGGCTAGGGAAAAGTGCAATAAAACATGACTTATTTTTCATGGGTGATCAGAGTCCTATTAAGTTGCAAAGAAATCTGGAGGAATGTCAATTTTCTGGATCATTTTTCCTGCAAACACTGAATGAAGGATAGCTCTGCTGATTACAATGGTTAGAGACAAATGGCTGCGGAATAGCTGCAATATAATTTAAAAACCATGAATTCGAAGATGACATTGGTTTATTCTGGATGGAAAATCCCAAGTAGGCCATGATGAGATCCAAAGAGATCTTTGTGGCGAGGCAATAGATGAAATCCACTAGATATACAGGTCCTACAGTAAGTATCCCAAACCTTCCTTATATCACACGCCGCCTGATTTACTTTCCATTGGTGGGTAGGGGCCCTATTGATTGCATGTAGAAAATCTTGCATGAGTCAATGGGTGTGTGTGTGTTAAGGAACATGACATTTAACTGTGTGGTGGTGTTGTTTAGTCGTTTAGTCATTTAGCCAGGCACTCCTGTCTTCCACTACCTCACGCAGTTTGGTCAAACTCATGCTGGTCGCTTCGAGAACACTATTCAACCATATCGTCCTCTGCCGTCCCCTTCTCCTTGTGCCCTCCATCTTTTCCAGGGAGTCTTCTCTTCTCATGAGGTGGCCAAAGTCTTGGAGCCTCAGCTTCACAATCTGTCCTTCCAGTGAGCACTCAGGGCTGATTTCCTTCAGAATGGAAAGGTTTGATCTTCTTGCAGTCCATGGGACTCTCAAGAGTCTCCTCCAGCACCAGGATTCAAAAGCATCAATTCTTCGGCAATCAGCCTTCTTTGTGGTTCAGCTATTATGGTCCCCTTCATGGATCACTGCCTTTGGCGTGGCGAAGGGGCTTGAATAACTCAGAGAAGCTATGAGCTATGCCGTGCAGGGCCACCCAAGATGGACAGGTCATACTAGAGAGTTTTGACCAAATGTGATCCACCTGGAGCAGGAACCGGCAAGCCGCTCCAGTATCCCTGCCAAGAAAACTCCATGGACAAAGACAACAGGCATATTTAACTGTGTACTTGATGAATAAGCTAGACTGCACCCATATTGCATATCCTCCAACATTCCCCTGATGAAAATTGGGACACAAGTGTTTTTGGGCCATACTCTTGGTGGGAGTCAGCTGACTCACACAATAGCATGGCACAATTGCAAGAATCAGACCAGCTAAAGACGCCAGTTTATCCTCCTCCCCAAATTCAGCGGCAATGGCGCTGGAGGGGGGGGAAAATGGGACATTCCAGGATCAAACAGAAGTTGGGATGACTTCTGCAATTCGGGGAATGTCCCTGGACAATGGGGACACTTGAAGGGTGTGATATTTGGGGTGCACATTCCCATGCATGTGGAATATTTACACAGCACAGTTCCTAAGAGCAAAGATAGCTAAGATGCTCTGAACACAGAATGGCCAAGCAGAGGTTGTGGCACTCCCTCCACACAGAGATGGAAATGGGGAAATTCAAAGGAACAACAATTACAACACCAAATCTCTCCTACAAGGTTCCCCCACCTGCCAAACATTTACGTCATGGGCAGCAGAATCGGGAGCAAGGCGGATCTAGAAAAACCCAATCCTCCTTCAAATCCACCAGCAGAACCAAGCACCGCAAAGACCACAAAGAATACCCAGAAGGGCCTATGTGCCGATTGTGACATCGGAGGAAATATTGGAGGTAGAAGGGGGGGGGGGAATTGACATCCTCTTTGAAATGGCCAAAATGGAAATGAAAAAGGAGAGAAAAGCTTCTGAAAGAAGCACCAGCCCCTCTGCCAGAGAAGAAAACAAAAAGCAAAGTGGAGCCCTCATTCTGGGAAAGACTCTCACAACCCAAGAAGAGATTTCTCCCCAAGGAAGAAAGAGTAAAAATACTACAGTAAAGAAGACCAACCAAGAACTCACCACCATTGAGCCCCTTCCCTCCTGCTACCACGTGCCCTAATTGTCTCTCTATTACCAACTGCTTCTCCAACTGCCTTTCCCAACCAGCCAACCCACTAAAACCAACCAAACTACCCACCAACAACTCTCAACAACAACTAACTCAAACCTTGGGCTAAGCCCATTTATACACAGGTAGGCTCTGCCTCCGGCTTTCCTATTGGTCTATATTTTTATCCCTATCTCTCCCCCGTGTTCAAACATTTTCTAAATGAACAGGTAAATGCCACAAAGACCAACCAAGAACTCACCACCATTGAACCCCTTCCCTCCTCCCACCACGCTGGATACATCCTTTCTTTCCTGCCCCCCATAATGAAGGCTGGTTGTATCCAAACAACTATGTTGTTTCATTCTGTTTAATAAAATGTTTGCTTCCTGGGGTTAATAGGCAGAGAAGTTTTCTGCTCTTTTTTATTATCTGCTGTAAATTGGTTTATTCCAAACATAAACCTTTTTCTATATCCTTCCTCCATGCTCCAAAAGTTTAAAATTGTGCCCAGGTTCATGCGCCCCCTAAAACACACCTGGAACAAGGGGCTGCATTATGCCCTAAGCCCTGTCCTCGTGAGATCAAATCGCAGTGCTCAAGAACTGCATCTGGAACACAAGGAACACCAGGCACCTGTGGGATGAGATGACATCAGATGACATCCAAAGAAGCAGTTGAGAAGAGCAGCTCTTTTTTCTGCTGAAATCAGCAAGGGTTGGCAACACAGAATGGCCAAGCAGAGGTTGTAGCACTCCCTCCACACAGAGATGAAAAGATGGGGGGAAATTCAAAGGAACAACAATTACAACACCAAATCATCCTTTCTTTCCTGCCCCCCATTCTGTGATAATCCCCCCCCCCCCCCGCTGCCAACCCCTACCTGAAGTCTATGTTTCTTTCACTTTGGCAAAGAATTGTTCATCTGTAATGCCCTATAAATGTTTTGGTTTGAGATTTTGAAAAATGATTTTAAAAGATTTTTGAGTGTTCAGCATTTTACAGCATTTTTCAATTGGTATTTGTTTCCTGTGTTGTTTAAACCAGATCAAAATGTAAGTCTGTAGGCAGAGATTTTAAGTATTTATTACTACAATTTACATCCAAATAGAAGCTTTTGTGTTCCACGTGTGTACAAATGAATCAGTCTTTTTAAACGTAATGTCCAAATAAAAGCCTTTTGTGTTCCACGTGTGTCTTAGCAAATACAAGTGTCAAACGTAACAGCTTTAAGGAGCAGTACTTGCAAAAGATGAACTTTTCTTTAGGATGCCTTTGCAAAATAGGATTGTTGAATGCAGCTGCTGTACGCAGGTATCAGATGAAGGATACAACCTCTTCTTTCTTTAAAACCCTACAGAACAGTTGGGAAGTACCGGTAAGTTGTAAGACGCTTTGAAAGTAAGTCACACTGGCTTCAGCAGAATTAATTTCCAAATAAGAATTCTTGAGCTTTCACCCAGAATCAGAATCAATCATTTCTTCAGCAAAAAGTGTGGCTGGATCAAGGTCTCTGCTCCATGCCTCCCGCCCCTTCTCACCCTGGGTGCTTTGATTCTTCTGCGCTTCCACCTGGTCCCAGTGATTTACTGCAACCGAGTTTTTCTGCTCTTCCCACAACTACCCCACCGAGACGCCCTCTCTTTGGTCAAGGTCATGCTCTCATCCCCTGTAAATAGGCTTTCCGAATAGAAATTGTGCAATCAGTTGCAATAACGACATGGAAAACATAATTTAGCATCATTAAACTATGGTGGGGTGTGTTTTTTGCTGATTCTGTAACTTCTGGAATCCTTTGGTAGCCTCAAAACTATTCACACATGTGCCATGCTTGTTTTTCATAATTATCTGATGAAAGCTATTTAGCCAGGGAGTGTTCTGAATCCCATTGCCCTTCCCTTTTGGTTACTACGTCCATTTTGTGTGAAGGGACTTCAGATATTACTTTCGCACATGGCTCTCCATTCAGCCTGATTTTAAGCTTGTCCAATATTTTAACCTCAATTTCTCATATTGTAGGAGCGACTTGGGCGACTTCCGCCTCCCCTCCCCAAAAGATGAAGGGACAGCAGAGCACAGTAAGATGAGAGGCACCTTGGTACATACAGAGAGCATCTTTAAGTATCATCTGGGTTTGCAATGAGTATTGTCTTGTAATCAGTTTGAGTAGTGCTAAAGTACTGAGATAAACTGAGCAATATTTGGAATTCATTTTTTATAAACATTGTATCAGGTTAAATGTAGGTTAACTACAATAACAATCCTTTAATGTTTATAAGCTGGTTTTTGTTTTGTATTGAATATGGGTGTTATTTATTTATTTTCTGAGGTCCAGCACCGAGGGCCTTCTGGCGGTTCCCTCGCTGCGAGAAGCCAAGCTACAGGGAACCAGGCAGAGGGCCTTCTCAGTAGTGGCATCCGCCCTGTGGAACGCCCTTCCACCAGATGTCAAGGAGAAAAATAACTACCAAACTTTTAGAAGACATCTGAAGGCAGCCCTGTTTAGGGAAGCTTTTAATGTTTAATAGGTTACTGTATTTTAGTGTTTTGTTGGAAGCCGCCCAGAGTGGCTGGGGAAACCCAGCCAGATGGGCCAGGCATAAATAATAAATTATTATTTTATTATTATTATTATTATTATTTTCTCCCCCCCCCCTTTAGGTCTTTTTTTTACCCTCTGCACTCTCTCTCTCTCTTTCTAGCTTCCTTCATACATCTGGGTATTTATTTATTTTTAAAATATTCTTTATTGCAAGATCAAAAGTTATATATACACACACCATCAAGTTTTTGTCTTTCAATAAATATTTTTTTAAAAAAAGTATCCCTATATATGAAGGAAGCTATCTTGGTGGCTCAGTCTGGCTAGCTTGCCTTTGAGGGCTAGCTTGTAAAACAACCTGTCTGCATTGTGAACTTGGCTGAACATAACATCCCCATCACAAGTTTAAGATATTTAGCCTGCTTCAGTTTCTGCACTGTTTTTCTACGTTGTGGTGGTGGTGGGGTGTGACTAGGTTATAAGGCCTCCTCTATCTTGGAGACTTCCCCCAAACATATGAAGCTGCCTTGAAACTGATTCAGAATGTTGTTCCACCTAGTCTAGCATTGCCCACACTGGTGATGGTGAGTTTCAAAGGTCTAAGGCAGTGGTTTCTGTTAGGATATTTCCGTTCCACCTTAAGAAGGGAGCAGGTTGTTGTGTCACAGCCTGCGTATTTCCTGTTCACAGGAAGTTTATGTTTTGTATATAACTTTTGTTTCTTCTGTCTGTGCCTGAGACATCGAAGCAGGCAGTCATGTTTTCTCTTTGTTCTGACCAACGCTGAATAAAGTTGTAAATAATGCTCTTCTGAGTGCATCTTTCGCTGTGCGAACTCTTCTGAAAGAGCGTGCACCAGCCTTGGAATGTGGCACGTTATTTCTGAGGCTTGTGTCGCTAATTGACTGATACTGCGTGTGATGGGATGATGAGCTGCTTGTGCGTAAAAGCTTAGTCCCTCAGAGTTTGGGCATGGTTCTCAAACTCTGTCCTTAGCGGAGCCCTTAAACATGACTCCCTTAATCGCTGGCAGAATCCGACAGTGGGCGTTTACGGAATCTACTCCAGCATAAAAGCTCCTTAACGGAAACGCGTCTTCTGGATTCTCGGCGCGACAGTTTCCGGCGAGGAGTGGGTGTACCTATAGGAGGTCCTGAGACTTCTCCACTGTTTTCGCTGGAAGACTCCCTGAGCCATCCCTTCGACTCACTTTCTCTCTGATCTCCCTCTCTCCCCCTGCTGGTACCTTCCTCCGCTGCTGAGTCTCTCCTAGCTTCCGAGAGCCCCTCCACCACCTGCCTTTCCGATGGCAGTTCCCTGACACTGCGTTACTACCAGAGGTCGATGGATCACAACGGAGACGGCGTGGGGGCATGATGGCCTTTGTCTCCCTGGCAGTATCCCAACAGTTTCACCACCACCTCTATTACTGACTTCCACCTGGGACCATTTGCATGCCAGATATGCGTTGTTAGCTTCCACTGGGGAGACCTATGCAAGTGCTAGGTTTATTAGGTAGAAAACCCTTACTGCTGCTTGGTGATGTACACAGCTGTTGACCATCTTCTGGAGAACCAGCATTGATAGGTAGCTGGATACGAGAGAGATGAGACATTGTCCATGGAGTCTGTATATGCTGGGAATTTCTCCGTATTATGAGATGGTGGAATGTACAAACCAGATCATTACATGGCTACTGGTCCCACTTCCAAGCAGGTGAAGTCATGAGAGCAAAACAAGGGAAGGTGAAGTGGAAGATTAACCTCTCAGTGACATATTCATTCGTTCCAAATATTTATATTCTGATTTTCCATTCTGAAGTTACAATCCTACATGTGCTTATGTAAGAATAAGCCTCAAGAAGTAGGAATACACTGGGACCTTAGAATCAGACTGCATGTCATTAAGGCAGATCACAAAGGGGGGAGTGGAAGGAAGGAAGGAAGGAAGGAAGGAAGGAAGGAAGGAAGGAAGGAAATAAGGAGGGAGGGAGGGAGGACGGGAGGGAGGGAGGGAGGGAAGGAAGGAAGGAAGGAAGGAAGGAAGGAAGAAAGAAAGAAAGAAAGAAAGACATTAAAAGCTAGTGAAAACTGTGAAGCAATCAAAATTTTAAAAAGATGAAAAAATCATGCCTCTTTTTCCCAGGTAGTGAAGCAGGTGGGTGTGGAGAGGGTTGTCACTTCAGGGGTTAACACTCTTCATACGCACAGATAGACTTTGGGAGGGATAAATGGAGGGACTCAAAAAGCCACAGTTCGTGTGCAAGCTTTGTTGGTTCAAGTTTCTCACTTGGAGCTTTCCGTGGTGCTGTAACCTGTGTTGCTTGACCTTAGGAGTACCTGCTACAGATGGATCTCAGCAGGATTCTGAAATCACCCCTAAAATCCTTACATAAAATCCAGCAGGCACCTTAAAGAAAATCCAGGATCAGGGTAAAGAATGAAGGGAACATCAAAATTAAGTGGTACTGGGACCATTATTCATAAGTGATGCTCGCAGCCACATAGGTACATTCCCCCTTTAAGTCATTTCAACTCTTTGAGGGAAGCCTTCCTTTCCAGCAAGTAAAACTAAAATGCTGCTGGCTTGAACATGGGGAACATTCATGTCTAGAAGATCAATGCAAACAATGTAATACCAGTATGTTCAGTCTAGGTCTAGGGTATTATTGAATGCCCACTATTGATTTGGAAGTATTAAATATAAAAGAATGTAGCTGCTAGTACCTTGTTTACCAATGACTAGAGATAGTTGAGCTCCCTCAAACTTAACTCATAGGCACTTGAAGATAATCCTAGATCCCGTGACAAATCAGGGAAATCTCATATTATATTTGTGAGCCAGGCAAAAAGCTTGAACCCCACCCCATCCCTACCAGCCCTTGTGGTCCCACAAAATAGCTTCCTTCCTGCAACAAACCCCCCAAAACTTCTCCTCTTTCTCTCTATTTACCTTTCAAGTAGGGTTGTAACAACAGTGGTTGCATGTAGGGACACATCACCCTGGCACACCAGATAGCAGCATGCTGGGATGCAAAAGCCCAGAGGTCTATGGGAGATGTAGTTCTCTGGAGGAGTGCTGCAGGTTATGACTCTGTCTTTCCAAAAGCATTTCTTTCTAGTTTAGGAACTTAGTTGATTCAACCCTAATTAGAGATGCCCATTAATCTAATGCTGGAGAACTTTGTTGCTGAACACATGGCCCCATTATTTCTGTAAAAAGAAAAACATGGACGCCCTGTTCCAGATGTGTGCCATGCACAAAACACGTCTGATGTGAATGGACAGCTGGAAATCACTGGCTGAGTTATGGCTTGTAGGTAATGCAGCGCATGAAAGATTACTGGAACCATTTTAAATAGAGTATAAAAGACTGTGATAGCCGCAGAGACAATAACACTGCGAAAATATACAAAGAAAATCACCTACAGGTCTGAGGGTTGTGTCTTTAGCAATATGGAAAACATGGATTGCCTTGATGAGTCTGAAGGGGTCAGTGCAGAATTTTTTAATTTGGACATGGGATAGAAAGAAGTGTTTTCTTGTTCTCTCTGAGCACTGGAATGTGGACTTACCAAATGAAACTGATGCTTTACATTCAGGACAGATGGACGACAAGTTATTATTGATACAATGCATAACCAACTTACTGAATTCATTGCCCCAGGTGTGGTGATGGCAGCAGGCCTCAGATAGCTTTATAGGGGAGGTTGACAAAGGGACCAGTACAGCCTCTAAATCAGAAAGCTACCATTTCAATCTGAGACTGTTTCATTCAGTCAGTGTGGTGTAGTGGTTAAGAGTGGTAGTCTCGTAATCTGGTGAACCGGGTTCGCTTCCCCGCTCCTCCACCTGCAGCTGCTGGGTGACCTTGGGCCAGTCACACTTCTCTGAAGTCTCTCAGCCCCACTCACCTCACAGAGTGTTTGTTGTGAGGGAGGAAGGGAAAGGAGAATGTTAGCTGCTTTGAGACTCCTTCGGGTAGTGATAAAGCGGGATATCAAATCCAAACTCCTCCCCTTCTTCTTCTTCTTCTTCTTCTTCTTCTTCTTCTTCTTCTTCTTCTTCTTTATGTGGTGCACCAAGATTTCACACACTGGCATGTGTAGCATAGTTGTTGTGGGCAGCACAGTTAAGTGGCATCAGGGCAGGACTTTTGGGATAAATGTTGATAGGCCCAGGAAGCAAAAGGAGCAGGAGGGCTCCCCAAAGTAGCACGGCTGGCTTGCTACATCTTGAAGCAAGTCAAGTAGCATATATTCCTCTCTAAGGAGAGAGGGTCTGTGGTAGGGATCATTAAGTTTCAAATTCCCTAACTGTATTGCTGCCTAGAAAAGAAGAGAAAGTTGTGGGTTGTTTGGAATGAGGCGAAAGCACCAGAGCGCTTGTCATTTCAATGATCTCTGCACCAAAAAAGGAGGGGAAAGGGAGGGGAAATTTTTAATTAGATCCTGGCCTGAAGATAACCAAGAGCTGAAATAAATCTGGTCTCCAAAATTATTCTTTACAAATTTTTATCAAATGTTTTCTGACCAGTATCTGGATACTTGATTCCTGTACTGGACAACACAAGGCAATTTTTTTTGAATTATGGTGCTGGAGGAGTCCCATGAACTGCGAGAAGATCAAACCTATCCATTCTGAAGGAAATCGGCCCTGAGTGCTCCCTGGAAGGACAGATCCTGAAGCTGAGGCTCCAAGACTTTGGCCACCTCATGAGAAGAGAAGACTCCCTGGAAAAGACCCTGATGTTGGGAAAGATGAAGGGCGCAAGGAGAAGGGGACGACAGAGGACGAGATGGTTGGACAGTGTTCTCGAAGCTACCAGCATGAGTTTGACCAAACTGTGGGAGGCAGTGGAAGACAGGAGTGCCTGGCGTGCTCTGGTCCAGGGGGTCACGAAGAGTCGGACACAACTAAATGACTAAACAACAACAACAAGGCAATTTATTTTAATAGGTGATACTGACAGTGTTTTAAAGCTGTAGGTGATTCTGTTAAAGTATTTTTGATGTCCAATACAGTGGTACCTCGGGTTACAGATGCTTCAGGTTACAGACACTTCAGGTTACAGACTCTGCTAACCCAGAAATATTACCTTGGGTTGAGAACTTTGTTTCAGGATGAGAACAGAAATCGTGCAGTGGCAGCGCGGCAGCAGCGGGAGGCCCCATTAGCTAAAGTGGCACCTCAGGTTAAGAACAGTTTCAGTTTAAGAATGGACCTCCAGAACGAATTAAGTTCTTAACTAGAGGTACCACTGTATATGATACACAATGGTGTTTAGAATTTGAGTGTCTTTGATCTTGACTTACGGTGGCTTTTACTCTGTGACAATCATGTATCTTACTTACAGTGATGCTAATGGGCCTACACACAGTAAGGTTTGGAGTCACTGAACATATTACAGACATACGAGCAAGTCAAATGGGTGAAAAAGAATTTCCTTTCCATATAGAATTTGATCATGTCATGGAATTGGATTCTATTATGACTCTTCTCCCTGACACACCAGTTTTCTATGTTCAAGGAACATTTTGTAAAGAATAATGTTATCATAGAATCATAGAATCATAGAGTTGGAAGAGACCACAAGGGCCATTGAGTCCAACCCCCTGCCAAGCAGGAAACACCATCAGAGCACTCCTGACATATGGTTGTCAAGCCTCTGCTTAAAGACCTCCAAAGAAGGAGACTCCACCACACTCCTTGGCAGCAAATTCCACTGTCGAACAGCTCTTACTGTCAGGAAGTTCTTCCTAATGTTTAGGTGGAATCTTCTTTCTTGTAGTTTGGATCCTTTGCTCCGTGTCCACTTCTCTGGAGCAGCAGAAAACAACCTTTCTCCCTCCTCTATGTGACATCCTTTTATATATTTGAACATGGCTATCATATCACCCCTTAGCCTCCTCTTCTCCAGGCTAAACATGCCCAGCTCCCTTAGCCGTTCCTCATAAGGCATCGTTTCCTGTTCTTTGTGAGCCCTCCAACATTTATCCAACGAAAATAGGAACTTCCTGTTTCATAATAATAATTTCATTATTTATACCCCGTCCATCTGACTGGGTTGCCCCAACCACTCTGGGCGGCTTCCAACATATATAAAAACACAATAAAACATTAAACATTTAAAAACGTCCTTATATGGGGCTGCCTTCAGATGGCTTGGGGTGTGTGTGGATAATTCCATACCAGGTTTACCAATGAACTGAGCCATACACCACAGAAACAAAATGGAGAAGGAAGGCAAGAGATTTAGGGGAGAAGACAAAAGTAAGACAACTTGGTGGAAATGTCTTCCTTTCCCCTTTGATTAAAATATCATTCAACCTGCCTGCCTCACTGCCATTTAATTTTAGTGGCTGCACCCTTGGGTGCTGCTAGTATTTGCTTGGTTCCTCATTTGTTTCTCAAATGGCATATGTATAAGATGACATCTGTTCCAGCATGTTGCAAGATGCTGGTAAGAGCAATTGAAGGAGAGTCCGTTTGAAGGAGAATCTGTTCCAAATTAGAAAAATCTTCTCCTAAGAGGTTCCTAGGGGAGGTGAAAGGAAGGATCGCAGATGGGCTCTCTGTTTGCTGGGCCTAATGTAGATAATGAATGAAAAACCTGTACAGTTGTGTGCACAGAAAGAAAAACACTTAAGTCTCCTGATGAAAAGCCAGATGAAAAAAGAAGAAAATGTTATAATCAAGAGAATATAAAAGGAGGCAGCAGGGTCGTCTTTCCCCCGGAACGAGACAGGTTACTATATTACTTTCTTGAAATCGCAGTAGGTATTATGGATTGGCTAGTCAACGGGGGGAATGAGCCTGTATTCTGACTGTAGATTTGGGTTGACCATAATGCCTTGTAGTTTTTCATTCTTGCATCTGCAGAATAAACATGGATCCAAAAATTGTTCTTTTGAATAACGTCCTGGAATCCAATTCTAAAAGTGCAGGTGTACAGGTAAAGAGCTGTAAGTTCATTATCCCTTTTTTTGAAAAACCACCTTTTCTATTTGATTAAAGGAGAAGCTTGTGGGATAGCCAGCCTCATTTATCCAACATACTTAAGTCATTAGATTTAATTAATGCATGAAACGGTTAAGACCATAAAGTAAGCTGTCCTGCCAGGCTTAGCTCACTTTGGGAGGAACTGGGTAATCGAACATTTGTTCCACTTCCAGTATACCTAAGAAGCTCAATGTGTGTCGTGGTCTGAAGCTCAGACTGCATGGTTCTTACAAGCCATGTTTGAGTTCCTATACCAATAGTGTAGGAACTTTCACCACTGCAATAACTAAGCCAAGTTTTACTGTCTGTGTTCTGAAGCACATGAACCTGACCTTTGATGAGTTTGTAAGTAAACCAATTTTAACTTACCTAACGTGGCCTTTTCCTATGCTGGGGAAAGAGGGAAGTTTTGGAACTCACAAAGGCATATTTTAAAGATATTACAGTCTATATTTCTATGCTACTTTGCTGCATATTTTGTGATTTTAAATCTCTGCTGGTGATCTCTCACCAAATAATACTTGCCGCAAACTTGGATCTTTGCCTCCATGAATTCTCTTTTTATATCTATTTTATTTGTCAACAAAGCCTTGAATGATTATCTCCCTGGCTTATTTGTGAGGACTAACTCCACAGGTGTACTAAAAACATATTGTTTTCATTATTTTCTGTTGTAAATAAGCACAAGCTTCTGAAATTTGAAATAGCTGTCCTTAGCAAACATGCAAAAATCGTGCATTTGATGCTAACAATTCATAAACGTCTTATTGCCCATTGTGAAAGAGTGAAAATCAAGGTTATGTAAAAGTGGAGTGGGCAGCCTATGCCCCAACAGATGTTGCTGGACTACAGCATCCACCATCTCTCATCATTGGTCATGCTTGCTGGGGCTGATGGGAGTTGGAGTCCAACAACAACTTCTGGACCTGATGGAAAAGTTTGCTAGTTTGCCTGCAGTGGGAAGAGTTTGTTTATTCTGGAGATATTGTGCTAAATAGAGCATCATTGGAAGCTTATTGCTAAAGGGTGAAATAAAAAGATAACTTAAAGTGATCTAAAAAAAAACCTATCCTAAGTTTCTCTTTATTCTTTTAAAGCATTCACTACACTCACAACCATAGGCTATTTTCCCTTCTTTTTCTTGAGTAGTTGATGGCAAAGAACGAAAATAGCCCTAGAGGAACAGAAACACTGTTCCGGCACACTATGGTTAACTGGCTGGCCAAGCTGTAACTCAGGTCGAATTTCTGATTTCCCCAACTCAATCACATTGACTTCAACAATAAAGTTATGCAAATTATTCTCAACGCCTCTCTCCCCAAATTCTTTACCGTGATTGCATTGTAATGTGATCTCTTGTGTTTGTCATGTTCTGATACAAGATTAAAAAATATGTTTTAATTCCTGGTATTCACTCTATTTGTTGCTGTTGTTAACTTGACATTTGCATAACCCAATATGTACTGTATGTTAAGATGCTCTCTGCATGGAGGAAAAGTGGCCTGGCCCTCACATCCTCTCCACAATTGCAGGGGGATTGTCTAGTGCTATGCACCCCCCCCCAAAAAAAACCCATCTAGAAATGTAGTTGCCTCGCCCAACAAGGAAGGCTGATCACAGGGCTGCATAGAAGAACAGCAGGCTGGAACTCAGTATGGAAACAATCAGTTGATAAATTGATCGCTAGCATAGCCTAGGTATGTGAGGATGACCCTGTTTTCAACGGGAGTTGTGCAGGCGTACTTAAAGGTAAAGGTAAAGGGACCCCTGACCATTAGGTCCAGTCGTGACCAACTCTGGGGTTGCGGCGCTCATCTCGCTTTGTTGGCCGAGGGAGCTGGTGTACAGCTTCCGGGTCATGTGGCCAGCATGACTAAGCCGCTTCTGGCGAACCAGAGCAGCGCATGGAAATGCCGTTTACCTTCCCACTGGAGTGGTACCTATTTATCTACTTGCACTTTGACGTGCTTACGAACTGCTAGGTGGGCAGGAGCAGGGACCGAGCAACGGGAGCTCACCGTGTCACGGGGATTCGAACCGCCGACCTTCCGATCGGCAAGTCCTAGGCTCTGTGGTTTAACCCACAGCGCCACCCGCGTCCCATGCAGACGTACTTACTTTTGAATAAAAATGTGTGAGGTCAGGTGAGAAGAAACCAAATCTCTATGCCTACAAAAACATACCTAATTTTATTTCACAATAAAGCCAAACTTGAGACATTAGGTTGGCCTTAAGTTTTCCATATAGCTTCTGGGGAAAGGAGACTGAGCCAATGGACACTGACTTCCTCATTTTAAGAAAAAGGTATTTTGAATCCAGCATGAAGCTTTTAGCTTTTTTATATTCCCTTAGTACTTTTCAAAGGTTAATGGACTCCGTTTTTGGCAGATTTGCTGTGTGCCACATGTTCAGTTATCAGGATGATGTGATTGTTCTTAAGGAGGCCTTCCCAAGAGCACTTAGATTCCCTAAATGTTTTCAGCTGGGTGCAGCGATATAGTTTAAAACTTAAACCATCTAAACGTTGTATGCTATGGTCCCAGGTGCAGAACTTGAGCCATATACTATCTGTGAATGAGAGTTCCTTGATCTTGCCGAAGTAGATTCTACGGTCACTGAATATAGAAACAAAGGCAAGGCAACAGTTGAAGCCGCCTTCTCATTCCTCAGTTGAGAGTAAGCTCTCTTCAGCTCAGAGGAACACGCTTCTGAGCAAGCACGCATTAACTCAGGCAGTAGGAATATTAAGAGGGCCTTGAAGTGTTTAAGTAGCAATAATTATAATAATAGCCTGCCCTTCTTCCCAGGGCAGCAAACTCACCAAAAACAACAACACTGGAAACATCTTCCTAAAAATAAATAAAAATTATCTGGTTTCTCAAGCACTCTTTGCAAATCCTTAAAAAAAAAAATCTCATGGGATTTTGCAAGTACTAGAAGAATTTTGACAAAACTCAGGTGGAAGAGAACATGCAAGCCTAACTTTGTTAAGAGGGGGACCCAGGGCAAACAGCAAATTCCTTCTTCGTATCAAGAAATTATGCATCTGAGCATGCCTGTGAGCCTCCCCTACAAAGCAAAAAAACAATGTCTTTGCCGGGAGTATTTGGAGAGAGGCTAAAGCTATCGCCCCACACCTGTTGCCTGTCAAGTTACTTTGTTGATGCTCTCTATACTTGACACGATGGCAGGCTGCATCTTAACTGAAGTGGTGCAAAGACAGCTGAATTTCAGTGTGCTTCAGAGAGCCATCACACTCATCTTCATTTCTGCACACTATCATGCTGCAAATCTGTTCACCTAATGTCTCTAAAGTGTTTGACTTGTCCTCCCATCAGCATGTCACCTGAAAGCACCTTCTAGATAGTTGGTAATGCTGTAAGTTGCTGTAAGGCAAACATGGACCATGAAGTAAGTTTTCCTGTACAAGCACCATTGAACTGAGAAGGAGAAGGGCAGCACACTAGTTTGTGTCTAGGATCGTAATCCGATTTGACGGACTCCTCACCTGTACTGTTTCACTTCAGTTCTCACTCCACTATTCCTGGTCTAGTCCTTTAGCTTTTCGAAGATAATGTCACGGTTTACGACAATTCCAGAGCCGGCTGAAGACTCGATGAGATGGTAATCGCCCATTGAAACATGCATCTTGTTTCAGGGTTAGTGTCATAGAATCAGAGAATTGTAGAGTTGAAAGGGACCCTAAGCAACACCTAGTGAAAGCCTTTGCAATGCAGGAATCTCAGCTAAAGCATCCATGACAGATGGCCAACCAACATCTGCTTAAAAACCTCCAAGGAAGGAGAATCCACAAGCTCCTGAGGGAGACAGTTCCACTGTAGGAAGTTCTTTCTGATGTTTAGTCAGAATCTCCTTTCTTGTAACTCAAAGCCATTGGTTTGAGTCCTACCCTCCAGAGCAGGAGAAAACAAGCTTGTTCCCTCCTCTGTGTGACAGCCATTGGGATATTTGAAGATGGTTAGCCAGTCTCCACTCAATCTCTTTTCTCCAGGCTAAACATACCCAGCTCCTTCAACCGCTCCTCATAAGGCTTGGTTTCCAGACCCTTGAACATCTTGGCTGTCCTCTTCTGCACATGTTCCAGTTTGTCAATATCCTTCTTAAACTGTGGTGGCCAGAACGGGACACAGTATTCCAGGTGTGGTCTGACCAAGGCAGAATAAAGTGTTACTATTATTTCCCTTGATCTCGACACTATACTTCTGTTGATGCAGCCTAGAATAGCATTACCTTTTTTTTTTTTTTTTTTGCTAATAGCGCATCTGTTTTCTCCCACGAGGAAAATAGCATTCTGAGGGAGATTTCATAGGAAGTGATTCAGAAACGAAACGAAACAAATAATACAAAGCGACAGGCCCTCATGGAGTATATTGCTGGGAACTCTGTCTATACTTAGGTTGTATAAATGTGTAAATAAACCATATATCATAAAGACACCACAGTCTCTGCTGTGCCACATTGTCCAAAAGGAAGCACATGGCCTGGTAAGCGTGCCTGGTACCCGTGGAATCTCGCATTGCTTGGAGATTGGTGAGGCATGTAACAATATAGAAAAAGGTTTTTGGTGGGGGAGAGTTCGTCCCAGAAGTTGACTTGATTTTGAGGAGAAACCGATGGGAAATGAGTGGTGGTGATGATGATGTGAAGGAATGGGTTTCTGTGCAGTCAGTCTGAAACGGGACCCAAAATCCTCATTTTTCCTTCTCCAAGGGAGCATTTCTAAAATGCATTAACTTGAGCACTTGAGTCAGTGTATAAACAGAAACCCAGCTGTATAAACAAGTGCTCAAAGCCCTCTCCTTTATCAGCCCGTGATGGCAATGGATGGCCTTGCCAGTTCCGAGTGGAGTAGGGATGGCACATCTGGGTCTTATCTTACACACTGACGCACAGACCTTATCAGGTCTGACAAGAGACCCGGGAATGGCGCCAGGAGTGCTCTTAGAGTTGGTGACCTTCCTGCCCCAAGATAAGAGTATAGGAACAGGAACAGGAACAGGAACAACCTTTTATGGTCAAGAGTACCGGAACAGGAATATCTGTTTATGGTCATGGATGTCAACTTACATGTATAAGCTGACGTGGTTGGATTCCTGAGGAAAGCGGGAGAGGGTGCCTGGAGGATATATATACTGCATGGAATTTCTCATTTCTTTGGACTTGCTGTGAACTGACCACGCAAGTGCCTTCTGCTATCCGGAGAGCAGAATAAACTCTTTCTCTGAATCAACCTCGGTGTCATTTGACTTCCTTCCTCCCGCCCGGGAGCAATGCAGACCCCACCAATCGGTAAAGTCTAATAAGGCTACAGATGGAGATAACATTAATTTTATAGGGGTGCTGACTGGTACTGGGGCAGGGCAGGGGTAGGCTGTTATTTTTCTCCAAACCTCTCAAATAAAGCACTTAGGTCACTTTCACTCCATACATCCAAAGCAGTATGATTTGACTTCAAACAGTCATGGATTCAAACAGTCATGATTAGACCCCTGCTTCCCTCCTGTTTTTCCCAGGTGAAAGGCAGCGGGTTCTCCCATTGGTTCATTTCCTGCTGCACCCTCTCAGTTTTTGGATGGTGCTTCTTCTGCCCACACCAGCAAAGCATTTCCAGGGAAGTAGTTCAAGAGATAGAGAGGTGTGAGACATTACAGAAGAAAAGGACAGTGAGGCAGTAAAGGACCTCATTTTAGTAGCATGCGCTGTGGAGAACAGGATTGTTCATACAATGTAGAATAAATGTTTGCAGGATATGGACTTAGAAAAAGCCAGAAAAGTCATTGGCACAGCAAGAGGGCTACTTTTCCAAGCTGCTGCTGAACTTGCTAAAATCTCCTTTAATTGATGCCCTGCTAATAAATAGGTCTGTAGGGGTAGTTCCTCCCCCCCCCTTTACATGCCACATATACTGCTGATACTCAGGAGGCCTGACCCTTTGAAATATTTCCCATGGTGAAAGCATAATGTTTTAAAAGGCGACTTCCAATCCCTTCCCAATGTGAGATGGAGATGCTGTTCTTGCGCTTCCTGTACAGTTTATTCATTGGGGGACTTTCAAGGTTACGCTATTATATGTTTCATTATGTGTCAATGTACAGGAATGCTAATTCTTGGCAGTCCCCCGCCCTCCAAATGAAGAATCAGCACCTTGCTGTACCTCACAGCCTGCATGTCATTTGGCTTCTGTACAACCCAGGCTAGTTCTTGACAGTTCATCTGCAGGCTATACTCCTGAACAGTGAGGAATAAAAAATAATGATGATGAACAAAATGAGCCGAGGCTGGTCAGGGGTGCTAAGATAAACAGAAAGGGCTTCTCCAGCTATGTTTGGAGCTAGAACAAAGAAAGGACGAAAGGCTAGATCCATATTTTTAGGACCCATCCTATTCATATAACTGTGATTTGTTTTAAACTGGTTTCAATACTGAATTTTTTAATTGTTGTAACCTACCCTGGAATCTTGGAGGGACGCGGGTGGCGCTGTGGGTTAAACCACAGAGCCTAGGACTTGCCGATCAGAAGGTCGGCGGTCTGAATCCCCACGACGGGGTGAGCTCCCATTGCTCGGTCCCAGCTTCTGCCCACCTAGCAGTTCGAAAGCACCTCAAAGTGCAAGTAGATAAATAGGTACCGCTCCGGCGGGAAGGTAAACAGCATTTCCGTGTGCTGCTCTGGTTCACCAGAAGCAGCTTAGTCATGGTGGCCACATGACCCGGAAGCTGTACGCTGGATCCCTTGGCCAGTAAAGTGAGATGAGTTCCGCAACCCCAGAGTCGGCCACAACTGGACCTAATGGTCAGGGGTCCCTTTACCTTTTACCTTGGAATCTTATGGTGAGGAAGAAAATGAATTAAACAACAACATATAAACCAGGGGTCAGCAACTTAAGGCCCATGGGCTGGAAGCAGCACATGGAGGTTGTTTGACTGTCCCACGAGCCACCCCCGAACCGAGCCGCCTTCTTGCATGCTGCGCTAAACTGGCACAGCGTGGCGTGGGGGCTTGCTCCCACGGTGCTGAAAATCGTGTCTGCGCAGACGCAGATGCCAAAAATCACAGGCGGGCACACTCACACGTGCACGCAATCTGGCCCACAGAGGGATCTCTGCGGGATCGATCCAGCCCAGGCAAGATAAACCTTGCTGACCCCTGAAATAGACAGATTATCTTGTGATATTATGCATTTCTTGTTGGCATAGTGGAATTGGAGGTGTTTCCAAACTGCACAGGGACACAGGTAGTGCTGTGGTCTAAACCACTGAGCCTCTTGGGCTTGCCGATCAGAAGGTCGGCGGTTCGAATCCCCACGATGGGGTGAGTCCTGTTGCTCGGTCCCTGCTCCTGCCAACCTAGCAGTTCGAAAGCACGTCAGAGTGCAAGTAGATAAATAGGTACCGCTGCGGCGGGAAGGTAAACGGCGTTTCCGTGTGCTGCTCTGGTTCGCCAGAAGTGGCTTAATCATGCTGGCCACACGACCCAGAAGCTGTACGCTGGCTCCCTCGGCCAATAAAGCGAGATGAGCGCCGCAACCACAGAGTCATCCGCAACTGGACCTAACGGTCAGGGGTACCTTTACCTTTACCAAACTGCACAGACCAATGTAGTTACTTTAGCTTTTATTCACTTTCCTTTCCCTTGGTAACTGGTAAGCCCAGGCAGGCACCAGAAAAAGCCAGGCCTTGGGTCTAATAATTTTCTTCAGCTTTTTCAACTGCCTGGTTGTGGTATCATTGCATAGACAGGATGGATAAAGCTACAGTGAGTGTAACAATGCCATTGGTTGGTGCAGATCCTGCCTTTCAGATCCTGCATGGATGGAGCAGGGGGTTGGGCAAGGTCACCAACTTGGTGCCCTCCTGGTGTTTTGAGATACAACTCCCATCAGCCACGTTTTAAAGTCTTGCTGCCACATCAAGCAGACGATTGGTTGCGCTGTCAGCAAGGAGCCCCTTCCTTCTTGTAAATCTGGAAGCAAGTCTGATGCTGAGCCAGTTCTGATTCTGTCCAATCTCCTGTAAAGCCAGCCTATTCGACAGACTGCTTGCCCACCCCACACATCGAAAGGAAGGTGCAGGGGGGCATGTTCCTTGTTGTAACAATGTCTTAGCCATGTCTTCCAATCTCTGGTCTACCTGCTTGACCCAGTTGACCACGTGCCTTGTAATCTGATGTCCAAATTAAAGCCTTTGGCAGAAACATTGTTAAGTGTTCCCATTCTTCACTCCACCATGAGTCAGGACACCAGAGGCTGAGGACAGGTCTTGCAAAGCGCTTTCTCAACAACTGACAGCCAGTCGGATGTTGGACACTTGTCAAAGTCACTTGTGCAGTGTTTCTCAAGTGGGCAGGACCTGTCAGTCTTCTGACATCATAATGACATCAGGTGAGTGGCAGATGGGCTGTTTAAAAGGTAAAGGGACCAATGACCATTAGGTCCAGTCGTGACCGACTCTGGGGTTGCGGCGCTCATCTCGCTTTACTGGCCGAGGGAGCCAGCGTACAGCTTCCGGGTCATGTGGCCAGCATGACTAAGCCGCTTCTGGTGAACCAGAGCAGCACACGGAAACACCGTTTACCTTCCCGCCACAGCGGTACCTATTTATCTACTTGCACTTTGACATGCTTTCCAACTGCTAGGTTGGCAGAAGCTGGGACCGGACAACGGGAGCTCACCCTGTCGTGGGGATTTGAACCGCCAACCTTCTGATCGGCAAGTCCTAGGCTCTGTGGTTTAACCCACAGCGCCGTCCACCTTTAAAAGTTGACTAGCTGGGCGGGGGGGGGGGGGGCAACAGCCCAAAAAAGGTTATTCGTGCTCCTGTTTTTCACTTAGATTGAACTGCATTTGTCATTTGACGGCCCATTCACCCAGTTTGGAGAGATCCAGTAAAAATCTTCCCTAGCTTCCTAGTTGATGTGTCCTCTAAGCTTTCCAGTGACAGCAGTTCCTATCTACGTCATACGACTCCCACAACCAATAAGAAATATAACAGAGGACGGTGAATTTTTACACGACAGGAGATTCATAGCTTGTGCAAAAGAATTGTTTCTAGCACTTGTGATCTGGAGGCGATGAGAACCCTTGACATATTGTTATGAAGCTCAAACCTTCCACTTTCAGTAGACTGAAAATATCTTTTTTTAAATTGGAAAGACAAGTCTCGTAATCCACTGTGACACATACACCTTGAGTTTATTTTATTGGAGGGATTTTATAAGGGCTATTATCTCCTGGTTAACATAATCCCTATACTTCCCTCAGGGCAATCAGAACCCAGAGGCACAGAACGGTGAGTTTACAATCCTGTGCAGCTGGCAGTACTGGGTTACGTGACCACAAATGCAAGTTTATACTGGAGGCTTTTAAAGCAGAACCGTTTTTTACAGCTCCTGAGATGCGATCTGCTGTATTATCTGAGCAGCTCTGTGTGGTTTTGGGTCTTGGAATCAAGAAGCAGGCCTAAATTTTGGCTAATTTGATTCAAGGTTTCAGTAACCTCTGTAAACGGAGGGAGTCCGCCTCCCCGCTGCGTTTGATCTCCATCCTCGCCTGATAAATTATTAGGAACAATATCTACTTTTTTTCTGCTACAGTCATGTTTTCAGTCCAAGTATTTTAGCACCTGAACTCAAGTGAGGATAATAAATGTCAGGAAAATATTTATAGCTGGGTATATGGAGAGTTTCCAGTTCCCTCTACTGCAATAATGTGCATCCATCTGCTAACGGCATTAGGATGGCCTTTGAAAAAAACAAATAGGGTCCAGAACTAGAAGATTGTGGTATACCTAGCTGTTGCATCTATTTAATATAAAAGTGATAATTAAATTAGCTGTAAATTGCCTACCAAAGAGTCCTTACGAAGTGTTTTTGGACCTCAGTGTGCATAGGAGTTCAACATGATCACACCTCAGGGATTAAACTCTTTAAACTGTTCTCTCCAGCATGATCCCTGGACTCAACAGGGTTAGTCCAATGGTAAGTGTTTTAAAAGGGACGCGGGTGGTGCTGTGGGTTAAACCACAGAGCCTAGGCCTTGCCGATCAGAAGGTCGGCGGTTCAAATCCCCGCGACGGGGTGAGATCCCGTTGCTCGGTCCCTGCTCCTGCCCACCTAGCAGTTTGAAAGCACATCAAAGTGTGAGTAGATAAATAGGTACCACTCTGGTGGGAAGGTAAACTGCATTTCCGTGCACTGCTCTGGTTCGCCAGAAGCGGCTTAGTCATGCTGGCCACATGACCCGGAAGCTGTATGCCGGCTCCCTCGGCCAATAAAGCGAGATGAGCGCCGCAACCCCAGAGTCAGTCATGACTGGACCTAATGGTCAGGGGTCCCTTTACTTTTACCTTAAGTATTTTAAAGGATTGCAAGCAACCTAGGGATAGATAGATAGATAGATAGATAGATTCTTTAGATAGATAGATTCTTTATTGTCATTACACAAGTGCAACATTGCACAAGTGCAATGAAATTGGATGCCATCCCTTAAAAACAACAAAAGCAAAACAACAACAACAACCAAACAAACCACATTCCAGCCACACCCACACCCACACCCATCAAACTCCCAGGTCACACTATCGAGTTACTGCATTTAAGAAGGCCACAGCTCTTGGATAGAAACTATTTTTCAGTCTATTTGTCCTTGACTTGATGTTTCTGTATCTCCTGCCAGAAGGCAGTAGTACAAACAGACTGTGTCCCGGGTGAGATGCATCCTGCAGGATATTGTTTGCTTTCCTAAGACAACGGGAACCGTACAGTTCTTCCAAAGATGGGAGGGGATGACCAATAATCCTTTGGGCTGTGGTTATGACCTTCTGGAGCACCTTCCTCTTCCTAGCTGTACAGCTGGAGAACCAGGCACAAATACAGTATGTGAGAATGCTCTCTATGGAGCCTCGGTAGAAGGACACCAGCAGTCTCTCACTCAGATTGTTCTTCTTTAAAAGTCTGAGGAATCACAGACAATGCACAATCCTGCACTCCAGTTACACCAGGGGCAGTGGCTTTAAGGATATGGCCAAAGTGGATGTATCTCCAGAGATGCCTCTAACAGCTCAACAACTTTGCACGTTCTCTAGTGCAACCCCATGCCAGTATACCAGCACCACTGGTGCAACTCCACCAGCAGATGGTCCAAAACCAGTTAGCAGTGGGATGAGATGGACAGGGTACAAATTTAATAAAGATTACTTATTCATTCATTATTATTATTTATCTAGAGTCCTCCTTCTTCCTGCTGCTTGCCTGACTGAGGTCAGTGGGAAGATAGGTCAGAAGCAGCACAGATCAGGGGCGCCAGCTATAGGGGGCTCTGGGTGCCTGAGCACCCACAAAATTTTTGTTGTGGGTGCTCAGCACCCACACCGCAGGGCCCCTGATGCAACTTCCAGTGCTTTGCGAAGCACCGGAAGTCACGTTGAAGGCCTCATGAGACCTCAGAGATCCTGTCCAAGACCTCGAGAGACCTCGAAAGCATATCTGAGGCCTTGCAAGACCTCAGAGATGTTTTCTGAGTTCTTGTGAGGTCATGGAACCTGACTTCTGGTGCCTCTGCAAGTCAGGTTCTGAGATTGGGGCGCGTGTGTTATGTCATGACGTCATGTCATAATGAGGCGCCATGACGGCATGCACACTGGGCACTCATAACCTGGGGCCCAAGTTGGCTCCCCTGGCACAGAAGTTTCTTGCATATTACTGAGCAAGAAACAGAAAAAAGGGGCATATCTCTTGGGGAATGTGCATCTTGCCCATATAATGTATAAAATGCCATCAAGATATACGCTTTCCCCAAAGCCTGTTGGAGATTATGCATAGTGGCCCGAGACTGTACGAAACACAGCCAAGTTATGTACATTTCCCAAGAGATTGTGTATATTGACTGGGAAGTGTTCAGTATTCCCTCTTCATGGAAGGATTATGTGCACATTCTCCATTAAACCTGGTGAACAATGTTATTCTATACATGATCTGCTCAATTTACATTCCATATGCATATATCTGCATCCAGGTGATTCAGATTACAACAGGTTCTGCTTGAGTGTCACAGAGCGAGTTGGCAGTTGGCGCTAACCTTTTATTAGCAAAAGCACGATTTTCACAGATTTTGCTGAGTGCCTGGCCTACCCTATTTTAGCACAGTAGCACATCCCCAGTAAGTCTTACCTCACTGGAGAGCCAGTGTGGTGTAGTGGTTCAGAGCGGTGGACTCGTAATCTGGTGAACCGGGTTCGCTTCCCCGCTCCTCCACCTGCAGCTTCTGGGTGACCTTGGGCCAGTCACACTTCTCTGAAGTCTCTCAGCCCCACTCACCTCACAGAGTGTTTGTTGTGGGGGAGGAAGGGAAAGGAGAATGTTAGCCGCTTTGAGACTCCTTAGAGTAGTGATAAAGCGGGATATCAAATCCAAACTCTTCTTCATGAATCAGTTGCCAAGACTGAAAGTCCCACCTCCCCACAGCCATCCAAGTCCCCTCCTCTCCTGAGCTTTTCTCAAGCAATTGGAGACTGTACCTGCATGCAGCCTGTCGCTGCTCCACCCATTTCAGCCCTCTTCTGGTTCTGGGAGGCAGCAGCAGAGGGGAGTTTGTCACAGCAGTAGGGGGAGACACCCCTGATTCTCCATCAGCCTGACTCATCTCTGCCTCTTGGCCTCCATCCTCCTAATCTTCTGCTTCAGCTTCTGCCTGATTCTGAATTTCTTTCTGCCACACACTCTTCCAGCTCACTAAGCCCTGCAACTTCCTCTTCCCAGTCCTCTCCCTCTGACCCCTTGTCATTGTCCCACCACCACTCCACGGGGCTTTGAGTCTTCTTCTCTTGGTGGTTCCCCAGTTTGTTCTTCCCACCATCCCTCTGCATCCAACCAGTCCATGACAATGGGGATGTTCCTTAAAACAGTGTCCTGGATAGAACATGTACCATGATTGTGTGGAGTGCTACCTTAATGCAGTGAAGTTTTGTACAGGGAAGACGTTGAATCCCTTTTTATTGTGCTAATGGTGCCAATTTCATCTTATACTTCTTGAGTTGAGTTTTTCTTTCAAGAAAAAGAAAGGTGGGCTTTAATTATGAAAAATAAATAAATAGGGGGTTTGTGGTGACCTATGCGGTAAGTAATTCCGCACTTTACAGCTGGGACGGGGATCAGAAGGAATATAATATTTATTCTGGCCTCAGGACAATCCATCCCAATTCTGAAAGCTTCTCTACAACATTATTATCTTCTTCCTATTACAATTTTGAAGACATTTTCTAAAATTATGACATTTTTCTAATATCATATTTGCTAATTTCATACACTGTGGGTGTTTTTCCCCCCATTAAAAAAAAAATAAATCCACCGGTAATTTAAGTTATTGGTTTCAAGGACAGCAATTTTTTAAAGGCACTATTGCCAGTGTCGGTAAATTTACTGATGGTTGGCAAATGTGTTCCTGGCCCTTACACGGCAACACCTCTTTCTTTTTAAAGGGTGCCTGCGAAGAACAACAAAACAGACGATCTCCTTTCCAGCTCGATCCTGGTTGGGAGCTGAGCTCATATTTTGTATACCTTGGCGGTTGAGATGGAAACTAATTTTTTAAACAGAAATTAAATCCGCAGAAAAGTGGGTAGTGGAAAGCACAAGGGGTGCAATTGAAAGAAAACGAGAGCGAGTGGTCTCATTACGGTTAGACCTTGGTATATTCTGGGAATAAAAATCAGACGTAGCCAGATAAAGGAGTTTCTACCAAATTGAACTCTGGTTTCGGGATGGCCTCTGGCTTGCACTTCGTAATACTGGCACGGGTATTATTTTAAAAGTTAAATACCATTGTGTTTTGCTCAGCACAGAGTGCATTGCCAGGGGAAATTCTGATGTGGTTGGACTGAAAGGGACTTGAACTTCAAAGGGTACAAGCCGAGAGGAACCAGTGAATAAATGGGAATGGCGGGGAGGGCAGTATGAAGTTCAGGTCTGTTACACACCCTCCAATTGTCCCAATTTTCCAGGGACAGTCCTAGAATTACAAAAGCCATCCCAGCTTCTGATTCCATCCTGGAATGCAATTCCTGGTCTCTGCAGCCACAGCAGTTTGACTTCACCCCAGAGGCGCCCTCCATTGTCTCTCGAGACAGAGAGATGCCAAGACAAACATTGTCCCCAAGAACACACATTCAGGTCCTCTCCTTCCCAGGGAGGTGCAGTATTTTACTTGTTGTTTAGTCGTGTCTGACTCTTCGTGACCCCCTGGACCAGAGCACGCCAGGCACTCCTGTCCTCCACTCCCTCCCGCAGCTTGGTCAAATTCATGCTGGTAGCTTCGAGAACACTGTCCAACCATCTCGTCCTCTGTCGTCCCCTTCTCCTTATGCCCTCAATCTTTCCCAACATCAGGGTCTTTTACAGGGAGTCTTCTCTTCTCATGAGGTGGCCAAAGTATTGGAGCCTCAGCTTCAGGATCTGTCCTTCCAGTGAGCACTCAGGGCTGAATTCCTTCAGAATGGATAGGTTTGATCTTCTTGCAGTCCGTGGGACTCTCAAGAGTCTCCTCCAGCACCATAATTCAAAAGCATCCATTCTTGGGTGATCAGCCTTCTTTATCGTCCAGCTCTCACTTCCATACATCACTACTGGGAAAACCATGGCTTTAACTATACGGACTTCGTTGGCAAGGTGATGTCTCTGCTTTTTAAGATGCTGCCTAGGTTTGTCATTGCTTTTCTCCCAAGAAGCAGGCTTCTTTTAATTTCGTGGCTGCTGTCACCATCTGCAGTGATCATGGAGCCCAAGAAAGTAAAATCTCTCACTGCCTCTATTTCTTCCCCTTCTATTTGCCAGGAGGTGATGGGACCAGTGGCCATATTGTGATAAGGTAGGGAGCACTGCTGCAGCCATTGAACCACCTCTTATAAGGATCTGCAGAACTTGGGACTGAGATACGGACTTGTGATTCAGACCGGTTCATGATCCAACCATACTAATTAGGTAAGCCTGCTTTGGAAGCCAACTCCCCTCATTCCCATGATATCTCTCTCTCTCTCTCTCTCTCTCTCTCTCTCTCTCTCTCTGTGTGTGTGTGTGTGTGTGTGTTGCAAGGGAAAAGCAATACAGTTAATTAAAGCTCCACAGCCCTGGTCATTCAATGGGCCAGTTGGCTTCTGATAATCTGCTTGTGACTGGAAAATATACCTTCTTCTCCCTCTTGGGGTTTTTGGTTTTCTTTTATATGGCCTAAGAAAAGAGAGAACAAGTAAAAGGAAAGAAATGTGTTGCTTTTTTTCCAGCATTCATAAATGAGGTCACCCTTAATGGGCCCAGCTTCCAGACCTGGCTGCAACTCCATGGCAGAACAAACTATATGAGCTAACCACCTAACCGGCTTTGCCTTCTCTCACATGCCAAAGGGGAACTTTGCATTGTCCAAGGCTTCCTATATACCTGGCACATCTGGTCCCTGCAGCTCCTTGAAGGCCGTTTCCATCTTCTCAGTCCTGGGGTCATAAGAACAGTGCTGTGGGATCGGACCAACAGCCCATCAAGTCCTGCGTTCTGCTTGCAGATTGTTATGTACTGAGTTGAATAGGATCCAAAATGCAGCAGTCTGATTGGTCCTAGAACAAAAGGATCCAAAATGCAGCAGTCTGGTTGGTCCTAGAACAATGCAGCAGTATGATTGGTCTGCAGGAGCCACCCAATCCAGCTCCAGGTGGAAGTGAATCCACAACCTGATTGGCCTACAGGGGAATTCCAGAATTAGCCAATCACGTGCAGCCCATTGTGTAAATAATGTATATAAAGCAGATTCTTTGGGGGAACTTTCATTCCTCCTCCCACTATGAGCTGAATAAAGAGCATGAAATCCACTCTCGACTCCGAGTATATTTTACAGATGGTCTTTGATTATTTCTTAGAAAAAAGATATCCCACACAAGGCTTTGAAGGAGGCCCAGGGTATGAATTGCTTACAAGGCTGTGGATTGTGCAGTTTCCCTAGGTACACTTGGTGGGATGTGCTGAGTGTCCTTAGGAGATCTGGAATCAAATTCTTTCAGCTCTACAAATTCACCTTTTCAGTCAGGAAATGCATGCGAATATCAACAACAGGAGGCACAGGTAGGAGTCCTGCAGAGAAAAATCCTTTCACTTTGATGGGTTAAGAATTTCTGGCAGTGAGAGAGAGCTGGATGCATCTCTGGTGGGGGGGGGGAGCAGGGAAGCTGGGCTATCTAAGGGGGCATGCTACATTCTCCAGTGAGAATTCCCCGCTCTCTTTTTTGCAGCCAGCCAATGGTACGGATGTTGGTGATGCAGTGAAAATTACGGGATCATCACAAAGGTATTCAGAATATCAGGAATACTATTGTACAGTGGTGCCCCGCAAGACGAATGCCTCGCAAGACGGAAAACTCGCTAGACGAAAGAGTTTTCCGTTTTGGAGGTGCTTCGCAAATGAATTTCCTATGGGCTTGCTTCGCAAGAAGAAAATGTCTTGCGAGTTCCTGCGGGGGTTTTTTTCCTCCCCCCCCCCTTTTTCTAAGCCGCTTATCCGCTTATCCGATAAGCCGCTAAAAGCCGTTAAAAGCCGCTAAAAGCCACTAAAAGCCACTAAACCGCTAATAGCGCTAATCCGCTGAGCCGTCAATGGGCTTGCTTCGCAAGACGAAAAAAACGCTAGTCGAAGAGACTCGCGGAACGGATTCTTTTCGTCTTGCGAGGCACCACTGTATAGTTGTCAGAAGAACAAAACAAACTTTAGTGAAATAAGCTGTGGGGTCTTTTTTCTTCTTGTGGGTGGCTCAACAGACCACGATGAATGAATGAATGAATGAATGAATGAATGAATGAATAATACAAATAAATAAATAAATAAATAAATAAACAGACCATGATTAAAACAAACCATAGTTTAGTACAGGGGTCAGCAACCTTTTTCGGCCACTGTCCCTCAGACCATGTGGTGGGCTGGACTATATCTGGAGGGGATGGGGATGAACGGATTCCTATGTCCCACAAATAACCCAGAGATGCATTTTAAATCAAAGCACACTTCTACTCATATAAAAACACGCTGATTCCCAGACCGTCCGTGGACTGGATTGAGAAGGCGATTGGGCCGCATCCGGCCCCCAGACCTTAGGTTGCCTACCCCTGGTTTAAGAAGAAGAAGAAGAGTTTGGATTTGATATCCCGCTTTATCACTACCCTAAGGAGTCTCCAAGCGGCTCACATTCTCCTTTCCCTTCCTCCCCCACAACAAACACTCTGTGAGGTGAGTGGGGCTGAGAGACTTCAGAGAAGTGGGACTGGCCCAAAGTCACCCAGCAGCTGCATGTGGAGGAGCGGGGAAGCGAACCCGGTTCACCAGATTACGAGTCTACCACTCTTAACCACTACACCACACTGGCTCTCAGTATATGTGTGAACACAGGCAGCTCTTTTCCTATTATAAACCACTTTGATTATTATTTTAATAGAAAAGTGAGATATAAATAAAATAATTTCTCAGCAGCTCCTTTTAGCTTTTGAGCGTCTGGGCTTACCCCCCTGCATTTCTCTGGATTGGTCTTGAAGAGCCAGTTCAATTTCACCTCTGTCACAAACGCTGTCAGCAGCCTTGGCCTGGTCCTTCTTTCTCAGCCTCAGCACCCTGCTCCAGTCTGCCATATGGGGTTAATAATTCTTGATCTACCATAAATGCTTGTCGTAAGGATTGCGGGATAATGCACAAGAAGCACTTTCAACACCTTTAAACAACAATGTAAATGTGAAATGTCATTATTATGCCGTGTTTCAATTACTTGGCATTGGGACCTTGAGGGGATGGTGAAAGAGCTACAGTTAAAAAAAATAAGCTGAAGAGCTAAAGATTTAAATCTGAGAAAGATTACTTTAGCAAAAAGGAGGTGGGGGAGATTTACTTCAGAAAAGGGTCCCTCGCTGCCTCTAACATTTCCATAAAATGCCTGTTTACTTTGAACAGAGTAAATCAGCTGAGTGCTCCTTAAGGCTTTTAAATACTATGTTAATAACACAGAAGGGAATTGGTCAGAGCTGACATGTCCACATATTAATAGTCTCAAAGATGGGTTTCAAATAAAGTAAGGTTTGTCTGGTGGAACAGGGAGGGGATTGAGGTAGGACTTGTTAGAGATTGCTGAGTTCTTCGTCTGGGGATCTCTCTGACCTTAAGCAGAGGGTAAAAAGCAGAGACATCACCTTGCCCAAAAAGGTCCGTATAGTTAAAGCTCTGGTTTTCCCAGTAGTGATGTATGGAAGTGAGAGCCGAAGAATGGATGCTTTTGAATTCTGGTGCTGGAGGAGACTCTTGAGAGTCCCATGGACTGCAAAAAGATCAAACCTCTCCATTCTGAAGGAAATCAGCCCTGAGTGCTCACTGGAAGGACAGATCCTGAAGCTGAGGCTCCCAGACTTTGGCCACCTCATGAGAAGAGAAGACTCCCTGGAAAAGACCCTGATGTTGGGAAAGATGGAGGGCACATGAAGAAGGGGACGACAGAGGACGAGATGGTTGGACAGTGTTCTGGAAGGGACCAGCATGAGTTTGACCAAGCTGCGGGAGGCAGCGGAAGACAGGAGTGCCTGGCGTGCTCTGGTCCATGGGATCACGAAGAGTCAGACACGACTAAACAACAACAAAGGTAAAGGTAAAGGGACCCCTGACCATTAGGTCCAGTCGCGGATGACTCTGGGGTTGTGGTGCTCATCTCGCTTTACTGACCAAGGGAGCCGGCGTACAGCTTCCGGGTCATGTGGCCAGCATGACTAAGCTGCTTCTGGCGAACCAGGGCAGTGCACGGAAACGCCATTTACCTTCCCGCCAGAGCGGTACCTATTTATCTACTTGCACATTGACATGCTTTTGAACTGCTAGGCTGGCAGAATGCATAAGGTAAAGGAAACAGTAAAGGACCCCTGTATGGTTAAGTCCAGTCAAAGGCGACTATGGGGTTGTGGCACTCATCTTGCTTTCAGGCCGAGGGAGCCGGCGTTTGTCCACAGACAGCTTTCCAGGTCATGTGGCCAGCATGACTAAACCACTTCTGGTGCAATGGAACACTGTGAGGGAAACCAGAGTGCACGGAAACGCCGTTTACTTTCCCGCCGGAGTGGAACCTATTTATCTATTTGCACTTTGACTTGCTTTCGAACTGCTAGGTTGGCAGAAGCAGGGACCGAGCAATGGGAGCTCACCCTGTTGCGGGGATTCGAACCACCGACCTTCTGATCGGCAAGTCCTAGGCTCTGTGGTTTAACCCACAGCGCCACCCACGTCCCTCTAAGCAGAGGGTAAAAGGGGTTAAACAGAACCCATACAGTGGTACCTCGGTTTACGAACTTAATCTGTTCTGGAAGTCCATTCTTAAACCGAGGTGCACTTTCCCTAATGAGGACTCCCGCCGCTGGTGCCCTTGCACCGTTTGGATTCCATTCTTAGACTGAGGTAAAGTTCTCAAACCAAGACACTATTTCCAGTTTTGCGGAGTCTGTAAGCCAAATCATTCTTAAACCAAGGTACCACTTTTATTTCCTTTTTCTCCCCTGCTCAGTTTCCTGGGAACCAGATACACTCCAGCAGGATTTCCCCTAGAGTGGCTGTTTCTAGCCCCTAAATGCTGCCTTCATTGCCAACTTCCTATTTCCTCCCCAGCTAATGCCAATTTCCTGCGTTTGCCACAGCTGCCTTTTGATTATGGCGTCTCCGTCTCGGGGCCACAACACAGGCATCCCCTGCTCCAACAGTTCATTGCCATTCATCAGATTGTGCTTTACGCACACAGCCTGCACGTTGCCAAACATATGCTCTCCGTAAACTTCTTAATTCAGTTATAAAACGAATGGGAAAACATTCCCACTGCGGGGAAACCTAATGCACAGCCTCACAGGTCTAAATTCTCCCACAGCCCAGACACCAACACAGTCTGAAAAACGAACTCGGACAAAAGTGTTCAAAAATCAAAATTGAAATCGTTCAACGCTTTCCCCACCCACATTAGTTTCGAGAAGGCAAGAGGAGGGGAAAGTAAAGGAGGGATTGTGTTCTGGTGCACACAGCTCACATATATTCAACAGTGAAGCCTTGAAGTTCTCGCAAGCTGCTTGTGAGAGCCAAAACATTAAGTAATTTCCCCGGGGAGGGATAAAAATGAATTCTGAATCCAGAGATCTGGCGAAAAGTATGAGAAGCGAGCAAATGTAGGGTGGGTGAGGAGGGAGAGAACTGACAGGAAGGAGTGGGAGTGGGTTAAGTTGGCACCACGGAGGTGGGTTGGGGGGGGCAATGCAAAAAAGGAAACCCAGTAGAATGGGAGCAAAGCAAGACCATAGGAAGAAGTTCCAACTTATTAGCAGATTTGTTTAATGGGAATGGAGAAATATTGGGAGGAAATTTGGTGACAAGAATTTCAGTGATTGCATTTGTTCATTTCTTAACTTGATTTCTCCCCTAGCTTTGAACAGAGTCCCTTATTCAAAGTTGCATGCCCAGTTGGTTGGCTGCATAATCCGAATGATCTCTTCTGCAGCTGTGGGAGATGTCAACTGAAATGGATTCATCTTTAATTTTACATGCCACTCTACCCTGGTGGATACCCCGGAGAAGCAAGACTGAAGTTCTCTGAACTCTGGTAGGACGTCAGCCAAAATCAAATACGAAGGATGGAGGAGGAGTCTGTCATAAATGGATTTTGGCAGTACCGACTTGATTGACCCTTGCCGGCATCAGACCTCCTCTTGCATTGAAGGCTTACGTGTCTGAACCATTGCATTTTTTGAATCATATTGTAATAATAATAATAATAATAATAAAACTTCTGTCCTGCCCTTCCTCCCAAAGGAACCCAAGGGTGGCAAATATCAAAGCAGCTATGTAACTAAAAATAAATACTGTAAATAAAAGCATTTGAAAACATTAAGAATATTGTTGCACACCACCCCACTCTCTGAGTGGTGCAAGATTCCAGGGGTTTCAGGAGCTTACGCAGGGGTTGTGTTTCCTTCAGAATGAGGAACGGTGGAGACTGTGGTGCTGTATCATATATTTACGCATATGTACATTCCCAGTAGTGATGTATGGAAGTGAGAGCTGGACCATAAAGAAGGCTGATCGCCGAAGAATTTATGCTTTTGAATTATGGTGCTGGAGGAGACTCTTGAGAGTCCCATGGACTGCAAGAAGATCAAACCTATCCATTCTTAAGGACATCAGCCCTGAGTGCTCACTGGAAGGACAGATCATGAAGCTGAGGCTCTAATACTTTGGCCACCTCATGAGAAGAGAAGACTCCCTGGAAAAGACCCTGATGTTGGGAAAGATGGAGGGCACAAGGAGAAGGGGATGACAGAGGACGAGATGGTTGGATAGTGTTCTCGAAGCTACCAGCATGAGTTTGACCAAACTGCGGGAGGCAGTGGAAGACAGGAGTGCCTGGAGTGCTCTGGTCCAGGGGGTCACGAAGAGGCAGACACGACTAAACGACTAAACAACAAAAACCGGAGCCTGTGATGGATGGGTTCACAGCATTAACGCCCTCAAGCTGGATGTCTCCATGCTGTTATTTTCATATTCCCCACATCCTCTCCCCCCCAATTGTATTGCCTCTTCTTTGTCCTGCTCAGAGTAGCAGCATTAGGTATTGCAGTCAGCCAGAGTGGTCAAGTTACTTGGTGTTCTAGACTAGTGGTTTTCAACCAGTGTGCTGTGGCACCCTGGGGTGCCTTGAATGAAGCCCAAGGGTGTCATGGGCAACACTGGCCTCTGTCCCTCTTTCCTTCCTTCCCCTCCTCTGATGTCCTCTTGCATCTCTGCCTCCCAAAGGCTTGCACAGCTGTTTATTGCAGCAGCCCTGGCTTCCAGCTCTGCAGGCAAATGGTGCTCAGAAACCAGGGGTGGCAGGAGCAGCACCTGCCCAGAGGACTCCCAAGGAGAGGAAAGATGAGAGGAGGCTGAGGGAACACCTGTTCGCAAAAGGGTAAGAGGCTGCCAGCTCTGCAGGCAAGGGGTGCCATAACTGGGCACCTGAGCCCCACAGGGGTGCCACAGAAAGAATGTAGTCAGTCAAGGGATCCGAAAAGGTTGAAAACCTCTGCTCTAGACATCAGCACTCTAGGCATTGGAGTGGGGGGTCATTTGAGGGTGATATCAAGGAAAGGGGAAAGTTCATGGGAGGGGAGCAGGGACAATTATTTGCAGGGACAAATAAGTGAGTCTTATAGAGCAAAAAATACAGTATCTGCTGAAAGAGAGATAAAAATAAGCACAGATCAATAATGGATAAAGAAGGGTTCCATGATTCTCTCCAACATTCTTTGCCTGCCTCTAGATGAGTCTTCAGAATTCTACACAGAAAGGCTTAGATGTGGCAATAATCTGTAGCCAGGTTCTGGCAAAGCATCTATCTTTTTGCAAATAAAAGTGTGGCATGCCTGCAAATCCAAAAATAAACTGTGCTGGTAAGCACAAGGTTAAAGTTATGCCCGGGGCTTTTTTTCCAGCTGGACCTCACCAGAACTCAGTTCTGGCAGCTCTCAGGTGGGCACAAATGCCATTCTAAGAGAACAAGGGAGGAGTTCTGGCACCTCTTTTTCTAGAAAAATAGCACTGGTTATACCATGGCTGAGAATGGAGATCTGGTGATCACCATAACTTAATAGCAGAAAACTAAAGTTCCTCTAATTATTATTATTATTATTTATTATGCATACGCTGCCCATCTGGCACATCCATCTAGCGCATATTGGATATGCTAAATTGGATATGCTAAATTATCCAGGATTTTTTATGTCTGTCACACAGAAGAAAACTTTCTGTCCACGCTTAATGGAGAATAAGCCTGGAACATCTAATAATAATAATTATTATTATTATTATTAATAATAATAATAATAATAATAATTTATACCCCGCCCATCTGGCTGAGTTTCCCCAGCCACTCTGGGCGGCTTCCAATCAAGTGTTAAAAACAATACAGCATTAAATATTAAAAACTTCCCTAAACAGGGCTGCCTTCAGATGTCTTCTGAATGTCAGGTAATTGTTTATCTCTTTGACATCTGATGGGAGGGCGTTCCACAGGGTGAGCGCCACTACCGAGAAGGCCCTCTGTCTGGTTCCCTGTAACCTCACTTCTCGCAGCAAGGGAACCGCCAGAAGGCCCTCGGAGCTGGACCTCAGTGTCCGGGCTGAACGACGGGGGTGGAGATGCTCCTTCAGGTATACTGGACTGAGGCCGTTCAAGGCTTTAAAGGTCAGCACTAACACTTTGAATTGTGCTCGGAAACGTACTGGGAGCCAATGCAGATCTCTCAGGACCGGTGTTATGTGGTCCCAGCGGCCACTCCCAGTCACCGGTCTAGCTGCCGCATTCTGGATTAATTGCAGCTTCTGGGTCACCTTCAAAGGTAGCCCCACGTAGAGCGCATTGCAGTAGTCCAAGCGGGAGATAACCAGAGCATGCACCACTCTGGCGAGACAGTCTGCAGGCAGGGATGGTCTCATCCTGCGTACCAGATGGAGCTGGTAGACAGCCGCCCAGGACACAGAATTAACCTGTGCCTCCATGGACAGCTGTGAGTCCAAAATGACTCCCAGGCTGCGCACCTGGTCCTTCAGGGGCACAGTTACCCCATTCAGGACCAGGGAGCTATATCTGTATAAACCTGCAGCGGATTGTGCTGCAGGTTGGTGGACCCATTCATAAGTCCAGTTGGGTCTTCACATGGGGTGTGGCATGGTGGCATCACAGCTGATCCGTCCCCTGCAAGTATTCATTGAAGCCCTTCTGAAGGCGACCTTGGTATTCCTGGGGAGATGGGGGTAAGGCAAAAAAGGTAAAGGACCCCTGGATGGTTAAGTCCAGTCAAAGGTGACTGTGGGATGCAGCGCTCATCTCGCTTTCAGGCTGAGGGAGCTGGCATTTGTCCACAGACAGCTTTCCGGGTCATGTGGCCAGCAGGACTAAACTGCTTCTGGCGCAACGGGACAGCGTGACAGAAGCCAGAGTGCACGGAAACACTGTTTGCCTTCCTGCCACAGCAGTACCTATTTATCTACTTGCACTGGTGTGCTTTCGAACTGCTAAGTAGGCAAGAGCTGGGACAGAGCAACAGGAGCTCACCCCATTGTGCGGATTCAAATTGGTAACCTTCTGATTGGCAAGCGCAAGAGGCTCAGTGGTTTCGACCACAGCGCCACCCACTATCACTCTTGCAATTCAGCATGGCATATACAGAAAAAACATTGTTTCAAAAGGAATAAAACAGGGAAGCGATACCCAAGAATTACATCTGGCTTTCTTCATTCCTCCCCCTTTTTTTGGATCGTTTTGTGGAGTTTTCCTCCCTTCTGTTGAGTTCAGCTTCAGAATTCTTCATTATGAAATATAGATATGTACAGCCAATAGCAAGCAGGAAAGAGTTAAATCACCTCTCTTGAATTAAATGGTGATATGAATGTGGGGCTGAAATGGTATGCCTGATGATTGATAGGTTCATATGGGGCGACCTTCACATTAGCAACACGACTCTGGTTGCTAGGTAAACAAAGGCAGATGGATCCAGCTCTAGTGATTTTCAGCAGTGACGGCTGGCAAAGGCATTTCATAGCCACAACCACCATGTGGATTGCATGAAAACGTCTTGGCACAGGGTGGAAAGTATTAGATTCGGGTGACAAATAATTAACTGACATTTGCTGAGGTTTCTAAAGAAAGGCATAAGCCCAACCTATACAACCATTTTTTGGGGGGTAAAATCATTTAATTACGAAAAGGACAGTTAATTCAGCTAAACTAATTAAACTCCATATGAGACTTTAGTTCCTTTTATGAGTATTGTAAATTCTGGAATTTACAACAGCCTGCCTTCCAGCCCATTGGCGGAACGGCTGTGATGTCATAGAAGAATCACACGTTTTCTTGTTTTCTTTTTTTGAGTTTTATTTATTAACGTTCTTATGTTACATCGGTAAACATTATCATATTACATCACAGGGCTTATTATAATATAATTTTCACAATGATAGGAAGAGACGACATCGAAGCATCAAAAAGCGACGTCGCTATGAACGCCTGGCCTCCACAAGCCAGTTATCCCTGTGGTAACTTTTCTGACACCTCCTGCCTCAAACCCAAAAAGTATCGTTACGTTTAGGGGGAATTCTGACTTAGAGGCGTTCAGTCATGTGGTTTTAGCAGAAAAGATATAAAGGATTAAGTAAAAATGAATTGGTGAAAGAAGAGAATGCAAAATTATATACTAAGATAAATTATTAAGATAGAAAAAAATGGGGAACGATTTGCTGAAATATCTAATTGAACTAGAATACAAAAATGGGAGGTGTGAGGAAGTCAAGGAAGTAAGCAAATGAAAATAAGTGATGTAAAGGTTTGATTTGTTTTTGTTTTTCTTTTCTTTTCTTTTCTGTTTTTGGATGATGTTTGTTTTATAGGTATTGTTCTCTCTTTTTCTTTTTTGATGGTTACTTATATTTTTCCTTCTTTTTTCTGTAACCTTTTAAAAAAAAATCCTAATAAAAATCTATATAAAAAATAATAATAGAGGCGTTCAGTCATAATCCCACAGATGGTAGCTTCGCCCCATTGGCTCCTCAGCCAAGCACATACATCAGAGGTCTGAACCTGTGGTTCCTCTCGTACTGAGCAGGATTACGAACGCAACAACAACACATCATCAGTAGGGTAAAACTAACCTGTCTCACGACTATCGAAGGCTTTTCACCAAAGCCAGACTAAACTTCTTTCCTTCTGCAGTGTTGGATGGCAGGTTGAGAGGAGTTCCCTACCAGGACAGACTTTGCTCAAGACATCATTTCCATAAAACATATTTTGTTGCACTGTGCATTACCCTTGCTGGTACCTTTCCCGGGAAAATCAGAGGCTCACTATGTCAGGTTCCTATTGGAAGACCGGACAAATGCTAGAACATTAGCAGTGGCAAAGTTTTTATCGGTGGTTGCAAGAACCAATGATCCCTATATTCTGAACAAAATGCTTGTTTAACCTGGAGGTAGGCTGTATGAATTGTGCATTGCTTTGTAACGATTTGTTGGGTCTCTGGACCGTAATAAAGATTGTTGTTATTGTTGTAATATAATTTTCAGCATGTATACAAAGTTTATATACAAGGTTTATATACCTAGAGGAAAGAAACAAGGACAAAAAACTATTCCAAAATCATATATGTACCAACACTTTGGACTTCCTGTCTATCCCGTTGTATATTCCTTTTTTACAAATGAATGTGCTCTTATTATTGTATATTTCTTTTCTTTTCTTTTTGAAATAATGTTTATTACCTTTTCCAACAATTTAAACACTACAAAAAATAAAAACAATACAATACAATACTAAAAGAAAAAAACAACAATGCTACATTACACTAACAAAACACTAACATTAAACTAACAAAACAAAACAAACACAATTAAAAACACATCAAATAGTTTCATATTATTGTATATTTCTTTACATTTTATCTAATACATTCCTATATCAATATGTAGCCTTGGTCTTATTTCTCAACTCAGCCTCTCTCCAACGTCAATCGAATGAACGTTTTCTAGAACATGTACTAGGCTGGCCTCCTAAGGGGAAGATCCCTCTGGGTGCAAGAAAATATTTCACACAGGATCTAGAGGCGCTTGGGAAAGCTGTATGCTGTTGGGGGGGAGGGTATTGGGTAGGCAGGGTGGCTTAATCTGGACAGAGGATGCTGAAAAATGTGCAGGAGATACGGAAATGAAGGGAGCAGGAAGCCCACAAGCAAAAGGATGAGGACAAAAGGATCTGAGAACAGCCAGCAAGCGGATTTCTCTCTTTCTTTCTTTTAAATATTTTTTATTGAATGATTTTATGTTACAAAAAACAATACAGCCATACTACCACTAAATATAATTAAGGAAAAAAATTACATACATCAATATTTAGTTTATTTGTTATTTACCGTCTTATTTCCTCCCAAACATTGCATACAAAAACACACACATGTACAGCCACCCACACACCCACACCCACACACAAAATGATAATAATGAAAGTAAATATTTCCCCCCCCCTTTTATCTTCCAAAATCCTTTCTTCAACTTTGACTTCCTGTCAAGTCCCTTCCCATATATTTTATCTTACATTTGAATGTACACAAAACAATAAAACTTCCTATGTAAATTTTCCCAATACATTCTGAAAACATAATCAATCCTTAATTGTTGTCCACCTCTTTTTAGTTCCTTTGTCACTCAGATGCTAGCACGGAGTCAAGCGGGTTTCTCAAACACATACACAAAATAACATGCCCTCTGCAGCAGCATGTCTTCTCTAGGGGGCCCAGGACAGAGTGCAGGGCAAATGTTCACCTCGTTTGCAAGGCAGATTTAGAACATAAATAAAAAGGAAATTAGTTTGTTGCTTTTACATTCTTAGGAAAGCCCCTCATATATCCAGGCATCCCCCCCCCAAAAAAAAACAACAACTGCAAGGGTTACATTCTGGAACCCTGTGCGCATAGGTAAAATCATGTAAAGTGGGGAGCACCCTCTAAACACCCTTCAAATGCCCCCTCTGCCACTCTCTCTCCAATCCATGCCCAAAATACTGTATCCAAAAATATGCACAGCTGGAATTGAAGCTCTGGGGCTGGCTGGAGGATGTGCGGGAGAGCAGGAAAGCCACGGCAGCAGCGGCTGCGCTACCCCATGTGTCAGCTGCTAGGTGGGGAGGCTGAAAAAACACAAACCCCTGTGTTGCAAAATGTAACGATCTACAAAAATGCAAACGCAACACGCTGGGTAATAACTGTTGGTGAATATATAGTTGATGTCATTCAGAATGCATGAATAAGCCACTTCAAAATGATGTATATATCATACAACACATCTCACAAAATATACAAGCAACTACAAGTCGGGACACGGGTGGCGCTGTGGGTTAAACCACAGAGCCTAGGACTTGCCAATCAGAAGGTCGGCGGTTCGAATCCCCGCGACGGGGTGAGCTCCCGTTGCTCAGTCCCTGCTCCTGCCGACCTAGCAGTTTGAAAGCACGTCAAAGTGCAAGTAGATAAATAGGTACGGCTCTGGCGGGAAGGTAAATTGTGTTTCCGTGCGCTGCTTTGGTTTTCCAGAAGTGGCTTAGTCCTGCTGGCCACATGACCCGGAAGCTGCACGCAGGCTCCCTCAGCCAATAAAGCGAGATGAGCACCGCAATCCCAGAATCGGCCACGACTGGACCTAATGGTCAGGGGTCCCTTTACCTTTACCTTTACAAGTTGTTATATGTATCAGCATCAAACAAAACAATGAATAGCAAGGAACACCAAGCTGTCTCTCCAAGGAAGACGTCTCACAAAAGTCTCAAAGGAAACGTCTCTCCGAAGTCTCAAAAGGACAGTAGTTCAACAGTAGTTCAAGGACGGAATAGTTCAACTGTTTCGGAATAAAGTCTTCACTAGCAAATAATTATCAATGAAATATTCATACTAGTGGGGATCATGCTAGTGGATCAGTTCTCACATCATTGTGAAGTGGCTTATTCGTACGTTTTGAATGACATCATAACATATTCACTAACAGTTGTTGTGTTTGCATTTTTGTGGGTGGGGAGGCTGAGCAGCAGAAACAAAGCCCCACTGCACCTCCGGTCTCTTTGGGGCTACCTCTGCCCTCACAGATGTACTCTTTGGGCTCCAGGGAAGGTCTCCTCACGACCCACAAAGACTCTCCAACTCTCTCCATTTCTAGGTTTGAATTGAGTTATTGAATCATATCCTGGCACCACGCATATAGGCAGTCATGCACGAGTCAACTGCACATAAGTGGGGGGGATGCCTGTAATTAATTTTGGGGTCCATTACAAAGCAGCTGTAGGGGGCAGGGACGGCCCTATCATTTGGCAGGGGCACATGTCATGAAATAGTCGCAAATAGTGTTGCCTTTTTACTAAGGCTCCAACCTGCTCCTCTTCCCATTGGCGGAGGAAGAGGAGTGCGGGGGGAGCCGGGACGTGCGCCACGCCCCCAGGACACGCGCCAGCCCTGCCCCCGCCTGCTCTCCGCCCCCCAGCGCATGAAGCTTAATGCTTAGCCTAGATGTCTGCTTAGTTTTCTTGGTCAGCTTTTCCAGCTCCACCTTTCTGTTTTACACGTTTCTGACTACATTCCACCCCGCATCTCTTGCCAATTGTTTCTGGTTTTTATTTTGCAGGTTAAACTATTGTTGCTTGGGAGGTACTGCTAAATGGGGAAACCCAGGCAGATGGGCGGGGTATAAATTTATTATTATTATTAATGAAACAAGTGCTTAACTGCTGAGAGGATTGCCAACTTGTGAACATATCCTAAATAAATTTAAGGTGGAAAGCTAAAACAAAGGACAAAGGAAGTGACAAATAACGCAGGGCTAAGTGCTAACCATGTGTTAAAGTTTCCCACTGAAAACTGGTGAGAGACAAAACCGGAGCCTGTGTGCCTACAGCTCAGTGCTATCTAGTGCAATAAAATTGTCACCTTTATGTAAGCAGATTGAAGCAGATCCCTAAATCAGAACCACATTGGGAATAACATGGGGGGCAGCTGTTAGACGTAGAGCACAAAGCGAAAAATCATAATTTTGGATTTTATTGCCTTGTCAGCTTTCATTCAGGGAGTTTTCTTGAAGCCACAGACTCCTTTCAACAGCTGAACTTTCCAGCTGGGAGACATAAATGCTTATCTTGTCTTTTCTTCTTTCTCGCTCCAACCAGCTTCTTCGCATTCTCATCTTCAGAGTTGTGTGCATACAGTCCAATGTTTCTGTTCATGTTTTCATAGGAACATGAATTATCCAGGCACTCACAGTATCCATGTGGTATGGTGTGTATCTGTTAAAAGATGCCACATATCAGCAGATATTTACTGTATTTTTTGCTCTATAAGGCTCACTTTTTCCCTCCTAAAAAGTAAGGGGAAATGTGTGTGCGTCTTATGGAGCGAATGCAGGCTGCGCAGCTATCCCAGAAGCCAGAACAGCAAGAGGGATTGCTGCTTAGCGATCCCTTTTGCTGTTCTGGCTTCTGGGATTCAGAATATTTTTTTTCTTGTTTCCCTCCTCCAAAAACTAGGTGCGTCTTGTGGTCTGGTGCATCTTATAGAGTGAAAAATACAGTAGTTCACTGGCATGAGGAAGTTCTCCTTCATAGGCCCCCACTGTGATGAATGACTGATAGTTGTGAAATGCGCAGTGGAATTCTCCACCAGCTGAATCCCCTGGTCATTTTCAAAGGCAAATGCAATGTATTGCAGAACCCAGTCCTTAGGATTGCAACTGTTGTTGTTAGGGCACAACTACACAACATAAGAGATCGGAGACCATGATCTCCACTGTTTTTAATAGCAGTTCTGGGAAGGGACTAGGAATCAAATAGGGACTGTGGAGGAGGAAGGAGTGTACCGGTAACAATTTTCCCAACGCAACTTTCACACTTAAGTGTCTCATGACGCTGTTATTTGTCTCTTGGGGACAAGCATACAGGTAGACGTCTAGAACATGGGTAGGCAAACTAAGGCCTGGGGGCTGGATCAGGCCCAATCTCCTTCTAAATCTGGCCCACAGACGGTTTGTGGATCAGCGGTTTTTTCCCCATGAGTAGAATGTGTCCTTTTATTTAAAATGCATCTCTGGGTTATTTGTGGAGCATAGGAATTCGTTCATTTTCTTTTTTCCAAAATATAGTCTGGCCCCCCACAAGGTCTGAGGGACAGTGGACCGGCCCCCTGCTGAAAAAGTTTGCTGACCCCTGGTATAAAATCATAGAGTCTTAAGAGTTGGAAGGGACCCTGAGGGTCATCTAGTCCAACCCCCTGCAATGCAGGAATCTCAGCTAAAGCATCCATGACAGATGGCCATCCAACCTCTGCTTTAAAATCTCCCGGGAAGGAGGAATTACCAACGATTGCAGAGCGGCAGGCAAAGATGATGGACTTTGCAGAATTGGCCAAACTGACCTGCAGGATTCGAGACCAGGACAATCAAAAAATTTCAAAGGGACTGGAGTAAATTTATTGCATACTTGAATAATAATTGCAAAAATTTGAAGACACTAGCAGGACTGAAATAAATGCAATGAGAGGCACAAATACAAGATGGGTGACACCTGGCTTGAGAGCAGTATATGTGAAAAGGATCTAGGAGTCTTGGTTGACCACAAACTTGACATGAGCCAACAGTGTGACGCGGCAGCTAAAAAAGCCAATGCAATTCTGGGCTGCATCAATAGGAGTATAGCATCTAGATCAAGGGAAGTAATAGTGCCACTGTATTCTGCTCTGGTCAGACCTCACCTGGAGTACTGTGTTCAGTTCTGGGCACCACAGTTCAAGAAGGACACTGACAAACTGGAACGTGTCCAGAGGAGGGCAACCAAAACGGTCAAAGGCCTGGAAACGATGCCTTATGAGGAACGGCTAAGGGAGCTGGGCATGTTTAGCCTGGAGAAGAGGAGAAGAGGGGTGATATGATAGCCATGTTCAAATATATAAAAGGATGTCACATAGAGGAGGGAGAAAGGTTGTTTTCTGCTGCTCCAGAGAAGCGGACACGGAGCAATGGTTCCAAACTACAAGAAAAAAGATTCCACCTAAACATTAGGAAGAACTTCCTGACAGTAAGAGCTGTTCGACAGTGGAATTTGCTGCCAAGGAGTGTGCTGGAGTCTCCTTCTTTGGAGGTCTTTAAGCAGAGGCTTGACAACCATATGTCAGGAGTGCTCTGATGGTGTTTCCTGCTTGGCAGGGGGTTGGACTCAATGGCCCTTGTGGTCTCTTCCAACTCTAATTCTATGATTCTAAATCCTACAACATGGACAATAGGTTAAAGAGCTAAAGTGTGAGATAGGATTTGAAAGTGGAAGACCTGCTGGAGGGAGGGAGGGAAGCCACAGACTTGGCAGAGCTGAAAGTAAATGTGTATGTTATTGTATTGTTGAAAATATTGTTTAAGGAGGGGAAAAAACCTCCAAGGAAGAAGAGTCCACAACCTCCAGAGGGAGACAGTCCCACTGTTTTCCTCTCGCAGTTAGGGCAGTTTGGAAGGGTTTTTAAATATCAAGAAGTACTGTATATAAACTGTATGAAATTAAAGATAAATAAAATACGAATAAGTGTGGTCTGTATAATTGCGCTAGACCGAAATTTATAGCACAGTGGTTGAGGGACCAAAAGGATTAGGTAGGAGGGGATTAGGTAGGTCTACTTGCCAGCAAACGACACCCATAGGATCATATTTGGCTTAGCTAGCTTTCTAGTTGCAGTTACGCCTATTAAAAAAGGAATGGACCAAATCTCAAATGATTGATTGCCAGCATGATTTGGAATAATGAAGGTGGATGTAGAATGTCACATAGTAAGGGACTGTTGTTGCAGTGTCAAGTTAAATTGTAAATGAGTAAGGTCCTTTTTTGCATTGAGTATGATCGTCTTTATTACTCTGATCATTTTTAAAAGATATCGGATATTGCAATGGGTTGCGCTGTTAGCTTTTTAAAAAAACACATTTCAAGCGACACACCATTTTTTATTGCACTATTGTACGATTGGTGAGGATTTTTGGCTACACCGTAAAGATTTTGTGAAATGCGAAAGTCTCCTGGGACCTTGGACCTGTTTCTGCAGCACGCCATGTATATATTTGCTCGCTGTCAACTTTCAAGGTTCAACCCCTTCAAAAGCGAGTTAGCAAACTCGTATATCAATTATTTTATTTTTGAAGTTTTGAATTTCTTGAAGCGTTCTTGGGACAAACCCCAGGGATGTGAAGGAAAGGTTGTTGTGTGCCCAGCAGCAGTCCCCCCCCCCACTGCAAAGTGGCAAATGAATGAACACGACAACTGCCTGGGATTTAAAATGGCCACAACTTTATTAATTTCAGATGTGGGGAGCCTTGGCATAGGCACTGGGTGTGCATTGCTCTCAGACCCACCACTGGGGGACTGAGGCATAACAGAGTCTATTTGCGGGGTGTGGATCCATCGCAAGATGCATGTATACGTGGGTGACCCCCCAGGGCCTTGCAGAGCCAGGCAGAGGCCCTGGCAAGGTAGATAATGTGCCCCACCCTTTTTATTTTACCCTGGGGATAACTGAAGTCTTATAAATAAGTAAGTATATAAATAATTTTCACAAAAGTTATGCTGACAAATAATTTTATTTCAAGGCTTGAACCGTATCTGCATTATAATGGCAAGATGGAAAATATAGATACAATACCACGGACTGGCCCATTTGAATGTATAGGTTTGGTGGGAACCCGTGAGCCTGCACGGTGGCCAAGGAGCACATGGGAACTGCCAAGATGGTGGGCATGGCTGGGCAAAGAGGAGGTGCCATGGCGGGCCACAAGAGAAGGCGGTAAATGGCCATGGTGGGAGATAAATTAACCAGTGAAGAAAGACCTCAGTGATGTGAAGTGCTGGGGCATTTTGATGGGAAGCTTGAGGTAAATGTGTCCATACAATACACACACACACACACACACACACACACACACACACACACAAAATGGTTCCTGGCTCTAAGGACATGTATAAAGATTATGTAGTTATCAAAACTGCCTTTTGGCTTTAAGGGGCTAATTGTCATGAACTTATAATGGAATGAGAAATGCTTATTCACTAAGGTAGAGTTGAAAACTTCATTTTTTAAATAATAGTTAAGTATAGCTGAAACAACCTTTCTGATTTTTTAAATAAAATAAACACAAATAATCATGAACACAAGCAAATATGCATCTTATCAGGGAAGAAACACAATACTAATATATAATACGCATCATAAGTCTTTGAGAGTATGAATAGAACTTTAAATTACTTAGATTCTTCTTGCTAATAGAAATAGATTATTGCCTGTTAACTTATGAAAGACACTATTTTAGCCATTAAGGCAAATGAGCTCCCACATTTTTCTAACTACTCCATTTGTTGTCTTTTTTTATTTGCATATAAAATACATGTAGAAATATATGAGGTTATGTTAGATTGCTCCCCCACCACTAATCATCATCATCATCATCATCATCATCATCATCTTGTATATCTTGATTAGTTATTATATTTTGTTTTATTAAAAAAATGATTTGAAAGAATTCAAGCCATGGAAGATTAATTCTGTTTAAACTTTTTAAATCTCAGAACAGGTTCTCATCCTGTCCTGATACTTTAAATCCTTTTATTATAAATGCAATGATTTTTTACATATTTTTTAAAAAAATCCCCGTATTTATTTCTAGATCATTGCAAACTGATTTCAGTGGTGACTGACCAGGCTTCAGGATTTTGCTGTGCTGGTCCCTTATTTTCAATCAATTTTATATTTAAAAATTACTTTGTGCGTAGCTCTGCAACTGTTGTTACTTCACAAGATTGAACGTAATAGAGCATTATACTTGAATATCTGGTCTGTGCAGTTGTTATTTATGGTAATATAGTTTTACATTAGGGACCAATATCCCCCCCCCCAAGTATTTTGACTTGACATCAATTCTAGGTCTCCCCCCCCCCATGTATTTTGAAATGAGTTGCAGGAATTGCTTGATCTGTTGGATCACAGTGGTAATTGGTAAGAAATTAAGGAGAACTTTCGCTTTATCATAATTTTTACATAGGCAATCCTATCTGAAAAAGATATTATTTTTCTCACAGTCTACTGAGAATGATAACAGCCTGTGCGACACTTTGTAGCTGTTAATAGAGAAATCCTTAATCTTTTTGTTATTTTTGTTCTGAAGTTTCATACTGGTTCCTCCGCCATTATATCCAAACTGTACACTGGTTTGTCTCCATATTAATGCCAATGTTTTACTGTTTTCCCTGTATTTCATTTATACCTTTTTAATAATCTAACTGCCAGTTTCTTTAACTGATCTAATGATTGTATTGTTGTTTTAATTCTCAAAGCTACTTCTGTGATTTTCCAGATTCTTATTGAGTCTTGCGCAAATTTTAGTGTTGTTTTTCTCTAACTTTTACAGCTAACAGCTCCAGAGCTAGACCAAATAAAACTACAAATAAAAGGACACTTTTGTCATGTACCTTTTGCCAACTGAAGGGCAACTATATAATCCCATTGACAGTAATCCTTGCTTTCTTTTAGGACTGAATCAATTTCCTAAAGATTAGGCCAAATTAAAACCTTAAAATCTGATACGCAATATAATCAAAAACACATTCAGCATATAAAAGTAAGATTATCATTTCATCTTCCACAAAAAAAGCTCAACAACTTTGTCTGGATTTTCACTTTGGGGAATATTGCAACCCTAAAATATTATCCCTCATGTGACTATAATGAATGAAGCCAGTTTGAGCCTGATCTATATGATTATGCATGATGTTATTCAGTCTCCTTGCTAAAATACTACCATTTTTAAATATATATATAATCAGTGCTAAGAAAGAAGAGAGGTCTTTCAAAATGTAACATGTGACGGATCCTTTACTTCTTTAGGTATTACTACTCTTGGCAAGCCATAAAACTCTTCAGTATGCTGTTAATTGTCTTCCTTAAAGTTTTATCAATATACCAGCAAAGGTTTTATAATAAGCTGGGGAACATCCATTAGTTCAGTTCTAGGAGTTTTGCTTCATTTTTATTTTATTTTACTTTAAACCATTTCAGTAGCCTCTTAACATTTCAGCTTCCAAAACCAGATAATCTAATCCTTGTTGATCTACAGAGGTTAAATATGAGAGTTTCGTTTCAGGAACTGCTTTAACTTTTCTATATTCGTGAAATATTTCTTCTTCTTCTTCTTTCTTTTTATTGAGGGATTTGTTTCTTGTTTTGAAAAAATATTTATATGCAGGTCATCTGCCTGGCTTATTTCCCCATTGGAAGTTTTTGTTTAGTTCAGAAATTTGTACCTTTTTATAAATGCTTTATATGTATCTAGTAATTCCAGCTGTATTTTACAGCTATAAAGAATCTCCAAACTTAACATTTGTTTCTGAACATGTCATGATTTCCTGCTCAGTACAATCTCTTATTCCTATTCTTCCATTCCATCAAGAAATAATATCTCTCTTCCTTAGGCACAAGAACAAATATATTAAATCACTTTTTTTCCCCCTTCAGGATTTCAGAGGGTACAGCAAGGGCTTCAATCTTCATGTCCATACGTCTTTAGAAGTTTCCCTGTCCTTATTCCTTTTACAGTAGCATCTCACTCTGATATTTACAAAATTTATATGTATATGCCTGTCCAGGTTTCTTTCACCTTGCAAAACTTGAATAAATCCTACATGCCTGTTAAATTCCTGTGTAACAGTCTTGGGCCAATACTAGGAATGCTTGAAGCAATTTATTAAGATTGCTTTTCCAGTTATCCCATTCAGTTTCTTCTAAAAACCCACCCCCGACATTCTCCCCCTTTTATATTTTCTTATCTTCTCCCCAGGTATCTTATAATAACATCTTATAAGAACCACCACCACCCCAACATCAGTAGAATCAAGGAAATTCCAGTATTTCAATTCTGCAGCAATGAAGTAAAATACCCAAAGTCAGTCTGTCATACTGGAACACTGAATTTTCCAAAACTGGTCTTTGACTACATAGCATTCCAGGAAAGAATCATCTTCAGCATCCCTTCGATCTGTTCAACTTGTGAATACAGTGGTACCTCAGGTTACATACGCTTCAGGTTACAGACTCCGCTAACCCATAAATAGTGCTTTAGGTTAAGAACTTTGCTTCAGGATAAGAACAAAAATCGGGCTCCGGCGGTGCGGTGGCAGCAGGAGGCCCCATTAGCTAAAGTGGTGCTTCAGGTTAAGAACAGTTTCAGGTTAAGAACGGACCTCCGGATCGAATTAAGTACTTAACCCAAGGTACCACTGTACCTTAATTGGGGTTTTTTTAATTGCATTTGTCAACCGTTTCCCAACTTTAGTTTGCATGCACGAACAAACTGAATGCTTATTTTATCCCTGTTACATATCAGAAAATGCGTTTCCCGGCAGGGGTCTGACCACGGTCACACATAATCGCTAACATACACACACACCATTTATTGAACGGGCAAACTCGCCGTGAATAAAAACCGAACATGAATGCAGTGCTGACAACTACATAGGTCAGTCCTGTAAACTTTACAAGTAAAAGATGAACAGTGTGTACTTTTTGTTTCAGCTGTTGAGTCAATAGTTGAGTTGGCTCATGACAAATGTCTGCCCTGAGCCTAGCACCTCTTGCAGGCCCAGCGCACTGGACAGTCACCCATCTTATCTTTGGCGCTGTGGTCTAAGCCACTAAGCCTCTTGGGCTTGCCAATCAGAAGGTCAGCGGTTCAAATCCCCATGACGGAGTGAGCTCCCGTTGCTCTGTCCCAGCTCCTGCTAACCTGGCAGTTCGAAAGCACGCCACTGCAAGTAGATAAATAGGTACCGCTCTGTCAGGAAGGTAAACGGCGTTTCCGTGCACTGCTCTGGTTCGCCAGAAGCGGCTTAGTCATGCTGGCCACATGACCTGGAAAGCTGTCTGTGGACAAACGCTGGCTCCCTTGGCCTGAAAGTGAGATGAGCACTGCAACCCCATAGTCGGTTTTGACTGGACTTAACTGTCCAGGGGTCCCTTACCTTTGGCCTTTTTAAATCTGACAACATTAGGGGCTAACACCACTGAGGACCTGCTGAGGTGTCCATCCCAAGCCTGGGCAGCAGCTGCATCTCCCACCAGTTCCCTTGTGCCCGTCACTCCAGGAGGTTGGCATAGAGAGAGAGGCAGGCATATGAGTGTGAAGCAGTACCTTGGAAAGAGGAGAGAGGTGCCCCACTGAGGACACATTGTCCCACAGCCCTCCAAAAACCGAGAGCCAGCACTGGTGTTTTTCCCTGGCTGGGTTGAATCATCATATGTAGTAAAGGTAAAGGGACCCCTGACCAGTTAGGTCCAGTCACAGACGACTCTGGGGTTGCAGTGCTCATCTTGCTCTATAGACCAAGGGAGCCGGCGTTTGTCCACAGACAGCTTCCAGGTCATGTGGCCAGCATGACTAAGCCGCTTCTGGTGAAACCAGAGCAGCGCACAGAAACACCATTTACCTTCCCACCGGAGTGGTACCTATTTATCTACTTGCACTTTGACGTGCTTTCGAACTGCTAGGTTAGCTGGGACAGAGCAATGGGAACCTACTCCGTCCTGGGGATTCAAACCGCCGACCTTCTGATCGGCAAGCCCTAGGCTCTGTGGTTTAGACCATCATATGTTGTAAGAATACCTCTAATTGCAGGTGGGCCTTTTTACTTCATGTGGAACAAAGATATTGTTCCCCTGTAGAGAAATGTGAGACTGGTCTTCTTAGAAGTTCCTTCTGAGTGATAAAAATACACTTCTTTTGATATAGATTTTAGCACCACTAATTGCGTTTTTGCAGTTCCTCCCAAAGAGGTTTATCAACATAGCTCACGAAGTGTCATCTTTTAGCAACTGCTCAAGAGCTGACTGTGTCCCTGTCAACCTTCCATGCATCCCTCTCTCCTTTAGCAAATGACACAGTTTATGTGGAAACTCTATGCAAACGCTGACACAGAACTCCCTCCCCATGTACAAGAAATCTTTTCAGCCATAGTGAAAATATTTGGCCCTGCGGTTCGGTGGCTGGAAATGACTTGTCACGTCCGCAGGCTCGTAATTTGTTTTATTTTTAAATGGCCGGCCCTGCCAGTGATTAATAGCTCACAGAAATGAACTCAAAATAAGCCTCGCAGGAATAGAGATAGGCGGTGGTGAAGGAGGAGGCGGAATATGACGGAGGGAGGGGGGTTGCTAGGACCACAGCGGGACATAGGTAGGATGAATGACATAGCAGGCACCAAGGCAGGGGAAAATGTTTTGTGCTATTTGTGGCAAAAGATTGCAGCTGCAGATGGTGTGGCTGTCACACTCAAAGAGCTGTAATATTGAGAGATGCAAAGAAATTACGGCTTGGCCCGAGTCTCTCCTTGGTAGTTATCACAGGCTCCTTCTCTAGAGGAAAACTCATGCAGAGCGTGCTAATAATTCCTCAGCAGAGAAATGTTAATAAAGCACTTGGCTGAATATGCAAGCAAACAAACCCTCTGTCTGCACCATATTTCAGTCAGTTGTCACTGCAAAGTTTGAGGTCTGTATACCATAAGCACCCCACCTCCCACAACCTCCACCCTGTAGGGCTGCTTCTCTAATGCGTTTAGGCATTATTTTTACCTGTTTTAAAAATGAGACCAGAGCTTATGAACAGTGCCAGTTTTACGTATAAGCTAAACAGGCGATAGCTTAGGGCCCCACTCTCTTGGGGACCTCCCAAAACTGTAAAGGGGGGGGGACTGGATGTACATTTCCAAAATATAAGATATAAAAATAAAAATAAAACCTACATACAGCAACAGTGTTTTGTGTTTATTAAATTACCATATAGCATATATTCAACACAAAAAAACAGCGACAATTTGTTCTTGACAAAGGACAGCTAGACATATAAAGGGCCCCATTACCTTCAGTAGCTTAGGGCCTCATCAAACCTAAATCCAGCCCTGATGATGAAATTCCAATGTTTGAAAATCATGTGTCCTGCTTTACAGTCCTTTATTCTGAAGGGCTGTTAAACATGGTGAGGACGCCATGTTGTCCCCACTGAGAAACTGTTTTTGGTTGGTGGGGGGAAGGACTTCCATGTGCGAGAGAATGAACATTATTTCCAGATAAAGTTATGCTCCGGCACCCCTCATATGGAAATTATGCCTTATAAGAGGTCACAGGTTTTTGGTTTCATGCGCTTCTACAGGGAATAGATATACACACCCATTGCCCAAACCCCAAACAATAAATATGACGAAGTTTTTAAAGCATCACTGAATACTTGAACCTGATTTTATGTGGGTTCATTCCCCCCCCAAAAAGATTCAATCTCTCAATGCAAACAATTCCCACCTCACTCCCCGCAGCATTCAAAGAACTAATTATTTCCACCACATGAACAAACTGACATATCCACATCACAATAGGACTGTGCTGGTCCCGTGGGTTACCCGAGAGGCGAGGTCCAAGTCCGGTTCATGGTCAAAGGTGCAACAAGGAGGCAGTCCGTAGTAGCTGAAGCTGGGTGCAGGACAGGGAGTCGGGTGAAGTCAGGAACTCTGGCAGAAGAACAGGACAGGGTTCAGGCAGGAACTAACAACCAGCAATGTTGCTCCCGCAACTTGGGACTGGGACTGGCCGGCTTTTATCTGCCCTGAGGCATAGGGCAGCCCCGATCCTCTGGTGACTCACCTCTCCTGGTCTGGAGGTGAGCACTCCTCCTGTGGGAACTTAATTCCCTCCGCCTCTCTGCCCTGAGCCTCTGCAGCTCAGGAGAGGCTGGAGGGTTACCGGACCCAGAGGCAACCTCAGATTCCTTTGACGGGGCTGAGAGTGGGGCACCTGCAGGCAATGGGTCCTCCATCACCTCTGGAGCCAGAGCAGATTCAGCTGGTGCCTGCACCTGAGGATCCAGCACAGGTGAGGACCCTTCAGGCTCATGCCCCAGCCCCGGCTCAGCTGGTTCTGGAGGCGGGGATTCCTGTGCAGGCTGGGATCCCTCAGGTTCAGCATCCGAGTCTGAATCCCAGGCCATCACAAGGACAAGGAGATTCTTCAGGTGCATCCATAGACATAGCAAATAATCTGAAGGCCAAATCAGAGGCACAAATGCCCTGTTATGAATAAGGAAATGTGTGAATCGTGGTTCTGTGCAGAAGTGGGAGGTGAAGGGAGAAAGAAGCACTTTGGGTGCTGAAATGTTTACTTATGTATTTCAATGGAGCTTCCACGGAGTAGTAAGGGTGGTTCATCGCTGGGAGAGTGAGAGCCAATTGGCATGACCCCTAATGCTGATTTTGCACCCAGGTTCTCTCTTCCCACTTCAGAAGAGGACAAAAACAGAAAAGAAGGTGTGTTGATCTTAGAATATCTGCAGAACCTTCATTAGAAAAAAAATATGATTTTTTTTTGTATACTAGTGTCTTATGCTAACATCAGAAAATGCCAGTGCTGGACATAGAACTTAGGTTCTACATTCTGATTTCTGTATATAAAGGTTAATATGGTGTGAAAGCAAATAAATGCATTTCAGAATCCTATAAAGTAAAAATTGGGGTGATGATGGAGAGCTTTGTTTGCTATACACCACATACCAGAGCAGATGGCATAGAAATTAGGAACGGCAAGGAAATGTTAGATGAGAACCCAGTCAGCTCTGCTGAAAATTGGCCAGTATGCCAGCATCGCATATTCCTGTGCTCTGTGAAATTCAAGACAAAATTTTTCACTACTAAATATGCCAGTGCTGACCTCGTGGTTGAGGGACTGCCAGAGAAGGGCCTTATATAAACATTCAAAATGGAGTTCAGCGTTGCAAATCATTCTGAAAATTCTCTGATACAGCCTTTTCTTTATGAGAGGCTGCAGTACGAATTTTTGCACACATAATTTATTCTTTTGGGTGGGAACTTTCCTGGCCCATATTTCTGCATGTCGTTGGGAGCTCTCTGTCTGATTACTGCACCCTCCTTCACTATGGTTTTGCTTTTTAAAAGTTCATGTTTATAAATGGGACAGAACTGCCTATTAGTCTTTTTTTAAAAAAAGAACTAATTGTTAGAAAATTAATTTTTTTCCTTTTTAGTATAGTTATCATCATCATAAAAAATACAAAGATATAACCAGACAAGGGACATTATATAAATTCAATAAATTATTATTAATATTATTATATATGTGGATTATTTCCAAACAACTCAAGTAAATCAGAGCAAGAATGTGGACTATAGAATCTTCTACTCCCTACTAAAGGTTGCCCTGGTATAAACACAAAAAATGATTTCCCCCAAAGCTGTATAAAACTCAAGCAGTCTCCTATGTTATGTAACATATACGTGCTACAAAGGAAAAATAGGTGTTTACAAAATGTCCAGTCTGAGCCACTGCATGAAGAACTCTGTGATGTGGGGTGAGACTTCCACTGATGGGCAGTTTGTGGACAGGCTGCGGCCAGCAGCAATTCTACTAGTACAATCATACCTTGGAAGTCAAACGGAATCCCTTCCAGAAGTCCGTTCGACTTCCAAAATGTTCGAAAACCAAAGCACGGCTTCTGATTGGCTGCAGGAAGCTCCTGCAGCCAATCGGAAGATGCGGAGGCCCCGTCGGACGTTTGGCTTCCAAAATAACGTTCGAAAACCAGAGCAGTCACTTCTGAGTTTTGGTCGTTCGGGAGCCAAAACATTTGAGAGCTAGGCTGTTCAATTTCCAAGATACGACTGTACAGTGGTACCTCGGGTAAAGAACTTAATTCGTTCTGGAGGTCCGTTCTTAACCTGAGGTACCACTTTAGCTAATGGGGCCTCCCACCGCTGACTCTTCGACGTCGCATGATTTCTGTTCTCATCCTGAAGCAAAGTTCTTAACCCGAGGTACTATTTCTGGGTTAGTGGAGTCTGTAACCTGAAGCGTATGTAACCCGAGGTACCACTGTATCTGCTTTGACAGAGATTGCCCTACATATCTGGAGAAATGGATGAAAGAGCCAGCGCAGTATCAGGCGTCACTGATTTTAAATGTAACTAACCAGAAAGTGCTCACCTGGGGACAGCTCCACCACATGTGCAAGAACGACCCCATTTTACTACAATCCCACCAGCACCATGGAGAGGTGTATGTTATAGATTAGTTCAGAGGTTCCCAAACTTATTTGACCTACCGCCCCCTTTTCAGGGGGGGGGAAATTACTCAGTGCCCCCCTGGTTCAATCCAATCCACCTCAGGGCGGGGGCGCAACTGCAGCCTGCCTCCCATTGGCCCAGGAAAGCCCCTTGCCTTCAGCACAACCATTGGATCCACTGGGAGGCACTGTTGCTGTGCCACAACAGTGCCCAACCCTGGTGGTAAGCATCATTACTCTGCTCCCTTATTTTTATTCAATGCCCCCCAATTGCACCCGAGGCAATACCACTCCCCTGGGTGGTTCCAGCATCCCAAGGGGACAGTATTGCCCACTTTGAGAAAGACTGGCTTAGTTGAGGTACCGTATCATCAATGTGCTGTTTTGAGCAGTTTCATGGCATATTAGCAGATGTGGTTCTGCTGGGCTGCCTGAACTATATATCCCTTCCCATTTTGTTACCCAAATCTGTCTGCCCTGATCTGCTCCCCGGTTGGTGTTCACACACTGCTTGCCTTCACTTACGCTCTGCCTGTGTGTTGTAAAGAAAGCAAGTGAAAAAGGGCATGCCTTCAGTGGTTTCTCCTCCAAAGCCAGACCCAGGTAGCACTGCCCTTGTAACATCTCACTACTTGGGGAGGTGGAGAGCATGCAGACCCTCCAAGTGTCCTTATTTTCCAGGGATAGTCCTGGATTTACAGAAGCCATCCCAGTTTCTGATGTGATCCCAGAATGTCCTGCTTTTCCTTAGGTCATCCCTATATTCTTTGGAGAAATGTTTGAGGGTATGGAGTTATGCAGCCACCAACACAATGAGAGAAGTAACTATACAGTCATTAGAAGACATCCAAAAGCAGCCCTGTATAGGGATGTTTTTAAATTTTTAATGTTTTACAGTGGTACCTTGCGTTACATACGCTTCAGGTTACATACGCTTCAGGTTACAGACTCTGCTAACCCAGAAATGGTGCTTCAGGTTAAGAACTTTGCTTCAGGATGAGAACAGAAATCGTGCTCCGGCAGCACGGTGGCAGCGGGAGGCCCCATTAGCTAAAGTGGTGCTTCAGGTTAAGAACAGTTTCAGGTTAAGAGCAGACCTCCAGAACGAATTAAGTACTTAACCCAAGGTACCACTGTATTAGGGACGCGGGTGGCGCTGTGGGTTCTGTTTAACCCCTTTTGCCCTCTGCTTAGAGGGACGCGGGTGTTGCTGTGGGTTAAACCGCAGAGCCTAGGACTTGCCGATCAGAAGGTCGGCGGTTCGAATCCCTGCGACGGGTGAGCTCCCGTTGTTTGGTCCCAGCTCCTGCCAACCTAGCAGTTCAAAAGCACCTCAAAGTGCAAGTAGATAAATAGGTACCACTCCGGCGGGAAGGTAAACACCGTTTCCGTGCGCTGCTCTGGTTCGCCAGAAGCGGCTTAGTCATGCTGGCCAACATGACCCGGAAGCTGTACATCGGCTCCCTCGGCCAATAAAGCGAGATGAGTGCCACAACCCCAGAGTCGGCCACAACTGGACCTAATGGTCAGGGGTCCCTTTACCCTTTACCTTTACTATATATGTTGGAAGCCGCCCAAAGTGGCTAGGGCAACCCAATCTGATAGGCAGGGTATAATTATAATTATAATTATATGATTATAATTATTGAATAGGCCATCCCCATTTTCATCAGAGAAATGTTGTAGGGTATGTACATAGTCAAATCAAGGAGAACTTGCATATTTTGAGGTGTGTTTTTTTTTTTTTGTATTTCTATGCTGTGAAGCATCCTGAGGTCTACAGGTGAAGAAGGACAGTATACAAATATAAGAAACAGTAAGAATAATAATGTATACTTTTTGCATGAGATTCGCAGGATGGCCTTGAAGAAGGAGATGAAGGGCTTGCGATTTTAAGTTAGATGGATGGTAAAGTCAAGGGTACAAGAAATAGCAGACGTACAAGAAAGGGGGGGGGGGAAACCATGCAATGCCTTACTTTTAGATGCTTTCTGCTGCTTTTTGAGCCTTTGTCGGTTGCTGTTTGCGTCCCTGAGAGCTAGATGCTTCTCTGAAGTGACGCTTCCAATATATATATTTTTTGAAAGACGGCATGGTACCCTTTTGCCTGTCTGCTTTCACTTGAGATCTGAGGCCTGCTGGCCTGTGCAGCTGTGTTCTAGTGCCAGTGTGCTAAGCTGCAGCCCGTTTAAATCAAATTTGACACCCAACACCTTACTGTTTTCTCAGCCTGCCTACCCCAAATATTTCCTTCCAGTTCTGACAGAATGTGTATTCACAGAGCTGCCTTAGAGCTGCCTTCTCATTTTTGAGAAGGTTGTACAGGGAGCTTTGTGGTGTGGCAGCCTGCCAAACAGTGAACATTTAGCAGGGAAAGCTCGCTATTGGGTTGTTAATTTGACATGCAGAACAGAGTGGTTAGGCTCTCTCTGAGCATTTTAGGCTCCCCGTACTAAATTATACCTAACACTTGCCTTCAGGTTTAAGCCATCTGAGCATAAAATCTGACTGTATAAAGTCTGATCTGTCAAACAACCATTTATTCCCTTTGACCCAATCAATTTTCTCTGCCGGATTGTGTGATCATTATCTGCATCTTTAGGCAGCTACGTGGGTCTTGCAAAACCTTCCAGATTGGGACATTACATGGGTGGCTAAAAAGGATGAAAATTTAGAATTCACAAATAGAAGTGCCCTGGATGGATGGAAACTCAGGCAAATCAGACTTTACACGGAGTATCACTGGAAAGCTGAATCCAGTCATTCTGCTAATTATAGCTTTTGTGGGAACTGAGTGTTTTTGTGTCAAACGCCGATGAAGTGAACAGCCTTCATCAGTACATCAAACAATATTGGGGGTGGGCAAAAAGCAGGGAGCAATGTGGTTGCCAGGTCTTGGGGCTTGACTTTATCTTTCAGAGTATCAGCCTTCTGGAGTACAGCAACAAAGTTCGCAATGTTACCTAAGCCAATTGGTGGGTGGGCATCCTATTCCCACAAGCCTGCTTATTCTTCCTTAAGTAACTACTTCTTGATATGTAGATTGTGTTCTCAGGCTTTGCTTCCTTCCTCCTTCTCCAAATCAGTAACTTTCATTAGTCTGTCTTAGGATCTGTTGGTGTTAACCTCCTGGTTCCATCTTGGACAAACGTAAGCATATACTAAGAACGGCTTTGTTTGCTATTAGTAATTAAATTTTGTTTTTTTTTAATTCTTTTTAATCACGCCACGGGGCATACTGATGCTTCGTGTGGATGGGCGCATGACACAAGCATGTCCCATGATGTGCATGCAAAGCTGCTGTGAAACTTTGAGGGGGCCCATTGCCTTCATTGAAATTTTTCAGGGCAACACCCACAGGGCCCCCTACTTGGCAGCCCTGGTATGGAAGTACAGTAGATAATAATAATAATAATAATAATAATAATAATAATAATAATAATAATAATTTTTTATTTATACCCCGTCCATCTGGCTGGGTTTCCTCGGCCACTCTGGGCAGCTTCCAACAAAACACTAAAATACAATAACCTATTAAACATTAAAAGCTTCCCTAAACAGGGCTGCCTTCAGATGTCTTCTAAAAGTTTGGTAGTTATTTTTCTCTTTGACATCTGGTGGGAGGGCGTTCCACAGGGCGGGTGCTACCACCGAGAAGGCCCTCTGCCTGGTTCCCTGTAACCTCACTTCTCGCAATGAGGGAACTGCCAGAAGACCCTCAGCGCTGGACCTCAGTGTCTGGGCAGAACGATGGGGGTGGAGACGCTCCTTCAGGTCTACTGGACCGAGGCCATTTAGGGCTTCAAAGGTCAGCACCAACACTTTGAGTTGTGCTCGGAAACGTACTGGGAGCCAGTGTAGGTCTTTCTAGACGTGTGTTATATGGTATCGGCAGCCATGTAGATCCAATGGTGACTCTCACTTTGGGGGCGGGAGACATATTTACATTGTCCGCCTCCATACATTGAAGGTGTGCACAGAGGAGACTCAGATAAACAGCCCTCGAGATTTTCCTACATGGCAACAGAATCCCTTCAGACAGCATTCTGTGTGGCAGGGGCTTTGGTCGTCACAAAGGAGACCCCCCCCCCCAATGTCAAGAAGCAGATGAAGGAAAAAGTCTCCCAGGGTCATGGGCATCACTTTTCAGCAGGCCTGGTCCCTGATACCTTTTAGCCTTTTAAGAATGTAAAAGCACCAGGAGCCTTGGCAAGGTGTCATAGTCTGATATCACACTGCAGTTTGACCAGGAGCCATTTCCATTTGTGTGAGAGTGAAAGGTTTGATGACATACCCTTCCATATTCCTCAGATGAAAACAGAGACACATTCTATTCTACATCAGTATTCATTCTTTCAATTTATACACCGTCCTATACCTGGAAGTCTCAGGGGGGTTCACAAACAAAACCACACCATATAAAATCATACCAAAAGCAATAACCCAATAACCCTCCCCCCCATATCAGTGCTAGTTCGTTGTATTTATTTATTTATTTATTTGGGGTTTTCTTTTCCTCTCAGGCTTCCCTAAATGCAATATGTTTTTTCCCCTTAAAAATGTTTAGGGGCACTCTCATTTTGACTCAAAAAAATCATCATTTTATAATTCAAATTGGGAAAAATAAATGCAGTAAATGGACAAAGGTACAGTGGTACCTTGGGTTAAGAACTTACTTCATTCTGGAGGTAAGTTCTTAACCTGAAACTGTTCTTAACCTGAGGAACCACTTTAGCTAATGGGGCCTCCCACTGCCGACGCGCCGATGTCGCATGATTTCTGTTCTCATCCTGAAGCACAGTTCTTAACCCGAGGTACTATTTCTGAGTTAGACACTGCCTAAATGCCATACATAAATTCAAAGATTTCGGTGCTTAAAATACTGCAGCTTTGTGTGTGCTTCCTCTAATAGCTTTTGTACTTGACCAGTGAGAAATGCTCAAGCAGTGATACCAGTATAGAACAGAATGTCCCTATTTTCATCTGAGGAATGTCGGTGGGTGAGATGACTGCCTGAGGCCCATGTTTGTGGTTTTGCATCTTATTTAGCACCGCCGACAAATAAGCAGATATTGTGGCGCATGCAAATATAGAAATGGTACTGTTTACATGGCATATTAAAAACTTGGCATCTCAAACATATAGTATGAGGCAGGCTGTAGTTACCCCTCCCTTCCTCTAGATGGAGCTCAGTTGGTTTTTCCACCCAGGATGACTGCCCCCTGCTGATGCAAAGAAAGCAATGCAGCCATCCGTCATTTGCCAACAGGTGTGCAGAGTGCAGACCCAGACTGCCAGCCATAGGGACTCAAGTTCTCAGGTTATCTTACAGACTCAGCTCAGTGGCAGCACACCCAACAATTTCTAATATTTGAGTAACCTTTGACCATTTCTGTTTTTCAGGGCAGGCCTCTGAAGAATTATCTCCAGCAGCCAGGGACTTCCATTCCAATCTTCCCCAAGCACAGTCTGTACTGGTGATGTCACCTTTTAGCTGACCTTTGGAAGTTGCTCAACGCCACTTCTGGCTCATTTTATCCTTATTGCAAATGTGTGTCTGTGTGTGCAAAAAGCAGGTTTTTCTTAACTGCTGCCTTGCATTATAGGGAGCCACTAAATAGAAAATTACATTCTCCCCCCCCTTCCAGTTTTCATTGCTTGACTTCTGATGGCCTTCTTCTTCCATGCATCACAGCATACCAAACTCTTGCTTTGGTTCTTTAATATCCTTTATTGTGATATCCTTTAATATCCTTTATTTAAAAATTAATTAAATTAATTAATTAAAACATTTGCATGTCTATACAAACATTCTGTACTATCTCTTAACATGTAAAAAAAAGAAAATTATATAAAGTTGAAAATTTATAAAGAAATAAAAAATAAAGAAGTAACAAAGATAAGAAACAAAGAAATAAAAAAAGACAAAAGTTATTTACATAGTAAAAGTACTCATTGGCGCAATCCTTCCGATCCTTCTCATTATACTGTTTGATATAACATCCTTTTTTACACAGGTTTACATTATAAAATATCATTTCTTTCTGCTTTGTATACATTCCTTTCATCTTTTCTTTTTCTTTACAAATATCACTCAATTTCTGCTAACATGGAGTTATATGTACAATAAAGTTTTACATATTTCTTAAGTATTATCCATTCTCTACCAAACTCTTGCTTATTTGCTTTCAGTTTTCCCAGAAATCCTAAATATACGGTAAATGGTTTCTATGTAACATAACAGCATTACTGTTATTTCGTCACCTCTCTACTGTTTACAGCAGGATTCAAAGGAACTAAAAAAGAGCGTAAAAATGCTTCTGTTTAACTCTTCGGATCTCTTATAGATTTTATTTTCTTTTTAAGGTTTTGGCCTATTTTCATGGCAGCTTGTTTGGGGAGCTCAAAGGCCACGGGGCACAGAACTAAAAAAGCATTTGACCCTACTTCACAGAAAAGGATTCAACACCTACTCTTGCGGCTTTGTCAACATACTATTCCACTTGGGCAGTTGTTTCTGAGTTGATTTCTTGCATGCTAAAAGCTCAGATGCGAAAGGAGTTGTTTCGGATGCATAGTGTTATAGTGCAGGATGGGCCAGGAGAATCAGGGGGGATGGGGTTGGTTGGGGCCAGTTTTCCTAATTTTTCCTTCCATTGTGTGAACCTGTTTAGGGTGGTGGGAATTTTCCTTAGTTTGTTTTGGAGGAATGGCTAGTTCTGTAGTGGGGGTTTTATCGATCTCCATGTCATACCTGTCAACTTACAGATTTGAAAATAAGGGACCAGCAGCCTCGAAAATAAGGGATCAGAAGCCAAAATAAGGGATTTTAGTCAACCAGCAGCCAAACGAAGCCTCAAGCGGTGGTTCCCACAGCGCAGCAACCCGGCAAAGGGGATGCAGCAAGGAATACCACCGTCACCTCTCCGCTGGGAAGCGCTGAGCAAAGGCGAGTCCCCAGGCAACACGGCCGATTTGATCGGCACAAGGCATGCAAGCTCCACCCCCAGTCATTCTTAGACTCCTTATTGGGTGAGCAACGCAGCCAAGCAACACAGTTGGAGCCTCCCTCCTCCCTGGCCGGCAGGGAGGGAGGGAGAGGAGCTGCTTCCTTTGAAACCCGGGAAATTGAAGGGACATCATCAACAAGGGACAGCAGCAGGACATGGCGCTGGGATAAGGGGCTGTCCCGCCAAATAAGGGACGCTTGACAGCTATTCTCCATGTGCACCCATTGTTTCATTTCGTCTTCTAGGATATATGGGATTACGTGGTGCACTTGTTTGGCGATGTAGTGTAGTTCTATGTTACGAATTACCCATCTTCCTTCTGAGTAGGGGAGGGGCAGGAATTTCGAGTTTATTCGTGCCCTGTTGTGTGAAAATAAATGAGTGTCATGTTTTCTGCCACTTATGGAGTTGGGTTGGGTGAATCCAGATTGGGAGAGTTTGGAATATGTAAATTCAGGGCTTTTTTCAGCTGGAACTCACTGGAACTCATTTCCGGCATCTCTCAGGTGGGTATCATCACCCTTATAAGAGAACAAGGGAGAGATAGGAGCCAACTCCTAGGGGTTGTCTGGGCTTCGGCCCCCACAATAAAATATTTGAGGGGGCAGGCCCCCCACAAAGTTGATGGAAATTCCCATTCAAATAATGTCACTGCGTCATGTGATTGATTATGTGGGGCTGGGCTTACCTGCCCCCCACCCCCATTATTTTTTTCAAGCTGGCACTCCTGAAGGGAGGCATTCATGGTGAGTTCCGGCACCTTTTTCCCCCTAGAAAAATAGCACCAGGTAAATTAGCTTTGGGAGGATTAATATTTCAAAAGTGCCTCATACCGAATGTAAACAAACTGTGAAAAAGAATCCTTGAATTGAAAGTGGAGATGCTATATGTACCGTTTCGTTGCTTATTTGTTTGGTTTGTCTCACACAAAAAACTCTTTAATAAAAACTAACTAAAACACAAAAGAAAGAAAGAAAGAAAGAAAGAAAGAGTTGTTGTTTTTCTTCCTTTTTTCACATTTTATTGTTTTATTTTGCAATATTACATTCAGTTACACATTTTATCATTCTTTACAATCCATTATAGATATATATATACCTATACGTATCTATATATTTTCCTTATTTATACTGTTGTGACTTCCCTCCAGAAGAGTTGTTTAAGAATGAGCAAGGATGAATGGTTGCTGGGATAGTTTTTCTCTCCACGTGGAGGGCAAGTGCTTGGTAGATGTCTTTGTATTTGGAGTGTTATATTCTCTGTGACCTATCCCTTGCCTTGCCTTGGTGGTCTATCATGTCAGCATCTTAAACCTCACACCTTTCCTTCCACAGGGAACAGGGAGAGAGAATACCTAGGAGTTAACGTGATAAAACAGAACGGGCCCATGCCATAAATCAAACGGGTTTTAGCATCTGATGACAAACCTAATTCCTGTCAGAAAAGAGCTGAACTGACCCCCGCCCCTCCCAAACTGTCATCGAAGCTGGACCATAAAAATCACAGCTGTCACCAAAGCATGCCCTGCCCTTGGAGAACATGCCATCCTCGGGACTGATCCACCGTGTTCAGGGCCAAATTCCCAGCCTACAGGCACATTCCATACGACATTTTGTCACATCTCCTGCTGGTGCATCTGTTCCAGGGTCTTTGCTCTTCCTAAATCACTTTATTCCCCCACCCCCACCCCCCCTTTTTTTTTTGCTCAAGAGACGAGTGCTGAGCTGAGGGCTGGAGAGGGCAGGTGCTTCAGAACTGGTTTCAAGAAACCTTAGTCCAGTTAATCCCTTTGTAGCACCTGCATGCAGCTAAGAAGGTAAAACATCGCACCTCGGTTTGCAATTAAATCGATCGTGCCATTTCTTCCATTCATATTTAGATGTGTTAATGGGTTTTCAACAACAGCCCATTTCATTATTTTTTTAAAAAATAATATTTATTAACGTTTTAAAAGTTACAGAAAGAAAAGAAAAAGAATTAAACATAACAAAACCATACAATACAAAGACAAAAATACTACATATACATAACAAAAGTAAAACAAAAACAATTTAAAAAACAAAAACACATCCAATACTTTCAATGTTGTTAACTTTCATTTACTTGTTTCAGAGACCTCCTCACACCTCCCTTTTTTTTGTATTCCACTTCGATTAATTGTTTCAGCAAATCCTTTCCATCTTCCTCAATTTTCTGTCCTATCATTTAACTTAACAAATTCTAACATTATTTTTTCCTTTAATCCATTTACAATCTATTGTACTTAATTCTTTATAGCATTTCTGCTAAAGCCATGTAACTTCATTCCAACATCTTTTTAGCATTCCTTAATTTTACAATATTTCTGTAGATAATCTTTAAATTTCTTCCAATCTTATTCCACCATCTCTTCTCCCTGGTCTTGGATTCTGCCAGTCATTTCCGCCAATTCCATGTAGTCCATCAACTTCAACTGCCACTCTTCCCGGGTGGGTAAATCTTGAGTCTTCCAATACTTTGCGATGAGTATTCTTGCTGCTGTTGTTGCATACATAAAAAATGTTCTATCCTTCTTTGGCACCAATTGGCCGACCATGCCCAGGAGAAAAGCCTCTGGTTTCCAACCACAGCCCATTTCAGCTCACAAATTCAAGTTACTGTTTTGGCAAGATTCAATAGGAAGAAAGGAATAATTCCTGTGCAAGGAGGGGACGGATTTCTCATACATGGCTTCATTTGGAAAACAGAAAAGAAACAAGGAGATCTCCCTGTATGAGCAAAACACAATTTCTAGAGGAAATGTACGCACTCAACCACTTCGATTGGCAGAATTGGCACTACTACAGGGGCCGCATAATACACATTTCACATTTTTAGGAATTTGAGGCTTTACTGTGGCAGCACCCGAACTTTGGAACTCCTGGCCTATTTAGACCAAGCCGACACCTTCCCTGTACTCTTTTCAGCACCTGCTAAAAACATTCTTGTTTAGACATGCCTACCTGGATGCTTAGAAAGTTGAGGTAATTTTAATCTGTTTTAGTATTTTAACTTTTGTGTGTTTTAAAGAAGTACGGCTGTGGATTTTCCACGACCTTTTATCTTTTCATAAACCAAACAATCAAGCAGTGTATAAATCCTATGAAACAAACAAGCAATCAAAATCAAAATGCCTCCGTGTTTAAATGGGTATATGGCCTTGTCTATTTTCAAATTCTTTTACATCATTGAAGCACAATCTGGTACTCACTGGTTCATTTGCCAAAGGGTGTCAGTGTGAGGCACAAAACTCCTGATGCCGTCAGAACTGCGGAACTGTCACTTTTGCCAAAGACTCCCACAGAAATGCATCTGGGCACCTTGGAAAGGCCTTGCCAGCTAATCCACTCAGTCCCCCAAACAGCGTAGAGATGTGGGTACAGAATCTACTCCAGGGGCAGATCTACACTCATGGTTTTTAACATTAACGAAGGGTTAAGGAATGGTTTTGATAAAGTCGATGGACACACGACTTCCTTCTTTTTACATTCATAATGTGTTATTACCTTGTCTTTTTATTGCTTAATTTTTAATCGTTAAAGGGTAAAGGGACTCCTGACCATTAGGTCCAGTCGTGGACAACTCTGGGGTTGCGGCACTCATCTCGCTTTATTGGCTGAGGGAGCTGGTGTACAGCTTCCGGGTCATGTGGCCAGCATGACTAAGCCGCTTCTGGCGAATCAGAGCAGTGCACGGAAATGCCGTTTACCTTCCCGCTGGAGCGGTACCTATTTATCTACTTGCACTGGCATGCTTTCGAACTGCTAGGTTGGCAGGAGCAGGGACCGAGCAAAGGGAGCTCACCCCATCGCGGGGCTTCGAACCACCAACCTTCAGATCGGCAAGCCCTAGGCTCTGTGGTTTAACCCACAGCGCCAATCGTTATCTGCTGCTATATTGGTGAAACACTGCTCATATGTCCCTATGTAGTGTTTTGCCTTTTTTTTGCTGCATTCAAACTCTTTCTCTCTCTCTCTCTCTCTCTCACACACACACCCACCCACCCACCCACCCATGATATTCAAGGGCCAGATAATAAAGGACACAATGGGATGGAGGGAAAATTAAAATGTGGCACCGAAGGGTGGAGCAGAGCAACCAGTGACCAGGAGTAGCGTAGCAAACAGCGTTTCAGAAAATGGTGTGGCCGGGTGTTACTTACATTTGACAAAAAAACCAAGGTAAAAAACGTTTTAATTAACAAGTGTGCCCTGTCGTTTTAGAATGACAGATCTAGTATCCTTCTAATAGGGGGAAATAATGTTAGAGAGGTCAGTGTCGATCGAGCCCAAATCCTAACCTCCAGCATGCCCACAGATATGAAGGGAAACTGTGCTAGGACAGAACCTAGTGGGAGTAATTTCCCAGGGACAAAACAGGATAAAATTAAGATTGCTGCTTCTCTGTCCTGCCACGCTTTTTCCATGTTCCCTCACCTTCATGGTTTGAATGCAGCAGGTGTTCCACAAACTACAGCATATTCTCTTGCCTTCCCCCCTCCCCCCGGACAGTTTCCACCCATGGAAATTCGACCATAGGATTGCTCTGCCAACGGCACGCAATGTATTATCATGTCTGGAATCCTTATCGGTTTCACCATGGCAACAGCTGTTCTTGTTTTCCTCTGCAGGTTTTAGCCAAGGCTGCCTGCCAGACCACTACAAACGAGATGCAGGGCTTTGCAGTTTCTCAAGGAGAAAATTGTCATGGAAAAGGTCTTAGTAGAAATATTAATGATTGCAAGGGAAGGGGGGGGGTGTGCTTGAAGCGACGGTCGTTTCAGGTAGCCTCTCTGTCTTTTATGACCTCCAGCCCAATGAAAACAGTATTTTGTTTATTGCAAGCTGAGAAATGCAGGCTCTTCCATTTCAGAAGATTAAGCCTTAAAAGGAATGCCTCTTAATTTGACTTCCACCATTATATTTGCAAATAGGCTGCTGGACTTGGAATGAAGGTTAAGTATCTGATCCTCTCATCTTTTAATGGGGCTGCTGACATGAGACTGTCATGCTTGCTCTCCTGCAGTCGGCCACCCTGGCTACTGATGATCTGTCGCAGAGACAGGAAATAAATAGTGTCAATGGCTTTGCACCCCCTTCAGAGGATTTATAATCACACTGTCCTCTGAAACAGAGGTGCAGATCCCCATGAAGCTTGGGTCCGTCCAAATTTCAGATTCCACCAGACTCTTTAGTTTTTAGTTTCTCACACAGTTCAATCAAAATCTTTATTTGCTAAAATTTCCATGCCACCAATATTAAGAAAAATGCCACGGCGGTATCGACAATGAACTCACATCTATAAAAGTACAGGAGGAACTGGAGAAAAGTCATGATTAACTTTTGTTAAAGGTTGTGAAATATACTCTGTTAAGTTGTGGGTTGACATAGCAGACGACACAGCGATTTCTCCAAGTAGCTCTTTATTTCGTAAGCTGGAATAGAACTGACTGCAAACAGCTCAGCCGGCCTGCTTTTATAGGCAGCCGGCTGTCAACATTGTAGCAACAACAGCCCAGAGTTCCCGCCTAAAATAACTGATGTGGACCTGAGTGAAAACTATCGACAGACCTGAGTGAAAACTATATACAGTATCCCCCTGCTGGCCCAGGGTGAAACTTCACTACATAACACCCCTCCCCACCGAGATAAGGCGTTAGTTACAATCGTAATGGTTTCCTTATATACAGCACTACGCGTAATGGTTCAATTAGGCACAAAAGCGTATCGGTTACATTTCCCATACTTAGACCAACAGTGATACCTGTCCAACAACATAGTCCTTTAAATAAGTTGGGCGCTTGGGAACTCTGCCAGACCGCCGGGGACTGGTAGCCAAGTCCGGAGGGCCACACAGTTCTTGCTGAGGCTGTGGTGCGACCCTAGGTGGCGTTGGAACCAACTCCCCTGGATCCGCTGCTGTGGGTGGAGCCTCCGCAAGTGGAGTGGTCTGAGTCTGTGGTAAGTCTGGCAGACCCTCTGAAGCGGCTCGGTTCGGCTCCACGCTGGCAGTTTGCGAGGGAGGTGTAGGTGGGGCCTCGCCATCTGTACGTGTCTCTTCTGGAGCCGCAAGCGCAGTTGGGGGCACCTCGGTAGTGTCCAAGTCCCCAACCCTGCGCCTAAGCTGGTCTATGTGCCGTCGCCACAAGCGTCCGTCTTCGAGTGCCACCTGGTACGAGCGAGGTCCAGTGACTCCCACTACTGTGGCTGGCACCCAAGGAATGTCCCCCACATAGTTCCGGGCAAAGACCTGGTTTCCTGGGACAAATGACCGTGGCGCGTTGGCACAGCCTGGGGGTTCAGCCACGGCAAAGTCCGGGTGTAGCCGGTCGAGCGGTGACCTGAGGCGGCGGCCCATAAGCAGTTCAGCAGGACCCTGTGGCCGCATGAGGGGTGATGTGTTGCACGAACAAGTATTCGGCGACCCGCTCATGCCAGTCTCCCCGGTCCAGGCGCGCCAGTGCCTCTTTTGCCGAGCGCACCATTCTTTCCGCTTGCCCATTGCTGGATGGATGAAAGGGTGCCGTTAGGGCATGGCGGATGCCCAGTCCCAAAAGATACTGCTCAAACGTGCCTGACGTGAACTGTGATCCGTTGTCAGAGACAAGGACATCAGGACACCCATGCATTGCAAACAGGCCTCGCAGCACCCGGATGACAGCTTCGGTAGTGGTGGAGGGCATCAGGGCAACCTCCAGCCATTTGGAATAGGCGTCCACCACTACCATAAAGGTCCGGCCGTGAAAGGGGCCAGCCAGATCGATGTGCACCCTCGACCAGGGTGTCTTTGGCGTCTCCCAGGTGTGTTCCTTAGCTGCCGGTGGTGCAGGCCTTGACTCTTGGCACGCTTGACAGGCGGACACCCAGGCAGTGATGGCATCGTCCATATTAGGCCACCAGACGTAACACCGAGCCAACGCCTTCATTTTGACAATTCCCGGGTGGCCAACGTGCAGAGCCTCCAGGACGCGCTGACGGAGTCCCTGGGGAATCACGACGCGGTCTCCCCACAGCAGACAGCCGCGATGAGCTGAGAGTTCATGTTGTCTGGTTGCGAAGGGCTGGAACTCTGATGCAAAAGCCCCTTGTGGCCACCCCCTCCACACCCAGTTGAGCACCCGGCTGATGGTGCGATCCTGGGCAGACGCGGAGGCCACAGTGGCAGCCGATACAGGCGCTGCCGGAAGATCCTCAAACAGAAGGAGCGATGAAGCTGGAGCCGGGTCTTTCCACAAATGCTGGAAGAGGGCAACGGCTGAGGGCGTTGGCATGGCCCATCGATTTCCCCGGGCGATGGATGAGCCGGTAGTGGTAGGCAGCCAGGAAAACAGTCCATCGCAGCATGCGTGGCGAGAGGACTGGTGGAGTTGGACGATCACCGGCGAGGAGGCCCAGGAGTGGCTTGTGGTCAGTGATGAGGTCAAAAGTCCTGCCATAGAGGTATTCATGGAACCTCTTCACTCCAGCCACAAGTGCCAGTGCCTCCTTGTCGAGCTGGCTGTAATTCCGTTCCGTCGGAGATAGCGTCCTGGAAAAGTAGGTGAGCGGTGCTTCTCTTCCGTCTGGAAAACGGTGACTAAGGACAGCACCGATGCCAAAAGGTGAGGCGTCGCAGGCAAGGACCAGCGGCCTGGATTCACTGTACTGTACCAGCACACTGTCTGATGAAAGGAGAGCCTTGACCGCGTAGAAGGCCGCCGTCTCCCGATGACCCCAGGCCCAAGGCGTCTTAGTGCTAAGGAGTCGGTGAAGAGGCTCAGCCACTGTGGCTTTGTGGGGCAGGAACATGTTGTAAAAGTTCAGCAGCCCCAGGAACGCCTGCAACTCCGTCTTGTTCTTTGGGGTGGGGGCCTGCTGGATAGCATGGATCTTGGATGTGGTCGGGTGAAGGCCGGAGGCATCGATAAGATAGCCCAGGAACTCTACCTGTGGAACGGCGATCTGGCACTTCTCCCTCTTTACCTTGAGCCCGGCCTCTTGGAACCTGGTCAGCACGGCATGGAGGCACTCGAACAGCTGCTGGTGTGAGTCTGCAGACACCAAGACGTCATCAAAATATGGTACCACGCCCGGAAGCCCTTGCAGGAGACGCTCCATACGGCTTTAGAAGATGCCAGGAGCCACACTCACCCCGAACTGCAACCGGCGGCAACGGAATGCCCCCCGGTGGGTGACGATCGTCTGGGCTTCAGCAGTGGCATCATCGACTGGCAGTTGTTGATAGGCTTGGGCAAGGTCCAGCTTAGCGAAGACCTTACCCTCACCCAGGGAATGCAGCAGGTGTTGGACAACAGGAACCGGATAAGTGTGCTGCCGAAGTGCCTTGTTGATCGTGCACTTGTAGTCAGCGCAGATTCTCACCGACCCATCTGGCTTGACAGGCGTGACGATGGGGGTTTCCCACTTGGCGTGGTCAACATGCTCCAAAACTCCTTGGGCGATCAGTTTGTCCAGTTGTTCGTCCACCTTAGCCTTGAGAGCAAAGGGAACCCGGCGTAGCTTTAGCTTGATGGGGGCGACTTGTGGATCAAGGCTAAAGGAGATGGGCGTACCTGTATATTGCCCCAAGGTGCCGTCAAAAACCTCGGCAAAGTCTTTGACCAGACCCTCAGTCTCTGCGTTAGAGATGCAGTTGATGCTGGTGACTTCCAGGCCGAGGGCATCAAACCAGTCTAGCCCTAGGAGGCTTGGCCGCTGACCTTCGACCACCACCAACCGGAGCAGGCCCGAAAAATCCTTGAAGGCGATCCGGAACCGGCCAACGCCTACCACGGGAATGTCGTTTCCCTGGTAGTCTCTCAGGTGTACGCGGTGAGAGTCGAGTTGCCTTTTGGACACTCTGGGTACCAGTCTTTTGATGGTGCTCCATGACACGATGGACAGGGCAGACCCGGTGTCGATCTCCATGTCACATGGAGCTCCTTCAATGAGCACCGTGACGTTCAGCTTGCGTCGCGTAGACGAGTCGGTTTGGCCAATCGTGGTTCCAGACGGGCAGCGGCAGTTGGTGAGAGCGAAACAACTTTCCTTGGCAGACTGGAGTGAAGACTTGGACTTCCGAGTCGATGAAGGGGGGGTGTCAGACGGAGCCGATCGGCAGACCTTAGCAATGTGGCCCCTTCTGGAACACTTCCTACAGATGGCGTCTCTGAATCGACACTTGGCACGGGAATGGTTGCCTCCGCAGCCGGCACATTCCAGTTGGCCCTTGGACTTCTGTTGGAACTTCCTGCGCTCCCGCTTTGTCTGGTGCACGTCATCGTCTTCACTGGAGGATGCCTCATCACTGCTGGCCTCTTCATGATGCACCGGAACTGGCTCCCTAGCAAGACGCGGGCTGCTGCACTTGCGGATCTCCTGGGCGGAGCGTTCAGCAGCTTCTGAGGCCACAGCCTCCTCAATGGCTTTCTGCAGCATGAGGTCTGGCTTGGCAAGGAGACGCCGTTGCAGATGGATGTCCCGGACCCCGCAGACGATTCGATCCATCAGGGCATCGTCTAAGTCTCGGAACTCACAGTGCATTGCAGCCTGTCGCAGGGCGGTGGTGTAGTTGTTGATTGACTCCCCCTCTGCCTGGTTCCGGTGGTAGAACGCATGGCGGGCAGCAATCTTGGACGGCTTTGGTGCGTAGTGGTTGCGGAGCTTCTCTTGGATCGTGTCCCATGGTGTTGCCTGGACTGCTTCAGGCGCAACCAATGCTCGGGCCGTCTCAAACACCTCAGGCCCACAGAGGCTGAGGAATAGGCCCCGCTTCCGATCCTTTGATACTGCTGTCAGCTTGTTGGCTTGGAGGTAGCAGTCGAACCGAGCGAGGTAGGAGTCCCATGATTCAGAGGCTGGCGCAAACGGCGGTAGAGGCACAAGTGAAGCCATGATTCCGATGCCGGCGTGAAGGGCGATGGATGGAACACAGTGCTCTTAGCCAGAACAGTCAGCTCTGAATTGGTTCTGTCCAGTGATTTCGCTCAGTGATTTCGCTCTGTGATTCAGCTCAGTGATTCAGCTCAGTTCAGAGGCTGGCCGCATCTGGCTGTGCTCTGATGTCCATCGATCCCATCCTCGTCGCCAGTGTTAACTTGTGGGTTGACATAGCAGAAGACACAGCGATTTCTCCAAGTAGCTCTTTATTTTTGTAAGCTGGAATAGAACTGACTGCAAACAGCTCAGCCGGCCTGCTTTTATAGGCAGCCGGCTGTCAACATTGTAGCAACAACAGCCCAGAGTTCCCGCCTAAAATAACTGACGTGGACCTGAGTGAAAACTATCGACAGACCTGAGTGAAAACTATATACAGTATCCCCCTGCTGGCCCAGGGTGAAACTTCACTACATAACATACTCAGAGTCGAGTGTGGATTTCATGCTCTTTATTCAGCTCATAGTGGTGAGGAGGAATGGAAGTTCCCCCACAATATCTGCTTTATATACTGTCAGGGAACTGCCATCGGAGCAAGGAGAGGAGGTAAGGCGCAGCAGCGATGCAGGAGAAGGACCCAGTAGGGAGAGGGAGCTCACTTCCTCTGAGGAAGGAAATCGGCGTGACACCAGGAAGAGAGGGGAGCCTGGGAGGACTTCGGAGAGAGGGCTCCAAGACTCTTCCACAGAGACCAGCGGGGAGAGCACAGGACCTCCGCTGGCCATGCCCACTCTGCGCAGAAAGCTTCCGCGCAGGGAGGCTAGGCGGAGACTTGGTGTCAAAGAACTTTTATGCTGGAAGAAGTTCAGGAAATGCCCACTGACGGATTCTGCCAGTGATTGAGACAGCCACGGAGTAGAGGCTGCCAAGCCAGGGAAAGGTTTAGCCAGACAACGTTGCCTAGAGCAGCGGCCACTTACGCACGAGCAACCCCTATTCCCATTACATATACATTATTTACACAATGGGCCGCATGTGATTGGCTAATTCCGGGATTCTCCTATAGGCCAATCAGGTTGCAGATTCACTTCCACCTGGAGCTAGATTGGGTGGCTCCTGCGGACCAATCATACTGCTGCATTGTTCTAGGACCAATCAGACTGCTGCATTCTGAATCCTATTGTTCTAGGACCAATCAGACTGCTGCATTTTGGATCCTATTCAACTCAGTACATAACAGGTTGGAAGCCTCTCATAAACATTTTGCGTAAAAAAAAGAAAAGAAATAATGATATTTGGATTTGAGGACTGAAGATAATGTTTGTTTCTAGAAAGTGGCTTTGTCAGGTTTGATGAAGTGAGTATTGTTTTTATACAGCAGACCGATGAAGAATCAGAAGTTCTTTACTTTCAGAATCTTATTTTTCTATCTTTCTCTTTTAACCTCTTTTTAAAAAAACTCTTTTTATATTTCTTTTTAGTTCTCTATTTCTTTTCTTTCTCTCCCTCCCTCCCCTTTTGCGTTTTTATTGTATCTAGATAAAAGTTTTGCTTTGGTTTAAAAAACAGGGAGAGATATTAAATTTTGTATTTTTCGCTATAAACCTTAATAATATTCATTTTTTAAAATAAGAAAGTACAGGCATCCCCCCCCCACCCACCCACCCACTTGTGCACAATCGACTTGTGAGCAATGATGTATACATGCAGCACTGGGGAATAATTAAATTATTTAATGCATACCAGGAAATGGAAGAAGAGAACTGGGGAGATCTCATGAGGACATCCTCCCTGGAGCCTGAAGAGGATGTCAGTGAGGGCGGAGAAGAGATTGGAGGTGCAGCAGGGCTTTGTTTAGTCTGTTCAGTCTCCCTGCCTAACAGCTGACGTGTGGGGCAGCCCAGCAGGAGCATCCTCCAGAACCTCCATTCCAATTGTGGATAGTTTGGGTACAGTATTTTTTTATCTGGGTTTGTTTTACCTTGTGGGCTTATAGCCGAATAAAGTATTATCTATCTATCTATCTGGGCTGGAGAGAGAGCAGCAGAGAGGGCATTTAAAGGGCGTTTAGAGGGTGCTCCCCACCATCAAAGTCTTCCATGAAAGGAAGGGTGATATGAGCCAGAAATGGGAAGTTACATGGCTTTAGCAGAAATGTTATAAAGAATTAAGTATAATAGATTGTAATTGGATTAAAGGAAAAAATAATGTTAGGATTTGTTAAGTTAAATGATAGGCCAGAAGTTTGAGGAAGATGGAAAGGATTTGCTGAAACAATTAATCAAAGTGGAATACAAAAAAAGGGAGGTGTGAAGAGGTCGCTGAAACAAGTAAAAGAACGTTAATAACATTGAAAGTATAGGTGGTGTTTCTTTTTTCTTTTTTTAATTGTTTTTGTTTTATTTTTGTCATGTATATTTAATATTTTTGTTTTTGTATTGTATTGTATGGTTTCGTTATGTTTAACTCTTTTTCTTTTTCCTTTCTGTAACTTTCAAAACTTTAATAAATATTATCCAAAAAAAAAAGAAAAAAAAAGATATGAGCCAGAAATGGGTGCTTCTTGTTCCAAAAGACAGGAGTGAGCCCTTGGGAAACTGTGTTTACACTGGCTGAGGATAATACAGAAAAAACCTTTCCTTTAAGTAACCACAGGGCTCACCTATGGCACCCACATTAGGTAACAAATGTTGGCTGGAGTTCCTGATCACACACAGGTGTGCCTTACAATAATGTATGAAATACCTGTGAGACAAAAGAAAGTGCTTTTTCCCCCAAGGCATAATGAATGGGTAATTTTCCACCACACAGTATGGTGATGATGTTCCCTGGCACTGTGGCTTTTTAAAGGATTAGGGTCTTTCTAAAGGATATGGGGCTGTTGTGGCCCTCAGCACATCGTGAAGCTGAGGCTCCAAGCCATTGGCCACCTCATGAGAAGAGAAGACTCCCTGGAAAAGGCCCTGATGTTGGGAAAGATGGAGGGCACAAGGGGAAGGGGACGACAGAGGACGAGATGGTGGGACAGTGTTCTCGAAGCTGCGAGCATGAGTCTGACCAAACTGCAGGAGGCAGTGGAAGACAGGAGTGCCTGGCGTGCTCTGGTCCAGGGGGGTCACGAAGAGTCGGACATGACTAAACGACTAAACAACAACAACAACAAGCCTTAATCATACGACAACAACATAACCCCCTGACAGCATACAAATTAGCATAGCTTATTCGACAACCCTCACCCCACCCCCTCACACAAAACTCGCTGCAGAGAACTGAATGCAACCAGCCATGCTCTGGGCTCTCTCCAGCCTCCCACACCGCCAACAAAAATGAGCAAATAGAGTCCATGGGTAGGCAAACTAAGGCCCCGGGGGCCGTATCCAGCCCAATCGCCTTCTAAATCTGGCCCACGGACGGTCCGGGAATCAGCATGTTTTTACATGAGTAGAATGTGTGCTTTTATTTAAAATGCATCTCTGGGTTATTTGTGGGGCATAGGAATTTGTTCTTCTTTCTTTTTTTCCAAAATATAGTCCGGCCCCCCACAACGTCTGAGGGACAGCGGACTGCTGAAAAAGTTTGCTGACCCCTAACATAGACAAATAAAGAACCTATCCTACACTATGCCAAAGAATGAAAGATTCACTCCCCCCTTTTTTCTCCCCCCCTCCCTCCAACCCAGGGGTCAGCAACCTTTTTCAGCCATGGGCCGGTCCACCATGCCTCAAACCATGTGGGGGGGGGCAGACTATATTTTGAAGGGGGGGGGAACGAATTCCTATGCCCCACAAATAACAGTCGACTACCAAAACGTTTCCGAAACTGAAGCGCAGCTTCTGATTGGCTGCAGGAAGCTCCTGCAGACAACTGGAAGCCACGAAAGCCCCATCAGACATTCAGGTTCCAAAGAACGTTCACAAACCAGAACACTCACTCAGTGGCATAGCGTAGGGGTGCAGGGGGGGGGCGGCTGCACCGGGCGCAACATCGGGGGGCGCTTGCCGCCTCCGGAGTCGCCGAAGAGCCTCGGGCGCAGGCTGTAGCAGAGCCCCATGTCTCGTGGAACCAACGAGCTGTGCACGCGTCCGGGCTGAAGGCGTCCGGCAGGCAGCGGCGGGTCAGGGACGCGGAGGGCGCACCAGGCAGCCCCTCCTCACAGCTCCGCTGCCGCTGCCGCCACTGCAGCTGCTGGGCCATGTTGCATTTTCCTCGCCTCTCTGCCCTCCTCCTCCTCCGGGCAAGCGGCATCGCTTGGGCGGCAGCGCCAGCGGCAACTCGCCTCAGATCACCTGACACGGACCCGCTGCCGCCGTGTCTACCTTACCGTAAATACCCCAGCCCAGGCAGCAGCAAGAAGAAGCTGGCAGCGGCGGCAGGTTAGGGGTTAGGGGCGCAAATTACTTGCCTTGCCCCGGGTGCTGACAACCCACGCTACGCCGCTGCACTCACTTCTGGGTTTGTGGCGTTTGGGAGCCAAAGTATGACTGTACTGCTTTTTTCAATCCCTGCTTGCCATCTCAGTAGGAGTCTCTGGCCGCCCCCTGCTGAACTGATGGATCCCTGTGTGTTTGGGGGGGGGGATATTCTCAAAACTCTCTTTGCTCAGAAAGGAGAATTGTGGAAAATGCAGGCTATATAGCTGTTGGGGACTATTTAGAAAGCACAAACAACATCCCTTCCTCTCACACACATACCCAGCCCTTCTGCCCATTACCCTGTCTCTACGTTCCTGTAGCTGTACCTCCGGATCTGCTTCCATTTCCCCTCATCTGGTGGCTTTCAGAATAATCTCATCCACCTGTTAGACCCGAGAATGTCATCTTGAATTTACAGCAGGGACTGGAAACAGGATGCTCCAGAAAAAGAATTTTAATTAAAGTCCTCTAATTGAATGCATACTTCTCAGCTAGGGAAAGCAGCTGGCCAGAGAGGGCTGCTGGCCTCGCCAACTCACCCACTGTGTGCGTTTGCAAGAGCAGCTCTTGAAGCGGGCAGCAGAACAGCAGCTCCCAAAAAGGAAACTGCCGGCATCCATCTTAAGTCTGTCGAAGTTCTCTGTCATATTCCCTGCCCTCCACCCCCCGCCGCCTTGCCATAGTCATTCCTACAAGGGCAAGTCCTGTCTCACAAACATATTTGAGTTCTTTGAGAATGTCAGCAAGCATATAGATGGAGGTGACCTGTTTGACACGCTGCACTTGAACTTTCAAAAGGCTTTCAAAGTACCAAAGGCTCCCCAGAAAGTTTTCCAGTCAAGGAAGAAGAGGAGAGGCAGACCCTCCAAGTGCCCCTATTTTCCAGGGACAGTCCTGGATTTACAGGTTTCTGATTTGATCCCAGAATGTCCTGCTTTTCCTTAGGACAAACCTATATTCTTTGGAGAAATGTTTGAGGGTATGGAGTTATGCAGCCCCCAACACAAGGAGAGAAGTAACTATACAGTCTTTAGAAGACATCCAACGGCATGTCCAGCAGCTTGGCAACCCAGTTAGATGGGTGGGGTATAAATAATAATAATAATAAGAATCAGAATAATTAGAATAGAGAACAGAGAATGCTGGAGGGTCTGGAGAGGCCCTCTCCTGGATCAGGAATTGGTTGTTGCAGGAAATTTAGGAATAAATGGACCGGTGTCATTTACAGAAACCGGGATGGCTTCTGTAAATCTGGGACTCTCACTGGAAAATAGGGTACTTGGAGGGTCTGAAATGCTCTGCACTTTACTAGTGCACCCCATTCGCATGCAACCGTCTCCCCAGACGCATCCCAACACACCTGGCCCAACTGGACGCAAAAATGTTGCCTCGACAGCATTCTCGTGTAAATCTGGTTCTTCTGCAACTTCTTCTTAAACAGAATACTCATGGCACAGATTCCCTCTGTGAGGTTCAACCAGTATGGAACTGAGCTGCAACTGTGCTCCATTTCCCCCAGACAGAAAGCCGGAATTGTATCTCTTGTGAACCAGGGCACAGAAGCTGCAGTACAAATATTCCCAATTCAGACTGTAGGCCGTTGCTATACCATAAGAAACCACAAGTGCTGGGGTTCCGGTGAGAATTAAAGACACAAAAACTTTAAAAGAAGCATGATTGTCTGCCTAGGAAGAGAGCGGGGAAGGAAAGATTTTGACTAAAATGTGTATGACAAGGCCGTGCATTCCAGACAGCTTTTGTCTGAACAAAAATCGTTTTTATGTGACTTTAAAAAAAGAAAGAAGCAAAAAAACAAGAAAAATCTCTTAAGTTCAAAAGATCAAGTTGCATTTTCATTGATGTTGGACTTGTGAGAGCTGCTCCATCAATCACAGTTGCCTTAAAAAAACCCATTAATGGCCCCGAACGTTGGAGATTTCCATATGGTTTATCTTTGTAACATTTGGGCATTTTAGCTTGAAACAGCGTGTGAATCTGTCAGTGTCAGAACCAGATGCTCAGCTTCTCTTTATATATCCCTAATAATGGCCAAAGGGAACCCTCAGGTAAAATACTGATAGCCATTTCATGGCAGCAAGCCATCCCCAGGCAGACTGCTCACTCTTCCATCTAACTCAACACACGGCCTATTGAACTGCCCACTGTAAGAAGCTTCAGCTGGTGCAGTGGAGGCTATAAATCAGCACATTGCTGGAGCTTTGAATCTTGCCTTGGCTCTGAACTCACTTAGGTTCTCTGAAGCAAGAAACTCCCTCTCTCAGCTTCAATCCCTCCTCCTACAACATGAGGGTCCTGGTGCTGAGCTAAGTAGACAACAACCCTGTGAGGCACTTAGTTACTCAACAAATGGATGTGGAGTGCTTTGGATATTTGGAAATGGTATATATTTAGCTAAATATTACCACCAGCTGGTTTTGAAATAGAGGTGAAGCTAGTTTCACATCCCCCTCAATTTCTCCTCCAGATTTTCACTTGTGTATTTTGATAGCCGCATCATTCCTGTTTGTTGTTGTTGTTTAGTCATTTAGTTGTGTCCGACTCTTCGTGACCCCCTGAACCAGAGCACACCAGGCACTCCTGTCTTTCACTGCCTCCTACAGTTTGGTCCAACTCATGTTAGTAGCTTCGAGAACACTATCCAACCATCTCGTCCTCTGTCGACCCCTTCTCCTTGTGCCCTCCATCTTTCCCAACATCAGGGTCTTTTCCAGGGAGTCTTCCCTTCTCATGAGGTGGCCAAAGTATTGGAGCCTCAGCTTCACGATCTGTCCTTCCAGTGAGCACTCAGGGCTGATTTCCTTCAGAATGGAGAGGTTTGATCTTCTTGCAGTCCATGGGACTCTCAAGAGTCTCCTCCAGCACCAGAATTCAAAAGCATCCATTCTTCGGCGATCAGCCTTCTTTATGGTCCAGCTCTCACTTCCATACATCACTACTGGGATGTAGTCATTCCTGTAGTCTTCTCCAAATGTTCAGTCCACATCTGGCTATAAGTTGTTCAAAGCCATCAGCATTTGGCAATGCACTCTGTCAACTCTTGGCAGCGTCTGACATGTAGCCATCAGCATTTGATAATATTTGATAATATTTGAAAAATAGCAATCACTATTTTATAGGTTACCTTGCAAAGAAGTTTGTTTTATATTAACTTTGCTGATTTTGAATTTTAATGTTATTGCGGTTTTGTTTCAGCTCTGAAACCACTAGTGATCAAATCATTCTAGCTCTGGGGTTATTAATATGCTGCTGGTCATGTTATGAGGATGCCTGATGATCGTCTTCCAAAGCAACTACTCCACTCCGAACTTGAAAATGGTAAGTGTAATGCTGGTGGTCAACAAAAGAGGTTCAAAGACTCTCTCATCTTCAAAAATGTAGTATAAACACTGACAACTGGGAAACACTGGCCTGCAGGTGCTCCAATTGGAGAACAGCCTTTACCAAAGGTGTTATGGACTTTGAAGACGCTCGAAGTCAGAACAAAAGGGAGAAACACGCTAAGCAGAAGGCACTTTTGGCAAACTCTCACTGGGATCAACTCCTGGCTGGAAACCTATGTCCCCACTGTGGAAGGATGTGTGGATCCAGAACTGGCCTCCACAGTCACTTTTGGACTCACTTTTAAAACCGTGTTTATGTATGACAAACTTACTCAGCTATGAGTGATCGCCAAAGAAGGAAAGAAGGAAAGAAGGAAAGAAGGAAAGAAGGAAAGAAGGAAAGAAGGAAGGAAGGAAGGAAGGAAAGAAAGAAAGAAAGAAAGAAAGAAAGAAAGAAAGAAAGAAAGAAAGAAAGAAAGAAAGAAAGAATATGCTAGGGATGAATGTGAGAAGAAGCTACTTCAGAATATTGGCTAATCTCATTAAACACAGTCTACTAAGTAGCAACACCTCTCCAAAGCTTTGGGTAGATGTCATTCAGAGCCCCTGCTACTAGAAATCAAAGGAAGCACCAAAGTTTATATCTAGATTTTTATTCTCTCAAAGCAAGCACTCTTGTCACTGAGCTGTGGTTGTTTTTGATGCATCTCTGACAACAGAGCTACTGATACTCCTGACTCCAGTGAATTTGCTCTTCCTAAGGAACTGATTTAACATGTTTTCTGATTACAGGGTACCTGTGGAGCTAGGAAATCTAACAAAGGGCTCATCCACACTGACCTTTCCTCCTCTCTGTTCTGGAATAGTCTCCACTTTAAAGCTCAGTGTCTTGGGTCTATGGAACTTTGTTGCAATATAGGATTGTGGCAGCAAGACTTTTATATGCACAAAGACGGAAGGACCAATTATTGCCAACAATGGAAGAATGGCTGTTACAACTCAGGGACTTGGCTGAGATGGCAAAGCTGACATGTTTAATCAGAGAAAAGTCATGGACTTTATGCAGGAAAAAGAAATAGTGACATTTGGATTTGCGGAGTGAAGATAATCTTTGTTTATAGAAAATGGCAAAAAAAGAAATTTGATATTAAGTTTTGTATTTTTCTCTATAAACCCTAATAAAATTTATTCCCCCTAAAAAAGCTCAATGTCTGGGTTCTTTTTTCTTTTTTCTTTTTTGCACTCTGGAGCTTTCTCCATGAAAACCCACTCTTTAAAGGGGAAAACTCAAATTGCCCCTTTAAAGGAGAAAAGTCAAATTTCTGTAGAAAACTCAAATGGCCATTTGCTCCGATTCAGCTTTAAAGAGTGGTTTTTTTGTAGGGACATGGAGCTTTAAAGTGCAGACCATGCCTGGAAAAGCCCTCGGTCTGAGAACGGTGACTGTTCCAAGGTCACCAGCTGAGTTTCATGGTTAAGTGGAGATTTGAACCCTGGTCTCCTAGGTTCTAGTCTAGCTTTCTGGCCAGTACACCACACTGGTTGTCCCTGGGGTTTTGTGAGATAAGACTCTTAGGAAGCCATTTTACTTCTGCTTCGTTAACAAGTGGCCAATCTGGAAACATCTCAAATGCCCTATTTACTACTTCATGTATCACAACAACACATATTTTCAAAATGTGAAACACATTTCATCATTGGAATGTGACCGTCCATAAGTGGTTTCGAAAATTTGCCTAGGTTACTGCCCTTCAAGGTCCCCAAAGCATTTTTCCTTTTCGTTAATTGCAGTTTGCCCAAGATCTATCCAAAATTTATTAGCACAATTATATATATTTTTTTGCATTCCCGAAAGGTTCTCATTAACCTTTTAAAGTTCTTTGAGAATATCATTAAGGATGTGGATAACGGTGATCCAGTAGAAACTTGTTAGTACAGTGGTACCTCAGGTTACATATGCTTCAGGTTACAGACTTCAGGATGAGAAGAGAAATCATGCTCCAGCAGTGCAGCAGCAGCGGGAGGCCCCATTAGCTAAAGTGGTGCTTCGGGTTAAGAACTGTTTCAGGTTAAGAACGGACCTCCGGAACAAATTAAGTACTTAACCCGAGGTACCACTGTACTTTAACTTTCAAAAAGCATTTGAGAAATATCATCAGCATGCCAACTCTATGGGGCTGAGGACAGCTCTACCACATATATATATATATATATATATATATGCTTTCGTAGATTTTCACGGGTACAGGAATGCAGGTTTTGGTGTCCTCGGGTGTCTTCCCGTGTAAAAGTTGGGGTGTCTAGGCGACGTTTCGACGAGGTCTCACTCGTCATCTTCAGGCTGGTGCTTTCGGCTTCTTGTTACTGGAACAGAGCAGGATCTCAGTGTTTGAGTTCCTATAAATACTGTAGAGGGGGTGTGGTGTATAGCCTCCAATGTTCTGGGCAGAGAGGAAGTTCCCAGGCTAGTGTGCCTTTTCTTCTTTTGTTCCTTAATTACTTGAGAGATATCTTGAGTGATTTCTTGAGTGATATCCTGAGTACCACTTAGGTGGGTCATTAGGTGTGGATTAGTTGTTAAAGTCTTTGTGTCTTGACCTCTTGAACTTTGTGAAGAGTTTTCCTGAGAAGATGGCTGTACTGTACTTAGTTGTGCTCTGGCTTGGCTTCGTGTATAGGGGCGAGCTGTGGTTTTGTGGCTTGTGTCAGCCAGATCTGTGTAGGGATTGCAGGGGGGTGCAGCATCCGGAGGTGCCACCATGGATTGGCTACTGGATGGTGTCTGTAATTCATCTGTGGAGAGGGTCTGGGTTTGGGTCTGGTGTGGTTGATTGGTGTTGGCGTTCTGTGTGCCTCTGGATCTGGTGTCAGTTTTTGTGGGGAGGGCTAATTTCCAGATGTCTGGCAAGCGGGATGTGTCGTCACGCTTGTTCATGTTGTGAGGGTGTTTCTCTATCTCGATGGAATAATCATGGAAGCCATCTCATCTCCAGAACCAAACGCCTGGCTGACAAAGACCACTTGACAACTGAGTTACAGAATCTCTCAAACGTGTTAATTGCCAATGGATACCAGCAAAACAGGATTACGAAGCTAATCCAAAAGGAAACACCCCCCAAAAACCAAGACACAGAAGAAAACAATGGCATGGCCCTCCTTCCTTATATCAAGGGCACTACAGATAAAATTAGCAAAATCCTCCATAAACACAATATCAAAACAGCCTTTTGCACCAACCAAAAAATAGCCAATATCCTCAGAAACCCCAAGGATAAAATCCAGTTGGAAAACCAAGGGATCTATGAAATACCCTGCAAAGTCTGCCCAGCCACGTACATTGGACAAACAAACAGACGAATAAATGCACGTATCGCAGAACACAAGAATGCCGTCAAAAAAGAAGAAAAAACTTCCTCTCTTTTCCAACACATGAAAGAAACAGGACACGAAATTAATTTTGCAGATTCCAAATTGCTCTTTAACACGGAACATCACCACAAGAGAATAATCATGGAAGCCATCGAGATAGAGAAACACCCTCACAACATGAACAAGCGTGACGACACATCCCGCTTGCCAGACATCTGGAAATTAGCCCTCCCCACAAAAACTGACACCAGATCCAGAGGCACACAGAACGCCAACACCAATCAACCACACCAGACCCAAACCCAGACCCTCTCCACAGATGAATTACAGACACCATCCAGTGGCCAATCCATGGTGGCACCTCCGGATGCTGCACCCCCCTGCAATCCCTACACAGATCTGGCTGACACAAGCCACAAAACCACAGCTCGCCCCTATACACGAAGCCAAGCCAGAGCACAACTAAGTACAGTACAGCCATCTTCTCAGGAAAACTCTTCACAAAGTTCAAGAGGTCAAGACACAAAGACTTTAACAACTAATCCACACCTAATGACCCACCTAAGTGGTACTCAGGATATCACTCAAGAAATCACTCAAGATATCTCTCAAGTAATTAAGGAACAAAAGAAGAAAAGGCACACTAGCCTGGGAACTTCCTCTCTGCCCAGAACATTGGAGGCTATACACCACACCCCCTCTACAGTATTTATAGGAACTCAAACACTGAGATCCTGCTCTGTTCCAGTAACAAGAAGCCGAAAGCACCAGCCTGAAGATGACGAGTGAGACCTCGTCGAAACATCGCCTAGACACCCCAACTTTTACACGGGAAGACACCCGAGGACACCAAAACCTGCATTCCTGTACCCGTGAAAATCTACGAAAGCATATATATATATATATATATATATATATATATATATGTGCAATATGGAGGGGCCTCGCTAGGACTCCCCTGCTTTGAATATGACTTAATTTTCTATAACCCAGTGTTTCCTGCTGATCTTCACAATAAGGGAAATTTTGCTCCTTTCAGTGTTGCTTTTTCAAAACACAAAAATATGACATCGGCAACAGTCACCATGGTGAAGAAAGGTGTGAGTAACACAGTCATATTAGAAAAGAAACATCCATTATAGGGCCAAGTTAAACAAGACATTAATGGGACAACTTATGACGATGTGACTAAAACCAACAATGGAGACCACCAAGGTCTCAAACTATTTCCCATGCCCAGACTGACAGTTCTCAAGAGACTGTTTTATCATTTGCCTTTTCCAAAATCCTCACGCTTTCAGATTAATTCCCCTCCCACAAAAAACAAGCTGCTCTTTTGGTAGAAGTACTGTATTTTTCACTCCATAAGACACACTTTTTTCCTCCTGAAAAGTAAGGGGAAATGTCTGTGCATCTTATGACGCGAATGCTGCACGGAGGAGGGACGTGTAAATGGCTCCTGTCCACTTTGCTGCTTTAAAGTGAGCCACAGAGGAGGGGAGGTAGGGGAGCCATGACTCCCGTTTGTCCCCCCTCCGCGGCTCACTTTAAAGCAGCAAAGCAGACAGGAGTCGCCTGCTTTGCTGCTTTAAATAGTTTAGTACAACATTTGATTCAGAATATTTTTTCTCGTGTTTTCCTCCTCTAAAAACTAGGTGCGTCTTATGGTCAGGTGCGTCTTACGGAGCGAAAAATACGGTATTAATGTTGCCAGTTATCTAAGTACCTTTCAGTACCACCTCCAGTTCTGTTTATATACAGTGGTACCTCAGGTTACAGACACTTCAGGTTACAGACTCCGCTGACCCAGAAATAGTACCTCGGGTTAAGAACTTTGCTTCAGGATGAGAACCGAAATCGTGCTCCGGCAGCGCAGCAGCAGCAGGAGGCCCCATTAACTAAAGTGGTGCTTCAGGTTAAGAACAGTTTCAGGTGAAGAACGGACCTCTGGAACAAATTAAGTACTTAACCCGAGGTACCACTGTACTGCATATCCACATATGCATGGAAGTCAGTCATGGGTATTAGGACGATTTTGGGCATCTCTCAAGCCTACAGTCCAACATGTTCGCACTCCTGTCTCAGCGATGTTTACACTGGCTTGGTCCATGTCCACAGAATGGAAGATGGCAGAGATCCCTTGAGGATGTGCTCTGCAAAGAACTGGCTTCAGGCACCAGGTCCGTTAGCAAACCAACTCTGCATTACAAAGATGCCTACAAACATAACAGGAAAGTTGATAACATCAACCCTGCAGGGCGGGAATTCCTTGCAGACGACCGCAGAGCCTGGAGACAGATAGTCAGGTTGTGCATCCATAGCAGTGACCAAGAAGAGGAATGACCGCTGGGAGGAATGCAGAGAGAAGAAATGCTTTGGTGCATCTGCAGCACCACAAATGCCTTCGTCTGCCCCAGTTGCAACAACACATGTCTCTCCTCTATCTGTTTCTACAGCCACAGCAGGCACTGTAACTTCCCAACAATTTGATTCCAACCTCAAAGGCGCACTCCTCCCTTGTCTCCCGAGATAGACGGGTGACAACAACAATACATTTGTTGTTGTTTAGTCGTTTAGTCATGTCCGCCTCTTCGTGACCCCATGGAGCAGAGCACGCCAGGCCCTCCTGTCTTCCACTGCCTCCCGCAGTTGGGTCAAACTCATGCTGGTAGCTTCGAGAACACTGTCCCACCATCTCGTCCTCTGTCGTCCCCTTCTCCTTGTGCCCTCCATCTTCCCCAACATCAGGGCCTTTCCAGAGAGTCTTCTCTTCTCATGAGGTGGCCAAAGTACTGGAGCCTCAGCTTCAGGATCTGTCCTTCCAGTGAGCACTCAGGGCTGATTTCCTTAAGAATGGATACGTTTGATCTTCTTGCAGTCCATGGGACTCTCAAGAGTCTCCTCCAGCACCATAATTAAAAAGCATTAATTCTTCGGCGATCAGCCTTCTTTGTGGTCCAGCTTTCACTTATGTGTTTTTTTTATAATATTTTATTGAATTTTACACAAAAAAGAACAAAGAAGCAAATTTCCATCCCAACATAAAAATCCACAAACATTACAAAAAAAAGAAAACATAGACAAAAAGAAAAGAAAAGAAAAAGAAGATTTTAGCATTAAAAAAAGCTCACTTTCTAATTATAGCCTTTAAAACCTTATTTTCCTTACTTCCACCCACCTCCCGATCTTGTATTCTATGTAATAATTAGTTCAGCAAGATCATTCTTTATTCATTTTCATTGTTAGTCCCTCCCTTTGTACTCTTATTTAACTCAGTCACTAGAACCCCTTCTTTTCCTTTTCAATGTCCTCAACATTCAAAAATTTTACAGTGTTTTTGTAGGTAGACTTTAAACTTCTTCCAGTCCTCTTCCACCTGCTCTTCTCCTTGATCTCGAATTCTGCCGGTCATTTCAGCCAGTTCCATATAGTCTATTACTTGCATCTGCCATTCTTCCAGGGTGGGTAGATCTTGCGTCTTCCAATGCTTTGCAATGAGTACTCTAGCTGCTGCTGTAGCGTACATAAAAAAGGTTCTGTCCTTCTTTGGCACCAATTGGCTGACCATACCCAGGAGAAAGGCCTCTGGTTTCTTCAAGAAGGTATACTTAAATACCTTTTTCAGTTCATTATATATCATCTCCCAGAAAGCCTTAATCCTTGGGCACGTCCACCAAAGGTGAAAGAATGTCCCTTCAGTTTCTTTACATTTCCAACATTTATTATTGGGCAAATGGAAGATTTTTGCAAGTTTGACTGGGGTCATGTACCACCTGTATATCATTTTCCTAATATTCTCTCTTAAGGCATTACATGCCGTGAATTTCATACCGGTGGTCCACAACTGTTCCCAGTCAACAAACATGATATTATGACCAACATCTTGTGCCCATTTTATCATAGCCGATTTTACCGTTTCATCCTCAGTGTTCCACTTCAACAGCAGATTATACATTCTTGACAATATCTTAGCATTGGGTTCTAACAATTCTGGTCCAGCTTTCACTTATGGTCCAGCTTTCACTTCCATACATCACTACTGGGAAAACTATAGCTTTAACTATACGGATCTTTGTTGGCAAGGTGATGTCTCTACTTTTTAATACACACAACATATGTATTAATACATAATAAATACAACAATACATACCTAGCATAAATTTAAGAGCCCAGTTCTCGCCTTGAACTTACTCCCAGGTATGTATTTCTAGGGTTGTAGCCTAAATTATTTAAGAATAAACACGCATGTTAGTTGTGATATATATATATATATATATATATATATATATATATATATATGCAGGTTTTGGTGTCCTCGGGTGTCTTCCCGTGTAAAAGTTGGGGTGTCTAGGCGACGTTTCGACGAGGTCTCACTCGTCATCTTCAGGCTGGTGCTTTCGGCTTCTTGTTACTGGAACAGAGCAGGATCTCAGTGTTTGAGTTCCTATAAATACTGTAGAGTATTTACAAGTTCCTATAAATACTGTAGAGGGGGTGTGGTGTATAGCCTCCAATGTTCTGGGCAGAGAGGAAGTTCCCAGGCTAGTGTGCCTTTTCTTCTTTTGTTCCTTAATTATATATATATATATATATATATATATATATATATATATATTATATATATATATATATATATATATATATATATATATATATATATATAATATATATATTATATATATGCTTTCGTAGATTTTCACGGGTACAGGAATGCAGGTTTTGGTGTCCTCGGGTGTCTTCCCGTGTAAAAGTTGGGGTGTCTAGGCGACGTTTCGACGAGGTCTCACTCGTCATCTTCAGGCTGGTGCTTTCGGCTTCTTGTTACTGGAACAGAGCGGGATCTCAGTGTTTGAGTTCCTATAAATACTGTAGAGGGGGTGTGGTGTATAGCCTCCAATGTTCTGGGCAGAGAGGAAGTTCCCAGGCTAGTGTGCCTTTTCTTCTTTTGTTCCTTAATTACTTGAGAGATATCTTGAGTGATTTCTTGAGTGATATCCTGAGTACCACTTAGGTGGGTCATTAGGTGTGGATTAGTTGTTAAAGTCTTTGTGTCTTGACCTCTTGAACTTTGTGAAGAGTTTTCCTGAGAAGATGGCTGTACTGTACTTAGTTGTGCTCTGGCTTGGCTTCGTGTATAGGGGCGAGCTGTGGTTTTGTGGCTTGTGTCAGCCAGATCTGTGTAGGGATTGCAGGGGGGTGCAGCATCCGGAGGTATGAATCTCTCAAACGTGTTAATTGCCAATGGATACCAGCAAAACAGGATTACGAAGCTAATCCAAAAGGAAACACCCCCCAAAAACCAAGACACAGAAGAAAACAATGGCATGGCCCTCCTTCCTTATATCAAGGGCACTACAGATAAAATTAGCAAAATCCTCCATAAACACAATATCAAAACAGCCTTTTGCACCAACCAAAAAATAGCCAATATCCTCAGAAACCCCAAGGATAAAATCCAGTTGGAAAACCAAGGGATCTATGAAATACCCTGCAAAGTCTGCCCAGCCACGTACATTGGACAAACAAACAGACGAATAAATGCACGTATCGCAGAACACAAGAATGCCGTCAAAAAAGAAGAAAAAACTTCCTCTCTTTTCCAACACATGAAAGAAACAGGACACGAAATTAATTTTGCAGATTCCAAATTGCTCTTTAACACGGAACATCACCACAAGAGAATAATCATGGAAGCCATCGAGATAGAGAAACACCCTCACAACATGAACAAGCGTGACGACACATCCCGCTTGCCAGACATCTGGAAATTAGCCCTCCCCACAAAAACTGACACCAGATCCAGAGGCACACAGAACGCCAACACCAATCAACCACACCAGACCCAAACCCAGACCCTCTCCACAGATGAATTACAGACACCATCCAGTAGCCAATCCATGGTGGCACCTCCGGATGCTGCACCCCCCTGCAATCCCTACACAGATCTGGCTGACACAAGCCACAAAACCACAGCTCGCCCCTATACACGAAGCCAAGCCAGAGCACAACTAAGTACAGTACAGCCATCTTCTCAGGAAAACTCTTCACAAAGTTCAAGAGGTCAAGACACAAAGACTTTAACAACTAATCCACACCTAATGACCCACCTAAGTGGTACTCAGGATATCACTCAAGAAATCACTCAAGATATCTCTCAAGTAATTAAGGAACAAAAGAAGAAAAGGCACACTAGCCTGGGAACTTCCTCTCTGCCCAGAACATTGGAGGCTATACACCACACCCCCTCTACAGTATTTATAGGAACTCAAACACTGAGATCCCGCTCTGTTCCAGTAACAAGAAGCCGAAAGCACCAGCCTGAAGATGACGAGTGAGACCTCATCGAAACGTCGCCTAGACACCCCAACTTTTACACGGGAAGACACCCGAGGACACCAAAACCTGCATATTATATATATATATATATATATATATATATATATATATATATAATGGTGATGTTTTAATGTAGAATTGGCAGTCATTTCTCATGATCTCTTAATAGCTAGCAACTTCATAATTACTGTATTTCCAGAGCAGAACCAATCAGCAGATTATTCCCCACTGGGTGTCCATTGGCAGTCTGAATGGGGAAGCAATTGAGCAGCAGCAGGTTCAGAAATATTGCCATGGTGCCAATAATGTGGTAGGCTGTGCTGCTGTGGCTTTGACACTGCATAGCAAGCTAGCAAAGCAACAGCTGTATGAAAAGAATACTGCTCTGCCTGGACAGAGTCAACTGTGACTCTTTTGCTTAGCTTCACAAAGATTCTATTAAGCAACAACTTGTAACTAAGGAAGTTACATGTAAATACTTGTAAATAAGGAAGAATTGAGAATTCCTGTGGTACCTCAACCTGTAGCAGATGCCTCCTTGTACAGTGGTACCTCGGGTTACAAACACTTCAGGTTACAGACGCTTCAGGTTACAGACTCCGCTAACCCAGAAATAGTACCTCGGGTTAAGAACTTTGTTTCAGGATGAGAACAGAAATCGTGCGGCGGCATCGGAAGGTCCCATTAGCTAAAGTGGTACCTCAGGTTAAGAACAGTTTCAGGTTAAGAACGGACCTTCAGAACGAATTAAGTTCTTAACCAGAGGTACCACTGTATGTGAAGCTGCCATCCTGAACTATATCAGTGTAACCCAGTGAGAGATTTTACTTTCTTGGGCTCCATGATCACTGCAGATGGTGACAGCAGTTACAAAATTAAAAGACGCCTGCTCCTTGGGAGAAAAGCAATGATAAACCTAGACAGCATCTTAAAAAGTAGAGACATCACCTTGCCATCAAAGGTCCGTATAGTTCAAGCTATGGTTTTCCCAGTAGTGATGTATGGAAGTGAGAGCTGGACCATAAAGAAGGCTGATCGTCGAAGAATGGATGCTTTTGAATTCTGGTGCTGGAGGAGATTCTTGAGAGTCCCATGGACTGCAAGAAGATCAAACCTATCCATTCTGAAGGAAATCAGCCCTGAGTGCTCACTGGAAAGACAGATCCTGAAGCTGAGGCTCCAATACTTTGGCCACCTCATGAGAAGGGAAGACTCCCTGGAAAAGACCCTGATGTTGGGAAAGATGGAGGGTGCAAGGAGAAGGGAAAGACAGAGGACGAAATGGTTGGACAGCATGAGTTTGACCAAACTGTGGGAGGCAGCAGAAGACAGGAGGGCCTGGCATGCTCTGGTCCATGGGGTCATGAAGAGTTGGACACGACTAAACGACTAAACAACAACAACAACAACCCAGTTTAATCCAACTGAGTTACCCTGATATATTTCAGGACGGCAGCTTCTCATACAAATGAGTTATTGAACCACTCTGAGAACAGCAGCCCTGTGAGAGGAATAGGAGTCTCCTAACAACTCTGAGAACCCTTGACAAGCTACACTTCCCAATATTCTTTTGGGGAAGCCATGACTGTTTGGTTTAAATGTATAGTGCGGGTGAGCAGCAGAAGCCAAAAGAACGTAACCCCTGAGGGTCATCTAGTCCAACCCCTGCTATGCAGCTGTCCCCTGCAGGGATTGTACGTGCAACCTTGGCATTATCAGTACCACGCTCTAACCAACTGAACACTGTGTCTGCAAGTGTTAAAAATGGCTGAAAATACCACACACACACACACGGACACATGAGAATGAACACAGAATTTGGTAACTAGGTTCAGCTCCGCTCTGTTTGACATACAGTTTCATTTCTTCCTTTTCCCTTCTGTTCTTGTATTGTGAGAAAAAAAATAAGGCAAAGGCAAAGGACCCCTGGACGGTTAAGTCCAGTCAAAGGTGACTATAGGGTTGCGCGCTCATCTCACTTTCAGGCCGAGGGAGCCGGTGTTTGTCCACAAACAGGTTTCTGGGTCATGTGGCCAGCAGAACTAAACCACTTCTGGCGCAATGGAGCACCGTGATGGAAACCAGAGCGCATGGAAATGCCATTTACCTTCCTGCCAGAGCGGTACCTATTTATCTACTTGCACTTTGACGTGCTTTCGAACTGCAAGGTTGGCAGGATGCAATAAGGTAAAGGTAACGGTAAAGGACCCCTGGATGGTTAAGTCCAGTGAAAGGCGACTATGGGTTCTGGCGCTCATCTCGCTTTCAGGCCAAGGGAGCCGGCGTTTGTCCACAAACAGGTTTCTGGGTCATGTGGCCAGCAGGACTAAACAGCTTCTGGTGCAACGGAGCACCGTGACGGAAGTCAGAGCGCACGGAAATGCCATTTACCTTCCCGCCACAGCGGTACCTATTTATCTACTTGCACTGGTGTGCTTTCGAACTGCTAGGTTGGCAGGAGCTGGGACCGAGCGACGGGAGCTCGCTCCGTCGTGGGGATTTGAACCTCCGACTTTCCAATCGGTAAGTCCAAGAGGCTCAGTGGTTTAGACCACAGCACCACCTGCGTCCCTTATCTTATAGAGTGACTTTGTCATCAGTTGATGTGACAAAACACTGAATGTTAAAGGGGAAGTGAAACTGAGTAGTTGTGAAGTGATGGGCAATTTATCAAAGGGTATTGCAGTAGTACTATAAACGTTTATATATCAAGATACAACGGAGACAGCCAATGCTGCCGCTGGTGCTTTTTTCTTCTTCTTTATCCTAAAATCTGTGCCTATGTTTAGAGAAAATGGCCGAGCTGCTTGTGAAGGCAGAGTTCCCCTAGATGTGTGGGGCTTGGTGGGAGCGCCATAGGCAGCTGTGGTTCACTGAAATCTTCATGGCTCCCGTTTCCTTTCCTAGCCTGGGAGAAGCATTAGAGCGAGATATTTAGACATCATAAATAATCATGTTCTATTTTAGCTGTTAAAATGCGGGGGGAAATGAATAATAGTAGCAGAAAACTGAATTTAAGAATCTCCCAGCGGTGCAATTGTAGCAGCAACTGATGAAGGGGAAATATAGATATTACAGCTGGGTGAATGGAGAGTATTTCTGGGCATTACACTCAACTTCAACTGAACTGCAACTGAAGATATACACTGACATATACAGTGAGGCTCAATGGAGTCTTTAGTCATGTTGCCTTGTCATGGAACAATTGAAGAGAGACCCCCCGGCCATTTCCCTGCACATACAGAATTGGTCCCTTGAGAACACTTTCCAGGATTTAGAACAACATAGTTCGAACTCCCCGGTGAAATTCGGAAATTAACTATCCAACAGACTAATAAACTTTGTTGCTATGGGGTTTCCCCCTGGAATTGAGCTTATAGTTGTTCTGCTGATGGGCTCACACATTGGAAGCTGACATTGAGCCTCAGCGACTGCAGTCAACAAAGACACTGAAACAGAAGTTTCCAGACCCTTCTATATAGTGAGAAGGTGGGGAGGGGTATTACTCAGAAGGGTGGTAGGAATGGGTGATTGGCAGATAGCTGTGATGAGTCTGTTGACGACTCTTAACGACTGCAATAGGTCTTACAGGAGGAAGCAAGGGGTGAAAAGGTGAAAAATGGCTTTGTCATGTATAATGAGATAAGAATCCAAGGTCTTTGTTCAGGCCAGGTTTCTCCATGGTTTTAAGTTTGGTGATAAGTTGTAATTCAGCAGCTTCTCTTTCCAGTCTATTTCTGAAATTCCTTTGTAGTAAAACAGCTACTTTGAGATCTTGTATAGAATGTCCTGGGAGATTGAAGTGTTCTCCTACTGGTTTCTCTGTCTTGTGATTCCTGATGTCCGATTTATGTCCGTTTATTCTTTGGCGTAAGGTCTGGCCTGTTTGTCCAATATAGAGAGCTGAAGGACACTGTTGGCATTTGATGGCATCTGAAGAAGTGTGCATGCACACGAAAGCTCATACCAAGAACTGACTTAGTTGGTCTTTAAGGTGCTACTGGAAGGAATTTTTTTTGTTTTGACTATGGCAGACCAACACGGCTACCTATCTGTAACTGCAGTCAACAAGTTTCAGCGATGCCAGCCACACAATTTGAAAAGCCCTGACGATATCCGCATGACGATATCTGGATTGGCAACCAGAGCCTATTCCAGGATGACGACGTTCATCTCTCAGATCGGGGAAATGACATTTGGCTTGCTAACATAACCAATAGTCTTAGGAATTGGTTGCAGCTGTGAGGGTATTGGCGGCAAGCCATTTGGGCTCGGGTGGCGGTTAGGCATTGGAATATGTCGTTGGTGCTTGGGAGGGCTAGGTGTGGCCATCACCTACCCTTAAATTTTGGGTATTCCGTTAAAGGAATCCGGCGGTCGTGGATCCTGTCCGATGCCTGTGTGGCGGGGGGCCATGGCACGACCCTTGGTGACATCAGGGGAGAGCTTATAGTTGTATTAGCATCAACAGGCTCCCCCGACTGGTGGTTAACCCCTCTTCAGACTCACCCCTCACTGAGTGGGTGGAGTCTAATCTCCGTGGTCCAGTGGCTAAGCCAATACCTTTTCACATGCTGTAATCAATAAACAGATAGGTAGCCGTGTTGGTCTGCCATAGTCAAAACAAAACAAATTCCTTCCAGTAGCACCTTAAAGACCAACTAAGTCAGTTCTTGGTATGAGCTTTCGTGTGCATGCACACTTCTTCAGATAGGTATCTGAAGAAGGTATCTGAAGAAGTGTGCATGCACACGAAAGCTCATACCAAGAACTGACTTAGTTGGTCTTTAAGGTGCTACTGGAAGGAATTTGTTTTGTAATCAATAAAGTTTTCTTGCCCATTAACCTAATATACTGTGTTCACGTGTCTTTATTCCCCAAGTGGGGATCGGGTCATTGAATCACAAGCTGATATTGACACTCAGCCACTGCAGTCAACAAGTTTCAGCGATGCCAGCCACACCATTTGAAAAGCCTGTTTGTTGCTGGAACTAGTTTAAGGACTTTCCCCATGGCTGCACTACCCTGCTGTCTGACATTCTGCATTCTTAGAGAATATTGGGTCTCAGTGAAAAATAGAAGACCTGGTTCAGGACTCATAGACCGCAATATCTCAAGGACCGCCTCCCCCCATATGAACCAACCCGGAACCTATGACCAACATCATCATCATTTGAGTCTGTTCTTTGTGTGCCTCCTCTGCAAGAGGCCTGGAAGGTAGGCTCATGAGAATGGGTCTTTTCTGTGGTGGCTCCCTGCTTGTGGAATGCTCTCCCCATGAAGGCTCACCTGGCCCCTTCATTGCATATCTTTAGGCGTCAGGCGAAAATGTTTCTCTATAGCCAAGTCTTTGGCTTATGGGCTATTCTATGTCCTTTTAAATGTGTTTGTGAGAGGGAGGGTATTGTTTTGTTTTTGATTTTATTATGCGTTTTGTGTTCTTGTTTTGTATTTTTATGGTGCAAACAGCCCTGTGATCATTTATTGTTTCCTTTTCTCTTTTTTGCAAATGCACAATGCTTAGAAATGATTAAGAAGTATAAAAACGTTTTAAAATAAAAAAGGATGGTGTACACCACCCTGCAATGAAGTCTAGTCAGTGTTACCATCCAGGAGCTGGCAGAGAAGTTGCAAGCAGCAGTAGCAGGGGAAGGAACGATTAACCCTTTCCTTGTGGACTTGTTTTTTGCTGCTAAAATCACACAGAGAGAGCAGGTTGATGTGTGTCATTCAAAATCCAGTAAGTCTATTGTTAGGGTGGCAGTATTCCTGTGGCCGTAGCCGCAAGACGTGGTTAGCATTGCAGAGGGCGAAAGGACGACGTGTGTTTGAGTTAGAACATTAGCAGCTGTCCTTTGGGATCCAGTGTCAAGGACCTGTGAGATGAGAAATGTCAAACTGGGATCCAAGCAGGGGCTGACTGGCAGTGGCTGGGATGGCCAGGGCATATGCAGCTGATGAAGACTTTGGGTAACTTAAACATGGCGGCTGTTGCATAGATCGGTTGATTGAATGAATAAGCAGCATGAGAAGGCAGAACTGAATATTAGCACAGAGAAGTTATCTTTATATCCATCCCTTTGTCATGATGAGTTTGTTCACAGCCCTTCTTATGAGCAATGATGCACCAAATAGCCCCTTGAATTCATCTCTAGCAGCTACTTTCATTTCCATCTACTGTGTGAAGCTACAGTGGGCAGCTCTGTAACAAAGGTTGGGCTTGAAGGACCTGTTTTGGCACTTGCCATTTTATCTCCTAGTTTTGGCTGCGTTGATTCAGCCTTCACTTGGTCTACTTTCTTTTTTGTTGGAATCCCTGTGATCCAATGGCATATTTTAAATAGATGAAGCAGAATGCAGTCTCAATATCTCCAAACAGTCAAAGCATGAGCTAGTAAGTACTGAGTGATACTGATTGGATCAACTAGTTCAGTTAAGGTTCAACTACTCCAGCCTTCTTTGCAAGAATCCCACCAGTACAAGTTCCCCTCCGAAATGGAGAATGATCTAATTTCTTCTTCTCCACCCACCCACCGTCCTAGGTGACACTCACTAAATGCTTCTATGTGGTGCTCTGACATGACATCCACTGAGGTCCAGCTCCAAGGGCCTTCTGGCAGTTCCCTCGCTGTGAGAAGTGAGGTTATGGGGAACCAGGCAGAGGGCCTTCTTGGCAGTGGCACCCTCCCTGTGGAACACCGTCCCATCAGATGTCAAGGAGATATAGAACTACACAACTTTTAGAAGATATCTGAAGGCAGGTCCTGTATCGGGAAGTTTTTAATGTTTGATGTTTTTGTATGTGTTAGAAGCCGTCCAGAGTGGCTGCAACAGATGGGGGACGTATAAATAATAAAAATATTTATTATTATTATTATTACTTATCCTGTGTAGGTACAGGCTTCATTTAGCTGGTGCAAACACATAGCAAAGGTCACCAGTCTAGATTTCCATTCCAGAATCAGCACCACAACAAGACAGTGTGTGCGTTGATTATTTATTTATTTTCACCCTTTTTTCCTAACATTTTTACCCTTCTGTTGCATCCTTCACAGACACAGCTTCCTGGACATGGAATAGATTCCCAAAGAGAGGTTCCTATGGGGCTGGAGACATGTTGTCATAGCACCAAAACCTTCCATTCCTCTCCTTAATTCCTGATGGCTGGATTTGTGGGTGCTCTCTTTTTCATGTTAGCCAGTCATATTCTCGGAACCTCTTGGAAGTGCCACAGCAATCAGAAACCCATTTTGCAACTCTTTGGAAGAGGGCCTTTAAGGTGGTGGCCCCCACCATGTGGAACAACCTTCCCTTGGAAATATGGAGTGAACTGACTGTTCTGTGCTTTCAGCATATCTGTTTGCTCAAGCATCTCTGGGCCATTTACATTGAATTGGCACAAATCACCAGCTATGGAGGATGCTCGCCTGGAGTGGATATTGTCTTGTTATGCATGTTTGTATTTTGGCTTTATGCTTTTTAAAATGTCATCTGTTGCTTTATGATTTCTGTACACCACTTTGCAATTTTCTAAACAGTATGGATAAGTGCTTTAAAATATATAAAGTGCATGTTATAAACTTAGACCTTATTACCAAGTGCTCAGTCAATTATAATACAGTGGTACCTTGGTTCTTAAACGTAATCCATTCCGGAAGTCTGTTCGACTTCTGAAAAATTCGGAAACCAAGGCACGGTTTCTGATTGGCTGCAGGAGCTTCCTGCACTCAAGTGGAAGCCGCGTTGGACGTTCAGCTTCTGAAAAATGTTCAAAAACCAGAACATTTACTTCTGGGTTTTTAGTGTTCAGGAGCCGATTTGTTTGTCAACTAAGCCGTTCAAGAACCAAGCTTCCACCGTATAGATATTCAAATCCAAATATTCAGCAATCTTCTCTCTTACAAATTATTTCAATTTAGAGGCTGCTCTTATTTCTTTGAAAGCAGTTGCCTTAACTGGTTTCCTGATTGCCAACCCCAACGCCAGCTTTCCTGTACTTTTCCAGACAAATGACTATGAATTTGGCCTATCTGCTTGCCCATACCCAGTCATAGGAAGAATAGGTGCACTGTCAGTTGTCCTGTACTGTGAAATTAATAGGAGCTGTGCAACCGCTTATCTGCTAACGCACAGCTCCCATTCTTCATGCAGAAGATTGTCCTGGAGGAGAAAATATCATTTTAATGGCCTTTTTCAACCCTTTAAATTGCTCTGATCTGATGTTCTGTTACAAAAATAATTCTGCTTTATGGCTGGAATGGTGGCACTGTGGGTTAAACCACAGAGTCTAGGACTTGTCGATCAGAGGGTCAGCGGTTTGAATCCCTGTGACAGGGTGAGCTCCTGTTGCTCGGTCCCTGCTCCTGCCAACTTAGCAGTTCGAAAGCACGTCAAAGTGCAAGTAGATAAATAGGTACCGCTCCGGCGGGAAGGTAAACGGTGTTTCCATGCGCTCCTCTGGTTCGCAAGAAGCGGCTTAGTCATGCTGGCCACATGACCCGGAAGCTGTACCCTGGCTCCCTCTGCCAATAAAGTGAGATGAGCACCGCAACCCCAGAGTTGGTCACGACTGGACCTAACGGTCAGGGGTACCTTTACCTTTACCTTTTATGCCCAGAGAAGGTCCATTTGAATGGTATGAAACCCACCCAACCATAGAGGTGTTTGACAGCTGTATTTAAAAGCTGCCTTTTTAAAAAATAAAAAGGGGAAAGGAGGATGAATTAGGTAAAACGATCCCAGCACTCTGGAACTGGACGCCTGCATTATTTCCAGACAGACAAAACACAAAAGGAACAAAGGTTTATTTTGCATTAGTTATGTGCTTGGCACCTACAAACAGAGTCCCCTGCAGAGGGCAAATCTTTATACATTTTCTTTCTTAATATATATTTTACATACCCATTTATTACCCTCTTTAATATTCATAATATTGATTCCCCTCCCTCCCCCACACGCTAGAGACATAAATACATTTATCTACAACACATCAAAACAAATCTCTATACTGCAGTTTCTGTATTCTGTTGCTCGGCGTTTGGACTTCCACACGACTTTCAAACTTCTTAGCACGTGCTCAGCATCACTTGTTTGCTTACTTTTAAAAGAGCTGAAGGAAAAGTAAAACCAGAAGAGAACAGTACTTTAGAAAGAAAGAAAATTGGCCATGACTTGATGGTCCAATTGGCAAGCTGGGCAGGGGGAAAAGAAGACTTTCCCCTGATGTTAATAACTAGCTTTCACCACTTCCCTGGTACATGCAAGATGGCTGGAGCTAGGCTGCATACTTTCACAGAACAGGCCTAGCCGCTTACAGAACTTGTCATTCGACATTATCACAGTCTGGAGACTTCCTTCCCTTCCAGTTGACTCCTCTGAGTGATATATATTTTAAGCATGCCTTGCTATGGCTTTGCTAATGTTACTTAGGCTATCAATAGCTCAAAGGCACTGAACGTACGTACAATTACCGTATTTTTCTGTGTATAAGACAGTGCTTATTGCTTTAAAAAATAGGCAAAAATTGGGTGTCGTCTTATACACAAATAGTGAACGCAGAGGGGGGACGTGTGATTAATGGCAGCAGCAAGTAGGAGATTGGCAGCAGCGAGGGCGCGGGTGATTGATGGCTGCGGCAAGGCCTGCTGGCGATTGGCTGTGGCTGTGGCAATTGGCCAGGCGATTGGCGGCTGCGGCAAGTGGGCGGGTGGACTGGTGGTGGCGGCGAGAGGGCAGAAAATTGGCGGCTGCGGCGAGGTGTGCGATTGGCAGTGGCTGTGGCAAGCGATCGGCAGTGGTGGGCAGGCAGGTGAGCGATTGGCAGAAGTGACCCCCCCAAAAGCTAAACAACTTAATTTCTTAATTTTGGGTTAAAAAAAATAGGGGTCGTCTTATACATGGGGGTGTCTTATACACGGAAAAATACGGTAAACACTGTTTCCCCTTACGCAGCATTTTCAACACGGAATCTTGTGCAGCAGAGATCCTCCTCTTTTGTTGCTACCAACCATGTTTAACAGAAGCCTTTCCCTGCAAAGTTAAAGAAAACCATTTTTAATGGTTTAAATCCTCCCTCGCCCTCTTTTCGATGGCATGCTTTCGTTAGGAAAATTATTGTCGTCTAGGGAGAGCAAAAGGCCCCCAACAGCAAGAACACCCAAAAAAATTACTCAAGGAAGAGAATGCCCACTTCAAACACAATGTTCTTTTCCTACAGTGGGCGAGAGAAAGCCGTAGATTCAACTTAATGACTGTAGATGACAAGATGGGGAAAGATGGTGATGTTACAACAAGGGCCTGTTACTGGCAGTGCAGATCTAGGGAACGAAGTCTTCTTGCTTGCAGCTGGGAAACAGAAGGAACAGCACACCCACACTGGACTTCCTCTGTTGTGAACAGTTCGCACCAAGTTCAGATAGTTAATGCATATACTATATAGGTCTCCCCACCCCACCCCAGGTTTTCTGCAAACAATGCCATTTTCTTTGTTTATTTTTATTTTTAAAAATCTATTAGAAACAGAAGCCACTCAGTTACATGACGGTCTTGATTCCAGTCTGCTGCTATCAGGTTCTTTGGGATTTAGCTAAGGATGGCTTGTGTTTCCATTCATTGTTCACAAACAAGTCCTTTTTCAAAAGTTGAAAAGCAAGAGGGATCTCCAATAGAAATGGCGAGATCCTCGCTCACTGTCGACCAGGATGGTGACTCCAAGCACCAGTTAAACCATGTGCACTGACATTTGTGAAGAGGACCCTGGGACAGCCCCATATTGTCTATTATCGCAAGCATTGGGTGGGGGTTGGCTGTTGCCAGGAGGGCTGATCACATGCATCCCATGATCCATTCCTGTCGACAGATATGGCCTCTCTCCAAAAGCCCCGTTGGAAGGCGAAGAGCAGAGTAAAGTGCTTTGGGTGTTGGCCAGTTTCTCGGGGCTTCCTGCCAACCTCGGAGAAGCTGGGAAATTGTATCCATACAAGTTGTAAGGGTTGTGAAGGGAAAAGGCGTTGTAGGAGCTCTGTTGCATGTGGCCGCCGCTAAACATATGTGAGGAAGATGAAGAGGAGGCAGGGTTGCCAGCTTGCATGACATACTGGAACTGCGAAGTCGGGAATGACCCCAGTTGGCCACCGTAAGCTTCCATCTTCCCATTGCTGGGCAGCGAAGGAGGAGCCGGCATCCCTGAGATCAAAGATGGAGTCCGCTGAGGCATGAAGTTTTCAGAGGGCTGAGTGGCAGACGCACCACCACTCTGCAGCCGGTTGTATCCACTGTCGCCCAACCCTGGGTAGCTCTGCAGGGCGGCCATGTTGCTTCTTGCGCATGGAGGATAATCAGAGAGGTTTAGGTTGCACAGCTGGCTCTCCCGGCAGCCGACATTGAAAGAGTTGGGGGCCAAGTGGAAGGCCGGCGGCGAGCATGATGGAGAGAGAAGGTGAGAGGATGCAGAAGGGGAAGGTGTCCCTGTGCTGGATGTGGTGGGGGAAGTTCCTGTGCTGCCCCCTGGAAAACAAAAGCGACAACAAACATTTCTGAGGCATAATGCAGAACCACCACCAAGCATCATCATCATGGATAAGGTCCATGAATAACTGAAATATACTCAGAGTTGCTGAGTATAGCTTACTGGGATTGGATACATGGTGCGAGGCAGCGGTGCGGCAGGTGGCGGTGCTGCGGTGCTGTGTGTGGCAGTCAGCTCAGCAGGATCCCACCCTCGTCACCAGTGAAATACACTCAGAGTCGCAAAGTGATTTCATGCTCTTTATTCAGCTCATAGTGGTGAGGAGGAATGAATGAAAGTCCCCTCAAAGTATCTGCTTTATATACATTATTTACACAATGGGCTGCGCATGATTGGCTAATTCTGGAATTCTACTGTAAGCCAATCAGGTTGTGGATTCGCTTATATCTGGAGCATGATTGGGTGGTTCCTGCCAACCAATCATACTGCTGCATTGTTCTAGGACCAGTCAGACTGCTGCATTCTGAATCCTATTGTTCTAGGACCAACCAGACTGCTGCAGTTTGGATCCTATTCAACTCAGTACATAACAATAATCATAGTTTAGAGGCCCTAAGGAAGTCAGACTATCCTCCACCAGGGCCAGGGCCTTCTCAGTGGTGGCTCCGACCTGGTGGAATGCTCTGTCCCATGAGAACATGGCCCTGCAGGATTTAACTTCTTTCCGCAGGGCCTGTAAGGCAGAGCTATTCCGCCTGGCTTTCAATTTGAACTTAGCCTGATCTTTTATTCCCCTTCCTTCCTTCCCTCCCCCTCCCCTGGGAAAGACAGGTTGGAGTCTTGCCTGTTTGCTCTCGAGCAACCACACCACCACCTGACAGGTTTGATGAGGCCCTAAGCTACTGAAGGCAATGGGGCCCTTTATATGTCCAGCTTTCCTTTGTCAACAACAAATTGTCACTGTTTTTTGTGTTGAATATATGCTATATAGCAATTTATGGACCTCATGGGTATCTAAAGCCATTTGCACTTGTTGCTATGCAACCAGTCCATGCAGAATGTAGGCACCCTATATATAGAAATGAGCAAACCAGTGATATTTTATGGAGCAGGCTAGCAGGCGGGGCCCATTACTTACATCATAGGAGCCTACACAACACAAAACACTGTTGCTGTATGTAGGTTTTATATATTTTGGAAATGTAATCCAGTTTTTTTCCTGTATTTTTTTTGGGGGGGGGGGGCCAAGAGAGTGGGGCCCTAAGCTATAGCTTGTTTAGCTTATACATAAATCTGGAACTGTTTCTGTCCTACTTTTGTTTGCAGTCTCTAGGGTCTTTTGCCAAATATGTGCTATCTGCAAGTGAAAAACGCCTTTGATTAACAAGGGACCCCATGGTTGCTTCCTTGTCACTCAGTTCTTATTAGAAGAAATTCTCACTAAAATGCTGGAGAATTTTCATAAGGATGTAAAAAGGAAAATTCATGAATTGCTCCAGAAATGTGAAGAAGTGGATTTAAGGTTAGAAAAATGGGAGAATGAGAGAACCATAATGGACAAATTCTTCATCCCCTACTTCTGACCTCGCTGTAAAATGAAGCAGATGGGTGGAAACAGATGTAGCATTTTAAGCATGAAGGGAATTTTGGACACATCTTTGCTGCCGTGAAAACAAATGCCATGAAGACAATTAATGTGTTCTGAACCACTTCCACCACACTTATAAAGTGACATCTGTCTTCACGTTCCTTCTAGTTATCCCATATGACTTCCTCAAAAAGAACACTGATATAACTTGTCAGTTGACCAGTTCCCCATTGGCTTGTTGCAATAAGGAGGCTGTGGGATGCATTCTCGCATTTCCAAGTTGAGTTTCTATTGAAGCTGCCCTCTGCAAGGGGAGGTGTAAATCCGTCAGAAGGGAGCCCAGATTCTGACCACTTTGCAGTGGACCTGTATAGCATTCATACCTGTATGTTCATTATTTCTAATTTTGTAAAACAATGATTTTACAGCAGATAAGAAAAGGGACAGGGGAGATGACAAGGGAAGATAATGCAAATTCCTTAGGCATAAACTTATATTAGTTTAACATCAATCTATAAGTAGCTGACACTGAAACTGCTCCCCCAAGGAATAGCCCCACTGATTCTATGCGACCGGTTCAAGTCTGGCTGGCAGACAGAAGTTCTGAATACTCTCCAGAATGGAGGCTTTGCTCCTCAAGTCCTTCTAAATTTGGGCCTGGGCCAAGCAAGATCTGTGGTCAGGCAAAGAATCATGGACACACAGAGACAACAGGACTGCTTGAGGCCCCCCAATTATGTAATCGTAGAAAATGAGGGGTATGTTGCGGTCCTGGCAGCATACCTCTATTTTCTCATATCAAGAAACATCAGAAGGGCCTTTGCTCTAGCCAGAAGCTCAGCCTTGCGCTCACCGGTTTTGGAAGGAGCATTTGGAAAAGTCCCATATGCTCAGAGACTTTGTGCCTGCCCATTAGGGGAAATAGGAGACCCCAAAGATTTCTTTTTTAGATGTCCCTTTTATGATGAGGTACGCAGAGATACCATTGACCCCCAGCTGGTGAGGCTTGCTGACCTTCTGGATAAGTCTAAACTCAATTTTCTTCTCTTAGGCAAAGCCCACAAGACGACCTGGATGGTCGCCAGATTCTTTACGCAGATTTGCAGGCGCAGACCACCTCCGAAACAAATTAGTCCACTAGGAAAACAGTCAAAATCAGCCTCCAGGGTATCAGGGCCAATTTGTATGGTAGCCCAAATTTTTAGGTCTTTATGTGTATATGCGCTTATCTTAGATATTCATCTTTAAGCTGTTGCTGTACACTGCTTTACATGTATATTTTATTCTTGTGAAAGCTGTCCCAGTTGTGCTTTTTGAGCTGGTCTTTGACCGTAATATTCACCGCACGCCACTGATAGGATTCTACTACATGTTTTGTTAGTGGCATGTCAATTCCCCCCCCCCCCAGCATATTGATGTTGTATCTGGCTTTTGACATAATGGCAGGGGAAAATTGGCTTCATAATGATGTTTGTTAAAAATATTTTGCAGATGACTCTGGCAGATCAAAGACATGGATGAGAACCAGATTACTGCACAGAGGTAAGTGAAATGTTTGCTGCCTCTAATAAAGTCTCCAGTATATTATCTTGCTTACAAGACCCAGCTAGCTTTCTATTCAAAACACTTGCACCTAAGATAGTGCTGGTACCTCTGAATTTCTGAACCTTGTGACTTGCTGTCCTGTTAACCTGCCAAAAATAAAGAAGAAGAGGAGGAGGAGGAAGAGGAGGAGGAGGAGGAGTTTGGATTTGATATCCCGCTTTATCACTACCCGAAGGAGTCTCAAAGCAGCTAACATTCTCCTTCTTTCCCTTCCTCCCCCACAACAAACACTCTGTGAGGTGAGTGGGGCTGAGAGACTTCAGAGAAGTGTGACTGGCCCAAGGTCACCCAGCAGCTGCATGTGGAGGAGTGGGGAAGCGAACCCGGTTCACCAGATTACGAGTCCGCCTCTCTTAACCACTACACCACACAGGATTAAGCCCTGAAGAAGCAAATTGAAAATAGGAAATGACATGTCTGTTCAGGAGCATCAAACAATGAATCCATACTAAGGTGCTCTGTGAAGTGTTGGCCACAGATCATTTATTCAGTGAGCAAGGTATTCTGAAAGTTATAGGAAAGACTAAGAGTTACTCATGGTGAAGGATGGAGGAGAAACTTGAATCTGTTCACATTTTAATGTGATCCAATGTAATTCACAGTACCCAAAACAATACTTGAACAAAAAAACAACTGTCCAAGACGTTTTTCAGCTACCTTGCCACAACTCAGTTCTGGAACCTCTCAGCTGGGTGCCATTGTAAGAAAACAAGGAAGGCATTCGTGGTGAGTTCTGGCACCTCTTTTTCTACAAAACTAGCCCTGCCACTATCCTTCCACACTTCTCCAAATTTTGCGATGCAGTCCTCCAACCAAAAAAACCATACAAAAATGAACAGAGGATGGAAAATAGCTTGTATTGTCCAAAATTGCATAGAAAAATGTGTATATTTGGGAAAATACATACTAATATGCCGACTGTTTTTTTCACAAGGACTTGGTTTTTTAAAAAATAAAAAATAAAAATCACAAACTGAAGTGGAAATGTGGCAAACCAAGCTTAATATTGCGGGGGGTGAGGAACTGAAAGAAAACAACATTTTTAGAATGGTCTACTGCATGGGGGATGGAAGTGAGAGCTGGACCATAAAGAAGGCTGATCGCCAAAGAATGGATGCTTTTGAATTATGGTGCTGGAGGAGACTCTTGAGAGGACTGCAAGAAGATCAAACCTATCCATTCTGAAGGAAATCAGCCCTGAGTGCTCACTGGAAGGACAGATCCTGAAGCTGAGGCTCCAAGACTTTGGCCACCTCAGGAGAAGAGAAGACTCCCTGGAGAAGACCCTGATGTTGGGAAAGATGGAGGGCACAAGGAGAAGGGGGCGACAGAGGACGAGATGGTTGGACAGTGTTCTCGGAGCTACCAGCATGAGTTTGACCAAACTGCGGGAGGCAATGGAAGACAGGAGGGCCTGGCGTGCTCTGGTCCAGGGGGTCACGAAGAGTCGGACACGACTAAATGACTAAACAACAACAACTGCATGGGGCATACACTCAAACCACTGTTGCCTGTGTTCGCAAGAGTTTGTGGTGTTCAGGGATGCTAGGCTGCTGGCTTTTTAGCATTTCAAATCATGAAAATTATATATGTCAGAAGGAAAGCAGAAGTACAAAAGAAAGAAGCATGTACACTAGGGAGGATGCTGTGTCTGATCGTACCACTTCCAAGTTATTGTCTACGTCAAACCTGAGATCCAGGAAAGGGAACTTCACAATGGGGAGTCCCATTCTGGACAATGCTAGAGAACCTCTAAGAAGAGCAAGAGACAGTGTTTTCCCTGTCCTTCTGCACACCAGTGGAAGTGCAAGAAATTACACTGCAACCATCCATGCCTTTTCCTCTAACCTCATCAAACCCAGCAGGTGCAATCCCATGTGACCAGAGGAATCAGCAAGGTTCACAAAAGCAGTAGCTGATGCTTATCAGTTCCCTTCAGGCTGACATTCCTCCAGCAATTATCCACAGAATGCTGAGTATTGGATTTGGAAGTCGCTGGCATTAAGCTCCCACATTTCCTGTACACACCGTCTATGGAATTTTCCACCAGATGATTACAGAAGGTCACAAATTGGAGCTATTACACATATAACCTGGGAATTATAAAACACTTGCGAAATACCCATCACTGTGACAGGCATATGTATGTGCAGAAGGAAGGCCAGCAATGTGCTTTGGAGAGCCAGAAGGGCAAAAGAATTAGATTTGGCTAAAGATACTTGGCTCCAAGTCCTTGCTCGGCCCAGTATACCTCGACCCAGTATACCTGAAGGAGCATCTCCACCATCATTCAGCCCAGACACTGAGGTCCAGCTCCAAGGGCCTTCTGGCAGTTCCCCCACTGTAAGAAGTGAAGCTACAGGGAACCAAGGAGAGGGCCTTCTCGGTAGTGGCACCCGCCCTGTGGAACACCCTCCCATCAGATGTCAAGGAAATAAACAACTATCTGACTTTTAGAAGACATCTGAAGGCAGCCCTGTTTAGGGAAGTTTTTAGATGTTTTATTGCTTTACTATTATTATTATTCTGTTGGGAGCTGCCCAGAGTGGCTGGGGAAACCTAGCCAGATGGGTGGGGTATAAATAATAAATTATCATTATCATCATCATCATCATCATTGCTCAGTCCATGAAGCCCACAATGTAAACTTGAGCCAGCCATGGTTTTCTCAGCCTGGACTACCTCCCAGGATTGTTATGAGGATAAAATTTGGGCAAGCCTTAAGGTGCGTTGATTTGGGCTCCTTGGAGGAAGAGCAGGATACAAATGTAACAGATGAAGATCCCCTGCTGGAGGCAAAACTACCCAGTGTCTTGGTCCTACTCCCATCGCAGTGTGAAAAGGGCTCAATGCACTCATGGATGCCACGGGGCTGGAGAACGAAACCTGCTTGGCACAAGCTGAGAATTACCTGAGGATAGTAATTTTTCTCAGTCGTTTGTGAAAGCTGGACCATAAAGAAGGCAGATTGCCGAACAATTGATGCTTTTGAATTCTGGTGCTGGAGGAGACTCTTGAGAGTCCCATGGACTGCAAGAAGATCAAACCTATCCATTCTTAAGGAAACCACCCCTGAGTGCTCACTGGAAGGACGGATCCTGAAGCTGAGACTCCAAGACTTTGGCCACCTCAGGAGAAGAGAAGACTCCCTGGAAAAGACCCTGATGTTGGGAAAGATGGAGGACCCAAGGAGAAGGGGACGACAGAGGACAAGATGGTTGGATAGTGTTCTCGAAGCTACCAGCATGAGTTTGACCAAACTGCGGGAGGCTCTGGTCCAGGGGGTCACGAAGAGGCGGACACGACTAAACCACTAAACAACAACAAGTAATTATTCTCAATTGTTTGTGCTTCAAAGTGAAGGATTCTAAACTAGTTGCTACGCATTTGTAAGGCTGGGGCTGGGGTTAATGAGTTTTGGCAAACCCTCTGCCCACAGAGCCATTGTTAGCATCTCCTATCTGTGTTGTTTGAGAAAAAGAATTGTGTCTAGGAGCCAGCAACAGCTTCTGCACTCTTGGAAAATGACATAGTACAGAGTTACTGGAACTCTTCTCCCTCCCTAAATGTTCTTCATTAAAGTCAAGAAGCAGAGCCAAATATTTTTAATAATGAGAACCTGGATCGGGTTCAACTTGGTTTCAAAAATACCCCCAAAACATTTAAAGTGTTTAATAGTTTTTTGGCTCTCCCCAGTCCATAACATCTCATTGCCATGTGCATTTAATTAATCTCAAACCTGCTTCGTCCCAAGCTCAGTGTCGGTGACGTCATTCGTAAAGAGTTCAGCTCTTCCAGAGCCCTTATGTTTTGAAGTGTATCTCTATTATTTTGGCTGCTTTTTTTTTAAGCTGGGTAAAGCCTGGTTATTGGTTTAAACCAGCTAGATGCTTCCTTTTCTGTAAAGCAAACAGGATTCTACAGAAGATCTTTTGCACCTGTCATTTTCCTGCTCTCTTTCGGCCAGAGAGATGACAGCTTTCTTAGGAGAAAGACGCGATGTCCTGGTCCGGCAAAATGCCACTTGCTTGCTCAGTAATGTTATTGATGAGCAAGCCTTTAAAAATCAAACAAGCGGTGACACACAGAACACGATGTGCTGTTGTACACAAGTTAAAACCATTGTTCAGGGAACCTCAGCGTTCCTTGGAAGGTTTTTAGGGATGCCATAATGAGAATATCATCAAGGAGCTGATTTTACAATCCATTTTAGTACAGGCAGCAATATTTAGACACGTCCAACTGATGAACAATTGCCATTGTGGAGGTCCTTTCTGACCAGGAAGAAGACAGAATGGGGGGCAGAATAGGGGGCGGAACGGGGCTGAAATGGAACTACTCTGCAAAATAGTCCTGTCCTGTAGTCATAGGGTAGGCATATTGGCATCTTAGAAACAAGGTTCTGGTTGTGCTTAGGGCTTAGAAATACTAATTAAGTATTACTTGGTTCTGATTTAGTCCCCTGCTGCAACGACATTTAATCTATTATCAAATTCCCTGGTTGTCCCAAATATATCTCTTTGTTTCAAAAAGTGTGAACAATAAAAACATTTTTAAAAATAATAATGGACAAGCTATACCCACATATCACTTCCTCACCACTATCATCCTTCCCTTCCTGTGTGCAGCCACTGGAGATTATTAGATACGTTCTACATAAGTCACATTCTTATTTCACACAGAGAAACTGTGAGGTCCAACAAATTTTGGCATTGCTCTGGAAAATCCAAGAATGTCCAGAATCCTCCGCAGTGCTCTGCAGGGTGGGGTTCAACAGTAAGGTACAAGGGAAATGTAAAGGGCCCCTGGATGGTTAAGTCTAGTCAAAGACGACTATGGGGTTGTGGGGCTCATCTCGCTTTCAGGCTGAGGGAGCCGGCATTTGTCCACAGACAATTTTCCAGGTCATGTGGCGAGCATGACTAAACTGCTTCTGGTGCAACGAAACACAATGATGGAAACCAGAGCGCACGGAAATGCCGTTTATCTTCCCACCGCAGTGGTACCTATTTATCTACTTGCACTGGGGTGCTTTCAAATTTCTAGGTTGGCAGGAGCTGGGACAGAGCAACGGGAGCACACTCTGTCACAGGGATTTGAACCGCCAACCTGCTGATCGGCAAGCCCAAGAGGCTCAGTGGTTTAGACCACAGCGCCACCCGCGCCCCTTTTGGTTCCACAGTATATGGGCCACAACAGATGCATTCGGGCATAGGTGCCAACTCCCTGGAGCCCTGCCCAGGCACCCACAAAATTCCCCATGAAGAAGCTGGACACCCAAAAATTTAGGCACCAGGGCCATTCACTGGGACTAAGCCGGCATTCCTGGATTCAGTCCAACTCTTATTCAACCTGAGGAAAAACCTATATTCTGGCATCTGTCCTTGGTAAATCACTGCCCACATTTTCTCCCCATTTTGCCTTCAGAGGAGATATTAGGATGCCTTTCAAAATGTCTGTTAATATAGCCAGGGAAGTATTTCAGATTTTTAGCCCTCCCCTCCCCACCCCCCCCACCCCCAAGTAACAGATCTGATCTGAGTAAGGGGACACATTTATTGTGGGTGGAGCTAACTTTTACTCAGAGAAAACCTATTGAAATTAGTAGACCTAATTTAGTCATGGTCGCTAATTTCAGTGGGTATAATCTGAGTAGGCCTAGCATTAATTTTCAGCCCTTTTGTAGTTACCTGTGTTTGCAGGTAACTACAAAAACATGGGTGGACAGGAGCAGCACTCCCTGTGAAGGAAAAGCAGTGACGTTTTGGGATCCTCCTAGAACTGATCCTGGAGTCTCTTCTACCAAAGGGACTTTCTACTGTGTAACACAAATGCTTTACTGTAGCCCGTTTTAATACGTATCATTTTTTACGCTTTGCTGCTACAGTAATAGGCTTTAGGAGTTTCACAGTTGTTGCTTTTAAAGTGGTGGTTGTGTTTCTTACTGTTTCAAGAAACTGTTTGCTGAATCTTACAATTACTTTGCCTGCCACTCTGAGCGCTTCTAGAAGATGAGAAAAATATAGACAATGATAAATAAATAAAGGCTTGTGCAGGAGAATTTCTTAGTGAAACGGACGTGCTGAAATCTGTCGTCTGGGCTGTGCTTCTCACACCATTTCACGGCATAATCCTGCTAATGTCCTCCTAAGCCTCTCTAAAAAGAAAGAAGCCAACTACAAAACATTTATAATGACTGAGATCTTAGTGGACTGGGACTTTCAGTTATGTAAAAAGCACAGAGGAAGGAAGGAAGGAAGGAAGGAAGGAAGGAAGGAAGGAAGGAAGGAAGGAAGGAAGGAAGGAAGGAAGGAAGGAATATTGTGTTAATCTCATTTATTTTTTTGGCAACAGCTTGCTTGTTTTTGTTTATTGAAATCAGTTTTGACTTTCTGACCTAATTCTCCTAAAGGAAAGTGACATAAATGGAAAACAACAATTATTTACAAGCTATTTGTAGGGATTACTTTGGACAGCCTCTCCCCATACGCTGACCTGGACCCTGTGATCATCACCCCAGGCCTTAAGTGTGCCTCCTCTGCAAGAGGTCTGGAGAGTGACAACATGAGATCGGGCCTTTTCTGTGGTGGCTCCCTGCTTGTGGAAGGCTCTCTGGTGCCTTCAGTACATATATTTGGGCACCAGGCAAAAATGTTCCTCTTCTCCCAGGCTTTTGGCTGATTAAACAACCATTTGTAACTGAAAACCAATGAAACACATTTTTTTTTTTAATGGCCTGTTAAACTGGGGGAGGGCTATTGTTTTTGATTGCTACCATGTTATGCAATTTTGGGTTTTCATATTGTAAACTGCCCTGTGATCCTTGGGTGAAGGGAGGTATATAAATGTAATTAATAATAATAATTTATATATGTCAAAGAGCCTGTAAAATGCTGGCGAGTCCACAGATCAGCCCTGAACCTCTCTTGTTCAGCAACTCAGAAAGCACTGAGTTCATGTTTTGCACGGTGGTCAAAAAATCGTAAGGAAGTTAGTCACAAAGAACATAATCTTCCACACATGAGCAGGAGTCCAGGGGGCAAACATTGTGTTGAGCCTGATTCTAGTTGTTTAGCAATGGGCCACAGGTCTTCAGTCAGTTCCTTATAAGATTCAGATGGTTGTTTCCAGGGCTAGCAACGTGGGCTAGCATAGGCAGCATTATTAAATTGCTCTTAGCCGTTGGTTCTACTGGGTTCAATGTTTTAGGTAAAGGTAAAGGGACCCCTGACCACTAGGTCCAGTCGTGACCGACTCTGGGGTTGTGGCACTCATCTCACTTTACTGGCCAAGGGAGCTGGCGTACAGCTTCCAGGTCATGTGGCCAGCATGACTAAGCTGCTTCTGGCAAACCAGAGCAACGCACGGAAACGCCGTTTACCTTCCCGCCAGAGCGGTACCTATTTATCTACTTGCACTTTGACATGCTTTCAAACTGCTAGGTTGGCAGGAGCAGAGACCGAGCAACGGGAGCTCACCCCATTGCAGGGATTTGAACCGCCGACCTTCTGATCGGCAAGTCCTAGGCTCTGTGGTTTAACCCACAGCGCCACCCTCGTCAATGTTTTACATAGCTGGAAAAATGCAAAACTGCCTGTCTCTTCCAGGGTGTCAAATCTTTATGCCTTTAAAACTTCCCGTTTTGCTTGAGCTTAGCTATTCTTCAGGGTCTCTTCGGAAAGCTGCACACAAAATGAAGACCATAAAAGCTGTAGGTGTAAAGTCATTTATGACTTTGGCAAATGGGTCCTGAACGAGGGACAAATTTTAGTTGATGCCATCCTGAATGAGCAGCCAAGGCAACAGTTGGTAGTAAGTCTGCAGGGAGCTCACCGGTCACATGGTCTTGGCTTGCTTCCTGGTTTTTCAGCTGCCAAATTGCATTTAAAGAAGCTAAAAATACATGAAATATTTTCCTTTCCTTATATTACTTGACTGTGTCAGCAGTTGCTGCGGCTGATATGAACATGTCATTTGATAGCCACTGGGGCAGAAGGTTATCAGTGCAGCTATGGATTCAAGGCCTAGTGGTCCATCTAATCACTGGAGCAGAAAATGCCACACTTGGCCTGATAATCCAAGGATGCTCACATACAAATGTGCGGCTAAAACATGCCCCAGGCTCTGAGTCAAAGCCTTTAGGCACAGGGCTACCTTTCAGAGTCTTATAGTAGATAGATGGGATGAGGGAGATGTGTGATCTGATCTCCCAACATTTTATTTTAAAAACAGCTATGGGGCATTCTGAATTTGGTCAGAGCAAATATATTGAGGAGGGGTGTCAACTTTTTACTCCCATGCCATTATAAAGTTCTATATTGACACCACCACCCCTCTAGAAAAAGGGGGAAAAAAGGGGGGGGGAGACTGCTAATAGCCTGGCCACACATGTAAGTTGTAGAAAGTACTATTTACTTACAACATTTTGACCAAGGGTATCAATCAAACAGAACAGATATTCCAATCCTAGGCGGTTGAAATATACTCGGAGTTGAGTTTGAATTTCATGCTCTTTATTCAGCTCGTAGTAGCAATGAATGAAACTTCCCCCAAAACATCTGCTATATATACATTATTTACCCAATGGGCCACGTGTAATTAGCTAATTACGGGCTGCTCCTGTAGGCCAATCAGGTTGTGGATTCACTTCCTCCAGAAGCCTGATTGGCTGCTCCTGCAGGCCAATCGGGTTGCTGATTCACTTCCACCTGGAGCTGGATTGGGTGGCTCCTGCAGACCAATCAAACTGCTGCATTCTGGATCCTATTGTTCTAGGATTCAGCTCAGTACATAACAGGGGCAAATCACTAAAATCCATGGTCCCTGAGGTAGCATTAATGGAACATAATCAGCAACAGAGATGGTATGTTTTTGGGTTTGGTGTTAAATTCTTGAAAGAGCTTTGGACTGGGTGAGAGAGAATTTTCAGCAGCACCCAGGAAATACCTCTGAAAATTGGATAGGTGCAGTGCTTTTTTCGGGGGGGGGGATGTGTAGGGGGACGCCTACCCCTAAACATTTTGTGAATCTTTGCACTATGGTCCATTTACTGTATTTATTTTCCCCGATTTGAACGATAAAATGGAGGTTTTCTTGGGTCAAAATGAGAGTACCCCTAAACATTTTTTAGGGGGGGAGCACTGGATAGGTCACAAATCTGACAAAACAGAATGATACAGAAGTTTCCTTCTCATACATTTAAATAAACTGTGGACTGAGGAAGCAGTAGTTAAATTATATCAGGACAGTGGGGGGCATGGGACTTAATGAACCTAAGAACTCCTCCCAATTTTATCCAAATCGTGAATCACCCTCAGCCTCCAATAGCCTTCAAACACGGGAGCTAAGAAGAGGTCACAAAATGTAATGGTCCCCTTTGCCCACCCAACCCTCACAGTTCAGTCACTATGGATGAAGTGGGGGACTAGCTATTCTACTTATTTATTTCATAAAATCTATCCACTGCTTTATTTTTATTTTTAAATAATATTTCAAAGCAGTTTACAAAAAGATAAAACAAGAAAATAAGAACAATTTACAAGGGTACTTTAAAACACACAAAAGTAAAAAAAAAAAAAAACTTAAAGAGATTAAAATTACCGGTACCTCAACTTTTTAAGCACCTGGGTAAGGTAAAGGTAAAGGGACCCCTAACCATTAGGTCCAGTCGTGGCCGACTCTGGGGTTGCGGCACTCATCTCGCTTTACTGGCCGAGGGAGCCGGCGTACAGCTTCCAGGTCATGTGGCCAGCATGACTAAACTGCTTCTGGCAAACCAGAGCAGCACATGGAAATGCTGTTTACCTTCCCGCCGGAGTGGTACCTGTTTATCTACTTGCACTTCGTGCTTTTGAACTGCCAGGTTGGCAGGAGCAGGGACCGAGCAATGGGAGCTCACCCCGTCGCGGGGATTCGAACCGCGACCTTCTGATCGGCAAGCCCTAGGCTCTGTGGTTTAACCCACAGCGCCACCCGCACCTGGGTAGGCTCGCCTAAACAATAATGTTTTTAGCAGGTGCCAAAAACGCATACAGTGAAGGTGCCTGCTTTGTTATCAATAGGCAGGGAGTTCCAAGTGGTTTAATAGCCATTCCTTCTCTCCCAGTAAATTCTTCCAATGAAATTTAGCACAAGAGAGCGGGCTGTTGTTTTTTTAAAAGCATGGTTTCCATTAGGTTTACTGCCACTGTTCGACTTTGGCTGCTGATGTTTATGCTGCTTATTGGTTTTATCTTTCATTTTGTTTTTTTGCTAATGGTTTTTGTGTGATTGTAAGCTGCCCTGCAGGGCAGAAAGGCAGGGCATAATCTTTTATCTCAACAAACTCTGAGAGGTCTAGTTCCATACAAGGAGCCGTGGCTCTCTGCTAGAGAATTCTTAACACCTCCATCAAACTGCCATTTCTAGGATTTCTTCAAGGGAAACCATGATAATTAGGCTGGTATGGAACTGACAGAAGTTTGTGGCACAAATGTGCCTTATATTTATTGACAAGGGAAGGCAGCAAAACAGTACAGCTCCTCCTGCTTTCTTGGGCACCGCCCAGGAGGCAATCCTTGGCTCTGGGGCAGAACCTCCTGGTGATCCCTCAAAAGACCACCCTTGGGCATAGTTGCCTGGGAGAATGCAAACCACAGTGGGGATATTGTGACAAGCACACTGGAAATGTTGCCACTTTCCCCAGGAAAAAATAACAGCGGAGGTTTATTTCAGCCCTGGCCTTTGCTAAAGGCAGGGATCGTCTATCAGGGCTCCATGTTCCTTGGCAGTGAAGAGATGGAAAAAGCAGTGCAGGAACAGTAAACTTACAAACGAGGAGCTTCATCTCAACTGGCAGATGAACAAGGGAAGAAATAAGGAAGGCAGAAGAGAGCAAGAAGTCAGCCATGTACAAGGAAACCCAATGCTGAACTGAAAATGCATTGACGTTCCCACCATTATGTTGACCAGACACCTTTCATTGTAAGTTCATTTAAGTAGGCATCCTCTTTCTCTATCAGAAAGAAACCGTATATTGATTCAGCCCATGGGCTCCTGCAGCCTAGCATTGTCTGTTCCAGGGACAGGGAACCTATGGCCCTCCAGATATGTCAAGCTAGAACTCCCATGTATGGGGTGCTAGGGGAGGGGTAGTATCTGATGGGGGACACGTCATGTTCCTTCTCGGGTAGCTTGCCCACCTTTGGTCCCTACCTGCACTCAGCTCTCACCTGTGGCTCCTAAAAGCTGTCGGCATTTGACAGGGGCCACACCCCAGGAAATGGCTTCAGCTGGCCGGATAAACCAGGTTGAGGGTGGCCAATGGGGCTCAACCCCTCAGCGAGTTAAGGACTTCCTCCTGCATGTGAAGACAGACTCTGACGGACTGAACGGACAAAACCATTAGTGGGCCCAATGGTCAAGAAGGCAGTTTCTGCACGTGTTGTAGAGGGAAATGGGAGGCAGATGGGGCTCGTCAACCTGAGAAGGTAGCCCATCGAGAAAAAGGACCCTGAACCTCTGCTACCTTGTGGGATATCTTCAGGAGAAGAAAAGGCTAAGGAGTAAACCCTACACAAATCCAGAGTGGAGTCCCCAGGACGGCTGGAAGGCACCTTGTACACCTCCTTCCAGAAACTACTGCAGCCAAGCTGGTACCAAGCGCGTTGCTCTGCTTTCCTTTGGACCACATCAGTGAGGCCGAGAGGGAGGTCTTGTCACCTGGGCAGCCCATACACACTGCCCAGGCTTCCGCCCTGGGGAGGCCACTTCAACTTGTCTTCACCCTTTGAGGAGCACTCCATTGTCTCTCAAGACAGATGGACGCCAACAACAAAGTGGTGTTGGGGTCCAACAACATCTGGGGGGATCCATGTTCCCCCAGCCCTGTCCTACTCCAACTGGCTGCAATCCTCCCAAGTTTTCAGGCAAAGAGGCCTTTCCTTGGCCTTTTGTCTGAAAACTTGCTTACTTAAGTGGGAGGTTCAGCTTGAGATCTTCCAAACTCAAAGCACATGGTGCTGCTCTCTCCTGTACAGTAGGGGTGTTAGCCCAAATATGAACTACCCATACAGAGGGCTTTGCAATGGCTATAAAGTGCCCCTGTTACGAAACCTCCCCTGTTTCTGAAACTAGTAGCTGAACTTTTTCTGGTTTATATCTCTGCACGGCTGTCAAGAGTCCCAGGACTATCAGGGATTCAGCTGGATACCATATGCCCATTAGAGCGGCTCTGCAGTTGCTTCATTGCCACCATTCTGGTGCCCATTATAAAATGGCTCACCTTGCTGTTTTTGCATGGTGGTGAAATCTTCAAAGGTGAGCGTGCGCACGGGAGGCCTCCAGAATGCATATGTTTCCATAATGGCCTCCAGGCCAGTTCTGTGAAATGAAAACAGAGGGAGAGAGACAAGAGAGACAGAGAGAGAAATGTCAGTGAGTACGTATAGCCACTTTAATAAATGAGATTATTTCAGCTTTATTGTTCTCTCTGTCAACAGAAACTTTCTGAATTGCTATGTTGTGCACACCTGTGCTTTTTTATTTTATTTTTAATATCACCCATGCTTTTAACGATACAGGTTTTCCCCTTCATATTTTCTTCTTGGCTTCTAAATCATCCACTCCTTTGTGAGAAGCGGCTTTAGTGATTAATTTGGCACTGCTTCTTTGATCAGAAAAACTGATCTTTCCAAGCTGTGCCTCAGACTCTGAACTGGGAAAACCTCTGGAAGGGACATGAATAAATAAAAATTAAACAGCCCATGCAGAAAGTGAGGCAGAAGGTGATGAGACGGAGGCCACATTCAAGGCCTGTAGCAGAGCTGGAGTTCAAACTCAGAGTTGGCTTGACAGCCTTCATTATTGTCCCCAAAGCTAAAGGAGAACTGGGGAAAGAAACAGCAAGAGAAGTGAAGAGGAATCAGGAGAGACCAGTTAACCTTCCTCCATTACTCGCTCTTCCCTCTTTTGTTTTATTTCCTATCGCTGGCCTACTTTCTTATGGCTCATTAAATTTGAGAACCTGCTCATGTTCCATTTCTGCAGCCCTTGGGTCCCTAGAGACTCTTAAGGGAGCTTGTGTTGCTGCAGCTAAAAAGGTTTCCTGAACATGCATGCCATTGCTCAGTTGACTTTCCAAAGTCACCCCGGAAGACTGGATGTTTAAAATATATAGCGCCTGGCAAAACTCTGTATTGTAATAGCAAATTTCAGAGATGATAAGTTGCTGTACAGTGTTTATTAGCTGCTAAGCTGCTGAGTGTAAGAACAGAAGATGTTTCCACCTTGCAGTTTCACAACAGCACAGGCTACAGCACCACAAAAAACCCCAAACCTTTCTGGTTCATGTGAAATCCACAGGAGTCGCACAAGGCTCAAGTTGACAAAACAATGTGAACTTGCATTGTTAACGCTAACACAGTCCAGAAAGAAACTTTTAAAAGAGCTGCTTCACACATTTGAAAACCAGAAATAATGTTTATTAGCAGTGTGGGGAAAGTATGGATTAAGAACCTCCTTCGGATAAGGAGCCTCTTCGCTTCGGATCACTTGAAACAAGCTCCACTTTGCTTCAGATCCAGGGCTTACTTCAGATTTCCAAACCTTAACTATAGCAAGGGAATAAGCATACAGATATAATGTAGTCCAAGAAAACATTTGGACAAGAGCACAAGGTCGGGGAATGTTGGACTGAAACGTCTCCTCTGTTGGAGACAGTAATGTTTCTGGAAATTCCAGAAAGGGATTTTCAGTTGTGCTCAGAACCTATTTGTGAGCATCTAGTTGGCCACTGTGAGAACAGGATGCTGGACTAGATGGGCCTGATCCAGCAATGCTGCTCTTTTTGACAACTCACTTCAGACCCTACCACCAAGGGTACTTTAAAGTTAACCTCAGTTTTCATGGACCATAGTTACTCTCAAGCAGTGGTGGACCTTGTGGTGGGATGGAGCAGGGCAAGGGCACATTTGGGGCTGAGTAGATGGACCAGGTCCGTATAGCTAAAGCTATGGTTTTCCCAGTAGTGATGTATAGAAGTGAGAGCTGGGCCATAAAGAAGGCTGATCGCCGAAGAATTGATGCTTTTGAGAGTCCCATGGACTGCAAGAAGATCAAACCTATCCATTCTGAAGGAAATCAGCCCTGAGTGCTCACTGGAAGGACAGATCCTGAAGCTGAGGCTCCAATACTTTGGCCACCTCATGAGAAGAGAAGACTCCCTGGAAAAGACCCTGATGCTGGGGAAAATGGAGGGTACAAGGAGAAGGGGACGACAGAGGACGAGGTGGTGGGATAGTGTTCTTGAAGCTACCAGCATGAGTTTGACCAAACTGCTGGAGGCAGTGGAAGACAGGAGTGCCTGGCGTGCTCTGGTCCAGGAGGTCACGACTAAATGACTAAACAACAACAACAGATGCACCAGCAGAACCAACTGGGTGCTTCCACTCAGCCCAGACCTCACTGCTGCCCCACCTTGGCAAGCTCCAGGGTCACCGGTCTCAGGAAGATGGCTCCATGGCTCTACCCTGCCAAATGGGCTGCTAGTGCATGGAGAACAAGTTTCACAAGATGATATCGGACTTGGATGAAATGGTTGCAGATTTGAATTCCTAACCAAGACTGAAGCTCTTATGCATGACCTGGTCCAAGCGGACTGCCTGCCTGTCAGCTCAGGTTTCCTATTCTCTGCTCTCCCCCCAGGCCTATTGCGGACTAATGTTGTCTGTTCAATCACAAACTCTCATTTTTCTTTCTGTCGTTAATGATGGACTGGAAGGAGAAAGAGGGAAACTGTATAGGCTCCATTTCATTTTTAAAAACCTAGCCTCTTTAATAGGTCTTCAGAATTTACTGTCTCTTGTTTGATTTTCTTTTGGGGTTTTAGGTTTTTTTTAGTGCCATTACATTTTATTAATAGGTAATATATTAAATGACCCCATTGTTCCCCCCAAAATGGGAAAAGATGTTCCACGTATCTCTTTGTTTCAGTAACTCTTTCCATATGGGCAGTCTCCCCCCACTGCATCTGCTAGCATACAGCGTTTTTGCTGTCTTCTGAGTGTTCTTGCAAGAAGCCCATTTCTTGGCATCTGGAATATCTTGCTACATTTTCCACCCCACCTAGCTGATCTGTAAAGCTTTCCCCACCCCCAGCGCACACCGCCAATCTCAGTTGTCAGAAAGCAACTGCATATCTAAAAGTTTCACTTCTGATTTGAGAACGCCAAACCCCGTCACTGATGGAAAGTAGCATCTCTCTAAGGCAAAATGGCCATGAGAGCAATCTGCCAAATATTTGTTACGAAAGTTGGGGAGGATTTGTTTTGTTCTGGCATATGTCGTAGAGCGTTTTCCAAATAAATTTGGGATTTTATATGAAATTAAGAATACACTTTGATAAAACACACTTAGACTTTGTCCCTTTCAGCTTAACACTTTCAATACCATTTGAATAATCACAATATCCAGCATTCATCTTAAGCTATGGGTTGGGTCTCACAGAAGCAAGTCAAGGATAGAGAACTGCTGTATTTTTAAGCACTTATAAAGAAAAGTTAGCTGGTGTAATATTTTTCTGCTTTTATTTGCAAAGTATCCCTAATGAGGGAATGGCAACAGTGAGGTGGAGCAAATTAGGGGAGCTGAGCAGGAGTGGGGTTAGAAGATGAACATTGTTAGGGAAGGGGCTAGAAAAGAGCACCCTAACAAGTGTATTTTAAAACCAGATAGATGAATGACAACTCTCTGTAAGGATTCATAGCCTTATTTCTTCTGGTCTTTACATTCATCTCTCTAGAGACATTAAACAAAATGCATCGGAGCAAATGAGTGGTGTAAAAATCCCCAAAACAAAAACAAACTCCATTTCTGTTTCTCAAGACACAGACCAAAAGGGGGGGGGGCATTATTGTTATTGTTATTATCAGTGCTTTTTTCTATAAAAAAAATGTTTAGGGGTACTCTCATTTCCCTACTCATATTGAAATACCGCCCCCTCAATGAGGCCAAACTTAGATTCACAAAATGTTTAGGGGTATGCGTACCCCTGCGTACCCCCAGAAAAAAAGCACAGATGGTGATGATGATGATTAGGGTATGAAATATTCAAGGCACATTGAATGCATTTTGTAGAATTATTGCCTTACTTAGCTTGTGCCATGTTGATTACTCAACAACTGTAACCTGTAGTTCGCACTGGCTACCTAGTGCCTCATTATTTTGTAACTACTCATTTAACGAGAACCTGGGTTCAGATTTCTCCCCTAGCATATTAAATCCAGCCAAGCTGTGGCATTATCTATACTAGAGATATCTGGTAGAGATAATACCACAGCTTGGCTGGATTTAATATGCTAGAAGAGAAATCTGAACCTCTGGTTCTCTCTCGTTCTCTCTCCCTCCATCTCTCCCTCCCTCCAAGTCAAGCACCCCAGTGAACCACTATACCACACTAGGTTAAGTTTGTTTTGTGGAGGAGTACATTTCGGTTGGTGTTCCCAAGCCACCAATTAATTCAGCCAGGTTTTATAGGGTTGTGCAGGGTTCTACCCAGAAAAAAAGGGGGAGGGTTGAGGGTTGGTAGAATTTATGAGCAAATAAAATCCATGGCTTTAATCCAGTGCGCAGTTAAGCGTGCTTAAGCCCGTTGACACCAGTGGGAACCGGCATGCCTAACTCGGTGCTGGAGCCTGCCCCATAGGTTTCTAAATGGACAGCAAACTATGCTTTTAATTGCAATGTTACACCGTGTGAATGCTGCAGTAGCTAATAAAAAGAAACAAAACCTGGAGACTGCGGGGGAGAGAAGGCCTCAATTATCCCAGGATAAAGTGCGGGGGGAGAGACACAGTTTCCAAAAGGAAAGGCTTGGTGAAAGAGGATACCAATGTTGTGATCCTTTTTGATTGTTTGCTACTTGTTTTTCAGCCCTGGAGGAGTTTTGAACAAAAGAAAGTTTGTAATGGAAGGCAAAAGTCATGTGTGCACCCCCAGAGTGGGGAAGGATAGCTGTTGATCCCCCTCAGATGGGACGCAATCCCCAGATTCCGAGCTTGCTTGCTTCAAATAATAATAATAATAATAATAATTAATAATAATAATAATAATAATAATAATAGTTTTTGCCCTTGTAATTATGGATATTTATTGCCACTTTCCCTTTGTGGTGATTAAGGAGACACCCATGGCTCTCCACAACCCCATTTTACCCTCACAACAACAACCCCCGTGAGGTAACTTAGCTGATCAAACACTAGAGATTTTAATAGCTAGCATTTTGGTTGTTGAAAAATTGCTTTAGTGTTTGATCAGTTGAAACATTAGTATTTATGTTACTGTGTTTTATTTATTTTTAATTAATCCAAAGCTTTGCTATGCTTTTGCAAATCATGGGTTGAAAACTGGGAGAAGGTAGAGAGGGTGACTGCACATCCCTTTCTGCTGTCCACATGACAATATTTCTGATCACTTTTTTGATAATGTTTACTGACGTTCTAGGGATGCGGGTGGCGCTGTGGGTTAAACCACAGAGCCTAGGACTTGCCGATCAGAAGGTCAGCAGTTCGAATCCCCGCGACGGGGTGAGCTCCCGTTGCTCGGTCCCTGCTCCTGCCAACCTACCAGTTCGAAAGCACGTCAAAGTGCAAGTAGATAAACAGGTACCGCTACGGCGGGAAGATAAACGGTGTTTCCGTGCACTGCTCTGGTTCTCCAGAAGCGGCTAAGTCATGCTAGCCACATGACCTGGAAGCTGTACACCGGCTCCCTCGGCCAATAAAGCGAGATGAGCGCCGCAACCCCAGAGTTGGTCATGAATGGACCTAATGGTCAGGGGTCCCATTACCTTTACCTTTACCTTTACCTTTACCTTTACCTTTACCTTTACCTTTACCTTTACCTTTACCTTTACCTTTACCTTTACCTTTACCTTTACCTTTACCTTTACCTTTACTGGCGTTCTGTTTATGTATCTTTCATGTTACTTGTAAACTGCCTTGTGAGGATTTGTATCCAGAAAGGAAGGACATATATAATTACAATGAGGGAGAGAGTGTGTGTACATGTATGTACACACATACATACTAGGGTTGCCATATTTTGAAGAGCAAAAAGGAGGACACATTTGCCAACTTCTGCTTTTGACTATGGATCACTATGACGACTGTCATTTTACATACCCTAATACACACACTGTATGGTGATGGCGAGAAACACATAATAGTAGTAAAAAAAAAATCTGGGTGAATTGAGAATAATCACAGAGCCCTCTGCTGGTTCTGTACAAGGCTAACTATGACGCTGAAAATTGTGGCGAAAGAAAGAAGACAAGAATAATTCAAAGTACACACTGGGGTTATCTACGCTTGAAATGTATATCAATTTTATAGCAATTAAGCTGTCATGGCTCTCCCACTGCCTCCCAAAATCCTGGGAACTGTAGTATGTCCTCCATTTGAGAGCCTTGCCATGCTCTTGGCTGATTTGATTGACATCCTACGCTCTTTTAAAATGGGGTGGTGGTGGAAGGGGAGCAATGGGTTGCTGTTTTTGGTTTAATTATATATTTTGTGGTTTTATATTTTGGGTTTGTTCTGTGAATGGCCCTGAGACCTCTGGGTATAGGGCGGTATTTAAATTCAATAAATCAAAATAATAATAATGCTCCCCCACTATAGTCCCCCGATTCTACAGGCGAGGGAATGGCTGTTGAACAAAATTAATGTGTATGTAATGCAATAGAAAACCTCTTCAGGACAGCTTTATTCTGCCTTTCCCTTTAGCCCCTCCACCCAACTGCATTCGGTGTGCAATTTCTCCGCAGAAGGCCTCCGAGAATTACAGCATCTCGTTGGCTGAACCCTGCAACAAAATCTTGGCAGGGTCTTCATTAACGCTCACAACTATTTGTGTGGCTTTCCTGCAATAAACCCCAGGGCAGCTTTCTTAAATGTGTAATACCTTAAAGATTTCAGTTCCGTTTGACGTCAGCAGAAAGCTGCGCTGAGCTCTCCGCAGCCACAGCCGTGTAGCAATTTCCTGCCCTATACCTAATGTTAATGAGCCACAAGTTTCTTGATTCCCAGAGTTTTGTTTTGGGAGGGGGAGTCCAACCGCACCAGGCCAAAACCTTGAGGATGTCTCATTCAGATGCTGGACTTCGGCCCCCCAGCCACATGTTCATGGACCACTCTCATCACTCACAAGCACCTTCAGACCTGCTGAATGCAGTTAATTTATTTACACAAACTTCCCTGGCCCTTCCCAATTTTTCCCAAACAAGGCTCTTGAATCTATCAGTCCCCCCGAGACCCATGCTTCATCAGGGAAGGGACAAATCCCTCCAGCCCATCCTAGAAATTATTTTCAGAAATGACTAATTTCCCAGATGCGTGGGAAGTTCATCCAAACTCCAAACTGAGTTCAGATTGGACTCCTAGGCCTAATAGTGATTATATCATCATCGTACACCAGAACTGTGGGGTGTAATCCACTGGGAGCAGTCAAGTACAACATTCCTTGTTTTGCTAGAGTGGACATGCAAGGGAATGTTTGGTCCAGCCAGTCGAAACTTCCTGTTCCTCCTGGCGTGGAGCATCCTTCCTTGCATGGGACTAGTGGGTGGGTGTGACCTTTCCAGACCTGGTAAAAGGACAAGTCATGCTGCCACCTTCCTTTCTTCTATCTTCTTTTTTGTTCTGCGAACATCCTGATTCACCTGCCAGCCAGCAGTCCCCCCCAGTTATCTCCCATATGGGGTAAACTTGTTTGTACAGGTTTGTAACTTTAAGCCTAAAGGCTGCCTTCGAGGATCACACTGTGCTCTACCTGATCGTGAGTAAACTTACTTTTTATTGCTTATGAATAAGACTGTGGTGTCTTTATTATTTTAGGAGGGATTGAAGGGGTCTTACCAGGAAAATATTAGAACACATTTCAGTCTGGACAAGCCAGGCTGAATTGCGTATTGTCTTAAGAAACTCACACGAGTTTGCAACTAGTTTTCTGCCGTGTAAAGGGGAATGGACTCTGCTGAGTAAAGGAACTTGCTAGCGCAAGTTAGGAAGGATATTGATAAACAATATATCCTCTCCTGCCACCCTGAACATTCCCACAAGAGCCAACTGATGAAGCCTTCCTTGGCCTTCAGACTATGACTTTCCTTGACGCCACCTCTCATATTGTGTTGCGCTACTTGCTAGAAAGGGAAATGGGTGGTGCTGTGGGTTAAACCACTGAGCCTAGGGCTTGCTGATCAGAAGGTCGGTGGTTCGAATCCCCGCGATGGGGTGAGCTCCCGTTGCTCGGTCCCTGCTCCTGCCAACCTAGCAGTTCAAAAGCACGTCAAAGTGCAAGTAGATAAATAGGTACCACTCTGGCAGGAAGGTAAACGGTGTTTCCGTGCGCTGCTCTGGTTCGCCAGAAGTGGCTTAGTCATGCTGGCCACATGACGTACGCCGGCTCTCTCAGCCAATAAAGCGAGATGAACGCCGCAACCCCAGAGTCGGCCACAACTGAACCTAATGGTCAAGGGTCCCTTTACCTTTACTTGCTAGAAGGCAGCAAGGAGAGCTGCATCCATGGCAATGTGGGTTTCACCTGTACCAAGTCCTGGAGGCCTCTTATGGGCCTGGAGGGTCTGGTCCAGAATTGATCCCTGGGAGACGATGCCTAAAATTCCAGAGTTGGACCTCCCCCCACAACACACACACTTCAAGAACTTCCAAACCATCCAGACTTGCCCAAATAAGAGAGGAAACCTGGCACCTTCCAGATGTTTGGGTCTGCAGTTCACATCAGTCCCAGTCGGCAGGGCCTATGGGAGTTGTAGTCCAAAACGTCTGAAGTTAAGGAAGGGCATCCTCTGGTCTTGATCGCAGAAAGACCACACACATTTATGAGCCTACAAGATTCTAAGCAGCAAGGCTGCAGTCATTCTGCTCCCACTAGTGGGGTGGATGGCATAGCACGGTGAAGAGGAAAGCAATCACTGGGCTAGCAAATCAGTGCCTGTTTCCAAAAGCGTTGTGAAGAATTAGAACTATCAAGCTTGGACAACCTGATCAGAATCACCCACTGAAACCAGGGCAATTTTACTGTATTTTTGCTTTTACTGTATTTTTGCTTTCTATGGAAGCCGCCCAGAGTGGCTGGGGAGGCCCAGCCAGATGGGCAGGGTATAAATAATAAATTATTATATATTATTATTATTATAATTAAAGCAGCACGACAGCCTATATCTGTTCTGTACACTGCCCTCCCAAAAGCATATAACCTGGTCCAGCGATTCATGCACATAGCATTGGCTATGAACAAGGATCTGAGAGGGGGATCACCCAGCAGATTTATTTATTTCATAACATTTATATATTGCTTGATTGTAAAAAAGCAGAGCAAAGCAGATGGTAAGTGAAATTAGATTTTATATCAGTCATGTCTTGGGGAGGGGCGAATGTGACTGGTACAAATACAACCACAGCCAAGTTTGAAGATGCAAGTGAATCCATCTGCTGCCCCAGATGCTGATTCCAGGGTCTTTTAACTACACAAGGCACCACATTGTGTCTGGGGACCTGCTCCAGCACCGTGGCCAGAGAAGGATGATACAATAAAGGAAATCAGGGGTGATTAAAGGGACTCCTCTTACCTGTTTCTTCCAGAGTCCCTGAACCCTTTTGCAAATGGATTCCGGTCAATTTTTAATCGTGTAATCTGTAACAGAATGTAAATTAACTTAGATTCTATGGAGAATATTTCATTCCTTAACACTTTGCATAACTTTGATCATTCCACGATTACTCTTCTTTTCATTGGTACTTCATACCATTTCACACCGCCCCCCAAAACAGTTTGCAGTTGAGTTAGGGCATGCACAATGAATGATTGCTTCCATAAATGGTAAATTAACAGTTCTATGTCACTGTAAATTCTGGGTTGCGTTCAATTGCATTTTATTCAGAATTAAATTACACACACACCTTGTATTGCATATTGTGTGTGGTGTGTGCGTGTATTTGTTTCTTCAACTTGTAAATCAGCTATCCCTGATCAATACCCCTTGCTCTTCCTAAAATCCCATGTTGCTTATTCTATGAGACCCTTAGGCATCCCTGCCACCTTCATCTACAGCACTGTTTCCCAAACTTGGGCCTCCAGCTGTTTTTTTGGACTACAAGTCCCATCATCCCTAGCTAGCAGGACCAGTGGTCAGTGATGATGGGAACTGTAGCCCAAAACAGCTGGAAACTCAAATTTGGGAAACACTGATCTATAGCTAAAATGAAGACTGCATTTGCTCACACCTAACCATATTTATCTTTCCCTCCGCTCCTTTTATCATTTCTCCTTGAGTTGAAATGCTGTGTCAGCTTTTAGGAGGTTATGATAGCAAATCTCAGAAAAGCATTCTATCTTCAAAGCTGCAATTGGTGTTTCTAGATTTCCATCTCTCTCATATCTTGGTATTTGTTTTTCCAACTACAGTGAGCTCAGGAAAGCAGCAAAGTACACTCAGTCCTTCGCACGTCAGCTGTTTCTGGGAGAATGGCAAAGTTCACAGATGGCAATTCCTACTTTAGCCTGTCCTGTTCAGGAATTTGCTGAACAATGCCCGATGGCATTAAAACTGGAACCAACATACATTACTTTGTAGGATCTATAGTACAGGGCAAAGAGTTTTGATCTTGTCAGGGGACTGAGTAAAGAAAACAGATTGTGCTTTCATATGCTTTAAGCTACATACTATGTAATGACACTGTGCATCTTACATTGCAGGTGGTTGACCTCACAAGAGAGAGATTTCATGAAGGATTTGGGAGAAGAAAACAGATACCCATTATGAGGAAAGCCTGGTCTCAGCCCTTGAACACTTCTCCGTGTTTTCCTGAGTTCCTAACGCGAACAATTTTTTAATAGCTGTGTAAGTAGCTTAAAGTCATAAAGTCACAGAAAGGGTTTCTTTGTCTTCTGCAAAATTCAGCGTGTATTTACGATTTTGAGATTTGAAATATACATATGTAGTCGAAACGCTGTTGGGCTATCTTGACATTAATGTTAGGTCGGTTCCTACTGGAATTCTTCCAAAGACTTAATATTTCCATATCAACAGCCTGTAAACTCAACTGTCCATGTTGCAAATCTCCTTCTGTTCCTGATTTATGACAAATTCTGTTCCTCTGTGGAATTTGTGTGTGGGGTTTTTCTTCCACAAGTTGGGTTACACCACCTGTCTTTTTCTTTCAAAGCTAACTTATGTTGTCATTTTCGCTTGCTCTGCTGACTTATTGCTGAGACCACAACTCTGCTCATGCATTGTAACAGTACTTGGCTTGTTGTGACATTTTTGCTGATAGATTTCTTTATAAATGTATTAATTAGTGGGCCATAGTTTGGCACAGACAGCATAGCTTTCATTTAAGAGCAGATCGAAACCTGTTTGGCGGTTAACAGATGAGCATCTTTTTCATTACCTGCTGGTTTTGATAAGCAGTGACGGTGGTAAAGACAGTCTCTGGGAAGTTGAAGGTTTTCACCCCATCACCTGTGGGAACTGGCTTCGTGGGAGACAGGTCACTGCTGAAGTCTTTGCGGATAACATGGACGCGGGGCTGATACTTGTGCATTGAGTGCAGGATTATCTTTGGGAAAACAGAGGAAAGGCAAGGGAGATTTACCGTATTTTTTGCTCTATAAGACTCACTTTTTCCCTCCTGAAAAGTAAGGGGAAATGTGTGTGCGTCTTATGGAGCGAATGCAGGCTGCGCAGCTATCCCAGAAGCTGGAACAGTGAGAGGGATCGCTGTGCAGCGCTCCCTCTTGCTGTTCTAGCTTCTGGCTTAGCCCCTCAGTCCCTTCCCCCACCTCCCGGAACAGCCCCCAAGAGCTGCGCTCCATTTAAAGACCCGCGCGGAGCATGTGTGCGGCTCTTGGGGGCTTTTCCCCAAGGAAAAAAAGCCTGCAAGCACTGCACACACACTCCATGTGGCTCGTGAAAGAGAGCACTGAGGAGAGCCTGGGACGCATACAGGCTCTGCTCAGCGCTTCCTTTAAGGAATATTTTTTTCCTTGCATTTCCCCTCTAAAAAATAGGTGCGTCTTATGGTCAGGTGCGTCTTATGGCGCGAGAAATACGGTACTTGAAATGCATCATTCTAAAAATTTCAGAGCTGATATTTGGGGATGGGTACTGAACAAATGACTCCCAAACTAGTCGCCTGATAAGGATATAATTATATAATAATAATAATAATAATACCCCCACCCATCTGGCTGGGTTGCCCCAACCACTCTGGGCAGCTTCCAACACATATAAAAACATAGTAAAATATCAAACATTAAAAACTTCCTGATACAGGATGGCCAACTTCAGATGTCTTCTAAATGTCAGATAGTTGTTTATTTGCTTGACATCTGATGGGACGGCGTTCCACAGGGTGGGCGCCACTACCGAGAAGCCCCTCTGCCTTCTTGCAGTGAGAGAACCTCCAGAAGGCCCTCAGAGGTGGACCTCAGCGTCCGGGCTGAATGATGGGGGTGGATACGCTTTAAAGGTCAGCACCAACACTTGGAATTGTGCTCAGAAACATACTGAGAGGCTGCATAGATCTTTTAGAACCGGTGTTTTATGTTCCCTGCAGTCACTCCCAGTCCCCAGTGGAGCTACAGTGGTACCTCTGGATGCAAAGAGGATCCGTTCCAGAGCCCCGTTCGCTTCCTGAAGTGAACGTAACACGCGACTGCACGTCTGTGCATGCACGGGTCGTGTTTCGCCGCGTCTGCGCATGCGCGAGCGGCAAAACCCAGAAGTAACGCATTCCATTTCTTCCAGGTTGCCGTGGAGCGCAACCCGAAAATGCTTAACCTGACACGTATTCATCCCGAGGTATGACTGTAGTCCCTAAACCTTCTTACCGTTGGTTGCCAGTGTCCAGGGTGGGACAGCATGCACACACTGGGCAGGGGGACACCAGCCCAGTCCTCACTGCCAGAATGACCCCACCCCCACTGGAGCAAAGCCGGGCTTCCCTGAGCAACCTTCTCACCCATGCGCGGGGAGTCCAACCGGCTGACATGACCCTTGGTGGCTGGAAAGGAGCACTGGGCTAGGCCTGCATGGGGGCACCCCCCCCACACACACACACTGTGCTCCTGCCTTCCTATGGCCCTGCAGGAAGAGCAGAAAGCTGCACCTTGAAGGCAGTGGTAGAGCAAGCTGATCGGGCATCTGGGGTGGTGCATGTACCCTGCGCCCAGGGGCAGGGCCAGCCAGGACAGGACGCTCCATGGGGCTTCCGATGAGTCTGCCTGCCTCCTCCCACTCAGCTGCCCTACAGCTGAGGGAGAGGCAGTGGGGGGACCGTTTGGGGCAGTGCGGAGCCTGCGGGCGCCCAAGTCACCGCGTCACTCCCAGGAGAGACGCATGGCTGGGGCACGCTGCAGGCCCCACGGTGAGTGTCGCCCGGCATTTTGTCATCTCAGTGGTGACACCCAGGGCGGCCCGCCCCCACGCACCCCCTTCCTCTGCCCCTGCTTGGAGGAAGGGCTTTGCGCTAAGGAAGACATGTAATATGTGGTGCCCAGAGCTGAAAGGGGCAGGTCTGAAGCAAAAGGCTGGTGAAAGGGGAATGTGCTTCTTAATAACTTACATGGCCTTGGTCGTCTAGCTCGTTGTTGGTCAGTTTGAGTTTATCAAAACTGACAACCTGCCGCATCCAGGTGTCCCCGGATGCCAGCGAGTCGGGGTGAATATAAACCCTTGGAGGCACAGGGGAGTCTGCGTTGCCTGCTACCATCCACTTGGAGCTGTGATACACATACCTGCGAGAGACGAGGATGTGAGAAAGGAGGCTTTATTATTCAAAGTGCAGACACAGACAACACCTGTAGTCCCCCTCCCGTTAAGAGCTTTCCTTCTGCACTCACCCAACAGCGTTCAGGCTCAGATTATACACACAGGAAGGAAACCGTGTGCTTCATCTTTAATGGAAACCAGATGATACCTGGAACCAGTTCCTCCCTTTTGCATCTCTATTAATCCTCTTTTCCAATTACTGTCCCTAGAAAACTTTGCACATGGGACAGACTAATTGGTTAACCCTACTAATCCACAGATGAAAGCCTTTAGAGATATAATAGGAATATTTCATTACTTGCAGATGACTCTTCTAACACACTCTGCACCTGCAAATGCCATTTGCTTCTCAGTTTACACAGCGGAGGTCCCATGATTTCATCTCTAAAAATCCTTAGTTCAGACTCCATTTCAGTGTGCTGCAACACTGGCCATGAACATTTTAGCGTCCACCCTGTTATCTTGATCGTAATCTGCCTCAACTGCTTTTAATATAGTATATTTAAATTGTTCTAACCTGCCCATAGATCTCAGGGTGAAGGGCGAGTAAAAATATATATAACTGATGAAGAGGATAGCAAGCTGAAAGTTTTCTATTCAGTGAAAGTTACTAACATCAGAATCCACACCCAAAATCTGCTGGGATGAGAGAGATTGGAATTGGCAGGTCTTGGGCTTTCCCAGCTGAGCCAGAGCTCAGCCAAGCTTACACCAGAGTGAGACCCTCACACCAGCTGTGCTGGAGATAAGGTAAAGGTAAAGGTACCCCTGCCTGTACGGGCCAGTCGTGTCCGACTCTGGGGTTGCGCGCCCATCTCACTTAAGAGGCCAGGGGCCAGCGCTGTCCGCAGACACTTCCGGGTCACGTGGCCAGCGTGACGAAGCTGCTCTGGCGAGCCAGCACCAGCGCAGCACACGGAAACGCCGTTTACTTTCCCGCTAGTAAGCGGTCCCTATTTATCTACTTGCACCCGGGGGTGCTTTCGAACTGCTAGGTTGGCAGGCGCTGGGACCGAGCAATGGGAACGCACCCCGCCAGGGGATTCGAACCGCCGACCTGACGATCGGCAAGCCCTAGGCGCTGAGGTTTTACCCACAGCGCCACCCGCGTCCCGTACTGGAGATACACTTGTATAAATATACACCTTGGCTGAATGACGACTCAGCCAATGGAACTTAAGGCAGCATAACCTATGCTGGTGTAAGTCCCCAAATAGGGGGCGTGGCTGGGATGGGACCAGGAGAAAGTTACACCTGTTCCAAAGCCATACTCCTGATCAGAGTATAAAATCAAATCAAATCAAAATCTTTGCCAGCATAAGGTAAAAGCACCTACATACATAAGTAAAGGTAAAGGTAAAGGGACCCCTGACCTTAGGTCCAGTTGCGGACGACTCTGGGGTTGCGGCGCTCATCTCGCTTTACTGGCCGAGGGAGCCGGCATACAGCTTCCTGGTCATGTGGCCTCCGATATATGTCAATCATAGCAGCACAATATCTGGCGACGGGGTCTGTTATATCAGGGTTTACATCTTGGAGCAGTAAAGAGATAGGGAACTTCTCTGCGTATCCTGGGAATTTGTATATTATTGGCAGAATGAAGCTGGCACGTATATTTGTATAATACTGGCGGGTGGCGGGAACATATTCAATTGTTTCTGTTTGCCCAGAGCCACAGGGGAGGAGAATGAATTAGGAGTTACTTGCAGCAAGGTAAGCAGTGCTATTTTCTTTTTAAAAATGTTTAGAGGTACTCTCATTTTCCTACTAATATTGAAATACTGCCCCTCAATGAGGCCAAACTTAGATTCACAAAATGTTTAGGGGTATGCGTACCCCTGTGTCCCCCCAGAAAAAAAAGTGTCAGGGAATGGGCAGAGGAGGAATGGTGGAGGAGGAAAAGGAAGACAGTATAGATTTATAACGGGGGTTTGAAGAAGGTTGCAGCTCAGAGGCAGATGAGGGAAAAGCTGGGAAATCTTGGGAGAGCCAGAGGAACACCTGGGTGACACGTTGTCCTTAGATAGCATCCTAGACCCTCTATCTCCCAGAATCTGGTGAGTCTTAAAAGTAGGAGATCAAAAAGCTCAAAGACAGAGGACAATTAGTGGCACCCGCAGAGGAGGTGATGAGGAAGTGGGAGAGACGGGGTGTGGAGATTCACTCAGGACAACTCCATTACCCAAGAGGCTGGGTTCCATAGCCTCTCTCTGTAAAGATTTAAATAAAAAAGGACTGTAAGAAACTTTCCCTTGTCTTTATACTTTCCCAGGCAACCAGCTGGGAGCTGCTGACGGCATCCTGACAGTAAGTTAGGACAATCTAAGGTCTGCCAGTTCCCTATAGTTAGAATTGTGTGTGTTGGGTCTACGTTACTGGACCTAATGCTCCCTTAGGCCCAAATTTATATGACTGTAAATCTATCTATCTATCCATCTGTTGTTGTTGTTGTTGTTAGTGCTTTTTTTCTGGGGAGACGCAGGGGTACACATACCCCTAAACATTTTGTGAATCTAAGTTTGGCCTCATTGAGGGGCAGTATTTCAATATGAGTAGGAAAATGAGAATATCCCTAAACATTTTTAAAGAAAAAAAGCAGTGATGATGATGATGATTTTATATACGTGTGTGTGAGAGAGAGTGTGCGCACTATTTTTTAACCAGGTGTGTTATGGCACACTCCAATACACATCCAAGCATTTCTCTTCTTTTTTAAAAAGCAATTCTGACCCTTTTGGGTCTGGCGCTGAGCTTTCTCTCTTGCTTGCTCAGGCTCTCTGATTCTCAATGGAGCACTTAGTTAATAGTTCCCATTCTTTAGCAGCTCTTACCTGTACCTCTTGTTATCCACAGGGACTATGTCCATGGCAATGTAATACTGCTGATGGGGGTCCAGTCCGGTAATCTTCACTCTCATTGCAGGAAACATTCTCCTAGAAATATGAAGGTTGAAAAGGAAGGAGGAAAGTCGTCAACGTAATCATCCTGATGAGCCTAAGAGAGCTGCTCTGTTGAGACAGAACTGTCCAGGGGCCTACAGATTATGGCTGGGCTTGGTGACAAAGTATTAGTTTCTATCAGCAACCTGTGAAGTTCATTCCCCACTATAAAGTGCCTCTTAATTCACACACTTGCTCCATGTGCATTGTCTTTTTGTGTGCCCATACTTTGTTGCTGAGAGTTCTGCCTACAGAAACTGGCAGGAAATCCTCAGAACTGAGACTCTTGACAGTGTTAGGTAAGAAGAGCACTCTACATTTACGGAGGAGGTCCTTAGCTCAGTGATAGAGCACATGTCAGGGAAAATGGAAAAAATCCATTTAAAACTGAATCTATCAAATTCCAAAATACCATGAGACTCTTAATCTCAGCTTTGTGGGTTCAAGTCCCACATTGGGCAAATGATTCTGGCATTGCAGGGGCTTTGACTAGATGGCCCTTGTGGTTCCTTCCAACATCAAACATTAAAAACTTCCCTAAACAGGGCTGCCTTCAGATGTCTTCTAAAAGTCAGATAGTTGTTAATTTCCTTGACATCTGATGGGAGGGCGTTCCACAGGACGGGTGCCACTACCGAGAAAGCCCTCTGCCTGGTTCCCTATAACCTCACTTCTTGCAGTGAGGGAACCGCCAGAAGGTCCTCGGAGCTGGACCTCAGTGTCTGGGCTGAACAATGAGGGTGGAGACACTCCTTCAGAAATGCAGGGCCAAAGCTGTTTAGGGCTTTAAAGGTCAGCACCAACACTTTGAATTGTGCTTGGAAACGTAAAAAGCATAACAAAACATTGAACATTAAAAGCTTCCCGATACAGGGCTTCCTTCAGATGTCTTCTAATAGTTGTGTAGTTCTTTATCTCCTTGACATCCAATGCTATGATTTCTATGATTCTATAAGACCCAAAACACAGCCACCCTGCAAAAATTCAAATTTATCCGAATTTTGTGATGCAGTTCCCCAAACAATCATAGAATTGCAGAGTTGAAAGGGACCCAAAGAATCATCTAGTCATATCCCTTGAAAGGCAGTAATCTCAACTAAGGCACCCATCACAGAAATGCATTTGCTAGGGGGTAAGTGTGCAGAAAAATGAGTACAGTAGTACTTCTGGTTACTTAACCCTCTGGTTACATAACCTTCAGGATGCGAAAGCAGCAAACCCGGTAGAGGGCCTTCTTCACCGCCTCCATTGCATCTGCAGAAAACAGCAGCAGGAGACTTTTTCAGGTGGTTCGCAATCTATCAGAACCACCTGTACCAACGGGGCCTGGTAGGGACCCCAAGATCTCCTGCAATGCTTTTGCAAAGTTTTTTGCAGATAAAATCGCTCAGATTCAGAAGGAGGTAGACTCCACCGTGGGAGCAGGGCCAGGGCGGGAGAGTGCTAGAGTTCTGTCTGGTCCTGTTACATGGGATCAATTCCAATCTGTTACCTCCGAGGATGTGGACAGGCTGCTTGGACGAGTGAAACCGACCACCTGTCTCCTTGATCCTTGCCCATCCTGGCTGATAAAAGCGAGCCGGGAAGGGCTGGGCGATGGGCTTTGCGGGGTGGTGAACGCTTCCCTCCATGAGGGAGCCTTCCCAGACCCGCTGAAAGAGGCGGTCATTAAACCGCTTCTTAAAAAAACATCCTTAGACCCGGCCAATTTGGCCAACTATCGCCCAGTCTCAAATCTGCCATTCTTGGGCAAGGTGATTGAGCGGGTGGTTGCTGAACAACTCCAAGCACGCCTGGAGGAAACGGACCATTTGGATCCCTTCCAATCGGGATTCAGGCCTCACCATGGGACTGAAACTGCCTTGGTCGCGCTGGTTGATGATCTCCGGCGGGCTAGGGACAAAGGTGAGAGCTGTTTCCTAGTTCTGCTGGATCTCTCAGCGGCCTTTGACACCATCGACCATAACATCCTTCTGGACCGTCTAGAGGGGCTGGGAGCTGGGGGCACTGTTATACAGTGGTTCCGCTCCTTCCTCCTGGGCCGTGTCCAGAAGGTGGTGGTGGGGGATGAATGTTCAGACCCCTGGGCTCTCACTTGTGGGGTGCCTCAGGGTTCTGTCCTCTCCCCCATGCTTTTTAATATCTATATGAAGCCGCTGGGAGAGATCATCAGGGGGTTTGGACTGGGTGTTCACCAGTATGCAGATGACACCCAGCTCTACCTCTCCTTTAAATCAGAACCAGTGAAGGCGGTGAAGGTCCTGTGTGAGTGCCTGGAGGCGGTTGGAGGTTGGATGGCGGCTAACAGATTGAGGTTGAATCCTGACAAGACAGAAGTACTGTTTTTGGGGGACAGGAGGCGGGCAGGTGTGGAGGATTCCCTGGTCCTGAATGGGGTAACTGTGCCCCTGAAGGACCAGGTGCGCAGCCTGGGAGTCATTTTGGACTCACAGCTGTCCATGGAGGCGCAGATTAACTCTGTGTCCAGGGCAGCTGTCTACCAGCTCCACCTGGTACGCAGGCTAAGACCCTACCTCCCCGCGGACTGTCTCGCCAGAGTGGTGCATGCTCTAGTTATCTCACGCTTGGACTACTGCAATGCGCTCTACGTGGGGCTACCTTTGAAGGTGACCCGGAAACTGCAATTAATCCAGAATGCGGCAGCTAGACTGGTGACTGGGAGTGGCCGCCGGGACCACATAACACCGGTTCTGAGAGATCTGCATTGGCTCCCAGTACGTTTCCGAGCACAATTCAAAGTGTTGGTGCTGACCTTTAAAGCCCTAAACGGCCTCGGTCCTGTATACCTGAAGGAGCGTCTCCACCCCCATCGTTCAGCCCGGACACTGAGATCCAGCGCCGAGGGCCTTCTGGCGGTTCCCTCATTGCGAGAAGTGAGGTTACAGGGAACCAGACAGAGGGCCTTCTCGGTAGTGGCGCCCGCCCTGTGGAACGCCCTCCCATCAGATGTCAAAGAGATAAAGAATTACCTGACGTTCAGAAGACATCTTAAGGCAGCCCTGTTCAGGGATGTTTTTAATATGTAATGCTGTATTGTTTTTAATACTGATTGGGAGCCGCCCAGAGTGGCTGGGGAAACTCAGCCAGATGGGCGGGGTATAAATAATAAATTATTATTATTATTATTATTATGTGCACATGCGCAGAAGTGGTCTACCACCATGCGCACATGTGCAGAAGCAGTCCTCAGGTTGCGGAAACCTCAGGATCCAAGCAGAGGCACCACTGTATATTGGTGAAAATAGTGTACAAAATTACATCATATCAGAAGAAAATGCTTGCAAAAAAAAAGTGTACATCAGTCAAAACTGGCAGCAAAAGCGTGTTTATTAGGAGAAATTTGCACTAAAATGCTAAAGAATTTTCATGAGGATTTTTTTAAAAAAATCACGTTCCTGCAGAAATGTGGAGAGCTGATTAGGAAAAATGAGAACTAAAACCATTTCTAAGCACACGCTTTGCGTGCGAAAGGTCCAAGATTTACATTCCCTGGAAGTTCAAGGCTCCAGGTAGGGATGGCAGGGTTCCCTGTCTGAAATCTTGAGGAGCTGCTGGCAGTTGGTGACAATTATACAAGGCTAGATGGACCAGTGGTCTGAATTGGTATAAAGTAACTATCTAAGAAGGACCATAAAGAAGGCTGATCGCCGAAGAATTGTTGCTTTTGAATTCTGGTGCTGGAGGAGACTCTTGAGAGCCCCATGGACTGCAAGAAGATCAAACCTCTCCATTCTGAAGGAAATCAGCCCTGAGTGCTCACTAGAAGGACAGATCCTGAAGCTGAGGCTCCAGTACTTTGGCCACCTCATGAGAAGAGAAGACTCCTTGGAAAAGACCCTGATGTTGGGAAAGATGGAGGGCACAAGGAGAAGGGGACGACAGAGGACGAGATGGTGGGGCAGTGTTCTCGAAGCTACCAGCATGAGTTTGACCAAACTGCAGGAGGCAGTGGAAGACAGGAGTGCCTGGCGTGCTCTGGTCCAGGGGGTCATGAAGAGTTGGACACGACTAAAGGACTCAACAACAACAACTATCTAAGCTTCTATGTTCTTTATCAACACGACAAAGCGTTGCACTATTTTGGCAATATGCTACCTATCTCTTCAATAACTAAATGTAACTAACCTGAATTTGGAATGGCTAATTTCCTCCTGGAATGTTTTATGTCAAGTTGCACATTTTTTAAAAAGTTCTGCGACACAGAGCCTGAACAAGGTCTTCCACTGTGGATATAAATTTGTAGAAACACCGGCCAACACATTCCATTTGCTGCACAAATCCTTTCTTAGCTATGAGTTTATAAATCCACCACATATTAAATAATAACTATCCATCCCCACATGGTATCAATATAACTCAGACAAGACTAGTCATGCTTTAGTCAAAAGGCAGGAAATTACCTTCATACAGAGCACAACAAACATCAAGAAAGTGAACCACAGGTTTCAGGTCATATCACACATGATACGCTTGTGTGATGATGGAATTGCAAGTGAACCTCTTAGAAAAAAACATGTACCTATTTTAGAGATGGGAGTACATACCACCCAAGCCTGAAATGACAATTCACATGGTTTTATATAGCCTTCTCTATCATGCACAGACAGGCATCATACAATCAGCAATAAAACTCATACACTCTCCTATCAAACGCTGGGAACAAACGGGATGCCTTGTGTACCGACCACTTTTAAGAATGTCAAAGGCATTTGGCTGGCACTGCTACAGAGGCATTTGGAGACATTTTATTGTTCTACAATAATAATAATTTATTATTTATACCCTGCCAATCTGACTGGGTTTCCCCAGCCACTCTGGGCAGCTGCCACTAAAATATTAAAAACATGATAAAACATCAAACATTAAAAACTTCCCTAAACAGGGCTGCCTTCAGGTGTCTTCTAAAAATCAGATATTTGTTTATTTCCTTGACATCTGATGGGAGGGTGTTCCACAGGACAGGCAGAGAAGGCCCTCTGCCTGGTTCCCTGTAACCTCACTTCTTGCAGTGAGGGAACCGCTAGAAGGCCCTCGGAGCTGGACCTCAGAGTCCGGCTGAATGATGGGGGTGGAGATGCTCCTTCAGGTATGCAGGGCCAAAGCCGTTTAGGGCTTTAAAGGTCAGCTCCAACACTTTGAATTGTGCTTGGAAACGTAAAAAGCATAACAAAACATCGAACATTAAAAACTTCCCGATACAGGGCTTCCTTCAGATGTCTTCTAATAGTTGTGTAGTTCTTTATCTCCTTAACATCCGATGGGAGGGCGTTCCACAGGGAGGGAAGGACTATTGGGAAGAACAGCCCCCCCCCACGTTTCCCCTAATTCATTGTCTAAATGAATTCATCCTAAATTAACCCTCAGTCCACTCATTTCCTCTGTGCAAATAAGGCACCCCCCCATCTCTTTCTCTCCCCCAGGATCATGCCATACACACACACACACACACACACACACACACACTCAGAGTTTCTCCTCAGTTCTTCACCCAAACATACATGCAGCTACTCCAGTTGTTGGTGAGCCTCTGATTAATATATATTTTATAATAAATATAATATGAGAACATCTGTGTCTGTAACATCAGTTCCACACACACACACACCAATAATTACCCCTGTTCATCAATCACCACCTCATTCCCTCCCCATAAATTAAATTAAATTGAGGCTGCAATCCTTCCTTCCCCACCCACCCAGCACCAATAAAAAGTGTTTAATTTCTCTGAAAAATCAATCTGCACATCATTTAAAGAGGAAGGGGAAAGGCAGGATTGTAAAGATGACAGAGGAAGAAGTCTGCTAAAACGCTGAAAAGCGCTGCTCTGTGTCCAGCATCGAGGGACACAAAGGGACTCTTGGCATAGAAAACTCCTCAAGCAAACATGCCAATAAACTCTCGCCTCCACTCACTCGCTCATTCCAAGTTTTTGCAGAATCTCCAGAATGAAACGGGGAAGCAAAGAAGTGACGCTTTGGGATCTGTTAATGTAGGTAGGTGCTCAGGTCACACCTGTGGCTAGGAATGCATTAGGGCATGCTGAATTTCTCAAAATCAAAAAATGAGGGGTGCTAAGCTAAAATTGTGTAAGAGACTTGGGAATTCAAAAATATTTTGGTTAAATTAATATTGTTTAGTTTTGTTTGATAAGGAAAATGTGTGTAAAATTTCATAGAAATCATTTCAAATGGTTGCCAAGTACTTGCAATTATATTATAGATTAATATTATTTTTATTTATTAATGTTATTTAGAATTGGCATGACCTTTTCAGAAGGCAAAATTAAAATTCTTTGGTTTTCCGAAAGCAGTTTTTGTGCTTCTTTCTCATATGTAGGCTTACCAAGTTAAATACAAAAAAATGATAGCAGATTTGAATCCTGCACACCTAACGACATATTCTCAAGACCCCCCTCACTGAAGAAATTTGCAAAAATTAAGTTTCACTCTCTAAAATGGCACACCCTAATGTCATAATAGACTCTTGAGAGTCCCATGGACTGCAAGAAGATCAGACCTATTCATTCTGAAGGAAATCAGCCCTGAGTGTTCACTGGAAGGACAGATCCTGAAGCTGAGGCTCCAATACTTTGGCCACCTCATGAGAAGAGAAGACTCCCTGGAAAAGACCCTGATGTTGGGAAAGATGGAGGGCCCAAGGAGAAGGGGACGACAGAGGATGAGATGGTTGGACAGTGTTCTCGAAGCTACCAGCATGAGTTTGACCAAACTGCGGGAGGCAGCAGAAGACAGGAGGGCCTGGCGTGCTCTGGTCCAGGGGGTCACGAAGAGTCGGACACGACTAAACAACAACAACAGGATGCAAGACGACTAAAGGCTTATGTTTGAATCTGCCAATCTCGAACCTGAACACTACTCCTTTCCTCCACTGCTGAAACCAGTCCAGGGGGTCACAAAGAGTCAGACACGACTAAACAACAACAATGTCATAATACCAGGGACAACTAACATGGTGTTCTCCAGGTGTTGCAAATACAACTCGCCCCCAACCATTGACGAGGACAACTGCCACCCCTCACATATAACCCAGCCTCCTGGTCTCTCCTCTGCCCCCCAGATCTCATCCTCTTTCCTTTGGTTAGGACAGGGGTCAGCAACCTTTTCCAGCTGTGTGCCGGTCCACTGTCCCTCAGACCATGTGGTGGGCTGCACTATATTTTTGGGGGGAGGGGGGAATGAACAATTTCCTATGCCCCACAAATAACCCAGAGATCCATTTTAAATAAAAGGACACATTCTACTCCTGTAAAAACACACTGATTCCCGGACCATCCGCTGGCCAGATTGAGAAGACAATTGGGCCGGATCCGGCCCCTGGGCCTTGGGTTGCCTACCCCGGGTTAGGAGAACAAATGACACATTCTGTGCACCCTTCTTTTTTCTCTGAAGGACTGATGCGCCCAGTCTAATTCATGCATCAAATTTTCTTCAGTGTGTGTGCCATACCACTGATGGGCCACCTGACACCAATTTCTATTTATAATGTCATTATTTTCCTAGTGCCACCCTGGTATCTTACCAAATGGAGACAGTAGCCCTGTTTTACGAACAAAGAATATTCGCTGCTGGGGTCATCGAAGAGATTATAACTCCTCCTCTGGCCACACTGGAATCCTGCCAATTCAGTGTTGTTATATAACGGAAGCAAGAAATGATTTTCAGTGGTGGCCGCAATGCCTTCCGCTCAAACGTAATAAGAGGGGGAAATACTTCCTATTTATATAGCATTTAGTGTGCTTTACAAAGATTACCTCAGGAATCCTCACTGCACTATTTATATATCTGTGCTGTAAATTGGGAGAGGGGCTAAAGAGGAAAATGGCAGCTTACTTGAGGCCACCTGGTGACTTTATAGCTGAGGTGAGGTTTCAACTACGGCCTTGACTCTTAGCCAGCATTCTCATGCTAGCTAGATGGAACCTCCATATTCAGACACATTCTACCACCAAATAACAGCTACTCAGGACAAAACCATGTATTGCATTTACACCTTGCTTATAGGCATCCCCAAGGCCTCCTGGTGACTATAGTTGCAAACATTAATATTGGATTTAATGGACATTGGGCCCAAATGCAGCAAACCTCTTGTGTTCTTACCAACATTTGGTCAACATGCTTCTATCTTGGGCTATCTTGGGTCATATGAACAACCTCACAGCCATACATCAGAGCAACAAGGTAAATGAACACTCATAGAAGGCAAACCAGTAACCTTATTTCCTTCAGTGTGTTCACAATAGTTATTTCTAATACTGAACAAAAAGAATTAAAATGATGTGAATTCCCCCACCAACCTCTCCGTCTCTTCCTTCACCACACAAAGGCAACAAACAAAATCAGTAGGTAAAAGAAAATTAAAAGCAAAGAAAGAAACCCATACCAACTAAAACAATGTCCCCAACCTCAATAAAGCAATCAATAAACAGGCTAAAATCTGACACACAACCACCACAATGGTGGCGCCAGAGCATATCCCTACCCCGACACTCCAACAACCAATAATGTTGTTTAACAACACTGACAACATTGCTTATAAACCTTATACCCAACACAAGTGTCACAAAGGCACTTAACACCATCTCACTGACCATTCCCCTATCGCAAATGACAGGCAGGATGTCCTGTTCTTAAACAAGGCCCTCCATGCCAGCTGAGACCCAGGACCAACGGGTTGGAAGCCAGATGATCCAAATAACCCCAAGCAAACACTTATATAACTACATATAGGCTACTTTCTGTAATCTACCCCCCACTCTTTAACCCAAATCTAATTCTAATCCCCCTCTTCTCCCACCCATCACACTTTATGCCAACACAACAAAATAGGTTGGATAGACAATATAAGGTGAGAGACACAGGACAACCCTGACCGGTTGGTAGGGAACCATCCTATAAAGTAGACAAGCAGAATGGCTTGCTTAAAATCAATTACACTAAACGTGAGGGGGTTGGGTTGGGAAACCCTATCAAAAGAAAATGCATCACCTCGTATATAAATGCCATGAAACCACACATTGCCTTCCTACAAGAAATACACAATTCACCTAAAGGAAGCAAACTCCTGAGCAAACCCAGCTTCAGTCAACAATGGTTTGCACCTGACTCTGGAACGGCTCGTGGAGTAGCTATAATACACAGTAGAGACCTGAATTTCAAAGCCACAACAGTCCTAAAAGACAAGAGAGGCAGATTCTTTTTCACTAAAGGGATACTAGATGGCAAAACCAACCTGACAGTGGAAGCTATGACCAGGAGAAGAACAAATATGGATAAGCAGCGGTTAACATACAGTGAAATTTTAGATTTTATAGGACAGGAACCAAGACTGAGAAATCTCAAGGAATTAAGAAATCTGGTTACGGATTGGCTACAGGTACGTCAGATTAATGAATTGTTTAAGATAGATAGGGGAAATGGCTTTCAGGACGAAAGTCTCAAAGACCTATTAGATACAAATATAAAAGTAGTATAAAAAATGTTCATATTGCTGTTGGAGTGGGAAACTAAAGAGGAATTTGTGAAATCAAGCATGATTAAGTGGGCACAAGATGTAGGTCACAATATTGATTATGAATTATGGGGAAAGTTGTGGAAAAGAAATATGAATTTCACAGCATGTTACGCGATAAAAGGAAATATGATGAAAATGACCCACAGGTGGTATTTAACACCCACCAGATTGGTGAAAATGTCAGAAAAAGAAAAAGGTATATGTTGGAAGTGCAATGAAAATGGGGGATCCTTTTTCCACATGTGGTGGTCCTGTAAAGTAATTAAGAAATATTGGAAAATTTTATATAATGAATTTAAAAAGATACTTTAAAAAACTTACCCCGAAACACCGCCACCGCAGCTAGAACCTTATTGGCACAAAGCTGGAGAGCAAATATAATACCCACTAAGGAAGAATGGCAGTGTAAAATGTTTGAATATGCTGAACTGGCTGGTGTGACAAACAGGATAAGAGAAAACAAAGATAAGTAATACAAGGAGGAAAAGATAATTTTTATTGAATATTTTAAGAACCAGTATAAACAAATACATAGCTTAGCAGGTCTTGAGTAAATCCAGCAGTTGAAACAGATAGAGTTTTTAATAGATAACAAATTGGATGATTAAAAAGATGTGGATTACACAGAGTAGTAGAAAAGCAAAGGAACCAGGACAAGAGTGGGAGTCATGTGGTATATGTATACATGCTGTATTTGGTACGAAGTTGTAAGTGAGACGGGGGGGGGGGGGTAGAGTATGCTTTCTGTTCCTGTTTTTGAAAATGCAAAGAAAAAAAGAAAAAAAAGAAATACAAGACAAGCTAGGGGACGTCCAAATGCCCTGGCTAACACACCACCAATTACATGCCTTCTTAAACAATCCAGTAGTAAAATCAGCAGCAACTAGGCCCTTGACAACCTTCATAAACTTCCTCCTAACCACAAAGGGACATGTCAAGGGGGTGATATTCACAATATACAAAATACTGCTCCAAAATCCCACAAACCCCATCGACGTAATCAAAAAAAAAAGAAAAAAAAAAGGGGGAGGATGACATAGGCTATGAAATTAACCCCACCCAATGGATTAGAATGTGGCCCAGACCCCACTTTAAATCCATCTCAGCTAAAAGAAGAGAACTCACCCTGAAACTCACTTACAGATGGTACCTAACACCTCAGAAACTAGCGCTGATATGCCCAGGAGCCTCACCAAAATGCTGGAGAAGATGCATTTCCATAGGCACATACCTCCACATGTGGTGGGAATGTCCCAAAATCCAACTCTTCTGGACATCAGTCATACAAGAAAGAAACAAAATAGCTAAACAAGTCTTAGAAGTCACCCCAGAACTGGTCCTATTTAACATCTTCCAAGGGAATAATGCCCACTCACATTATAAAGAGTTCATAACCAACCTACTTTCAGCAGCCAGAAGCATAATAGCCAGACACTGGAGAGACCTGTCAGGACTAAACATGGACCAATGGTATCAAATAGTATGGGAAACAGTCTCACTAGAAAAACTAACCAATAAACTGAAGCTGACATGGGGACAAATAGAAGAAGATGCCTTCACCCCAGTATGGTTCCCCTTTTTCACACACAAAGCCCAACAAGACAACAACAAGAATCTGCCAGCATACAAATCAATATGGCTAACCTGACCCAAAAACCCACCCTCTCACACACTCTGACACATAAACAAATCTCACTACAACCAACCAAAGACAACCAACCACACCCTAGGCCACCCCCAACCTCTCTCACTGTTATGTACTGAAGTTCAGACCCTGGGCCAGCAGGGGGATACTGTAGATAGTTTTCACTCAGGTCCACATATGCAAATAAGGGATCGAAAGTGACGTTCAGTGATTGGATAGTTACAGAAAATGGTTACTGTTGCGTTCTAGTGGAGCTCTATATAAGCAGGCTGGCTAACCCTTCAGTTCAGTTCTGTTCTGGCCTGTGAATAAGCAAGAGCTGTTTGAAGAATCGCTGTATCATCTGATATGTTCACCCACAATTTAACACTCACCACCAAGGAAATATAACAAGCGAATAGAAAGAGAAACTCACACAAGTGACGCTGACACAAAACCCCACACATACAACTAAGCCGAAAAATAGAAGCATTACGTAACTGATCTGTAGAAAACACAACTTGAAAAAAGAGACAATGCACATATTTCTGTAAACTAAGAAATCTTTAATTAAAAATATATTTTTTTAAAAAAAATGATGTGAATGTTCCCACAAACAACATCATTTTTTTTTACTTGTATTAAACTAAACCTTGGGAGATATGTGCAGGAGTTAAGGTATATTTATGGGGGGGTTATAGTCACCTCCCAATGCCACCTTTACCCCAATAGCTGCTTCTCCAATCTTCTTGACAATGCATACCCTCCTCTCATCCCTTTCTTTTTTTTTTATAAATATTTATTAGAGTTTTTGAATACAAATGCACCAATAATAAACAATCTTACTTCTATCACAACGTAGTTTCATCACTTCTTTGGACTCCCTCACGTCTCCCGCTCCCATTTACATCGTTAAAAAGTTTTTCCAAGCAAATTATCAACTTGTTTACGATCTTATATCCACTCGTTTAAGTATAATCTAGCAATTCTTCATAAAATTTATGTTTCCTTTAATCTCACTTATCATCAAATTCAAAATCTAATTTAGTGGTGGCCAGTTTTTTATAATCTAGCATCCTTCTTAACATTCAACCAAATTACAATGTTTTTGTAAATACATCTTAAATTTCTTCCAGTCTTCCTCAATCCTCTCTTCTCCCAGGTCTCGGATTCTGCCAGTCATCTCGGCCAGTTGCATATAGTCCATCAGCTGCATCTGCCACTCTTCCAGTGTGGGTAGATCTTGAGTTTTCCAGTTTTTAGCAATGAGTATCCTTGCTGCCGTTGTTGCATACATAAAAAATGTTCGGTCCTTCTTTAGCACCTTCTGGCCGACAATACCCAAAAGGAAGGCCTCTGGTTTCTTGGTGAAGGTATACTTAAATACCTTTTTTAGCTCATTATATATCATTTCCCAGAAGGCCTTCACCTTAGGGCATGTCCACCAGAGGTGAAAGAATGTTCCTTCATTTTCTTTACATTTCCAACATTTATTATCAGACGAATGGTATATTTTGGCAAGTTTAACTGGGGTCATGTACCATCTATATATCATTTTCATTACATTTTCCTTCAGAGCATTACATGCAGTGAAGTTCAGCCCAGTGGTCCATAACCTTTCCCAGTCCTCAAACATGTTATGCCCAATGTCCTGCGCCCACTTTATCATAGCCGATTTAACCATTTCGTCTTGTGTATTCCATTTTAACAGCAAGTTATACATTCTAGATAGTACCTTAGTCTTTGGTTCTAACAATTCTGTTTCTAACTTTGATTTCTCCACCTGGAACCCTAACTTTTTGTCATTTTTAAAAACTTCTTTAATCTGAGCATAATGTAACCAGTCTTGCACTTTGTCCTTCATTTTCTCCAAACTCTGCAATTTCCAATTGTCCTCTCATCCCTTTCTTAGTTCATTTACAGCCTGATTCAGCTCTTTGGTGCCAATGATTTATATCTCATTCATCCTAAAAACAGCAACGTTTTCATATAGCCAGTTGACTTTGACTAGGGCCTGGGGACAAAGATTATGGACAGTAACCTCAAAAGCTTGCTTTGCCTTCTATGGTCCCAGCACCTAGGTAAATCTAACTGGCTACATGAGAACCTCAATCATAGGAGCAAATTCCATGGGGCCAAAATCCCTTTGCCCCCCCTAAAATATTTGAGGGGGCCGGGGAGCCCAAAAATTGATGGGCATTGCCATTCAAATAGTGTGTGTGAGCCACATCACGTGATCAATTATGGGGGGGTGGCTTACCTGCCCCCTCAAAAAAATATTTTATTAAAGTTGGCACGCCTGACCTCAGTTTTTAAAGAGGGAAGATGGCTAGTGGTTTCCAACACACTGAAGCCATGGCTGTTTGGGACAGCAAATAACAGGGAACAGATGCAAAACGCCGTCATAGAATCCTAGAATCCTAGAGTTGGAAGAGACCACAAGGGCCATCGAGTCCAACCCCCTGCCAAGCAGGAAACGCCATCAGAGCACTCCTGACATATGGTTGTCAAGCCTCTGCTTAAAGACCTCCAAAGAAGGAGACTCCACAACACTCCTTGGCAGCAAATTCCACTGTCGAACAGCTCTTACTGTCAGGAAGTTCTTCCTAATGTTTAGGTGGAATCTTCTTTCCGTCATCAACAAACCATTTGAGTGGGGTTCAGGAAAAAGTTTGCCACACTCCAAATCTCTTTTGCACCAGGGGTATAGACCCCTGCCCCACCCCAAATGTTGTGCAGTACTAGTTTTAAAGGACATGATTAAAGGACATAATGATATGTTCTGATGTCATTGATCCCAATTTTTTGTTGTTGTTGTTTAGTCATTTAGTCGTGTCCGCCTCTTCGAGACCCCATGGACCAGAGCACGCCAGGCACTCCTGTCTTCCACTGCCTCCAGCAGTTTGGTCAAACTCATGCTGGTAGCATCGCGAACACTATCCAACCATCTCGTCCTCTGCCGTCCCCTTCTCCTTGTGCCCTCCATTTTCCCAACATCAGGGTCTTTTCCAGAGAGTCTTCTCTTCTCATGAGGTGGCCAAAGGCTTGGAGCCTCAGCTTCAGGATCTGTCCTTCCAGTGAGCACTCAGGGCTGATTTCCTTCAGAATGGAGAGGTCTGATCTTCTTGCAGTCCATGGGACTCTCAAGAGTCTCCTCCAGCACTATAATTTCTTCCCATTCTATTGATCACAATAGTCTTTTCTATTGGGCTCTTTAAAAATCGGCTAAAAATGGTTGGTTGTGGGTTGGAAATAAGCACTGTGGAAAAGTTCTTTCCAAACCAGTTCAGAATGGCACAGGAGGAATTGTCCGTGGAACACTTGTGATCTATTGCTCCACCTAGCTGTCGCTTCTTCCATTTCATCACCTTAAAGTCTGCATTTTTTAAGCATGAGGTATCTGGCGGCATTTGCAGCTTACTTGCTTTTTAAGCAACCTTCGCCAGGAGCACAAGGAAATCTTGCTTTTGCCAGAAAGGCTCTGGGTAGTTAAAACTAAGAGCATAAAACTGTGGAGGGGGGGGAGAGGAACCCTTCCAAAACCCCATATTGAGGGAGAGGGTTTGTCTATTTGATGAGGTTAGCTTCATAGCTGGACACAGTCTTTAGGCAAGATAAATTACTATGGAGTGGCTTGGGGGCCTTGCCTCATTTCCACCACACCGGCTTGTTAAACCTGCCAAGTCAAATGGGTAGAGGAAGTTGCAATTTACAGCCAAGGTCTCCCTAATTGGAGAGAGGAGGCTGGGGAACAGCTAAAGGATGTATCAGGTTTCCGGGGCCTGATCCAGAAGTAGCCCTAATAGACAAGGTGAAGCAAGACTGAAGGTGGCAGAGTCAGACAGGTCTCAGCCATGAGAGGCAGCCCAGCTGAAAATCCCCCAGCATTGTAATACAGTGGTACCTCGCAAGACGAAATTAATTCGTTCTGCGAGTTTTTTCGTCTTGCGATTTTTTCGTCTTGCGAAGCACGGATTTTGGAAAAGCTTCAAAAATCACCAAAGTCTTCAAAAACCTCAAAAAAGGCTACCACACCGCATGCTATGAGTTGCTCCTCGAAGTCAAGTCGCAACTGCACCCCCTGAATGCACGGTTTCAAGAAAAAGGAAACAAACTTGCAAGACAAAGGAAACAAACTTGCAAGACGTTTTCGTCTTGCGAAGCAAGCCCATAGGGAAATCCGTCTTGCGAAGCAACTCAAAAAACGAAAAACTCTTTCGTCTTGCGAGTTTTTCGTCTTACGAGGCATTCGTCTTGCGAGGTACCACTGTATATAGACATCATGGCACTGATAGCTTTATTCTCCATTAATGTGCCTTTTGAAGCAGGCCAACTTGGTAGACATAACTATATCTTGCGGCAACGATTTCCATATCTTAACCATGGCCTGTTGTGAAGAAGCGCTTCATTTTGTCTCTCCTCAATGTCTCAACATTCAGCTTTATTGAATGACCTAGCTGCTAGAATTAAGCAAGAGGGAAGATGATGGACTTTTCGGAGCTAGCTGACCTGACTGGAAGAATCCGCGACCAGAAAGGAGTTTCAAGAGGACTGGAGGAAATTCAAGGACTATTTGAATAAATATTGTAATATAAAAAATTAGAAATTACATGAAAGAAACACATAGGCCTAGGATTAAATTAAGTTATAATTAAATAAATGGGATTTAGAATGTTAAGAAAAGTGAATAAGATGGACTATAATTGGAAATTGTTTTAGTTTAATAATGATATTGGAAAGCTGTTATCTTTAATTACAAGGAAAATCAGAAGGGAGGGATCTGAGGAAGTCAACCAAGATGTTTCAAAGGTTGGATTTGTGAAGAATTAAGTTTGTTGTTATTTTTATCTGTTTATTGTTTCCCCCCTTTTTTTCCCCCTTTCTTTTTTTTTTTCTTTTTTTCTGTTTTTGTGTATCATTTTGCTTTGTGGTTTGTGTTATCACTGTGGAAAAATCTAATAAAAATTTATTTTTTAAAAAAAGAATTAAGCAAGAGGGAGAAAAAATTCTCTCTATTCACTTTTTCTTTCTCTCTCTCTCTCTCTTTGCCAATTAATTTTTATTAAGTTTTCTTTAACAAATAATAATAAACAGATTAACAAATTTAGCAAATATCAGATTAACAATTCTAAAATTAAAATAAATTTCCAATTTAATATATCCTTAGAAGTTAACTTCCCAGCCTTAGCTCCAGGGTGTTTTTATCTCTACCCATTTTCTCTATACACAGTGATGTGAACAATCTTGCCCTTTATAGAAACTGAAAAGCCCAGGGCATTGTAACCTTTACTCATAGAGGAGTTGTTCCAGCCCCCTTAATAATGTTGGTGGCCCTTTTCTGAACCTTTTACAGCTGTCCAATATCCTTGCAGTGGGGCCACTGTAACTGCATTGGACGCCTGCCTACAGGGAGCTCGATGTGTCAAGGAATGGCTCAAAGGCCCCTTCATGGGAGAAGAATTGTTTGCTGACTTCAGACTCAGACTACCTAGGTCAAAGGTAAAGGTGAAGGAACCCTGGACGGTTAAGTCCAGTCGAATTTGAGGGGCACAAGGGAACTGGTGGAAGATGCAACTGCTGCCCAGGCTTGGGGTGGACACTTCAGCAGGTCCTCAATGGACATTGCCTGATTTTAAAAGGTAAAAGGTAAAGGACCCCTGGAAAGTTAAGTCCAGTCAAAGACGACTATGGGGTTGCGGTGCTCATCTCACTTTCAAGCCGAGGGAGCCAGCATTTGTCCGCAGACAGCTTTCCGGGTCATGTGGCCAGCATGACTAAACTGCTTCTGGCGCAATGGGACACCGTAACGGAAACCAGAGCACATGAAAATGCCGTTTACCTTCCCGCCGGAGCGGTACCTATTTATCTACTTGCACTTTGACGTGCTTTCGAATTGCTAGGTTGGCAGGTGCTGGGACCGAGCAACCGGAGCTCACCCCGTCGTGGGGATTCGGACTGCCGACCTTCCAATCGGCAAGCCCAGAGGCTCAGTGGTTTAGACCACAGCGCCACCTGCATCCCTGATATTACCTGTGCCAGGATGGTGCACAAGTGTTTCTCCACTGGCCTCCAACCAGTGTGAGGTGCTCCTTAGATGCATTTTGCTGGGGCTGGGAGGTTTTCATGAAATTTGTTTTGCCAAAATGAGCACTCCAATCAGCGCTGGATTTACGTATAAGCTAAACAAGCTATAAAGGTAAAGGTAAAGGTACCCGACTCTAGGGTGTCCGACTCTAGGGTTGTGCACCCATCTCACTTAAGAGGCCGGGGGCCAGCGCTGTCCGGAGACACTTCCGGGTCACGTGGCCAGCGTGATGAAGCTGCTCTGGCGAGCCAGCACCACCGCAGCACACGGAAACGCCGTTTACCTTCCCACTATAAAGCGGTACCTATTTATCTACTTGCATTTAGGGGTGCTTTCGAACTGCTAGGTGGGCAGGAGCTGGGACCGAAGACAGGAGCTCACCCCGCTGCGGGGATTCGAACCGCCGACCATGCGATCGGCAAGCCCTAGGCACTGAGGTTTTACCCACAGCGCCACCCGCGTCCTGAGTAAACAAGTTATAGGGCCCCCCAAAAAATTAAAGGGAAAAAACCTGGATGAACATTTCCAAAATATAAGATAAAAAAACAAATAAAATAAAACCTACATACGGCAACAGTGTTTTGTGTTGTGTAGGCTCCTATTTGTTATGTGCAAATGGCTTTAGATACCTATTAGGTCCATAAATTACCATGTAGCATATATCCAACACAAAAAATAGCGACAATTTGTTGTTGACAATGAACAGCTGGACATATAAAGGGTCCCATTATCTTCAGTTGCTTAGGGTGTCATCAAACCTAAATCCGGCCCCGACTCCAATAGTTCATTTCACATGGATGTTTTATCCGAGAAATAAGAAACAGAAATGGCATGTAAGCATAATGGAGTCTTGGGTACCGATTTCCTCTCTCCCTGCGCAGGAGCAGCTCCCCTGCTCAGAGACCTGTGCCTACAAAGCAGCAAGAGATACGAAGTCCTACAAATCCATCAGGCCCGCCTTGCCTGAAAGTGGGTGAGATGCCAAAGAGTTTTGTGGATGCAGAAAGCATCAGGCCTGGGACAGCAAAAGCGGCTGCTAGGAGCCAGCTGGTCCTGGAGCCTGGGATCACCACTCTACAGAATCCCAAGAGACTTTTAAGCACTGCAGTACAGATTTCTGAGGGGAGAACGGAACCAGCTGCAATCATAGTTCAAAGGATGGGAAACCAGTAAAAAAAAAAAAAAAAAAAAACCTGACCTAAGTGAAGTCATGGGAGATTTGCCATAGATGTCAATTGGTTAAGATTTTCAGGCTAAGACAGGGTAACCTCCATGCAGCCAGTGTGAGCAGTCTACAGAAACAACTGTGCAAGTTCCGTGCAAAAGCACAATGGCTTTGCTCCCGGCACACACAAACGCCATTACATTCCAGACTAGCAGCAAGGAACACAGCACAACTATGCAGTTAAAAGAGTTTAAAATAGTAGGGCCTCATACAACCCTACCTGTACTCAAGTATTCTATATATCTCATCTCATTTAGAGACTACTCTTCATTAGAAAAAAAGAAAACCAGAGTAACAAAACAACAACGTACAACAATATCCCAACGACAAACAGGAAAGGACATTAAAACCCCTAAATTGAAATTCTTAATCATAATCAAAAGAACAGCAGCCACTATAACACACTCCCAAATCACCATTCAACAATAACACAGCCTGCTTCTTATATGGAAACATCAGGAGGTCCCCAAGTCTTGGGTGGATAGGTCTTGTGCAACAACTAGCAACTCAATAGAGCGATGTGTAGACACACTCAAAGTTTCATCCAGCTAATTCAAGGGAACCTGGATGAGCATCATGAAACTGCATTCAGATGCACTCCCAACACCCACATCCATTGCACACCTGTGCAACAGCTTGCTTTTATGTGTAGATCACACTCATTGGACCAGGAGGTGAAGGTTTTAAAGCCAGACCAAAATGCTGCAACGAATTCCCTAAGCTTAAAGTCACACCATGACGTTTCTGTTCTACCATTTCTGCCATGAGCTCAGAGTGGTGGTATAATGTCGGCCTCTGTCCTCTCTTGTTCCATCTTCACAACAAACCTGTGTGGCTGAGAAATGTCCTGGATGTACCGTCAGTCAATTTATTTGGGGTAAGAGAGGGAGGAGGGAAATTATCTCTCTCTAGATCATACTAATTCATCTTTATATTTAACCAGAATATACTTTTTTTGCTTCACTGAGCCACTGATGCTCAATTTCATTTTAAAAGAGACCCTGCCCAGTACATATTGTATTTACCGATTTCATAAAAGTTATATATCCCTTGATTGTAAAAAAAAAATCAAACAAACCTCAAAGCGGTTACTTCTTTACACAACAAGTTAAGAACCTGATGTCCTGCATATAGGCTTCCTAGAGGAATATATAGAATCACGTTTTGTTCTTTTCCATTCCCATTGCTTATATAGGTGTTTGTATTTTTAGGTGTTATTTTTCGTGCTGTTTTAAAAAAACCAACATCTTTTTTAAAAGCACAATTGAGAAGTTCCCTGGGGAAAGGGATTGATTGTTAAACCACTCTAGAGATTGTAGCTCTGGGATGGAATAGGGACTGTCCTAACAGCTCACAGCACCCTTAACAAACTGCCCTGAGTGGTATGGTGCTGCTTTAAATGTATAGTTCAGATAGCTTGAAGCATCTGCATATTCCATATATACTGCATATACTGCATATACCCCTCTGCCAGCAAACAGGCACAGAGTCACCTCTTAAAGCCTATTTGCAAACCTGCAACTGAGTTGAAGGAGTATTTCCTCACTGAATGTGATATGATTCCGTAAACATGAGAACAGTGGCTGCCAAACATCCATTGTTTGTTTCCAGTGATCTGTGTAATTAGGAACCATGTACGGTCTAAAACAAATGACAAACGCTAGATTATTACCTGTACTCATGGGGAAAAGAAGAGCCTCGAGACAGGTAAGAATTGGCTTCTAAGATGTGGATTGTTGAAACTTCTCCAAACCCATTGGGTTCATCTGGAGCAATAGCTCAGTGTCACGTGGACCATAATACAGGCCACAAACATATCTTACACTTGGTTCCTCTTATGAAATTCAGGGAATTAAAGGAGAGCAAAGAAAAAAGATAACGGAAATCAAACAGTGGGGGTGGGGAAAGAGGCTGAATCTCTTCCCCCCAACTTTCCTTCATGTTAAGTGACTGAACACTATTACAGCCTGGTGAGTCCTTTCTCTGTCCAAGGTGCTGATTATTTGCAAAAATGAAAATTAATTGGAATTAAAATGGGAACTGGCTGAAATATGCAATGCCAGTTTAGAAGATAGCAGACCATTGGGTGCCTCTGAAGGTATCATCACCCAATTGCTTTTAATGGATGTATTAATAATATTATTTTAATGCTGAAGTTCTACAAGCTTCCAAATGTCGTGAGTTTTTTGGTATTTGCATATATAGATTACCATTGGAAATGCTTTAAAATCAGCAGTAAAGGTTTCATGCTGGCCAGTGGTAAGGGCACCAGTACTAATAATATATATTTTGGAGGGAGCAGCTTATTGTTTTGCTCTTGTTCTTCTTATTATTTTTTGTTTTTATCTTGTGTTTTTAGACTGTGAACTGCCCTGAGATCTACAGATGGCAGGCAGTATACAAAATATTAATAAATTATTTTATGATGTGTTATTCTTTTTAACGATCACCCTTCTGAATGAAAATACACATACGTATACATGCACACACACCTAAACATGTACCATACGGCAACAGTTGCTTTGGTATGGCCATAGCTAGGATTAAGAGATGAAATATGAAAGGTTTTATGTACAACGATGGCTCATATTTCCTACATACAGTCAAACCTCAGTTCTCGAACAGCTCCATTTTGGTTCCCAAACTCTGAAAACCTGGAAGTAAATGCTCCGGTTTTCAAACATTTTTAGGAACCCGAATGTCCGATGTGGCTTCCATTTAAAGCAGGCATAGGCAAACTTGGCCCTTCAGATGTTTTGGGACTACAACTCCCATAATCCCTAGCTAACAGGACCAGTGGTCAGGGATGATGGGAGTTGTGGTCCCAAAACATCTGGAGGGCCGAGTTTTCCTATGCCTGGTTTAGAGTTTCCCTGTTGATTGAGGCTTCCGCTTTCAGTTTTCAAACATTTCGGAAGTCAAACAGTCTTCCAGAATGGATTACGTTCGAAAACCGAGGTTCCACTGTATCTCTGTTGTGAAACATACTGGCAGGCAGGGCTGCCTCCAGAGCAGCATGGATGTAAAGCTAAGGCATGGATGTTATGGTAAGGGAAAAGTCCCGTTCCAAGCCTCAACCCTTGTCAGTCTTGGGGAATGAGTTTGTGACAAAGCACGGACGATACCGTGACAACCTTTCTACTTCATCAAGTCGATTTCACATTGAAACTCAGAGTCTTGTGCTGAGGGGATGTCTTTGTCTTACCTGCCTGCTTTAGTGATGATCATTTCTGTGCCAATATCATGGAACCTTTTCCAGAGGTCAGCACACTGCAATTCCACCTGGATCTCCTCCATGGATGAGGTAGGAGGTGGTTGAGAGATGGGGCCGCTGGATGTGAGGTCAGAGTGTGTTTCAAAGGAGCAGGATGTCCTCTCAGCCAATGCTTCAGTGTCTGAACCCGTACTCTGCTCTGAATCTAAACAAATGAGAGAGCACACCAGATCAAACTATCAGTTTCTAAAATTCCCCACAGAAGGAAGGCATAAAGAAAAGTCAGCATAAGGATTATTTTTTTAAAAAATAAAATAAAGAAAGACGAGTGAAACGGCATCTCTTTTATTATATGCATGCTATTGTTGTGATTTACAATCTGGTTTCTGGTTTTCTGTTCCTAACACGACATCTGGAATTTTCGTTAAGTTTTAAAGCAGCTGTATGAAATTGCCCACAATATAAAATATAAATAGCAAGAAATGTATTCAGGATGCACAATAATGGAGCACTCCAACTGGAGATGGGAGGGAAAGAAAGAAAGAAAATTCACTCAACACCAGAGAAATAATGTTCTGGTTACTCATATGTCCTGCCACATATGTTGCTCTTGCAGTTAGGTATTTTTAGACAAAACGCTTGTTTTCCTTCTTTTTAGTATCTCAGAAATAATGGGTGTTGCTTTTGGTTTTGGGTTTTTTTTGGCAGAGCTTTCTTTGCAAATATATGTTATTTGTTCCTCTATTATAATTTCTGGAACAATGATTTTTTTTTCCTTTGAGAAAATAACCACATTGCACTAAAGCTGCAGAAGGAAGGATGGCGAACATATGGGAAGAATTATTGGGAAAGTAATTGTTATTTCAAGGGACACCTAAGTTTTTGCAGGGGTCTTGGGATATAAAAGTCTGGCTAACAAAGGAGGGGGAAACAGAATGATGGGGCTGTACGAAAGAAATGGCTTGCGCCAAACCATTTTCAAAAACTGCTCTGCAAACACCGAATGTTTGTGGAGGTCATGGCCATGTTGTGAATATTTCCATGGCCTTCTGAGGTTTGGTGAGCTGGAAGGCAGCACAGGGCCCTCTTGGTCATGGCCCCCTGGTTGGTAAATCCCTTTTCTAGAGATGCCCAGCTGCTTCCCTCTATTAAGGCTTCCAAGTGAGCCATAAGAGCTAGTTATATTTTGCCAAGCATTTGGCATGATGTGACTCTCTCTCTCCACAATGTTATTGGATTCCATTATAGTGCTATTTGCTACTTCTTGATGTGATCTTTTCCACATTTGTCTTGCACTTTCATTTTTTATTATTGTGCGTTGCCTTGTGAACCGAAAGGTGGGTACATGTTTCTATACTTGTAAACCACCCTGAAAGTATTATTGGATGGTATACAAGTATAATAAATAAATATAGGATATACTCTAAGCAATATCACTGGTCCCTCGCTAGGATTTTCATTTTGGTAAAACGTTAAGCCTCCAGTCCTTTTACTTATAAATAAAAACAGGCAAGCAGTATTCAGTTTTCTTTCCTTTTATTGGTTGTTTGCACAGATAGGAAGTGAAAACTCCAGCAATGTATTGCTAGTGCAAGGAAATGATTTTGCACCAGCCTAGAGAATTTGTACACATTAAACAAAAATCTGATTTATCAAGGACACCAATATGAAATGACACATCCCATATTGCATGCTTAATATGTTTCATTAACTTAACTATTGATCGTGTTGAAAAACATGAGAACAAACCATCTAACAAGCATTATCTGTGTAACTATAACAAGAATACAAGCAACCAAAATGCATGACTCTCATACAGAATATATTGGAGTCGCAAGTGCAGGAAATGTAAGCAGTTCATACCAATTTAAAGATGTCCCAGGGATTAGAGAATATTACTTGGCTTTTATATAGAGTGTTCAAAACACTTCACAAAGAATGCAAAAAAGGAGAAGCTAGTTTTCAAAAGTGAAATTGACATGTTTAATCAGAGAAAAGTAATTTTCTTTAACATTTGTTAAAGACTGGAAAGCTCACATAGACTTTTTGCATGAAAAAGAAAAAGAAATGATGATATATGGATTTGAGGATTGAAGATAATGTTTGTTTATAGAAAGTGAATATTGTTTTTATATAGTGGACAAATGAAGAATAGGAAGTTCTTTATTTTCCCAATCTTATTTTTCTATGTTTCTCTTTTAACCTCTTTTCTACTCTTCATTCTTTCTTCCTCTTTCTCTATTTTTTCTCTCCCTCCCTCCCTCCCTTTTTGTGTATTTATTGTATCTAGATAAAAGCCTTGGTTTGGTTTTTAAAAAGGGGAAAGATATTAAGTTTTGTATTTTTCTCTATAAACCTTAATTTAAAAAAAAAATTTTTTTTAATTAAAAAAAAGGAAGATGTCCCAAGGATTAGCGTAGGCCTTACTTCCAAAGAATAGTACTTGTCTTTTATATAGAGCAGGGATGTCCAACCAGTAGATCGCGATCTACCGGTAGATCCCCAGCTGATCCTGGTAGATTGCGGGATCGTTATCGTGTACAAAAAGTTATGGGGGGAAAGCTAAAAAAAAAACTCTGTGCAATCCTCCCCTCAAAAAAGCTCAACAACGCAATCCACCCACCCCCACCCTCGCTCCTCCCCCCTCCAAAGACAATGGGTAGATCACTGCCAGTTTTTTTTATACTGGGAGTAGATCACAGTCTCTTGGGATTTGGACGTGCCCGATATAGAGCATTCAAAAGACTTCACAAAGAATGCAAAAAGGTAGAAGCTAGTTCTCAAAAGTGACACCTGTTAATGTTTATTGTAGCTCAACACATTTCAGAACTGAAGTCTCTTCCTAAGGAGCAAGCCTAAACTTTCTTTCTTTTTTAAATATATTTTTAATTAATTTTTACATAAAATTTTCCCCAAAAAACATACAACATATTTTCTCATCTTATTCAATGTTTTGGACTTCCATCAACCACATCTGAAGATTTTTCAACCTTTATCACTTAATCTGCATTTCATTAATTTCACTATTGCTTTTAATAGTCCTTCACTAATAGTTCTCTTCATACTTTTCTCTGTGATATTTCACATAGTCCTCCTTACAAAACTTCTTGCAATCCTACTAGCGTGATCTGTTGATTACAATTGCTTTTCAGATAGCTCACATATTTACTCCAGTCCTCTGAGAATCTCTGATCCTGCAGGTTTCGAATCCTTCCTGTCATCTTGTCTAATTCTGCATAGTCCATAAGCCTAGACTTTCTGAAGCAGATCACACAAACTCTGCATGTTGCCCATCTGGCTCCAAAAGGAACCTGCTTCAGAAGCTCAAAGTCTGCATTTGAAGAAAGAAACCTACAATAAACCTCCATCACTGGGACTTTTGAGAACTGGTTGCTCTCTTTTTGCATTCTGTTGGGTTTCTGTTCCTCCCACCTGACTTGTTTGGATTGTCAAAACACTTCAGATAGCTTATAAGGCCATAACCTTTGCAATAGCTCAGGCGGGTAGGTCAGGATTATTGTGAATGGAGACTAAGACGGAGAGGTTATAGCCTGCCTAATGCCAGCCTTACAAGTTCATGGGAGAATGAATGGAGTTTCCGCTGGGGATTCCCTCATTTGTAGCTTAATCTCTTAGGCACTATGCCAGCGCAGCTATAATGTGCTCAAGACTGCCATGATTCAGCCACATCTAATTTATCAAATAGTTTTCATTTGTAACAGCAGCTTTCCGTAGTAAACCTATGATCAGAGAAGACTGAATGAGAGACAGGCAGACATGGGTGTGACTGAAATATACTACACAGTTGTTTGCTTAAAAACTGCTATCAAAAGCTGTTTTCAAGTCATGGGGTTCGAGAAGGCAAAATGAATTTTTTTGTCATTTGACAGAAAATGTTTTGCTGATGAAACATCACCTAATTATTCTGGATTTTTAAGCAACCTCTCTGCCTAAGAAAGAATGGACTCCAATATTGTTTCTCATGAGAAAAGGAATTCAACAAATTATTTCTGTCAGTTGGGTCAAAGACATAGATTTCCCTCTATATAGGCTGTTCTAATGTTTACATAATGCATTCTAACACTTTTGGGCTCTTATAGATGCATGAACCCGTGCAGTATTAGGGCAAAGCCCATGGCACTTCATGTGTTAAATTTACACTGAATTCCCAATGCAAACCTGCATCCAAAATAAGGGCACAAGCCCTCCACACAGAATTAAATGCACACAGATGTCAATCCCCATAGGAAGTCAACGGAGCCTTTCCCACCCTCCCACTTTGCCAGCCCTCAGCTGGGCACATATGTTGAGCACACTGCAATATGCCTCACAACAGGTGTCCAGTGGCACAGAGCGTGTTTCTCCCTTGCCAAAAGTCCCTTTTGGGGGAAGGGTGGTTTCAAAGTCTTCAGTGGAACTGAAGACATCTCTTCGGAGAGGCTTTGCAGTGTGCCATTTACAGCTGCCAAAAACCAGTTCAATCAATAAGTGAAAGCTTAAGAAAAGCAAAAACCCTACAGATGAACTGAAAGTTGGCTCCAGCACTTTGGTATCTGTCCTATCAACCAACCCCTGGCTCTACCAATAGGTCAGCCTTCCACCAACCTGGTTTCTTCCAGATCTTTTGGACTACAGTTCCCATCAGCCTCAGCCAGCACAGTCATATTGGTTGGGGCTGGTGGAAGCTGTAGTTCAAAGCATTTGGAAGAGACTACGTTGTGGAAGGTTGATCGCTTCTCCTGCTTCCACCTCCATCATCTGCCAAAGACAAGGATGGAGATAAGATTAATTCTGTGGCCTGGCATTTGGCAACTTAATGTTTCCATAAAGGAAATGAAGGAACTTCCCTCAGCTTGTCATTATTTCCCACTCTTATGATGGTTTGACAGATGCCAACAATTCCAGCAGCAATTATAAAGGTTCCATAATGGTAAGGAGGAAAGCCTACTGAAAGCATTACAACTGCACACAACTTTAATTTCCCATTACTTCCTGTTTCCCATTATCCCTTCCTGTGCTCTCCTGCATCTCATCTTTGCCTAGATAGTCAGCCTTCGGGCAAGGGCTTTTTATTATTTGATTTTAGGATTTATCTTTTGCTCTTCAGCTCAGATGAGCATTCAAAGTGGATGATAATATGGCCAACAAGGAGAAAAACCAAACCCCATTAAAACAGCCCAACGCAAAAGGCAAATGGAATCAGCAGCATTATCTTAACAGCAGGAAGAATGATGCAAAGCCAGCAGAACTCTCAAAATTATGAAGGCTAAAAGCCTGGCTCAAAAGAAAAAATCTTAGTAAATGATTCAAGAATCTGAAAATCTAGAAGATCTTGAGTGGGAATGAATCCTATCAATGCAGGACCAAAACAGAAAATGGCTCTATGGTTGAGGGCGATCTGGCTTCTGCAAGAGCAGTCATCCAAGCGAGGGAGCGGCTGCATGTCTCTCCACCAGCTGCTAGCCAGCCAGTCTTTTCCACTCAGGTACTTAAAGCAAGTCCCTCAGTGATGCGCCAGGTTTGAGTAATACAGAAGAGCCCAGGAGCCTCTCGTTCTCCAACTCTGCCAGATGTCAAGGAGCTGTCAAGTGAGCCCAGGTCAAGCACAGGGCAGGGAAGCATGGGAGACATGGAACACAATTAGCTTTTTATTAACAGAAAATAACAGCATAGTAGGTCCTCTTTTGATTCCTCCCAAGTGTACAAAGGCTGCGTTGAGGGGGCAAGCTCTGGGCCTGTATGGGCCATCGCTCAGCAACGTTCAGGATTTTCCTTGAGTAGAGTGTCAGAGGGAAAGGAGAACCAGCAGGACTGGGATTGTCCTGCTGCTGTGTAGCAGGGTCAACCTCTGACTCCTCTCTGTCTGAGTCTTCACTCATGCTGTGACTCTCAGCCTCTAACCCTGTCCTGGAAGACCACCTCCTCTTGACCCTGCTTGACTGCTCAACCCCCTGCTTCTAGCACCTCCCAGCTCGCCCCTTCCCCAGACTGCTCTTCTGTGTCCCACCGCCATGATCCAGTCTCTAAGCCATCATCTTCTGTGCCCTCCCTGAAGGGATCTTGGGCAAGTGGCTCCCACCAGTCTTCCTCATCCAACCAGCCCCTGTCTCAGAAATTTGTTGTTTAGTCGTCTTAGTCGTGCTTGACTCTCCATGACCCCATGAACCAGAGCATGCCTTGGAAACTCTCACTTTCTTCCCAAAGCTTCTCCTTTTTTATGTCCATGGAGTTTTCTTGGCAAAATCCTGGAGTGGTTTGCCAGTTCCTTCTCCAGATGGATCACATTTAGTCTAGACGTCAGAAATGGAAGAGTGTTAAAAGGCTGCTTCTGCTATGAAGAACCCTTCCTTGGGACATTCTGGTGTTTTTTTCATGCTGCTGAAAATCCTGCTGCCAAAAGAAAGGTACCTTTCATCATATGTGGTGGACTTGTAAGGCAATAAAAGCTTTCTGGGAGATGGTATATAATGAAATGAAAACTTTTTGCTTAAAATAACCTTTGTTAAGAAACCCGAAGCTATTCTATTAGGAATTACAGGTACCAACATCCCAAAGGAACAGAAAAGACTTTTTATGTACAGAACAACAGCCGCCCAGATGTTACTTGCCCAGAGATGGAAAGAAGACAAAGTCCCTACCAGAGAGGAATGGCAAACCACGCTGATGGACTATGCGGAGATGGCAAAACTGACTGGAAAATTCAGAAATCAAGAGGATAATAACTAAAAGAATGGGAACATTTTTACAAGTTGTTTAGGAGACCACTGTAAGTAGATGGAAACATTAGCAGGATTTTGATCTCACTTGTAATGTAACAATTACCATGGATGATATGATTTGATATAAAAATTGGAGTATGGAAGAATATGCAGTAATAAATGTTTAAAAGGCGACTCCATGGAGGGGATGGGAGTAAGTCTGGAGATTCGAAAGAATCTCTTTATATGGATATGTTTTTCATTTGTGTATAACTTTGTATATGTAAAACCAAATAAAAATGATTTAGAAAAAAGAAAAAGGAAATCCTGCTGCCATTTTATGTGGTTTTGATTGTTGTCTTTTATGTATCATACTTTCATTGTGTGTTTCTTTTGTATTAATATTGATGTTGTTCACCACTTTTGGGGAAACCTTCAGGCTAAAAAGCATTTTAAGTTGTACCATACCATAGCTGGACGTCACAGATCTACACATGGGAGGAGATGAGCCTTCGGCCATCCTGGGCTCAGGCCAGTCAAGGCTTTGCAAGTAAAAACCAGCACCACAAAAGAAATTAGTAGCCAATGAAGCTCCTACAGTATAACTGTTAAGATACTGCTTGGACCTGATTTTTTAAAGTCTACATACTTTATTTTAACCTGTGTACATATAATACATAGCAAAATTAAAATGACCTTTAAAAAAAGGAGCAAACCAGTTCCTACACCCACCATTGAGTGGCGAGTTCCCGTCCCCCCCCCCAGTGGAAATAAAGACACATGACACAATTATTTAAGGTTAATGGGCTAAATATGGCCACAACTTTATTGGTTACAGGTGATGAGCAGTATTGGCTTAGGCATTGTTCCTAACAGACTATCCAGCTTCAGCCTGTCCGCTTGAAGTCTGGGAAGGGTTAACCACCAGTAGGGGGAGTCCTGCTGATGCACACCAACTAGGAACTCCCCTGGGGTCACCGCTAGGGGGTGTGCCTTAGGCCCTCACCTCCATAGGCTTCGAACAGGGCCATGCCCCCTGGAATCCTTTATCGGACTACCCTTCAATATGCGGGGCAGGTGATGGCACTTCCTCCCCCCTTCCATCTACAAAACAATACCAATACCAATGCCTAACCGCCAATACTAAGAAAGTTGTGACGATTTGCTACGAGGTAGGTGAAAACCAAGTGGCTGGTGCCAATTTGCCAAGTGGAAAAATTCATACGAGAATAGAGGGAGATCCTTGGCCGCGCTTGCATTTAAATCAGGCGCAACCACGCCCCCCCAAGCCAGCTGATTTGCTAGCCAGGGGGTGATGCAGCTGGGGATTCCCCCAATCGCGTGGGGGCTCCGTGCGGGTGGTGGGGCTGTGACGCCCACAATCCCGCCTCCTCTGCAGGGTGGAAGTGGCTTTGAAGCATGACACTTCCTTCATCTTCACTGAATTTGTCCAGCTTTCTCTGCTGCCACAGCAGGATTGCAGCTACAACCAGCATAATTTAAAGGGGGGTGGGTTGCTCTGAAAGTGTTGCATCTGTAGCCTGAACCCACAACTCACATGCTGACAAGACAATTGTGACAAGGCTCATTCACCTCAACTACCAGTTCCCACCACACACACATGCCAAAAGCACAAAGGGATGCGCTCCCCACTCAGAGCACAACTTTGTGTTTGTTGCTTTGCAAGTTGTATTTGCAAAGATATTAGCCCCTACAGTTGCATTTCACATCACGGGGACATTACCATCTTACAAATCTAGCTGTTTCTCTCATGTCACACACAACAGTGTATTAACAATGCCCTTGCGTGACCTTCTGCAAAATAATGCAATGCCTTGGAAGAGTTTCAAGTTGCAGTCACAACAAGCTCCCTTTCAACTGTTCGACACAATGTTGTGTTTGTAAAGATATGTATGGGAAAAAAATGCCACTAGGGGAGTATCGAGATTCTGGACAACTGTTCTGAGCAACTACTGTTGGGAAGTTTTCTAACGTTGAATTTGCTTCCATTAACACTTCTGCCGCACTCTGGATTCCCACCCACACCCCAAGTTAAAAGTTCATCCTCAATATGATTCTTCAGAGCCATCTTTTCTACCAGCTTGCCAGGAGATCAACGCAGTCCAGGAAAAGGCTTGCTGCAAAAGGCACAGGCGTGAGCCAGCTGAAAAACACATCTGCTCTGTTCTCTTACAAAGCTTCCTTTCCCCAACCATGAAATCTCAATGGAACTGAACATACCATGCAGGACAGGCTTTGCAGCACGCTGTGAGCAATTTACAGCTGCCAAATCCATATCAATCAAATCCCAGGGGAGATTCTTCCTGCTTCAAACCGAGCAAGTTAAAAGAGGGGTGGGGTGAAGGAAACTGCCATCAAACTCAAACACACACACACACACACACACACACACACACACCAAGTAAATTTCATAGAATCATAGAATCATAGAGTTGGAAGAGACCACAAGGGCCATCGAGTCCAACCCCCTGCCAAGCAGGAGAAACACGATCAGAGCACTCCTGACATATGGTTGTCAAGCCTCTGCTTAAAGACCTCCAAAGAAGGAGACTCCACCACACTCCTTGGCAGCAAATTCCACTGTCAAACAGCTCTTACTGTCAGGAAGTTCTTCCTAATGTTTAGGTGGAATATTCTTTCTTGTAGTTTGGATGCATTGCTCCGTGTCCGCTTCTCTGGAGCAGCAGAAAACAACCTTTCTCCCTCCTCTATGTGACATCCTTTTATATATTTGAACATGGCTATCATATCACCCCTTAACCTCCTCTTCTCCAGGCTAAACATGCCCAGCTCCCTTAGCCGTTCCTCATAAGGCATCGTTTCCAGGCCTTTGACCATTTTGGTTGCCCTCCTCTGGACTCGTTCCAGTTTGTCAGTGTCCTTCTTGAACTGTGGTGCCCAGAACTGGACACAGTACTCCAGGTGAGGTCTGACCAGAGCAGAATACAGTGGTACTATTACTTCCCTTGATCTAGATGCTATACTCCTATTGATGCAGCCCAGAATTGCATTGGCTTTTTTAGCTGCCGCGTCACACTGTTGGCTCATGTCAAGTTTGTGGTCAACCAAGACTCCTAGATCCTTTTCACATGTACTGCTCTCAAGCCAGGTGTCACCCATCTTGTATTTGTGCCTCTCAATTTTTTTGCCCAAGTGCAATACTTTACATTTCTCCCTGTTAAAATTCATCTTGTTTGTTTGTTTGGGCCCAGTTCTCTAATCTGTCAAGGTCGTTTTGAAGTGTGATCCTGTCCTCTGGGGTGTTAGCCACCCCTCCCAGTTTGGTGTCATCTGCAAATTTGATCAGGATGCCCTTGAGTCCATCATCCAAGTCGTTGATAAAGATGTTGAATAAGACGGGGCCCAAGACAGAACCCTGTGGCACCCCACTAGTCACTCTTCTCCAGGATGAAGAGGAACCATTGATGAGCACCCTTTGGGTTCGGTCAGTCAGCCAGTTACAAATTTCTACAGCTGGAACAACTTCATATGCTACCCTTAAAAATTCCAAGCTATCAAACACATAGTGGGCAAAATTTCAACACAAACGACTGGAAGTCCCTTAAGGTATCCCTCAGTTTGCCATTGGCTGCACTGTTTTGATTTGTATAGCTGCCATGACTGCAAGCTCTAGCACTGCAGAATGGCAGCGAGAGGTGGGTGTGGGAATTAAACTGGCCACAACTTTATCGGATACTTAATACAGCTATGAATGCTAAAACTGGGACCAAGGTGGAACCAAGTTGTTTGTCTCTGCTTGGAATTACCAAAGGAAACGGCTCAGCTATCCAACAGCAAAGGTCCACTGGGTGCCATGGCCATCTTACTATGATGGAGCCTTGTGCCTTATTAAAGGTAAAGGATCCCTGGATGGTTAAGTCCAGTCAAAGGTGACTATGGGGTGCGGCACACAGGCTAAGGAAACTGCCGTTTCAGGCTAAGGAAACTGCCGTTTGTCCACAGACAGATTTCTGGGTCATGTGACCAGCATGACTAAACCGCTTCTGGCACAACAGAACGCTGTGACAGAAGCCAGAGCACACGGAAATGCCATTTACCTTCCCGCCGGAGCGGTACCTATTTATCTACTTGCACTGGTGTGCTTTCAAACTGCTAGGTTGGTAGGAGCTGGGACAGAGCAACAGGAGCTCACTCTGTCAAGATTCGAACCACTGACCTTCCGATCAGCAAGCCCAAGAGGCTCAGTGGTTTAGACCACAGCGCCACCCCTGTCCCTTTTACCATTTCACCTTTCACCATGCCTTACTACAGCCTTCGCAACCTGGTACCCTCCAGCATGGCTGTGCTGGCTGGGGCTGAGAGTTGCCATTCCAAACATCTGGAGGGCTTAAATATAGAAGAAGAGTCTGCTAGAACAGGCCAGCAGTCCAGCCTTCTTCTCTTACAATGGCCAATGCCCATGGGAAGATTGCAAGAAGGACCTGAGTGAAACAGCACTTTTTCTACTTGCGATTCTCAGCAAGTGGTGGTCAGGGACATACTACCTCCTAAGGTGAAGGTAGCACCTATCCATTGTGGGTAGAAGCCATTGGCAGCCTTATCCGCCATGAATTTGTCTAGGTAAAGGTAAAGGGACCCCTGACCATTAGGTCCAGTCGTGACCAACTCTGGGGTTGCGGCGCTCATCTCGCTTTATTGGCGGAGGGAGCCGGCGTACAGCTTCTGGGTCATGTGACCAGCATGACTAAGCCGCTTCTGGCGAACCAGAGCAGCACATGGAAACGCCGTTTACCTTCCCACCGGAGTGGTACCTATTTATCTACTTGCACTTCGTGCTTTCGAACTGCTAGGTTGGCAGGAGCAGAGACCGAGCAACGGGAGCTCACCCCATCGCGGGGATTCGAACCGCCGACCTTCTGATCAGCAAGTCCTAGGCTCTGTGGTTTAACCCACAGCGCCACCCGCGTCCCCAATCCTCTTGTCTAATCCTCTTTTAAAGCCATCTGACTTGGTGGCCACCACTGCCCCCTGGTGGAATCACACAATCCGTCAATGCCCAAAGTGGAGGCTATTTTTAAAAGCCTTGCACTTCATATCTGCGGTTTTGAAAGAGGAAGACTATGGCTTATAGGTGATCTATATACATATACAGTGGCTGCTTGCTTTTCAGAAGGTTCCTCCACTCCTGAACATCAGGAACAATGGTGACTTAGGCAGTGAGAAGTATATTATTTATATTTTTTTCACACAAAGGCGTTGGGTGGCAATTTATTTAAGTTATTCTGAGTGGCAAGTTGTTTAAAGTATAGCTGTTGGGACCACTGGAAAACATTTCTCTCAATTAAAGGGCTTTTGACCTGGTGAAAAATCTGCGGCACAAGCCTATTTTTGCTTACATGAAAGTATATATGGCCTGCTAGACGGAGTGGGTCTTTTACCAAGGTAAGTTTATGCAAGGTGGCAACCTTAAAGAAGCAAAAGCAGGCTTCTAGACTGCCCTTCATCTACAGAGATACCCCTGCAGCATGCAAAGGTGAAGAAAAACGAAACAAACAAATCCAATATAAGACCACTGGGGGGGGGGGGAGCACCATCTATGAAAACTACAGAGGCCGTTACAAAGCACAAAAGCAGAACAGACTAGAGCATATTAGATTAGATGAGATATTAGATGAAATGAGATTAGATTAGAGCAGAGTCTGATCAATTTGGGATTTTAAAATGCCTGGGGAAATAAATGTGTGTTGTCCTGCTGCTTACATGCTTGTTTTGTTGGCTCCAGTCACACATGCCCCTAATGGAAAGGTCTCCTACAGAGGCGGTGCCACCCCAGAGAAGACTCTGTCCCACATTGTCACCTAATGAAGTTTACCCAACTTAGTCTAGGAAGAAGCACTCCTACCAGGGGTGCCAACTTGAATAAAATATTAGGGGGCCCAGGTAAGCAACACCTTGCATAATCGATTACAAGACATTCCACATGCACACCATTGGAATGGCAATGCCCATCAACTTTGAGGGGGGCAGCCCCCTAAAATATTTTATTGGGGGGGGGGCTAAAGGAACCTTGGGCCCTAGGAGTTGGCTCCTGTGACTCCTACAGGTATTGGGGTCCCCAAACTGTTTAAAGTGTTGGTGGAATCAATAAAATTGCGTTATAAGAATTCTAAGGTCTCAGATATAAAATACATGTTCATAAATTTACAAGGCAAACACATATACACTGTAAGTATATAAACCATGTGTTGAAATAGTACAGGAGAACAGTCCTGAAGCTGTTTTGACTCTCCCAAGGACCTCAAATATTCCTCTTCAGTGAGGAAGGAAATGGGAAAGACTCCTCATTGTCTCTTTACTCACAAATCCTCTCTTAAGGGCATATTTGTGCATGAATAGGAGGAGTCTGTGACCTGGATTCAGGAACTAAAGTATTAACCATCACAAAAGAATGGCCAGGCTGCTCAGGTAAAGGCAATGAGTGACCATTATCAGGTATCCTGGCAGCCAGGATTTCTGCTGTAGACCGCCTCCTTCTGTGATGTATGTATGATGTTTTGGGGGGTGGTCTTGGGCTACAGGGTGGGCAGTTTCAAAAGTGTATATAAGGGCTGGTGCACCATTGTTCTGGGTTCCTCCTGCATGTGGTGAGTGGGGACCCTGTTGCAAAAGTTTAATAAAGATCAGGCTTACTAGCCGCTTTGCTTCTCAATATTCTCTGGTTGGCCTCTGTTATTTTCTCCTACCAATAGGGAACCCACTTAAGGACTCTATACGGGTTCTTGGGTACCCCATAAGGGAAATGAGTAGTTTTTTTCTTATAACAATTGCAAAACAAATAATGTTATTAATGGGGGAGGGAGCGGTGCTTAAATTTTTATTCTGTTTTCTATCGGCAGGAGATTTTTGACTTGGCACTCAGCTGTGGGTTTTGGCTGCTTTGCCAGTTTGCTTTATATTTCCGAGAGAAGCGGGTCCTGCTCTTGCCCGCGTTGCCCTCTCTTCCTCCTCTTCCTCCTCCTCCTCCTCCTCCTCCAGCAGCCACAGATGGAAAGACCAGGGGAGACGCAGCAGGGCACTCGGCTTCTCCGCATCTTGCAGTGTTTATAGGCTTGACGTGACTTTTCCAGCAAAAGTTGACGTGGACACACACCACATTCCCCCCCCCCCATCCACTCGCCCACCTCCCTTTTCCCTTTCATCCAAACCGTACACCAGAAGTTTCTGCTTTCAATATCCTTGTGCATTTTTTTTAAGGGGCTCACGGGGGTGGGGGGGTGGAAAAAATCAATACACAGGGAAGTAACGCCAACCCTATAGGAGATGCGGAGTTTCCCTATTAAATTACCAGCTTCAGACTCTGGCGATCAGAAGTGATTTCCTCTTTGAAGCCTGCAGCAGAGGAGTTCCTGCCACTTTCGAGCACATTTCTTCCCAACGAGACTCAGGCTCTGAACCTCAAAGGGCTTCTCCCAAAGTATCCCCTATTCCTGCCACTTGGGAATGTAGAGTTCTTGGAGGATATGACTCTTAGCAGCAAGTTTCCTGCCTGTGCAACAGATCTCTGCCTCATGCTTCTCTTTGCAGTGGAAACCTTTGCAGTGGAAACCAAGATCCTTTATCTTTATCTGATCAACGGCACCTGGCCAGGCCCAGTTTTTAGGCTTTGATGTTGACCCAAGTGGAACTGCAAGAGTTACATAATCCCATGAGCGCATTATGAGGACTTATTTTTATTATTTTACCAAGGAAGAAAGCATCTAGCAAGGACCACTTATTTTCTCCTGCCCAAGCCCCACTGGAAGGAACGGCAGCTGCATAAGGATACAAAAGCGGAGCCACAAGATTTAGATGCCACTGCTGCCCCCCAAAAAAGAAAAGAAAAGAAAGCTGAACAGTGATTATTAATAGGCTTGTGCAAAACTGAAAGAACAGCTATAGTGTCCCTAAATCTCAAAGGCCCTAATTCAAGGAGGAAAAGAATATCAGTGTCTGCTAGGCATGATGGCCATATTGGCTTGCATATTGTCTGCGAGATGGGAGTGGCAGCTGGACGCAGCATTGAGGTCTGTTTTGGGGGGGACATCCCATGGATCCAGAGAGCAGGTATGAACTTCAATAATATGGTGTCCTAAGCAAGGACAAAATTGCTCAAAATTGCCCCTCTTATTTTCACAATAATTCCTTTTGTTACAGTTGCATTTTTATGAATGTTCTCAAAATTATTATTATTATTATTATGGGGCCCCTCCACTCAGCACTGTAGAGAGATCCATAGATCCAGACAGAACAGGCACAGCTACTACTCATGTGCAGTGGGGGGGGGGTCCCCAAGACCTTCCTAAATCTTTGGAGGGGGACCCAAACATTTGTACCTTCCTCTCTAACTCTCAGGGTTAAAGGATTTCCACAGCAGTCTGAAACTAACGTCGCAAACATCTCATGAAAACGATGAAACAGCAGAGCAATTTGTGACAACGCCGATGTTAAACCCACTTAAAATCTCTACCAATAAAATAAACGGTATTGAAACACCTGAGCAAATCAAAAGGATTGACATGGCACCGAAAAGACAACAGTCTCCTGGGACACATAGGGAAGTCCAGCATGAACCATCAGTGGAGGCCAGCCCATTTAGGGCAAGTGGGGCACTGTCCCACCAACCTCCAAACCCACCGGCCTCCTTTCTGACAACCAGTCCAGCAAGCTGCCCTGGCAATCTGCCTCCTCCTCTTCAGTCTCAGTTTTGCCCTTGCAAAACTCAGCAGGGAGGAGGATGGGGGCAAAAACAGAATTAGCTGGATCCGCCAGTCACTTGCACTGACTCCACCTACGGTTGGGCTCCTCGGCTTCCACCCGACCAGTTATTTATTTATGAGATATATTGCCTCCCCTTCGCCCAAAGGTTTGTTGTTGTTGTTTAGTTGTTTAGTTGTGTCCGACTCTTCGTGACCCCCTGGACCAGAGCACGCCAGGCACTCCTTTCTTCCACTGCCTCCCACAGTTTGGTCAAACTCATGCTGGTAGCTTCAAGAACACTGTCCAACCATCTCGTCCTCTGTCGTCCCCCTTCTCCTTGTGCCCTCCATATTTTTCTTTACAGCATTGGACTTTCCTTTCGTTTCCGCAACTGAGCGACCTTTCGTCTTTGGCCCAGCCGCTTCATCAGCTCTGAATCTACTTGTACTTGTCCTCCACTCTTCCCCAGTAGCATGTTGGACGCCTTCCAACCAGAGGGGCTCATCTTCCAGCGTCGTAACTTTTATATGCCTGTTGTCTTTGTCCATGAAGTTTTCTTGGCAAGGATACTGGAGTGGCTTGCCGGTTCCTGCTCCAGGTGGATCACATTTGGTCAAAACTCTCCACTATGACCTGTCCATCTTGGGTGGCCCTGCATGGCATAGCTCATAGCTTCTCTGAGTTATTCAAGCCCCTTCGCCACAGCAAGGCAGTGATCCATGAAGGGGTCACCCAAAGGTAGGGTTGCCATATTTCAAGAAGTGACCATTCCTTTTTTCTTTTTGCTAGGGTTGTTGAGCTTCCTTTGCAACAAACAAACAAACAAAGTTTTTGAGCTATTTATTAGGAAATTCACCATATCCACATGCCCATGTTTCCCTGGACAGTTTTGCCGATTTTTGGAAATTACGCATGGACGCTATTTCTGACGTACGGATCACATATATCTGCAAAAAATTCCAGACGTATGGCAGCCCTACCCAAAGGCCCCAGGGCAGTGTAAAAAGGACAATGAAACCACAATGAAATCACTAGACAGATTACCCCTGAGAGATAGTTCAGTTGGTAGAGCATGAGACTCTTAATCTCAGGTTTGTGGGTTCAAGTCCCACGTTGAATGAAAGATTCCTGCTTTGCAGGTAGTTGGATTAGATTATCCTTGTGGAAGGAGATATATGGAAACCATCTGGACTTAGTTTGGAGGAACGGGAAATCCACACAGGATTATTATATTTGCTTATCGGCTTAAGGAGACTAACAGAAGAGATCGTAAAGGAAAAAGAGAAATTATAAGAACAAGATATGATGTGGAAACACCAAGATAAGACTGGATAGAATTATGAACTTTGTTTGGACTGATTTGGACATTAACGCAGTAATAAGAAGATGATCTGAATCCCCCTTTGGATCTTGAAGTATGGGTTCCCCCAACAAAATTTAAAAATTTGGCTTTGTAATTTGGAATTTATGCAATGTGATTTAATTTGATGTGATTGGCCAGTTAATAAAAATTATTTTTTTAAAAAATAGATTATCCTTGTGGTGCCTTCCAACTCAACAATTCTATGATTCTATGATCACCAGCATTGAAAAATATATATAGTAGCCATGTGCCATCTGAAAAGCATTTGTCAAGAGGCTTGCACATCTTTGTTTGGAGAAGAAAAAGCCAAGATGGAGAGGGAGTTCATTTACCGTATTTTTTGCTCTATAAGACTCACTTTTTCCCTCCTAAAAAGTAAGGGGAAATATGTGTGCGTCTTATGGAGCGAATGCAGGCTGCACAGCTATCCCAGAAGCCAGAACAGCAAAAGGGATTGCTGCTTTCACTGTGCAGCGATCCCTCTTGCTGTTCTGTCTTCTGAGATTCAGAATATTTTTTTCTTGTTTTCCTCCTCCAAAAACTAGGTGCGTCTTACGGTCTGGTGCATCTTATAGAGCGAAAAATACGGTGCTTCATGTATTAATGCAAGCCTCCCTAATTTGGGCTTCAAACATAAAATAGTTCATCACTTACACAAAGGAGTCATTTTTCCTTGGAGGTACAGCCCAAATTTTAAAAAATCACCATATACATTTAACACAGGGCGGTGACATTAAATTTCAGGTGCTTTCAGCCTGACTGGGCGAACAGGTGCAAAGTCTGTTGTCTGAAATCTGCCAGGCAGTATATTCTCATAACAATTCCAACTGCAGCCTCCAGAAACTGGTTTTGGCTCAGGTTTAAAAAAAGGAGCAGCAGCAGGGGTTAGCCATAACATGCAATAAAAAGTGGGTAAACATAGATGACACTTCAAAGTACTGAGCTGGGAGGCTGCTCAGCGGGAAGAGGAAAGGAAAAAGTCTATAAATATCAGTTGTACTGGACACTCGAAAGAGGAAATTGTGATTCGGCTCCAACCAATAGAAAATACACACACCCTGGGGTCACTTGGATAAGTGAGAATCACATGCGGAATGGACAAAAGGGAAACAGGAGAATTTTGAATCCTTGTCCTAAAAGGCCCAGGAGGTTTAATAAAGCCTAATCTGACTGCCTCATTTAAGGAGCACAAGATGAATTTCCTGTCCTAGAAGGGCAAGACATATTTCCAATGGCCTGGCCTCTCAGTGGCTGGGAGAGAGCCTCCATTTTCTAAGCTTGTTATATTTTAGAGCGTAGAAACTCTGGATACATTGGGGGAACCTGAATCAGGGCCAGCCCAAGACACTTGGGCACCTGAGGCAAACCACAAAATAGCACACACATCCTGCCAGGGAAGAAGGGGTGACTGAAGACCTACATTAGAAGCAAGGGAGTGGGATAAAGACAGGGACGGATATAGGTCCTAAAGTACTGAAGGTAATGGAGCTCTTTATATATGTCCAGCTGTCTTTTGTCAACAACAAATTGTCACCTTTTTTGTGTTGAATACACTGGTACCTCAGGTTAAGTACTTAATTCGTTCCAGAGGTCCGTACTTAACCTGAAACTGTTCTTAACCTGAAGCATCACTTTAGCTAATGGGGCCTCCTGCTGCCGCCATGCCGCCGGAGCATGATTCTGTTCTCATCCTGAAGCAAAGTTCTTAACCTGAAGCACTATTTCTGGGTTAGCGGAGTCTGTAACCTGAAGCGTATGTAACCCAAGGTACCACTGTATATGCTATATGGTAATTTATGGACCAAATAGGTATCTAAAGCCATTTGCACATGTTGCCGTGCAACCAGTCCATGTAGAATGTAGGCGCCCTATGCATCCCATTTGCGGACGGGATCTGTTCCAGAGCTCTGGTCGGATCCCGAGGTTTCTGCAACCAGAGGGACAGTTTCTGCGCATGCGTGCACAGTGGTAGACCGCTTCTGAGCATGCGTACACGACGAAACCCAGAAAAATACTTCCAGGTTTGTCGTGTACGTATCCCATAGGATACGTAACCAGAGGTGAACATAAGTAGAGGTACCACTGTGTCTAGAAATGAGCATTACTTACATCATAGGAGCCTACACAACACAAAACACTGTTGCTGTATGTAGGTTTTATTTTATTTGTTTTTTATCTTATATTTTGGAAATGTACATCCAGGTTTTAAATTTGGGGGGGGGGGGGCAAGAGAGTGGGGCCCTAAGCTATAGCTTGTTTAGCTTATATGTAAATCCGGCACTGGATAAAGATCTACATAGGGAACAAGGGAGGGAATCAAAGGTCATCACAGGGGAGGGGAGGGGCCCACTCTGAATCAAGCACACGCTGGGACCCCTCAATTTTGGGGGCAACCTGGCGCTTCAGGGTGGTGGCTCTGGAGGGTCATAGACAGGGATGTGTTGAGATATAAGAGAGGAGAGATAAGGGAGAACTAGCAAAATAATAACAGGGCAATCAGAGAGGAAGGCATGGGCAAACTCAACTGGCTTGGTACATTTTTGCACATTTATGCATAGCTGACCCCTTGGCGTGGAGTTTAAATACGTCCTTCAGCATTTTCTTCTTAAAATGCTTCAGGTACATTAGCTAAATGGAGGTTAATTCTATTAAAAACATTTTAAGGCCACAGTGTAATTTTAACTGCTTATAGTGGTACACCCGGTATAAATTTAACCTTGAAAACAAACATTTTAATATGGGAATCTGTGACTCATGATGGCTTTTGCATACACGTGAGCCCATGCCAGGAGCACGAAAGGAGCACAGGAAACGCTCCCCTAGGTCTCATGCTGTTGCTTCGCCAACAAATTATCGTTGGGATTCTCAGAGTCCCATGAGCTTCGCTGCAGCCCAAAAGCAGGAATGTTGGTGCCTGGGCATAAAAGCCAAATGGCAGAAAATGCCTGCAGTGATAAATATATACAGTATATATAATAAATTGATAATGTATCACTCCTTAAAGGTAAAGGGACCCCGATCATTAGGTCCAGTCGCGGACGACTCTGGGGATACAGCGCTCATCGCACTTTACTGGCCAAGGGAGCCGGCGTACAGCTTCCGGGTCATGTGGCCAGCATGACTAAGCCGCTTCTGGTGAACCAGAGCAGCGCACAGAAATGCCATTTACCTTCCCGCCAGAGCGGTACCTATTTATCTACTTGCACTTTGACGTGCTTTCGAACTGCTAGGTGGGCAGGAGCAGGGACCGAGCAACGGGAGCTCACCCCGTCATGGGGATTCAAACCGCCAACCTTCTGATCAGCAAGCCCTAGGCTCTGTGATTTAGACAGCTGCACCACTGCCTGAGCCAAGCCACTTTCTCCTGCCAAAGGGAAAAGCCAACTCATAAAGCTACATGAGGCAAGACTGTGCGCCAAAAATACCTGCAGGAGCCAAGACAATGCTAGAAGCAGCTTTGAGCTCTGGCGGAAAAGGTGCTTAACAAGGTGAAATCTCCAGCTATGCAAACTCTTTCTGGGCCTACAGGTCCCTTTACATTGCATGCTTCTGCTGTTGTGTCAGTGGGAAGTATTGGATAGAATTCGCTATATCCCTCAGCCTATCAGGAGGATAAATCTCTGATCAGTCATGCCGGCTATTACTTTTCTATAAAACTGGTTGAGTTTTTTTTTGTTTTTTTTATTCTTTTGGAACTAATGGAACTGCCCCATTATTGCAATATTTTTTTTTACCCATCCTTCAATTAGCTGCTGCCCAGAAGAAGAAAAATACTTTAAAAGTGCTAGAACAGCTTATTGCTTTCATAATAGCTGGCAGAATTTACATTCCTCTTTTAGTCATTCTGATATTGCCTGCTGTTGAACTGCATCGTTAAACAGTAGATTTGGGAATTCAAAGTCATTCGCTGCCTGCTTAGGTTTTCTAGTACATTTGGTTGAATGTTTGGTCATCTGTCCCTTGGGCAAAAGGATTCCCAAATCCTTTGCCACTGTAGGGCTCGTCTACACTTCTGTTTGTGCCACGCTTAGAAAGCATGAGTCCGAGCAGTTTTCCCCTTGCCCTGCTCCTTTCCAAGGGAAACCCCACTCTAGCCATAGATTGGAAGAAATGGCAATTTGGGGAAAACCCAAATCACTGTTTTCTCTGGCTGAGCACTAAAGAGCAGTTTCCCCAGGCAGGGGAAGCAGTGAGACAAAAGGAAGTGTGGATAAGGCCTTGGTTAAAATGCTGACCCCAAGGAATCCAGGAACTTCCACTCTCTGTGGGAACCACTACCGGGAAGGCCCTCTACCGGGTTCCCTGTAGCCTCACTTCTCGCAGGGAGGGAACCGCCAGAAGGCCCTCAGCGCTGGACCTCAGTGTCCGGGCAGAACAATGGGGGTGGAGACGCTCCTTCAGGTATACTGGGCCGAGGCCGTTTAGGGCTTTAAAGGTCAGCGCCAATACTTTGAACTGTGCTCGGAAATGAGCGAAGATCAGAATGAGAAACAAATCCAGTTCAAAAAGACATCTATTCATTGATTCATTCATTTACTTATGTGCTTAAAATGTTTTTATGTCACCTCTCACTGAATGGAGCAATGGCAGAGGTCCCAAGGCAGAGTACAATTAATACAGTTACAACAGGTTTTTTATTTCAAAGAAGCTGGTAAAAAATAATCCACAAATACCAAAATTCAATGCATATGTACAACAAAAAAAAAACATCAGAACACAGCTCAGTAACAAGCAGACAAGCAGACACCATCCTCACATCAGCCCAAACCTCCAGTCGAGTTTCCCAAGCTGTTTCATGTAGAAGGGAGACAGAAAGGAATCTGGAGAGCAACAGCACCACATTCTGAGACTTCAAATCCTCAAAAACTGGAACCAGGACTCATCCAGGCAACTGCTCTGGAGAGATACTGGGCTTGGTGATACTGAAAACCACTGAGAAGCCCAGGAGAATTAGCAGGGTGGCACTCTCCCAAATCCATTCCACTGGGCTAGTTATTCATCAGGGTGGCCGAGGCTGTTTCCATCCCAAAACCAGGCATGAAGCTGAACTGGAATGGATCAAAACCACCTGTAACATCACAGACTACCTGGAGCTGAGAAGAACCACACACTCCAAGAGCTTGCCCCCAAATGCTGGGGTAGTTATCAGAAACCAGGAGATAGGAATTAAGTTTCTTCAAGCTATCGGGGTTCATACCTTCACTCCCAGAGGCATTAGCCACCTTCAAGGTCCAAATGTCCAGTCCTACCTGATTTTACAAACTGTAATGGACAAGATTCCACCACCTTAGTTCCAGCCTATTTCTAGCACTGATGTGAATAGCCCTGGTTTATTTTTGGATAATTTCCTTTGCACATACTCTCCTTTAGAAATGGAATGGTAATTTCCCACTTGCATTGCAAAATATATCCTGGATTCTTCTTCTTATTCAGTACAATCTGATATATTTGGTGTTGAGATTGGGATATGGTGCGATCCTACCAGAATCAAGGACCAGCAAGTTCAGCTCACTTGGGGCTTACTCCTAAGTAAGTTACTACAATTTCCCCTAGGACTAAGTCTTACTGAAGTCAATGGGACATACTTCTGAGTAGACATTTATAGGATTGCCCGATCGGTCTTATCAAATCCCACTGGGTGTTAGGATAATGTGAAGCTTCTTGCTTACAGACCAGCTGCTCATGTGTCCGGGCATCAGATCAGAGAATCCAGAATAGGAAAGAAATGTTTCCCAAATTACAGAAAGACCTCACTGGAAATATTTTTAGCAAAAATTCACAGCAAGACGCATCTTCCTCAACATTTCCAGCTCATAATTTTGTGAAAAATCTAACCATTTTAAGACTGAAACCTTACATAGAGATGTTTTAACCTTCCTGGATACTATTTCCTGAAGACTCATATTAACCATGCACATTTTACAGTGTTATTCTGGTTGTTGTTTTTCTTTTAATGCAAGCCAATCATGCAACTGGGGTAAATCTGGGTTGGTGATGCTGTTTATGTTTGTACCGTCTTCTTATGCTGCTCTGATCCATTTCAACAGTACGAATGAGTACGATCAGCCAGGAAGTTCTCCTGTGCAAACAAACAAAATCCATCGAAAATGAACAGTAGTCGGGCAAGAGCTTCTTGGTGGATTGGGCCCCTTGTCTCTTGTTTATTTCATAGATGAGGGGAGGGGTGAGCTTCCAAATGTGCAGTGGAGTCAAAAGAAGCAAGAGGAGTGCAAAGAAGCAAACATGGATCTTCTGGTTGTAAAAAGATTAATATGTTTTCCATACGCTTCACTCCCTAGCCGTATTTTCCACATGTGTTAAAGATCAGTGCCAGCATCTCTCTCTCTGCTGCCGAAATGGCACGCCACATAAAATAGCTACAACTGCTAGGACAGAAAAGAACCCTAGGAGCCAAAATTGATGGCTTGCTGCCATACAAATCTCGTCGTCATTTAACCTTTCCCTGTTCCTAACCTGGAGAGAGATGCAGAACACATCATAACTTCCTTTCAGTTCTCCGTTGTTCGTGCATTAAATGGTGGTGCAGGTGGGGGCGGGGAGCAGGGGGAGAGACCAAAAGGAAATTTCCTGGGTTCTTCAGAAGACCACAAGCTTTGTTGCGTTTCCTCCTGTCCATGGGATCCAGCACAGTCTGAAGTAGTTTTATGCAAATGCAGACCTTTTTGGATTCAGTGACACCACAGGTTCCAAACACTGTTAAAATGTGCAGCTTTTCATAGAGCTGTGGAATGGGAAGTGATTCCGAGGTCGTCTAGTCCAACCTCCTGCAACGAAATGTTACTGCAGATTTTTTGTCCGAGAATAACTTAGTGTGACGGCTACTGTAGTAGTATAAAAGCAGCAGAGACAGGAAGCATCAAAGTAGGCAAGATTAAAGGTAAAGGGACCCCTGACCATTAGGCCCAGTCGTGACCGACTCTGGGGTTGCGGCGCTCATCTCACTTTATTGGGAGCTGGCGTACAGCTTCCGGGTCATGTGGCCAGCATGACTAAGCCGCTTCTGGCGAACCAGAGCAGCGCACGGAAACGCCGTTTACCTTCCCGCCGGAGCAGTACCTATTCATCTACTTGCACTTTGACATGCTTTCGAACTGCTAGGTTGGCAGGAGCAGGGACTGAGCAACAGGAGCTCACCCCGTCACAGGGATTCGAACTGCCGACCTTCTGATTGGCAAGTCCTAGGCTCTGTGGTTTAACCCACAGCGCCACCCGCGTCCCTTAGGCAAGATTATGTGCCTCCTATTGGTTGGGTTGGGTGGGTTGAGTTAACTGTAGTCTTATGAGGCAGGTTGGACAGGGCTGCAGAAAGATGGATTTAACTCTTTCCTGATCTAAGTGGATCCCACAGCTGCTATTTGCCCAGTGGGAAAAAACTTAAAGGTGTCAGAAGGGTCAAGAGTTTGCTCTAACATAACTATTTTAAAAACTGCTTTCTCACAAAAGAAACATATTTTTACAACCCTGTGTTTTCTAACTATTAGTTAGTGCCCTTCCAGACTCATCCTCCATGGCCTATCTGAATGTGAAACACTTTCACAAGCAATTAGAAAAGGCACACAGATGATTTTCTTTTCATAGAATCATAGAATCATAGAGTTGGAAGAGACCACAAGGGCCATCGAGTCCAACCCCCTGTCAAGCAGGAAACACCATCAGAGCACTCCTGACATATGGTTGTCAAGCCTCTGCTTAAAGACCTCCAAAGAAGGAGACTCCACCACACTCCTTGGCAGCAAATTCCACTGTCGAACAGCTCTTACTGTCAGGAAGTTCTTCCTAATGTTTAGGTGGAATCTTTTTTCTTGCAGTTTGGAACCATTGCTCCGTGTCCGCTTCTCTGGAGCAGCAGAAAACAACCTTTCTCCCTCCTCTATGTGACATCCTTTTATATATTTGAACATGGCTATCATATCACCCCTTAACCTCCTCTTCTCCAGGCTAAACTTTTTTTCATTTGTACTGCCATCAGCCGCACTGGCACAACCATTTTTTGAACGATCTTGCGAAGTTGTCCGGCAAGGGAGAACCGGTGGCAGCAAAAAAGACCAAAATCAGCAGGTGGGACGTTCTGCTTTGCAAACCGTATGGAAATAGCAAGGTTTTTGCACAGGGCCCACTCACTTGAATGAGTCGAGGAAAGGAGAAATTCTCACTGGGCTCCTTGTGCCTAAAACCTTGTTACAGCTTTATTAAAAGGCTGGCCATTCAAAGACTCCCCGCTACACACACACACACACACACACACACACACACTGCACAAAACTGAAGCACATTCCTAAATATATTTGGAAGGCTGACTGGATCAGATTAGATATTCTTGTGACTGTGAAGGGTGACACACACAAAAACAGTGTCAGGCAGAGCTGTAGCTGGGGGGGGGGGGGCTGGCTGGTCAGGATTTTTGCCCAGGATTTGTGTGTGTCAGACCCTCAAAGTGTCCCTATTTTCCAGAGACGTCCCTTATTTAGAGAATTGACACAACACATTGTATAAATTACTTACATAACTTCAAATTCATGACTAATCACTAAATTAGAGAAACATATTAGCGACTATAGCTTAAAAAGCTGAGTGCTGAGTTTGTAACTAAAATGGGTTATTCAATGCTTTATTTGGAAACCTGTGCAATCTGTTACCTTCTAACTTTGGTTTATTATTATTTTATTATGTTTTATTACAGAATTGTACATGGAGATGAGTTAGGAAGCCAGGCTTTCCTACCACCCACTCAGAATTTTATAAGCATTATAAAGACCAGTCCTGTTGAACCCAGAGAAGAAAAGAAATCTGAAGAGTGAAACAACAGAGGTACGACTGGGAGGAAAGAAGCATTGGCCAAGCTGTTTGACACCAAACAGAAAATAATTCTTTTGCATATTCTGGAAAGACCAGCACACGGAAAATCCTTACCCCGAAACCTTTTGATTGCTATTTTTACTTATAGGATGAAATAAAAGTGCTTTAAGAATTTAGACCCATGTGTTGTTTTAATGACTTATTTTTTATAGTTTTCCAGATCTCTCAGACACGTAGGCATGGACTATTTCATTTCTTACTTTAATAGCACTTGCGAGTAAAACTCTAGTTATTGTGCCTGTTTGAAATATTGCGAAGCTTCGCTGTAATAAAACTGGTGCTGGAGAGCTCAATGCGGCACATGCACCTTAACTGCCATGCTAAAGGCACATAGAGAATGAGAAATGAGTTACCATATTTTTTGCTCTATAAGACTCACTTTTTCCCTCCTAAAAAGTAAGGGGAAATGTGTGTGCGTCTTATGGAGCGAATGCAGAGGCTGCACAGCTACCCCAGAAGCCAGAACAGCAAGAGGGATGGCTGCTTTCACTGCGCAGCGATCCCTCTTGCTGTTCTGGCTTCTAAGATTCAGAATATATTTTTTCTTGTTTTCCTCTTCCAAAAACTAGGTGCATCTTGTGGTCTGGTGCGTCTTATAGAACGAAAAATATGGTATGCAGTTCAACCAGGGCACATTGGAGTCAGTCCTGCAAATAGACGGGGATCAGGTCCAGTGGGGTGCTGGGTGTCAGTGTGAGGCAAAAGAGGGGAGAAGTGAGGTCAAGTGCAGGCACAGATCAAGTAACCAGTGGTGTAACATGGGAGGGCCACAAGGCAGTTGCCCCGGGCACAAAACTGTTAGGGGCACAAAATTTCAACACCCAGTGCTGCCTCAATACAGCTGTGTATTTTTGTCACTGAGCTCTACTGAAAACAGCTTCTCCATGTGAACCAGGAAGTGACCTCTCCATACAATGGAACAACTTTTCTTTTCTTATCTCTGCAGCTGCAAACTCCTGGGTGACATGGACACTGTTAGGCACTTGCATGCATATGCATATTCCATCTGTTTCCCTCCCTCCCCCTCTCCGCACGGCCCCGGGCACTGGCAACCCATGCTAGGCCACTGCAAGTAACAGCATCCTATCCAAGTTTGACAGCCAAGCGATCAAATTCCAAAAGTGGACGATAGTAGCAGCTGCTGCAGGAGGTGGGGCCGGGGCTCAAGAGTTTGCAGAACAACTACTCTGCTTAATAGGTTGCTCAGCTTGAGGACCCAAGGCTGAGGAGAGCGCCAGAGACCCCACTGGCTCCCTAGGTAACCTGATTTGGGTTGTATACAAGCTGTAGTACACCTTCCAGCCATTATCAGAGTGATGCTGTGGGCATGAAAGGATGTAGATGGCTTGTGAGCTGCCATGTTACCAGGTTCCATGGCTCCAGGCTGTTGGTACCTTATGAATGATACAGACGGTGGTAACAGTATAAAACCAGACCTCTTCATCAAGGTCTTGCAGAGGTGCCAGAAACTTGCTGTCCACAGCAGCTAATCAATGTCAAGAAATGTGTTCATCACGAAAATGCCAAAAATGAACACATTTCTTCACATTGATTAGCAGCTGCGGACAGCAATTTTCTGGCGCCTCTGGAAGACCTTGATGAAGAGGTCTGGTTTTATACCATTTTCGGCTTATATAAAAAAATCAATGCAAAGAACTGGACTCACTAGCAGGTTTTGAATAACCACTTACAGTTGACAAAAATTATATAATTGAAAAGTTAAAACATAAAAAAGGACTGAAAAAGGAATATGCAGTAATTGAGACTATTTGAAATAAACCAGAGAAGGAGGCTGAGAGAAGTCCGAGGGGAATGGGGAAATTTTGGAATTATGTATTATGTTATATGTTATGAAGCAATATTGGGGGGAAATGGAAAATGTAATAATTTTTTAATAAAAAAAAATTAGAACCAGGGAAAAAAGAAATGTGTTCATCACAAGTGAGATCCCCAAACCCAACATGTTACAATCCTTGTGATCCATTTGCAGATATAGCCATACAGTTTTCTGTTTCAAATTTGATTGTCTTGGCCATGAAAAGCACCACAAAAACAAAGTATGTAAACAAAAAGTGAAAACTGTCAGAGAGTAAAATATCTAATGTTCAGCTTAGAGTCCAGGAATACCTGGACATGTCCTCTTTTGTGGGACCAAAATTTCCATCCAGGTGGATTTTTACATTTTAAAGGAAATGTCCGGGTTTGGGGGGCTCAGGCGACTTGGGCTTGGGCTGCTCTGCACGCCGCAGCTGCTGCCAGCCCAAGCTGGGAAATGAGGCTCGTGGGCGCAGCGGCCCCACATGCCCATGCACTTCTTCCCCCAGCTCAGGCTAGCAGAGGCTCGGGCTGTCCTCTATTTGCTCTTCAAGATATGGCAAGTCTAGCTTACACAGCTAATAGATGAGAATCAGTATAATTTTCATGTCTGTTTTCTGTCAGCAACCAAAAACCGGCCACTTTCCAAGTTCCCCTTATTAGTCTTAGCTAGCAGGAGATTAAAGGACGCGGGTGGCACGTCCTTAAATATGCCATAAAATGCCAACAGTGTCCTTCAGCTCTCTATATTGGACAAACAGGCCAGACCTTACGCCAAAGAATAAACGGACATAAATCGGACATCAGGAATCACAAGACAGAGAAACCAGTAGGAGAACATTTCAATCTCCCAGGACATTCTATACAAGATCTCAAAGTAGCTGTTTTACTACAAAGGAATTTCAGAAATAGACTGGAAAGAGAAGCTGCTGAATTACAACTTATCACCAAACTCAAAACCATGGAAAAACCTGGTCTGAACAAAGACCTTGGATTCTTATCTCATTATACATGACAAAGCCATTTTTCACCTTTTCACCCCTTGCTTTTTCCTGTAAGACCTATTGCAGTCGTTAAGAGTCGTCAACAGGCTCATCACAGCTATCTGCCAATCACCCATTCCCACCACCCTTCTGAGTAATACCCCTCCCCACCTTCTCACTATATAGAAGGGTCTGGAAACTTCTGTTTCAGTGTATCTGAAGAAGTGTGCATGCACACGAAAGCTCATACCAAGAACTGACTTAGTTGGTCTTTAAGGTGCTACTGGAAGGAATTTGTTTTGTTTTGGGTGGCACTGTGGGTTAAACCACAGAGCCTAGGACTTGCCGATCAGAAGGTCGGTGGTTCGAATCCCCGTGACAGGATGAGCTCCCGTTGCTCTGTCCCTGCTCCTGACAACCTAGCAGTTCAAAAGCACATCAAAGTGCAAGTAGATAAATAGGTACCGCTCCGGCGGGAAGGTAAACGGTGTTTCCATGAACTGCTCTGGTTCGCCAGAAGCAGCTTAGTCCTGCTGGCCACATGACCCGGAAGCTGTACACTGGCTCCCTCGGCCAATAAAGCGAGATGAGCGCCGCAACCCCAGAGTTGGCCATGACTGGACCTAATGGTCGGGATCCCTTTACCTTTCTTAGCAGGAGATTGGCAAAAGCAATCACATTATGGGCAGTGGCTAATTACACACAGTCCCGAACCAGTTTCAGTTTTACCTTTTAGGATCCACACTGTTAATTAGAAACGGTCAGAGAAAACCTTCTCCCCACTCAGCGAGCCAGTAGAGTTGAAACCAACATTCAGAAACAGCCAACAGACTTATTTGCATGGTTTATTATGTTGATGACATTCCTATCTTTGCTGAATGAAAGTGGACTCCAGTACGAAAACTGAATGTGAAAACGGCGTGGAATACTCAACTCTACCTCTCCCGCAGCAAAGAACAGTCTCCTCACCAATCAACAAGCAAGAACACCAGCAAGACCAGGGATGAACAGGCTCAGAGTATATTGATCAGACGCTCCCAGCGGTTCTCAACCTGGGGGGTCCCCAGATGTTGTTGAACTACAACTCCTATCATCCCTGAGCTCTGGCCTTGCTAGCTGGGGTGATGAGATTTGTAGTTCAACATCATCTGGGGACCCACAGGTTAAGAAAGGCTGCTACTCCCTTCCCCTCAGTTCTCTTCAAAACTATAAAACTCTTAATACCTGCTTCTCTCTCCAGACTTGTTAATGCCTAGTTCTCCCTGAGATAGCCCACCTGCATCTAGCCTGCACAACTACATGGGGGAGCTTCACACAGAAGCAGAGAACAGTGGAATTGGAAGGGACCCCACGGGGTCATGTAGCTCCACCCCCTACAATTAAAATATCCCTGACAAATGGCCACCCAACCCATTTTAAAACCTACAATGAAAACCCTAACCTTCCAAGGAAGCTGATACCACTACTGGACACGATGTTCTTCCCTGTGGAGCTAGAGAAAACAAGCTTGCTCCATCTTCCATGTGACAGCCCTTCAGATATTGGAAGATGGCTTTCATATCAACTATTCTCCAGACTAAACATGCCCAACTCCCTCAGCCGTTCCTCATAAGGCCTGGTTTTCAGACCCTTTATCATCCTCTGTGCACATTCCAGCTTATCAATAGCCTTTTCTGTACAGTAAAAATTTGCGTGGCAGGAGAAAAGAGACCTGGCCTTCTCTCTAAGCTAGGAAAAGGTTTTTTCTGTGCCAGTAGAATAGTCTCTCTCTAGAGATAAGTCATGTGCCAGCATACAATTCCAGTGCATGCAAAACAATAACAATAACAGCAGCAACAACAACAACAATAACAGCAACAACTTCAAGAACAGCCTTTGCTGGCTATTGACAACAGGCATTGCAGACATTCACTGACTGCTTGTTCGTTTATCTGTATTGTGTTTTTAAATGCAATTGTGTTTTGTATTGTATTTTAATGACATTGGTGTATGCCACCTTGAGATGCCTGCATAGCAGGCAGTATATAATTATTTTAATTTATAAACAAATAAAGGGATAGTTTTCTATGTGCAGGGAACATTTTGTCTGGATGAGCAATCCAGACAAGAGAGAAATGCATTTAAACCAATTGTCTACTACATGAGTCGGCAACCTAAGGCCCATGGGCCACAAAAAGTCCATTGGGGTCGTTTAACAGGCCCCCAAGCTGCCCGCTTGGCGAGTCCCCACCTGCTGCGCTAAACCCGCGCAGTGCGGCACCAGAAATTCGCTTCCACGGCACCAGAAATTGCATCTGTGCATCCACGGCACCAGAAATCGTGTCTGTGCATACACAGATGCCAGAAATTGCAAGCATGTGTGCTCATACACACACGATCCAGCCCACGGAAGGATCTCCACTGGAGTGAACCAGCCCAAGCGAGGTAAACCTTGCTGACCCCTGGTCTACTAGATAACCCTGTTAATAATTAAATAAAGAAAAGGCTTAGGAGCTGAAGGAGCAGAGCAATGCAGAAATTGGGAGGGAATTAAGAATCTATGTCACCCATTTTTTTCTTCATGAGGCAAGCACCCAGTTGGTTTACAAGTTGTGGTAGCTGGAAAAAAATGTCTCCATAATAAAGGTGAACATTTGCTTATAAATAACCAGAGCTCACATTGGTCCACTCCTGGTTTTATCTAGAAATCTATTCTAGAAATAATTTTATAGTTATAATAGGCAGGATGTTGAGGGAGGGCAGAAACTCTACACACAAACACACTTTGCACTTCTCCGTCAGGGATGTTGGTTAGGTTTTGTCATTCTACGCCGCAATGCAGTCTTCACCTCCACACAAAGACCCGCCACATAGTAATGAAAGGCAGGCAAGCAGTTGTAGCAATTTAGAAGAAAGGGGCAATTATTTTGAAAGGATAAAAGTTCCTTGGAAGAGCTTTGTTAAAAATGCAAAAAAAAGAGGTGCATTTTGGTTGACTGAAGAAAGGCATTGAAGCATGTTCACTCAGAAGAAAGCACCACCGAGTCCAACACAGCTTATGCCAGCTAAATATGCTTACAGGCCCAGAATCTTGATTCATTATAAGTTCTGATTAAAAAGAAATAAACCCAAATGTAGCTTTTCCAGACTCCATGGGCAGAGAGTTTCAGTGAACAAGTCTGGAAAAACTGCATCTGTAGGCTGCAGCCAGGCTTCCTCCTATGAGTGAAGTTCCAGTAACAGGATAATACTGGAGGAAGGGAGAGATTATTGTTGCAGAATCCGCCTTCCCTCTGCAAAAGCAACTTCAGAGTGTTATGGGGAGCTTCTGGAACATCCTGGGGGTGGGATAGCACTGCAGGCTGCAGGAGAGGAAAAGGAAAACTGCAAAAATGATGCCCCCCCCCCGAGCAGGAGGAGCTTATGATGAATCAGAGACTCTTCCAGAGACCCGTGAAAACGTATGCCATAAAACACTGTACTGTCAGACTGCTTGAAAAAGCGATCATTCTTCCAGTAAAAAATTAATTGGGTAGGAAATTAAATAGGCATTTTATTGGCCAGAACCCAGAATGTTGGGTTTCGTTCCCAGAAAATAATATAAATGTTGCTTAATTATTATTATTATCTTAGGAAGGCAATGTGTAGTTTCGTAGTGTTTACATACGAGGCGATGTGTTTTCTTTTGATTGGGTTTCCCAACCCCTCATGTTTAGTGAATTGTCTTCTAATTATTATTCTAATGTCCCTCGGGTTATCTATTATTTTCTATTATTATCTTAAGGCAATATAAAGCATAGCATTGTTGCTTCTAATAGCGAACTCAGGTGGTGAACGCTGACAGGATGGAAGCCAAAAAGGACCACAATGATGCTTGACACAATTTGTGGACCACTGACTGAAAAGCAGCACACAGGTATTTCTTATCTTGCAGCATTTGTAAGTTGCAAGCTGACCGTGAAATCCCTTTCCGACAACTGCAAAGTGATCAATCCACCAATTAGTTATCCTTATGTCTATACTTAAGTTCTGCTATATGCCCAAACCCTTGGAAAGTAGCATGCTACAAATTTAAGCAACTGAAAGAAAGGATTATATGAGACAGGCAACCTGTCTGGGGCTAATTCACACACAATCCAGTAATGGTTTATGAGAACACAGTTGCATGCAATAGGGGTATCTGATTGCCCCTCAGAGACATTCTTCGTAAGTGCATGCGATGGTGGGTCTACTCGCCTCACAGACTTCTAGAAACTGTTTGCTCCATCTTGTGGCCAGATTAATTTCCATGCAATTGCACAAATTCATAAAATCACGACTCCCATCATATGCTAAAACATTGATTTGGTTGTGAGATGGAGACATTTATTTTATTATTAGGTGATTATTATTTTTTTAAAACCCCAGCTTTCATCAAGTAGCTATTAGGATGGTGCATAAAATAAAATAAAATGTTTGGATGCTTTGCTGCATGGCCAGAATTTGGATTTAATTGTGTGCCTAGGGTTGGATCTACCTGAGAACCACTGAAATCAATACACTTAAGTAAGTTGTCCATTGATTTCAATGGGTCTGTACTGAATATGATGGGCACAATCTGCACTATACATTTAAAGAGGTATTATACCGGTTTAAATAGTCATGGCTTCCCCTGAAGAATCCTGGGAAATGGAGTTTGTTAAGTCCACTGATTTGTTAGGAGACCCTTATTCCAAAAACTACAGTCAATCCTTGTTCCCAGGTAAATCTGAGATCTGTAGCTCTGTGAGGGAAATAGGGGTCTCTTAACAGCTCTCAGTGTCCTTGACAAACTACAATTCCCAGGAATCTTCGGAGAAAGTCATGATAATTCTTTAAATATAAAGTGTGGATGGGGCCTAAGCTGGAGACAAATCTTGGGACTGGTTTTTTTTTTATCATGTGAATTGGCTTAACATAAATTCATGTACTTTGAGTTAATTGCTGGGTCCCAAGGAATATAGATACAACATAATTTATGTTTTTAATGTGCCAGCTTGTTGACTACCATATGTTCTATTATTCTGTAAACGCATGTCTTGTTTGATTATGGATAGCAGTCCAAAGGCCATATTCTCTCTGCAGCCATTTGAGTGGGGTCAAGAAATGACACGAATTCATGATCCAATTCAAATCACAAATTCAAATTCACAATCGGTGTACTTATCTGACTTACATTTAAAAATAAACTCCAGAATGCAATCTGCACTAAAAACATTTTATTTTATTATTATCATTTTTAAAAATCCATTTTGGATACTAATGGAACCGGTCCTTTCCTTTGCACTGTGGCAACTTCCAAAATATTTGCTAGCGTTAGAAAAACTTAATTGGTATAGTTCGATATATTCTAGCACAAGACCACTTATGCATGCATATACACAGACAAAATGGAAAAAAATGTGAATCGACTTAAATTCATATCAGTCTGTAGTTTTTGCAGCTTAATAGAGAACCCAGCACAAATTCTACAGCAACCTATGGAAGCAGGCCTATATTGGAAAACTTGCAACTGAAAACAAGTAGTGGTAATTGTTTTACATTGTAAGCTGTTTCAAACCCTTAGAAATATAAACTTTCTAATGCAGACCAGAAAAGCAGCATAAACTTTCTAATGCAGACCAGAAACCTGTAAACATAAGATGAGGACAGAGAAATGTTACTATCCTAAAAACTAAAATATAAATCCTAAAGAGCCGAACTCTTCAAACTCCTAATGCAATAAATTCTTACTCACTCAAACCAGTGCTTTAGGGGGCTTCAGGAACAGGCTGCAAAGTAATAAAGCATTTTGTGGCATTTTTGAGGCTGTCCCCTCCTTTTCTCCCTCCCAGCTTTTCCATCTGAAAAAAACATCAGTTTCGCCAAAGACAGATATGAATAGGGCCGGGTGCCGCTTCTCGAAGAGGCCAAGTTGTGTTGATATTTGATATAATAACTCCAGCCCAAGTGGGGAATGGGAGCCGTGATAGATGATTTGTAAGTCAATCTTTGACTTTTGCTTGTAATCAAACCTCTTTGGATTTGCTTAGAAATCACAGTCCAGACAGGAATGTCTTCTGAATCCCACTTCTTCCTGCTCCTACAGATGTAATAAAATTATATTGTGCGGAAACCGGCGGGGGGGGGGGGAGTATTTAAAATGCATGTAATCTTTCTAAATGAAGACATCAGTTGACACCTCTTGCAGCCTTGAGTGCATTTGTAGGATTCTCCCACACACACAACCCCCCCCCCCCCACATTACTTGCAATCCAAAAATCTACAGAATCTATTATGGCAATCCAAAAATCTACAGAATGAGGTAACAGAAAAATGGACTGCAGGTGGAGAGGGGTGGATCACAATTTTTAAAGCTTCACTACGATAAAGAAATAAAACCTCGCTGCAAATAGAAATCTGGTATTTAGCAAGCAAAATCCTGGGCTACGCCTGTGTATTATCACTATTTATAGTTTTTTTTAAGCAGGGAAAGTGGTCCCCCTCTGGGTGGTGTTGCTGGAAGCATTCTACAACCACATTCTCACCTGCTTGACACCTCATTCTGCTACAGGCAGCAGCCTCTGCCTAGTTCTCCTCCATATAAAAGGAATTTCAGAGGCCTAGGAGTGAGGATTCCCCAGGACAATGAGATGCAGATCCTTTTGGAGACACACAACAAAAACCCACCCCCTCCCCACGCTTCCTCCATTCTCAAGACTCAGAGGTCAAAATTGAATGAACCTGACCAAATCCAGGCCGCATGCCTAGGCTGTTATACCGATTCACATCTGGGCAGCTCCAGATGTGTTTATCTGCCATGTAATTTTGTAGCAGCCAGTCTCTGCCCAGTCTACCTCTGTGGGTTGCTGTGAAAATCAAGCAGGAAGAAAAAGCTATGTGTGTCACTCTCAGTTCCTTAGAGGAAGAACAGGGCACACAAGCCATAAACGAACTAATACTTAGGGGATAATTTGGCCAAATTTAAATACTTTTCATTTCCAGTTATTTCAGTGGGACAGAAAATGATTTGCTTGTGTCCTTAGTTAGCTAACATTTAGGGAAATACTTCCTGTATTTGGTGCTGACAGTCCTTTCAATAACCATGGGATGTCGGCTGGTAGTATTTGCAACAGAAAATGTTTGCTTCCATATATACAATGTAGCCTTAGAAAGCCGAGGTTTCATTTTAATTTCCAACGGGCAGACCTTTCCCTATTGGATAGTCTAACCAGGTTCAGATAATCAAATGCATTAGGTTAATGAACAAGAATAGATCAGATTAATGACAAGCCTTTAGAGAGCACAAATATATTTTAGAAGTCTTGAAGGGCCTGGCTGATTTTAAAAGAAAAGACATTGGCTAATGTTACTGAACAAATGAACTTTGAAAATATCAGTAGCAAGTAGAAAATGGAACTATTACAGGGAGTTGAAGTGGCAAAAGGCACACTCCCCTGGCATTTTCTCCTAAGCATCTCACATTAAAATGAGCAGGGCTTGCACTAAGAACATCACTGTTCTGTTCCACAACCTTTATTAATTTCATTGGGACTTGTGCATGAGAACTCAGCTGGGGATCATGCCCAGAGCATTGGTGTTAATGTGTTCAGATCCTTTCAATGACACTTGGTTGCTTTTTAGGCAGTTTTGCACGAGAAATAAGCCTATGAATCCTACTATTGAATGTTGGGCTTCATAATGACATAGTTGATCACATACTGTATTAATTAGAGGTGTGCTTGCACTTCAGACAAACCCCAAACCAAAGTGTGCCACAATGAAAAGATACAGGATTTGTGTGATCTGAAATGAATGTCTTTCAAAGGATTCCAGGGCTAATTGGGTTGTTCCTGGAGCTTTGGGACAGATTTAGAGGGACTCTGAAACACAGAAAGTGAGTCTGTATAAACTGATACACACACCAAGATCCACATATTAGTAGCATGACATGACAGGAGAGGGGAAACGGAAAATAAGGTGTGCAGTTTTGTAGCTAAGAGCTTGAGTTTTCAACCAGTGAATAATTTTATCAGGACTCTAATCATTCTGCTTCTAATCATTCTGCTTCTAATCATTCTGCTTTTGGGAGCAATGGAGAAGGAACATCAGTTTGTGGAGGACCGGTTCAGCCATGAGACAAGGTGAGGTTATTGCCTCAGGCAGCAGGATCCACAAGGGCTGCTTCCTCCTTGGCAATCACCCATCCATGCTGCCTCTCCAGGGTCCTCTCAGCATATATCAGGTGCTGGTGGTCTCTTTCACCCTAGGGAGGAAATGACAGGGGTTGCCCTCCGGGGTCTCCTGGGCTCTGTCCCCACCCAGCATTATTCAAAGCTAGGCCCCTTTCTCCCCTGAGACGGCCTTTGATTCCCACTTCAGCTGTAGGGTAAGAGTGATTTTATTTCCTCCTCCTCGTTCCCAGTGTAGCTATTTATTCCCCCCCCCCATTCCTGATGTAGATCTTTAAATACAAATTGCCCCGCCCAAAGTGGGGGAAACAAATTCTTTTTCCCCCAAATGACTCCCCCTTGCACATAATCCTCTGTAGCTATCTGTCTGAAACTTGGCAGTCTTCACTCCCTCAGGAAGAGAAACTGTGCCTGAAAATATAATCCAATTCGGCTAAGGAATTAAAAAGTTATAGGGTTGCCTTTTAAATATATCTATATTCATGGTAAAGGTAAAGGGACCCTTGACCATTAGGTCCAGTCGTGACCGACTCTGGGGTTGCGGCACTCATCTCGCTTTATTGGCCGAGGGAGCCAGCGTACAGCTTCCGGGTCATGTGGCCAGCATGACTAAGCCGCTTCTGGTGAACCAGAGCAGCGCACGGAAATGCTTTTTACCTTCCCGCCGGAGCAGTACCTATTTATCTGCTTGCACTTGGACGTGCTTTCGAACTGCTAGGTTGGCAGGAGCAGGGACCGAGCAATGGGAGCTCACCCCGTTGCGGGGATTCGAACTGCCGACCTTCTGATTGGCAAGTCCTACCTAGTCTATAAATCCCTGTCTGAGACTCAATAGGCTTCTTACCCACAGAAAGGGCTATTTTGCCTTCAAATTTCATTCAATTCTGACAAAGAGAGGTCTGACCAGAGCAATATTTTAAACTCCTATATGACTTTATGGTCAGATTATTATTTTTCCAGATTCTTATTTTGATACTACACATACATGTTCAGCTGTGTGGCGGTTGTACAAACCCCGAACAAAGCTCCTTATATGTCCCAGACTATTAAATGTTTCTTTAGAAAATAAAAAGCTAACTCGCTCAGCCTTCCTTGGGTTTATTTCCAGAATGGGTCACCAAAAAAAAAAAACCAATTAAAAAGCAAACCTGTTCAAAATAAGAAGCCGCCAAAGTTATGTGAATCAGCCCTACTTTGAGTGAATCATTTAACTAGATGTGCATCTCAATGCACATGAGGGGTATTTAATTTATATTAAGCATCTAATACAACTTCATTTAAAACCTAATAAATGATTATTACAATCTCCTCATAAGTTTGATGTTTACCAAAAAAAAAAACCCTTTGGAAAAATCAGCCAAACATACTTGAGACCAAGGAAGTCAAATAGATTCCTTATAATGTCATCAGCGCTAACTAATCATCATGGGAGACAGTCCAGTTAAAACATGTCATCCTTGATCTGCAGTTCATGAGTTAATTGGCTAATCTGCTGATTAATTGAATTAGTGCTTTCAGCTCCGATTCCTCTACAGCCTCCCAAAATGGGTATTGGTGTGCAATGGAGCGAGAGGGGGAGGAGAACTGTGCTGAGGGCAACTTGACTTCCCAGATCGAATGTGCTGGAGATTCTTCCTTGTTTCCCTTCCCCATGGGAGCAATAAACAAACAGACAAATAGGCTCTGAGCACTGTTCGGCAGCCACCCTAACCACCTGCTATGCCTCAAACAGCCTCCAGCCTGGGATCAGGGGGAAGAGTCAGAGGCCAAGCAGAATGGCAGTCAACTTTATAAATATCCCTCCCACAGCTGCTGAAGCTGAGGTGTCAGGCTGAAGAGCAAGGGAGATTAATTTGGGCACATCTTGTAGTATTATGAGGATTGCTTAGACAGTTGTCTAGGGTTACACACAAGCGCGCACACACTTTTATATTACAACTCCCACACGGGGCCGAGAAGGCTTTTGAAAGGTTGAAGGGAGGCAATCTGACAGAGAGAGCAGTTATATATTAATTACACTGAAATAAAACTGGCTGCTTTTCGGGATTGGACTGCATGTCAAACAGGGACCCTAGATAATCAAATCATTGGGCAAGTTCGTTGTTTCAACGATTCGAGGATGACATCTGCAGAAACAGGAGCAATGATGTGAGCTAAGCTAAAAGCTACTCAGCCTTCACAAGCTATTCCTGGGTTTGGCAGAGGAAAGGGAGTGGTCTGACCCTCCTATCTCTGAGTGTGCTCAAACCAGAGGTTTCTTTCCCCCAATTACGATGCTGTGGCTTGGGGTTTGATTGAGACCAAACGGCTGGAAATCTCACTAAATAAATTCCTAACAACTTTGCGTGGAACACCCACAGCATGTATTGGAGAAGAAGTGAGACTTACGCCGATAAAATGGTGCGCTTTTAAGTCTTTCTATATATGTTATTTTAAACTTTTCTGGAACAAGGCAGTGATATTAGCAGCAGTTACTGGAAAGTCAAATAGGGAAAGGGGGCATTAAAATTAGGGGCACTGGGCATTAACCCCCCAGAATTTAAGATACTGAAGCCTAGATCAATCAAAACGTTGGTTACATAAGAGATTAAAGCATTTTCTCCCTAGTTTAGATATGGAGTCGAGTCAAACCACAGCATTTTCACTATACCCTCACCCTGCAAAACCTAGTCATGCTTTAGAAAGTTATTTTCATAAAATCATAGAATTGCAGAGTTGGGAGAGACCATGAGGGTCATTTAGTCAAGCGCTCTGCAATGCAGGAATCTTTTGCCCAGCGTACAATCGGGTCAGTGACTGAAATAAACCGATTCATTCATTCATTTGCCCAGCTTAGGGCTCAAACCAACAACGCAGAGATTAAGACTCTCATTCATTACCTACTGAGTCCCTTTATTAATTTGCCATCTTAGATTGACCCTACCATTAGACAGCCTCGGACACAGCTGATGACCGTGGGGGTGGAGACGTTGTTGTTGTTTCACTTTTCCCAAGAAATTCAAAGCAAAAAGGCAGCAAGTTGTTCATTACTTATTTTTTATTCTTGTATTTTTACTGCTAGAATGGCAGAGAGGTATCTGTGGAACTTTCCTTCCTCATGTCCAGAATACCTTGGTTAGCCTTGCCGTATATTGCACCTCGCCTTGAGGAGAGGAGTGCCATTGTTGCTCTGCTTCCAGCAGTGGGGGCTGGTGTCCATTGGGAGTGATAGGGCAGAAGGCAGGGATGTCAGCAGTAGATGGCAAGAGCCAGTGACAAGAGCAAGCTCAGCCAATGAGAGGCAGAGCCACCTAGTTCTAGCTTTGACTCCTGTCTCTTTCCTGTTGAGGGCAACACCGAGACTAACCAGGAGGAAGCTGGTGGGAAGGCCATGCTCTAGGACAGTTGTAAGTAAGAAGGCAGTTAGGTGAGGGCTGGCTGAAGGCAGATTAAGGTTGGTGGCCCCATTCACCATAGTGGACCAGCATCCACTGGCTTCAGGTACCAATTCAGGCACCATTCAGGCTCCAAGTAATGGCTTAACAGTGTTCTGATCACTGTTCTTGGAAAATTCCAGTTGAACAACATATACCTGAAGGAGCATCTCCACCCCATCGCTGAGATCCAGCTCCAAGGGCCTTCTCATGGTTCCCTCACCACGAGAAGTAAAGTTACAGGGAAGCAGGCAGAGGGCCTTCTCAGTAGTGGCACCCACCCTGTGGAACAGCCTCCCATCAGGTGTTAAGTAAATAAACATCTATCTGACTTTTAGAAGATATCTGAATGCAGCCCTGTTTAGGGAAGTTTTTAATGTTTTATGTTTTATCGTGTTTTAATATTCTGTTGGGAGCTACCCAGAGTGGCTGGGAAAACCCAGCCAGATGGGTGGGGTATAAATATTATTATTATTATTATTATTATTATTATTATTATTATTATTATTATTATGCATCTGTGGGGCCAATGAAATTTAAACAGTGTTTCATTATGTATTCCATTGCACCATCTCTATTGAACCTGAAGACCTTAGCTAATTTTTTTTATTTTACAAAGATTGGTTGTTGTTTTTTAAATAAAAAATAAAATAAAATCAGGAGAAATGTGCCACAAAGCGAATCTCAAAATTTGCAATGGCTGCTCAGAAACTGAGGCCAAAAAAAAAAGCCTCCATATTCTTGCTAGACTGCAGACACATTCATTTGAACCATTCCTTTGTTTGACATTTTACCATTATGACCTTTTGGTTAAACTATAAAATTAAACTTGACCTACAGCTCTCTCAGGAGAACCATTATGCCACAGAGAGATGCTGCCCAGCAATAAGACCTCTTCATCGAACAACTTCACAATGAAGTTGAGAAATGCAAGTAGAACACTAAAGGAGCCAAAAAAATAAGGTGAACTCACAATGAATAAATAAGTAAAACCTTTGTTGAGCAAAGAAGAGGAAGTTTAATTTTCTTCTGTTCTTTCTGATTATTGGACCTAAAAGTACAACTACTAAAACTATATTAACAAAAACAGATGGACTAGTTGGTAGTTCTCTGGTTTATGTAAACCCCCTCTCTGAGTTATCTTCAACATAAAAGAGATAAAAGGGAACCATATTGGAAGAAAATCTTCCCGTTTGCCTTGCCCTGACCTCTAGGGGGGTTATTTTAATGCACACTGTGACGGCCAGCACCATTTACACAGACCACATTTTATGATGGACAGCTGTGCATAACAAACTCACAGCCTGCTCTGCAACCCAGATAAACTGAAGCTTCTTGGGCTGCGGCTGATTAAGATGTGATCCTAGGCAAAGGCGCTAGGAAAAAAACACGGGGACCCGATAACCATAAATATGGATAGGATCAATTATAGGTCCTAGCTGGCAACTTTGACCCCCAACATATAACTGGTGAGCACAGCCAGCTAACTCCAACTGAGTTTATTCCAAAACGGCGTGGTGAAGGTTGTGGGAGTATAATTCTGCTCAAATTTTGGCACTTTTGCCGGGCTCAGAAACAGGTTAGCAAACAGTTACTTGGCACAGAAAGCAGTAACTATCCACCCAGTTAAGGAAACATGCTTAGATTCAAGTTTTGTGCCTCTGACCTAAACGTGTTTAGGGGTACAAAGTCCAGAGAGGGATACTTCCAAGTCAGCGGGCCAAGCACGAAGCCATACCTTCATTGAGCTTAATGAAAATAAACACAGCATTTGGGAATTTGTTTGAAATCCCACCAATTTCCATTCCAGCAGCCTGATAATTTGCATGCGTCTGGAAGAAAATCTCGTTGATTTCAATGAAACTTTCGGGATAATTATGGGGAGGATTGCACAACTATAAAGCATCTAAACTGCTCACCTGAAGGGGGTTATAGTTTGGGCTGTGTTGCCACAGATTCATCGGAGCCGATCCCAAACTAAGGGGCAGGTTCCTCCAGTGGCGTAGCGTGGGTTGTCAGCACCCGGGGCAAGGCAAGTAATTTGCGCCCCCTAACCCATGGATTTGCGCCCCCTAACCCTAACCCCCAGATGTTGCGGCCGGTGCGGCCGCCCCCCCCCCTGCACCCCCCACGCTACGCCACTGCGGTTCCTCTCTGAGAAAGAAAATCTGGGAACGGGGTACGATCTTGAGGTGTGTGTGGAGACCTCCTGCTGTCACAATTCAAAAGGGCTAAATTCTCTCTCGAAGAGGACCCCCACTGGCTGACCCTGGAGGGGGGCTGTTCCTCCACTTGCCCCGCCATCCCAGTCTGACTTGGGAAGAACGTCTCCTTCCTTTTCACAAACTTTTCCCCTGCTGCGCGCCCACTTTTAGAAGGGGCCGACGACACCCTGTTCTACTCAATTTTCTACTGCCACTGTCAGATCGGTGTCCCCAAACCCACCCAGATCGTTGCATACACCAGTCGAGGGCATAAACTATGCGTGGAAAATCTCTGCACCCAGGACACGTGTGCGGCACTGAGGGCGGGAGGAGGATGAGGAGAAGATCGTAAGCCCATCGGGAGAAAACACACCATCACATAGGTGGCATGTGGCTGAGAGATTAATAGAAAGTGGAATCGCTGTGAAACACGGTACCCACCCTCCCACCATCACTACCCCGAAAAATGCAAGGAAGGACACACAAGATCCTACATAGTTTTGCTTCCAGGTTTGTTTGTTTTCTGAAGAGACTTCTGAATCCTTAGTTTGTGCTGACATCTCGTTTTGCACTGTCGACTGTGTACAGAACGACTAGGGAGATGCTTAGCGCGTCAGAATCTTTAAAAATGTCTCGATATTTTTTTTAAAAAAAATATCCCTCCAGACTCTCCAGTGTTATTTTATTTTTAAGGAAAAAGACCCCTAGAAGCAAGAACAATTTTCTCTTTTTCCAAGGCTGTGCCTCGGATTAACCGAATGGCGCATCCAACCCGAAAGGGTTTCTGCTTCAGCTAAACTAGTCGCTTTCACCGGGGCGACATTGGCAGACTGGGTTAGGCAGAAATCCAGACGAGGAGCCAGCCAAACTTCTTCCAAACTGGACTCGCCCTTTTAGGTAAGGAGGATCATCCGCCGTACCAGTGTGCCCCCCCCCCCCGCCACACACACACACACACACACACACACACACAGAGAGAGAGAGAGAGAGAGAGAGAGAGAGAGAGAGAGAGAGAAGTTCTCGGCCGGTTCAAGTTTGGCGCAAACGCCCCGCGCGCTTTGCAGCGGCACGAGCCGGGAAACAGAGGACTTGTCAGGTTTACGGGTCAAGGGAAAAGCCCACGCGGGAGGAGAAATACATATTATGACGGGGAGTAGCGGGAGAAGAGACGGGGTGCGAAGCTAGAGCCGTGTTTTACGTTTCTTCCAGGACGCGTTTCGGTTGGGCAGCTCGGCAACAGCACCAAAGCTCTTTAAGAAGGTTTAACTATGATCCGGTGTTTTAGAGGATGGCTGCAAATATTATGAACGCTGAATTTGAGGCCTGGAGCAGAGCGCAGATCGTGGCCCGCTGCACAGAGACAAGAGGAAACCAGCCACGCTTCTTGTGTATAGAGCGGGTTTCGTTAAAAGGTAACAGCCAGCCTTGTGCTTTTTATCGTTGCAGTGAGATCCCCGCCACACACCCCATTCTTGGTTTAAGTAAGCAAGTATTGTACTTCCCTCCCGCCGCCCACATTGTTGGCGTCGGAAATAAATACCCCTAATGATCGCGATAATCTCGGGATCTAGGCGGCTGTTGCAATGGGCTCTTTCCCCTAACGATTTGCCTTTTGTGATTTTTTTTGGTAACTATTATCTTCTTGCCGCAGCCAGTCCCTGTTTCTGTTCTGGTTTGGTGCTTTGCGCAAAAGCCCCTCGCCTCGACCTCGCGTTTCCCTTCGCAATTCTCCTTTTCCGACCCTCAGCCCGGGGGATTCCTTCGAAACGAATCCGCTGGGAGCGGGGGTGGAGCAGGGATCGCCGTCGGTTCTGCTAAGTTGAAAAACATCTCGCTTCTACGGGACTGCAAACAGTTGAACAATGTGCGCCCTCCTCCGAGAGGTGGGGGGGGGGGAGTAAAGCGGTGTGGAGTAAAGCGGTGTGGGGGTTTTGGGAGGTGTGGGGAAGGAATCCCCCAGATAGATCTCTCTATATTCTTTACTTTGTGTAAGAACTTTCGAAACCCAAGTCTGGATTCCCGGATTCGCGGCCCCTCCAGAAAATCAATTTTCGCCTCCGGTATCTCAAACGCCTTTCTTCGCAAGGTCTCTTTCCTACGGTTCCTAGAAGCGCTTATCGAAGGGCTACTAAATGCGGTTCCAGGAGACTTGGAAGGCTATAACGAGGGGCAAGAAAGTTGCTGTCCCGCCCGCACCCGTTATTCTCTAATTATTTTCGAGACAGAGCATAATTAAGACATTTGTAATTAAGACGGGCCCTCCAATTTATTTTTAAAAAATCACCCCACTTGAAGTAGAAGTAATAAGAGAGGGAAGGAGTTCGATTCACAGCAGAGGGGGCCCTCGGGAAACAGGGAGACGGGCCTTGTCCTACTGAGTTAGAATAATTCACCCGTGAGGCAAAGTGGGAAAGGCCGCGGACTGCAAATCGGACTGAAAGCCACTATATTTCAGAGACTGATTGACCGGGCAGTTCTCCTGCGCAAACCTCCACTGACTGCTCGAGGAAGTGGCTGGAAAACGTCCCAAGGAATTGCGCTTTTCCGAGACTGGACGGCAAAATCCAAAAATCATGCTGAATCCGAGCGAGTTGCGACTCGCTGTCCCCCGACGGGGCTTCGGCTACAGCGGAGAGGTCAGAATAGGGATTTTGTTTTGTTTTTTAATCATCATCGCAGTGATGGGAAGTGTAGGAAGCGGGAAAAGGACTTGCAAAAGGACTTCGATCCTTGGCTACGTGGAAATCTAAGCCCCGCTGGCACTTTGAAGCGGGCGCACGCTCGATCGTCCCAGCAAGGGACTGACTTCGAGCGGGCAACTTCATTAAACAATCCACCGGTAATTCTGGCCTGTATTTATACTCCTAGGCACACGGATTGACTTAAGGTTTTAACCCAAAGAAAAGGGATTTCGCTTTTACTGCAACAGGAAAAAAATAGGTTTTGGAAAATTACAGATTTTCAGCTCTTTCCTACTTCTGAAGTCCTTATTTTTTAAAAATAATAATATTTACAGTAATTAAACAACCGTCGTTCGAATTATAACTGAAGTGATTTGACACATACAGCCAAACAAAGGAAAAAACTGGATTTCCATCAAATGGCGTTTTAAAACCCTTTCTCGCAATAGTGTCATTGGAAGACACAATATAATTTACAGGAAGCACTGCTTAAAACGGAAAACGGTTAAAAAGCTGAAAATTCAAAAGGATCACCTGGGATGTCAGGAATTATTTGTGGAGGCTGCGATCCCACGCATACACGTAAGGTCCCATGAACTACATGGGACTTACTTCTGAGTAAGGCTGCTTAGGCTCATATATATACGGATCACAAATACTGTACAGCTATAGATACAGCTATAAATAAATATAGTAGATATATGGCATGCGTCCTGAAAGACCAGGATGAGGAAGAGGAACCGATGTGAAAAGTAGATAAGTCTTTGCTAACACTACACCGAGCCCCCTGGAGCCGTGGGGAAGGAGGGGGGGACCCGGTCCTCGCAAGAGCCCGGTCCGTCCATCCTCGCTGCCGGGCTCCGCGGCCCAAGGACTCTGGAGAGGAGCCGCTTGAACGAAAATAGTCTCCAAGCCGGGTTGCCAATCGCGGCGCCTTTTTCCGGCAGGACCCGCAGCCCACCTCCCGCCCGTGGGCCCAAGGCCTGATCCTGTTGCGTCCCTGAGTGAACTTCCCCGGACTTCTCCGCGCTCGGAGTCCCGAGTCTCCATCCCGGGATATGTTCGCGGTAGGAGCGCGCGAGGAGGCGCCCCTTTCCCAGATCTCTTCCAGGCCCGGCAGTGGCGAGCTGGCAAGGAGCGTGCGTCGCCCACCCAGCGCCGCTTGGCCCTTCGGGGGGCGCTCTTTCGATGCCAGGCGAGGCTTGCCTTGATGCCTTTGGCTATTAATAGCCATCAGCCGGTCTATTCCTGTCCTGGAGGGGCGAAGGGGCTGCCTGGCAGCAAGAGGAAGGCAAGGCATGGGGTGGGAAGGCCGAGTCCCTGGGGAGGCCCGGGCCATAGTTCAAGAGATACAGTTTCCCCGACGGCTATTAAAAACCACAAGCAACATTGAGGCGATTCCTGCATTTCAGGGGGTGGGACGAGACGGCCCTGTGGGTCGCTTCCAACGCTACCATTCTGCGGGTCGGCTGTGCTAAATTAACCTTTCCGAAAGATGTCTCAGCCTGAACGGTTTCCACCAGGAACCTCCAAAAATCCGGCCATTATTCCGGGCCCCCTGCAACAACACCTGTCGGCGGAAGGTCAAGCCTCCGCAGGCCACAACGAACGCCTGTCTCGTTGGACGGGCTCTGGCCTCGCACTTGGCCACGGCTTCCGCGTGCCAAGAGGACTCTCCAGCCGCCCCAAGGCGCGTCCACGGACCCTTTCCTTCCTTCTTTCTCCCCCTCCCCAAATCCAACCCCGTCCAGGCCACTCACCGTTGGCGTTGAGGTCCAGGCACTGGGCGGGGTCGTCGGCGTCCGGCAGCTGCCCGTCGGGGCTGAGGCTGTCCATGGACAAATCCAGGCCTTTGTCGTCCCAGTCGCGGAGCTTCCTCTTCTTGTGCGAGCCGATGAGGGCCTCCACGGAGAAGGCGTGCGCTCGCGAGCTGAGGGCCACTGCCGAGCGCCTCCTCTCGCTCATTTTAGCCGCCCGACGGGGTGAGTGCGTGCCTGGCGAGTCCCGCGGCCCGAGGGGCAGGCACGCCGCCCGCTGCCCAAGCGCTGGCCGGAGGGAGGGCGACGCTGGCTAGCTGGCTAGCTGGCTGGTTCACGAGGCTGGGCCCCAGCAAGAGGCAAGCGGAGAGGCCGCCTCGACGTGAGAGCGCCCCAGCGGCCGCCTGGACGCTACATGGATCCGCGGAGCAGCGCAGACGACCCACCGACCGCCCGGATCGCCGGCGCCGCTCAGAGTCGCGGCGCTTGCAGGCTGCGCTTCATTCTTTCCTTTCTCTCCCCCCCCCTCCTTTCCCTCCCTCTGATTGATCCAAACTTCTGGGAAACTTTCTTCTCTCCCCCCCAACACCCCCGACGACACAGCCAGGCTGTGCGCGCCTGTCAGGAGAGAGCCGCAAAGCCCCTGCCCAATGGAAAGGCGCGCAGGCCAGGGACCTCGGCGCCCCGGAGCCAATGAGGAGGGGGCGGGCCAAGCGCCCGGGCTGCTTCTCCCAGCTTGGCTCCTCCTGGGCAGCTGCGCGCGGAATTAACCCTTTGCTTGACGGAAGCCGAGCAGCACTCCTCCCCCTTCCGCCAGCACGCAGCCACTCTCCCTTCTCCCCCTCCAAAAACAAGCCGTGAGGGCGCACAGCCCCCCACCCTGCCCCAGATGCTAGCCCCCACCTACCCACCCTCATCCCTGGCATCTTGCATAAGATTCTCCCCCACCCGCTCCCCCCAAATATGCGAAGCTGCTCGGAGAAAAATCGACAACGCCGACGACCGCATGCAGGAGGGATCGTTTTCCACTTTTGCAAATGCTACCTTTTCCTTCAAGCGAATTACGGCCGCGAGGGTTGGGGGAGCAGCAGCGAGGTTTCTAAAATGTACTAACCAATATATATACATATGTCCTTGAAAATGAAGTCCGTTATGAGGGTCTGGCAGTTCCGCGGCGAAGTCCTGTTTAAGCAGCCTGATCCGGAATTCCGCCCGAGTGCAAAGTTTTGTGCGCGCGCGAATAGCTTCTTTGGGCGTTATTGGATGAGATTGAAACTGGTTTCAATCCAGGCAAACTTCGAGGTTGGTAGGTTGATGGGTGGACAGGAGGAGGGACTGTCCGTAAAAACCCTCGGCCTTAGAAAACGCTTTCAGGTGTGCGTCCAAAATGCATAATCACGACGACCGAATCAAAAACCAACAGAGGCACAATATATTTATATATCACGGTATGACGGCCACGACTATTCGATGTTTCCTATCCTATATCCTATCCTAAACATATTTCCTACGCCTCTTTACATCTAATGTATGGCATGTATTGACCATACTAATAACCCAGGCCACATTCCCACGGACTCAAAGAGGTTTACTGGGGATGGGGAGGAAGAGCACTGTAAACAGCAACAAAAAGGTGGATGCGGTAAAAGACGTGGGCAGGATCTAGCCCAAGGTAACAGCCACTTTTAAGTTGACCTCAGAGTGAAGGCCGTAGTGAAGGCTGCGATTCTAAACTCTCTACCTTGGGAATGCCTCCCGACGAAATCAGCGCACAGGAGCCGGCAGTAAAAATATGTCCCGGTGAAATCAAGGCAGGCAGCGATCCTGTGCATTTCCCCTCGAATTAAACCCTAATTATTCCCGCAGAATTTACTTGCCAGTAAAGCATGTAGAGGCTGCCTGGTTTTTGGGTTTGGGCTGGAATCGGCCTCTTTATGGAGAGGATATTTTATTTTATTTTAACCAAATTTCCCAGTTCATAAATCCGGGCAAAAGCGAAGTGGAGACGTCATTTTTTAATAAAATGTCCAACTCTGTTTTCTTACTACATTTCATTCCCCCTACACGCCCTTCTATGTTGAGACACAGAAACAGAGAAACAAACTGCCCAATAATCCCGCAGCGTTGAGAGAGAGAGAGAGAGAGACGCAGGGAGCTCAGGCAGGCAGCCGCGCGCACGAATTGTGCACCAAGCCTCTCCTGCATCCATAGCACACAAAAGCGAAGTTGTCATAACCGACGCTCGCAGGCTGCTGCTCTGGACGGCAGAAAGGACGCGGGGACATCCAGGCAGCCAGCTACCTAGAGCCACGTCGGGGCTAGCTAGGCAGCGTCTCATTGCGGTCCTTTGGCACGGCTGAACCAGACTTTTGCTGGGGCCAAAGGCAGCCTAAGCCACAAACCTCCTTCTTCGCATGGATTTCAGGTCCTCTGAGACCGAAGAACCGACGGAGAGGGGGCTGGGAAAGCCTGGCGAAGATCAGGTAAGGTATCCCGCGGGCGGGCGCGGTGCGTCGCGGTGGCTTGGACCGGCTGCTCCGCTCGGAGTTGACAGCGACAAATAACGCGCGGGCGCGCACCAAACTCTCCCTCTCGCCGTCTTTTTCTTTCGATTAGATTTTCCCCGACTATGGTGACCCACCGTGCCAAGAAAGCAGGGCTTCTTCGTCAGCTTTTGCGCTCATATCCTCTCTTTCGCCAGCCTTGGAATCGCACGAAATTTGCAGGAGGCTGAATTCCGGCAAAGCAGCCGGAGGAGGGCGAAAGCTCGGGTCCTCCACGCAAAAGCAACCGTGGTGCGTCGGGCAAGGAATGGCGGGCGTCAGAGTGCGCGATTCTCTCAGTATTTGGGCGGACTCTGCAATTCAAAGGCTCTTTCGGAGAGGAATAGATGCTTGGGGAGGGCGGGTAGGCAAATAGGTGAGGGGCTCATTTTTGTATTAAAACAAAAACGAAGGAAAATAGGAGCTACCTGGGGAAAGCAGATGAATAATTTTTTAACATTTTGACTAGCTTTTTTTTTAAAAGCCGCTCATTCGTATCCTAGGAGACCCTTTCTAAAACAAAAATCCTGGCTTTAAAATAGACAGAATTATCTACTCACCTTTAATCCTTGTAAAGCCGGCGGATTTTTATAGTGTTTGTGTAACAGAAAGCTTTGTGAGGAAAATTTAAGCGCTCTCAGAAGAGGCAGTGACACTTTGCCAATTTTTTTTTTTTTAATCTTGGGTGCAAGTTCTTTCGATTTCCATGACACTTCAATGCTGCAACCCTAAGAACATTTACTCGAGAGTAAAGGCTCACTGGAGCCAATTATATTTGCGTGAGCATGCTCTGCACGCACATGGGTCCTGTCAATTCAATGGTAGTCACCTGGACTGATTTGCTAGTAAATAAACAGGGTTCGAGTGGAAGGGGGCCTGAGTGAGACTCCTTAATTGCCCCCCCCCATCCAAAGCACACTGATGTGGACGCAAGTTACGTGGAAACCAACGGGATTGAGTTCCTATCCATTGAATGACTGGTGATAAACCCAGCACAGAAATGAAAATGAATTTAACCAAATCTCAGTTTCTCTTGCATGTTGCCTTATGGCCTGTGCGCTTCATTCGCCCACATCACGGTCCCAGAACAAGTGGCCTGCAAGGTACCTGGCCCTCGGGAATCTGTGCCACGGACGTCCAACTAAGTGCAAATAGTCTGGGCGTATTTTGTTTTAATAATAATAATCTGCACGCAGTGTTTCGAAAAGATAAGAAGATAAGCGACTATGGCCACTCTGCGCCTCTTTCACTCTGATTTGGCGACGCCAAAAGCGCGCTGAATTCCTTTGGTGTTTCTCCGCAGTTTGGAAAACATATTTAAGTCGATTTTTCCTTAGGGCTCCAGAGGTGACAAATATTTACTCGACCTCCACTGCCCGCATTACTTCCTCGCGCGCTTCAGAAATTAATCCGAAATTAAGTGGTCCGACAACGCAGTCAAAATCCACCAGCCAAACGCGGAGGGAAAAGGCGGGCCGCAGTGATTGCGGGCAAATCTGGAGCGAATAGGAAAATCCGGGGGCGAACAGCTCTTCTACTCGGAAGTAAATCCCATAGAATTAAATGGGATTTGATGGCAAGTTAATGTGCGTGAGATAGCGCCCACCCAGGCTGACAACTCACCGCCCCCTCCCCTATCCGTCTCCTAGACTTCGCTCACCTACAAGACCTCTCTCAAGGTCACGATTCGGAGCCCATCTATGTCCTTCCTTCGGGTTTTTCTGTCTATTGTTTAACTTCCGAAAGATCCGCCTCCACTCCGAAGCACATTTACCCGGGAGTGAGAGTAAGAGCTGCGTGGCACCTAACACGTTTATTATGACATAAACTAGCCTTGAGACCGCCACGAGGTTGCGCGGCATCCTACGAGCGGGGCTGCCTCCTGAAAGTCTTGGCGAGGACCGAGGTCAGTTCCAGGACATTGGGAGGACCCCAGGGGTCGTCCCCCCGCCCTACAAGTTTTAGGTGGTGGCCTAAACACCGCCGTCGGTCATTTCGGATTAATTAGCTGTTTACTGACAATCGCTCTCATCTCCCCACCTGAATCCTTTGCTGTATGGGATTTTCTATTTCTTCTTCCTTGCAAAAGGAGAAACATCTATCACAGCGCCCCTCACTCGCTCCACACACACCCCAGACCAATTAGATGAGCGATTATATCTGATGAGAGCCTTTATCTCCGTCTTCACGTTCTCCGGAGTGATAATGCCTTTAGATTTTGAAGCCTGGAAACCCCAGTCCAGAGTTGCAGTCTTGCTCACCCTTAGGCCCGTTTCGCCCTGAGATGGTAAGCCTGAGTGTGGACTGTACCAGCTCAGAGACCCCAGGAATTGATTCTTTTGCCCGGGTGCTTCTAGCGAGTCCCACAAAAAAACAAAGCAGAAAGAAAACGCTGCACGCATGATGAGCTTCACTTGGCATGCTATGGGCACATAGCATTTTTATTTTATTTGGTGCGAAGGATAATTCCATCAGATTGGCCTCCACCTGCGATCTGAGGGGCCGCAGCGCAGATCCAGCTTTCCCATCTCAACCTTGTGCCCAGCAGGGTTTACTTCAGAGTAGACCCTGCAGGGGCTGCCCCCGGGAAAGCTGCGTCCTCTACCTAACCAAGCTGAAGCGGCGAAGCGCACCGTTCAATAACTGTACTTCAAAAACCACGGATGGGAGAAGAGGGTTTTGCGCTAAAGCCGGTTAAAACGCTTATAAGTAGTAGCACCGTCAACTACTCCATCCCCACGAAGGGGAGGGTTAGTTCGCCCATTTCGGAGAAGGGGGGGAGAACTTTTTGAGGGCACCCCCCCCCCCCCGCTTTGTACCAGGCTCGGCTAAGTAAGGGGAACTTGCGCAATAGCTGCAGAGCGCTCAGCCGGGCCGGCCGGCGGGGTGGGCTGGCGTTCTTGTGATTTATGGTCCTTTACTACCTTATTAGATGGTCTTTAAAAGGGGGTGGAGGAGCCGGGCCCGGCGCTAGTTTAAGAGGCGAGATTAATTTCAGCCCAATTGCTCTGGTTGCCCTCGGAATGTCAAGCACGTTGATATCCCCGCGCCGGCTGGCAAAGGGGCGCATTTATGAGGACTGTAAAGAGCAGGCCTCCGACTGCAGTTTTATGGGACACCCCCAAGCCCAGTGCCTCCTTCTTATTAGCTAGTTATGATGGAGGTTCTCTCGCCCTCTTCCTTCCCTCCCAACTTGCATGGAAGAAGAAGAATGCTGCATTTATTTGCGTCGCGCCTTCGGGTTGTTCAAAGGGCGTCGCAGATATTATTTTGTGGCAGTCCTCGTTATAAGAGCCCCGTAAAAGTAGATCAGATCCATTATGCCCAGTGGGGAGAGGGTGGGGTGGGGATCGAGGAATAGCTTCCCTTAAGGACAGCTAGCGAGTGAGATTTTAAGAAGTTGTGGGTGGGAGGCGTTGACTGGCATTTCCATCTGCTGCAGGAGCCTGAGCTTCTTCAGGGTGGCTTACTCCCAAGTAGACCGTATTGGTCAATAGCCCGCGCCCCGCTCCACCACGCCAGCTCAAGAGCACTCTGGGCAGCTCCGCGAGGCGTTCGCAAGAGAACTTCACAAAGGATTCTTGCTAACCCTCCCCCCCCTTTTTTTTTTTTTGTTAACTGAGCAAATAGGGTTTTGAGGATAGTGGGAACGTGTTTTGACGAGGCTTCGCTTGCTTTTTTGCTCCGAATTAAAACACACACCGGCATTAAGAGTTTGGAACCGACCCCATGCCAGCCTCCTTAAGCCCGCCAGATGTTTGCAATAAAATGTCAGCTTTTGCCTTTGGGGATTCGAAATAAAATTTAACGGCCTTCCCCTGTAATTATTCTCTTAGCTATCCCTTCATAAATTTATCTGTTTTTCTCCAGGAAAGGGGGAACTTCGATTGAGTGCGTTACTAGAAACGAGGGTTGGCGTGGGGGGCGCTTAGAAAAAGCGAGCCACCAGGTTCCCTTTTGATTTTATCACCCTCCGCCTCTGGTTTAACAGCAGGCGTCGGTGAGGACTTGGCCCGGGTTTGTTTTGTCTTTCCGTTTTTGTGGACAAACATAATTGTCTGAAATGGGAGACGGGGGGGGGGGAGAGATGTTTGGGGGGCTTCCTCTGTTTCCACAGACCCAAAACAGAATCTCCCCATACTTTCCCCAAAAGATAGATTGCAGCATTAATTCGGTCTCCGTCAGCCCAAAGGTTAAAGAGCCTACCAAGCTGCGATGAGTTTCATCGCATTTCGAGGCAACCAGACAGCCTGCCTTTTCTTGTTCCGCTCCCCCCCCCTCCACTTCCTCCTTAACTGGACAGCCAGAATCAAAGCCTGGGTCGACTCCGGCCAATTAGTTACATGGACCTGGCTGGGATCGAGTCGCCTTACATGCAGCTGCTTTCGCTTAAAACTGCTTGCAAATTGGAGCAGCTTGTGCGTCCGATTCTCGCGTCTCTCCGCCCGCAGTCAAAGCAGCCGAGACACCCTGAAAGGATAGTGCGCTGCGACCGGACCCGAATAGGTTTCGTGGGCAGGAGCCATTTCATCAAGGTCTCCCGAAGTACCCAAGGTGCCACAGGGCCTTGGTTGCTTTTCTTAGGCTAGAGCGCTTGCCCTTTTGGACCCTGTGCCTGGGCGTGTGGGGAAGGGGCTCTGAATCCTCACCCACAGGCAGCTGACCTCTTGGCAAGCTCCCCGGCAGCCCTATTCAAGCTGAGGGCACCTTTGGGTAAGGGGATTGCGCAGAAGAGTAAAAAGCGCAGAGGGCAGATCAGCCGCAGGCCGTTTTGTTGTCAGCAGCCCCACCTCCTAACTCCAAAGCGGTGAGGGAGGTGGGTTGTTTAAACAAAGGCCAGGGAACTGCCGCCCTTTTGCGCAGTTTTCTACCCCCCTGCACGCACCCTTCCCGAGGGAGGGGGCTGTTTCTAGGTTGAACTTTGCTCTCTAGCTGTGTCGAGCTCCCCATCGGCACGGCTGGAAATCCGCGCGATCTGCAGCGCCATCCCAAAGGCTCTCTCTGCTTTGCGCCGTGGCGAGAGAAGATGCCACACAGCAGGATGGCACCCAGGGTGCGCGGGCAGGTGCGCCTGCTTTCCGAGGAGGCAGGAGCGGGTGTCCGGCGTGGTCGAAACCGAAGGCCGGTGGAAGCAGCTGGCGAAAGGCAAACGGCCCCTCTTTGTCACCGTCTGAGAGCTGGGCAAGACGCGGGTGAGGATGGGTTTGGAAGGAGGCAGAGCAAGGCGAGAGGCCAGGGTGGAGTGCAAAAGGGCTGCTTCCTTCGGAGGGCCTAGCGCACAGGCTAAAGCTCCGTGATCCCCAAGTGGCGCGCAAGAGCCGCGCAGAGTGCGAACGGAGGCTTCGCCAGCGCGCTTTCGAAACTTTTCCGCTATAGACAAGATCAAATGCAACGACGGCTCCCTCTGCTTCAGGCTGCCTTAGTGAGAAATCTCGACGGCGTTCCCCTCAGGCTTTCAATCCTTCCCCGCAGTAAAGTTTTAGAGGTTTTCGAGCGGAAAGCCGCGCAGTGGAAAGTCTCCCCGGCGTCTTTCATGGAAAGGGGCGTTGGGGAGAGGAGAGACCAGCGTCGCGCAGAGCGAGAAAGGGCAACGGGGCGCTGGACTCTGGTTTAGGGGATCTGGAAGAAGGAATTAAGCTGCGTACAAGAGAAAGTGGCAGAAGCCTTTCGGTGCCTTTGAGTAACCGACGTTCGTTTCTATGGGGTTGGCTCAGAAGAACTTCCCAGAGGTGGCGCCTGCAACGCCTTTGCTAAGAGTTCGGCTGAGATAGTGGCTGGATAACTGGGCATCCAGGACCCTGAGGCTGAATTTTTGCGGGAAAATAATTTCTCTCTTAGACAAAGCGCTGCATTCTTAAGAATAAAGGGAGAAGGCAGAGGTCGAACTGGTTTCTTTTCCGTTGTTTTAAAACAAATGATGATGTCCTCCTTGCTCTTGGGAGGGCGAAGAAAGCTCGTGTAAGGGGCGGGGACAGCAATGTATAATTTCATCTTTGGTTTCAATGGTTGCGACGGTCTTCTTCGCCCTTCTAGTGGTGATCACGTTGATTTCACAAACGCAGGTGCTGGATCTCTCAATTCTCCCACGTCCTTCTTTCCCTAGGGTGTTCAGACAAAGGCTACGATCCCAGGAAGCCCTGCTAAAACCAGTGGGATTTTCTTCTGGGTAAACCATTAGATCCAGACATTCACTGCCTTTCCTTGCTTTTGCACTGAAGTACCGCCCAAGTGGGCCCGTTATGACCGAGTGTTTCTGAGAATGTTGCAGCTGATGAACGCTGCTCCATGGCGGGAAGCACAGCGCAGAATTTGCACAAAATCTCTTGGCAGAGATCCCTCTTCCCTGCATTCTCTCCCCTGCACCCCACATCGCCCCATCTCCCTCTCCACCTTCAACGGCTTGGGCTCTGCACATCTCGGTTTTATTAAAATAACCATTAACTTCTGACACCGTCTGGATAGCAGCAGCACCCTTCCCTGCACACTTACGCCTGTAGCAAAGATTTGAACACTGCGTTTTTCAGTGGACAACCCGCAACCGTATTGACGTTTTGTTTTGTTTATTCTTCCATATTTTCAACACACTTTTTATTTTTAGTTAGACTGGCTTCCAAAGCACCTGCTGTCAAACCCTGAGGCTGAATGCCATCACCTTTCTTGGGTAATCTGTCTTTGAAGGATCATGGTTAAGTAGCCATGAGAAAAAGTTTTTTTTGTTTGTTTGTTTTGTTCTTTGGCCAAGTTTATGGTCCACCAAAAATTCCCCTTTACTGTTGTGGGATTCAAGAGTCACAAAAGTCAAATGAGTATCACCTGCAATTTGGCCCCCAGAAGTTCCAAGGCTCCTGCTATGCTATTCAGTCAACTAATTCTAAGTGGTATCCAGTTTCTTGAAATACTCAATATACAGACATTCCCACAATCATTTCATTATGTGACATCATCAGAGCAAAAGGGGCCTATCAGCTGGATTCTATGCATGCTTATAGGAATTGCACTCCCATGCACAAAATGGGACTTATTTTTGAGTTGACATGCATAAGACTGCTGCCCTTCATTTGTTGCTGTCAAAAGATTATTTCAAATTCTGAAAGTACTATTTCATTTCTGTTTTTAATTCGAGTTTGAGATTTCATTCCATATTTCAGATTAAGCAGATGCTGTAGCTGATTTGGGCACTTTTGTCCTGAAGTAAGAAACCTCACCATTCTATGTAAACAGCAGCATTGTATGTCAACAGACCAGAGTGACAGAGCAGGCCATTTTCTAAAATATATTTATCGGTAACATTTTTGCTTTGACAGGGCCAGGCGACTAACAGTTGCTACTGTTAAGTCCATTGAAAACTATTTCTAAATGCATTTTTTTAAAGCCAGCTATCAGGATGAATGATCTGACCTCCACCCAATGACCTACAAGCTGCATAGGCAGGAACCTATGCAAAACACGCATGGTGGTGTCACATTGCAAGCCTTTGCACATGTTGCACAAGCTTTCAGGCTCTGAAAATGGTCCACGTTGTAGAGCTTCTGCAGATTCAGACCATTCCCATCCTGAGTAAATGATTCATTGGAATCATGAAAATTAATCCTATTCTGAAAAACCTGCCAGCATAAAAGTAGTAATTATTGAGCATAGCAATTGAAAACAACTGATGTGGGTCAAACAGTGTAGGGCCCAGTTTGTTATCATGAAGATATTATCCTTGTGAGAAGCTGTAGAAATTTGTGAGGAAGCACACTCTTTCCCTCCACCTCAAATGATTTTAAAGATCAGATTCAGATGCTCACTTTAGTAATTAAACTCCTTTAATAAAAGATTGGGGCTGTAACACTAAGCATCTTTACTAGCAGGCAAATCCCACTGAGTATAGTGGGATTTACTTCTGAGTTAAAACACTTAGGTTTGCACTGCTGGAATTCCCGCACCACTCGTCTTCTCCACTTTATTTTTTAGCTCTTCTGACCTCCCTGAAGTTAAACTACATTTCCACTCTCACCACTCTATACCTACTATAGACCAGAAAATGGAAAAGACCTATATTTCTCTAGTAAAGTGTATGATTAGCTAAATCAGGTGGTATCCTGTCCAGATCTCAGTTGGAGTGCCATGCAGCTGAGCTATAGGAGAACACGCAATTATAATTGACAGCTTCAGAGTAGGTGTATAAACAAAAGTTATTGATGTTGAAATCAAAACGCCTAAATGACACGTTTTCCTCCACGGTCCACCCTCCCTGCTGCTCTCCCACTTAAAATTTCCTAGAGTTGTGCAGAAGATAGGATGGCAGAGGAGAGTTGACCCCTTTGAGCCTATGAAGAGCTGTGACGAGATTCTAGCCTTAAATGGCTGTTTTCCTGTAATGTCAATAAAGTATATATTTCACCTGGAATGCATCATCACCTGCAAAGGTTGGGCATCTTCAGAACTGCAAACTTCAACACATTTTCTAAAGGGGGGGGGGGACCCTGTTGAACTTAAGACTTACCTCTGAGTAAGTTCACAAAGAATTGTGCTGTAACACATTTTCAGACCCTTGAAGAGCGCTTCTCTCACTCTAGTTTCACCAGTTATGAAAATGTGAGATGGAAAGCCAAGGAAGAGAAACTGAAAATTCAGTCTTCTGACCAGTGTTTGCTTTTTACCTTTGCAATATCAATTGGTGTTTTTTTTGGGGGGGGGGGCAATTTAAATCTCAGGCGTGCAAATGCCAAGGAAGAGGCTCTGAGCCACTCTGATGCCATTTGGATGAATGTGAGTCTAGAAAATGGGATATATATATATATATATATATATATATATATATATATATAAAGAAAGAAAAGATGTGCATACATATCGGTGCAAGTTTTCGGTTCTCATTAAAAAAAAAAAAGAGGAAGGAAAAGCGGATTTCGAGTGTCACCATAACAAACTCCATAGAGATGCAGGGCAGAAAATGGAAAAAAAGCAACGGGCCTCTTCCTTTTCTCCCTTCCCCTAAGCGCTTTAAATGGCAAAATATCCCCACGGAGGGCGCTCTCAAATTGCCATCCTGGATATGAATCGGCCTCCTCTCCGGCGACTCCGGACTCGCCGTTTCCACGTCCACAAAAACCGGAGAATTTCCAGCGCCGCTTTTCCCCCTCGCAGGCCGAGCTCCGAGGGAACTTTCCCGGCCTCCCGAGCCGGACACTCCCGGAGCTCGATTGCAGGCGACGCCGCCGCCCAGAGAGGCCCCGCAGGCCTCCGCCCCGAGCTGGGCGCTGCGGCCCTTTGCCAAGCCAAGGCCGACCCGGCCTCTCTCTGCCCGGGAGGCCGAGGCGGCGAGGAGGCCTGCCTGGGGTTCCCGAGAGGCGGCTTGTTGTGTCTGCCCCTCGGAGAGGCCCAGGCGGCGGAGGAGGCCGGAGGCGCCAAAGCGACGAGGAGGAGGAGGAGGAGGAGGCCTCCGAGGAGGGCGCGCGGGAAATGGCGGAGGCCTGAGGAGAAGGCGGGGAGCAGGCAAAATGGCGGCGCGGGCGAGGAGGAGGAGGAAGGAGCGGCCTGCGCGGCCTCTGCTCCCGGCCTCCTTTCCCGCCTTGCTAGGCCGGCGGCTCTTGGCGGACTCTCGGCGAGGCCCCCGGGGATGGTGGGGAGTGAGGGGGCGCCGGAGTCAGGCGCCATGTTCGGCTGCCCCGCCGAGGTGTCCGGCCTCTCTAAACTACCTCAGGGAGCCATTTTCTGGCTCACGGACCCGGCGCCCCAGGATTGGCATCATTCTCCCCCCCCCCCCCCCAAAAAAAAAATATATATTAGTTTTCACAATATTATAAACAAACAAACCCACAAGACAAACAAACATAAATCATAGCCTTATTGAAAATTACACTTATTGACTTCTTTCCCCAGAAGGCTTTCACCTTGGGACAGGTCCACCACATATGACAAAAGGTTCCTTCCTTTTCCTTACATTTGCAACATATATTGTCACAATTATGATATATCTTTGCTAATTTTACCATCTGTACATCATTATATTTTCCTTTGACAAAGTACACGCGGTGAATTTGCCCCCTTTCTTCCACAATCTCTCCCAGTCCTCAAACATTATAGTATGTCCTACATCTCTTGGATTGGCATCCTTTTTCAAAAGGGCCGTGGGCGCATCTTCCATTATGGAGCTGCTGCTTCCGACTGAAATAATCTGGACAGGAAAGGGGTGACATGGACATCTGAGGGGGAGAAGAAGATCTTGCCAAGGGACCCAGACATCTGGGAGCCTGGAGGTCCTTGCACAGCCTTTGTTTCTGGCTGGAAGGAGCAAGAAGGAAAGCATAACCTGGATATCCACCTGGTGGGGTTTGGCATCGGCTTTCCCCCCACCCAAAAAAACGCGCACACACCAAATTTCAGCATTTATGAAGGTTTATTTAAATCTCTTCATTCATCAAGGGAACGTAACTGGAGGAGGTGAGCTAGGAGAGACTACTGTAGATGGATTCCTGTAAAAAAATACCATTATTTACATCATAATGTGCTACCTTCTTAGACAAACCCCCTTGGCATCTTCCACTGAAATCGCACCTGGCGACGTCTAGGCAAAGGTGCAAGTGCAGAAATAGCGGCTATAATATAGAAATGCAATGGGAAACGTCTGAATGCTGCTATGTGCCCACGGGCAACTTTCAAGGCTCTGGAGCTTTCCCTTTCCCCGTTCCTTGTTTTGGGGCTGGAGTCCCTAAGGCGCCTTGGAGACGCCGCCTTCCAGCACCTCCTGCAGCCAAGCTGGTGCCAAAGGGAGTTGCTCTGCTTTCCTTTGGACCCCATCGGAGAGGCTGAATTGTCTTCTGGGCAGCCCAGGATACACACGACACACACCCCCCAGGCTTGCTCCAGGTCACTTCGGTGCAAGCAAACGCGGGACGCAGCAGTTGCATCTTGGTCTCTGCAGCCCCAACAGGCGCTGTGATTCTCCAGCAGTTCTTCTTGGAGGCGCATCCCGTTGTCTCCGGAGAAAGAAGGATGCCAAGAACGGTTTGGGCTTGGCAGCCCTCAAAATAAGGCACCCTCAAAAGAGAGGGTTGCACTCCTGACAAGCCTGTCGCAACAACAGAGGGCCGTCTTCTCTAAAGCATGGCCACGCCGCACCACAGAGCCGGCCCTTCCATTAGGAAGGGGCCTTAGGCAGCTGGTTTGGGATGTCATAAAATGATCGCGGAACTGTTATTTTGTTATCGTTGCGCTTTTATTTTATTTTTATATAGCAGCCAGAGAGGTGAAAAGGCGGTTGTGAGGTGTGTGCATGCGTTTTACTGCAGGTGTTGTGTTCCTAGAGGATAGGATCGAGTGTGAGTGTGTGTGTGCGCGCGCCCTACTTGTTCTGCCTCAGGCAGCAAAAAGCATTGGACCAGCCCTACAGGCTCAATTAATAGACTTAAGCTCCGACCCTTTGATCTCCCCTACCCAATAAGTTAATACTGTAAATGCCACCTACTCCGATTGGCTGCGGGAGCAGCTAGCTTGCCAGGACTCCCAGGGGCAGAGGTCCCTTCGCCCCCCGGCCAATAAAATATTTGAGGTGGCCAGCCCCCCCCCCCCCAAGTTGAATGGCATTGCCATTCAAGTGGTGTGTGTGTGTGTGCCTCCTCTTGTGATCGAGGTCGGGGTGGGGCCTACCTGCCCCCTCCCCATATATATTTTATTCAAGTTGGCACCCTTGCCAGGGAGATCAGCCTCGCCATCTCCCTGTGAGCTCTCCGCGCCCTGGAGGAGCAAGAGGCGCAGAGCTCCGCCGCCTCCTAGCTGCTGGAGAGATTGCTTCCCCCTTTGCGTCCTAGGGCGCGCAAAAGGGCGCTGCCTTGCCCTCCGCGTCCGCGCCTGTTCCGCCACTGCAGAAGAAGGATGCCTGCGTGCGCGGGGGCAGAAATGGAGCCGGGCACCCAGCAAGGAGGCCGCCCCGACGAGAGAAAGCAGCAGCTGGTGGCCGCGTCCGCGCAGCCCTGTTTGGCCGCGGGCGCGCAACAACTTCCAGGGAATGTCTCGCTTCTGGGCTGCTTCCCCCGAAACACTCCTTCGCCTGCCGAGGCATCGCAGTGAAACAGTTTCTCCAGGGGCTTTGGCTGCCGCTCGCCTTTGATGCGCTCCTCTAAGGACGCTTGTGCCACACTTGTGTCTTTTCTTTCGGTGCTTCCCTTTCACCCTGTTCTAGCCATCTCTCCATCCATGCACGATCTTTGAGGCACATTCTTCCCCTCAAAGAATTCAGGGTTCTGTAGTTTGTTCAGGGTTGCTGCGAAATGTAATGGGGGGACGACAATGCCCAGAATTCTTTGAGGGGAAGAAAGCGCTTCGGGATGTGCTTTAGAGGTGTATTATGAAGCACAGCCATGGTCCCCTCAAAGCGCAATGCTACGCGCAATTACTCTGAAATCAGTCCCAATGGACTAGGGTACAATTCTAGGGTAGAATTGCGCAGCTAATTTTGCTCCTTTCTTGCCTAAGTAAATGCACAGACTGGGGAGACCATCCGGGAGGAGGTTCTCCTGCGCAGGCTCCCCGAAGTGCCCGGGAGTCGCTGCTTCTTTTGCTCCGTTCCCACCCATTTTCATAGGGCTTCCCTACGGAGCCTGTGTCTCCCTGTAACTGCTGGTTCTTTCCGAGACCAAAGCGCGTGCGGCAGAAAGACGCGTGTCTTTGTCCTGTCTTCGGCACATTGCTTCAAGGCAGCGGGATGAAAATATACCTCAGCGCCTAGATTCCTTAATCTGTGCCGAGCAACCAAAATTGGATTAAAAAATAAATAAACCGATGCTTACGTTACTCGCGATCTAAAGTTGATTTCAATGAAACAATGGGATTTAAAAGCGTTTGAAACCTAATCCGTGGAGTTTGGCCGTTGCCTACAGTCTAGCAACTTATCACACTCTTTAAAATAACAGTCCTTTAAACGGCCAGTGAAAGAATCAGGCGAGGTTTGGGCTAGTTTTGAGCCTCATCCAGTTCACTCGAAGTTTTTAGTTTTAGTACGAACTAAGCACGCTCGCTTTAATCCTCTTGCTTCCAGGCCAATTAAATTTAGGAAGTCTTCAGTGCGCCACGAAGTTCAACGAGACGCAAACTGCGGGTTTGTTTGTTGCCGCCTTACTCTAAGATGCGCGGTGTCCCCGAGACTAGGATTGCGTGCTTAGTCTCGAGCGTGAGCAGGATCGTTGCGGGGTAACTGAGTTTATGACAGCCCGTGTTCCCAATAAACCTAAAGTCCGCATCCTTTAAATCCAATCCGCGCCCTGCAGAGCGCATTGGAGGCGAAAGAACTAGAGAATCCTGCCCCCCAACAACACAAATCCGCGCTTTTAGGAGCGAGAAACAGCGACTAGTCGTACGGATTGTGGTGTTAGGAAAGGCTGTCTAGAAAAAAACAAGGTTTTTCTTCCCCACTTTTCTGGTTTAGTGGAATCTTGCATCGCCCCCTACATTTCCCTGGCGCACGTAGCTGGTAACACCCTCGAGGTGCCCCCCCCCAGTCATTTTCGTTAAGAAAAAACCGGAGTGGCACAAATTTAAGAGCTGGTGATTCCAGGATCGGATCATTTCGGACCTACAGGAAGGAGTGCAAAGCCCATCTTAGTGTCGAAGTGTTAAAAAAAAAAAAGTTCAGTCAATATGCAATTGCGCAGGAAGAGAGAATAAAAATGGGAAATAGAAGCAGCGGATAGAATTGGGTTGTGGAGAGCCCTGTTAGAATTGCCGAGGAGGCTGACTGCGGAAAAACCTGGGTGGTGGAAGAGAGAAAATACCAGTATGTGGCCCTAAACCCCTGGGAGAAAGGGCGGAATAATACGTTTGTGTGATAAATTGAAGGAACCTTCCCCCTGCAAACCGAGGCCTGGGCTGCAGCTTTCTCCGAAGCCCAGAGGTCAGGCAATCGCCTCGCCTTGCTTTGTCTGCCGCGTTTAACCCGCCAGCGCCGCAGATCCCACCGGGAGGCGTCCGGGGCGCACAGGACAACTTCGCCGCAGCCCGGAAGGCGCGCTGCGGTTGAAGTGATCAAACCAAGCTCTGCCGCGCGGCGAGCAAGTTATAAAGGTTCGGTTCCTCCGCCTTTGATGGTGAAAACCTTTTTTGGGGGGGTGGGAATGAGTTGCAATGGGAGTAGATAATTTTAGACTCTGGGCTTAATGGAGTCCCCACCCTTGAGATGGTAAATATTCAAAATTGGAGGTTCGGCTTGGCTGCGGTGGTGGTGTGCACGTCTGCTTCCCATTCTGACGTGCAGGGTTCTGCTTGGGCATCTGCCCTGAGGGTACCTCAGGGATGCGATATGAAAGCCCTTCCTGGCTGGGAATGTCTATTCATCAGGGCCGCCCAAGACATTTTGGCACCTGAAGGGAACCACAAAACGGAACCCCCTCCCCCTCTCCACTAGGGGAGAAGAGGTGAGTGAAGATCTACATGGAGATCTGTGGATTCTGCCGCCTGAGCCAGTCTCCCCACTTGGCCTCATGGGTGGGCCGGCCCTTTCACTGGCTCTCGCTTGAGATGAGTTCCCTTGCCCCATCCTGTGCATGGCTTAGGGACTCCATGGGGTTTGTTCCCGCACAGACAGAGGTTGGTACTGTGACGTCGGTATCTGCAGAGCTGAGTTTTCCATTTGTTAAGGCGAAAGTTTGTATACTCATATAGCAGTCTAAGCACGCAGAGCTCATGGAAGTGATCCAAGGCTTAGTTACTAGGACACTGGGTTAAAGATGGGCATTGAAATATAACCATGAAATACGATAATTCGATTCAGACGTGCAGATCCTCATGGCAGCTGATCGTTTTTCTTTATTAGTTCGCATGTGCAATTTATTTTTTAGCCGGGATTCGTGGCTGGCATTTTAAACTGAACATGTTATTTAACTTATTATCACACATGTGGTTAAGGATTTATAAAATCCAGTGTGCTCCAATGAATTTTGCTTGGTGTCCTCAAATAACTTCCCTAAACGTTGTAAGAAATAAAGAAGTTTTAGTCGAGATAACTCGGAACTCTCCCCAATAGCTATTCAAATTAAAACAAACCAAATAAATCAATGAAAGACTCCATCCGGAAATGGCGCCACTTCCGCCGGAACAAGTTGCTCTTGAGCGCCGCCTAGCGGACTCGGCTGCGCTTGGGAATACTGTACAGTACCCCACTTTCACCAGTTAATCACAAGTCAACCTTTGGCAAGCTCTATTGGCAGGAGGCTAGAGCAGGGGGAAATTCCTGCTTTCTTTTATGAAGTTTCTATGCCTAATTTAAAAAATCTCAAAACAAAACAAATTCCTTCCAGTAGCACCTTAAAGACCAACTAAGTCAGTTCTTGGTATGAGCTTTCGTGTGCATGCACACTTCTTCAGATACACTGTGTATCTGAAGAAGTGTGCATGCACACGAAAGCTCATACCAAGAACTGACTTAGTTGGTCTTTAAGGTGCTACTGGAAGGAATTTGTTTTGTTTTGACTATGGCAGACCAACACGGCTACCTATCTGTAATTTAAAAAATCTCGATTACGATATACGCAGATTGATGGATTTATTTTAACTCCAGCAAAAATGATTTTTTTTTGACAGTTCGGGCAAGAGTGGACGCGGAGAAGCTGGCCGTCTTGGTGGCTTTTTTTCCTTTCCAGGCAGGCAGAAAAATCTGCTCCAGCCTCCAGCAGAAGCCAGAAGCCAGAGGTCAGAACAGGCAGAAAAGGCAGCGAGGAGCAAGAAGCTTCGTTCGGGGTTCTTCCTTAGGAGAAGATTTGCTCAATCCAGAACTCCTCGCTTAGATTCTTTTCTCCCCACCCTTCTGCCCATCACTTGCATCTGAGTCTCAAGGCTTTGGGTCTGCTGCTCGGGGTGGGGTGGGTGACAGCAGGCTAGAAGGTTAAGCGAACTCTGATGAACTAGGTAAAATTCCTGCTGCACCCCGACCTGTCCAGTCCACCCCACCCTCCACAGAGCCCCCCCTCTGGCTCCATGGGCGTGGCCAGGATTTATGTTGGGGGAGACAGGCTTCATGTTGGGGGGGCAGAATCTCGGTTAAGTATTTTTATTGATTTACTTGATTTGGGGGGGCGCAGCTGCTGCCCACCCTGGCTACGCCCATGCTGAGCTCCCCTCCCAGCTCTCTGCCCCCCTTCCCCCTCCACAATGACCTCATCCCCCTGCATGGTTGCTATTATGCTCTCAGTTACGCAATCACGTTTCTCCCCCGCCCCCCACACACCCCAAATGAAACGAAACGAAATGAATGAATTGCTGCTTTCCGAGATCAAAGCAACGATCTCTCTCCGTGCATCTGGAGACCCAAGCCGGGTGGGGAAAGAACTGGAGCTGCAACAGTTGCGGGGGGGGGGACTTCAAAGTGATGCCCCCCCACTCCTCTCTTCTCTCTCTCCCACTCCCCAACCCATCAAGCATCCTTTGCAGACAATGGATTTGGTGGCTGCCCTCCAAAGAAATAACCTGCCTTGTAGAGAGGGGGGGGGACCTCTGTGCGCGCGCGCGTTTCCTTTCTGCTTTGCATCCGAGCAAGCTAAAAACAGCGGGGAGAAAAAGTCTCGGGGAGCTGAGAGCAGCTGGGGGGAGGGATCGCAGACACGCAGCTGCCTCCCTCCCCCAAGTTCACTTCTGGCAAGCAAGCTCGGCGGGTTCTTGCGCTTGCCTTCGTCTTCCCTGCGCGCCCCGTCGCTCTTAATGCGCTTTTTCCCTCGATCTTCCTCCGCATTCAAGGATTTGAGGAAGAAGCGGAGGCGCTTCCGTGGTGAAGTCCAGAGAGCCAAGGACGTCGAGAAGGCGGGGAGCGACGGGCCAGGTTGCGCGCCCTCGAGAGGCATCGTCTAGCACGTCTACTATTTTATTCCCGTTCCCAAGTTCTGCGCCCTGACGGGTGGGGACATCAATCAATCACTCAATCGATTGTTGACAGTATAATAAAAACAAAGAAATGGGCTCGACGTGCCGGGTGGGCGTAGTGTTGTTGTTGTTGTTTCGTCGTTTAGTCGTGTCCAACTCTTGGTGACCCCCTGGACCAGAGCATGCCAGGCCCTCCTGTCTTCCGTTGCCTCCCGCAGTTTGGTCAAACTCATGCTGGCAGCTTCAAGAACGCTGTCCAGCCATCTCGTCCTCTGTCGTCCCCTTCTCCTTGTGCCCTCCATCTTTCCCACCATCAGGGTCTTTTCCAGGGAGTCTTCTCTTCTCATGAGGTGGCCAAAGTATTGGAGTCTCAGCTTCAGGATCTGTCCTTCCAGTGAGCACTCGGGGCTGATTTCCTTAAGAATGGAGAGGTTTGATCTTCTTGCAGTCCATGGGACTCTCAAGAGTCTCCTCCAGCACCAGAATTCAAAAAGCATCAATTCTTTGGCGATCAGCCTTCTTTGTGGTCCAGCTCTAGGGCCCCCAATCCTCAGTCCTGCGGGTTGAAAGTGTCATTTCGAAGCCCATTAAGAGCGGCAGCTCTCGCTCCGAATTGTTGAGAGGCAGCCTCTGGCTTGGAAGATGAGGCTGCAGACCAGGGGTCCAACTTGAATAAGATATTGGTGGGAGGGGACAGGTAAGTCCCGCCCTGCATAATCAATCACATGGCCTGGTATATTCCCTCCCCCATTGAATGGCAATGTCCATTAACTTGGGGGGCCCTCAAATATTTTCTTTGAGGAGGCCACAAGGGTCATGTAGTCCAACTCCATGCAAAGCAGGAATCTTTCTCCGGATGTGCGGCTCAAACCCACAGCCCTGAGATTAAGGGGTCTCATGCTTTACCAGTTGAGCTACCTGTATGGCAGAAGAAGAAGAAAGAGCCAGTAACTAGAAATGTAATTGGAGAAGAGACTTCGGTTCTGGGCACTCACCTCAAATTAAATACCATGTGCTGAAATCTGTGGGGCATTCCAGGGTCCGGTTTCCCTCCCGTCTTCCCAATCTCCAGATGTGTCCAGATGTGTCCAGAGAGACTTGCTTGTTGGGATCCGTATAAAGTCCTTGGGAGATGTCCCAAACCTGACACCAGCAAACCTGGGTCTGGATCATTTAAAAAATGCAATGTTGCATTGAACTGTATCCCTTTCAAATGGTTTTTCTTTGCAAGATTTCGCTGCTCACTTACTCGCTGTTAAGTTGATATCGTCCTGAAACGAACAGCGTTTGTATCAAGTCTTTTTTTTGTTTGTTTATTTGCTTTTGCTTTAACCGAAAAGGGGGGGGGGAGAGCAACAGAAAGGAACCAAAGGAACAATATTTCTCCCCTTTTGCTGCCCCCTCCTCTCTCTGCTTTGTGAAAGTTCCTAATCTAGAGAAGCTATTGTTATGTTTAATTAATCATAGCAAAAACCCCAAGTAACAAGTGGGAATGTGACGACGACAACAACATCATGAGGGAAGGTGGGGCAACCCAAGACACAAACCACCTTTTCCCTAGATCAGGGACGTCTAACTCCCAATAGACTGTGATCTACTCACAGTATAAAAAAACTGCAGTGGTCTACTCGTTGTCATAAGAAGACTGGCAGTGATCTACCCAAAGTTGTGGAGCTTTTTTTTAGGAAGCCAGAGTTGTGGAGTTTGAGCTTTTTTTTAGTGAGCCAAAGTTGGTTTTTTGTTTTTGCTTTTTTGTAAGGAGATCGCTGAGGGGCCAGAGATCAACCAGGATCTACCAGGAACACCCTGATCTACCTGTTGGGCATGCCTGCCCTAGATGTCCCTGTTTGACTTCTCTGGTTCTAAAAACGTCTTCTGTATTAAAATCTAAATGTCAGCATTGGTCTTGCTCCAAATGTGGGGATGCAGCAAACCTAGAGGCACAAATCAGGGTGTCTTTAGGGGCTAATTACTTGACTTGGGGCTTAGGGGCTGCTTCAGACATTACACTGTCCAGGCGTACACCCCAAAATGGAACGTGTCAAGCAGTGCTTTGAAAATATGCCTCTTATACGGTGCACCAGGTTTGGTTTATTTTCTTTATATAATATTTTGCATTGCAGCTACCCTTCGAGTGTATGCTCAGTGGCAATCCCTTGCTTGTTGCTGTGTAATGTGTGAAACGGTGCCCAAACCTGAGCGATTATGCACCATTCCAGAGCTGTCAGTGATTTCTCCATTTCCCCATGTGTTTGTGGTGACTTTTCAGAAAGCTCCGCGTTTTAGACTATACTACCCCCTGGTGGCCACCTCAAGCAGCACTTCACCCCCAGCTGCGCTGCAACCAAGACCTCTTTCTTGCAGCCAAATTCATATTATAAGCTTGAGGAAGCTGTACATTTGTACTCTGGAAACTTTGCAGAAGCAGGGAAGAAGAGGAGTTTCCCTTCTCATCTCTTCATCAACAGCCATCATTACAGGGATGCTGTGCCAGAGCACTGTCCTAGTTTTTGGTACCTATAGAATTTCAGTACGTGAAAGTAGAGGCATTCCAGCACAATAGGTAAAGGTAAAGGGACCCCTGACCATTAGTGGCGCTCATCTTGCTTTATTGGCCGAGGGAGCCGGTGTACAGCTTCTGGCGAACCAGAGCAGCACACGGAAATGCTGTTTACCTTTCCGCTGGAGTGGTACCTATTTATCTACTTGCACTTTGATGTGCTTTCGAACTGCTAGGTTGGCAGGAGCAGGGACTGAGCAACGGGAGCTCACCCCGTCGCAGGGATTCGAACCTCCGACCTTCTGATCAGCAAGTCCTAGGCTCTGTGGTTTAACCCACAGCGCCACCTGCGTCCAGCACAATGCTAGGCAGTAAATCAGGGGTGGGGAAGCTGCAGTCCTCTAGAGGCCAGAGCCATAGCCACGAGGGGGTCTAGCCTGGTGTTTTGCCCCAAGTGAAGCCTCCAAAGGCATGCCATTGAGGCTCTCAGTCTGTGTACTCAAATGCACAAGGACGTGTGTGTGTGTGTGTCAAAATGGGTCTTTGCCCCGGGTGAAATACAGTAAAGCCTAGTTTCACACCAGCTAGAGGCTACTGGATTCCATCTCCCATAAGCCCTAACCAGCATGGACGATGGTCAGGAAAGATGGGAGCTCACAGAGGGCCAGAGTTTAGCCTTCTTCTTGTTGGCATCTTGTGTGTGTGGATAAGACAATGGAGTGCACTTCTGAGGGTGGTCAAACCGCTGTGTTAGCAGCACCAGAGTGACCTCCCTGAGGTGCAGGCCTGGGCAGTGTGTTTGGAGGTCCTAGGGTGCAAAGCCTCTCTTTCAGCCTGGCTGATGTGGTCCAAAGGAAAGCAGAACAATGCGCTTTGCACCAGCTTAGCTGCAGGAGTTGCAGGAAGGAAGAGTACATTGCGCCATCAAACCGTCTTAGGTGCTCGACTCTGGATTTGTGTAGGGTTTACTCCTTAGCCTTTTCTTCTCCTGAAGGTATCCCACAATTCAGCAGAGGTTTAGGATCAGAGTATTCCTTATCCTAGGTGGGCTAACTTCCCAGGTGGATGATCCCTATCTGCTCCTCTCTTCCCTCTACATGCAGAAACTGCCACCTTGACTGTTGGACCCACTATTGGGCTTGTCTCCTCAATTTGCCAGAGCCTGTCTTCGCATGCAGGGTGTCAGGCTGCTGCCAGCGAGTCCGGGCTGGTTGCCCAGGAACATAAAAGACAAGGAGGAGTTTCTTGCCGTCTGCTATTTATTCAGTATTTACAGAGAGAGGCTATAGAACCAGCCTCTTGGATAATGGCATTGTCCCGAGCGAATCTCCACTCCCCGTCTCTCCCACGTCCTCATTTGTCATCCTCATCACCTCCTCTCTACAGGTGCTGCTATGTGCCCTCTGTCTTTGATCTCTTTGCTCTCCTACTTTCAAGGCTCGCCGGGTTCAGGGTGGAGTTTCTGGAATGCTTTCTAAAGACACTGTGTCCCTCAGTTGTTGTGCTTCCTCCTCCTCTCCCATAATTTCCTAACTTTTCCCCTGATCTGCCCCTCCCTCAAACTCCTGTTGTAAATCTTAACTGTCCCGCTCTTCCTCCTCCCTGAAAGGGTCAAGCTGGGCAGGTGGTCTCCACCATTCTTCCTCTGCCCAGTCCAACACAGGGGAAGTCTCTCATTCACCAAGGGTTTGAGCTAAGGATACCAGATTTTTTTCAATGAATCTGGGGAGACTTTTCAACTTCAGTGGGGACTGGTTTGCAAATCCGGGGACTGCCCCTGGGAAACAGGGACGTCTGGTAACCTTAGCTTGAGTCCCACCTGGTTTAGCCGGCCAGCCAAAGTCGTTTGACAGCTTCTAGGAGCCACAGGTGAGAGCTGAGTGCAAGGTGGAGACCAAATGTGGACAAACTACCCCAGAAGGAGCACAGCATATCCCCCACCAGAGGTACCACCCCTCCCCTAACCCTCCCTACACCCCAGAGATCTTACCTACCCACACAGAAAATGAACACAAAACTGGCTGGAGGTTGCAGGACTTCCATCCCCACACAATGAATACCAAGAGAAGCAGTCTTCTTGCTATAGGCAGTGTGTTGTGATTTCATGGAAACACAGAACCTGACAGTGGAGGCAGAATTCCAGAAAACCTCAGCTATCATTTTTAAAAAAAGAGGAGTGGGGAGAGAACTTTCTAGCTCAAACGTATGCTTGACAGTTAGTCAGGTGCTGAGCCTGCTGGTATCTCAGAAGCCAGAAAGACAGGATGGTGGGGTAAGACAGAAATGAATAAAATCCCCAGACATCTGTGATGGAGCTGAAGGGTTCTTACTACATGCTCTAGTTACATGCTCCAGTTATCTCCCGCTTTGACTACTGCAATGCGCTCTACGTGGGGCTACCTTTGAAGGTGACTCGGAAACTGCAATTAATCTAGACTGGTGACTGGGAGCAGCCACCGGGACCATATAACACCAGTCCTGAAAGATCTTCATTGGCTCCCAGTACATTTCCAAGCACAATTCAAAGTGTTGGTGCTGACCTTTAAAGCCCTAAACGGCCTCGGCCCAGTATACCTGAAGGAGCGTCTCCACCCCCATTGTTCAGCCTGGACACTGAGGTCCAGCGCCAAGGGCCTTCTCGCGGTTCCCTCGCTGCAAGACTATAGGGAACCAGGCAGAGGGCCTTCTCGGTGGTGGCACCCATCTCTTGCCAGATGTCAAGGAGCTTCACAATCTACCTGAAGGAGCGTCTCCACCCCCATAGTTCAGCCTGGACAGTGAGGTCCAGCACCGAGGGCCTTCTGGCGGTTCCTTCACTGCGAGAAGTGAAGTTACAGGAAGTGAGGCAGAGGGCCTTCTCGGTAGTGGCACCCGCCCTGTGGAACGCCCTCCCAGCAGATATCAAGGCAATAAACAACTATTTTACTTTTAAAAGACAACTGAAGGCGGCCCTGTTTAGGGAAGTTTTTAATTTCTGACGCTGTATTGTTTTTAATTATTTGGCTGGAAGCTTCCCAGAGTGGCTGGGGAAACCCAGCCAGATGGGCGGGGTATAAATAATAAATTATATTATTATTATTATTATTATTATTATTATTATTATTATTATTACCCCTGCAATGACTAGCAGAAGTAAAGTTGTGCAAAGTTAGATAACTGGGTCCTCTAAGAGACAATTTTTAATTGTCATATGATTTAAAGAGAGTTGCAGAATTTCTTTCTTTTTTTCTTGGTGCAGAAGGATTCTCTGAGCGTAGATTCCCCCGCTCTTTTGGCACTGCAAAGTGCTCTGTGCCAATGTGGTGGGATGGCACTATGGTGGGCAAGCGGAGGCTACGGTGACAGCGTATGAGCCACCACTTCACTCTTCTCTCTGCAGAGTGTGTTCGGCAGCTGTCAAGTTTTGCAGGAAAGCCACGGGAGGCAAGCAATTCAGACAAGTGGAAGTCGATTACTACACACTGCTATTTTTAAAAAAACCCAACAATAAATGTTTCTTTCAGTCTTGCGTACAATTCATTATTAATTTCAATAGTTTTACTCTACCCTCTTCTGAAGTTTTAAACAGAATACAGCATTTGCTCTTCCTGATTCTGAATAAATTCATTCTACGTCAGTGCGCTATTTTCCCACCAAGCTAGCTTGGCTTGCCCATCTTTCTTATTGCTTCAAATAGAGCCAGGCAGATGCTTCCACAACCCCCCCTCCCAGGGATTTTCTGTGTACAGAAGAGCCTTTGGTTGCAATCTGGTTCAGAGCAGAGTAGAGCAGCCTCTCAAAAGCCACCAATTTTAACCTCCTCTTGCCCAGTGGGGAAGCATCACATTGTGCGTTGCACACAAGGCATTAGGCCTATTCCTTCTGCAAACTCCGTACAATAACCATCATCCGACAACACTGGCCTTCTTGTCTGGAACTCATGAAATTGGTTCACCCAAATATTTGGAGGGCACCAGGTTGAGAAAAGGGGCCTTAAGGCACCCAGCAGCCCACTCTTCCTACAGGCTCCTAGCATGTAGCTCATAAGGTAAAAGTAAAGGGACTCCTGACCGTTAGGTCCAGTCGCAGACAACTCTGGGGTTGCGGCGCTCATCTCGCTTTATTGGCCGTGTGGCCAGCAGGACTAAGCCGCTTCTGGCGAACCAGAGCAGCACACGGAAATGCTGCTTACCTTCCTGCCAGAGTGGTACCTATTTATCTACTTGCACTTTGACGTGCTTTCAAAATGCTAGGTTGGCAGGAGCTGGGACCGAGCAACGGGAGCTCACTCCGTCGTGGGGATTCGAACCCCAGAAGCGGCTTAGTCCTGCTGGCCACATGACCCGGAAGCTGTACACCGGCTCCCTCGGCCAGTAAAGCGAGATGAGCGCTGCAACCCCAGAGTTGGCTACGACTGGACCTAATGGTCAGGGGTCCATTTACCTTTACTTTATCTATACTTGAGTAGAAAATGTAATGTGAGAAAACATCTTAAGACTGCCAGAGGGACCAGCCAGAGCCAGTGGTAGGGCTAACACTTGTCCCACAGACACTCTGATCAACAGTGTTCAGGTTCACAGAGGAATTACTGAGGAGTTTATACAGGCATGTACCAAAGGCTGAAATTTGCACAGGTCCCTTCCAGAAAACAAACAGGTCACAGAAAAGCTGCATTTCTCATGCAGAAAGGATTCGGTTTTTTTCATCAGCTCAAATCTTTTTTGGGGCAGAGGCAGGGAGGAAAGCACTCTTTAGCTCAGATGTCTGCTTATTTGGCTCTTTGCGATTTCCAAGCCTGGTCCATTTAATGTCCCTGAGGTAATTATTCGGTTACTCGTGGATCCAAAAACACAGAGGACCTCTAGTAAGACGGAGGAGTCAAGGTAACCATGGCTGAACTCAAGATTATGAAAGGCACGAGCTGCTTTTCCTTGAGGTTAATGCAATCCCACCAGTCTTTTGATTTCTGAATATACGGGGGCTGCAAGCTCTTTGGCTTTTTCTGCTCCGGTCCATAAAACCTTCTCCAGGTAAGATCTGTCTTCTTTTAGCCTGACAAATTCACTCCTAATTGGTGCAAGTTTCTCAGTGACTGCCTCTGCTACCACTGACTTGTAGTGAGCTGTATCAAGGCCAGTGCTCTGACGTACCACCTCCTCCGTGCTGAGTCCTGTCATAGCAGAGTGAATAGCGACCAGGTTGGAGACACCAGGGCGGTGAGCAGGGTCATAGGTCACCTCAGAGGTGAAGTCTGTTACAGCCTTACGAAATTTCAGCATTATCTCCTCGGGGCTGTCTGTTATGTTCACCGTGGCAAACTTCTGAGGGTCTGATTTGGACATCTTGGATGTGGGATCTCTGAGTGACTTGATCTTCTTTGATTCCGCTAAAATCAAGAGAAAATGCAATTACGGGAGAATCCGGGAGAATCCGCGACCAGAAAGAAGAGGAACATCAAGAAGACTGGAAGAAATTTAAAGACTATTTGAATAAATATTGTAATATTAAAGATATGTAACCACTTGAAAGAAACAATTAGGCTTAGGATTAAACTGGAATTAAATTTATAAACAAGAAAATGCATGATAAGGAAAGTTATGAAATATGATTAGGACTGTGATATGGTCTTTGGAAACACTGATATTGGAAACTGCTACATATAATTACTATGAAATTGGAAGAGATTCGAGGAAGTCAAATACTATGTTTATGAAGATGGATGGTACTTAATTTTAATTAAGTGGTAATATGCTGTAAGTATCTTTTTTCTTTTTTCGCTTTTTCTTTTATTCTTTGTTTGTTTTTATTATTGTTAATCTTTTTTTAAAATATGTTTATCTACTAATATTATTGGGGGGGGGGGGAGAAAAATGCAATTACAGAAGAGAGCTCCGCAACAGAGTGACTACGAGGTTAAGCGACATATCGGGAAGTCCCGGGTTCTAATCTCAGCTCTGCTATGGTTCACTAGGTGGCCTCAGACAAGCCACTCTCTCTAAGCCTCAGCCTTTCACCTCCAATCTGCATTATGGGGATAATACTATTGACCTATACAAACAGCTCAGGTTCGTGGGTTCGACCCCCGCAGAACTGAGCCTTCCCTAGAACAAAGTACTAAGCCAACCAGCCTCCTCTTTCCCTACAGAAAGGGAAAGAGGCATCCCTGTTTTTACATATGAAAGCCCATTTTCTTAAGAGTCTCTGGAAGACGCTATGGGCACAGTGAAATGCATAATACAGTCGGACCTTGGTTGACGGACGCCTTTGTGAGTCGAACGTTTTGGCTCCCAAACGCCGCAAACCCAGAAGTCAGTGCTCCGGTTTGTGAACGTTCTTTGGAACCCAAACCTCCATCGCGGCTTCCACGGCTTACGATTGGCTGCAGGACCTTCCTGCAGCCAATAAGAAGCCGTGCCTTGGTTTCCAAATGTTTTGGAAGTCGAATGGACTTCCAGAATGGATTCCATTCGACTTCCGAGGTACGACTGTATTCTAGAGGACTGCTGAAAAGGATAGGAAAAGAGGTCGGGGCGACACCTAGTACTGGAGTAGCAAAGATGAAACAGATGCCATACTTTTTCAAAAGCTGCATTTGACAGCCTCTGTTTCCCTTTGTATTCCTTTACTTTGGGCACCTGGCTATCTCCCCTCTTCTCTTTCTTCTGCAAAAACTCCCCAAGCCGATTCACTTTACTCAGCAGGCAGCCATTTGTGATAGGTTTTGTACCGTACTCACTTAGAATGGCTGTGGGCACTGGAAAGAATTCTCCGTATTTTTTGTTGAAGCGTCGGGCTGTATCCTGGGTCAGCTCCAAATGCAGGACTTGATCTTCTCCAACAGGAACATGGGTTGACCTTCCAACAGAAACAGAAAAATAGAAATGTTGCGTGGAAGAGAGAGAGAGAGAGAGAGAGAGAGAGAAGGTTCACATCTGCTCACTCAAACTGTTTCAGAAAAAAAAAACCACAACACCACAGTTGAAGTAAACCGCTAGATTTAGTGGGAAATTCATGGATTATCAATGACAGATTAGCTACAATCATAATGTCCACCAGATAACTGTCAGTGAGAAAGGGCCACTGATTCACTACAGAATGAAGGGACAATCCCACCACAACTAGGTTGCTCAAAAGCCACCCATTCCTGAACTATTCAGTCCCCTTGGTTATATCACAGTGGCCTTCATTTATAAGTTATGGAGCTGTGCATTCTGGCTCTTACTTGTAGAGGAGAATATCTGCGGCTTGAAGAACAGGATAGGTGAACAGACCAACTGTTCCTTCATTCATCTGGCTGGCATTCTTCACCTATTTATGTGAAGAAAAAGAAGACACATAAAGGCTTAATACCTTTATTTTTTATTTGAGGACAGCTACAAGGAGCACAAAAGATGGCAGGAGCCGGGCAATGACAAGGGCAGGCCTAAAGGCTTCACTTGTGTAACAGCTGAACAGGGATAGCCCACCTGCCAACTAAGCTAAGAAAGGCTCACAGAAACCTCACCTTCCATTGTGGAAAGTGCTGCAGGCGTGGTATGCTTGTGAGACATCCCAGAATCCAGGCGAGCTCTGCATGCTCAGGCACCTGAAACAAATCAGAAAGGCAATTAATTAGGTGCGAAGGGTTTTCACAAAAGCACAGCCCCAGTAGCAGTCCCCACTTTCAAACAAAGACAGCATGTTTAAGAACATATAGAGCTGTCTTTTTATGATAATGTCATGGACTGGTTGGGTGCAGAAGAATGATGGGAGGAACCAGCAGGGGAACCAGGAAGGGAAGAAGGCTCAGAGCCTGGGGAGTGGTGGTGGGGAACGATGAGTGGTCACAGGGAAAAGACTGGGAAGAGGAGGTGTCAGAAGTAATAGGGCTTAGTGAGCGGGGAGAGTCTGTGGCACAGAGCAGTCCAGAATCAGAGGCAGAAGCTGAAGCAGGAGAGTGGAATGAGGGAGGCCAAGAGGCAGAGATGAGACAGGCTAGCAAAGTCATGGGTGTCTCCCCCTCCAGCTGCAACAAGCTGCCCTCCCCATGTCTCCCAGAACCAGAAGAGGCAAGAAATGAATGGAGAGGTTGCCTTTACGCAGGCGCAGTCTCTGATTGCTTGGAAAAAGCTGTGGTGAGGAGGCGGTGACATTCAGTCTTGGCAACTGATTTTCATGGAGGAAGACCACCGGGAATGAGCTGCTCTACTCATTAGGCCTGACACTCAACCAAGTCTGTGGAGGTTGTGCTTTTGCTAATGAAGAGTTAACTCCATCCTTGAACTGTGTGATCTGTCACTCCTGGGACAGATAACCAGTTTGCTTGTGTTGGACCATCAACTACGCTTACGGCAAACCAGGAAGTGGAAGAGGGAATGAGCATGCACAGATCTACAGCTTGTTCAACACTCAAACCCTGCTCAATCTGTGACATCTGAATCAAGCCCTTCGTCCATTTAGCCCGATGCTGTTTACTCAGACCAGGAGAAGTTCTCCAACATCTTAAGCAGGTGTCTTTCCCAAGGATACTACCTGTGACTGTTTTTATCTGGAGGTGCCAGGGGTTGACTGGGAGACTTACCCTTCCCATAAGTAGCGTAAAGGTAAGGTAAAGGGACCCCTGACCATTAGGTTCAGTCATGACCGACTCTGGGGTTGCGGCGCTCATCTCGCTTTATTGGCCGAGGGAGCCGGCGTACAGTTTCCGGGTCATGTGGCCAGCATGACTAAGCCGCTTCTGGCGAACCAGAGCAGTGCACGGAAATGCCGTTTACCTTCCCGCCAGAGCGGTACCTATTTATCTACTTGCACTTTGATGTGCTTTTGAACTGCTAGGTTGGCAGGAGCAGGGACCGAGCAACGGGAGCTCACCCTGTCATGTGGATTCGAACCGCCGACCTTCTGATCGGCAAGTCCTAGGCTCTGTGGTTTAACCCACAGCGCCACCCGCGTCCCTATAAAATGAAAGCGCCACCCGCGTCCCTTAAAAATGAAAGGTCGTTTGAAGCACCACACTAAAGTTATTATACAACTACTTCTGTACAGATCTGTGCTACGTAGATCCATGGGGGAATAAGAGCTGATGAGAATGACATATCCACTTTCTTACACTTCTAGGCAACCCTCTGAAGTGGCCAAATGAAGCATGGGGTTGTTGCAGAAGCACAATGAGGGTGTGAATGAATCAGGTTTCCGACACAATAAGACAGTGCGGAAAAGGCAGGAAGACAAAGAAAATGGGGCTCTCATATACTTTAGGAGCGAAGTGGGGGTCTCAACATGAGCACATGGAGAAGACAAAGAGCAAGTGTTTCCCCATATGTGGTGGACTTGTAAAAGGGTAAAAGAGTATCGGGAAATGATCCATAATGAATTGGGGGGGGGGGAATGTTTAAAAGTCCTTTCCAAAAAAAAACCCAGAGTTCTTTCTGTTGGGGATAATCCAGACTGAAATTCCCAGGTGTCAAAAAAGGTTATTTATGTATGCTACTACTGCGGCTTGTGTTCTGTTAGCCCAAAAATGGAAAACGAGAGAGGTCCCAACCAAAGAAGAATGGCAACTTAAGTTGACAGAATATGCACAACTCACAGATTTAACATATACAAGAGAACAAAAAGAACATATGTTTAAAGAAGGTTGGAAAACGTTTATAGAATATACGGGAAATAATTGTGTACAGCTGAAAACGCTGGCAGCATTAAGATAAATTCAACAGTGTAAATAAGTTTTGATGGATGCAATAATGAAATACTGTGTAGTTTTTGTAAAACATGCATGGATTTATGATATGTAAAATGAACCATGGAAAGAGAAGCAGAAAAGTCATTGATATCTTAAGGATGTAAAACGAATATTTTAAATTGTAAAACATAAAATTTAATTAAAAAATTATAGAGAAAGAGAGTGTAAGTAAGTGTCTCCCATACACACCCTTTTCCCTGTTTCCTCTACAATTCTCTGATTCTATGAAGTGGCCCTCACTAGAGACAGTCAAATGTGTTGCATTTTCTCCAGTGCAGCCCAGTACGTCAAAATTTTAGAGCCAAGAAATCTGCTACACAGTGAAAGCGAGAGGCGGAGGATAAACTCCTGCCTTGAAAGCCCAGTCCTTCGTTCCTTAATTCTCATTGTCTGACTCATAATTGTACAAAGGCCTCCATCTCTTTACCCTAAGGGACAGGCAAAGCATATTTTCTCAGCTTGAAGAGGAACTGTGAAATTGCATTTTAGCCCACCAGAGTTAACCAGAATGCTGTTCTCAAATGCAACAGGTCCAAATATGGTTGGAACAACTGCATCATTCTCTCTCTCTCTCTCTCTCTCTCTCTCTCTCTTTCAGAACACACACAATGCATTAGGTAATGCTAACATTAACACATTGTAGAAGGACAGGGCATCACTTGTGGATAGCTGGTCCACGCGAAATATAGAACTCAAACTATATCACTTCATCCTAGAAAACGTGAAGTGGTTGGCAGAGGCCAAGCGAATGGATGTTTCACACTTATTAAGGAACAGACAGTAGTACTGGAGGCCGACTATACAGTGGTACCTCGGGTTACATACGCTTCAGGTTACGGGCTCCACTAACCCAGAAATAATACCTCGGGTTAAGAACTTTGCTTCAGGCGGCAGCGCAGCGGCAGTGGGAGGCCCCATTAGCTAAAGTGGTACCTCAGGTTAAGAATAGTTTCAGGTTAAGAACGGACCTCCAGAATGAATTAAGTACTTAACTCAAGGTACCACTGTACTTAAAAAACAGCTGAAGACTGTGGGGTGAGTGTGCATTGCCTCTGATGTGCACACACCCATTTGATGCCCTATTTGTCCATAGATTCTGCAGGTTTTTGTTAGCGCTTAAAATATTTGCAAAGCTAGAACAACAGTGGAGCAGTGGGGCTTTTCTGAATTGGTTATACTATTAGAAATACAGAGACAGATAATTATGAAATTATTGTGTGGTTTAATAAGTTAACTGTTTACATTTGGACAACTTTTCTATTGGAAGGAGAAACCAACCATTTCCTTAATAACAATTTATTTAACTAAAACAATAACATTACAGCATATGTATCCATGTTTGCTAACTGATGTTGTTAGTCTATTTTGTTTTGGCAAAAAAAGTGTTTTAGTTTTAGCACACAAGGAAAACTTAAAACAAATCCTTGTTTCCTGATTAATAGCCTTTGGGCTATAATGTAACTTAAATAGAAAACTATCTTTAGAAAGATTTTTCCTCCAAAAGAATTTTATTTTAAAAATCCAATTTCAATGTTAAAAAATCCTATTTTTTTTAAAAAAAGATTTTATTTTTTTACAAAATCATTGCTTTTTCCCCACCCTCACCCTGCTTTTCTTACACTATGGAGGTATACACCAAGGAAGAAGCCTGCACTTCAGATCTTTAACCTTTGGAAAACAACATTTCCCTCTCCCTCAGTTTTCTCTTTTATAAACTTAAGTTTAAATATTGATTTGTCAAAGATTACAGTCAGAATCAAGTCAAACAGGAAACCACATAGCTTTAGAGAAAAGTTGTCCAAATATAAACAGTTAACTTATTAAACCTCACAATAATTTCATAATTATCTGCCTATGTATTTCTAATAGTATAAGCAAATCAGTAATTTTTGATAAAACTGTAAAAACTACTCTGAAAATTTATTATTCCAAAAACGAAACCTTCATCTGGTTGTAAATATTAAGATTATACCAGCAAGAATCAGTCTTTCTGTAAAAAATAAATAAATAATAATAATAATAAAAAATCAAGTCTTACTGACTAGTGATTTAAATCAATTTGATTTAAATCAATTCTACCCTGGAGAAAAGTGTAAAGGTACTTTTGCTATAATAGAATCATTTGAAGTTCGCTTGCTCCTCCCCCAAGTCAAGCACAGAATCTCTCAGCTTTTCTTTCCTTCTTTAGCATCACATGCTGGAAACCAGCAGTTCTTTTGTAGAGAATTGAAGGTGGTCAAGAAAAGCCCCACTGCGCCACTGTTGTTCTGGCTTTGCCAATATTTGAAGCACCCCAACAGAATTCATGGAGGATAAGGCTATCGATGACCACTAGCCATGACAGCTATGTTCTGCCTGCCTGGTCGGAGGCAGTAGGCTTCTGCATAAGGTAAAGGTAAAGGGACCCCTGACCATTAGGTCCAGTCGTGACCGACTCTGGGGTTGCGGCACTCATCTCGCTTTATTGGCCGAGGGAGCCGGTGTACAGCTTCCGGGTCATGTGGCCAGCAGGACTAAGCCGCTTCTGGCGAACCAGAGCAGTGCACGGAAACGCCGTTTACCTTCCTGCCGGAGTGGTACCTATTTATCTACTTGCACTTTGACGTGCTTTCGAACTGCTAGGTGGGCAGGAGCAGGGACTGAGCAACGGGAGCTCACCCCGTCATGGGGATTCGGACCGCCAACCTTCTGATCGGCAAGTCTGTCGTTTAACCCACAGCGCCACCCATGTCCCTAAAGGCTTCTGCATACCAGTTTCCAGAAACCACAGGCGTGGTGGGCGCTGATGTGCTCAGGTCCTCCTTGTGCCCTTGCCATAGGAAGTTGCCTGCTATGAAAACAGGATGCTGGACTAGGTGGGCCACTAGCCTGATCTAGCAGGCTCTTAGGTTCTCATAAAATGGGTGGCTAATTTTTTCTAATAAGGCTGTTTTTCATACTATTTGATAGCACTGATCCATGCTTACTCCTGACAGGTCTCTCCAGTGTCTGGCTATGATGTTCCTGGCTGCTGAGAGTAGGTGGGTTATGAGCTCTTTATGATGTGAGTGGGCATTATTATCTTGGAAGGTGTTTAGTAGGGCCAGTTCTGGGCTGACTTCTAATATTTGCTTAGTTATTTTGCATATTTCTTGTACGACTGATGTCCAGAAGAGTTGGATTTCAGGACATTCCCACCACATGTGGAGGTATGTGCCTGTGGAGGTGCATCCTCTCCAGCATTTTGGTGAGGTTCCTGGGCATATTAGCACTAGTTTCCGTGGTGTTAGGTACTACCTGTAAGTGAGTTTCAGAGTGAGTTCTTTTCTTTTACACTAATGTCTCACAACAAATGAAACTGATCTGTAAAAAATGCAATTTGAAAAAAGAGACAATGCAGGTATTTTTGTAAATTAATAAATCTTTAATAATAAATAAAAATAAATAAATGGGTAGCTAACCTTTTTTGGGCCAAGGAGTGCATTGCCCTCTGGGACTACATGCCACTTGTTTCTGTTTCATCCCATACTGCCCATCCCATACTTCCTATCACCATCACTGAGAACCACTGAGGTCCAGATAAAAGTGCTCAGGAAGGAGTACTATAATCGTCTGAATTGTTTCCCCGAGGGCTGGAGATGGCCAAGCACTTGGGGAACGCCAGAGAAGAACTGAGAGCTCCTTACTGAGAGTCCTTCAACCTGCTTTTTCAGGAAGCAGAACCACCAATGAATCTTTAGCAAGCTGTTGGGGGTTGGCAGACCTTTCAAAAAGGCCTGGCGAGCCAGATTATGCCCACAGTGGCTGGCAGGTTGCAGTCCCTGGCACAGACCATCAAAAGAAGAGCAACAAAAGACGCAATTTATAGGGCCATGCAACAATCACCACTGGCATGACAGCATCCGTTTACATTAAAGCCCCTCTAATTTTAATCCATCAGCCAAATAAACACAGCCGTGTTAAGGGATAATAATAGACTTACTTTCCCCACTGATAAGACACTTGATTTAATAAGGATTTTAATGACTTCCATTCTTGGTGGTTTCTTACATTAAATGAGAAATCTCCAGGCAGAAGACATAACAATTCCTAATCAGACCTACTGATTGCACCCCACCCCAAGCAATTTATTTATTTAGGGCATTCCTATCCAAGGCAGAATTTAAGGCAACATACATGGAGCTCCAAGGTGGTCCCTTATCCAGATACTAACCAGACCCACACCTGCTTAGCTTCATCTGTGAATGCAAATGGTTCCCTTGAAATGTGGTGGACTGTAACTCACACCATCCCTGGCCATTAGCCATGCATGCTGGCACTGGTGGGAGCTGTAGCACACCATGTTTAGAGGGCGCCACACTCTCTGCCTTTGCACCAAAGGTTGCACAGGATTTCACAAGTTAAGATACAGTGGTACCTCGGGTTAAGTACTTAATTCGTTCCGGAGGTCTGTACTTAACCTGAAACTGTTCTTAACCTAGAGCACCACTTTAGTTAATGGGGCCTCCCGCTGCCGCCGCCCAATTTCTGTTCTCATCCTGAAGCAAAGTTCTTAACCTGAAGCAATATTTCTGGGTTAGCGGAGTCTGTAACCTGAAGCATATGCAACCTGAAGCGTATGTAACCCGAGGTACCACTGTAGTGATAAAGAGCTGCTGAGCTGAAAGTTGAGGCATAAAGCTATGGCCGTTCAAACACCGAAAGCAAAATTAACACTCAAAATATCCAGAACTGACTGATAGCAGCTTCTGAAAATGACACTGTGCAAGTTTATAATACAAACACAAGACACATGCTATCACCACCAAAGAAAACTAAGTGAACAAGAGAAAATCTCTACCTCTGTCAATTTTCTGTATACAATCTCAAAATGTTCTATGTTTTTCAAAATTGAAATTGTTCACTGAAAGATAAAGTTGAGTTATTTTTAATGGGACCAGAAATCAACATGGTTGACAAAGGCTTACTTTTAGGGAACCCTACAAACCAGACATTCCTTCCCACCTCCCTTTTCCCCTGCTAGCAAGCCAGAGTTTGCAGTTCATAGAATCATAGAGTTGGAAGAGACCACAAGGGCCATCGAGTCCAACCCCCTGCCAAGCAGGAAACACCATCAGAGCACTCCTGACATATGGTTGTCAAGCCTCTGCTTAAAGACCTCCAAAGAAGGAGACTCCACCACACTCCTTGGCAGCAAATTCCACTGTCAAACAGCTCTTACTGTCAGGAAGTTCTTCCTAATGTTTAGGTGGAATCTTCTTTCTTGTAGTTTGGATCCATTGCTCCGTGTCCGCTTCTCTGGAGCAGCAGAAAACAACCTTTCTCCCTCCTCTATGTGACATCCTTTTATATATTTGAACATGGCTATCATATCACCCCTTAACCTCCTCTTCTCCAGGCTAAACATGCCCATCATGACATGGTGAATTATATGCCCTCCAAACCAGAATCAGAAACCCGTTTGAAACCATGGTTTCCGATTCTGGTTTGGAGGGCAAGAATTAATCATATCATTTGCAGATTTGAACACCAGAACAAAATGCAGCTAGTATTAGTCCCAGAAACAGAGGGGCTGGTTATAAAAGAGAGAAGAGGGGGGTCGTTTGCATTGCGCTATTGGCATGTGATGGTGATGGAAGCAGCAAAGGCATATCTTTCAGGGGAAACCTTTTTACTTCTACATGACAGGACAAGTACTTAATGCACATTAACCCATGACTCTTGTAGATTAGTGGTCTAATGGGCTTTCCTGAAACTAGAACTCTATTTCCAACTTGGCAACTGTTCACTACATGTTGCAATGAGCACTAATGATTTCCACTTTCCTCTGCCTAGAGGATCTTCCTCTCTTTAGCCCATCCTTTACCATAACGTAGAAGATATCTACAGCCAAGAATTCGCTAATCCTCAACCAGCAACAGCCAGATGTTTTCATAGTGGTCAGAAGGATGGCAAAACCAACGCCCCTGGGAATTAAATGCTAAAGTATTGTCCAGGTTGCATATGGAATGAAAAGTGGTTGATTTTCTTTTGTTTGAATCACACACTTTGCCAGTTTCCACAATGACAAGTCCTAGACAACGACTGCAATTCTATGCACAGAGACTAAATCCCATTATACTCAGCAGGACTTACTTCTGAGTAGACATGCCCGGGACTACACTGCAAAAGGTGCTGCTAGCGGAATACCAACTAAACGAAACCTTTGCTAGAAACTTAGGCCAAGGCAGTGGCAGTGACGTAATAGGCAGCAGCTCAGAACCTTGCGTGTCTCCTGATGGAAAAGCCTGTTTTCCGTATAGATATTATCTTTCTCAGAAAATGTTTCCTGCAGCATAGCTAAAAATACTTGGAAGAACATCAGCATTACAAATCCCTCTATTTATTGTTTCCCATAGGAAGCAAGCTATGTCCATTAGCTGATTTCCCCAAAGATGTGATCATCCAATATGTTGTATCCCTAGAGCTCTTACTGGGCAAAGTTTCAATATTTTTTGCTGGGATTCAGGTGTTCCCTCTTCTACTCAAGGCAGTCGCAGTTGCTCTCCTCCTCTGCAGCCCTCCGTCCAGCTATTCCAGAAGTCCTCAATTTTAATCTGTCAACATATTGGGGAGGAGCCTCTTGAAAGAACTCTCTGTCTCCCTTTCCATTTACATCCAACTATATTACATGAAACTGCCATTGTTTTATTTCTCGATGAAACAAAAGTTTACTCATTTGTGAAAAAATATTTATACAGTACACTGCTATTCATGAAAAAAATATCAGAGCAATTCATAACAATTACACATAGCACCATACACTAAAAACCATATTAAGAAGTTAAAATCAGAAATCAGCTAACTATTGTGGAAAGAGAATTGCCTGCAAAAGCCCGACAGAAGAGAAAAGGTGATGGTGATTTGCCATGGCATATAACCAAAGGTATATACAGTCGTACCTAGCTTAGTTCTTAAATGTTTTGGTTCCCGTTCGACTTTCAAGGTACGACTGTATAACCAAAACTTCTCCCCGACAGGGTGTCTCGTATTTTAATCAATATCTTCATGTCAGTCTTAGATTCAGAGGTTTGAGTAGTGCTTCCTGTCCTCTGCTGCTTCTTTCTGTTCGGTTGCTGTATTTTATTCTTTATTGCAATCCACCCTTGTGGGTTTATTCCTGGCCTCATTTCTAAATAAGCAAATCAATGTGTCTTGAATGATTTTAACATGTGTGTCTCACCCTTCCTCCAAGATGCTCAGGGCAGTATACATTTTACCTCCCAACAACTCTGGCCTGAGCTCAGTCACCAAGCTTCATGTGAATTCTCAATCTAGACTGAAGCTCAACATTGGGCCCACTGCTCTGTGCCTCAGGGATGGGCCACACTTCTCCAGCCTGAGAGACACATTCCCTTGTGCCTACTTCTCTGGGGGGTGGGGTCTGTGCTACTGATGGGAGGGACAAATGCAAAAGTGGGCAGGACCACTCAAACATTATCTCACACATTCTCACATGCATTCTCCCACCTAACACACACAACGGACACCATTCACTCCCTTACTCACAAACATCCTTACATTCATGCACAACATGCAGATTCTCACTCCCCATGCCTGCAAGCACGATTGCTGTGGGAGGGAGATTTCTATGGAGAATGCAGCTTGCAAGGGTTAACACTACCACAGTAGTGGAAAGCACAGTGACGCTCACCTGACCTACCAACAGCTGAGTCACTGCTGCTTATTGGGAAAGAGAGTGGGAGGAGAAATTTGGCAGGGAAGTCAGCATGGTGCAAACACACCAGCAGTAGCAGCAGGTTGTTTCTGCTGCAGCTTTTGCACCACTCCCAGCTCCCCATTGCCTTGCCCCTTTCCTTACTGGTAAGCAGCTGTGCCTCAGCTGCTGGGAGGCCACCACACCAACTATCCGCTATAGTCCTTCCCTCCCCGGCTAATCTCCACAAAGATCGTCCTTGCCCCATGCAGCAATTACATTTGAAAACAGCCTTCTATTAGAGCTAATTGCTATGGGGGGTGGGGGGAGAGCTGCAGACCCGATTGGGAGGCCCCCAGGGCCAGCAATTCCCTGCCTCTGAAATACAATGTAGATGGGAGATGACAGTAATAGTTAAATAGAAGGTCTTATTGCAGCTGCTGAGTGATCTCATTTATCAAGCCAATTGACTGATGGCTGATGTTCGCCAACAGGAGCAAACAAGACAACTAACATTTTCCTGATGCCTGGAATCTCTCTCTGGACTTTGGAAGGTGACACCCTTTACCTAGAAAGTGTGCCAATTTTGCAATTTTAATTTGGACTCAGAAAGAGGAAAACTTTGCTGCTGAGTGCCAATGCAGTGGCTCCCAAAGGACTCTCCTTATACATTTGTAAACAGGTAAATATTATGAATACATTGTTAAATTCTAAAATAAAATAAGTTTTGAAACATTATGGCAATACAGTACAGTTTGGCTGATCTGTTTATTCTCTAGTGTATAACATTTTTTGGCTGAATTAGGCTAGATGTTCTCCATTTAGTAGAGTCCTTTGTGTCCCGTATAAGTTAACTTTCCTTCCCTCTCTTATAACACAATACATTTAATATGAAATCAAATGTTGCAGGGTTTTTGTTCTGATGTATTTTAGTTGTATCCTTTATTGGTTTTATTCAGGGGTGTTGGGTCAGTTCTTTAAACCATGATTATTATTTATTACATTTATTACATTTGTACCCTGTTCTTCCTCCCAAAGGAGTCCAGGGCGGTAAACATTAAAAGGTTAAAGGAGTTCAAGTTTTAAAAACACATATTTAAAACATTTAAAAACAGTTCAAACCCACTCAAAACATTTTGAGCACCTAAAACCTTTTAAAAGCAATCACATACTGTTCAGTTATTAATTTTGCAGCTGTTAGAAATTGTTATGTTGATGTAAGTCTACACTAAGAACTAAGAGTGTCCAAGGAACTAAATAAACAAAAACTAGCAATTGGAGAGTTATGCAAATTTGCCAATGTGCTTTCTTGTGTTTAATAACCTCTCTTCATTCATACCCTCTTCCCTCGCTCTCTCACTTTATCATTCACATACTACTCATGCAGACAAACTCACATACTGTTCAGACATCTGATCAACACTCAATGGTACTGCTTACTTTGTTCCACTCTTTTCATTAACATCTATCCCTAAGCTCTGGATGCCGACTTTTCAACGAAACGAAACAAAACAGTCAGAACGCCCTTACACATCCTGTTAATTCATCAGCAACTGAGCCAATGGAGTTATCTCACAGAAGGTCTCATTTCAAAATAGAGCTGGCAGACTTCTCTCACCAGTTAAGGCAGTGCGGTGTTCAAAATTCTAACCTGCATATAGCCCAGATCAGATTAGATCAGAATAATCTTTATTTGCATCAGCCACTAGCCATAGCAATAAAATAAAATAAAATATACTGAGGACATAGGTAAAAAGTTAACTATACAAAATACATTTTGGAGGTTTACATCAATAATCAAATAATATACCCCAGGTTTTTCCCTTTTGTACAATCTGTTGGGCACAAGATGGGTGGGTGGTGGTGGAGGAAATTCTGCGAAACTATTAAGTTCTGTGATTTAACCTCACATCTCATTTATCTGTTGACCACAGTAAGTATCCTCAAAAATTATCCAAACCTGGCTTTGACTTCTAAAGCACATATATAGATAATAATTGGGGGGGGGGTCTCTAAGTGGAGCTATGCTCTGTCCACTGAAATCAGATGCAGAGCCGGAGGGCAATACTGACCTGGGATTGTTGGAAAATGAAGCACTTCTGCGGGCTGATGCCACAGGCAAGGAGAACAGCAGTGACGTCTAAGATGCTCGTGCGTAAAACCGCTGGTTCCCTTGGTATGGTGAGGGAGTGGAGGTCCACAATGCTGTATAATACGGAACTGCATTCTTCCTGTAGCTTCACCCAGCTTGTGATAGCACCAAGGTAGTTTCCCAGATGCGGGATCCCGGTTGGTTGAATCCCAGAGAAAATCCTTTTCAGACCTTTATTCTGGAGCCAAGCCATAACGGAATGAATCATTAGCGTAGCAAACAATCACAGGGAACTGAACAGTATGAAAGTTCCCAGGTACATACCTGCAACTTTCTGTGCAAATACATAGGACAAATACAGGCAAAAAGATGGATATTTGAGCATACGGTAAACTCTACAATTACTCTCAGTCACAGCACTTTGGGGGCTCATGAGCTTTTGTCCATTTCAAAAGGACTCTGACCACGCAGCTTTTAAATTGGATTGTGCCCTAGCAGCTCAATCTTCCACAATTTGACAGAGTTGTGATATATTATTCTAAGGCAGTCATTTTTAATTACCGTAATAATAATAATAGACAAATAGTTGAAAATTGCTGGGCATCTTGGCAATCTACCTTTTAGTGATGTGCAAGTGGTTAACAAAAACGTCAATGGTTTGTGTAAGCAAAAAATAAAAATAAGTGATTTACAAGTGATACAGATTTATAGTGTGGATGGGCCACCTCTCAATCCTGCACACTTCTTCCCCCACATAGTCTTTTACTGGAACCCACAAACCTCATCTCCAACTGAAACAAAGCCTTATTAAGTGCTTCTGTACTTGCTTATTTCTATATCTTGTTTACCTGCGTAACCCCTCCCTCTAAATTTAGACTGTAAGTTCCTTGATCAGCAACCTATTTTTTTTAATTACTTTTATTATATTGTAAAACATCATGACAGCACTGTAATAACTTGCACATTATGGTTTTTTAAAAAACATTTTTTTTAAAAAAAAAACCAACAACCTCCTAATCTGCTTTACGTGGTGAAGATTTGTGTTTTTGTTAAACCAACTGCTGGACTGGTGGGAACAGAAACAAAATTGCAAGTCTTAAATATAAAGAATATAAACCACTGCTGTTTCTCAGTGGAAGACTGGAAGTTTGCTACAATACCAGTTATGTACTGCTATTCGAAGACTGCAAATCTAAGCATGGTTACTTGTGTGTAAGCCTTGCTGAACACAGTGGAAATTTCTTCTGAGTAAGAATTCACCGTATCAGGTTATACACTTCAAAAACAGCTGAAGAGATTGTTCGGCTAAAACCTTCATAGAAAATAGTTGACGCTCAAGAAAGAATGTTGTCATGTCCTCAAAAAAATTGTAATGGCAGTATCATTATTTCCAGCTCTGGTTATTCAATTTCTTTTTGCTAGTCCTTCCTTTCTCTGTATGCCAGAATGTTTTTCAGATATTCACCATCTCCCTTATTCCTACGGGAGACAAATATTCTTGTTGACTCAAGAAGGAAACTCTAAAGTATGACTGTCCAAACAGTTACATTATTCAGTAAGGTGGGTTTTATATATATATATATATAAAGCAAAACCAAGCCCTGAGATATAACTTGGTATTTGTCTTTTTTAAGAATCCGCTTAAATCATTAATCATAAGTGAGCTCTGACAGACTGATCTCTAAAAAGGAAAGCAACTTTCTGGGTGGCCCATTTAACTTTACTTTCCACTTTCGATTGTTAACCAAAGCTCATGTTCAAATGCAACACTTCTTCTTCCAAGACTGTTTCTCCAAAAACAAAAGGGCTGCTACACAAAACTGCACCCCAGTGTCATATTCACCTCCTCCGTAATGGATAGTAAAAAAAATTTCCCACATTTGTCTAACATCATCACCCTTGCTGTGTTGCATTCCCCATATGTGGCAGCCAATGTTGTGGAGTAGGAGTGAAAAAAAAGCACAAATTATATCAGGACAGAGGGCATACCGTATTTTTTCGTCTATAAGACGCCCCCATGCATAAGACACCCCCTATTTTGGGGGACTCAGATTTAAGAAAATCCACCCTCGACACTATCTGTGTATATAAGACGCCTCCTAATTTTGGACATTATTTTTTTTGCAGGGGGACGGGACCTAGTCTTATACACGGAAAAAGACGGTATTTTACTTGATGCTACGGAAAGAGGGTACCCTTTCTTCTGCTCATAATCCTACCCTTAAGAGATGCCTCTGGACACACCATCAAATTCGTATATACGTTGTAAATGCAACAGATTCTATGCCATACCACCAGCAGCTTTTGAAGCCCTCCCAGTTTCAGAAGTAATCTGCCATGCGGAGTAGTGGGAAGTTGCTGGAGCGGCTGTGGTTCAGCACACACACTTTGCATTCAGAAGACGCTGGGTTCAGTCCCAGATTTCTCCAGTTAAAAGGGTCACAGAATCAAAGAGAGAAGAGGAAGGGAGAGACCCTCTGACAGAGACCCTGGATAGTCAGAAACAGTCAGAAGAGACATCGCTAAACTTGATGAATCAATAGTACAGTGGTGCCTCGCAAGACGAAATTAATCCGTTCCGTGAGGCTCTTCATATAGCGTTTTTTTCATCTTGCGAAGCAAGCCCATTGGCAGTTTAGCAGATTAGCGCTATTAGCGGTTTAGCGGCTTTTAGCGGATCAGCTGATAAGCGGCTTAGGGCTTAGGAAAAGGGGGGGGGAGGGAAAAACCCCCGCAGGAACTCGCAAGACATTTTCGTCTTGCGAAGCAAGCCCATAGGGAAATTCGTTTTGCGAAGCGCCTCCAAAACGGAAAACCCTTTCGTCTAGCGGGTTTTCCGTCTTGCGAGGCATTCGTCTTGCGGGGCACCACTGTAAAAGTCAGCTTTGTGTGGTAAAAGGCAGCTTTGTGTGGTAGACACATGCCCTCTTTCCTACCAGAAAAATGCTAGGTGTTTTTTGTTTTGTTTTGTTTTATAAAGGGAAACCTGCTATCTTGAAGAAAACAGCAAGGTTTCCTTAACATGCAGAACACTTGCAATTTGCTAATTAAAGGTGTAGCTCGTGAAGGACAGATCCTGAAGCTGAGGCTCCAGTACTTTGGCCACCTCATGAGAAGAGAAGACTCCCTGGAAAAGACCCTGATGGTGGGAAAGATGGAGGGCACAAGGAGAAGGGGACGACAGAGGAGGAGATGGTGGGACAGTGTTCTCGAAGCTACCAGCATGAGTTTGACCAGCATGAGTTTGACCAAGGGAGGCAGTGGAAGACAGGAGTGCCTGGCGTGCTCTGGTCCAGGGGGTCACAAAGAGGCGGACACGACTGAACAACTAAACAACAACAACAATTAAAGGTGTAGTATGATGTGAAGCGGAAAAGGAGTGATCGCACTAAGTGCACAATCAAACACTACACCTCAAATACCGTGACCCATTATGGATACTTCTGCAATAACAAAAATATATTAAATAACAAAAATAGCTGTTCTATTACAAAGGAATTTCAGAAATAGACTGGAAAGAGAAGCTGCTGAATTGCAACTTATCACCAAACTTAAAACTATGGAGAGACCTGGTTTGAATAAAGACATTGGATTCTTATCTCATTATACATGACAAAGCCATTTTTCACCTTCTCACCCCTTGCTTTTTCCTGTTAGACCTATTGCAGTCGTTAAGAGTCGTCAACAGGCTCATCGCAGCTATCTGCCAATCACCCATTCCCACCACCCTTCTGAGTAATACCCCTCCCCACCTTCTCACTATATAGAAAGGTCCGGTGACTTCTGTTTCAGTGTATCTGAAGAAGTGTGCATGCACACGAAAGCTCATACCTAGAACTAACTCAGTTGGTCTTTAAGGTGCTACTGGAAGGAATTTTTTTATTTTGTTTTGACCATGGCAGACCAACACGGCTACCTATCTGTAACTAAAAATATATTGCTTAGAGACAGTTCATAGAGAAACAACTGAAATGATTAAATGCCTGGAAACAACTAATTTTTTGTTGTTGTTGAGGGGGAAGAGAGATTGAAAGAATCACATATGCACAGTTTAGCTAAATTAGAACATTTGCTTTCTTCCATCCTAAGCTTGCCAGAGTCTGGTCTATTCCACTTCAAACACTCCAACAACAATACCCTGTAATCAACTGGAAATAATTTTTATTTAAAATATTTTCCATGTGCTGATGTTTAAAGCTGGGAAGAGGTGAAGTTCCTATTAGGGATTCTAACTGAGAATCTTATTTTCGCTATAATGTCCTCCAAATAACCATCACTATCTCGGCCCCGACTCTCTGCATCGGAGAAACAATTCACTCATTCAGTCATTAAGAGCTGTAGCAGAGAAAGCTCATAAGTAGTTACAGCCTAAGTAGGAACACGAATGATATTTACAGTACATCTGTATCCAAGGTGCCTCATCTTCTCACAAACCCGCTATATCCTTTATAAAAATACTGAGCTCAAATTGGATACGGATGAAGGAAATTACATATGCTCCAACTGTACTGTTACCTGACTGTAGATAAAACTTTATAAGGATAAAAGAAAGCATAAGCTAAGAAATTACTTTGTTATATCCACAAAACGTTAACAAAATATTATGTCAGCAGATAATGAAAGCCTCTTAGAAAAATAAATGGCAGTGATAAAGCAGTGGGTTTTTTTTAATAGAGTAACCATTCATCAAACGGGAGCCAAGAGATTGAATGACACACTATCTGATTAACAGTGCAATCCTACACGTTTCTACTCAAATTTCTCTACGTACTTTCAGGTGAGTGGGCATAAACTCCAGCCTAAGAGGTTCAGGTAGAGTGGAATTCAATAAACAGATTGTGTATTTCAAAAAGGGCAATACCACATTAACTCCCAGTGGACAGAATAGCTAGTGACAAAATCAATGGAATTGGATTCAAAACTTAATTTTAAATTACAAATACTGCTGGCACATTTTAAATATTAAAGTGCTTGACACATGCTATGGCACAGGGGAGATAAAATGAATCATGCAGGAAAGAAATATAAACATATAATGGTCACAGATTAACAAATCGCGCCATTACAATTGTGTAATGAGGGGAATATAAGTGGTAGATTATTGATAGTTTTGGCAAAACGATGCAATAATGAAGTTTTTCCTTGTGCTGATGGTTTTTAAAATGCTTATAACGCTTCAGTTGTTATTGCACAATATTTTTCTGGATTTGATACCTCATTAATAATAAAATACGAGTTGCACAAAGCGTTTCATTTCAGCTTAAAATAATATTCATTAAAAATAAGAATTCTGAAATCATAGTGCTAAAAGCCACACTGCCCTGCTACAGGCTTTGCTCACTGTTTATTCACCCTGCAAGAGTCAGAAGGCAACATAGCAGGGAGTTCAGTCTGGTGTCATGAAATCATAGGGCTGGAATGTGCTTGACTGAAATGTTGAGGTCAGGACATCAGAGCCACATGCTTAAAAGATCTGGAGTTAGTAAAGGATTAAAAAGAGAGAGAAAGAGTATGTTTCTCAAGAGTTCCCAATGGGCAGAAATATAAGCCATAGGAGATGCCAACTCAGACTACAGCCACTCAAGAATTACCATTTCTGTCCAGAGAAAAAATCCCTTAGCATCAGAGAATTCTGCATAGTACGGTTTTGTGACCAGTCTTAAAAGACCTCAACCTTTGCTGGAAACAGGGGCATAAGATCCTATATAAGAGCAACAGATTCATTATCTGAGTGCAGATCGTGATATAGGCAAAATGGCACCAGCCACCCACAAGATCAACAGGCTTGGGGAAACCTCAAAGGTTTGCAGAGGTACATATATGCAGAATGAAAGAACCCTAGAAGAGAGGGCAGATGCAAAAAACAGCCTACTGAGGAGGGTTGAGTGTGCCTGGTAGGAATGGAAGGCTGACTGGAGAATGTGGAAAGGGAAATGGAAAACGAATGGAAGAGTAATGTAATGGAGTATCATTAACGGTGGTCTGTCTGGTTGGCTGGAACCCTGACCACTCTGCACAACAATACAGTGGTACCTCGGGTTACAGACGCTTCAGGTTACAGACTCCGCTAACCCAGAAATAGTACCTCGGGTTAAGAACTTTGCTTCAGGATGAGAACAGAAATTGCGCCACAGTGGCACCGCAGCAGCGGGAGGCCCCATTAGCTAAAGTGGTACTTCAGGTTAAGAACAGTTTCAGGTTAAGAACGGACCTTCGGAACGAATTAAGTTCTTAACCAGAGGTACCACTGTATTTCGTTGCAGGTTCTACGTGTATATGTTATGAGCTCCACAATGTAATTCTGTAGAGTGAGGAAAAGTGATTTCTAGAAGACACCAGTAAGCTTCACTTCCATTGTAGGACAGTCCTGAGGTGTGGTGCGTCAGTTGTTTTTACTGGATGGTTTCCCAGTCCTTGTACAGTGGTGCCTCGCAAGACGAAATTAATCCGTTCCGTGAGGCTCTTCGTATAGCGGTTTTTTCGTCTTGCGAAGCAAGCCCATTGACAGCTTAGCGGATTAGCGCTATTAGCGGTTTAGCGGCTTTTAGCGGATCAGCTGATAAGCGGCTTAGGGCTTAGGAAAAGGGGGGGAAAGGGGAAAAGGGGGGGGGAATCCGCAGGAACTCGCAAGAAATTTCGTCTTGCAAAGCAAGCCCATAGGGAAATTCGTTTTGCGAAGCGCCTCCAAAACGGAAAACCCTTTCGTCTAGCGGGTTTTCCGTCTTGCGAGGCGTTCGTCTTGCGGGGCACCACTGTACTGGGCTTCCAACTCTGCTTTGTTAACTGGCTCAGCTTCGGAGCTATTAACAATCTAACACAGAAATTTGGCACCTGAAGCTTTTCCCTCGACTTTTTCCACACGAAGAAAGCTTTGCCTGCTTACATTTTTGAATCACAGTAGATACGAGCACAGAAACGGGGGGGTGGGGGGGTGGAACAGGTGTCAACTACACTATTGCCTCTGCACATTTCTTATTTATTCATCTTTAAAAGCAATGTAAAAAAAATGGTGTGGAATTTAGTTAGGAATAATCAAAAGATCTAACATACAGATTTTGAGAACCTTAGTAGTACTAGGCAGCCATACCAATATGGCCATTAACGTGCAGATTAAACAAATTGTTCCAATCTCCCCCCACCCCTTTTCTTTTTGAAATCATGTTATGAAATACAGTTATGGCACACGTGCTGTTAACTGTCAAGTGAAGTCAGTGCTATCTGGCTCCGAAGCCTTTTCTTTGGATTTGTTTGCACTTTGGAGTAGAAGATTCCAGGTTACAGATCGACCCATCTGTTTAAAGAGAGCAGGTAAGGAAACGATAAGGTCGCAAAGCTAATTTTAAATACAGGTGTGTTTGTGTGTGCACGCTCATATGTATGCAAGCGAGCAGGAGAGAGAGAGAAAGAACGAACGCAGGAAGAGAGGAGCGGATCGCTGCTGACATGTGCGACAAGAAAGATTGATGGTTTCCCTCTCTAGTTTTCCCTACTGTGAAGGCACACAGGGGGTGGGGAAGGGGACGAAGAAGCCGCTGCGCCAGCGACAAAGCAAGCTGCTTCGCTTATACCACTTGAGCCCTGATTAATGAGGCGGCAGCAACTCAGGAAATGGAGAAGGATCATGCTTAGACTTCCCCCTTATTGTTACTTAGCTATAATTTGAGCCACAGAGTTCCACATGTTTTTAGTTGGTTTGCTAGTTATGAATTTCCAAATTGGTTAGACAAAGAGAAACTGCCAGGAGACTGAAGGAAAGAGCGTGTTTGGGGGGCGGGGGAGAGAAAGAGAGAGAAACCTGTGTGCAAACTCTTACCTTGAGCTGAAGACTATGAAGTCTGGATGTGCTAGCAAACATAGGGGTTGTAAGCCAGTGCTACTCAGAGCAGACCCACTGAAATGAACGAATGCAAGTTACTTGTGTCCATGCATTTTAATAGGCCTTCTCTGAGTAGGAGTAGGTTTGGATGCAGCCTGCAGCTCCAGTAAATCACGCAAACAAGCTCAGCCTATATTGTACCTGAGAGTAAGGCTGCAATCTTAACTCCACTTACCCAACGAATTCAATAGGACTGACATAGGAGGTTAGGATTGCATGGTAAATCAATGGGACTTACTTTTGAGTAGATTTCTTTAGGACTGCATTGTTAAATCTATTTAAACTTGTCAGTTAACTGCATCAAATACCCATTAGCACTATTAAGTCAGGGAAATAATAATAGAAATAATAATTGTAAATTTTATAAAACATTTGTATTTCTTGCTAATTTTAAACCCTGTTTTATACACAATCTCAACAGAAACTCAGGGCAATTCACACATTACAGTGCAGAAGTTTAAACCCACGTAAAAAACACTTAATACAGATTGTGAAGACTGAGAGCAAAGAATAAGGAAAAGTGATATACTAGATCAGCAACATCCAATATTTCCCTGGCACCATTTCAAAATTTTACCATATGCTTAGGTAATATTCTCTCCCTCCTCTGCACATTCCTCCTGTTTTTCTCCTCTTTTCTCTTCCGCCCTTCTCTTCTAAACAATATAAACAAACAAACAAATTAAAATAGTGGTGATACCACTGATAAGACCCAGCTTAAGAAGCGTGACCCATTTTGTGGGTTCCAGCACACTAAAGGGGAATTCACAAAAATACATAAATCTCCTAATAGAGCCTAGAGAATCCTATCCCTGTATAAATATACAAAGCCAGTATCTGCATGTGGAGGGTGTTCCAATTTCTTAACTCCCTTCATGTAAGATTTCCAGAAGCCATCAGCTGCCTGCTGTGGATAAAATGATTTTAACAGGCACTTCAAAGTAAGTGGCGCTGAACTAAATGGGATTTTCTTCAGAGTGAACAAGCAAAAGATTACACAGTAAATGGAGATTTGGTTAAATTCAGAAGGGCTGTACTTACGTCTATCTGTTTCTTACACATGCCCACAAACCACTCAAAATAATTTGGAAATTATAGCAAAACCTTCTACATGCACATCTTTAACAATGGTTTAAACTTCATCTATATTTGAAACTAGAAATACTGTTTGGAAGTGTAAACCAACTAGGTTCTAAAGAGGAAATATACTCCCTGGCAAGTTCCCTCCTAAAAAGTAAGGGGAAATGTGTGTGCGTCTTATGGAGCGAATGCAGGCTGCGCAGCTATCCCAGAATCCAGAACAGCAAGAGGGATTGCTGCTTTCACTGCGCAGTGATCCCTCTTGCTGTTCTGGCTTCTGGGATTCAGAATATTTTTTTTCTTGTTTTCCTCCTCCAAAAACTAGGTGCGTCTTATGGTCTGGTGCATCTTATAGAGCGAAAAATACGGTATTCTGAGAAACGTCTCAGAAGCTTTATTCCCTTTCTGTACCCATTATAAAACATTTTCAAACTGCAGAATCAGTGACTTAAAAGTAGTACAGAATGCAGCAACCACTTTTCAACATGATGAGTCTCTGGAACAGGACACACTTTTGTTCTACTGTGTTTCTTATTGCCATTCATGCACAATTCTGATTGTTTTAACCTATAATTTCTAGAACACTTAGGGACTTACCATTATAGCAAACAGGCAAACTGCTTGATGGCAGCCTCTGTACCATCAAGGTGTGATTAGCAAGGGCTTTCCTTTTCAGTGACTTTGAAACTCCCTTCCCCAACAACATGTTTGACGAAGCCCAAATTTGAGCATTTTCCAGCAGGCATGCAAGCACAGAAACATCTGCTTGCCAGAGAAATCTAGGAAGTTATGCAAACAACGGGACATCAAACTTTATCAATATTTTATATATTTTTATTTTAGATCCTGGCAGCTGCTTCACAATGGAAGACAGAGGACTTCAACACCCTTTTGGCTTTACATATGGGTGTGAGAAAACACCAGAAATTTAATTTTCATTGATAGACATTTTGCTTTTAAGCCACTTGGTATGCTAAGAAAAAGGGATTTAGAGTGGGGAATACCAAACACTTTGGTACTGCGTCACTATAAACCCAGATGTTTCCTTGATATTTGTAGATGAGGAAACTAGCAATAAGTGTTTAGGACTAGGAGCGAAAGATTAGGCACATTTACATGGAATTAAGTCCTATAAAAATAAATGACTCATTTCTATGCACATTTATGTGGGATTAGGATGCAAGAGGCTCACTGGAAGGACAGATCGTGAAGCTGAGGCTCCAAGACTTTGGCCACCTCATGAGAAGAGAAGACTCCCTGGAAAAGACCCAGATGTTGGGAAAGATGGAGGGCACAAGGAGAAGGGGACGACAGAGGACAAGATGGTTGGACAGTGTTCTCGAAGCTACCAGCATGAGTTTGACCAAACTGCGGGAGGCAGCAGAAGACAGGAGGGCCTGGCGTGCTCTGGTCCAGGGGGTCACGAAGAGTCGGACACGACTAAACAACAACAACAGGATGCAAGACGACTAAAGGCTTATGTTTGAATCTGCCAGTCTCGAACCTGAACACTACTCCTTTCCTCCACTGCTGAAACCTTGTCCTATAAGTTCTGCGAGGAACATTTTTAACATAATGGCAACCTAATAGTTACTGTTAAGATACCGTCAGGGGCTGAAGCAGAGCAACTGCCTTCCTTATTTGACACATTCAACATTTCACAGATCTTTGAAGCCACTTTTGCTTTAACTGAGTTGTCTTCTGAAAATGCAAAAACTACCACCTGATTTTTGGCTGGCCCCATTTTGTTTCCAAAATGACAAGCATAACATGACTGAAGCCCAGCATTAAAAGAGACAAGTGGATTGGGGTCCTGCAACTAAAGGTGTGTCCAATGTGTTCCAAGCCCCTTAATAGGAGTGCTCTTGTTCAGAAATTGACCGCTGCAAAAAAGGAACCTTGTAATTTAAGACTCATAAAGGTAGGAGGTTTCAGGAGTTTAGAATGGGAGGATACTGCTATTTATTTTTCTACACCCCACCAAACAAACTCTTCCCCCAGTGTGCTACGAAGTACCAGATGACTCATGTTCATGACTGGCTGATATTTGTAAAACTTAGTACTTTATAGCACATGTAGTGGGTGTTTCTGGCAAATAAGAATACTGCTGAATACATACTGCTAAAACTACCACAAACAGCATGCAGGGAGAGGTTTTTTAAATCCTTTGTGCACAGATCCCTTTACTTGTAATTCTCACTTCAGAATCACTATACATTGGTACCTCAGGTTACATACGCTTCAGGTTACATACGCTTCAGGTTACAGACTCCGCTAACCCAGAAATAGTCCTTCAGGTTAAGAACTTTGCTTCAGGATGAGAACAGAAATTGTGCTCCGGCGGTGCGGCAGCAGCAGGAGGCCCCATTAGCTAAAGTGGTGCTTCTGGTTAAGAACAGTTTCAGGTTAAGTACGGACTTCCAGAACGAATTAAGTACTTAACCCGAGGTACCACTGTACTTACCAAAAGTTATTTTTTCTAATTCTTTCTCTCCCCCACCCAACAGGCCACAGGTCAGCTGCCCTCAATGTTCTGTAGGTCCTGGAAACTCATAAGCCCTTCTTAGGCCATTTCTAGGGTTTCTTTCTCTTTTCAAACTAATTCTGGGTACCTGGGGGAGTCCCCTGACTGTGTTGAAATCACTACCTTATCTTTTAGAGGATGCTTCACTCCCAAATTGACAGGCACCCAACTACTCGCTTCGTATCACAAGGAACAAATGAAGAATCACAGCAAAACATTGCAGCGTATTCTAACCACAAAGAAGAGTGTTCCTGTTCAGGACACAGCCAACGTAGAGCAGAAACCTTGTTTGGCGCTCATACCTGCAATCCCAAAGATTGCAGTTAGGGATAATGAAGCCCCTTGTTTTTGCCAATATTGGACAAAATAGTCATTTTTTTCTATATAAGTTTCAGTATAGTGTAAGAAGCCCCTCAGGGTATCTGCAAAGCTTTGGAACCAATGCCACCAACACCTTGCCCCTGAAATGCCCAATTTTGAAGCTTCCTGTCTGCTACCACCAGCAACAAAACAATAGGTCAAGCTTGGTAGCTGGAGTGCAGCTGGGTTTCCGATCTCCACTCCAAAGACACTTCTCTGATAGAAAAGAGGCGCCAATGAGCCATCCTAATACTCTCCAGTCATCCCTGGCATTGAGACTAATTAAAAACAGCACCATGTTGTTGTTGTTAATTAATTAAATTTGTATACCAATTTTTTATTCAAAGGTCTCAAGGCAGTTCAGAGGATAAAAATACAAGATAAAAACACAAAATTGGCTGATGTTGTTTGTGCAGTTTTTAAAAAGGCCAGGTGGCAATCTTGTAGCCTGTGTTTTGTGAGCCATTGAGAGATAGAGGACTTGCAGGAAAAGGGGAATGCTAGCAGTCTGTACTCAGGCGGCCACTAGCTGTTGAATGGACAAAAAGAAGAGAAAGGATGCTTAGGCATTTAGACTTACAGGCACCAAAGTTAGTTTTGCAAAGTCCCTTACGATGGGCTCTTTCTTGCAATGCTCTTAATGTTCTTTCACAGAATCATAGAATTGTAGAACTGGAAAGGACCACGACGGTCATTTAGTCCAAACCCCTGCAATTTGCTTAGTAAGTCCAACCCCCACACAACTGCACCCTTATATACAGGAGACACTTTGAACAGTCAGAAGGAACTGTTGTTACTGTTTACTTCATACTCCCACTACCACTACCATCGCCAATCTATCAAAAACTGTCAGGAATAAATTGCTATCCTCTGTCTGTTTCAAGAGACATTGGAGTGCACCTCTGGGGATGAACTCAAACCCCTGTGTTAGCTTCACAAGCCTTGGCAGTGTTGTATTATGGAGGTACTGGGCTGCTCAGATGACAAAAGTGGCTGGGGAGCCGCCCAGAGTGGCTGGGGAAACCAAGCCAGATGGGTGGGGTATAAATAATAAATTATTATTACTATTATTATTATTATTATTATTATTATTATTATTGAGACCCTGATTACAAAATGAGGTAATCCACCTTTGAGCAGTTTTATATTAACATAGATGTCTGTGAAACTCCATTCCAACTACACATGGCTGAGGGCAGGGAGGAAGAGGGGGCCCTAACAGGAGACCAGAAGCCCCTAACGCAAAATAATAATAAAACCCTGTCAGCAGAGCGTGAGGCTCTTAATGACAGGGTCATGGGTTTGAGCCTCACCTTGGGCTAAAATATTCCTCCTGCATTGCAGGGGGTTGGACCCTCAGGGTCCATTCCAATGCTACAATTCTGTGATTCTACACAGTACATTAAAAAAGTAATGTACACAGTAAAAACCCAGAGACATCACCTTGCTGACAAAGGTCCATATAGTTAAAGCTATGGTTTTCCCAGTAGTGATGTATGGAAGTGAGAGCTGGACCATAAAGAAGGCTGATCGCCGAAGAATTGATGCTTTTTGAATTCTGGTGCTGGAGGAGACTCTTGAGAGTCCCATGGACTGCAAGAAGATCAAACCTCTCCATTCTGAAGGAAATCAGCCCTGAGTGCTCACTGGAAGGACAGATCGTGAAGCTGAGGCTCCAAGACTTTGGCCACCTCATGAGAAGAGAAGACTCCCTGGAAAAGACCCTGATGTTGGGAAAGATGGAGGGCACAAGGAGAAGGGGACGACAGAGGACGAGATGGCTGGACAGTGTTCTCGAATCTACCAGCATGAGTTTGGCCAAACTGCGGGAGACAGTGGAAGACAGGAGGGCCTGGCGTGCTCTGGTCCAGGGGGTCACGAAGAGTCGGTCATGACTAAACAACAACAACAACAACAACATCACACATTGTAATTATGGGGGAGGGGGGAGAGAGAACATCTTATTTTTCTCTGTACCATGTATACCACTTTACGACTTGCAAGCATGGAACCTGAGGGACCAGGGTTTGAATCCCCACTCAGCTACGAAGTTCACTGGATGACTCTGGGCCAGTCACCATCTCTTAGAATAGAATCATAGAATCATAGAGTTGGAAGAGACCACAAGGGCCATTGAGTCCAACCCCCTGCCAAGCAGGAAACACCATCAGAGCACTCCTGACATATAGTTGTCAAGCCTCTGCTTAAAGACCTCCAAAGAAGGAGACTCCACCACACTCCTTGGCAGCAAATTCCACTGTCGAACAGCTCTCACTGTCAGGAAGTTCCTCCTAATGTTTAGGTGGAATCTTTTTTCTTGTAGTTTGGATCCATTGCTCCGTGTCCGCTTCTCTGGAGCAGCAGAAAACAACCTTTCTCCCTCCTCTATGTGACATCCTTTTATATATTTGAACATGGCTATCATATCACCCCTTAACCTCCTCTTCTCCAGGCTAAACATGCCCAGCTCCCTTAGCCGTTCCTCATAAGGCATCGTTTCCAGGCCTTTGACCATTTTGGTTGCCCTCCACTGGACACGCTCCAGTTTGTCAGTGTCCTTCTTGAACTGTGGTGCCCAGAACTGGACCCAGTACTCCAGGTGAGGTCAGACCAGAGCAGAATACAGTGGCACTATTACTTCTTAGCTACCTAACCTACTTCACAGGGTTGTTGTGAGGATTAAAAGGGGAATAGGAGAGCCATGTACACCACCTTGAACTTCCTGGAAGGAAAATGTGGTATAGAAATGTTATACACACTCGTTTTCATTTTTCATTTGCCACGTGACACAACCTTGATGGCAGAAAGTGAGGAGGAATTAAAGAACCTTTTAATGAGGGCGAAAGAGGAGAGCGCAAAATATGGTCTGAAGCTCAACATCCAAAAAAACAAAAACGAAGATCATGGCCACTGGTCTCATCACCTCCTGGCAAATAGAAGGGGAAGAAATGGAGGCAGTGAGAGATTTTATTTTCTTGGGCTCCATGATCACTGCAGATGGTGACAGCAGCCACGAAATTAAAAGACACCTGCTTCTTGAGGGAAAAGCAATGACAAAGCTGGACAGCATCTTAAAAAGCAGAGACATCACCTTGCCAACAAAGTTCCGAATAGTAAAAGCTATGCTTTTTCCAGTAGTGATGTGTGGAAATGAGAGCTGGACCATAAAGAAGGCTGATCGCCAAAGAATTGATGCTTTTTGAATTCTGGTGCTGGAGGAGACTCTTGAGAGTCCCATGGACCGCAAGAAGATCAAACCTCTCCATTCTGAAGGAAATCAGCCCTGAGTGCTCACTGGAAGGACAGATCCTAAAGCTGAGGCTCCAAGACTTTGGCCACCTCATGAGAAGAGAAGACTCCCTGGGAAAGACCCTGATGTTGGGAAAGATGGAGGGCACAAGGAGAAGGGGACGACAGAGGACGAGATGGCTGGACGGTGTTCTCGAAGCTGCCAGCATGAGTTTGACCAAACTGCGGGAGGCAGTGGAAGACAGGAGGGCCTGGCGTGCTCTGGTCCAGGGGGTCACGAGGAGGCGGACACGACTAAACAACAACAACAACAACAACAACAACTATCCCACCCTGACTGTAAGGCGGCGACTCGCCCACTTCCGCCCCGGAAGCACCGCGGCCGCGTGGCGGGATTCGAATCCAGAACACCGTCCCCAACCTCAACCTCGCTTTCGCCACAGCGGCTCCCGGTTTCCCCCAGCCTTTTTTTCGTCCCTCGGCTGCCGCATTTCGCTCCCTCCAAGAAGGGACCGCGACCCGGAGCGCCGTTTCTCCCTCTCTGCACTTCCTGAGCCCCGTTACCTGTAGGAGGTGAAGCGCCCGGGCGGAGGAACTGGGCGCCGCCATGTTGGAAAGGTAGGGACGGTCACGTGACGCCGCGCGTGCGCACTAGGTCATTCATGCCTCCTCCTCTTCTGCCCCCGCCTCCCCTCCCCCCGAGGCTGAGATTCTGCAACGCAGCAGGAATATTTCCCCCCTGCGGACCCTGAGATGAAAGAATCTCGTGCATCTGCCGACTAAACTGTGCCATCAGTTTGGAAGGCTGACTGCCTTGGCCTCCATTTAAAAAAAAGAAAAGATAATAATAATAATAATAATAATAATAATAATAATAATAATAATAATAATAAGGATTGCTTAACGCCTATGTTGCACACATCTCCCTATTGTCTCTGGCCATCAGTTCTCCAAGTTTCTTCTGGTGCTTTAAAAACCTGCTTTGCCCAGAGCTGGAATTAAAGATACCAAATTGGCTTGATCATACCCACCTTCAGTTTTCTTCCCTATCTATAGTATATACACACACACATATATGTCTCTCTCTCTCTCTCTCTCTCCCCCCACAGAGAGCAAGAGATATACATACTCTTTTTCATTATATATATCGAGTTTGGATACTCCCCCATTTTGAAAAACAAAACCCCCTGCCCATAGAAAGCTACCATGTTAGAGCAAAAGAAGAATCCCGACAGAAAGTAAAGTTTCTGTTACTTAGATCATTTTACAAAAAGGTTTTTTATATAAAGAAAAACACAAGATGGATTTAGATGGTATCTAAAAGTTATCAATGAAGATGGCAGATGACTGTGATCAAGGAGGGTTGCCCTGGTATCTTCCTGCCTAACTTTCAAAAAAGGGTCTGATCAGGAGATCTCAACTGATGGGAGAAAAAAAGGGGAAAGAGTTCAGTCCAAACCGATCATTCAGAATGTTGTCTAATGAAATCTAAGTTTTCCCCTCCCCCTGCAGAAACTGAGAATGTGGAGTATAAAAAGTGACAGATCATGCAATCTGATTTGTGGACCGGGTCACCTTACGCAATCTGGTGTAAAGGTAAAGGGACCCCTGACCATTAGGTCCAGTCGTGACCAACTCTGGGGTTGTGGCGCTCATCTCGCTTTATTGGCCAAGGGAGCTGGTGTACAGCTTCTGGGTCATGTGGCCAGCATGACTAAGCCGCTTCTGGCAAACCAGAGCAGCGCATGGAAACGCCGTTTACCTTCCCGCTGGAGCGGTACCTATTTATCTACTTGCACATTGAAGTGCTTTCGAACTGCTAGGTTGGCAGGAGCAGGGACCGAGCAATGGGAGTGCACCCCTTCAAGGGGATTCGAACCGCCAACCTTCTGATCGGCAAGCCCTAGGCTCTGTGGTTTAACCCACAGCGCCACCCGTGTCCCTGCAATCTGGTGTACCAAACAGCAATAAAACACTACTGGACTCGGACACAGTTTAGCGCAAAACTGGATGAGTGTAGACTCTGAAACAGCAGTGCCTCCTTCTTAATGTGTAGGGAAATTCCGCATGTGAATAACAAGGAATGCTCATTGAATGGAACGTTTTCCTTCACGGAAGAAAAAATATGTTTGTGTGATTGGCTTTGGATTGCATCCACAGCAGCATTATCCGAAACCAACAACTCACAACCCTTCCTGGATCATAGCAGACTATGGACCCAGAGGTAAAAGCCTAAATAAAAATACGACTGACTGCTTAATTGCCTCCCCCCTTTTCTATGCTCTTCCCACCACAGTCAGGAATATGTTTTTAAGGTTAGTTTGAATTACAAAGGCTTAATTTCCATTTTGAAATAAACTTATCTTGAAACAAAGGCTCTTTTGATTGCACACATATGGAGGCTTAGTTGTGCAACATCTTCAAACCACATCGGGGCAGCAGACGCCAGGCTCAAATTACAAGCAACCTGAGGGGGGGTGCCCCCCGCCCTTCCCACATTTTTAGGTTCTCTTTCAATTTCTATTTGTTTCTATTTAAAAGCTTTAGGAAAAACTGAAGCCCCCTTCCTTATCTTAAGCATTTATCAGGGATGCCAGCCCTACTATTAGCTCCCTCCTTACTCCTGACACACTCACCTTAAGTTTGAACACTGACCCTCTAGCAGAACATCCCCATCGCTCCCCACATCCCTGGTAGAAGATGTACCTATAACGTTCAGCCTAAGGAAGAGTGGATAGCTCAGTTGGTTGCAGCATGGTGCTGATAACACCAAGGTCACAGGTTCAATCCCCATATTCCTGCATTGCAGGGGGTTGGACTAGATGATCCTCAGGGTCCCTTCCAACTCTACAGTTCTATGATTCTATAACATGAACATTGGGATATTAAATTGTAAAGTTTGGTTGGGCTTAACAGCTATAGGAGGAGGTACTGACTGCTCCATCCAGGGGTACCTTCTTATAGCACAGGCATTCTCTATAGAACAGGCCTTGTCAGCCTACATAAGTCCTCAGATAGCTTCAGTTCTCTTTCCGCTGAGTTATCTTTCCACAAGGGTCAACATTGATGCCGAAATCCAGCATCTCTTGAGCTCTGCAAGTGTGGCTTTCTCCCGATTGAAGTGCAGGGTGTTTGAGGACCGGGACATTCGCAGGGAAACCAAAATGCTTGTTTATAAAGCTATTGTACTACCAACCTTACTGTATGCTTGTGAAACATGGACCACTTACAAACACCATCTCCAACTTCTTGAAAGATTCCATCAGTGGTGTCTCCATTGAATGGCGGTGTCTTACACATCACTTGGGACAACAGGCGAACTAATATCAGTGTACCAGATGAAGCAAAGATCACCAGTTTTTTTTTAATAAATATTTTTTATTAGATTTTCCATTAAAAAAAAAATTTACAAAATTATACATCCGTTTTTAACTTAAACCCTTTTTTCCAGAACTTCCCTCAGCTTGTCTGATAATTTTCCGTTTATTTTTTATCCTTGTCTCACATTTCCCAATATTATAGACGAGGATCACCAGTGTTGAAGCAATGATTCTTCAAGATCAACTTCGTTGGACTGGTCATGTTGTGTGGATGCCTGATGATCGTCTTCCAAAGCAACTACTCTATTCCCAACTTAAAAATGGAAAGCGTAATGCTGGTGGTCAACAAAAGAGGTTTAAAGACTGTATTAAGGCAAATCTTTAAAAAATGTAGTATAAACACTGACAACTGGGAAACACTGGCCTGCAAGCACTCCAGTTGGAGAACAGCCTTTACCAAAGGTGTCATGGACTTTGAAGACACTCGAACTCAGAATGCAAGGGAGAAATGTGCTAAGAGGAAGGCTCGCTTGGCAAATCCACACCGTGATCAACTCCCGCCCGGGAACCAATGTCCCCACTGTGGAAGGACGTGTGGGTCCAGAATTGGCCTCCACAGTCACTTACGGACACATTGTTAAAACCGTGTTGATGGAAGACAATCTTACTCGGCTACAAGTGATCGACAAAGAAGAAAGAAGAAGACAGCTGCAATACTGTACAGGGCAATAATTCAGCAGCTGGTCCCATTGGGACCTATCCATGGTCCTGAATTCTCAGACCTGTAATTGACCCTCCTTGACCTGATGTGTGTGACTCAACTCAACCCGTGGGCCTGCCCAGAGGAGATAAAATCAGCCTGTGTCCACTTCCCCTGTTAATCTGAAGCCCTAACGGAACTGGATACATTCTCTCTAGTCAAACAGATTTTTCTGAGTTTTGAAACAGTGCAGAAAAGGAGGTTGTTAGGCAGCTGGGTCAGGTGGCAACAAAATCCCCAATCAGTCCATGTACCCACTACTAAGTATAACATTGCTAGACAAAGAGCTTGGAGAGAGAATCTCAGCAGAAGACCCAATCTCCCATTCCCTGCCATGGAGCTTAAATTAATGCTGCATGTAGAATTTGGGGTGACAATACTGCTGAGACAGACTTCTGTCTTCTTAGATCTCAGCAATGCAGGCCAGAGCAACGTCCTCATTTAGGATCAAGTCCCAGAATAAATTTGCTTTTGAATGTACCACCCTAACATCAAGCAACAGCAAACAGAGATGTAACGGCTCATTGACAGAACAACCTGGATTAACTTGGTTGGAAGAAGGGCAGGAAGAAGAGGCACTTTGCATTTTCTGGCCTCTTCTCCTTAACTGCGTAGTCCAGTCCCTACTGCCACATCTCCCTGTTCCCAGAGTCAGGCCCCAAGACACATGATTAAAAAAGAACTAGACCAGGGGTCAGCAAACTTTTTCAGCAGGGGGCTGGTCCACTGTCCCTCAGACCTTGTGGGGGGCCGGACTAGTTTTTTGGGGAGAAATGAAGGAATTCCTATGCCCCACAAATAACCCAGAGATGCATTTTAAATAAAAGCACACATTCTACTCATGTAAAAACACCAGACAGACCCCACAAATCACCCAGAGATCCATTTTAAATAAAAGGACACATTCTACTCATATAAAAACACGCTGATTCCCAGACCGTCCGCAGGCCAGATTTAGAAGGCGATTGGGCCGGATCTGGCCCCCGGGCTTTAGTTTGCCTACCCATGAACTAGACCCATCAACCGTGGCAAAGTCAGATTAGTAACACAGCTGATAATTGCACAGGAGAACGTCCCAGCAAACTGTGTCCCAGCTTAATTAGCATTTGTAGGTGGAGACTGCCATTTGCATTTTCTGGCAACAACACGCTTTGGGCTGGCCCTGAAAATTGTACACATTTAGGATTTTTTATTTATTTATTTATTTATTTTGGCCAATAGAAAGTTAATGGTAGAACCAGGAGGTTCAGTGAAATCCAAAATATTTCAGGCACGATCATTCTATTTCATGTACAGAGCAATGAATATCTGAAATACACCACAAGTGTGTGTAGGAAGGGCAGGATTTTCCAACCAGGAGCTTATAGGTGCTCGTGGTCAACTCACTGGTTTTGTACACTGAATGGCTCTTATTTTTAGAAATTAAATGAGCCTCTGTTCCACATATGCATCTCAAAGACCCCAGGCTTTTAAAAGATGGACTATTGGATGTGTTGATAACATACTGTGCTGTTATATTAAAAAGGTAAAGGGACCCCTGACCATTAGGTCCAGTCGTGACCGACTCTGGGGTTGCAGTGCTCATCTCACTTTATTGGCTGAGGGAGCCGGCATACAGCTTCCAGGTCATGTGGCCAGCATGACTAAGCTGCTTCTGGCGAACCAGAGCAGTGCACGGAAACGCCATTTACCTTCCCGCCGGAGCGGTACCTATTTATCTACTTGCACTTTGACATGCTTTCAAATTGCTAGGTTGGCAGGAGCAGGGACCGAGCAATGGGAGCTCACTCCGTCGCGGGGATTCGAACTGCCGACCTTCTGATCGGCATGTCCTAGGCTCTGTGGTTTAACCCACAGCGCCACCCGCATCCCGTTGATAACATACTGTGGTGTTATATTAACTGTATTTAAAAACCGGCCACAAATACACTTAAAAACAGTGGACATATATAAAGGTCTAAGGGAATAACTTTACACAGAGACTAAGAATTGTGTACCCTAGTGAAATTGGAGACGTCCTCCTTGCTTCTGCCAGGAGAAACTGTACCTAGAATATCAAATGAGCCCTGTTATGATTCCTATTATAAATCATGACATATTCTCACAGCATTCATATAGTGTTGGGTGTATGTGCTGAGAGGCCCCCTCCCCCCTCAAAATGACAATAAATGTTTCTAAATCCTTTCCCCCACCTTTGTAAAAAATAAAATATCTTTAATGCAGGATGCTGTGTCTTGATATATGCAGGTGAATAGACTCACAGAAGGGTTAGGCATTCTTTCTGATCAGATAGGATCTAATGTAATAATACATTAATTTAAAACAGTTGGCTGTATAATTCAATTATAGATGGGCCACCTAAATACCGATACAGGATATGTGATGTTTTTATACAATAATATGCAGTGTTCTTCATGTTGACAAAAAAAGTGCTTCACCAATGTAAAATATTTCAATTCTAGCTGGTTTTAATTGGTTAACTTATGGTTTGTTTTCACAATACAAAAATTGGATATTACTGGAACCTTGCACAAACTCTTCTTTCCCCTTTAACGTAGTAGTCACTGACTTTTGAATATAAACAGTCTGTAGGTATTATTTTGTTGAGTTTGGCTGTCAAGAGGGGCTAGTAATCAGCAAGAGCTCTAACTGTCATTGGCTCAGTTACTCCAACCAAAGGGTCACTTCTACTGATGTCTGAGCTGGTACGATCCCCAGAAACTCTGTCTGCCATTGGCTGAACTTTTCCTGACCCAACAGACCGGGCATACAGAGAGTCCTAAGAAAAGATGAGTGGAAGACCGAGGTGCTTGGGAAATGGAGGCTGGAAGAGGAAGTGAGTGGTTCAAAGTGTTAAGTTGTGGGTGAACATATCAGACGACACAGCAATTCTTCAAACAGCTCTTGTTTATTCACAGGCCAGAACAGAACTCAACTGAAGGGTTCAGCCAGTCTGCTTATATAGAGCTCCAGTACTACGCAACTGTAACAACTTTCTGTAACTATCCAATCACTGAACGTCACTTTCAATCCCTTATTTGCATATGCAGACCTGAGTGAAAACTATCTACAGTATCCCCCTGCTGGCCCAGGGTGAGAACTTCAGTACATAACACAAAGGAATGAGAGGAAGAGAAGATCAGAAGGAGCAGCTATGCAGCCAAATTACATTTGAGGTAGGACATCCATCCACACCTACCTTCTGCCTGCTCTTTAAAGCTCTGTGTTCGAGTGCCTCCACCCCACACTGTTTTCCTTAATGCTGAATTGAAATAAATGGCAATTTGGGTTTTCAATGTCAGCTGTTTTGTGGTTTTAAAAACCTCTCTTATTTTGGAACGGTGCATACTTGTGCATATAGCTAGGGAGTCCCTAAAGTATGTAGAAGCCACTCCCTTGCTTTTGGGTGGCTTCCAAACCGATCGGCACTTGATCACTCAGGTTTGCTAGTAGAGACGTGACGGATGATTGACACAGCTGATCATTACTTTCATACAAACAATGATTCAGAGAGAGCTGAATGGACACATCTTGCAGCACTCACGATTCCAGAGAAACTGAACACATAGGTTCATTTAAAAATATTTACAAAGATTTACACAACGAAATGTCACAACAGTTTGCTGTTGCTAGCAAGTAAACTGAGAAAGCTAAGCTATCAATATCAGGACATCAAAACTATTTGGTTTGCTGTTGCGATATTCTCTTTACATTCTCCATCTGTAATTTTCTTATGGGGGGGGCATGGTAGTGAAGTAAGAAAGGACATCTTTCCTACATGCTGTTGTTTTATCATCCATTATGCTTTCTCTGTTCTTTCTATTCATTTCAAATCTGTGTTTCCTGTCATATGTAGATTGAAAACAGAGCTTTGCTGGGTGAAAGCTCTCTATTGCAAACATCTGTGCCTCAACAAGGATTGTGTTTCCATGTCTTGGAACATCAAGGGGTTCTTTCCTTCCCCAGATGCACACCTTCAGTATGGGGTATCTGAGAATTCAGAAGAATCAGTGGTAACAAACTTGAAAAGCATGTATAAGCGCATTTTTGTTCCTCATCAGCGACAGTGACAACATTGTCATATATAACAACATTGAGCTTTCCCTCCCTTTAATGTCATGTAATATAAACCAAGGGATGTAATTGCTTAGAAGTAGAGTGTTAAGCAATACTGTTTTTCTAGAAAAAGAGGTGCTGGAACTCACCATAAATGTCTCCCTTGTTCTCTTATAATGGCAGTGGTATCCACCGGAGAGGAGCTAGAACTGAGTCCGGTAATTTACAGCTGAAAAAAAGCCCTGGTGTTAAGGACCCCATACTTCTTTTCAGAAACATAGATTAGTTTACCTCCCAGAACATAAAAATGCCTTCATTATCATACATCTCGCCGAAGAATGGATGCTTTTGAATTATGGTGCTGGAGGAGACTCTTGAGAGTCCCATGGGCTGCAAGAATATCAAACCTCTCCATTCTTAAGGAAATCAGCCCTGAGTGCTCACTGGAAGGACAGATCATGAAGCTGAGGTTCCAATACTTTGGCCACCTCATGAGAAAAGAAGGCTCCCTGGAAAAGACCCTGATGTTGGGAAAGATGGAGGGCGCAAGGAGAAGGGGACGACAGAGGACGAGATGGTTGGACAGTGTTCTCGAAGCTACCAGCATGAGTTTGACCAAACTGCGGGAGGCAGTGGAAGACAGGAGTGCCTGGCGTGCTCTGGTCCATGGGGTCACGAAGAGGCGGACACAACTAAATGACTAAACAACAACAACAAATCATACATCTAATAGCAATGACTATAGGCTACTCTCACATTGTAATTATATCCTTGGGAATGGCAGTGCCAGAAAGGTCTTAAGAAATAAAGGGTAGAAATGTGGATTCTCTGAACAGTTATGGATGGCAGGTGGGAAACTATACTTCACTAAGGTAAATGGCTTGCTAGTAGTTCCTAGTCGTTGTGACATTGACCCACACTAGAAATTGTGGCAGTAGGTGAGACACTTTTCGGTTTAGTTGGGCATCAAGTACGACCACAGCTACAGTTATTCAGTGTCCAAGCCAGAACCATTTGGCTCTACCCATGTGACCTTATTGGTCCTGCCTATGAGACCTCTATCTCCACAGGCCACCCCACCAGGTCTAGGTGCTACCAGCTACCACTGGGGACCCTAATGGTTCATGGATAAGTAACTCCTCCCTCTTGGAACCTGACCCAACTGGGACCTGCTGTCAATGCCTGTCAGCTGATTGTGAATGACAGCAAGCCCCGATTCCAAGAAACAACACGGAACACATGTTAAGACTGCTGGTTTTTTCTTTGCAGCTGTGCTTTGCATGTCATATGACAATAGATATCGGTCAGATGGCCATGGCTTGGAGGAAACAGCCTTGCAATCCAAATTAGCACCACTGCTGGGTCTAATTGAGCCCAGGAACCCATGAGCCAAATGTTCTCCAGGCCTGCAATAGCATGTTTAGTGGGATAGGAGAGCTGGGGGGGGGGAATTCACATCTGGCAACCAATGTGCCCCTTTGGTTCCAGATATGCTATGGTGCTCACTTACCAGAAGTAATGTATTCAGCAATAACTCTGGAATACAGTGGTACCTCGGGTTAAAAACTTAATTCGTTCTGGAGGTCCGTTCTTAACCTGAAACTGTTCTTAACCTGAGGTACCACTTCACTAAGGTAAATGGCTTCCTAGTAGTTTAGGACAGACAGCTGCTGTTCATCACCGAGAGCTAAAAGCAGGAGATGAGATCTGGGAATTTCTCTCCAGCTTTTATTTATTGTTATTTATATCTATTTATTTCATAAAATTTATATACCACTTGACTAAAAAAAATCCACACACCTTCTAAGCGGTTTGGAAAAAGAATAAGACGATAAAATTACCAGTGAAATGGTTCAAAACAGCTGTTTAAAACATACAAAAAACAAGTAAAACAACGATAAACTAAAAACAGATTAAAATATGTGTTGACATTCTACTTATCTGGAGAGGCTTGTCTGAACAAAAATGACAAATATTCAAGGAGACCTGAAGCTCTTGTAGGTGATATTGCATCAGGTAACGTTCAGATACCACCTTCCCAGCTGTGAGTTTTGATCCTCTAGTATAGTTCCATAAGTTATAAGAATTTTAAGGTCTCAAATATAGAATATTTATAAATGCACACATATCTAAATATATGAACCATGTGTCTGAAATAGTACGGGAGAGCAATCGTGAAGCCATTTTGACTCTCCCAATGACCTCAAATATTCCTCTGCAATAAGAGAGGCAAATGGGGAAAGCCTTCCCATTGTCTTTTTGCTCACGAATCCTGTCTTAAGGGCATATTTGTATATGAATAGGGTGAGCCTGTGACCTGGATTCAGGAACTAAAGTATTAACCATCACAAAAGAATGGCCAAGCTGCCCAGGTAATGCGATCAGTGACCATTATCAGGTATCCTGGCAGCCAGGATTTCTGCTGTAGACCGCCTCCTTCTGTGATGTGTATGTATGATGTTTTGGGGTGTGGTCTTGAGCAACAGGGTGGGCAATTTCAAAAGTCTATATAAGGGCTTGCGCACCACTGTTCTGGGTTCTCCTCCCTCCCTGCGTGTGGTGAGTGGGGACCCTGTTGCAACAGTTTCATAAAGATCAGGTTTACTAGCCGCTTTGCTTTTCAATATTCTCTGGTTGGCCTCTGATAGGGAACCCACTTAAGGACTCTATACGGGCTCTGGAATACCCCATAAGGGAAAGGGAGCAGTTTTTCTTATAATATATTTGCCAGGATTGTGATGAGGGTTGTCTTGAGAATGATGGTTCCACTGTATGTGTCATAAAGGAATGCCAAATAATATAAAAAGTGTCTAGAAGTTCTCGTCAAAATTTCAAATTATCCATGATTTTCTCCATTACAGCTGTATTCCAGAGTGAGTGGTAACTAGCATCTGGTGTAAGATTTTGGGCTGTCTTCCATTGGGTTGCAATTACTATTTCTGCTGCCAAGATCCTATAGAAGACTAATTCTTTCGACAATATATTTACATGGGTATCATCAACAATATTTGGTGACACTAATTTTGGACAACAGAGAAGAACATCCTTGGAGAAATCCCCCCTCCACCCCTCCCCCCCAAAGTAGCATAAAAGTTTGAATTTGTAGAAAATAGTTTTGGGGACGATCAGCGCAGCAGTTGAAAAAGAACACAGAGAGACTCCTTTTTCCAAAACTAGATGAATAACAGACATATTCTGAAACAACTTGCCTGGTCTCTGGGGCAACATTAGTGGTTCTAGAAGGGAATGACCCCGTAATAGATGGGTAAGTGCAGTTTTTGCAGGAGGACTTTCGCTCTCGGCTCCCCTCCCCTGTTGTTTGTGGGTTGTCTTAACTGAGGTTTTGATCAACATAAAGCTCATAAGATATGTAGCACACTCCAGCTCCTTCCACATCTGTAGGACATTTGGCACCATGCATCTGGTTGTGTTTGTGCAAATATAGTTCCATACTCACTAATAATTCCTGAGGCTAAAGGCCCCTCTCCTGTAACCTTGTTAATATTCTCACAAGACCTGGTGTGAACGTCTCACAGCACTGGGGCAGAATTCAATCTGGTGAGACTTCCCTAGCCCCCAGCCCCCCCCCAATCCTTGTGTCTCTTAGTTTCTCTCTTTCTCGTATGAGGGTGGCCTCAAGTTTCCTGGCCACCCACATGAGGAGACAGTCTCCCTCCCTCTCCTTTCTCAGTTTCAAGGAATTTCCTTTTGTCAAAGGCAAACTGTGATTGACATATTTTCCTCCTCTTAAAGTGCAACCATCTTAATACTCAATTTAACCATATCCTTATGGAGTTCATACAGTGATTACCTAGGCGCAAAGGCGGCTCCCTGCCCAGACAACACCACCCCTTAAAAAAAGTTGTTGTTGTTTTAAACCTGCCTACATGCTCAGCACTTTCTAGATTTTTTAAAAGCAGGGACCGAGATGGTTTAGTACTCAGAAAATGGCTAGAGATTGACATCCTTGGAGGTGAAGATTTCTAATTCTCGTATTCCTTATGAGACCCTGTACAACATAGTGACTGAGAGTGTGAGCTTGAAAGGGTAGTTTTCAAATCCCACCTTCACTATGAACTTGCTAGATGGCTTTTGTCAAGCCTTCTTCACGTTTGTAATATAGCAATACTATTGACCTGCTTTGCACAGGATTCCAGAGCATAATAGAAAGTACTCTGAACAACTGAATAACATGAAAATGAATAAATTACCGGTACATCCATGGCTTCCACCTCTTTTTCGCCAACCAGTTATTGGCCCTACCGTGGCTGTGGAGGGAATCTGTTATTTTCTCAAAGAAAGGGAATTCATTCCCCTTCCCCAGTCTTGATTATTATTTTTCTTCTCAGTTACTGGAATTGTCAACAGTTAACACCATTACATGCTCCCCGCGGAATCTTGATGTACTTTCGACAGGTCTTGAAAATGGGCCAGCACTGGGGCTACCTGGATGGATTTTGCAAAATGCAGAACAAATAAATACTGGGCATGATGGAATTCAGGTGCTGGGCAGGTGTTCAGATTTGCTTTCTGCTTTTGCAAAATGAACACAGCCAGCTGGACACGACCCTGTGGAACAGCACCCCCTTCTGTGTATACAGAGAGCCTCTGCCCCATCCTTTGGAAACTGTGAATTTCTTTGGAGGAGGCTGCATGTTGTGGTCAGCGATTGCTGTTACAGGCAAGCCCTGTGACTCAGGTTTTAAAGGAACACAGAACGATTGTCCCATTTTCAGACCTTACTAGAAAGTAGAGCATTGTGGAATGTGTGCGTGGCAGTTTTCTATAGCTTGTGGAACTACTCTAACCAGATACCTCGAGTTGTTGAGGTCCACGAGTCCATTTCATACATAGGAAATAATGAAATAGGTCTGTTAAGCTATGTATCAGTCACAATTTCATTCCATTTGGAAGGAAGTGGTAACAACAACAGCAAACTATCTAGCCTATATTTTGCCCCCAGATACTAGGGAGAGAGAGCAGCGTGGCTGCAGTTTAATTTTCACAAATGAGATGTGCATGCCTGCAATGTAAGCATGAGGGGAAAGATACCCCTCTGGAATAGATAAGGAACTTTTCCCTATTTCATCTTGAAAGTGGGTGAAGCGATTATCCTATACTCTCCTACTACACAGTCCTATGCATGTTTACTCCAGAGTAATTTCCACTGTGTTCGGGGAGGCCTGCTCCCTAATAAGTCTGTTTAGGATTACAGCCTAACTAAGGAACTCGCAAAAGTTCTTGGGACTTAACATTGCTGAATATTATTTGAGTGAAACGCAAATACAATGGCAGCTCTGAAGACGGCACAACACTTTAGCATTCCCAAATCCCTGTTTATTTTCTCCAGAGACAGAGAGCAGGATTGTGGGTCAGCAGGACTCACACGTTTTTGGCTGGTATTTATTGACTCAGAACTTCATGCTGACAGACAGATGGACAGGCAGACAACAGTTCCTGTTACAGTGACTTCACTCCCTTAGCCTTCTTTACCCCCAAAGCTCTGACACCTCTGACATCCTTTCCACACACGGTTCCAGCTTCTGCAGCTCCCGCCAAGGCGAATGGCAGCTGCCTCTCACTCACGGATGTTGGGAAATCGTCTGAGGGTGTGGAATGGCACCACTGGCATCCACAGCTGCACGCAGAGAAGAAAATAATCTAGCACATCTAGTCAGGTACCGTCACACAGGGCAGCGGAGATGAATGTCTCCAGTGCAGTTTGGCCAAGGGCATATAGGTAAGTTCATGAAATATACTCGGGGTCGAGAGTGGATTTCATGTTCTTTATTCAGCTCATAATGGTGAGGAGGAATGAAAGTTCCCCCAAAGTATCTGCTTTATATACATTATTTACACAATGGGCTGCACGTGATTGGCTAATTCCGGAATTCTCCTGTAGGCCAATCAGGTTGTGGATTCACTTCCATCTGGAGCTGGATTGGGTGGCTCCTGCAGACCAATCATACTGCTGCATTGTTCTAGGACCAATCAGACTGCTGCATTCTGAATCCTATTGTTCTAGGACCAATCAGACTGCTGCATTTTGGATCCTACTGTTCTAGGACTGCATTTTGGATCCTATTCAACTCAGTACATAACGGTTCATGAGAGCACTTGGACTAAAATTGTCAACCAAAAGCTTTACTTTTCTGGTTTATCACCTCAACAGTTCCTAACACTGGGCTTCAGTAGAGCAAATAATTTAATTAGACAGCGCCTATATGATATCGAGCGACAGAATAATCTGGCCACAATAAGGAAATTTTGTCCATGGTATGATTATTTTCTACCTAGTCATTTTGACACTTGGGCACCCTATCTGCAAAATTTAGCAACTCCAAAATACAGGTGCGCTTTCACTTTTGCAGGATTGAATATACTGCCTTCAGCTGTACTTGAGGGTCTATTAAAAAACAACAACCAGCTACCGTATTTTTTGCTCTATAAGACACACTTTTCCCTTCCTAAAAATAAGGTGAAATGTGTGTGTGTCTTATGGAGCGAATGCAGGCTGTGCAGCTTTTGCTGAAGCCAGGAGAGCAAGAGGGACCGATCTTCAGGGATAGCCGCCTCTGTGGAGATGGCAGCATTGAATCAGTGGCTCATGTCCTTCTGGTTTGCACTCTTTATAAGGATTTGAGGAGTGAGGTGATTACCCCTCTATTATTGTCCATGCCGGGTCGCTCAACCTTTGCTACTGTGTCCTTTCTTTGAGCAGATCAAGATGATCAGGTGACAACAAAAACTGCAAGGTTTTTAGCGGGGGCAATTAGAATAAGATCTATTATTTGATTATTGATGTAAACCCCCAAAATACATTGGTACCTCGGGTTACAGACGCTTCAGGTTACAGACTCCACTAACCCAGAAAGAGTACCTCAGGTTAAGAACTTTGCTTCAGGATGAGAACAGAAATCACGTGGCGGCGGCAGCAGCACCTGGAGGCTCCAATAGCTAAAGTGGTACCTCAGGTTAAGAACAGCTTCAGGTTAAGAACGGACCTCCGGAACGAATTAAGTTCTTAACCCCAGGTACCACTGTATACATTTTATTTTATGTTGCTTGTTGGTAAAATGCATTTGGCCTCTTCACTATAAAAGTGGTCTCAGACATCAAGTAATGCAATAAAGTCATCACACATGATTCAACCTGTTAAACCATCATTTTAAAGAGCTGCAAAAGAGAGAGTATGGCAGACATTCCTTTTATTTTATGACTTTAAAATATTTATAGGCCACCTCTTCGAGGAAAACTCTCTCAAGGTGGCTTACTTGACAACAGTGTAAAGCCAGCTTCAACAGTAAAACATCAGACACAGCATGAAAAATTTCAAAGTTGTCTTCAGCAGGCAGCAGAGGCTGAAAAGAGAGGAAGGTCAAATGAACCTCCTATGGGAGACACAACTGGGATTGCTACCACAGGAAAGGCTTGCTTAACCTTATTCGCTAACCTAGTCAGTCATAGATAAGTGGTATTTTAACCCTGGTCTCCTACACCCTAATTCAGTGTTTCCCAAAATTGGGTCTCCACCTACTTTCGGACTACAATTCCCATCATCCATGACCAGTGATCCAACTAGCTAGGGATGATGGGAGTTGTAGTCCCAAAACACCTGGAGACCCAAGTTTCGGAAACACTGGCCTAGTCCATTTAACATCCCTCCACATTCTGGAAGAGAGGCACAGAAGGGAATAAGTTGGAGTGTGGGGATAATCTTTTTTCCATGGGGTTGAAATATTTTTGGGAGAGGCTTGTTAGCAGTTCTGTGTGCCACCTTTAAGACTAACCAGTTCAAGTTCCAGTCCCATCTGGGAGCCATCCCCATGCTATCTATTGGGGCTTATTTCTGAGTAATGCATGGTCGTTGTGACATTGACCCACACTAGAAATTGTGGCAGTAGGTGAGACACTTTTCCGTTTAGTTGGGCATCAAGTACGACCACAGCTACAGTTATTCAGTGTCCAAGCCAGAACCATTTGACTCCACCCGTGTGACCATATTGGTCCTGCCTATGAGACCTCTATCTCCACAGGCCACCCCACCAGGTCTAGGTGCTACCAGCTACCACTGGGGACCCTAATGGTTCATGGATAAGTAACTCCTCCCTCTTGGAACCTGACCCAACTGGGACTTGCTGTCAATGCCTGTCAGCTGATTGTGAATGACAGCAAGCCCCGATTCCAAGAAACAACACGGAACACACGTTAAGACTCCTGGTTGTTTCTTTGCAGCTGTGCTTTACATGTCATATGACGATAGATGTCGGTCAGATGGCCATGGCTTGGGGAAAACAGCCTTGCAATCCAAATTAGCACCGCTGCTGGGTCTAATTGAGCCCAGGAACCCATGAGCCAAATGTTCTCCAGGCCTGCAATAGCATGTTTAGTGGGATAGGAGAGCTGGGGGGGAAATTCACATCTGGCAACCAATGTGGTTCCAGATATGCTATGGTGCTCACTTACCAGAAATAATGTATTCAGCAGTAACTCTGGAATACAGTAGTACCTCGAGTTAAGAACTTAACTCGTTCTGGGGGTCTGTTCTTAACCTGAAACTGTTCTTAACCTAAGGTACCACTTTAGCTAATGGGGCCTCCTGCTGCCACTGCGCCGCCGCCGCCCGATTTCTGTTCTCATCCTGAAGCAAAGTTCTTAACCCAAGGTAATATTTCTGGGTTAGCAGAGTCTGTAACCTGAAGCGTCTGTAACCTGAAGCGTCTGTAACCCGAGGTACCACTGTACTTGATTCTGGCCAGACTAAGCCTCCTGATGTTTATTGTGCTCTAAGAGGCTCAGTTTGCTCAGAATTGAGTATACATTTCCAGAGTTAACACTAAATATATTACTTCTGGTAAATGAGCCATCATAGCCACTTGATGGCCATGAAAATTTGTGTCCTAGGCTTTGTAGACTCGTCTGCCCATGTACTATCTGAAACCAAAGGGATAATAATAATAATAATAATAATAATAATAATAATAATAATAATAATTTATACCCCACTCATCTGACTGGGTTTCCCCAGCCACTCTGGGCGGCTTCCAACAAAATATTAAAAACACGATAAAACATCAAACATTAAAAGCTTTCCAAAACAGGGCTGCCTTCAGATGTCTTCTAAAAGTCTGGTAATAGTTGTTCTCTTTGACATCTGATGGGAGGGCATTCCACAGGGCAGGTGCTACTACTGAAAAGGCCCTCTGCCTGGTTCCCTGTAACCTCACGTCTCGCAGTGAGGGAACTGCCAGAAGGCCCTCGGAGCTGGACCCCAGTGAACGATGGGAGTGGAGACGCTCCTTCGGGTATACTGGACCGAGGCCGTTTAGGGCTTTAAAGGTCAGCACCAACACTTTGAATTGTGCTCGGAAGTGTACTGAGGGCCAGTGTAGGTCTTTCAGGACCGGTGTTATATGGTCTCAGCGGCCACTCCCAGTCACCAGTCTAGGTGCCACATTCTAGACTAGTTGTAGTTTCCAGGTCACCTTCAAAGGTAGCCCCACATAGAGCACATTGCAGTAGTCCAAGCGGGAGATAACCAGAGCATGCACCACTCTGGCGAGACAGTCTGTGGGCAGGTAGGGTCTCAGCCCGTGTACCAGGTGGAGCTGGTCCATTGGCTGCCAGATGTGAAATATACTGGCATTCTTTTCTGCTCTCGTACCCCACCACTTGCAATGGCTCTGTACTCAAGAAGCAGCCAATTCAGTTTTGTAAAAGCCCAAAATATATGTCTTGCCATCCTGTGCTAATCTTTTGCTTACAGGTTGGCACACAGCTGAGGAAAAGTGATTGTGTATGTACACTGCTGCTATGATAAATCATTTCATAAAGTATTTCCCCATAGAATGGTTTGAGAGATTGAAACTGGTGAGGCTTACAGCCCACACCCTCGCACTGATGCGCAATGGAGGCTTTCAACACATAGAAAGAGTGGGAGTCTTTGAGCTCAGCGTCCTTTGCGGGAGGAGTTATCTCATCCTAAAGATGTTCTCTCACCAACCTCTAAGTCCCTATCCTGTCCCTTTCTACCCATCCCAAGGATGTTGTTGTTGTTTAGTCATTTAGTCCTGTACGCCTCTTCGTGACCCCCTGGACCAGAGCACGCCAGGCACTCCTGTCTTCCACTGCCTCCCGCAGTTTGGTCAAACTCATGCTGGTAGCTTCGAGAACACTGTCCAACCATCTCGTCCTCTGTCGTCCCCTTCTCCTTGTGCCCTCCATCTTTCCCAACATCAGGGTCTTTTCCAGGGAGTCTTCTCTTCTCATGAGGTGGCCAAAGTATTGGAGCCTCAGCTTCAGGATCTGTCCTTCCAGTGAGCACTCAGGGTTGATTTCCTTCAGAATGGAGAGGTTTGATCTTCTTGCAGTCCATGGGACTCTCAAGAGTCTCCTCCAGCACCAGAATTCAAAAGCTAAAGGATAAAGTGTGACAAAAACCTGGGTTATATTCCAAGCACTCGTCATGCTGCATATGGCAAGCAGTTGGGGCACCCATCCCGCACGAACCTTTTCTTACTGAAAAGAAGATAACAGGAAAGAGAGAAGAGAATGAATAAAGAAAGACAGTCAGTCAGGAAGGAACGGAAAAGAGCAGAGTAGGAAGGGGCAGGAAGTAGGGGAAATTAGAAAGAAAGGAACTGCCTTGCCAAGAATGGAGGAGTAAGAGAATGCTCTTCCCCCCAATTTATCCAGAAATGATATCATCTCCCTTAAGCTACAGGTGGTGATGAAGACACACACCCTTCTTCCTGATTATAATCGTACTGACTAGAGATTTGCTTTCCATGACAAAACTGAGAGAATTTGGGAGGGGGTGCATTGTTAATCTCCACAATAAAAATCGAATATGATGTTTATATATATATATATATATATATATATATATATGGGTTTTAATGTAACAATTTCATGGAAAAATGCAGAGAGCCCTGTGAGAGGAAGAGATTCCAGGATATGAATGGAAAGCAATTAGTTGGCTCCTTTATAATCTTGAAAGAAAGACAACACAAAGTATTTTACAAGTAGTACCTCACCCTCAAAAGACTGGATATAATTAAAAATAAGAAAATGTGAGATGGTTGTAAATATAATTCTACCAATTTCTCCGAACTTTTAAATACAGGATTACTGTAATTCTTTATATGTCTTTAAAACAGAATGCATGATAGAGACGTGCCAAAATCCATTTATAATATTATTATGTTGGCTGAATGAAAACCAAAGGGTTATATATTTATAAAAATATATATTAGCCTAGTTAGGTCTCATTGCCTAAAATTGGAAATACAGTTCCTCCTTTTTTAAAAAAACAACACCTACATTTATTTATTTAAGATTCTAAGCATTATACCTCAGTGATGACACTGTACTTAACATTTTAAGCATAACGAAACAGTAATACTACAATAGTATTTTAATAGTCAAAGTAACAACAAAATGAAATAAGGGAGAGAAAACGAAAAAAAGAAAAGAATTTTCATTAACACAAATAGAGTGACAAGAGGAAGGATGTTTGCAAAATCTAGTTCTTTTAACTTGGTGGTATTGCTTTTTTCAAAACTTCATTAATTCCATTAAAATTACTGTAAGTAAATTCAGTTAGATGAGTAATCTCTAAGTGCTCCTGGCAGCACATACGAATTGATGTGTGTTTGTACCTTATTGCAGCATCATATAATTGTTGTTGTTGTTTAGTCGTTTAGTCGTGTCCGACTCTTCGTGACCCCATGGACCAGAGCACGCCAGGCACTCCTGTCTTCCACTGCCTCCCGCAGTTTGGTCAAACTCATGCTGGTAGCTTCGAGAACACTGTCCCACCATCTCATCCTCTGTCGTCCCCTTCTCCTTGTGCCCTCCATCTTTCCCAACATCAGGGTCTTTTCCAGGGAGCCTTCTTTTCTCATGAGGTGGCCAAAGTATTGGAACCTCAGCTTCACGATCTGTCCTTCCAGTGAGCACTCAGGGCTGATTTCCTTAAGAATGGATAGGTTTGATCTTCTTGTAGCCCATGGGACTCTCAAGAGTCTCCTCCAGCATCATAATTCACTTCCATACATCACTACTGGGAAAACCACAGCTTTAACTATACGGACCTTTGTTGGCAAGGTGATGTCTCTGCTTTTTAAGATGCTGTCTAGGTTTGTCATTGCTTTTCTCCCAAGAAGCAGGCGTCTTTTAATTTCGTGACTGCTGTCACCATCTGCAGTGATCATGGAGCCCAAGAAAGTAAAATCTCTCACTGCCTCCATTTCTTCCCCTTCTATTTGCCAGGAGGTGATGGGACCAGTGGCCATGATCTTTGTTTTTTTGATGTTGAGCTTCAGACCATATTTTGCGCTCTCCTCTTTCACCCTCATTAAAAGATTCTTTAATTCCTCCTCACTTTCTGCCATCAAGGTTGTGTCATCTGCATATCTGAGGTTGTTGCTATTTCTTCCAGCAATCTTAATTCCGGCTTGGGATTCATCCAGCCCAGCCTTTTGCATGATGAATTCTGCATATAAATTAAATAAGCAGGGGGACAATATACAGCCTTGCCGTACTCCTTTCCCAGTTTTGAACCAATCAGTTGTCCCATATCCAGTTCTAACTGTAGCTTCTTGTCCCACATCATATAATAGAAACCATCATATAATAGAAACCATCAATTTTCAAACAAAATGTTCATAATCCTCACCACCCTCTCTTAATTGGATCATCCTGATCAGCTGAACCATATAGGCTACACACCCCATATAGGACTTTCTTTTTAAAATAAATAAATAAATAAATAAATAAATAAATAATTTTTATTCATTTTCCATTGAATATTATACATTCACATCATCATTATCCGCTTTACCACCCTGGCTCTTTAGACTGTTTGGATACTGCCAGGGAGACAAAGGCCATCACTGCCTCCACATCGACTCCGGACGTTCATCGACCTCCCGTAGAAACGCAGTATCAGCAATTAGCGACACGAGCTCCAGAAAATAGCTTTCCACATTCCAGAACTGATGCACGCTCTATCAGCAGATAATGCACAGCGAAAGTTGCACTCAGGAGAGTATCATTTAGAAGTTTATTCAGCGTTGGTCAGAACAAAGAAAAAACATGACTGCCTGCTTCGGTCTGCTCAGGCAGAGAGAGAAAGACAACAGCTTTATCAAAACAGAAACATCCTGTGAACAGGAAATACGCAGACTCTGTGACTCACAAAGCCTGCTCCCCTTTAAGGTGGAACAGAAATATCCTAACATAGACTATCGATTTCCTTCCCTCCTGCCTCATGTCTTTCAAAATTAACCTTTATATCTTTGCATTTTGTACGTTTTCCAGTTCTAATTACACTCATTGCCAAATGGCTCAAAATTTAATTATAGAAAGACAGAAAAATTCTCATTACATTTTGCTGGCTGAAAGAATGGCTGCTTCTTGAGAACACAGACATTTTGGATTTAGAAGGTTTCAATAATGTATTTGGGTGGCATGCATATTTGTGGTATGATAAAGTTAAAGCACATAAAGCATTTAAAAACCATATTGTCAGGAAAGCATTGTTCAATGTCTGGATAAGATATAAAGACTTACTTGAAAATAAAATCCCAAGGTGGTTATCACCAATGGAAGTGAAGGCTCTGAAAAAGCTCAATATGGAGGCCAAATGGCCGAAATATTGGGAGATTTTGGAACAAGAAGGAGATAAATTGAAATTGCAGAGTTTTGAGAAACTAAAAGATAAAGTGCGAGATTGGCTTCATTATTATCAAATAAGGGAGGCTTACAATCTGGACAAGAAAACTGGTTTCCAGGTGGAAAAATCAAAATTAGAAACAGAACTGTTAGATCCCAAAACTAAGACTTTGTCAAGAATGTATAACTTGCTGTTGAAATGGAACACTCAAGATGAAACGGTAAAATCTGCTATGATGTTGGACATAACATTATGTTTGCTGACTGGGAACAGTTGTGGACCACAGGTATGAAATTTACGGCATGTAATGCCTTACGAGAGAATATTATGAAAATGGTATACAGGTGGTACATGACACCAGTCAAGCTTGCAAAAATATATCATTTGTCTGATAATAAATGTTGGAAATGTAAAGAGACTGAAGGAACATTATTTCACCTTTGGTGGACGTGCCCAAAGATTAAGGCTTTCTGGGAGATGATCTATAATGAAATGAAAAAAGGTATTTAAATATACCTTCCTGAAGAAACCAGAGGCCTTTCTCCTGGGCATGGTCGGCCAATTGGTGTCAAAGAAGGATAGAACTTTCTTTATGTATGCAACAACAGCAGCAAGAATACTCATCGCGAAGTATTGGAAGACACAAGATCTACCCACCCGGGAAGAATGGCAGATGAAGGTGATGGACTACATGGAATTGGCGGAAATGACTGGCAGAATCCGAGACTAGGGAGAAGAGTCGGTAGAAGAAGATTGGAAGAAATTTAAAGACTACTTACATAAATATTGTAAAATCAATGAATGTTAGAATGATGTCGGAATGAAGTCAAGTGGTTCTTAGCAGTAACGCTAGAAAGGAGTAGGTGAAAATGGATTTTTAATAGGCAAGAAAGTAAAGTTATAATATATTAAGATAAGGGATTAAGATAAAAATAAAGAGGGAAAGGATTTGCTGAGTCAACCAATTGAACTGGAATACAAAAAAGGGAGGTGTGGGGAGGTCAGTGAAACAAGTAAATGAAAGATAAGTTATGGAATGATGGACTTATTTTTAATTGTGTTTATTTTTTCTGTATTTTGTATTTTTCTTTTTATCTTTTTTTTTACCTTTGTAACCTTTTTTGAAATTTCAATAAATATTATTTAAAAAAAGAAAAAGAAAAATTCTCATTACAAGTCTTGAGACAACCCTGCTAGTGAGGTTAATTGCTTACAACAATCTTTCAGACATCGTATAAATTTACTCCAATTCTTTTGGAATACTTTATCGTGCTGGTTTCGGATTTTTCCCTGTCAGCTTTGCCAGTTCTACAAAGTCCACCATCTTCATCTGCCACTCTTCTTTCGTTGGTACTTCTTGTTCTTTCCATTTCTGGGCTAAAATAATTCTTGCCGCAGTTGTTGCATACATAAACAGTCTTTTATCTTCCCTTGGTATCTTTTCACCCACTATACCCAGCAAAAAGGCTTCTGGTTTTTTAACAAAAGTATTTTTAAACATTTTCAAGTCATATAGGACCTTCAAGTTCTTTTATAACATCAAGCCATATCTTACTTACCTCAGGGCAAGTCCAAAAGATATGTAGAATATCTGCATTAACCACCTTGCATCTCCAACATGTGCACTGACATTCTCCATCTACTCACACAGGGGCTCGTGCTAGTAGAGGCATAGGCAAACTCAGCCCTCCAGATGTTTTTGGGACTACAACTCCCATCATCCCTAGCTAACAGGACCAGTGGTCAGGGATGATGGGAATTGTAGTCTCAAAACATTTGGAGGGCTGAGTTCACCTACGCCTGTGCTAGTGGATAACAGAGGAAAACCTTGCGACAGTTGTGCTGGGAGAAACTCATTCCGCTACAGATTCCGCAATCTGTTGTGCCACAAAATTACTAGCAATCTGCTTATTATACATTTCCTGGGAGCAACAATGTTTCACTTCTACAGTGGTACCTCGGGTTACATACGCTTCAGGTTACATACTCTGCTAACCCAGAAATAGTGCTTCAGGTTAAGAACTTTGCTTCAGGATGAGAACAGAAACCGTGCTCCAGCAGCGTGGCAGCAGCAGGAGGCCCCATTAGCTAAAGTGGTGCTTCAGGTTAAGAACAGTTTCAGGTTAAGTACGGACCTCCAGAACGAATTAAGTACTTAACCCGAGGTACCACTGTACAACATATTTTATCAGAGGAACAAAGATATCGCTGAGTGACTTTAACTCAGTGCTACCTTATATACAACCATATAACGCTGGAGCCAATATATAACGTGCCTAGCAGCTATTGATAGCTTTATGTTCCTACAACTTGTCAAATCATCTTTTTCTTTTCTTTTTTGAAGCTGTTCATGTAGGCAGCCATCGATGCATTTTATTGTAGAAAATTCCATAGTTTAACTGTGTACAGTGGTGCCTTGGTTTACAACCACAATCCATTCCGGAGGTCCGTTTGTAAACCAAATCAGGTCGTAACCCAAGGCACACTTTCGCCAATGGGTCCTCCCCCAAAAATTGGTTCATAATCCAAAAAAATGGGTTGTAATCCAAAAAAAGTCTGCAAACCGGGACACGCACTTCCGGGTTTGACATGTTTGTAATATATTCCCTGACCAATCAATAGATACCAAAGAATAAACTTAAGATATTTAATTAACATCCTGTATTTGTAACACAAACATAAAAGGATCAAAACACGTCACAATGAATAAGTCCGTGGCCATAGATATGAAAGATAAGGCGGTGGGAGCTGGACCTTAAATGAATTTAATACAAACTGACAAACAAAAGGATGGCTGTGATTTGTGTGTTGTTCTAGCTGATGCGACAATAAATCTGCAAGTCTTTAAAATGCCAGAAGTTGTGCTTTTGTTTTTAAGTTTGATTGTGGGTTTTGTGGGGGCGGGAGGCGGAATAGCTGTAGACTTTTTTCAAATCTCACTCACAAAGTTTGGTCAGCAAGTTGCTTTGTAATCTATTTTCTTCTTCTACAAATGAAATAATGATTTTTTTTAAAAAAAATGGGGGGGTGGGGAACCTGTGCAACATTATAAACTTCTTAGTTTCTGCCAAGGATACGGCAAGCCTGGAAGTAGTTTGTGCATTACTGCGCCCTAGTGGCTAAAGAGCCATTAAAATACAATCTGGTATGTTTCAGAGAGATTTGTGTTTTGGAATCGAGAGGAAATGCTTTCTGTTTGCATTCATCCAGCAAACCAGTAAATAATGAGCCTATTTAGCTCGTGCTTTGTTACATGCAGTGCCACAGAAGACAGAATTAGGATTCAAGATGACGTTAAGAGATTGGAGAAGTGGGCCAAAACTAACAAAATTAATTTCAGCAGGGACAAATGTAAGGCTCTACGCTTAGGCAAGAAAAACCAGTTGCACAAGCATACTGGTTTGCCAGTAGTACATGTGAAAAAGGATCTAGGGTTCTTGGTATTATTTAGTAAATTATAATACTGTCCGAATATTGTTTTCGTTTGTTATTATAGTATGTATTTTTGTCTTTTTATACTGTAAACCAACCTATGAAATTTGGATGAAGGGTGGGATAGAAATTTTATTTAGTAATAATAATAATAATAATAATAATAATAATAAAAAAATACACAACAAACTTAACATGAATCAACAGTGTGATGCAGCAGGGGGGAAAGCCAATGTTATTCCAGGCTGCATCAGCAGAAGTCTACTGACCAGATCAAGGGAAGAAATTTAAGAAGGATATTGACAACCTGGAAGGTGTGCAGAGAAGGGCAACCAAGATGATCAAGGGTCTGGAAACCAAGACTTATGAGGAATGGTTGAGGGAGTTGCATATGTTTAGCTTGGATAAGAGGAGACTGAGAGGCGATATGATAGCCATCTTCAAATATCTAAAAGGCTGGCAAATGGGAGATGGAGCAAGCGTGTTCTCTCCTTCTTTGGAGGCTAAAACCTGAACCAATGGATTCAGAGGTGCCAACTTGAATAGAATATTGGGGGCCCCAGGTAAGCCCCGCCCCACATAATCAATCACATGATGCAACACACACACCCCATTTGAAAATTCACCATTTGAAAGGAGAGCCAGTGTGGTGTAGTAGTTAAGAGCGATAGACTTGTAATCTGGTGAACTGGGTTTGCATCTCCGCTCTTCCACATGCAGCTGCTAGGTAACTTTGGACCAGTCCCACTTCTCTGGAGTCTCTCAGCCCCACTCACCTCGCAGAGTGTTTGTTGTGGGGGAGGAAGGGAAAGGAGAATGTTAGCCACTTTGAGACTCCTTAAGGGGAGTGATAAAGCGGGATATCAAATCCAAACTCTTCTTCTTCTTCTTCTTGAATGGCAATCCCCATCAACTTGAGGGGCAGCCCCCTCAAATATTTTATTGGCACCCCCGAAGACCCCTCGGCCTCCAAGAGTTGGCTCCTATGAATGGATTCAAGTTACAAGAAAGGAGATTCCAACTAAACCACAGGAATTACTTTCTGATGGTAAGAGCTATTTGACAGTGGAATGAACTCCCTTGGAGGTCAGTGGGCTCTCCTTCCTTGAAGGTTTTTAAGCAGAAGTTGGAACATGAATGGTTTAGTTGAGATTCCTGCATTGCAGAAGGTTGGACTTGATAGCCCTCAGGATCCATTCCAACTCTACAATTCTGTCGCTGTATGGCGATCACTTATGCATCATTAAGATCAATACTGTTACTGGCATGAGATGAAGTAGCTAGGTTTGGTGATCTTGTATTCTGTCGTGCCATATTCCATACCGGAAGCAAGCAAGGCAACCTTATTGCCTGGAAACTGTATAGCAACAGGCCAGATTGTGGCTTGCACCAACTGTGGAAACTAACCATACTCCTGCTTTCCAAAGGTCCCAGTGTGGCCTTGAGAAGAGGACAGCTTTGATAACACCTGAAGAAGAGAGAGATTGGTGGTGGAACTGTGCAGAAAAGATACAAGAATTGGGATTTGAATTTTGATTTAGCACCTGCCTGCCAGAGATGGAGAGACAGAGAAGATGAACTATGGGATTTGGTGTTGCCTGTTTTTATAATAGCTGACTTTTGATTTGGAGGGCAGCTATCACTTGGATTTACTTACAGCCACAAATTTTTAAAAAGCAAACCTTTGAGAACCAACTCACTTTTGTTCCGGTGTGCTTTGAAGAGAACCTTCCTTGTTGAGTAGTATCTTTATAGGTTTGGAGAAACCTGAGGCATTTGCTTTGGGGAATAATCCTGTCTAGTTCCCACAGAAGAATTGATGCTTTTGAATTATGGTCCTGGAGGAGACTCTTGAGAGTCCCATGGACTGCAAGAAGATCAGACCTCTCCATTCTGAAGGAAATCAGCCCTGAGTGCTCACTGGAAGGACAGATCCTGAAGCTGAGGCTCCAATACCTTGGCCACCTCATGAGAAGAGAAGACTCCCTGGAAAAGACCCTGATGTTGGGAAAGATGGAGGGCACAAGGAGAAGGGGACGGCAGAGAAAGAGATGGTTGGACAGTGTTCTCGAAGCTACCAGCATGAGTTTGACCAAACTGCGGGAGGCAGTGGAAGACAGGAGTGCCTGGCGTGCTCTGGTCCAGGGGGTCACGAAGAGTCGGACACGACTAAATGACTAAACACCAACAAAAATCTCACATAAGAAGTGTAAAAATAAATAAATCATGTAGGGCATCTATCCTCTGACAATATATTGCCAAAAGAAAGAGGACAATGATCTGTATAAAATGCAGAAATTATTATTGTAATTTAAATTAAAATGCAATACATCTCACCAAAGTGAGGAAAGCTGAGAAGGTGACTTGTAGGCTCTGTCTGCTGCCCAGGTGTTAACTGTAGATGGGCAGTTTAAAGGTTTGTGCTCTCTCTTTTCTGGTTCTTTATCCTTAAACCATACTTGAATCAGGTAGCTGTTCAACCAGAGGACTGGAATGTAAGATACAAGGCTGCCTTGTTTTATTCCCTGTTCTTCATAGGATGGAAGATTTCCCGAAAGCCATAAAAAAATCCTGTACATTTGCGTTCGTATTTTTCATTGAGGTGTAAATTGAACATATTTTCTCAATCTCTACCCCAACCAGGTAGGATTGACAGCTGGGTAAATAGGTTATCTAGCCTTCCTTTGGAGGGGGGGCTACGCTTTTGAGCTTCACAATTGTGCCTCGAGCCATGGCCCTTCGTTGTGACTTCGCCAGTAGCAAGACTGCGTGCCTGACCTCTGCTAACATGCGGCGCTCTTAAGAGTCGGAGGCGAGGAGGTAATCTTATACTGAGGGTGTAAGTGGTCGGTGCTCTCAGAGCAGAAATCTTATTAGAACATTCTTCTACCAAAAGTGTAGCAAAATAAAACGGATTTACTAACCGGGTGACGCCAAGGTGTGAAATCAGCCCGGGAGGATATGTATGGCCCTAATCCTTGTCATTTTTTCTTTTGGCATTTTTTGCCAACCCCCCTCCCCCTTAAGAACTTGCCCTTATAAAATGGACACTGATTCTGTAATTTTGAGAGCATTTGACAAAGGTTTTCTTTTCTTTTCTGCCCCCCTCCCCATTGGGTAAATCCAAGGATAAATACTGAAGGCCTAAAAAATTTTTAAATTCAGCTTTGTAATTTGGAATTAATGTGATTTGATTTGATTGGTCTGTTAATAAAAATTATTTAAAAAAATAAAAATAAATACTGAAGGCCTAGATAGCATGAAGTTTGCATTCTCTAAACCAATGGGTCTTTGACCAAGCTCTCACTTGGATTATAATTTTGTGCGGTACAAGTTCATTCTGCAGGTTAAAGGACTCACATGCAATAGATAAATAAAATCACCCAGCCCAGAATATTAGCAATGCAATGAGCTTAGCGTTCTCCCTGGCATGCTTGTCTTCTATGTGCAGGGATTTTTTAAAAAAAGTTTTTCTTTAAAAAATGAAAAATTATTCTGTTGTGTGAATCCCCATTTGCAGACTGAAGCAGCAGAACTGAGGTGCAAGATTTCACTTTTAATACAAAACAGGCACTGGACTGTTGCTGTGTTGACTTTGATGTGCTTGCCCACTACATTTTTGTAGTGACAATTAATGGAGAGGATTAGTTTTCTCATCGTGCCAAATGAGACTTTATATGTGTTTAATGGGGTTGTCTGAGAACTCACATGTCTTGATACGTCGTTGTAAGCACCGTTTCTGAAATACTGCACTTCTGGCAATTGCATTTCTTCTAAACTATGAAAGACAAGCCGCACCAAAAGAACATTGTGATGTAACCTTGTGTTTGTTAACATCTGATAGACTTGTTTATGGGAAACGTTGGGGAAATGTTCAGGACTATTAACAGTATGAACTTTATTACGGTCACAGACCAGGATTAAAAAAAAGCATATAGATAAAATAGCAGTTAGGATTTTTTAACCGATAATTGTTAGGGCAAATGAGGACAATGAAACAGGCATATAACATCTGAAAACATACAAAATTAAACAAGGATAATGGATGGATAAAAAACTGATAATTGAAACAGATAAGAACTAATAACAAACAAAGATACACAGTTAAAACAACTGTGAGAGCATAAGAACTAAAGGACTCACAGATAAAACAACTATAAGAGGCTGCAGAGTAGAAGCCTCTTAAATAGAGGACACTCACAACATTAAAAACTGCTGTGCAAATATGGTTAAAACAAACAATTAAAACTATGTACAACACTAAATTTAGAAATTTAACAGAATCATCACAAATAACCGTTCAGGTCTCAGACACATGAAGCTGGCTGAATTGGTTAAAGAACGGGAAACAGAGAGTAGGAATAATTGGACAGCTCTCATATTGGAGAGGTGCAAGAAATGGGATTTCCGCAAGAAACTGGTGCTTTTAAATTTCATTTCTAAATGATCTGAATTTAGAGGTGAGCAGTGTGGTGGCCAGGCTTGCTCCAAATTATTCAGGGTAGTGGAAAATGGCAGATCCTTCCATCATCCCTATTCTGGGGCAACAAGAGGAACTCCTTCATACAACAGCTGAACTATGGAATTTGGTTCAAGATGTGATGGCGGCCACCAACTTGGATGAGTTTAATAATAATTTATTAGTTATACCCCGTCCACCTGGCTGGGTTTCCCCAGCCACTCTGGATGGCTTCCAACAGAATATTAAAACACCAAACATTAAAAACTTCCCTAAACAGGGCTGCCTTCAGATACCTTCTAAAAGTCAGATAGTTGTTTATTTCCTTGACATCTGATGGGAGGGCATTCCACAGGGCGGGCATCACTACTGAGAAGCCCCCCTCCCTGATTCCCTGTAACTTGGCTTCTCGCAGTGAGGGAACCGCCAGAAGGCCCTCGGAGCTGGACCCCAGTGTCCGGGCAGAACGATGGAGGTGGAGACGCTCCTTCAGGTATACTGGGCCGAGGCCGTTTAGGGCTTTAAAGGTCAGCACCAACACTTTGAATTGTGCTTGGAAACGTACTGGGAGCCAATGTAGGTCTTTCAGGACCGGTGTGTTGTTGTTGTTTTTAATTATTTTTATTAGCAATTTCAACATAACAAATTGTCAAACCATATCATCACATACATTATCCCCCCCCCTTTCCCCTCTCCCTTCCATCCCTCCCTCCCCTCCCCCACCAAAAACTTCCTTCAGCTCCTCTCTCTGATTTCTCAGCACATATTATTCTCTACATGTTATAAAATTTTGCATATCCTTACATTCTCTCTTAACATGTTATCAACCAATTAATTTGTGTATGTTTATTCAAAACCTGCCGAGAAGCCCAGTTCATTTTGTTGTCTTTTTAAATAATTTGTAAAAAGCTCCCATTCTTCCTTAAAGCCACAGTTGTCCTTATCCCGCAATTTATATGTCAGTTTAGCCAACTCTGCATAACTCATCAATTTTTCTTGCCACTTTCAGGACCAGTGTTATATGGTCTCGGTGGCCACTCCCAGTCACCAGTTTAGAAGAGCACCTGGCAAATTCATGGCTACCAATGACCGCTACTCATGGTTGTGTCAATAGTCTATCTCCAGCAACAGAGGCAGTCTGATGGCAGATGAAGGTGATGGACTACATGGAACTGGCGGAATTGACTGGCAGAATCCGAGACCAGGGAGAAGAGTCGGTGGAAGAAGATTGGAAGAAATTTAAAGTTTACTTACAGAAACATTGTAAAATTAAGGAATGTTAGAAGGATGCTGGAATGAAGTTATGTGGTTTTAGCAGAAATGTTATAAAGGATTAAGTAAAAATGGATTGTTAATTGGTGAAAGAAGAGAATGTAAAATTACAGTATATTAAGATAAATTATTAGGATAAAAACAAAGATGGAAAGGATTTGCTGAAATATCTAACTGAACTAGAATACAAAAAGGGAGGTGTGAGGAGGTCAAGGAAACAAGCAAATGAAAGATAAGTTATAGGAAGGTTTGATTTGTTTTTTAATTGTTTGTATTTTTCTGGGGTTTTTTGTTTGTTTTTACTTATTGTGATGTATTGTCTTGGGTTTTTTTGCTTAATTTGGTGTTTTTTTTCTTTTTTCCTTTTGTAACCTTTAAAACGTGAATAAATATTATTTAAAGACAACAGAGGCAGTCTGCTTCTCTGAAGCACAACAATAGGTGAGAAGGGCTTTGTCCCTGTGTCTTGCTTGTGGACATCTGATGGGACACTGTGGGAAACCGGATGGTGGACTGACTAGGCCTTTGCCCTCATCCAGCAGAATCCTTCTTAACAGAGACTCCAGCTTCCAAAGGAGAATAGAGGGGCTGACGTTGGGTGACATCATTAAGGTGGAGGAGGCAGAGGTGGAGCCAAAAGCAGTGGCATCAGTGCAGCTTCTCCTCCTCTTCCTGTTGCCGCTACTGGCTAAGGGCTGCTTCCCCAATCCTTCTCCTCCTCAGCTGGACTGTCACGGTTTGGTTCACGGGCGACTGAAGTCCCAGTTGGGGACGTCGGGACCGGGGGCTAGTTGGCAGGGTAGGAGCAGGAACAGGAGCCCAGAAGCCAGGAGTCGGGAAGTCAAGAGTCCGAGGATCAGAGAGTTGGGAGTCAAGAAGCCAAGGGTCCAAGGGTCCAAGGGTCAGGAAGCAAGGAAGCAAGGAGTCAAACGCAGCAAGGCAGGGAACGTGTTGCTGTGGCAAAGAGCCAAAGGGAAATGCTGACCTTATATCCCTTCCCAGCTCTTGCCACCAGGTGCTGTGAGTTACCAATCGGCCTCACCTGTGCGGCCGCGCCTTGCCTCTCCAGAACAAACTTAGGAAGGCCCCAGTCCTGGTCACAGAGCCTGGCTCCTGCACACACACCTGACAAGGACAAGGAGGAGGAGGAGCCGGTCCCTGAAGCCACACTGTGCTCAACTCCATGCTTGTCCTCCTCCACCACTTTTGAACATTGGGGGAAGAGTTGGCCCCCTCCCAAAAATATGTGTCAGGCTTTGGGGAATCGGCTTCCTCCCCCATGGCAATGAATAAAAAGATGAAACGAAAGGAGCGTCTTACCAGTTAGATTCTTTAATAATCACAGTGAGAGATAAAAGAACACTTCTACCTAGAAATGGCAGTGCTCCCAATTAAGGCTCACTCCCCACCCCCGTCCCTATTAATCTACGTCACTCCTAGGTCTTGTAATCTGAGCTTGTATTCTCTGAACTTTCTATTTTAACACTTTCTGAGCTCTCTGTGTTTTTGGAGAAGGGGGGGTGAATGCTGTCCAGAGACTATGAATCTGTTAGCCCTCTCTTCTAGTGTTTCTTCTCCTAGCTGTTCCCTATCCAGTATTTCCCAGCTGCTGCCTTCTGAACGATGCCCCTCTGCAAACCACTGCTGCAAATCTATACTGTCCTCCTGCCCCTAGGAAGGTTTGAGATGAGGATTAGGGGAGGGGGTGGCTCCAATCATTCTTCCTCAGTGCAGCCTCCTCAGCACAGTCCCTGACACTTAGGAGATGGAGCCCCTGCTTCTTAGGTTTTCATGAAGCTGCGTTTGACTGAGTCAGATCACTGGGTCTTCTAGTTCAGTGTTATCCATAACGGTTGCCAGGGTTTCATCTCCCTATCTGGGTTCTGTTTTAGTCACAGTTGATGTGCCTTTGACGGCACACCAGCAGCAAAATTTGTGTACTAATTCTTAAAAAGCTTATAGTATTACGAGAAAGGGAGAAAAACTTCCTTCTGCCCACTTGTCCTCACCATGCAAAATATCATCCTTAAGCATTGTATGTGAATTGTTGTGTAATAACAAAGAAAAATGTTACTGTGCTGCTCTGGGTTTTCACCATTTAATCTGAAGCAGTGCCCTTGTTATTTAGGTAGAGTATCATATTTATTTGACCCTGCCTTTTGCAGGGAAACACATAAAAATAGGTAAGCAATAATACTGTTTAAACAAGCTATAAAAAAGCAGCAGCTACAGTATCAAGCCTGTAAAATATCAATGAAAAGCTGTATGAAATAAAAAAAAAATCTGAACCAATGAAGTTGTGCCTTGATGGGATATTCACAATCAATTGTCCAAACACTGTGTAATATACCTTGAATGTCCTGGAAGCACAAATAATACAGAGACACATAATCCCTCATGTGTTTTGGTGTACCTCGAAATGCCACACATGCGCTGGAATGTCATGCAGAAATGCATCTATACACAGAAACACAAAAAAAAGAGAAAGAAAGAAGGAAAGGCAACCAGGCAACATGTGGTTAACACATGTTAGTGCTACGACGTGAAAATGAAGTTGTGCTCATTTGTACATTCATTTTTTAAAAGCCAGATGCAGTTTGGGAACTGAATTATTTTTGCTTTGTGCTTAGTGCTTGTAGGTGATACACATAGCTGGGTTTTGAGCAAAAGGAGATAAGTACAGTGGTACCTCGGGTTAAGAACTTAATTCGTTCCGGAGGTCCATTCTTAACTGTTCTTAACCTGAAGCACCACTTTAGCCAATGGGACCTCCTGCTGCCGCTGCATCGCCAGAGCACAATTTCTGTTCTCATCCTGAAGCAAAGTTCTTAACCCAAGGTACTATTTCTGGGTTAGCAGAGTCTGTAACCTGAAGCGTATGTAACCGGAGGCACCACTGTAACTGTGTTATACAACCTTTAGAAGGCATATGAAGGCAGCCCTATATGGTTTTATTGTTTTTATATGTGTTGGAAGCCACCCAGAGTATGATGATGATGATGATGATGATGATGATGATGATGGAATAGGACATCCCTCTTTTCATCAGAGAAATGTTGAAGGCTATAGAAATTTGGAGGGTATGGAGTTGTGAGACCCCTGAGCTAAGGATATAAGTAACTATACAATTTTTAGAAGACATCTGAAGGCAGGTCTGTATAGGGAAGTTTTTTAATGTTTAATGTTTTGTTATGTTTTATATGTGTTTGGAAGCCGCCCAGAGTGGCTGGGGCAACCCTGTCAGATGGACAGGATGTTGTTGTTGTTGTTAGAATAAGGTAAAGGTAAAGAGACCCCTGACCATTAGATCCAGTCGTGACCGACTCTGAGGTTGTGGCGCTCATCTCGCTTTATTGGCCGAGGGAGCCGGCGTACAGCTTCCGGATCATGTGGCCAGCATGACTAAGCCGCTTCTGGCGAACCAGAGCAGCGCACAGAAACGCCGTTTACCTTCCCGCTGGAGCAGTACCTATTTATCTACTTGCACTTTGATGTTCTTTCAAACTGCTAGGTGGGCAGGATCAGGGACCGAGCAACGGGAACTCACCCCGTCGTGGGGATTCGAACTGCCAACCTTCTGATCGGCAAGTCCTAGGCTCTATAGTTTAACCCACAGCGCCACCCGCATCCCAATTGTTAGAATAGGACATCCGTATTTTCATCAGAGAAATGTTGGACAGTATGTGGCTGTTTTTGGGGGGGGAAGGGGGCCATTTCAGAAGGGAGAGGAGAAAAGAAGCAGGGAGTCAGAGGAAGAAAATGAATAGGAAGGAGATTAGGATAGAGGGAGGTACCAAAAAGCTGGAACAGACATCTTAAGCAAAATCAGGAGAGCAAGCAGTCAGGGCACACACAGGGTCTTCAGGGGTCCTGGAAGTCTGACGGCGGGTGTAGCTGCAGAGCAGCTGCCTGGCCAAAGATGTCAGATGAAAGCAGGGCCCACACAGACCCTTCGGGCTGCATATCTCAACTTCCTGTCAAACTGCTGCAAACAATTGCTCAGTCCAGCTCCTAAAAGCACTTACTATGGTGTAAACCCCTTTGAACACAGAGGAGCTTACTTCTAAGGAATCAGACACATACCCTCCAACATTTCTCCGATGAAAATAGGGATGTCCCATTCCATCATGATAATTTTACTATTTATACCCCACACATCTTACTGGGTTGGCCCAGCAAATCTGGGCAGCTTCCATCATATACAATAACATAATGAAACGTTAAATGTTTTTTAAAAAACAAAAAAACCCTTCCCTATTCAGGATTGCCTTCAGACGGCTCAGGGGTCAGATAACTCCATACCCTCCAACATTTCTCCAATGAAAATAGGAACGTCCTAAGGAAAAGCGGAGCATTCAGGGATCAATTCAGAAACCAGGACAGTTTCTCTAAACCAGGGACATCCTTGGAAAACAGGGACACTTGGAGGGTCTGTAGACAAGATTGCGACACGCACACATTTAAATATTTTCTTATTCCAAGGTGGTTTAAGCAGTGACCAGTAAAACACTAATACAATATGATTGCAGCGTATTAAAACAATAAAATAGCCAACCATATTAACTAGAATTAAAGTAACTGCTGTTAATATAATAGTAATAATCACTTTAACAATGTACATATGCGTTTAGGCTTACAACATTTTATTTTACATTTTTCAGTAATTTCAGCATAAAAAAAAGATACAGGAGAAGTGCAGCAGCCTTTTCATTGTAACTGTAGAATTAGATATACAGCGAACATTTTTAACAGCCTTGTATGGTCCCACCTCTCTCTTTTTGAGTACTGAAGCCCACCTCTCATGCTATGCAATATGGGTCCAATAGCATCCCTTTCCTGGTGCAAAATATGGCTGCAAAGGTGTTAAGTGGGACCATGAATCATAAGCAGATCTTACTGGTCTTTTCTCACTTGTGAAGCCTTCTGGTTTGTTTTCAGGCCCCATTTCAGGTGCTTTTGAAACAAGCCCTGAAGCACAGCCTTGAAGTAGGTACATCCTAGAGGCACGACTGCAACATCCACCTAGCAACGAGAATTCTCCCCAGCAACAGGGACTTTCTGTAGGAGATGCGGCGGACTGTGAGGTAGTCAGTGTGGCTGTGAGAATATGTGAAAGTCTCTCAGTCTGTCTTTCTGGCCGGAAGGCCAAAGGGAGCAGAGATCTGTGTATAATTATGTTCCTTATTTATATGTAGACCAGTAGTGTTAGGGATGTGGGTGGTGCTGTAGTCTAAACCACTGAGCCTCTTGGGCTTGCCGATCAGAAGGTCGGCGGTTCAAATCCCGCAACAGGGTGAGCTCCCGTCACTCTGTCCCAGCTCCTGCCAACCTAGCAGTTCGAAAGCATGCCAATGCAAGTAGATAAATAGGTACCGCTCCAGTGGGAAGGTAAACAGCATTTCTGTGTGCTGCTCTGGTTTCGGTGTTCTGCCAGAAGTGGCTTAGTCATGCTGGCCACATGACCCAGAAAAACTGTCTGCAGACAAACGCTGGCTCCCTCAACCTGTAAAGCGAGATGAGCGCCGCAACCCCAGAGTCATCTGTGACTGAACTTAACTGTCAGTGGTCCTTTACCTTTACCTCTTTTTTTAGTGTTATACAACCTGTATCACAAATAATATAGAATAACTGGATGGGTGAGGTTGTTATGCTTGTCACGGGAATTCACCAAGAGAGGGCAGGACTGCTGCTGCTGCTGTGAAGACGCAGGAAGACTTTTTAAGTAACTGCTGAAACGAAGAAAGGAACCCCAAGGGTTGGAGTTCACGCACCAACACGATTTACACCCCCAACAGGGCACTGGTCTGAGCAGAGACCCTCTCTGCTTATTTCTTGTCTTTTGTCTTTTTACTGCCACCCAAATCTGTGCAATTGTGGGGGTAAGAAAAACTTTGCTTGGGGGCCTAGATCAGGGTCCACGACTGGGGGTTATTCACCCTTGCCTTTTAGATGGTACTTCTTAATTATCAGACACATTCCTGATTTTGCAAATTCCATTCCCTGGTATAAGGTGGGTTGTTGTTTTATGCTTCTGAAAGCTTGATTAAGTAAATAGAGAAAAGCTTCTGAAAGCTGATACAGCTCCTTTCTAGGCTGACATTTTAGTCTGTATTTTCATTTGCCTGATTTAACTCACTTTGCCTACCAGTTCTGTCCTCCGAACTCCTCTTTACTGACCTTAGTTTAGAGGGAAAGCAGGAGGGGCGCATTCAAGCAAAATGCCCCCCAAAGCACAAAAGGTGGGTTGTAGGGATTTTTAACTATTTGGCCACCACAAAGTTATGTTCAAAGAGAAAGCAACCTTGATTCTGCCCCCTGCACTTGTTTGCATTTGGTAACCTCATTAGATGAACACCTCCTGAGCCTTTCTTGTATGTATTTTGGATTCCACTGAATTTGGGGAAAATAAAAGCTTGATGCCCAGATTCCTCCTTTATTCTTCTCCGTTATTGCTACTATTTTGTTGTTGTTGTTTTAAATTTCATCTCACATTTCCAGCACGGGGGAGCAAAGCAATATAGCCTGCAGGGCTCTGCTTTGAATTTCACACATGCTGTAGGTGGCAGGAAATTTAATTCAGATTTAGGATCTGAAAAATATGCAGGCAGGAGCTGCTAAGCTATATTTTTCTAGTATCATGTTTGGAAAGGGAGCTTTCACAGCACAAGGCCCTTCAGAGCACAATCTTGAGGTGGCCAATACCAGCCTGGAGAAATATGGCGGGAATAGGATGTCCCTTCAGGGAGACATCACTTTTCAATCATGTTCGCCCCTTTGAAGAGCAGAATAGTCTGCCACCTGATTACAGAACTGCAGACAAAGAAATCACACAAACTCATTGTCTATTGTATTATAAAGGCAAGAATAAATGTTCATGTTCATTAGAGAGGGAAGGATTTCCCCACTTGAGTCCTCTCAGTTTCTCATTTTTCCAATCTCAGATTTGGTTCTCCACATTTCTGCTGCAATTTGTGGGTTTTCTTTTTTAAAAAAAACAAAACCTCATGAAAATTCTCCAGCATTTACTGTGAAGTTCTCTCAATAAACACATTTTTAATGCAGTTTTGAGTAACCTACATATTTTTGAAGCAATTTCTCCTAAAACAATGCATTTTGTATTTTATATCCAGTAATATATCCATTTTATGCACACTTTTACCTAATATTTGCATTTCTTTAAGCATTCTTTGGCTGAAGAACAGCATTGCAAAATTCAGATAAGGGTGAATTTCAAAGGATGGTTATGTTTTAGTTCTCAGATTGTTTGGGAGAGTGAAAAATGGATCAATTCAGCTTTAAAGGTAACCTGAATCAAGCTGTTTCCCCATCTCTAATGCTAACCTAAGGTTGTCCATGCAGTTAAGCCTTCAAATCCAAATAAATACCAGCATTGCTTGTGATCTCATTTTACCACACTGAAAATAAAACAGGCGGTGTCACTGTACAAAAATGGTGTTCATGCTTACAATACTGAAAGTTGTTCTGCTCCTCAAAATAATAATAATAATAATAATAATAATAATTAATAATGCATCCTTCAGTTCTTTTCACCTGGAATATCTCCCCACTTGAAATGGCTCCTTTAGATAAAGGTATTAACCACACACCCTGTGAAGAAGAAATACTATGAAAGTCATCTTCAGAGTTATGCACACCCGCACAGAAAGTTGGACAGTCCATGATGCTGATTTTAAACATTCTTAAAGTATCAGTTATTCTCTCCCCATTCACCTGCCAAACTCTGGTCCCTGACAAGGCTGAATTGGTTGCACTATCACGAGTAACTGCAATGCAGCCTTTGCACTGTGATTTGTGCAGAGGGTGCGTGCTCAGGGCTGGTTTCAGAACACATGGGAACAGCTCGGCCACATAGAAATATACTTTGCCCCTTCTGGGATCATCTCCATTATCTTCTGTTGCTGCCAGTGGCCTCTGGCTGAATGCAATCTCTCTGAGACAGTAGTATTAACTTCCTCTTTCCAGTTCACAACTCAGACCACTTCCCTGTGTAGGAACTTTCAGCCCAGCCACTGTATAAATTTTATTTATAAAATTTTATCCTGCACCTTCGGCACATAACATTTTCAGAGCATCTTGCAATTAAAAGATAAAAATCCAGCAACAGAGTATGACAATAGGTAAAACACTGTAGATAAAATAGAGCAGATAATATGTTGTTGTTTAGTCATCTAGTCGTGTCCGCCTCTTCGTGACCCCCTGGACCAGAGCACGCCAGGCACTCCTGTCTTCCACTGCCTCCCGCAGTTTGGTCAAACTCATGCTGGTAGCTTCGAGAACACTGTCCAACCATCTCATCCTCTGTCGTCCCCTTCTCCTTGGGCCCTCCATCTTTCCCAACATCAGGGTCTTTTCCAAGGAGTCTTCTCTTCTCATGAGGTGGCCAAAGTCTTGGAGCCTCAGCTTCAGGATCTGTCCTTCCAGTGAGCACTCAGGGCTGATTTCCCTCAGAATGGAGAGGTTTGATTTTCTTGCAGTCCATGGGACTCTCAAGAGTCTCCTCCAGCACCAGAATTCAAAAGCATCAATTCTTCGGCGATCAGCCTTCTTTATGGTCCAGCTCTCACTGCCTTGCCATGGCGAAGGGGCTTGAATAACTCAGAGAAGCTATGAACTAGGCCAAGCAGGGCACCCAAGATGAACAGGTCATAGTGGAGAGTTTTGACCAAACGTGATCCTCCTGGAGGAGGAACCGGCAAGACACTCCAGTATCCCTGCCAAGAAAACTCCATGGACAAAGACAACAGCAGATAATATACTGCCTTGTAAAAAGCTAAAGGTGAAAGGTAAAGGACCCCTGGACAGTTAAGTCCAGTCAAAGAACGACGATGGGGTTGCGGCGCTCATCTTGCTTTCAGGCCGAGGGAGCCGGCGTTTGTCCACAGACAGGTCAAGTGGCCAGCATGATTAAACTGCTTCTGTGATCTACCAGTAGATCATGATCTACCTGTTGGACATGCCTGGATTAGAGCATGATGCCGATGATGCCAAAGTTGAAGATTCAATCCCCGTATGAGACAGCTGCATTGCAGGGGGTTAGAGTAGATGACCCTCAGGGTCCCTTCCGACTCCACAGTATTATTCTATGATGATGATGATGATGATGATGATGATGATGATGATGATTTCTTTATACCCCCCCCCCCCATCTGGGCTGCATCAATAGGAGTATAGCATCTAGATCAAGGGAAGTAATAGTGCCACTGTATTCTGCTCTGGTCAGACCTCACCTGGAGTACTGTGTCCAGTTCTGGGCACCACAGTTCAAGAAGGACACTGACAAACTGGAGCGTGTCCAGAGGAGGGCAACCAAAATGGTCAAAGGCCTGGAAACGATGCCTTATGAGGAACGGCTAAGGGAGCTGGGCAGGTTTAGCCTGGAGAAGAGGAGGTTAAGGGGTGATATGATAGCCATGTTCAAATATATAAAAGGATGTCACATAGAGGGGGGAGAAAGGTTGTTTTCTGCTGCTCCAGAGAAGCGGACACAGAGCAATGGTTCCAAACTACAAGAAAGAAGATTCCACCTAAACATTAGGAAGAACTTCCTGACAGTAAGAGCTGTTCGACAGTGGAATTTGCTGCCAAGGAGTGTGGTGGAGTCTCCTTCTTTGGAGGTCTTTAAGCAGAGGCTTGACAACCATATGTCAGGAGTGCTCTGATGGTGTTTCCTGCTTGGCAGGGGGTTGGACTCGATGGCCCTTGTGGTCTCTTCCAACTCTATGATTCTATGATTCTATCTGGCTGAGTTTCCCCATCCACTCTGGGCAGCTTCCAATCAAGTGTTAAAAACAATATAGCATTAAATATTAAAAACTTCCCAAACAGGGCTGCCTTCAGATATCTTTTAAAGAGAAGATAGCTGCTTATTTCCTTCACATCTGAAGGGAGGGTGTTCCACAGGGAGGTGCCACCACCGCCAAGGCCCTCTGTCTGGTTCCCTGTAACCTCACTTCTCGCAATGAGGGAACCGCCAGAAGACCTTCAGCGCTGGATCTCAGTTTCCGGGCTGAACGATGGGGATGGAGGTGCTCCTTCAGGTATACTGGACTGAGGCCGTTTAGGGCTTTCAAGGTCAGCACCAACACTTTGAATTGTGCTCGGAAACGTACTGGGAGCCAATGCAGATCTCTCAGGACCGGTGTTATGTGGTCCCGGCGGCCACTCCCAGTCACCAGTCTAGCTGCCGCATTCTGGATTAATTGCAGTGTCTCTGCTTAGAAAAATGATACGGGTATTACTCATTCATATACAACATTCAAGTTGTACTTATCAGTTTAGAAATATATGATGCAGAAAATACCCTGTAGCACACTGTTCAAGTTTCATGCTATCTGAAATCCCTGAGCATATTCTGTGAGAATTCAGTTGTTACATCAGTCATCATGTTATATGTGAGTTTAATATTTATCATTAAGTAATTATTTATTTGTTTTAAAATAATTATGCCCTGTCCTATCAGCTTACCAAAAAATGAGATAATCCATATATGTTAGAAGAACATACACAGCAGCATGCCAAAACAAGAAACAGACAATTTCAACCACAAAATAATCAAGTGTCACTTGACATTTTTAAAAGCCTGGGGGGGACTTCGCTGAGAGAGCAGACCACTGCTGGAAAGACCCTCACTCCTGTTGTACCCAACTAACTTCAGAGTTAATATCATACTTTACTAAAATGAGTCCAGCATTGGTACGCTGGAAGCAGGAAGCCTCCATTTTTAAATAATACCTTTCCACATACACTTATCCCTAACAAACTGGATCCAATATACTTTCTATTTTCTAGAACTAACAGAACTATGCATATTATGGCCCCAGATAATAAGGATTTCGGGACAGGATAATCACTTGATTTGGGGAGATTTATACAAATGGCACTGGATTGTTTTTGCTTCTCATCTGTTTACATTTTTATAAACTGCAGACAGCGATCTTGGAAAAGTTGCTTGTTCCTTATCAGTCAACTGGCATGCGCTCTGAATGATTTGAAAACTGCAGTGGACACAGACGACAAGCCCATTTTGTTGACATGACAGCTGCAGGTTTTTCATGGGGAAGAACAAGTGTGTGTGTGTGTGTGTGTGTGTGTGACAACTCAACATCTGGAAATTCGCCTGTGCAAGCTCCACCAACTAAGAAATGCTTTGGATAATGGTGGCGGGAGAGAGAGGGACTGCCTCAGCCTCACTTTGGGTGGGGAAATGATCAGCATCATGTCTACACCACCTTTTTTGTGTTGTGACACGAGACCTACCCATAACGTCATGTCACATTTCTTTCAAAATAATATAAGGCAAGTTTATTCTAGGACAAAGGGTCTACAGTGGGAGAATGATAAACAGTAGTAGAGGTGCCCTTTATTCAACTGAGGCTGTTTGCCAGCTATTTGTACAGTGGTACCTTGGTTCCTGAACGGCTTAGTTGATGAACAAATCAGCCAATCAGAAGCCGTGCCGTGCTTTTCGAACGTTTTGGAAGTCGAACGGACTTCCAGAATGAATTGAGTTCGAGTATACCGTAATAGCTCAAGTTACAAACACCTTGGGTTACAAACACTTCAGGTTACAGACTCTGCTAACCCGGAAGTAGTACCTCAGGTTAAGAACTTTACCTCAGGATGAGAACAGAAATCGAGCGCTGGCAGCGGGGTGCCCTATTAGCTAAAGTGGTACCTCAGGTTAAGAACGGTTTCATTCAGGTGAGGAACGGACCTCCGGAATGAATTAAGTTTGTAACCAGTGGTACCACTGTATATGATATAACCCATCACTGTGAAATACTGTTTTGGGTATCTCAGCCCCCCAGATCATATTAAAACACAAAACTTGGCATGGATATCTTTCTTTGTAGATGTATTCCTATAAATAAAGCCCCCCATTTTTAAAAATCATGACAAATCAGTTTAATCCAAATTTTAAAAACAGGCCATGGTCTAGGCAAAGTTCGGTAAGGTTCCATTCACTTCAGAAACCTCACAGACTGGAAAAAGTCTCTTTATGCTGCCAATAAAGGGGATGAACTATCAAGCTTTAAATGCTGGCCTCTGGTACCCAACTCAGTCCATGAAGTAAACCTACCAAATTGCCCACCTAGTGTTGTAAAGACCGCAAGGTCAGCCTCCAGATCAAAACTAATCAAGTGATGGACAGTGAAGGCAGGACACCATTGCCTGGGAAACCAAATAAATAGAACCACAAAGCCATCCATCAGTGCCATCTGGAAGAGATTGGCCGGGATGTCTTTCTGTCAGGCTCTGCTACAGTATTTATTTGTGTAGCTGTGCTTTGGCTTTAGGGATTTCAGCAAAATATTTTTGTCAGCGATGATTTAGCGAGAACATCATCCAAGTTGATTGTCAAGCTACAATTAAATAGCCTGTTCCTATATACTCACAATTACAAGCGAAGCTCACTTTCCATTTTAGACATACCTGGGGGACAACACATGTGGGATGATCTCACTTCGGACTCTGTACACACACTTTTTCCCCAAAAAAGGGGGTAAAAAACATGGATGATCATTAGCTGGTGACATGCACACATGTAAAGACCTTATGATGGATGATTATTATGAATGATGTATATGTGAGGTTTAGCAAAAGTTGTTGTTTCTGCTTAAGACAAATAATCCTGCATGTTCTCCCAGTGCCATCGATGTGGTAGAAAAGGGGAGTTATTTCTGAGCAGAAAAGGGGAATGGGGGAAATAAGGAAAGAATTATCATATGAAAATCATCTGTGGGCACAAGCAAGAAGGCTGAAGAACAAACAAAGACGGTTAAAAAGCATGTCATAATAAATGATGCATGCGATGATGCCATGGATACGAATTACACCAAGTGAGACAATCCTCACAAGTTGAATGAGTGAGTTGTGTGAGGCACTTCATATGGGGAGGGAAAGCGGGGGATAGGAGATGTGTCAATATTCTGTGCTGCAGTGATCTGGGATGCATGTGGCAAAATCCTGTGAGCAGATGAGGAAAGGCAAGGAAGTGAATTTGCCCCATTAGATCACCAGAAAAAGGAATATTATGAAATGGGCCACAATCACTAAAGTTGGGAAGAAATGGGGCAATATTTTCACCCAGCAGACACATCATCTCTCCCCAACCTGCACCACACAGTTCCGAACCCTCTCCATTATACAGTGGTACCTCCAGTTACGAACTTAATTGGTTCCAGAGGTCCGTTTGTAACCGGAAACCGTTTGCAACATGAGGCGCGCTTTCGCTAATGGCGCCTCCAGCTGCTGCTGCGCTGCTGGAGCACGACTTCCGCCCGCATCCCAAGGCAAAGTTCGCAACAAGGGGCATCTACTTCCGGGTTAGCGGAGTGCGTAACGCAAGGCATTTGTAAGGGGGATTGTACGTAACACAAGGTACCACTGTACATTTGTGCCTACTGTGGAAATTAGCCATTATAAGCCTCCTGAAAGGTACTCCCTAGTAGACCCTTAGGGGGAAAGACATGGCATCTTGGCCCTTTACTTGTCAGCCAATGACCTATTATTGACATTATTTTTTTAATGATATTATTTTTTAAAATATATATATATCTAGATTTTAATATAAGACTCTCTCAAGATGGCTTTTAGCGAGTAAATATATAATAAACTTTCTATTTATAACCATAAAACACCAACCGTAACACTGTTCTATTGCTGGCAGGGTGCTCTCTACTCCACCCTGATATTTTATGAGAGGGCAGTATATAAATGCTTGTATGTATAAATAGATAAAAGTGCAAGACCCACCAGTGACACTAGCCACAAACAGAATCCAGACTCTTAAGAACAGTAAGCTCTATGAAATTATTATAAGCTCAGCAGCACCATATAAAACACCAAACCAATACAGCCATACAGTGGTAAAGAAACAAGGCTTCAAGCCTCATTGAAAGGCTGGATAGGCTGGTGTGAATTCCACAGGCATGGGGCCACCACCCAGAAAGCCCCGTCCCATGTCCACACTGCCAAGCTCATTGGCCTCACATAAGGCAACTTAGATAATCGGTTCCATAATGTACACAAGTTAGTAATTTGAAGTAATGATGTCATTATTTCCGCAACTTTAATTTCAGTGTAAACATCAAAGCAAGAGTTGATAATTTATTTTTTTAATCATTGACACCTGGCTCATCCAGACTTGCCCTTGTGCTACATTCTAGGCTCAGGTCCGCACTTTAAAGCTCCCCCCCTTTTTTTTGCCCTGGCAAGTTCCCTGCTCTTTACCACTGGAAAACTCGAATTGCCATTTGTTCCGATTCAGCGTTAGAGAGCAGGTTTTCCTGGGGAAAGTGGCAGGGTGAAACAAAAGTGGAGGTGGAGAGCCTCTGACACAAACCAGGAAAGCCGGGAGCTGTGCCTAGAAAGCGCAGGCCAAAAGGTAGGTGTGGATGAGCCCTATGTGCAGCTTTTTCAAAGGAATACATGTTGTGCGCAAATGCCGATCATATTCACTTGATTTGTTCTCATTCAAGACCTGGGATGAAAACGTGAACAATGGCAATTTCCATTTCCGCTGCCAGTGGAAGAAGCAGCAGATCTAGCCCCATCGATCTGAGACACAAGCGTATGTAAACATTATATTTTGTGGTATTGTAAAGATTCAGCAGCTTTTATAACCAATACAAAACTTAGAATCAGGTCTTAATTTACTAAGAAAAGAGCATCATACCCTATGCTGTCACTCTAGAGGGTCCATAGCTCAGGGCCAAAGTTTGTGCTTTTGTCTACAGAAGATCCCAGGTTTAAGCGGCAGTATCTCTGGTCGAAATAATCAGGTAGCAGCAGGTGATGTGAAAGAATCACTCCTGCCTGAGATAACGGAGAATGATGTCAGTCATATATAGCAGCCCCCTCTGGTGGAGTACAGAGAGCCATCACATGTGATCATAGGATAGATTTGCAATATAGGTAAAGGGACCCCTGACCATTAGGTCCAGTCGTGGCCAACTCTGGGGTTGGGGCGCTCATCTCGCTTTACTGGCCGAGGGAGCCAGCGTACAGCTTCCGGGTCATGTGGCCAGCATGACTAAGCCACTTCTGGCAAACCAGAGCAGCACACGGAAACGCTGTTTACCTTCCCGCCGGAGCGGTACCTATTTATCTACTTGCACTGGTGTGCTTTCAAACTGCTACGTTGGCAGGAGCAGTGACTGAGCAATGGGAGCTCACCCTGTCATGGGGATTCGAACCGCCAACCTTCTGATCAGCAAGTCCTAGGCTCTGTGGTTTAACCCACAGCGCCACCCACATCCCTATTTGGAATATAGATAGGGTCTATCTACACAAGGGGTTGCCAATCTTTTTGGCCTATTGACACCTTTGCAAACCAGAGGAACTGTCTTGGGTACCACACACACACAAGGCAACAAACACACAACACAACCTATTTGATTGGGCTACAATGAAGCACTTCTCCCAAGCCTATTTTCAGTAGCGGGAGGAGTGTTAAATATAAAAATTTAATTCACTGAAATTGTAAATGCTTCTATGCATTTTTCATGTGATCGGCTAACGTTGGTCACAAGGGAGGCATCTAATGAAGGAGAGACTCCATTTTATGTGAAACGAGATGACTGCGTTTCAGAATCCACTGTGAACACTGCTAAGTTGAATAGAGTGTTGGAGTGCTTCTTGTCTGCATGAAAGAGAGCAAAGCTGGAGGAAATGGTAAAAGTAGAAATCTCTCATAGAAGCTGCAAGGCATGGCCTAACTGAGACACAAAAGGCTGAGTGCTGAGCTTTGGAAAGAGATGAAAATACAGTTGCTTGGAAGTTAGAAGAAAAGACAGCAAGCCCATGCTTGGAGAAGCATGTGACTGTAAAAATTATGCTTTCATTCATCTATAACTATAAGTTTCTACAAGTAAAGTTTTTGAATGTTAAAGTCTGGATATTGATTTACCGTAATTTCCAACGAAGGGTGTCAGTCATACATATGATTTGAACTTCTTAGATGTGATTTCCCTACTATAACTTCAACAAGGAGACCCTGTGTATATTATTTTAATCTACACTACACCAAAGGTTCTCAGATGTGCCAAGCACAATGCAGCAATGGTTGCTTCTATCTTATCTGTGGAACTTTGGTCATTGACTCGAAAGGTATGTAGCTAAGGGTAGACTCTGGCGCCTGCTCTAAGAAAGTCAGAGTATTCTAAGTTGAAATATGGGTGGGTGGAAACTTTTTAGAAAGCTTCTTCCATCTTCTGGCTATTTTGGGGAATATACAAACAGGGGTGAAAGTATTTCACAGAAGAGGAGTCATTGCCACTCTCAGTGCAAGAGAAAATGGAACATTGCCCAATTGCAGCACAAGAGTGTAGGGACAGGATCCATCCCAGTGAGAGCACTGACCACAGTTTTTAAAGCATGTAACTAAATTTGATGAACTGTTCAAGGTTGTGACTAGGGATAGAAGGATTTGTCAGTTTCAGTCCTCTCATTTTCTCACCCCCCCTTCAATTGAGCTCTCCACATTTCTGCAGCAAACCGCGATTTGCTTTTAAATCTTCATGAAAATCCCTCAAAGTTTTAGTGCAGATTTCTCCCACTAAATATGCAGTTCTGAGTGACATACATTTTTGCAAGCAGTTTCTCCAAATACAATGCATTTGTGCATGTTATTTTTGCTAATATACTCATTGCCCCCAGTATATGCTTTTTTGTAAACATTATTGGATTGGAGAACCATATCGCAAGAATCGGGTACATACAGATGTTGAATTATGGCCGTGTTTCGCTTCTTGAATGGTTTTGAAAGTGTGAATTTGATAGAGTCTCATTTAAATGTGAACAGAATTGGATTTCTTTCCTAATCCTCATTTGCTCACACATTGAATCTGATAGGTTGGGATTATGCTATGGGGAAGGAAGGAAAGTTGGACTCACCATTAAGTGTTCTAGTCAGTGAAATCTAGATAGCATTAACTCCTCACTTGAAAGAATCCCTATGTTCTACCAATAGACAAAGGGGACATCCCAGTGAAGGCCATGACTTTTAGCAGAACTAGTCTTGAACTAGATATACTTGAGGGTTGGTTGGGTTGTAAGTCCAACTTTCCAATATTGTCCAGGGAAAAAGCAGTGACTACATAACTTTATGACCACTGCTCCATAGCTATTGTTGTTATACTTTCCATTCACCATATAGATGGGTTTAGTAAGCATTTCTGTATCCTTCTGCTGTGCTGAAGAAGAATTCCACAAAACAGTGGGTATATCCGGAATCACTGTTCACAGTGCCTGTTTGCGAACTACTTCGGCAGCGTTGGAGACCATAAACAAAGCTTTACAGCCTGTTTTCACCAGATAAGAATCTGACCCATTGCTTCTTTCAGAGACTTGCATAGTCTTCAAAGACTTATAAGACTTATACGACTTATGTTTATTTGGTTTTATGTTTTCAAGAGAATCCATTAAGAGTGCATATTCTGTGACTTTCAGAGATTCATAAGTTTTCTCTTTATGTGATTTCATATACCATATTTTTTGCTCTATAAGACTCACTTTTTCCCTCCTAAAAAGGAAGGGGAAATGTGTGTGCGTCTTATGGAGCGAATGCAGGCTGCGCAGCTATCCCAGAAGCCAGAACAGCAAGAGGGATCGCTGCTTACACTGCACAGAGATCCCTCTTGCTGTTCTGGCTTCTGGGATTCAGAATATTTTTTTTTCTTGTTTTCCTTCTCCAAAAACTAGGTGCGTCTTATGGCCTGGTGCGTCTTATAGAGCGAAAAATACAGTATTTCATATTATATAAAGATCATATATTGATATTGTATCATTGTATTTGGTCATCGTGTTGCCTTGGATATTACTGACTTCTGTTTGCAACACAGGGGTTAAATTGTTTGGGTACTTACTTACTTACTTACTTACTTACAGGGGAGAAGCAGAGCAGATGGTGAAGGTATGTCCAAAAGCAATTTGTGTTGAAGAATCCTCCTTCCAAATGATGCTTTAGCTGATGCAAACCTATCTCTCCTGTAGTGTTTCACAAACGTGGTGGGTTTTTCCCATATGGGTTTCCCTAAAGATGTCCTCAGTCATCTGTGGGAGCTGAGGGTGGGACCAAGAAAGACAGGTGACTGTGATGCATTCCCTTACTCATCTGTTGATGGTAGACTTGGGAACCTTTCTCTCTTGGGTGCTTTCCGTGTAGGAGATGGGTAAGGATAGGGAGTTTAGTGTCCATCATATGCCTGTGGGAGATTCAGAAAGATGAGGCACTACAGTGGTGCCTCGCAAGACGAAATTAATCCATTCCGTGAGGCTCTTCGTATAGCGGTTTTTTCATCTTGCGAAGCAAGCCCATTGACAGCTTAGCAGATTAGCGCTATTAGCGGTTTAGCGGCTTTTAGCGGATCAGCTGATAAGCGGCTTAGGGCTTAGGAAAAGGGGGGGGGAGGGAAAAAACCCCGCAGGAACTCGCAAGACATTTTCGTCTTGCAAAGCAAACCCATAGGGAAATTCGTTTTGCAAAGCGCCTCCCAAACGGAAAACCCTTTCATCTAGCGGGTTTTCCGTCTTGCGAGGCGTTCGTCTTGCGGGGCACAACTGTATTCAGAAAGGTGCCATTTGAAGAAGTATTGCAGCGTTTTCTTGTTGCAATTCCTTGTGAGCAGGTAGGCTCCAGCCTTCCTCAACATGTCACAAGGTCTCCGGACTTTGTGTACATTCCCCCAGGTATATGTTTTTTCTGCTCAGATGGGCCACATGGCCATTTTGAGTCCGCTGGACATACCTATCTAAGACTGAAGCTTTGTTCTCCTCTTCCCCGGTTACCAGGCCTGGGCTGAGTTACATAGGATACCTTTCATGCTTTGAAGCAGTAGAGCATGTTTAACTTTGAGAAGAAAGCAAGCACTGCATATATTTCATTTTCCTCAAAACATTTTTTCTTACTGTATAAATATATCAAAATTTACCTCACTAACTTCGAGCAACTTTTAAAATTCTTTGAAATAGTCTGCTAAAGGAAAATGCCACACACTTCAGGCGAGGAGAAGGGCTTATCAAATATCGCACATTCCAGTTTTCTGTGGTGAAATTTTATATGAGGAACATTCAGTCATAGGCTTGCAGTTTGAACTGATACAACCGGCATATAAAGTTTTACTACCTCGGTGAGAACTAGGTGCAGCAACCCACCACAAGGGAGCTTTGGTCGTGGCCACCTTCTCCTTTGACCTCATCTTTCTAATTTTGTATGTACAACACTCAGCACAATGCTCTCAGGATGCTTCTAGGGCGGAGGTCAGCAAAAAAAATAGCCGCGGGCCGGTCCACTGTCCCTCAGACCTTGTGGCGGGCCAGAGAAGAGGCACCGGGGGGGGGGGGAGCTGGAAGAAGAGGCGAGGGGGGCAAGTAGTCCTCCTCCCCAGCACTTACCTTCCCTGGGGCTGCCGCCGCCGCTGCCACCAATTCTCATGGGTAGGCAGAGTGATCTCATCCGCTCCACTCTCTGGCCCACAGGAGCACCAGGGCGGTGGAAGCAGCGAAGGGAAGATGAGCGGCACGAAAGGGCTGGCTCCGGAGAGGGGCAGCTTAAAATGGCGCTCAGCCAGCTCAGCCTAGCCCCCTTCCTCCTCTAGGCGGGAGAAGCCAGGAGGGAGGGAGGGAGGAGGCGCCACCCCGGTGTATGTGAGGAAGAGGGGGGGAATGGAATGGCATAAAGAAAAAATGTTGCAGCCCGAACGAACAGAATCCCCACATTTTTCAGCTGCCCCTTACTTAACTTTTCAGCTGCCCCTTACTTAACTAACATCACTAACGAAGCTTATAGATGGGCTTTCTCCAGAGCCCGCTTTGAGACAATGCCCTCAGCAGTGCTGTACGGCAAATTTACGCGGGTACCAATGCATGCGCGTCTCTGCCCCTGTATGTCTAATAAGGTAGAATCTGTCACTCACATCCTTCTATTTTGCGAATTCTATAGTGAAGAACGAGCTCAACTTATTTTGCCGCTTTTATCAAAATTTATACCCCTTCAACATTATTTGGAATCCTCCCCCGAAATTCTACGAAAATACCTTCTGGAAGATTCCTCAAGCTCAATATCATATGAGGTGGCCAAATTTTGCACTTTAGCAATCAGGAAGCGTAAATCTCTTTTGTTGAACGGCACACTGCGAAGCTCCCTTGCGTAATAATTTTCTTTTCTTTTTTTTTTTTCTTCTTCTTGATGCTGTTGTTGATTTCCTTTTGTATGATCTTGTGGTGTTCTGTGTCACTGGCTTTTGCCGCAATAAAACTTGACTTGACTTGACTTGAGAATCCCCACACCAATCCACGGACAGCCCGCGGGCCTGATCCTGAAGGCAATTGGGCCTGATCCGGCCCTCAGACCTTAGTTTGCCGACCCCTGTTCTACAGCCTCCATCTCCCGTAAAGTGCCTACCAGTGATGGCCCAATGCATGCATGTGTGAGAAAAAAAGAAAAGAAAATGACCTGTGTCATAATTTTCTTAATAATAATAATAATAATCTGGCAACTGCCCCCAAGTCACTCTCCTACATCTCTCCCCCCCCACACACACACATCAAGCAATTCAGTTTTGGAGAAATGAGCAAGGTTTGGCTCTGCTTTACATTTTTGGTAAGTCATAAGGCATGGTAGAGATGCTGAGCTTGCATTGCATTCCGGGACTCCTTCCTCAGCTTGCCATGGCGTTTGCATGTGGGCTGTCAGTGCAAATAACAATACGATTCTTGTGTCTCTGTTAGGAACAGCTGTGGTTTGGAAAGCAAGCATTTAGTCACGGAAATTGCCGTCAGTGAGAAGAGGCACTGGGCGATCTGAAAATTCATACTGAATTGTCTGAATACTTTCCTAGACTTTTAAAATGAGCATCTGGCCTATATTCAATACAAAACAACACAATGTCATTAAACAGCCACAAGGCTCTCTCTTTTTCATGCAACACACATCATTACATATTATTTTATATTATAATTATTAATATAATACATGCCTGATGTCTTTGTCCATGGAGTTTTCTTGGCAGGGATACTGGAGTGGCTTGCGGGTTCCTCCTCCAGGTGGATCACGTTTGGTCAAAACTCTCCACTATGACCTGTCTATCTTGGGTGCCCTGCTCAGTGTAGTTCATAGCTTCTCTGAGTTATTCAAGCCCCTTCGCCACGGCAAGGCAGTGATCCATGACTCTTGAGAGTCCCGTGGACTGCAAGAAGATCCAACCTCTCCATTCTGAAGGAAATCAGCCCTGAGTGCTCACTGGAAGGACAGATCCTGAAGCTGAGACTCCAATACTTTGGCCACCTCATGAGGGAACAGAGGGAACAGCTGGACAGTGTTCTCGAAGCTACCAGCATGAGTTTGACTAAACTGCGGGAGGCAGCGGAAGACAGGAGTGCCTGGCGTGCTCTGGTCCAGGGGGTCACGAAGAGTCGAACACGACTAAACGACTAAACAACAACAATATAATACATAATTTATAGACACTCCTTGGCCAGTTACACATGATAAGCAGTCATGTGTAAGCTTCTCCCAACTTCTTTTTAAATAAACAGTGGCCACAGAAGGCTGCAGCCTTGAGCTTTGGACCAGTGGTGGTGAGGGACTGCTTTACCCATTCACCTCTGGCCATTTTTTGACTCAGAATCCCCCAGCTGCTCTGCTCCTCAAGGGGGCATCCGTATCTCTTCACTTCAATGTGGAAAAGCAGATTGGAGTGAGACAACATTCTTGAATGGGAAAATATCTCCTACCCAGTTTAGAGCCTCTTAGAAAAAAAGCTGGGGGGGGGCGGGAAATTATGCAGCAGCATATTACATGTAACTTCTGCCTTAGCCTGCCTGCTAACCAGCAGAAGTAACTGCATTGTGTGGTCATGGCAGTTCTGTTCTGCAGATTAAAGGTAAAGGGACCCCTGACCATTAGGTCCAGTCACAGACGACTCTGGGGTTGCGGCGCTCATCTCGCTGTATTGCCCGAGGGAGCCAGCGTACAGCTTCTGGGTCATGTGGCCAGCAGGACTAAGCCGCTTCTGGCAAACCAGAGCAGCGCACGGAAACGCCCTTTACCTTCCCGCCAGAGCGGTACCTATTTATCTACTTGCACTTTGACGTGCTTTTGAACTGCTAGGTTGGTAGGAGCAGGGACAGAGCAACGGGAGCTCACCCCGTTGTGGGGATTCGAACCACCAACCTTCTGATCAGCAAGTCCTAGGCTCTGTGGTTTAACCCACAGCACCACCCACGTCCCGTTCTGCAGATTACCTTTGAGCATTTAGAAGAATGGGGAGAGGTAAGATGTTAACTGCAACATCATCATGTAGTTAGGAAAAAGTAAACTGAGAAGAAGAAGGAGAAGGAGAAGGAGGAGAAGGAGAAGGAGGAGAAGGAGAAGGAGAAGGAGAAGGAGAAGGAGAAGGAGGAGGAGGAGGAGGAGGAAGAGGAGGAGGAGGAGGAGGAGGAGAAGAAGAAGAAGAAGAAGAAGAAGAAGGAGAAGAAGAAGGAGAAGAAGAAGGAGAAGAAGAAGAAGAAGAAGAAGAAGAAGAAGAAGAAGAAGAAGAAGAAGAAGAAGAAGAAGAAGAAGCATGGATAACAATCAGCCTCTGAGATTCTGAAAAGGATGTGAGCATGCGCGCACACATGTGCCCATGCGCATAAAATACTGTATCTGGAAAGGACTATGAATTAAAGCTTCATTTGAACTGGTCCATCTATGGCTGTGGGCTCACCACAAGCGTGTTAAGGCAGCATTTACCCTCTCTGTAAAACATTTGCTGGTCCACAGGAAGAGTTTGTTGCATTAAGTAATTTATAGAGTGCTAAGAAGTTCCTTAAGCTATTATTAAAAACATACAAAATCTTCTCTGGTTAGGCTTCTAGTAACTCAGACTTCTAACTAAGCAGAACTGATAGAGCCGCCTTTTGATGTTTAATGAGTTCTGAGGCAGATGTGAGATGTGATAGACAGGGGAGCGGTGGTGATTTAGTGCTCATGAAAAGAAACGGTCCCACCTCCGCCCCCTCCTGAAAAAGGAAAATGTAGCTAAAAAGGACACCCCCTTTTTCCTCCTCCTTCTTCTTCTTTCTTTTGCAGCCCATGTGGTTTTGATTTCCTCATCTAGTGCCTCTCAGTGTTGGCTCGTTTCCATTCAAACACACACAGAACACTGAAAACTAATTAGCCCTGGATGCCGCCACAGGAAGTTAGGCTGCCAAGATCCTTTTCCCCCACAATTCCTCAACTTTCTCAGCTTCCCTCAGGCCAAGGGGCTTGCGCTGGGCCTCTCTGTGAAGGTTGCCAGGTCTAATTTTACAATTTCCCTTCACCTTATCAAGTATGCCCCAGGCCCAACCAGGGAGAAAGGATCAGAGCCAGCTTGCGTTGCGAGCTTTTCATCCCCACACCCAATCCCCTCCCTCTTTCTTTTCTTTTCTGCCTCAGTTGGAGGAATCTTGCTCATCTCCAGTTTCAGTGTTGACTTGTTAATCTGACCTTTGCTAATACTTTTTAGAAGAACCAAAGGGAACTCCACCATCCTGTAAAACATGAAAGTGTTCCCCTCTCCCAGACTTCTCTTCAAGGTTAACCATTTTCCCCCAAGAGCCAAAGCACCACAGGTGTCAACCACTCTCAGGCATCTTATTTCAAAGTAGGGTCCGCTGCAATGCTAACCGGCAGGAACCCAGCCTTGATTACCAGGAGGAAAAAGTTGGGTATAATAGAATAGAATAGAAAGATGGCAGCAAAAGTACAGTGTAGCTGTTTGGAGGACTGTCTTCTCAGTGAGCAATGAATGGAATGAACCCGTGTCTGACTTTGCTGGCCCATTGCCAATACTGAACATAAAATATCTCAGGTAGCATCTAGACCAGGGCTTGTCTGGTCTATTTTGTCTTTTGTTGTTGTTGTTTAGTCGTTTAGTCATGTCCAACTCTTCGTGACCCCCTGGACCAGAGCACGCCAGGCACTCCTGTCTTCCACTGCCTCCCACAGTTTGGTCAGACTCATGCTGGTAGCTTTGAGAGCACTGTCCAACCATCTCGTCCTCCGTTGTCCCCTTCTTCTTGTGCCCTCCATCTTTCACAACATCAGGATCTTTTCCAGGGAGTCTTCTCTTCTCATGAGGTGGCCAAAGTCTTGGAGCCTCAGCTTCACGATCTGACCTTCCAGTGAGCACTCAGGGCTGATTTCCTTAAGAATGGATACGTTTGATCTTCTTGCAGCCCATGGGACTCTCAGGAGTCTCCTCCAGCACCATAATTCAAAAGCATCAATTCTTTGGCGATCAGCCTTCTTTGTTCTTTACCAGGACCCAAAGATCCACCAACAATAGAACTGGGTGCAAAAGACATACAGTTCAAAATAAATAATGGGGCACCTCTGTGAACTTTCTGAGCCTAGGAACTGGTTTCAGAACTACAACTGACCTGAGTTCATAGGCCTGTCATACAAAAGCCCGCTCCCGGCCAGCTTTCTTTATTTTAGCAGCCTAATTTCAAGAGAAAAAGTCATTTGGCTGTTCAGCAATTGGGAGTCAGAAAGATCTGCTACAAATTACCCAGAGATCACCAGTACATCCTGATACAGATTCTGTTTTCTCTTAATCTAGAACAAGGACAACCAACTTCCATAATCTCAAAGCCTACTATATTATCCAGACACTACCTGAGGACAGGGGACAACCCAACCACTTCATGGACTATCTATTTGTCTGTCTGTCTGTCTGTCTGTCTACTTGTCACCTGTCTCACTGGGTTGCCGCAGCCACTCTGGGCTGCTCCCAACAGAATATTAAAAACACAATAAAACACCAAATATTATTAATAATAATATGTCTTCTAAAAGTCAGGTAGTTGTTTATTTCTTTGACATCTTATGGGAGGGCGTTCTACAGGGCGGGCACCACTACCGAGAAGGCCCTCTGCCTGGTTCCCTGTAGCTTCACTTCTCACAGTGAGGGACCCACCAGAAGGCCCTTGGAGCTGGACCTCAGTGTCCGGGCAGAATGATGGGGGGTGGAGATGGTATAAAGTTGGCACCACCTAGAAGTAAGATATGGAGCATATGTGATCAGATGACGGGAGATAATTGGCTGAGGAAATAATATACTTTTTTCTGAAAGACCTCCTCAAGAGGCAGATTTGTAGCGGCCTCTTGCTTTTCCAAACTACTGGCAAGAAAACAGTACAAGCCACATGAAGTACACTTGTAGACTAATTTACATTTCATTGGCAGATCTTTACTAAAATTGTGAGGATACTGCTGGTCCCATAAAAGTGCTTCGGGTGCCAGGTCTGTGCTACCTCTGATCTAAACAAGGAAACTTGTATTCTGTGACTGTTTCCTCATCTGGAATTAGAATACAGAGAGCAGCTCTATTTAGATAATGCCCCGCCAGCTGCTGCACACCTATTAAAATGGCGAGCGCATGCACACACATTTGATGCAGCGCCACATGTAGCAATGCTGTTTTGAATTTAAGAGCATCTGGAAAACCTGCTTGTGGAACTCCCAGATGTCAGCCACCCCCATTCTGGAGGTGGCAGTTCTAGCAGTGAACCAGAAGGCATCATCTCATAGAAAATTCATTTTAAACTTTCCCTGGCCTGGGCCCACATTTCAGTGCAACATGGTACCCACATTGAATTACGTATTTTTATTTTTACTTATTTTTAATGTATTCAATTAGCTCTCTCTCCTCCCCCTCAGATAAATATCAAAATGTATGTTCTTTCAGTTCTTTAAATGCACAACATGAAAACTCTTAGAAACTTAGAAAAAAATAATTAAGTTATTTTGAAAACAACAACCAAAGGAAGAGGGAAACTTCGTATAGTCATTCAAATATTTTCTGATTATACCAAATTTCTCCCTAAGATTAATTACATCCTACGACATGCACTCAATCCATATATTTAGTTCTTTTTATGTATTGAACTGTAGATTTCATTCATTCATTCCACCTCATGTTGTTTTAGAAGCTTATAACATACCAGTCAACTTAATGACTCTCAAATTCCAAGTCTTTGCAAATAATATTCTTGCAAAAGTCATTATAATAAATTTTAGCACTTGATATATTTCAATGTTTGTATTACCCAGTGTATAATTTAATAATACCTAGTAATGGATTCATGCATATTTCTACCTGGAACATTTCTTTACTGGAGGAAATAACCATTTGTCAGTAAATCTCTTGACGTCCTGCGTGACTACCACATATGGACAAATCCAGCATTTGCCATTCACTATTTTATTAATCATTTTGTTTTTCTAGGTGGTCCAGTGCCATTGAACTGCCATTTTAAAGCAGTTCCTTTTTTTTATAGATACATATACATAGTAGTTCCTTCTCAATACTATGACTCCTGCTCAAATTGGCTTGAAGTACTCGTAGTCCCATCACAAACATCTGTTGCAACAATTGCAGCACCGAGCCAGTTATCTGCAGCGCATAGATTGCCAGGTATTATAGTTCTGACAATGGGTCTGCATTTACATCAGTTGAGTTTAAGAAATTTGTGGACCGAAACTTCATCCAAGCTGTCACCATTGCACCTCATCATCTCCAGCACATGATATGGTGCAGACAGCAAATGATGCCCCGAAGCCGATTATTGGAACAGGCTTGCCAGCTTCCTCGTAGCTCAACCTTTCACTCCGTGTTCTGTAACAGGAGCCAGTCCTGCTGAGCTACTAATGGGACAACATCCCAAGACTTGCCTTGACTGTCTTCATCCAGACATAGCTGAGAACTTACAAGGCAAACAAAAGCAGACTCTGGATGCTACTGTCAGTACCTATGCTTTGCTCTTTTGCACAAGAAAGAGAGGCTCGTCCAAATACAGTGGTGCCTCGCAAGACGAAATTAATCCGTTCCGCGAGTCTCTTCGTCTTGCGGTTTTTTCGTCTTGCGAAGCACGGCTATTAGCTGCTTAGTGGCTATTAGCGGCTATTAGCGGCTTAGCGGCTATTAACGGCTTAGCGGCTTTAAGAAAAAGGAAACAAACTCGCAAGAACTCGCAAGCCGTTTCGTCTTGCAAAGCAAGCCCATAGGGAAATTCGTCTTGCGGAACGACTCAAAAACCGGAAAACTCTTTCGTCTTGCGCGTTTTTCGTCTTGTGAGGCATTCGTCTTGCGAGGTACCACTGTAGCCTTTTGTGTTGCATTCCTAGACACAGGTCTGGGCTTTCATAGAATCAGAGTTGGAAGGGACCTCAAGGGTCATCTAGTCCAACCCCCTGCAATGCAGGAATCTCTGCTGAAGCATCCAGGACAGATGGTCCTCCAACCTCTGCTTTAAAACCTCCAAGGAAGGGCATCCGCAATCTCCCGAGGGAGACTGTTCCACTGTCGTACAGCTCTTACTGTAATAAAGTTCTTCCTGATGTTTGAGAGCCAGTGTGGTGTAGTGGTTAAGAGCGGTAGACTCGTCATCTGGTGAACTGGGTTCACGTCTCCGCTCCTCCACATGCAGCTGCTGGGTGACCTTGGGCCAGTCACACTTCTCTGAAGTCTCTCAGCCCCACTCACCTCACAGAGTGTTTGTTGTGGAGGTGGAAGGGAAAAGAGAATGTTAGCCGCTTTGAGACTCCTTCGGGTAGTGATAAAGCGGGATATCAAATCCAAACTCCAAATCCAAACTCTAGTCAAAATCTCATTTCTTGCTTAAATGAATACCTTATTTTTTAAAAATAATATTTATTAAAGTTTCAACAATTACAGAAAGAAAAAATAAACATACCACATTAAACAAAAACAAAACAGCACACCACAATATAAAAAAAGGGGGGGACAGAAAAATAAAACCCATTAAACAAAAACAAAAACGCAAAAAAGAAAATGCATCAGATCTCCTCATTACCATTCTTTCATTAGCTTATTTCCTTGACCTCCTCACACCTCCCTTTTTTGTATTCTAGGTCTATTATCTATTTCAGCAAATCCTTTCCCTCTTTTAAAATTTTTGTCCTGTAAATTGTCTTAATATAATGTAGCTTTACTTTTCCTCCTTTCACCACTAAATGAATACCTTAAAAGCCAAGGTTCGAGGACAGAAATCTGGCTGAGTGGAATAACCTTGTGAAGTGAAAGGATAAGAAAGAGGGGTTTATATATAGATGCTAGGATAGAGATGATAAGGAAAACAGGAAGATACAATGAGAGGTAAAGGAGGTGCTGTGGAAGTCAATGTTTGTTTTTCTTTTTAGTGTTTATATTATTAACTTGTAAGATATGGATTTGTGTTTCTTTTGTATGCTAGTTTTTGTGTTTTGTGTACTGTTATTTTTTGATATTTTTCGTATTGTTGTTTTTGTGTGGAAAATACTAATAAAATTTATTATTTTAAAACAACAACAACAAAATCTCATTTATTGTACCTTGAAGCCATTGGTTCGATTCCTACCCTCCAGAGCAGGAGAAAACAAGCTTGCTCCATCTTCCATCTGGCAGCCCTTGAGATATTTGAAGATGGTTATTATATCTCCTCTCAGTCTCCTCTTTTCCAGGCTAAACATACCCAGCTCCCTCAGCCATTCCTCATAAGGCTTAGATTCCAGACCTTTGGTCATTTTGGCCTCTCTCCTCTGCACATGTTCCAGCTTCTCAATATCCTTAACAACACACTGCACCCAAGCACATGTGGGGTTTTTTTTTGGGGGGGGGATCCTGGCGCTTCCCCCAGGAAAACCTGTATTTTACCACTGACTGCAATTGGGTTGTCCACGTTGCCATTTGCTCCAATTCAGTGGTAAAACAAGATTATTATTTTTCTAGGGAAAGCTCCAGGACAAGAAAAAAAACACCACTTGGACAAGAAACTTTAAAACGCAGGACTGTGCCTGGAAAACATGGTGAAAAAGGAAATCTGGATGAGTCTCAGTTTTAGTTAGGAACTGTGGATCAGGACCGCTTTTATGGAAGCTGATGGGCCTACTTTATAAGATCCAGAGTGCAGACTGGCCAGCATGGGTTTGCTCTGGTCAATTGAGAAGACATTTCTCCCAGAGTGATTTGATAACAGCAGAGGTGTTATGTACTGAGTTGAATAGGATCCAAATTGCAGCAGTCTGATTGGTCCTAGGACAATAGGATCCAAAATGCAGCAGTCTGATTGGTCCCAGAACAATAGGATCCAAAATGCAGCAATCTGATTGGTCCTAGAACAATGCAGCAGTATGATTGGTCTGCAGGAGCCACCCAATCCAGCTCCAGATGGAAGTGAATCCACAACCTGATTGGCCTACAGGAGAATTCCAGAATTAGCCAATCACATGCAGCCCATTGTGTAAATAATGTATATAAAGCAGATACTTTGAGGGGACTTTCATTCATTCCTCCTCACCACTATGAGCTCAATAAAGAGCATGAAATCCACTCTAGACTCCGAGTATATTTCAAGAAGCATCAGAAGCGCCTCCCCTTGAATGATCTGGAGTTTGTATTCTTGATACACCTCCTACTGAGTTACCAGAGCAACTAAGGGTTGGCCCACATTTCTGCATTTTTCTGCTCGACCTGCCTTTTCTAGGCATGAGTCCAAGAGGTTTCCCCCTTGCCCAGCTGCTTTCCAAAGGAAAACCTGCTCTTTAGTGATAAATGGGAACAAAGGGCAATCTGGGGCCGACCTGAATTGTTGTTTGCTCTGGTTGAGCACTAAAGAGTGGTTTTCCCCAAGCGAAAGCTGTGGGACAAGAGCATACATGCCAACTCTATGCCCTTCAAAGTAGGGTATGGGGATGAGCTCCCCCATTCTTGAGGGGCCGGGGCCCCCTGGGCCTCCTCATAGTAGTGGAGGGCCTCATTGGGCCTTTCACTCTCCTCATGACATATGTGACATCACATGTGTGTGTTGCATGTGTGATGTCACGCGTACATGACGAGCCTCCCCAGTGTTGCACGGAACTCGGACAAGGGGAAGTGTGGGTTAAGCCCTAAGTGAAAGAAACCATCATTCTTCCTAGGTGCCCTCACCAGCAAGTGAAGTGGAGTCATATGCACAAGTAAACCATAGAGGCAGCCTCATGAAAAGGTACCCCTCTGTTAATACACAATGTTAGCTAAGAGGGCTTTTTGGACCTCTTGAGCTCCTGTAGTTTACCTACTTCAGTGACTCAGTGGTGGAGTGTTATGTAGCACCAGTGAAAAGTTGTCTGACTGTTCCTTTCCTATTTCCTTGCTACCCAAACACAACACATTTTCCACAGCACCTCATGAGGCTAGAAAACGCTTCATCTCTAGTGGGTCATGTTGCTGCTGCTTACCAGGAGGTATAGGAGGAGGGGCAAAGTTGGCATGGTGCAATACCAATACAGCAAATCTGGTGCTCCTATTGTTGTGCTAGCACTGTGTTGACCTCACTAATGCCTTGCCTGTAAGCAGCAGGAGCACAACTGACTGGAGGTCAGATGAACACTGCCACCCTACCATGGCCTATGATCTTGAAATTTAAGATGCATTATTAAAACCAGTGACCAGTTTTATCTATTCCTCTATCCAATAATCAATATCTCCTTTTTTAAAAAAAGGAACAAAAGATATCTGTTATGCACACATGGGTCCTGCTTCTTCCTGGAGCATCAATGCCTGAAAGGGAAGCTACAAAGCTGGAGTCCTATTTTCCGCGAACATAAGCTCATCTTTGGTTCCTTGCTTATTCCCTGCCTCCCCCTTCCCATTGCCACTTTCTTTCATGGGGGATCAAGGGTTGGAAGATGACAAACCAATTGATTAATAGACACAAAATGTCTCCTGTAATTTATTTGCTTTCTGCACCTGACTAGAATCACTAGGTCTATTTAGAAAAGAAAATATATTGTCCTTCCTGACTCCAAGTGGCAGCGGAGAGAGCCGAGCATGTGATATCAAGCTGTGTATGGAAAGCAAACAAAACGCCATTTCTGTATATTGTAAGCATCTCAGGTCGTAAAAGTGTCAGCACGCTATATTTCTTGCCAGGATCCTCTCCGTTTTATTATTTGAGCCCTTTCCCATTGTGTTCAATATTCAAGGAGAGTCTCCAAAGTGCTCTACATCTGTTTCCCAATCATGTTTTTGATTATCAGTGCCAGATTGTTCACCGATCCTCTTGCTCAGATAATCTGATCACATTCTGGCCAGGCTGCAGCAGTCAGAATATACTCTCTCCTGCTCAACTAACCAAACCCCTATCCATTATTTTCACATGCCCAACTCGTGAGATTCCTCACAGGAACTCTGGCAATGACTAGGTGTTTTTAATACTTATGCAAAATCACAATGCATGCACCAGCCAGCCCTAGGAAAATTTTTCTTCAACTACAGTACATGTTTACATGTCACCAATTCAGCTTCAAATTGGCCCAGTATGGAAGTCTGTGGAGGAAACGCAGAGCAACATTGTGGTCATCAGGTGGTAAACAGATGGCTGGGTCCTATTGCTACATACTAGGCTGAATTTAGAACTTCTACTACAAATCAGTCAGCTCTTTTGTGCTGAGTTTCATGACTCAAAATGGCTCCCAGAGGCTCTAGACTGCTTTGATACAGGAGTCCCGCTGTAACCTGTATTTCAATACACATCCTTCTCCGTTTTCCCTCCCCTGGAATTCATACGGAGAAGGGTGGAAAATCTTATCCCATCATAAGAGAGAGTTACAATGGATACCTCTCATGTTTCTCACTATTCTCATCTAAAAAGGGTGTTTCTCCTCCTGATTTAATGCCAGTTGGGTTAGTAAGATAATTCAGCTGGAAAATGCCAACAGCAGTTTCCCCAGGTCTAATAATAATAATAATAATAATAATAATAATAATAATAATAATAAATTTTATTTATATCCCGCCCTCCCCAGCCGAAGCCGGACTCAGAGCAGCTAACAACAAAATTCCACCACACCAGATCCGTGGCAGCAGGGGTGGATGGGAAATGGGGGTGGGTCACAGGAGGGGCAAATACTGTATTTTTTGCTCTATAAGACTCACTTTTTCCCTCCTAAAAAGTAAGGGGAAATGTGTGTGCGTCTTATGGAGCAAATGCAGGCTGCGCAGCTATCCCAGAAGCCAGAACAGCAAGAGGGATTGCTGCTTTCACTGCGCAGAGATCCCTCTTGCTGTTCTGGCTTCTGGGATTCAGAATTTTTTTCTTCTTGCTTTCCTCCTCCAAAAACTAGGTGCGTCTTGTGGTCTGGTGCGTATTATAGAGCCAAAAATATGGTATATTTCTAAGTCGTTGTGCTCCAAGTGTTAAGATCTCTGGGGGAAAAAATAACAGTGTATGTTCATGACAGGAGTCAAGCAATTGGGGGGGGGGCAAATTTCTCTCAATCCCTGCTTGTCTTTCTTAAATATGGACATTTCCCTTTAATTTCAAAAAAAAGTTTAATTTCAAAGAAGGGATGCATATCTTTAGAAAGTAGTTAAGGAAACATAGCCCCATGGAAACATTTTTTTTAAAAAAAATAATCACACATAGATTAAAGCGTCAATCTATAGACAGTTACTTGGAAGTAAAGCTTTCCTGAATAAGCAGGAGTTACTTCCAAGTAAGCATACACAGGATCAGTTTGCTATATAATCTGCGAAACGTCTCCTCTTTTAAAGAACGAGAAGAAATTGGAAATAAAAGCCACAGCAATCAAACATATGGGTAGGTGTAGCCAGAAATATTTTGCCTAGGTAAAAGCTAAATGGCAAGTTTCAGACTACATCATGCATCAACTCTGGCAAACAGAGTCAAGCAGGAGAAAAAAGGAAAGCCGTTACAGGAAGGCACTTAGAAGAAAGAGATACGTACACACACCAAAGAAAAATGCTTTGATATTTAAAATATTTATGACTTTAAAAGGCATGAAAAATGATACCGGCTATTAACTAATAGACATTCTGCCTTTGTGATGCAGCTTAAAACTTTTAACTAGAAACACATCTTTGCTTGACATTGTCTCAAGCCAGATGTAAACATGATTAATTTCAAGGTGCAACAGAGAAGAGCTCCTACCTCCCGTCCTGGACTCTGTGTTGTTAATACATAGGAGACCACTTGCAAGCCGGACGGGATGCTATTTGCATTTTCTCCTGAGCCTCCTGTTGAGAATGCTGGTCCATGACATAATTCCTTGAAATGCATAAGCAAGAATAAATGGATAGTACAGTGGTACTTCGGGTTAAGTACTTAATTTGTTCTGGAGGTCCGTTCTTCACCTGAAACTGTTCTTAACCTGAAGCACCACTTTAGTTCATGGGGCCTCCTGCTGCCGCTGCGCCGCCGGAGCACGATTTCTGTTCTCATCCTGAAGCAAAGTTCTTAACCCAAGGTACTATTTCTGGGTTAGCAGAGTCTGTAACCTGAAGCGCCTGTAACCCGAGGTACCACTGTACTGGAAAGGGCTTCTTCTAGCCCGATCCTTTTATTTACAACAGACTACGCAAATACAGCCCTGGAATGTAAGATACAAAGCTAAGGGAGCTTCCATGTGGAACACTAAATGTTCTTTTCCCTCCAGCGGGAAAATGGCTTAATGCATCCTTTCTCTGTTGGTGGATGGTTCTCTGGGCAAGCATGAAGCTTTTCTCTTTGATGAGGCCATTCTTGGTTTGTTTATTTATTTAAAATATTTTTATGTTATTATTTAGGCAGCCGTTTCATAAAATTATCAGGGTGGCATACAAAGGAAAATAAAAACTTAACACTACCACTGCAATCTTGCACAGAGTAGCCCTGCCTCCTGTCCAATCCTGCTAATATCTGTGGGCTACCAACAATAGAAATGGATATTTTATTTTTTAAAATTTATTTAGCTACTTAGCTATTTTTCTATCAAGATATGTAAACTGCTTAATAAACCAAAACCTCTAAACAGTTTACATAATAGGGGAATCACCCACTTTGTGTGCCTTTATTGGATGTATGCCAGTTACGTGTAAACCTGTTCATTCAGAGTTGCCTTTGCTTCTCTGTTTTCTAAATTGAGATCCAGAATATGAATGTAAATGGACGCATTGGACTGAAACAAAATATTGAACAATTTACAGTGCAAGCCAAGCCCCCACCCCAAGTTATTAAGACAATGACAATACTGTAATAACATTACATTCCTTGCAAATACATGAAAGTTAAAATTGAAAAATTGGACAGTTCTCTCATTGGAATTGGACGGGGGAAGGGACTAAAAGAAAATTTAAAATCAGTTCCACAGCTGTTACTCAACACTTTATGCATCTATCCTTTTTCTTTTTCTAATAAATGTATAACAATTAAGACTAACCAAGTATTCCAAAAATCCTTTCAACCCCAGCCCCACCAAACTTTGAGATTATTTGGGTGGAATAGGTGTGGAAGTGCTTTCTCAGGATCACATATATTTTCTGAATAGCCCTTTTACATTAAAGGAATTACAATCAGTTGTAAAACATTTTAAAATTGTTATAATTTCTGGGAAAGACAGTTATACTGGGAGATTTTGCAAAATATTTGGCATGTTACTAAACCCTTTCCTCAGGGCTGGATTTAGATGAAGAGAGGCCCTCGGCTACTCCACTTGTGAGGCCCCTCCCCATCCCCCACCCTCACAACTAGAAGGAAATGGAAGAGTGTTATGAACAAAATTGAGTGAAGCCAGGGATGATGACGGGTATTTAAAATTCTACAATTCACAATTTCTCCTCTAAAGGACGTAAGATATTATTGTTAAATACCATGGTGATTTTTTAAAAAATGCATAAAATGAAGACTGGAAAACTTTTGCAATAACTGAACTTGGTAAACCTTTCAGGCCTGGAACTAGTTCCCATGTCTTGTTCCTCTCTAAGGAATCAAGTTCAGCCTTCGTGGCATTTAACCATGGCTCAGCATCATCTGAGATTAAACTTTGGACCTCTTGGAAGCTTGAAGGTTCCCAAACCTTCTCTAAGTTACTAACAACAGCTGTATCTGCTATGACTGTTTTAGCAAACTCTTCAGCATACCTTTTGGGTGGTTTACCCTTTGTGGCTCTTTCAGATCTGCGTACTGTACACAAGTCTTCCACTCTCGGCTTCTCCTCTTTAGGAGAATGGTGGGCAGGCTGAGTCGTCCTCTTATATACCTGCTGGGTTTGACAAGGCATCTGACCCGCACCTGAATCTCATAGCTTTCCTGTAGCTGCCTCTAATTAGTTATCATTTAACTCTTGGGGTAAATAATTAGCATCACACGTCATGTGCATGGAAGTTGCAGAACCAATTAACCCACCCTGGAACTTTTCTTTATTAGTGCCACTTAGTTTTGTACGATTCCTTGCAAATGAAGGAAAACAACTTTTCTGCTTGTATATGTTGATAATATAATTTTGGTTACTGATGACAAACAAGATTGTACAAAAACAAGATTGGGTGCAGGCCTGGCCAGGACATAGGCATCCTGACTGTGACAAAGGTGACCTGTGTGTGTTCTTGCTTGATTAACAGCTGTTGGGAACTTCAAGGTCCCTGCTCTCCCTTCTTATGGTCTTTGTACTGGACCTGGAGACTCCAATAGAGAGCATTCCATGTCAAGAAGGAGGGCAAGTGGGCACTCTATCAAATGACAGGGCAGGAGTTACACAGAGCAGGGTCTCTTCACTGGTGGTGCCCATTGTATGCCTCTCTCTTCCCAGACCTGCTCTCTTTTGGCCTGTATTTTGAAGCTTTATAATTTAGGAAGACTTTGGAAGAACTGGTTGACAAGTCTTCTCAGTTGCTGACGTATGAGCAGATTTTATTTGCTGCTATTCTGGGCTTCTGGTGCTCCAGGGTTTACACCAGCGTAATAGAGTTGGCCAGGATCCCAGAAGGGATACAGTTTACAAGCTTTCTCCATTATCTGCACAGCAGGGGGTGCTCAGTCAACAGTGCAAAGGCTGAGTTGAAGCATTCCCTGCTGGTTACCTGCTTTCAGCAATAGGGGTCGCTGTTTGGTAGTACCCAATTGGTTAGCTGTCAGATTCTAGAGCTCCCTATTGGTGGCTCTTAGGTAATTCACAAAATACAGAGTCCATTCATAAAACACAGTGTTCATTCATAAAGCAGTAACATAAATCTCCATTGCTACATATTGGGTGTTGTCAGGGGTTCAGGAGCAGAGACACAGGAGAAGGAGCAAATGGAGAGTGAGGAGGAGGAATCCGAGGGGGGTGTAGGCAGTGACAGTGGTCAGAGAGATTCCACGAGCCTCTCCAGCGAATCGGAAGATTCACAGAGAGGAGCGCCGATGGCCAGGGCAAGGGGGGTGCCAAGGGGGAAACCCCAGAAGGAAGGGGCCAGCGGGGACTCCCTGAGCAGCAGTTGGAAATCAGGACCAGCGTCCCCACCAGAGCGTAGTGGGGGGGAGGAGTCCCAGGCATCGGGACCAGTCTTCTCACCACCAGAGGGAGGAGATGAGTCAGGATTGGCCACGCCTCCATCGGAGAGCGGGGAAACGGTCAAGAGGAAAGTCACCGGCTGGGCACGCGCGCCAAGTTCAAATGTACAGGCGAGCGGCACAGCAGGTAGCCCGGATAGGGAGCCAGGTCCTAAAGCCCGCCGGAAGGAAGGGCAAGACTCAGGGGGGTCAGCGTCAGAAGAGTCCAGGAGAGAGGAAACCCCAGGGGGCAGAAGGACCCAGAGGAGGAAGGAACAGCGCAGGAGGTGGAGCCGGGCTAGGATCTTAAACTGGTGCGGAAGGGGCAGTGACTCAGAGGGGACTTCGCCGGTCTAGGGCCAAGACGTAGGGCTGCACGCTCTGGGGTTTGAAATGGAAACTAAACTTCAATAAAGACTTTTGTACATTACATCAACCGGGCGTTGGTCCTCTGTGAGCTGGGACCTAGAGGCAGCTCTGACAGGTGTATATTTCAGCAGTTGAACATACAAGTTTATGGCCATGCTGTAGTGTAGTGCTTATGCGACTGTGAATAAAAGGTGGCTGGGCTCATTGTCTCGGGGTTTGGGGGGGAAGAGGTGACAAAACTGATTTCCAGTAAGTGCCCCCCTTTATTTCCATAACAAGTCCTTGAGTCTGTACTCTGAATGGTGACACCAGAGACCTAGAAGGTGCAGGGCTTGCCAGTCCAACTCCTGCACAGTGTCATCAGGGCTGACCTTAAGGCAATTGGAGCAATTGGGCCCCATGGGCTGCTCCTAAGGGGGCCCCTGCACCAGGGCAATCTAGATGGATTTTATTTATAAGATTTTGCAGACTTTGGCTGTGAACTGGGGCCCTACAAAAAAAATAAATCAAGTTGTGCCCCATTGGCTAGCCCTGAGTCTAATAGTTGCTCGGCCTGAGTTGCCCTGCCCTTGCATGAAGTCTTTGGTTTGCAATTTTGGGAGAGGGGAGACTGCGGCACTGGGGAGAGGGCAGGCTGGTGAGGCCACCTAGACTTAGAGGCCCAAGTTGCCCTGCCCTTGCATGAAGTCTTGGGTTTGCAATTTTGGGAGGGGGGGAGACTGCCTGCTGGGGAGAGGAAGGGCTGGCAAGGCCCCCTAGATTGAGAGGCCCTGGGCTTCAGCCTACTTAGCCTATACATAAATCCGGCACTGCCTTTCCTGCTATGGCTGGGGGAAATGCAGGAAACCAGATGGACATCATCTGTGAATGCTCCAGAGCAGACTCCATATGCGGAGTAGTAAACGTAATGCATTTGGGAGTCAAAACCAGAACCTATTGTGGTATTTTCACTTGATGCAACAAAAGCATTTGACAAACTTGAATGGTCTTTCCTTTCACCAGCTTTTGAAAAAAATGTGAATGCAGAATACATTTCAAAGCATGTGGCATAGACTGGCTTAATGCAGGGGAGTTGGCAGGAGGCAGCAGCTGGGGAACCCCCAAGGGAACCCCGGGGGAAGCAGATTCAGAGCCAGGGGATTGGTGGTAGGATGGCGATGAATGGTCAGAGGGAGAAGAGGGAGCAGACTGGGAGGAGGAGGAGGTGTCAGAAGCAGAAGAGACAACAGAGTCTAGTGAGCAGGAAGAGGCTGTGGCACAGGGTAGTTCAGACTCAGAGGCGGGAGAAGAGGGAGGCCAGAAGACAGAGATTAGGTAAGCTGCTGAAGAATCTTGGGAGGATCCCCCAATTGCTGTGACCAGTTCCCCTTCTCCCTGGTCTCCCAGAACACACAGAGGAAGAAGAGGGCAGAGGGAAATTGTGGGCTGAATTAATCTCTGAATGAAAATAACGCACCTTAGAGGTATTCTGAGGTAAAAAAAACCGTGCCAAATTACAGAAAAATAAGTTCAAGGAGACGGGTATGTGAAGCACATTCAAAGCTGATTTTGCAGGTGGCAGGAGAGAATTCAGAGGGATTCACTTCTTCCTTCCCTGTGGGTTTGTGAGTAATGTTTTTATTATGAAAACGGCATACATCAAAGAGGTGCTGGGGAAGTATGGTGAATTAGGGGTGGGGTCTTCAGATTTCTTTTCTGCTCAGTTGGCACCAAAAGTCAGAAAATAAATGCAAAACTGATTTGACAGGAATGGATACGCAGAGGCTGAAGAACGAGAATGTCCAGCATTTTCCACTAGCAGAAGGAGCAAAGTGAACAGAGCAATCAAGAACAATGTGATTGGTGAGCCCTGATCAATTCATTCCCTCTGGTTAGAAGATAGACCTATCAATAACAACAGCGTCTCCCCCGTCTCCACCCTGGCATTTCCCTTGATGAGAAATATTTACAGACGCACTGCCTGCACACTTTTCTTAACATCTGAATCTCCCCAAATCACTTTGGAGGTCCCCACTCTGGCTTGATCCTTCTGCGACTAAGACAAGTGACACCCCTAGTATTTAATGGTGTAAAGGGACTGAGTATTAAAATAAGGTTTTCTTTGTCCTTTTCTTCCCCAAATCTTTGATAAAATTAAAACTAGAGTGTCCCAATTGGAAAGTGAGACACTTAAATGAGAGGCGGTGGACTCTCCTTCCTTTTAAGCAGAGGTTGGATGGCCATCTGTCTTGTGTGATTTATTTGAGATTACTGCATCGCAGGAGGTTGGACTTGATGACTCTCAGGGTCCCTTCCACCTCTACAATTCTACGATTCTACAACCTGATATGATCGGTGATATGATAGCCATGTTCAAATATATAAAAGGATGTCACATAGAGGAGGGAGAAAGGTTGTTTTCTGCTGCTCCAGAGAAGCGGACACGGAGCAATGGTTCCAAACTACAAGAAAGAAGATTCCACCTAAACATTAGGAAGAACTTCCTGACAGTAAGAGCTGTTCGACAGTGGAATTTGCTGCCAAGGAGTGTGGTGGAGTCTCCTTCTTTGGAGGTCTTTAAGCAGAGGCTTGACAACCATATGTCAGGAGTGCTCTGATGGTGTTTCCTGCTTGGCAAGGGGTTGGACTCGATGGCCCTTGGGGTCTCTTCCAACTCTAGGATTCTATGATTCTATGATTCTATGACCTACTCCCCACCCCAGCCATTTTAAGAGCTAAACTAGAGGTTCGTGATGATGATTTCCCTGGGTGTAAGCAGACTCTGAGGTTAAGGTCACCCTCTTAACTTCCCCATGTGCTTACCAGAATAAGGAACATGGTCATGCCAGTTTCATGAAAGGATTTATAGAGCTATACTGGCATCTAGTGGGGGCAGCATGCAAGACCTGGATTTTCCTAATAATTCCCTCTTTAATGATGCAGGAAATTAAACGAAGCTGCATGGCAGGCAAATAACACAGACCACAAGCCAGAGGAAGAATGAAAATGTAGTGGAGAAATGAAAACTTAGTTCAGATGCACCAGCAGTTGTATAAACCGTTAGATTTACATACAATGGGGGAGAATTTTGATTCATTTCCCATTTATAGGCAAACCTACTTTACAAAACAGTATGAGAACCGAAACACAACCATCCTTCGAAATCTGCCCTTCTCTGAATTTTGCAAGTCGAGTGATGTGTACAAAATTGTATATGCTGGAATGAAATGCAGGTGTTCCTGAAAATAACATGCAAAAATGCGTTGTTATAGGGGAATTATGCTCTTATTCTTATTCTAATGCTTGTGTTTAAATAAATCAGTGTGCTTTGCACTGCATTCCAGTGTGGGTGCAGTGGTTAGAGTGTCAGCCTAGGACCTGGGAGACCTGAGTTCATATCCCCACACGACCATGAAGATCATTGGGTGACCTTGGACTAATCACTGCCTCTCAGCCTAACCTACCTCACAGGGCTGTTGCTGGCATTAAATGATATGGGGGGAACCCTATAAGCCACCTCAAGCTCCTTGGAGACTAAGGAAGGACATATCTGTGGTAAATAATTTTGTTACAGCCTGAATTATTTTGACAGTTTACCATCTGAGAGGGATTCCAGAACTATGGAATGTGAGGCTAGTGTGTGGCGTGGCAGAACTGTTTTGTTATGAGAGCACATTCAGACCAGCACAAACAGTCCAAAGTTCACTAGAAAGTTAAGCTTTAATCTTTTGCGGTGATGTATTCAATTTGAAATGTCCCCATCTCCCCTCAGCCAAACACAAATCCAGGCGGGGCTGTGTTCACAAAGGGATAGCAAGACATTCAGTTGAAAATCCGCACTGAAGCAATGGTCTAGCTAGCTGGTGTTGCCCGCACTAAAGGCAAGTGATTTTTTACCTGAGGTTGTTTGTGGGCAGTGGGCGGTGGGTAAAGGTTGTTAATGAAAAATCTGTGGCTGGATTCAGCACTTGCTTCCTCCAGATAATTATTTGATTTGCAGTGGAAGGAGACACCTCTACATTTCGGGTGTGAATTGATGTGCAATGTGACTCATTCACACATGCAAATTATTCCCTTACCTTTGCCACCATATGTGATTTGTTCCAAGGCTGTAATTTAAATTATTTCAGTGTTTTATTAGAGAAATACCATTTGGTTCAGGTGGGTTTTAATTTTGGTATTCTAAGTGGACTCTGTTCTAATTATATTGTATGACTTTTAGGAGACATATGAAGGCAACTCTTCATAGAGAAGTTTTTAATGTTTGATGTTTTGTTATGCTTTTATATTTTTCTGGAATAGACATCATCATCATCATCATCATCATTATTCCATTCATTGCCCTGATATAAATAATGTTCTCTGAAGGCACACTGTCTGCCCCCCCCCTGCAACTGGGCAGCACCTCTGGGCAGAAAGCACATAGAACCCTGTCTCTTCCAGCTAATCTGCACAGATCAGCTGAGAAGAGGGGCGGGGACTGTGTGACTGAGCATGTCTGCAAGAACATTTCTCCATCAAGCCAACTTCAGGACTCTCATTTATAGCCTGTACTTGTCATACTTGTCTTCTCTCCACTGCAGCTTTGATTTAAGATGGCCCTGGTCTGTTTGTCAGACTTTGAGATGTACGCTAAGCAGCACCTCCCCAAAGATGTCTGGGATTTTGTTGCCACTGGTGCTGATGAATGTAGTACCCTGGAAGAAAACCTCAAGGCATTCAAAAGGTAAGATAAAGGCTCACCTTTGGCAAGTGGAAGGTTAGCACTCGTATTAAGATGGTCGCTCACGTGAGGCATCGTGGACTGGCCAGATTGGGCTAGGTTGAAATCTTACGCCAGACATTGGCGGTGCAAGCAGGTCCAGATTTAGATTTGATGAGGCCCTAAGCTACTGACGCGGGTGGCGCTGTGGGTTAAACCACAGAGCCTAGGACTTGCCAATCAGAAGGTCGGCGGTTCAAATACCCACGACAGGGTGAGCTCCCATTGCTCGGTCCCTGCTCTTGCCAACCTAGCAGTTCGAAAGCATGTCAAAGTGCAAGTAGATAAATAGGTACCGCTCCGGCGGGAAGGTAAACAGCGTTTCCATGCGCTGCTCTGGTTTGCCAGAAGTGGCTTAGTCATGCTGGCCACATGACCTGGAAGTTGTCTGCGGACAAACGCGGCCCCCTCGGCCAATAAAGCGAGATGAGCGCCACAACCCCAGAGTCGGCCACGACTGGACCTAATGGTCAGGGGTCACTTTACCCTTTACCTTTAAGCTACTGAAGGTAATGGGGCCCTTTATATGTCCAGGTGTCCTTTGTCAACAACAAATTGTCACTGTTTTTTGTGTTGAATATATGCTATATGCATGGAAATGAGCAAACCAGTGATATTTTAGGGAGCAGGCTAGCAGGCGGGGCCCTTACTTACATCATAGGAGTCTACGCAACACAAAACACTGTTGCTGTATGTAGGTTTTATGTTATTTGTTTTTTATCTTATATTTTGGAAATGTACATCCAGGTTTTTTTTCCCTTTAAATTTTTTTTGGGGCCCAAGAGAGTGGGGCCCAAAGCTATAGCTTGTTTAGCTTATACGTAAATCCGGCACTGGGTGCAAGCATTCACGTGCATCTCTTTCCACCGACTGACTTTGTTAAACTCAGTCACAAATGGCTGATCTGGTATCTATTAAAACAGAAGTCTGATCTGGGAAAGTGAATCACTTGCAGCAAAATTGGGAAGAACTGATGCCTCTGCATCCCTCAAAGTTTTGTTTTCAGTACTACATTCCAGTTCTCACACACTTGTGTGGCACAGTGCAGCTATTGCAGTAGGGTGGCTGGATCTGAACTTGCAGATGTGTCAGAGTTGTTCCATGCCTTGCAGCCAGATCCCACTTCTACGGCAACAAAATGTGTTGAGCACATCGAGACACCCAAGAAATCTCATACCGTCTACCCAACGAGCAAAAGTGGAGGGGACAAAATAGCAAGCATTTCAAGCCTCTAAACACCCACACAAGTACTTTCTCCAAGTGCCTGGTGCTTTCTGGGGACAGTTGCAGGAATAGCCTCCCCCCCCCCAGGGGCGGAGGAAGAGAGGTGCGGTGGGGGTGGGCCGCCCCAGGTGTCACCATTGAGGGAGGTGACAAAATGTAGGGAAGCACTCACCTGCAGCATGCCTGAGACACACGTCTCTCCTGGGAGTGATGCAGTGACCTAGGTGCCCGCAGGCTCCGCGCTGCCCCAAATGCTCCGCCCTCTGCCTCCCCCACCCCCAGCTATAGGGTGGCTGAGTGGGAGGAGGCAGGCAGACCTGTGGAGTGTCCTGCCCCAGCCCGTCCTGTGGGTGGCTGGGCCCCTGGCCCCTGGGCACAGGGTACATGCACCGCCCCAGGCACCTGATCAGCTTGACCTGCCGCTGCTCCCCCCACCTCCGAAATATCATTGTGCAGTGGCGTAGCGTGGGGGGTGCAGGGGGGGACAGCCACACCGGGCGCAACATCTGGGGGGGCATGCTCGCCGCCTCTGGAGTCGCCGAAGAGCCTCGGGCGCAGGCTGTAGCAGAGCCCCATGTCTCGCGGAACTGACGAGCTGTGCGCGCGTCCGGGCTGAAGGCGTCCGGCAGGCAGCGGCTCTCCGCGCTCGCCGCGGTCCCCGCGCATCAGGGCCGTGGAGGGTGCGCCAGAAAGCCCCTCCTCACAGCCCCGCTGCTGCTGCAGCAGCGGCTGGGCCATGTTGCATTTTCCTCGCCTCTCTGCCCTCCTCCTCCTCCTCCGGGCAAGCGGCGTCGTTTGGGCGGCAGCGCCAGCAGCAACTCGCCTCAGATCACCTGACACGGACCCTCCGCCACCGCTGTGGCTACCTTACCGTAAATACCCCAGCCCAGGCAGCAGCAAGAAGAAGCTGGCAGCGGCGGCAGGTTAGGGGCGCAAATTACTTGCCTTGCCCCGGGTTACATTAAAAGGGCCTTTTCACAGTGCAATGAAACCAGCTGCTTGTGGTCTTTGTGTCCTCATGAGAGACGTTCCAAAAAGGTTGAACTCTCAATAACTCTTGTTTGATCGCAAGGATTATATTAAGTTGTGGGTGGACATAGCGGTCAACACAGAGATTTCTCCAAGTGGTTCTTTATAGTAAGCTGGAAGTGAACTGAACTGCAACAGCTCAGCCAGCCTGCTTTTATAGGCAGCCGGCTGTCAACATTGTAAGAACAACAACAACCCAGGGTTTCCTGCCAAAATTAACTTACGTGGACCTGAGTGAAAACTATATACACAATACCCCTGGTGGCCAGGGTGAGAACTTCAATACGTAACAGATTGGATTCACCCCTGACTCCAGTACAGCTTTTTCACCATTCAGCAAAGCACCTAATTCCATGTGACAGTAACAATATAATTAGCAATCTCTGTAGTATTTAATTGTTACAGATCCCCTCCCCCAACAGCTATCAAGATTGCAACGTGCAAGTTGTGAGACTCCTCAGTCAGAGTCTCACAAATTCTCCCTAAACACACACACACACACACACATTGTGGGGTAATAAGCATTAATGGTTAATGCTATTTTTTTCTTTATTTTTTCTAATGCTAATTGCCACACTGATACTTATCACACCATTTTCCAAGTGGAGCAGAACACGTAATGATGGTTTGCTGCTGGTTTTTCAGTAGAAAAATAAAATAAAATGTCCATTATTTAATCAACCATGAGTTTTGTACATTTGCTAATGTGGAAATCTTCATGAACGTGTTCTGAATAATACATTTTCCCCCATTTTTGCTATTTATTATACTTGTTACCTGAAGATCTCCACAAAGTTATCTAATTTATACTACTCTTAATAATAATTATACTGAGGATTTTATAATTGAATGCAAAACAGGGGGGGGGAAACAAAGTTACATTAACAAATTAACAGTAGAACTTAATGTAAGACAATACTAGAAATATTTGAGCACAGTGTCCTTAGAATAAAGCAGTTCACGCACTGATTATAAGCCAGCTTATTATATATGTTTTATATTCACTTGGGGGATGTTGGAATATTCCAGAAACTTGGTAACTGGTCTTGAACCGGTTGCTAGGCAACAGGAAAAGTCTGCCCAGCAACAGGAGACCATATTAAGGGCATATGATTAACAAGGGTCAGAGTGTAGAGAGTTAAAAGTGTCAGTGTGCAAATGAGCATGAGTCAGCATTAGGTCTCTGGCCAGATGGCTAGAAGAAGAAAGGATTATGTTATTTTATTTGTATTAAAGGTAAAGGGACCCCGGACCATTAGGTCCAGTCGTAATGAACTCTGGGGTTGCGGCACTCATCTCGCTTTATTGGCTGAGGGCGCCGGCGTACAGCTTCCAGTTCATGTGGCCAGCATGACTAAGCCGCTTCTGGCGAACCAGAGCAGCGCATGGAAACGCTGTTTACCTTCCCACCGGAGTGGTACCTATTTATCTACTTGCACTGGCGTGCTTTCGAACTGCTAGGTTGGCAGGAGCAGGGACCGAGCAACGGGAGCTCACCCCATCGTGGGGATTTGAACCGCCGACCTTCTGATCGGCAAGCCCTAGGCTCTGTGGTTTAACCCACAGCGACACCCGCGTTGTATTAGACCCATGTAAATTACTGTAAATAATAAAGATACTAAATTAAAAAGGAAACTCTGCTGCAAGTTTTTCAAAAGAAGAAAAGCCAAGAGCAGTGGCTGCGCGCACACATCAACAGGGGAAGGGCAATATAGGATATTGTTTAGTTGTCAGGATGAATGGCTGAATTAGATTAGATTGATAGGGCTTCCGCCTGCAGAAGTAACACCTGCCAACTCTGCTGTTTCAGCTCTTTCTAGTGTGGGAATGTTCAGGGTGGCAGGAGAGGATATATTGTTGATTAATAGCCTTCCTAACTTACACTAGCAAGTTCCTTTACTCAGCAGAGTCCATTCCCCTTTACACGGCAGAAAACTAGTTGCAAACTCGTGTGAGTTTCTTAAGACAATACGCAATTCAGTCTGGCTTGTCCAGACTGAAATGTGTTCTAATATTTTCCTGGCAAGACCCCTTGAATCCCTCCTAAAATAATAAAGACACCACAGTCTTATTCATAAGCAATAAAAAGTAAGTTTACTCACGATCAGGTAGAGCACAGTGTGATCCCCGAAGGCAGCCTTTAGGCTTAAAGTTACAAACCTGTACAAACAGGTTTACCCCATATGGGAGATAACCGGGGGGACTTCTGGCTGGCAGGTGAATCAGGATGTTCGCAGAATGAAAAAGAAGATAGAAGAAAGGAAGGTGGCAGCATGACTTGTCCTTTTACCAGGTCTGGAAAGGTCACACCCACCTACTAGTCCCATGCAAGGAAGGATGCTCCACACCAGGAGGAACAGGAAGTTTCGACTGGCTGGACCAAACATTCCCTTGCATGTCCACTCTAGCAAAACAAGGAATGTTGTACTTGACTGCTCCCAGTGTATTACATCCCACATCTAATTCTTCCTGCAGGATTCGCTTTCGCCCACGCGTTCTGCGCGACATGTCTGCAATGGATACAAGGACCACAATCCTTGGCACTGAAATCAGCTTCCCTGTGGGAATTGCTCCCACCGGCTTCCATAGGTTGGCTTGGCCAGATGGAGAGCTGAGCACAGCGAGAGGTATGCCGGGGTCTCCTTGTTGCTGAGAAACAATGGTTGGGCACACAGGGCAGCTGAAAGTGGATTTAGCGCATCATCCCGTGTGTGCATGTTTTTCATGTCATCCACACAGCACGGTCCTTATCCAAGCGGCAGCTGTGCCACACACGGACTTGCCTCTGAATCCAACCCTGGTTTCCCCTTCCCCTCAAGCTAGATGCCTTGCCTTAGAATCAAGTGCCTTTCAAGTTTATCAGATCGTATTAAGGTTTTTAAAACGCTCTGCAAAAAGGCAAGCCTGAAACACCGCTTTGGAGAGGTCCAGAGAAGACCTCGTTAGAGCACAACAAGGAAATTGGTCGGCAATGTGTACCACTCAGTCTTGTAGGGAAGACTGTAGCTCTCTTCAGCAATACAAAGATTGCACCCACAGCCCCAGATTTAGGGTGGGGCGGTTCCCCTGCGAAGGGCACCGAGCCAAGGGGGCACAAAATTGAGAAGATCCATAACAGAGAAGATCAATTTGGGGGAGTCAAATTTTGGCCTTGCACAGGGTGCCATATTACAAAAGATGGAGAAGACAAAATGAGTGCAGTTTGGCAGAGGCTTGGCTGCTAATACTTCCGCATGTCTGAGAACATTTAATTCCCTCTTTTCTCTCTCTATAATTTTTATTAAATTTTCTGTTTTACAGTTTAAAATACTCATTTTACATCCTTAAGCTATCAATAACTTCCCTTCTTCTCTTTCCGTGGTTCGTTTTACATCTCATAAATCCCTGCATATTTTACAAAAACTATACCATTCAGTGTTCCATTATTGCATCCATCAAAACTTGTTTACGCTGTTGATTTTTACCTTAATGCTGCCAGCGTTTTCAGCTGGACACAATTATTTCCCATATATATTCAATAAACGTTTTCCAGTCCTCTTTAAACATATGTTCTTCTTGTTCTATATGTTAAGTCTGTGAGTTGTGCATATTCTGTCAACTTAAGATGCCATTCTTCTTTAATTGGGACCTCACTCATTTTCCATTTTGGGGCTAACAAAACACGGCCACATTAGTGGCATACATAAATATCCCTTTTTTTGAAATTCCCTCTTTTATCTGTCAACAGTACCATTCCACCATAAGGAAATAAAATAAACAAATAACAGGAATTAGTGAACTGATCCACCAATCATAGCTGCTTTAGCTGAGATTCCTGCATAGCTGGGGGTTGGTCCCTTCCTTTTTTTTTTTTTATAAATATTTATTAAGGTTTTTAAATATAAATGCACACATAATAAACAATCTTACTTCTTTTACAACAATTTCAACACTTCTTTGGACTCCCTCACGTCTCCCGCTCCCATTTACATCGTTAAAAATTTTTTCCAAACAAATTATCAACTTGTTTACAATCTCATGTCCACTCATTCAAATATAATCTAGCACTTCTTCCAAAAAATTTTTATATTTTCTTTAGTCTCACTTATCATCAAATTTAAATCTAGTTTAGTGGTGGGGGTTGGTCCCTTCCAACCCAACAGTTCAGTAATTCTATGAGCCAAAGCAGCCAAACCCAGCATACGAGGCTCAGCTTTTCCTTCCCCCATCCCCATATTTTTCCAAAGTGGCAGAAGCTATGAATACATGTTACATTGCCAGCTCCTATGCCTCTTGCTCCGTGGAAGAGATTGCTGCTGCTGTGCCTGCTGCTTTCCGGTGGTTCCAGCTCTACATCCACCGGGACAGAGCCATCTCGGAGCAACTGATACGAAGGGCAGAAGAAGCTGGCTTCCAGGCCCTGGTGCTCACAGCTGATGTGCCCTACACGGGCAAGCGGCGCGACGACATCCGCAACGACTTCCGCTTCTTGTCTGCCGTTAAGCCCAAGAACTTTGAAGGCGCCTTCGAGGTTGGTTTGTTTTTTAAAATACATATATATATTTATTAGCAATTCAATAACATGTCAAAACATATCATATGCATTATTTCCTCCCCTTTCCCCCCCCCTCAAACCCTCCCTCCCCTCCCCCCCTCAGCTCCTCTCTCTGATTTCTCAACACATATTATTCTCTGCATTTTACAAAATTATACAAATCCTTCCATTATCTGCCTGCCATGTTATCAATCAATAAATTTGTGTATGTTTATTCAAAACCTGCCAAGGAGTCAAATTCATTTTGTTGTCCTTTTAAGTAATATGTGAAAAGTTCCCATTCTTGTTTAAAGTCACAGTTGTCCTTATCTCGCAGTTTATATGTCAATTTAGCCAGTTCTGCATAGTTCATCAGTTTTTCTTGCCACTGTTCTTTTGTCGGGATTTCCTCATTCTTCCATCCTTGTGCTATCAAGACTCTTGCCGCTGTTGTTGCATACATAAATAAATTATTTTTTTTCCTTGGCAGGTCTTGTCCTACAATCCCTAACATAAATGCTTCTGGTTTTTTAACAAATGTCATGTTGAACATTTTCTTCAGTTCATTGTATATCATTTCAGTAAGCAGGCATACAAGGCACCATCCAACCCTCTTAGGGACTCCACTCCGGATATGGGCTTGCTCCTGAGCCGTTTCTCCTCCAGAAGAAATCCTGCAAGGCAGCAGAGGTTGAGCATCAGAGTTTTCCTTCTCTGAGATGGGCTACCTTTCTAAAGCCCCATCTGCCCCTCACTTCCCCATGCAGAAATTGCCTTTTGGACCATTGGACACACTGTTGGTCTCATCTGCTCAAGGCAAGGGTTATGTAACCCAAAACAAACAGAAGCTTTCTTGGCTCTGTGAAGCCTTGGAGCTGCTGCACTCTTGCTGGCGTCCACTGGAGGACAGACAAGGGAAAGAAAAACAATCAAATATTTTCTAACCTGGAGGAAGGGGGATCGTTGCTTCCCCCCAGCTCAAATTTCTGTCACTCCCAGTGGGATGGATGCTCCCGCCTCTGAGGCCTTCTCAGTCTACATCTTTCAGGGGCTCTCAGCTTCCTGCCTGTCTTGGATAGCAGTCTCTCCTGCTCCTGTAAAGCAAACAGAGCAGGTTCCTTATAACATACTGTTGTAAACAAAAATTGCCCTTTTTCCTTATGGGGTGTCCAAGAGTCCATATAGAGTCCTTACTTAGGTTCCCTATTGGTAGGAGAAGATAACAGAGGCCAACCAGAGAATATTGAGAAGCAAAGCAGCTAGTAAGCTTGATCTTTATTGATCTGTTGCAACAGGGTGTTCCCCTCACACGCAGGAGAGAGGAGGGACCCAGAAAACTGGCGCGCAAGGCCTTATAAAGACTTTTGAAATTCCCACCCTGTAGATCAAGACCACCCAAAGAAACATCATACATACATCACAGAAGGGGTGTAACCTAAGACCACCCCTCAGATACATCACACCTACATCACAGAAAAGGCGGTCTTAAAACAGAAATTTGAATGTTGTTTTTCTCCTGTCGTTGTTTATCTCCTGTCTGGCAGATTACTTGATTGGATTTCCTGGGTAGCCTGGCCAGTCTTTTGTAATGATAAATACTTAGTTCTTGAGCCAGGTCACAGGCTCACACCCTATTCAAACACAGACATACCCTTAAGACAGGATTTTTAAGGAAAAGACAGTGGGGAGGCTTTTCCATTTTCCTTTGACCTTTCAGAGAAAACATTTGGTCAGTTTGGGACAGTTTGGGAATCAAAATGGTTCCAGGTGGGTCTTCCTGTGCTGATCTATGTATGTGCTTGATTGGTACACTCATGAACATTTAACAGATATCTGAGCCCTCAAATTCCTATCACAATATCCTCCCACATTTCGGGAAGGCAAAGCAGGACCCTGCCCACCCCCTGTACCATCCCATCCGCCCATCCCAATCTCTGCTCTCCTTCCCCCCCCCCCTCCGTCCATCCGTCCGTCCAATCTCCACCCCAGGACGAACAATGGAAGCTGCCGTAGATCAAGTCAGTTCATCTCGCTCAGTGCTGTCCACACTGACGGACAGCTACCCTTTGGGGCTTCAGGTGGGGCCCTACCAGGAGATATGAAGGATTGAACCTGTCGCCTTCTGCATGCAAAACAGATGTACAGTGGTGCCCCGCAAGACAAACGCCTCGCAAGACGGAAAACCCGCTAGACGAAAGGGTTTTCCGTTTTGGAGGCGCTTCGCAAGACGAATTTCCCTATGGGCTTGCTTCGCAAGACGAAAATGTCTTGCGAGTTCCTGCGGGGTTTTTTCCCTTTCCCCCCCCTTTTCCTAAGCCCTAAGCCGCTTATCAGCTGATCCACTAAAAGCCGCTAAACCGCTAATAGCGCTAATCCGCTAAGCTGTCAATGGGCTTGCTTCGCAAGACGAAAAAACCGCTATATGAAGAGCCTCACGGAATGGATTAATTTCGTCTTGCGAGGCACCACTGTACAACGAGAAATTCAGCCAAAGGAAAGAATATAGAACACAGTCGTACCTTGGAAGCCGAACGCCTTGGGAGTCAAATGTTTTGGCTCCCGAACGCCACAAACCCAGAAGTGAGTGTTCTGGTTTGCGAACGTTCTTTGGAACCCAAATGTCCAGCGTGGCTTCCGCTTGGCTGTACGAGCTTCCTGGAGCCAATCAGAAGCCACGCTTTGGTTTCTGAACATTTTTTTTTAATTAATTTTTATTCAAATTTCCAATAAACCAATTCATTTATAATTTAACATCCAATTTAACTTATACATTCTTTTTGACTTCCATCAGCCTATCTGACAATTTTCATATTTATCACAACTTCTCACATTTCATACATTTATGTTGCACTTTGACATTCCCTATTTTATCATCGCTTTTAAGCGACATTTCAGTTTGTTTTTTCACAAAGCTTCTTGAAATCCAACAAGCGTTATTTCCTGATCACACACAGTTTTCATATACTCTGTAAATTTATTCCAGTCCTCGGTGAATCTCTGATCGCGTTGGTTTCGAATTTTCCCAGTTAATTTATCCATTTCTGCGTACTCCATCAATTTCATTCTCCATTCTTCCCTCGTTGGCATTTCTTCCTGTTTCCACCTTTGGGCCAACAAAATTCTGGCTGCTGTTACTGCATATCTAAATAACTTCACATCTTTCTTTCCAACATCATTCCCTACTATACCAAGTAAAAATGCTTCTGGTTTCTTTACAAAGGTGTATCTCAACATTTTTTTCATCTCATTATAAATCATTTCCCAAAAGCATTTCACTTTCTTACATTCCCACCACATGTGATAAAATGTCCCTTCTTTCTCTTGACACTTCCAACATTTATTACTGACTTTAAACATCTTTCCAAGTTTCACAGGGGTTATATACCATCTGTATATCATTTTCATAACATTTTCCTTTATCGTAGTACATGCGGTGAATTTCATTCCTTCTTTCCAAAGTTTAATCCACTCCTCTAATTGTATATTGTAACCAAAATCTTTGGCCCATTGAATCATAACCGTTTTTACTTCCTCATCTTTTGTGTGCCATTCAAGTAATAATTTATACATTTTTGACAATATTTTTACATCACTATTCAAGATTTCTTGCTGGAACCTCAATTTTTTCCCTAAAAAACCTTTTTCTCGCATATCTTTTTTAAACATTGCATTCAATTGAAAATATTGCAACCAAACATTCACCTTATCTTTAACCTCTTCGTATGGTTTCAGATTCCACTTATCTCCTTCTTTAATTATCAAATTTTCATATGTGGCCCAATTCCCTGTCATATTGATCCCTTTCGTACTCATTATTTCCAATGGCGATAGCCACATTGGAGTTTTAGGCTCTAATAGATTTTTGTACCTGTTCCACACTTCAATTAACGTTCCTCTAAAAATATGATTTCCAAAACCTTTGTGCACTCTGTTCTTATCACACCATAAATACGCATGCCACCCAAATCTATTGTCGTATCCTTCTAAGTCCAACAATTCTGTGTTCTCTAATTTTATCCATTCTTTTAACCAGCAAAGCTTCATAATATAACTTTAAATCTGGCAGGGCAAAGCCTCCTCTTTCCTTTACATCTGTCAATATCTTAAATTTAATTCTGGGCTTTTTGCCCTGCCAGATATATCTTGACACTGTTCTTTGCCATTCTTTAAATATTTTCACACCTTTAATTATTGGTATTGTTTGAAACAAAAACAACATTTTCGGTAGCACGCTCATTTTTATCGTTGCAATTCTTCCCCATAACGATAGTCTCATCCTTGCCCATACATCTAAATCACATTTGATTTTATTCCAGGTAGGTACATAGTTATTTTGAAATAGGTCAATATTCCTGGGAGTTAACATAATCCCTAAATATTTTACTTTTTTAACCACTTTCATTTCTGTTTGTTGCTGAATTTCTTCTATTACTTCTTGATCTAAATTTTTAGCCATTATCTTGGTTTTATTCCTATTTAATTTAAAACCTGACACCTGACCAAAATACTCAATTTCTTCTAACACCTCTTGGACACTCTGTATGGGATCTTCTATAGTTATAACTAAGTCATCAGCAAAGGCCTTGACCTTATATTGATTACCACCCACTGTTACACCTTTTAGCTTTTCGTTATTTCTTATTGTTCTTAGAAAAACCTCCAGAACCAATATGAATAACAGCGGTGACAACGGACATCCTTGTCTTGTACCCTTCGTGATGGCAATATTTTCTGTTATGACATTATTTACAATTAGTTTTGCTCTCTGTTCTGAATATATCGCCTGTATACCACTCAAAAAAGATTGGCCCACATCCATATATTCTAAATTCTTTAACATAAATTCCCAAAAGATATTATCAAAGGCCTTCTCAGCGTCCACAAAAATTAGCATAGCTTGTTTTTCCTTCCCGCTAGACAGATATTCAATTATATTAATTACATTTCTTATGTTATCTTTCATTTGTCTGCTGGGAAGGAATCCTGCTTGATCTTTATGTATCATTTCATTTAATACCTTTTTCAATCTGTTTGCTAGAATATTTGCGAACATTTTATAATCATTATTCAATAATGAGATTGGCCTATAGTTTTTAACTTGCATTAGATCTGAATCTTGTTTGGGAATTAACGTTATGTATGCTTCTTTCCATGTTTCAGATATTTCTCCTTTTTCCAATATCTTATTCATTACTTCTTTCAGCGGTACTAGTAGGATGTGTTTCATTTCTTTATAATATCTTGCACTGAATCCATCCGGTCCTGGTGCCTTTCCACTTTTTAAATCCTTTATTGCCTTTGAAATCTCTTCCAATCCTATTGGTTCATTCAATTTATTTTTATTACTTTCTGATATTTTTTGCACCTTTTTCTTCTTCAAATATTCTTCTATTGGGGGGGGGGGTTTCTGAACATTTTGGAAGTCGAACGGACTTCTGGAACAGATTCCATTTGACTTTCAAGGTATGACTGTATACCCAAGCCTGACCTCACTACCAGAGGGGTAACAAGAGGCCATACAGCAAAAAGTTCCGTATTTGTTCAATATATCAATACCATATTGGCCCGAATATGTCACACCTGAATTATAAGCCGCAGCTTTAAAACTGGGGGGGGGGGGAGCAGAGAAAAATACCCAAATATAAGATGCTCCCTTCCTTGCTGCTCCTAGCTGCGTACTAGAGGGGGCGCTGTGTTGCCATCGGCCTTCCCCCTTCCTCGCTCTCTCCCTTCTGAGCCTTGGAGGAGAGGACGGGGAACTACACGCTGGGCGGGTGCCACTTTGCCGTGCTCCTGGCTGCATACCGTAAGGTCACAAATATAAGCCGCACTTTAACTTTTCATGGTCAGAATTTGGGGGGAAGTACGGCTTATATTCGGGCCAATATGGTATACAGTGGAACCTCGGGTTGCGGACGTAATCCGTGATGAAGGCACGTCCGCAACCCGCAGCAATCGTAACCTCCAGCACCGCGTCTGCGCACGTGCGTGACACAATTTAGCGCTTCTGCGCATGTGCAAGCGGTGAAACCCGGAAGTAGCCCTTTCTGGTACTTCTGGGTTTCCCACAGTCCGCAACCTGAAAACGTGTAACCCAAAGTGTCTGTAACCCGAGGTACCACTGTATATTTGTTTCGCAGCCTTTACATAGTGCTTGACTGTAACAAAACCTCAAAATGTTTATAAGAAAGCCTAGCAGGAGACGGATCTGTTTAAGATTTGCACCAACAGTGTGAGCAACAGTGACACTCTCTTTTGCTCCTCTCCTTCAGAGTAAAGACTGTTCAGAGTATGGGGTGCCTGCTGGCAGCATCGACCCCTCTGTCACTTGGAATGATATCTCCTGGCTACGGAGAGTGACACGCCTGCCTCTCATCATCAAGGGAATTCTGACAAAGGAAGATGCAGAGCTGGCCATGAGCCATGGAGTTCAAGGGATTATTGTGTCCAACCATGGAGGAAGACAGCTGGATGGGGCACCTGCAAGTGTAAGGGACAGGTTTATCACACTTAACATGTGCAAAACTGTTCGTGTCCACAGCTGTGGTTTACTTGGTTGTGTGCACCAATGCAAAGGAGCAGGATATCAGTTGAATCAGTCAAAAGATAAATGAATACCCAAACAATTAAACCCCTGTGTTGCAAACAATTAACAGTAATATCCAAGGCAATACGATGACCAAGTACAACAATGCAATATCAATATAAACTCTTTATATAGTCTACGGAACATTGAACAATATGAGAAATCAAATAAACAGAAATTTTATAAATCTCTGAAAGTCACTAAATGTGCACTCTTGATGTATTCTCTTGAAAATATAGAACCAAATAAACACAAGTCTTATAAGTCTCTGAAAGTCTTTGTAGACTATGCAAGTTTCTGAAAGAAGCAATGGGTCAGATTCTTATCTGATGAAACAGACATAGTGAACATCGTTTCAATAAAAAAATTCCTTCCAGTAGCACCTTAAAGACCAACTGAGTTAGTTCTAGGTATGAGCTTTCGTGTGCATGCACACTTCTTCAGATACACTGAAACAGAAGTCACCGGACCTTTCTATATAGTGAGAAGGTGGGGAGGGGTATTACTCAGAAGGGTGGTGGGAATGGGTGATTGGCAGATAGCTGCGATGAGCCTGTTGACGACTCTTAACGACTGCAATAGGTCTAACAGGAAAAAGCAAGGGGTGAGAAGGTGAAAAATGGCTTTGTCATGTATAATGAGATAAGAATCCAATGTCTTTGTTCAAACCAGGTCTCTCCATAGTTTTAAGTTTGGTAGTTTGGTTTGAACAAAGACATTGGATTCTTATCTCATTATACATGACAAAGCCATTTTTCACCTTCTCACCCCTTGCTTTTTCCTGTTAGACCTATTGCAGTCGTTAAGAGTCGTCAACAGGCTCATCGCAGCTATCTGCCAATCACCCATTCCCACCACCCTTCTGAGTAATACCCCTCCCCACCTTCTCACTATATAGAAAGGTCCGGTGACTTCTGTTTCAGTGTATCTGAAGAAGTGTGCATGCACACGAAAGCTCATACCTAGAACTAACTCAGTTGGTCTTTAAGGTGCTACTGGAAGGAATTTTTTTATTTTGTTTTGACCATGGCAGACCAACACGGCTACCTATCTGTAATCGTTTCAATAATTCATCTGCAGTTTATGAAGCATTTCTGTATCCTGCTGTGCTGAAGAATAATTCTGCGAAACAGTGGGGATGTCCAGAAACACTGTTCACTACGTCTGTTTGCGAACCACTTTGGCAGCGTTGGACGTCATAAAACAAAGCTTTAACGGCTTGTTTTCATCAGATAAGAATCTTCCTCCATGGTTGGACACAAGACTTTCAGAGATTTAAAAGATAAATGAATGCAGAAACAGCTAGGAGGAGAAAATCAGGGCAGGGGAACAAGTTGAACAGAATCATTTGTGTCTGTGCAGTATGAAGGTGGAAAACAAGCTCCTTTATTGGAGCAGGTTCAAGGCCCACAGAGTGCACAGAAGAATGTTGCATATGTGGGAAAACCAGCCTCATATAACCAACATGCTTAAGTCAAATGAATGCATGAAGGGGTTAATGCCATAGAGTAAACTGTCCTGCCAGGCTTAGCCAGGTCACACCCCCTTATCTTGGGATTAGAGCAATCAAGCCTATTGTACTTCAGAAGAACCTGAGAAGCTTGGTGTGTGAGAAGGTCTGAGCTGGTTGCTCCAAGTTCAGCCCATGGCGCTAACAAGCCTCTCTTGAGCATTTGCACCAATTATTTAGGAACTTTTACCACTTTGTGACTAAGCCTGGGCAGCTTTTGTAGCTGATGTACATGAACCTGACCTTTGGAGAGTTTGTAAGTAAACAGTTTTTAAACTTACCAAACATACGGTCTTCTTCTATGCTGGGAGAAGAGAGGGACTTTGAAAGGAACTTGGAAGGGCACATTTTAAAGATCTGACGGCCTGTATTTCCACACTTTGCTTTGCTGCATATTTTGCGATTTTAAATCTCTGTTGGGCTTCTCTCACCAAAGAGTGCCTGCCCCAAACCAGAATCCTGGTAGCCAGGGAATTCTCCCTTTTATATACCTATTTTTTCCTTGCAATCAACAGCATATTCAATAGGGGAAGATATCTTCCAACCTCTGACCATTCTGCGTTCTGAGGTATCTTGCCCAAAGGCTGCATAAAGGAGTACATGCATCATATCCCCATGTTGAACACAGCAGAGAGAAGCAGCCTGAATCTTTCCAGGGCTAAGCAACCTTTGGATGTGATAGGTGTGGAAAGGTGTATGGCCACAGAAAAGGGAGTAGCAGAAACTGATGGTTGATCCACCCATCCAAAAACACTGACAAATAATAATAATCTGTGACACTGAGTGGAGCAGTTTGGAACCCAATTTTCTCTGACGTTTGGATCCTCATATCACACAAACTTGAATTTTGCAGGGGGAAGTATTGGTGTTGTTTGAGGGTAATGTTGTGTGGATTGCACAAATTAAATGACAACACAAACAGCTGCAAACACATAGTACACACTGGTGTGGACCAGCCCCCAAACAGAATACTCTTGGCTTTTAAATAGCCTGGCTGGACAGACTGTCAATAAAATAAATAGAAAGAGCAGACACTAGGTGGAGTAGAGCCTTCATTAATGTTTAGCAGTGCATCGGTATGGTGGTGGCAGATAGGAGTTCCAAGAGAGATCCATGTTCCAAGGATATCTGTGAAATAACAGAGGGCAAGTCTTGGTTCTCGAACATTGATGCCTCAGTTCCCATCTCTGTGTTTCGCGTTTGCTTCTTTGCAGATTGATGCTCTAGTTGAAATTGTAGCCACAGTCCAAAACAAAATTGACGTTTATTTGGATGGCGGGATACGAACAGGAGGTGATGTATTGAAAGCGCTGGCGCTCGGAGCAAAATGCGTCTTCATCGGAAGGCCTGCTATATGGGGTCTGGCCTATAAGGTGAATAAATATACAGTTTGTATGCCTGAGCAACCGTTTAGGGCTCATAAGATATAGCAAGAAATTGCAGATGAACAGCGGTCCCTTTCAAACAAGTGACTGAAACGGGGTTTTCTACATAGCCCTTCACATTTGCACATGGTCCATCACATCTTGCCTTTGGTTTTATAATGCATGCATGTTTTGGGCTCCAGCGTGGTGCATCGTTCTGCCAGTGCAATCTTGATTTATCCAATAAGCTTCAGTCCAGGTACGTGTGCTAGAACACCACTTTCTCAATCCACTTCATAATTCTGATTGTTACTCTGAAGCCACGTGTCAGAATAAAGCCCATAAGGCTGAGGCTACCATCTACGAGGGAGATCTGTTTGCAAAATAGCAGCTTCCAAACCAACTTGCAAAACAACGTACGCGGCTTGTGTTGCAAAATGAAGGCCCCGCTCCGTGTACAGGCTACACTCCAGTCTACGGACCAGAGGGGACAGCCATCACCATCAGTAGTGATGGAATTACTTTGCTCTATGTTTTCAACTGTTCTTATCTTATCTGTAAGCCGCCTTGAATCCCTGTTAGGAAAAAAGATGGGGATATAGATAAATATATAAAAGCATAATCATAGCTAATCGTTTCACTAGGCTCATAGGCTATTCCCCCCCCCCCCCCGAGTTAATGCATTTATTCATTCCAGACGGTAAAAGACACCTGGAACATGGATTATCTAGGGAGATGCAAACAAATCAAGCTATGATTGATCTAGAACCCACCCAAGCTGTTTGAGAGAGCGCCCCCCCAATCAACTGCCCTGGAGTCTGCTGCTCCCCTCCCCATGGTTCCATTTTGTTTTTCTTTAAAGGGACAGCAACATGTTGGCCATCAGTAAAGACAAAGCACGAGGCAGCAGACAGTAACTGAGGCTTAAGGCAGGTTCTCATTCCTTTTGTATGGATGCAAAAGGGCCTGCTAGATTGCGGCCCTGGTCTCTTATGTGCCATAGCTCTTCTCTTTGCTTTATTTTTTTTAACAGAGCAGTTAGCTTTCTTCCTCAGCAAAAGAAGTGGCAATGTTGTTTTGCTGCACTGATTCCTTGATCCTCGGGAGTGGTGGAAAAAACGTAATGGAAAGCCAGCTGCAGGAGGGCGAGACAGACATACAAGCTGTTCTCAAAGTCAAGATAACGGGAATAGTTCCTTCAGCGGAGGATAAGAACCAGTGGGAGGAATTCAAGGTCGCCCTGTTATGAACATTCGGTCGGCGCCAGCACATCCTCTTGTCTGGTGGAACAACCACCTCTCCCCCACATGCAGCCCTGGAGGTTCTCCTGAACCCCCCTCCAGGCAATTTGGGGGTGCAGGGGGAGAAGAGGAGCCCCCATTGTGCTTATGGAAGTCCTTGCATGAGCTTGTGCTAGCAGGACCAGTTAGTTGAGTCCGGCACACTGTAAAGAAGAGCATTTGATCTTTTGCATATGTGGCCCATAGGCAGAATTTTGTCTTTACCCAGGACCTCCCTACTATTCGCAAACTAGAAATTCACTGTCCTCCCTTCTTTTGCCATGCTGGCTTGAATTTCTGCTGGTAAGGCTGCATACACACCAACACATTTGTAGTGCAAAGACTTTTCTCAGTCCAGAACCATTAGGATTCGTCCTCAACATTCTGCTTCCAGTCTAGATTGAGCATAGATCCTGCCGTCCACAAGGCCAGGTGTGGTCATTGAGTATCCTGTAACATTTTCCCAATGAAATTAGGGACGTCCTATTCCATCATCGTCATCTTTTTGTTATTTATACCCCACTCGTCTGGCTGGGTTGCCCCAACCACTCCAGGCAGCTTCCAACACATATAAAAACATAATTAAGAAAAAATTTAACATTAAAAAACTAACATATATGGGGCTGCCTTCAGATGTTTTCTAAAGGTTGTACAGTTCCTTATCTCCTTGGCTTGGGGGTTACACAGTGGCGTAGCGTGGGTTGTCAGCACCCGGGGCAAGGCAAGTAATTTGTGCCCCCTAACCCGTGGATTTGCACCCCCTAACCCTAACCCCCAGATGTTGCGCCCGGTGCGGCCGGCCCCCCCTGCACCCCCCATGCTACGCCACTGGGGTTACATAACTCCATACCCTCCAACATTTCTCTGATGGAAATAGGGACGTCCTAAGGAAAAGCAGGACATTCCAGGATCAAATCAGAAACTGGGACGGCTTCTGTAAATCCAGGACTGTCCCTGGAAAACAGGGGCACTTGGAGGGTCTGCGCTTAACACACATTTGAAAACCAACCCCTTGATTAGGTTCTGCATGCCTTTTCCTCCCTGCACATGACCCAGGAGAGCGAAGAATGAAGCGGTGGTTGTGATCTGTGTTCGCACCCACCCACAATGCCATTGGGCAGGTATGGATAGAACCACCATTGCTGGGAAAACCCACCTCAGTTTTAATTTGTCTTCAAATGGACAGACTGGTGGGCAATACAGAATCAATCGGCAATGATCTTTTATTTTCAGAACAAAACTAGTTTCTCAAGAAGCTCTTGTCAAGTTAAAATATGCAATAGCTCTAGACTGTGTGTGAAATATGTAGAAAAAAGAAGTACGTACTCGGTCTCCATTCTAGAACAAAATGTGGTTTGTACACAAGTTAGGGAAGAGGTATTATACTGATATTGTGGCTCTTACAGATCTCCTGATTACGGTATGTCTGTTTTGGCCTTTAACAATACAATGGTACCTCGGGTTACAGGCACTTCAGGTTACAGACTCTGCTAACCCAGAAATAGTACCTCGGGTTAAGAACTTTGCTTCAGGATGAGAACAGAAATTGCGCAGCGGCAGCAGCGGGAGGCCCCATTAGCTAAAGTGGTACCTCAAGTTAAGAACAGTTTCAGGTTAAGAACGGACCTCCAGAATGAATTAAGTTCTTAACCCGAGGTACCACTGTATGGATATGTACATACAAGGCTCACTACTTTGTAGAATTTTGTTCCCTCTATTTTGTCATATCAGTCAACATAATTAATATGTCTGAAGCCTAGATATCTGGAGTTTCAGAGTACTGAAGGTGGCATAAAAAAGAAAGTGGGAGCCTGCCTTCCACTCCACAGCCATCCTGCTAACATTTTGTTCAAACAGTTTCTGTAGGGGGTTTCATAGCATTTCAGATGCCAGCAAAACCCGTTTGAACAGAGAGAACAGTGAGACAAAAGTATAGCATACGTACAACCCAGTTGGAAAATAATTCTGAGATCCTTTTCAGCTCTCAAAAGCTGTTGTCCATATTCAGTCTATGTTAGATCCATAATTTACAATATCACTGTTTCTTGGAACAGGGCGAAGAAGGACTTCGGAAAGTTCTGGAGATTTTGAAAGAGGAACTTCGTTTGTCGATGGCTTTTGCTGGTAAATCCTCCCCCTTCTCTCCCCCTTTTTCAAACGCCCTCCCTTGTGGAGTGTTCCCTCAGCCTCCTCTCATCTCCCCTCTCCTTGGGAGTCCTTTGGGCAGCTACTGGAAGGAGGGAAGGAAAGAGGGACAGAGGCCAGTTTGTCAGTTTGCATTTCTTAGTGCAGAAAGTATTGATCTGATGTGTAGAGATCTTTCCTGTTCATGATATTTGGGTTATTCCTTCTGAGAAGCTGACTACAGCTGGCTTAAACTGGTTCTGTTATCTCTTTCCATCAAGGTCATGCTGATTATAATAGTGAGGCCAGATGGAGTCTGGGTTTCACTTTCTCTTTTTATCTCTTTTCCGTCTGGTGTGGTGTTCTGTATGTAGTGTCAAGGTTTAGACTTATTATAAGTTATTGTAAGTTTAAGTTATGTCTGCTGCAACTGGACTTCTTATGGACTGGGCCAATCCTGAATGTATTGGATGTGTGACCATGATGCTCATTTGCCTTCAGTAGCCGTAAAGCTCTGCTGGATGAAATATTAATTGCCTCTGGTCTATTTTGGGGGGAAATCCTGGAACGTGTTTGAGTTTTAACTCTGCTAACTATACATTGGAATCTACTCTGGATCAATATCGAGTAGAATTTCAATGACACAGCTTTGCCCGCGGCACCCCTGACCATCATTCAAGGCAACCCAGGGTGCCATGGCACACTGGTTGAAAATCACTGGCCTATGTCATCACTTCCCACCTTGAGAGGAAATAGGGTCACCATGCCTTGGGTATCTCTTTCTCTCTATGTGAACTTCAGCTTGTAAGGAACTCTGAGCTGGTCGCTCCAGCACATACATGCGTCCACATTGGCCAAACCTTTGCTCCCAGAGGGTTGGGGGTTTCCTAGATCAGTAGGCTTTGGAGTAGAGGACTCTGTGGTTCTATTTGCCGACAGCACATTTTTTTGACAGTTTGCCTGTTTTCATTTCTTGCAGGCTGTAGAAATGTCTCGGAGATTGGCCGCCACGTTGTTCAATATTCCAAGTTGTGAAGAACCCTCCTGCCCTGTTCATCAGTTCCAGGAAGTAACTGCAGCCCTGGACCAGCAAGCTCAGAGCAACTGGAAAGAACAAATCAGCTGCATGTCAGAAACGCAACCCCCTCCCCCAATCAATCTCTGGCAGCGTTGCAGCCCCCTATATGTGGGAAGTACAGGAGGAGGCAGTCCTTCAAATACCCTGGACCCCAAAGTGACAACCAGCACCATCTCTTGGGCCCAGAGGGAAAGAAGGGGCCAATGCAGTTGATGCAGCGATGGGGCTGTTGGGTCACGTGACCAAGGGATGGGAGGATCTGGCAATTTCCCTCCTCTCCGTTTCTCATTTTTCCAATCTTAAATTCAATTTTGCACATTTCTGCAGCAATCTACATTTAAGAAAGAAATAAATAAAATCACCTATAACAATTCAAAAGCATTTAATGTCAATTCCTCCTAATAAACACATTTTTGTTTGAAGTTCTGACCAATGTATGCATTTTGCAAGCAGTTTTACAATTATTTTCATTTTTAGGCACTTTCCTTTCCACACTTACCTTTGAACAATCAGAATATATTAGCTAGCCAATTTACTTCCAGTTTAGCCTGATTTGTGTAATACTTACTCTGTTCTTACCAGGTGCCTGATTTTTACCTGGCATATTGGATTAAATTTATTCTCTTTGGTATGGTTTTCATTTTGACCTTGTTAAAAGTAATTGTGTGGTTCATGTCAGGTATGCACGTACCTGGGAAGGTAGCCCACCTAGGAGGAGAAACACTCTGGTCCTAAACCTCCGCTGCCTTGCAGGATATCTTTGGGAGAAGATAAGCCTATGGAATAAACCCTACACAAATTCAGAGTCGAGTCCCTAAGACGGTTAGATGGCGCCTTGTACACCTCTGTGCTGGTCCCAGGGGGGTTACCGTGCGGCGTGGTCTGAGTCCAGTCCTAGGTCGAGGGTAAGGAGGCTGTCTGTCAAGGGCAAAGCAGGGTCCAAGGCAAGGAGTGGTCAGGAACTCCAAAAGAGCAGTTCAGGGTGCTGGCAGGAACAGGCTTCCAGCGATGCTGCTCCCGCAACCTGGGACTGGGCTGACTGGCCTTATCTCCTCTGGGGCCTAGGGTGGCCCGGCCCACAGGTGATTCGCCTCTCCTGGCCTTAAGGCGAGCACTCCTCCTGCAGGAACTTAGTTCCCTCCGCCTCTCTGCCCTGAGCCTCTGCAGCTCAGAAGAGACTGGAGGGTTACTGGAACCAGAGGCAGCCTCACCTTCCCCTGACAGGGCTGGGAGAGGAGCACCTGTAGGCAATGGGTCCTCCATCACCTCTGGAGCCAGAGTGGATTCACCTGGTTCCTTCTCCTGAGGATCCGGCACAGGTGCAGGCCCTTCAGATTCAAGCCCCTGCCCTGGCTCAGCCGGCCCTGGAGGTGGGGACTCCTGTGCAGGCTAGGATTCCTCCGGTTCAGTCTCTGAATCAGATTCCCAGGCCATCACAACCTCCTTCCAGCAACTCCTGCAGCCAAGCTGATGTCAAACCATTGCTCTGCTTTCCTTTGGGCCACATTAGTGAGGCTGAGAGGGGTGGTCTTGTCATCTGGGCAGCCCAGGACCTCCACACACACTGCCCAGGCTTGTGCCCTGGGGAGGTCGCTCTGATGCTGCTTACCCAGCTGTTTGACTTCACCTTGGAGGCGCACTCCATTGTCTCTCGAAACAGACGGATGCCAAAACAAGAGACATTTGTGCTCCTTTTTAGTCTCTAGCATGTTCCCTCGTGACTTAAGGAAACCCTTCTGAACCAGGAAAGCAACTTCCGTCATTGTGATGCAGTATTGCTACGCTGCTGAGTGAACGGCCTTGAAAGCTGTCATACTGGCTGATGTAGTGTTATTTCATGTCTTATCTACATGACCATGAGTCTCTCCACAAGATCAGTACATGCAAAAAGGGCCCAAGGGAAGGACATGGAAGCTCAGGACAAACAAGTGTGATCTCAGAGAGATGCTCAAGTACAAAATGAACTAGTTCTCAAGTGCTGCCTGCAGATTTTCACTTCCTGCTGGCTAAACCACAGGTCACTGAAGCAGAACATCAGATGAGGCCATTCAACCCATTTCCCTGTAACATGCTATGAATGTACTAGTAAGGCCTGGCTATGGCGGTACACATGGGCATAGCCGGGGGGGCAGTCCCCCCCCCCCGATCAAGTGAAACAATAGAAATACTTAACTAACTGACCAATCATGACAGTTCATAGAATCATAGAATCATAGAATCCTAGAGTTGGAAGAGACCACAAGGGCCATCGAGTCCAACCCCCTGCCAAGCAGGAAACACCATCAGAGCACTCCTGACATATGGTTGTCAAGCCTCTGCTTAAAGACCTCCAAAGAAGGAGACTCCACCACACTCCTTGGCAGCAAATTCCACTGTCAAACAGCTCTTACTGTCAGGAAGTTCTTCCTAATGTTTAGGTGGAATCTTCTTTCTTGTAGTTTGGAACCATTGCTCCGTGTCCGCTTCTCTGGAGCAGCAGAAAACAACCTTTCTCCCTCCTCTATGTGACATCCTTTTATATATTTGAACATGGCTATCATATCACCCCTTAACCTCCTCTTCTCCAGGCTAAACATGCCCAGCTCCCTTAGCCGTTCCTCATAAGGCATCGTTTCCAGGCCTTTGACCATTTTGGTTGCCCTCCTCTGGACACGTTCGTTTGTCAGTGTCCTTCTTGAACTGTGGTGCCCAGAACTGGACACAGTACTCCAGGTGAGGTCTGACCAGAGCAGAATACAGTGGCACTATTACTTCCCTTGATCTAGATGCTATACTCCTATTGATGCAGCCCAGAATTACATTGGCTTTTTTAGCTGCCGCGTCACACTGTTGGCTCATGTCAAGTTTGTGGTCAACCAAGACTCCTAGATCCTTTTCACAGTTCTGTGCCCCCCAACAAAAGTCCTGACCCCCCAACAAAAACCCTGGCTACATCCATGGCAGCACATAACACAATTTTGAAACTGGAAAGGGGGGTTTCAGGTTCTTCTCCTGAGCCCTGCCATCTGTAGGAAAAATGTGATAAGGCCATAAAAAGAGGGCTAACAGAAAGCCAATAGCCAAAGCTGACAAATGATAAATCATATAGCCATTCCCTTCCTATGAATGATCTAACATGGCAGATCAATGTAAAATAAGAAACGAGCAAGCTATCTGCTTATCTGCTTATCTACTCATCTGCTTCTGTAACCACAATTTTTGCTTGGTACAAAGTAGGCCATTGGCTAAAAGAGGGTGGGGCGCTTAAAGCCAACAGAAATTCAAACTCTACCCATGTTTATAGCGTGTTTATAATGATTGATAGAATGCTTCAGTCCAGCTTTCGCCCCGGTTATGGGACTGAGACGACTTTGGTTGCCCTAACCTATGATCTCTGTAGACAGCTGGATTGAGGCAGGTCAGGACTGCTGATTCTTTTAGATTTGTCAGCAGCCTTTGATATGGTCGATCACGAACTTTTGGACTACCGCCTTGCTGATGTGGGGATTCAGGGCACAGTCTGACAATGGCTGCGCTCCTTTATCTCAGGTCAGGGACAGAGGGTGGCGTTAGGGAGGGAGTTGTTGCCACGACACTCCTTGGTGTGTGGAGTCCCACAGAGTGCAATCCTTTCCCTAATGCTTTTCAATATCTTTATGCGCCCCCTTGCCCAGATTGTCCGGAGTTTGGGGCTGGGTTGTCATCAATATGCTGATGACACCAAGCCTAATCTGTTGACGGACAGCCGCCCTGACTCGTATAAAGATGTGGCCATCATGTCAGTTGGGGCTCTCTCTTCATCAGGGGAAAGATCCGAGGGGGCTAATTTGTCCAACACCATCCATGCTGTATGGCCCATACTGAAAGCAAGACCAAAACAGTGGGGGTTGATTATTATCTATGCTGAGCAACATAAGTCTTGATTATTTCTGTGCGGCCAGCACATTTTCATTTTGGTAAAGACTCTCCTCCCTGGAAAAGTCTTTACCAAGTCTAGGCATTGGAATAATGTGTTGTGGTGTGTCGAAGAGCTAGGTGTGGCCATCGCCTATGCCTTCAATTTTTGGGTATTCCGTTAAAGGAATCCGGTGGTCGTGTACTCTGTCCGATGCCTGCTTGGCGGGAGGCCATGGCACAACCCTCGGTGACATCAGGGGAGAGCCTATAGTTGGATTAGCATCAACAGGCTCCACCTACTGGTGAATAAACCCCCTTGTTTTAGAGATCCAATGCCTAAGCCAATACCTTATCACTGCTGTAATCAATAAAGTTGTGGCCTTTTCTTGCCCATTAACCTTATATCACGTGTCCTTGTGTATTCATTCCACATTGCGGGGGTCAGGTCCTCGAACCACAACCCTTCTACCAGGACCATAAAGAGCTGGACCATAAAGAAGGCTGATCTCCGAAGAATTGATGCTTTTGAATTATGGTGCTGGAGGAGACTCTTGAGAGTCCCATGGACTGCAAGAAGATCAAACCTCTCCATTCTGGAGGAAATCAGCCCTGAGTGCTCACTGGAAGGACAGATCGTGAAGCTGAGGCTCCAAGACTTTGGCCACCTCATGAGAAGAGAAGACTCCCTGGAAAAGGCCCTGATGTTGGGAAAGATGGTGGACACAAGGAGAAGGGGACGACAGAGGACGAGATGGCTGGACGGTGTTCTCGAAGCTACCAGCATGAGTTTGACCAAACTGCGGGAGGCAGTGGAAGACAGGAGTGCCTTGGCATGCTCTGGTCCATGGGATCACGAAAAGTCAGACACGATTAAATGACTAAATAACAAAAACCCTTCTACCAAATGCTAAAGCAAGCAGCTTAACAAAGGTTATGCGCTAGGAAGTCGTTCTGCGCATGCCCCATTGGCATGAACCATGCGCCTTGGGAGCATCACTGCGTTGTTGCACAGTGCACATCCACGTCAATGGGGCATCTTGGGGAGAATTTCCTGTGTGCTCTGCGAATTAACTAGCTCCAAAGAGCGGAGAGGCCTTGTTAACTTTTGTTTGATCTTGGGTAGTTCAGGGTCTATACAATTTATCTAACGTATTTATATCCCAATATCCTTCAACTCTGAAGCAGATGTAATTCTAAAACCACGTACGCACAGAGGCACAGAGCATAGAAAGAAAAAATAGCTGGAAACTGGGGAACTGCAGAAATGTCGACATGGAATTCTGGGTACACTGCACTGTGAATCTGGGTGCTGGATTCACATTGTGTCAGTGTTAGGAATGAGCCAAACGGGTGCACACTTCATGAAAAATGTGCCCTCTGACACCCAATTCCATGTATTTTCAAGCGGGGGAGAAAATGTTCATTCCGAAAGGCAGTACGCAAGGAGGAGTTCTGGATGTCTTCCACAATTGTCAGATAAGCCACCAGCAGACAGTTCAAGGTTGATGCAGAGAAAGCATCACAAGGGGAGGAGGGCAAAGTCCATAAGCCCAGCAACCGCAATCCCATTTCCAAGGGAGTAAACCCACTGAACAAAATGGCACTTAAAGGTAAAGGGAGCCCTGACCATTAGGTCCAGTCGCAGATGACTCTGGGGTTGCGGTGCTCATCTCGCTTTATTGGCCAAGGGAGCCGGCATACAGCTTCCAGGTCATGTGGCCAGCATGACTAAGTCGCTTCTGGCGAACCAGAGCAGCGCATGGAAACGCCGTTTACCTTCCCGCCGGAGCGGTTCCTATTTATCTACTTGCACTCTGATGTGCTTTCGAACTGCTAGGTTGGCAGGAGCAGGGACCGAGCAACGGGAGCTCACCCCGTCGCGGGGATTCGAATCGCTGACCTTCTGATCAGCAAGCCCTAGGCTCTGTGGTTTAACCCACAGCGCCACCCGCGACCCACTAAAATGGCACTTAAAGGTAAAGGTAAAGGGGACCCCTGACCATTAGGTCCAGTCGTGACTGACTCTGGGGTTGCGGCACTCATCTCGCTTTATTGGCCGAGGGAGCCGGCGTAAATGGCACTTACTTTAAAGTAAATATCCATAAGAGTGAACTTTATTTTTCTGATCACATCCACACTGTACAACCAATGCACTGCCAGATTGCGCATATTGCAAAGGTGCCAAAATTTAGAGAGGGGTTTGTTTCGCAGAAAAACATATGGTGTTCGTAAATTGGATTTTTGAAATTACCCATGTAATCCTACACATGCCTGGCTCCCATGAATGAGGGCACAGGTCTGCAACTTTGATTATAACCTAAACATAGCTCAGTTGGTCAGAGTGTGGTGCTGATAACGCCAAGGTTGCAGGTTCAATCGCCTTATGGGACAGCTGCATATTCCTGCATTGCGGGGGGGGGGGGGGACTAGATGATTCTTAAGGTCCCTTCCAGCTCTAAAAAAATCCTATGATTCTATAATTGTTACTTAATTTTGCATAGTAAGACTGTTTTCCTTGTTTTTGTATTCTATTTTGTACAGTGGTGCCCCACAAGATGAATGCCTCGCAAGACGAAAAATTCGCTAGATGAAAGAGTTTTCCGTCTTTTGAGGTGCTTTGCAAGACGAATTTCCCTATGGGCTTCCCCTTTCCCCCCCTTTTTCTAAGCCGCTAAGCCGCTAATAGCCGCTAAGCCGCTAATAGCCGTGCTTCGCAAGACGAAAAAACCGCAAGACGAAGAGACTCGCTGAACGAATTAATTTTGTCTTGCAAGGCACCACTGTACTGTATTGGGGCAAGGCAGGTGGAAGGAAGCCTTGCCTGATGGAGTCTCTCCCCTCACAGTTCTTCCTCCAGGACCGGCTCCCTTATGAGGACTCCTAGGGCCGGAGAGTGGGGCAAGTCAATAATTAAATGTATTATTTAAAGTTTTTGTTACAAACAGAGCTACAGGCTAGCATTGCTTTGATTTTGCCAAAGCAGCAGACGAAAAAACAACTGAGGAGTGGTCTTTAAAATGAGAGGGCCGTTTATACTATCTGCTGAACTGAAATGGTAAAATGTTTACTGCATTATACCATTTTAAACAACAGCAGCTGTGTGTGTCAGGTGGAGGGTAGAAAACACACTCTGGTGTTTGTTTGTTTTTTGTTAAAGGAAATCCCATGCACTTAGAGGGGGGGGGGGAAATGTCTGGGAGAAAGCTAGGATGAACTTTTCTCCAGGACATGCTAGTTAAACGAGTGCTTTCATTTGTCTGTTTGAAAAACAAGAGCCAATATTCAGGCATTCCATCCTGGAAGCTGCCATGGAAGGGCTTTTACTGCCTGATTCTGCTGCCGGTTGCGTGAACTTTTCCCAGTGCTATTTTTCTGTTCAGCCCATTGATGAAGCCAGAGTTGTTATCTGTTCTCATCGGGTGCCGGCCCCCTTCTGCGAGACTGGAAGTACCGTATTTTTCGCTCTATAAGACGCACCAGACCATAAGACGCACCTAGTTTTGGGAGGAGGAAAACAAGAAAAAAAATATTCTGAATCTCAGAAGCCAGAACAGCGAGAGGGATCGCTGCGCAGTGAAAGCAGCAATCCCTCTTGCTGTTCTGGCTTCTGGGATAGCTGCGCAGCCTGCATTCGCTCCATAAGACGCACACACATTTCCCCTTACTTTTTAGGAGGGAAAAAGTGAGTCTTATAGAGCAAAAAATACAGAACTCTTCTGCCATCCATTCAAGAGGCCATTAGGTAATTCTTGAATGGGACAAATGCATGAGGGGGGAAACCCAGACGCAAGCGATACCAGTTGTGCGAGCTTTTTCTAAAAATAAATAAATAAATTCGAGGATCCCCCCCACCCCCCCGTGGGTGGTGGAGGAGGGAAGAGAGCTGGCTGCATCAAGAGGGACGTCATGGGTGTGCTACCCAATCTGAGGGAGGCAAAGAGAAGCGAGGGAGAGAATAAAAGGAGGTTGAGATGAGAAGGCAGGAACAGCAACAACCTTGAGCTGCCACCTCTGTCCTGAGGAATTCAGACAAGGGAGGAGATTGTAGGGATCATTAATCATTGCTGTCTCTTTGAGCAGTTAACTTCTTAGAGTTTCTAGTAATAGTGGTACCTGAATCTAGTCATCCCTTTTAAGTTTGTTATTTTTTAAGCTCTGCTGTTCCCTTCTCCTCGTCTCTCAGAAGGAAGCGCTGTCCTGGGTCAACTGCTGCAGCTTCTCCACCATGTCTTTGGCAGGAACGAAATGCCTGGTGACCGGAGCTGGTGGGTTCCTTGGTCAAAGGATCGTCTGCCAGTTGCTGGAGGAAGAGGAAGGACTGGCCGAGGTCCGCGCCACGGACAAAGCCCTCAGCCCTGAGACACTCCAGCGTTTTGGAAGTAAGTTCCTCTGTGTTTGTTTTCTGAAGGGAGGGGAGATCTGGAGTTTGGAGAAGACGTGCGAGGATCCAAATTGTAGGGTTATCTCGTGGGGGGGGGGCATTTTGGGACAGTGGCCTCACTTACTGAGGTGTTGCATGAGCTGAAACATTTCAGAGCACAGGTGGGAGCTCGCAGGATGCACATAGAAAGGTAGCGTGCTCAGGAAAGGAGTGTACTGGGATCCTTCGCCCTGACAGGCCACTTTTCTACCTGCAGGGAATGTGTTTGGTTAGCAAGGTGTTTGCCCATCACGAAGCAAGGTGCCTCAGGCCCCTTCATTAAACTGTGGTTCTTTAAAAGGCCTGATATTTCTTCACTGGTTTAGTTTTCTGTTTGGGGATGGTTAAATTTGTTTCATGTTAATATTTTGACGGTGTGATTTTTTTTAATGTGAGGGTCGTTGTCTGTTTTATATTGCTCTTTGATGGTAGAATGGGGTAGCAGTGGAGCAGCAGTTGTACTGTGGAACAGGAATACTTTGGCATAATACTTGCAATTGTCTCTTTGCAAACCTGGCGCTCACTGCAGACTGCCTTTAGCCTCGTCAGAAACACTGTCTCCGGCAAACACCTGAGTGGGCTGTACTTAACTGTGTCAGCGAGGAGATATAAAATCATGTCGGAGGGGTTCTGGCCAGGGGACCTTGTCATTATAGGTGCTAAAAATCTTTTTCTTGCATGATTATATAAGGGACAGTGCAATATATAATGCATAAGGTCCTCTACTTCAGAACATCCCCTAATGCAAACATGTTCGTTTTTTGGTATGCCTCTGGTCTCCCATCTCCATAAACAGAGTTTAATGTATTTAGTCATAACTCCGTAAAAGTAAAACTGTAAAAAAACTCTGTAAAAAAAGTTGTGCAAAAGTCAATTCATTAAAATAAGATGTATGTTCATTGGGAGTAGGCTGTATCTCCACAACTTGCAGGTATTCAGATGAACATATGAGATGGGCTTCCACAACTGGAATTGAATGATGTCTCCCTTTTTACATGCTCAGATGAATGTTCAGATGCTATGCGAGTTTTTCCAGAATGTGCGCCTGTGCTGGGAGCAGGGCTGGTGGTCTCTAGGAGATGGCAGGCATGTGTGGGCACCAATCCAGAGCGAAAAATAAAAACCAGGGGCATTAGGTGTAAGGGCAACAAACTTAAACCTCAGAAACAGATAGGTAGCCGTGTTGGTCTGCCATGGTCAAAACAAAATAAAAAAATTCCTTCCAGTAGCACCTTAAAGACCAACTGAGTTAGTTCTAGGTATGAGCTTTCGTGTGCATGCACACTTCTTCAGATACCTGTATCTGAAGAAGTGTGCATGCACACGAAAGCTCATACCTAGAACTAACTCAGTTGGTCTTTAAGGTGCTACTGGAAGGAATTTTTTTATTTTGTTTAAACCTCAGAAGTTAGGTTTAAATAAGGGACAACTGTTCCTTTGGTTATTGCCCTAGGAAAGGCAGGAAGGACCTCCTGTGGCTGCTGCTCATATATTTCTCTACAGAGAAACCTTCAGTTTAAAAATTAGCGCAATTGAGTGACTTCAGAGCACTGGCAGACTAGTTTCCCATTGTCCCCTGAATATCCAGGATAGCAGCAGCAACAGTTCAGGAAATATTAAAAGGTTTTCTATAATTAACAAAAGCAACATTCAGTGTCTCTTTCAAATCCTCCATTCAGGTCAATTACAGTTGTAGACTGTTTTTGTTGTAGACAATTTGAGGTTCAGGGCGTTGACAATTTCTGTGTGTCTTTCCTCACTTCTTGCTTCTTTCCTTTTTCTGTTTCTCTTCTTTTTCTTCTTTCCTGTGAAGTCGTACATTTGTTACAATCCAGGGATTGTGTACTCAAAGGGGTGGTAGATGGCTGATGGAGGGCTCCGGGTGGTGGAGAGGGTAATCGTCGGTCTCCCAGGGTGAGAGGCTGGGAGGAGAAAGGAAGGATATCGGATGAGAGCTTGGGGGGCAGCTGCTACCTTCCGTGGGAGGTGGGGGCTGAGAATTGCCTTTAGAGAGGACTCCGGCAACCATTTTGTGCAAGTCTGATTGATGCGTGACTTCCAATATGTGTGCCACTTTTGGCCCCCAAAGGGGACAGAACAGGGTGGGGGTGTAATGGGCTTATGCATAACCACTGACATGCACAATACTGGAACACAACCCCCATGCAAATGGGGAGTTGCCTGTATTTTTGCTAGTCCTTATCTTATCTTGCAGTCGTACCTTGGGTCCTTGAACGCCTTAGTACTCGGACATTCTGGCTCCCGAACACCACAAACCCAGAAGTGAGTGTTCCGGTTTGCGAATGTTCTTTGGAACCTGAACGTCCAGCTGGGCTTCCGATTGGCTGCAGGAGCTTCCTGGAGCCAATCAGAAGCCGCGCTTTGGTTTCTGAACGTTTTGAAAGTTGAACAGACTTCCGGAACGGATTCCATTCAACTTCCAAGGTACAACTGTATCTGTATTGTGAAAAACTTTAATAAAAATCTTGTAACTGGTCAATATTGAGCTGTGGAGGGCAGCTTTCAATGCCCCTATGGCTTCCAGCTGAAAAGCTGCATGGCCACAGAATCCTTGGGATTACATCAAGGTCATGTTAGTCATGCAAGAAAAATGAGCTTTTAAGAAAAAGACCAGTATTCAAAAAAGAGGCAGGAATCCTTCTGCCTTCTTCAGTGTGCAGTAGAGTGCTGAGACATCATGGACTCTGTCCCCCCCCACTTTGGACATATTGCCCACAAGGGCATCTCTTACTGACCATGGGCAATTAGACACACACACACACACACACACACACACACACACACACACACACGTTTTGAAAATACATACAATTGAACTGAAGAGAGTTGTGTCATAACCCAGCACAGATTTAGAAAAGGCTTAGGTCAGCTAGAATCATTTACCAGTACTTCTTATTGGCTCTAACATACAGTTTGCATATACACTATACCTTTAAAACACATTCTTTCCCTCAAAAGAATTCTGGGCACAGAACTACCCAAACTTTATAGAAATTTATTTATGTATGTGACTACAGCGGCAATCATATTTATTTGCTCAAAAATGGAAAGAAGTCCTGACAAAAGAAGAATGGACACAAAAACTCATGGAATATGCAGAAATGGCAAAACTTAGAGGAAAAATAAGAAATCAATATAACAAACTTTTAAAAAATCACTGGAAATGGCTTGTTGAATATTTACAAACAAACTAAACAATAAGAACGTTGGCAGGATTGTTGTAATAATCTGCCGTTTTATAAGAGTATACATTTAAAGTAGATGACTAAATGGTTAATTCAGAATATGCAGAAAATATAAAAAAAATTAGGAACCACAGAAAGAGGGGGAAGGAAGTCGAGTTTTAAAAATGTTAAAATGAATGTAAAATTATTGAAATGTGTAAATAAAAGTTTTTTTAAAAAATGAATTCTGGGCACTGTAGTTTAGCTCTTGCAGAGTGACAATGCCCGGCAACTTTTAACAAACTACAGCACCCAGAATTCTTTGAGGGAAAGAATGTGCTTTCAAGGTATAGTATATACAGTGCCAGATTTACATATAAGCTAAACAAGCTATAGCTTAGGGCCCCACTCTCTTGGGGGCCCCCAAAAATTAAAGGGGAAAAAAGCCTGGATGTAAATTTCCAAAATATAAAAAACAAATAAAATAAAACCTACATACAGCAACAGTGTTTTGTGTTGTGTAGGCTCCTATGATGTAAGTAATGGCCCCCGCCTGCTCGCCTGCTCCCTAAAATATCACTGGTTTGCTCATATAAAGGACCCCATTACCTCCAGTAGCTTAGGGCCTCATCAAACCTAAATCCAGCCCTGAGTATTGTTGTTTAGTCATTTAGTCGTGTCCAGCACTTCGTGATCCCATGGACCAGAGCACGCCAGGCACTTCTGTCTTCCACTGCCTCCCGCAGTTTGGTCAAACTCATGCTGGTAGCTTCGAGAACACTGTCCCACCATCTCGTCCTCTGTCGTCCCCTTCTCCTTGTGCCCTCCATCTTTCCCAGCATCAGGGTCTATTCCAGGGAGTCTTCTCTTCTCATGAGGTGGCCAAAGTATTGGAGCCTCAGCTTCAGGATCTGTCCTTCCAGTGAGCACTCAGGGCTGATTTCCTTCAGAATGGATAGGTTTGATCTTCTTGCAGTCCATGGGACTCTCAAGAGTCTCCTCCAGCACCAGAATTCAAAAGCATCAGTTCTTTGGCGATCAGTCTTCTTTGTGGTCCAGCTCTCACTTCCATACATCACTACTGGAAAAACCATAGCTTTTACCATGCGGACCTTTGTTGGCAAGTATATATACAGCCAAAGTCCTGAGAAACATGTCGTTTTGGCTGCTATAGATTAAACAGTAGGGATTCTCCTGCTCTTTAGTGAACCCACGGAGGCAAACAACTGATCACCCCTTTGTCTGATGTCATAATTTCCAGAACTGAAGACTAAAACTCCCCTGACAATCCTCCAAGGGGATATCCGGGATGCAGCGTTCCTCCGCACAGCTACCCAAGGTGTCTCTCTTGTCATCCACACAGCTTGCCTCATCGACGTCTTGGGATATATAGACAAACAGACACTCTGGGATGTCAACACGAAAGGTAAGACTGGGTTGTGCAGAGGGAAATCCGGGTGGGACACACCTGGAAAGGAACCTTTGCAAGACGATTGAAATGACCTCAGAAGGTGATTTGTGCTTCTCATTCATCACCAAACCTTTTATTGGCATCACATACGAACATCCAAACCAAATCAATACAGAATTACCACTTCCCCAGTGGCACAAAACTTTTGCTAAAAGAAAGGAGGCAGAGGGTTCTATCGTCACATCTCTTGGTCTCCAGGGAGATCAGACATCTGCAGTGTATTTTGACGACAAAAAACCCAAATAGAGATATTTAGCCACTAACTTGGTGAGCTCTTGATCATTCCCCAGCAATAGAAAATGTATGACCTCCAACTCTGGTTTCCATTTGGGGAAGCAGAGTTGATCTAGAAATTGCTGGCGGAAATGAGCATATAGTTCACCCATGAAGAACACCATATGTGCTGCTTATTGAACATGTCTTTCCTTCACTGCTGACCAACCACAGCCTGTCCCCAGGGAGCTGAAATTCAGAGCAGGGAAGGTAGTTTCTGTTGCAGCAACAACAACCTCTGGGAGAGGGTGGCCTGGTATCACAAGCAATACACACAGGCCAAATATTCAGTTTCAACCTTTTGCCATGAGTCCTCCTGATTCCCAGGCCCCCTTCAGCCACCTGCTAATGTCCTACAACACAATATAGCCTTTGTTGTCTCCTTTCCATGGCACTGTCAGGAATACACAGCCCCACCCCAGCCTGTCAGAGCTGTTCTTGGGAAGCTAGAGTGACACAGTGCAGAATGAGGTAGGGATGCAGAGGCAGAGTCCTGAGATGGTAGAATAGATTCTTCCACTTTACACTGCAGTTTCAGCTGCAGATGCTTAGTGCGCAATGAACATTTAAACATTGATATGAAATGCTCCCATAAACCCACCATCTATGTAAGAGGTTCCTGTTACAAAACGAGGGACTAGTCTGAAGTCGGTGGATTCTGGACTGGACTGCATGTTTGAATAACCACTTTTCTTTAAAAAGAAACCTCCCTGCATGTAGAAGACCAGTGCATCAGGGAGAATGGTTTAGTATAGGCCGTTCCCTGGTGTGTTTTAGTACACGTTGAGGGATTTTTATGCACACTGATGTACGTTATGCAGAATGAGTGGTAGGACAACACTGAACTGAAAAGGGGCTCTAATTAAGCCTCAGGTCAAAATTTCCAGAAATGTTGTGTAGTAAGTAGAGCCACTTTAACGGATAAGCTGGGGAGGAGCTAGAGGCTTTCGACTTCCTAACAGGTGCCCCTCTCACAGGGAACACCTGCCACCTTGCTTCATGCAGGCAGTTCTTTACAAAGATAGCCTGGCACAATGCAATGTGAGCTGGTGGGTTTGGGTCATTGCTAAAAATGGCAGAAGGGATGTGTGTGAGAGTGGGGAAATGTTCTTTTCATTGTTCCACCTCTGGTAGCAAAACCTGAGCCAGCCTTGCTAACGTGTTTCTTTTTGGCAAAGGTACACAACTGCTCCTGGATGCCTGCTTCCACAACAACGTCCAGTATTTTGTCTTCACCAGCAGCATTGAAGTGATGGGTCCAAACAGAAGAGGGGACCCCATTGTTGATGGCGATGAAGACACAGTGTACCACGATACCAGAAAATTTCCTTACGCTGAATCAAAGAGAGCAGCGGAGAAATTGGTGCAGCAGCTGGATGGCCAGCCGCTGAAAGATGGCAGCAGTCTTGTGACGTGCGCTTTGAGGTCCCCGTATATCTTTGGAGAAGGAAGTCCTTTCCTTCTGGGCCACCTCGATGAAAGCATCCAAAACAATAATGTCTTTGTAAGGCTATCTAGGAAGGAGGCTCTCGTAAATCCCATCTACGTAGGGAACATTGCTTCAGCTCACATTCAAGTGGCGAAAGCCATGAGGGATCCAGAAAAGGTCAAGCGGATCCGAGGAAGATTCTATTACATCACAGATGACACTCCACACATGAGCTATTCGGACTTAAATTACGAGCTGAGCAAGGAGCTGGGGTTTGGTATTGAACCCAAACTACCAATGCCCTTGACAATGTTCTATTACTATAGTCTGCTGCTGGAAATTGTGAGTTTCTTACTCCGGCCTTTTGTCAGATACATTCCCCGCATCAATACTCACCTTCTGACCTTGGTCAATACCCCGTTTAGCTTTTCTTCCAGAAAAGCTCAAAGGGATTTTGGCTATGCACCTCGCTACAAATGGGAAGAAGCCAAGGAGCTTACAAGCCAGTGGATTGCCAAAGTGGCTCCACTGAGAAGGGCCTACCTGAAAAACAAGACCCTCTAAGGTTGACCTCCGTGGCAGGATGAAGAGGAGGCAGGAAGTAAGGAGGGTGGGGGTCAGCCGGGAGGCAACAGAGCAGCCAAAATGTGGAACCCACTTTCTGTAATGCCTGAATGAAGTGTAAGAACCCTTTCGTTCACTGTGGACATTAATGATCAAGCAGATCCCCCCCAGAGTTCTTCACCAGCTCTCATGGGCCGCCATCTGCTCCTGTCACCATTCAAAACTGCAAGGACAGCAGTGATTTGTCACATACAGGTTACCTGCAAGCACCTAGCAGAGAAATGTTAAGAATAGCAATGCATATATAAAATCAACAGGACATGCATGACCTGTGCAACAAGTGTTTTGTGTGTGGGTTTTTTAATTGAGTTTGAGGGCCGTTTTACAGAATCAGTATGATCAAGTGGCAATGGTTTTTGTGATAAGGGTGATGAGGTATGCTGCCAAAAAAGGGTGGGTGAGGAAAAAATACATTTTTAAAGAATATGGTGCAAAGAAGGGTTTGGCCTGGTTCTCGTCTCAGTTTCCTATTTTTCTCTAGTACAGTCCATAAAATAGTTCACACCTGATCCTGCTGATTCTATACTCTGGCCCCCAAGTCATGCCAGCTAACAAATCCTTCTACCCTACGGTGCCTCTTCACCCTAGGGACTGTATAGAGTGCAAGATTTTCACTGTCAGTTAAGTGCATCTGAACATTTTCCAGATACCCAAATGCAATTTCAACCAAAAATCCAAGCACAGGTTAAAAATGGAAGGATAGGTAACTCTTTTTTATATTAAAAAAAACCCAAGGTTTTATTTCAGAGAAAAGTAAACACTGTTAACATGTTCAAAAGCTCTTCCATTTCCTCTCTCCCCCCCCCCCCCGATTCAGCTGAGCCCCTAGAGCAGCATGTGTATACATATAATTTTTAAAAAGAAAACATCAATGCAATCAGGGGAGATATTGCGTGAAAGACGAAGGGGGATTTTCCCACCTGCAGATGAAAAAGGGAGGGGTTTCCAAAGTTAGAATTTGGAATCAACTACACAACACAGCATGCTTTCTGCTCGCTAAATGAGGACAAAGTGTTCCTCTCACTTACTGCACATCAGCTGAGGTCTTGGTGACTGTATCCCTACAGGTCCAAAGTTCCCATTATTTGTTGAACTCTGCTTCCCTAACCCAACTCATCAATCCAGCAACTATACTCACTCACTTCCCCAAATTACCTGACTTGCAACATCCAGTCTTCCTCCCTGTTGCTTGGGGAAGCTCCACCCTACTGGCTGTTGCCCCAGTGCCACACAAGTCCTTCCACATAAATTTGGCCAGGCTTTTCAGACGCACATGCCACCCATAGTTTAAACACTGACTTGGCAAGCAATGGTTTACACACAGCAAACATGTTTCCTACTTAAAGTACAGCTCTAGCCTCTGTTCACTACAGTTAAAAACGCTACGTTTCTTAAGGTTCCTTCTTTATTTCATTTCCCCATGAAACTTAGAACATTCATTAGCTTTTATAGGCAAGGCAGTCGTCGTCCCCCTGCTTCCCTATCCTATGTGAAGTCTGTGGTGTTGTACGAGGTGCGTCTTGTATCGGAAGCCTTTGCCGCACTCAGCACACTTGTAGGGTTTCTCTCCCATGTGGGTTTTCCGGTGCCTTGCGAGATGTGAACTCTGTATAAAGCCTTTTCCACACTCAACACATATATAGGGCTTTTCGCCCGTGTGCGTCCTCTGGTGCTGAGTCAGGGTCGAGAAATCGCTGAAGCTCTTCCGGCACTCGCTGCATTCGAAGGGTTTCTCTCCTGTGTGGGTTCTTTGGTGGTTCACAAGGTGTGAGTTCCGACTGAAGCATTTCCCACACTCGGGACAAAGGAAAGGCTTCTCTCCGGTATGGATTCTCCTATGTGTAAAAAGGTGAGAGCTCACCGTGAAGTTTTCCCCACATTCACTGCATATGTAGGGCTTCTCCCCCGTGTGAATTCTCTGGTGTTTAATAAGGTCAGAGCGCCAGCTGAAGCTCTTGCTACATTCGGTGCACTTATGGGGCTTCTCTCCCACTGGAGAGATCTCAGGTTGGACATTAAGGCTTGAATTATATTGGACGCTCTCCCCACCTTCGGTGTAACGAAAAGGTCCTACTCCCAAGGGAATCTCAGGTGGAGACACGATGTCTTGGAGGAGTCCCAGGCTACCACCTCGATCAGCAGATTCATTATGCTGCTGATCAGGACAATTGCCTTGCACCTGCTCATCTTCAGTGGCTCCTCCATGACTTTGGGGAGCATTTTCTTCGTTTTGTCTCAGTAGAAGCTCATCTTGCTGCACCTTCTCTGCATCATCTCCAGGAGGAATCTCTTCCTCATACTCACTTGGGATCTCATAGTTTCCTAGAAAGTAGAAGCATCAGATAGGAGGATTTAGACCAATAATATTAATACAGTGCTGCCCCGCAAGACGAATGCCTCGCAAGACGGAAAACCCACTAGACGAAAGGGTTTTCCGTTTTGGAGGTGCTTCGCAAAACAAATTTCCTATGGGCTTGCTTCACAAGATGAAAATGTCTTGCGAGTTCCTGCGGGGTCCCCCCCCCTTTTTCTAAGCCGCTAAGCCGCTTATCAGCTGATCCGCTAAGCCGCTAATAGTGCTAATCCGCTAAGACGCTAAGGGGCTTGCTTTGCAAGACGAAAAAAACACAAGACAAAGAGACTCGCGGAACGGATTCTTTTCGTCTTGCGAGGCACCACTGTAATAGCCTGAAAAGCAGGTATGGCGTGGCCCCTGAGGGCTTTAAGAATCCTACAGACTAGGGCGGAATAACTAGAAGACACTTCATGGCCTGACTTTGGGGAGTTGGGTGTGAGGCACAGGCAAGTTAACAGCCAAGGAAAGAGACAATTCATGCTGGCAATCACCCCATGAAGGTGAGAAGTGGAAAGGGGGGGCAAATCCTTCCCCACCAAAGAAACATGGATTTGAAACTGGAGTGGCCCAGTCCCCTCCCTGCCCAATCTTTCTCAGGGGAAGGGCCTGGCCGGAAGCGCATGCTGCTCAGTGCTGCCACTCGCCCACCCCAGTGTTGCCTCATAAGGAAAGCACAACTACACAATCGGCCACCTCAGACAAAGATGCAGAAGAGAGGAGAAAGTGAGGATATCTATACAGTCATAACTCGGGTTACAGACGCTTCGGCTTGCGCGATTTCGGGTTGCGCACCATGCCGAACCTGGAAGTACCGGAATGGGTTACTTCCGGGTTTCGGCGCTTGCACAGAAGCGCTAAATCACGTTTTGCGGATGCACAGAAGCACCGAATCGCAACCCGCGCGTGCGCAGATGCGGCGCTGCAGGTTGCGGACGCTGCGGGTTGTGAACGTGCTATCCGCACGGATCATGTTCGCAACCCGAGTGTCCACTGTACTGCCATTAGTGACGAAGATTAGTAAAGACCAGCTAGAAAATGTGTTTCCAGCCACACTGTGCATAAAGTGAGACCAGGATGAGATATTTGATATAAACCACTTTCTTTTTTGGACTGTTCTATCTCACCTATAAATTCTCTTTCTGTAGAACTGGAGAGCACAGATGCACACAGTTCTTCTACTGGTTCCATCCACAGATGTCACGCTGGGGAATCCTGCTCATAGCAAGACATATAGAAAGATAGGCAGACGATACTTCAAATGTCTGTAAAATCTCTTCCAAGTGCAATACATTAATCAACATAACAAACCACACACACACACACACACCCCTACCCCTTCACTAGCACAGTAACAGAAACTTTACTGGGACTTTATCCATCTCCCAGGTCAGAATTCACCTTCAACATTGCCATCTGAGCTCACTGCAAACCCATTCCCAACTCGCACCTGTCTGAAATTATTGTAAGCAGTATTTCTATAGCACCATCCCTATACACTTCCTCAGATGAAGAGCGGTTCACCTTGTATACTCAGAGAGAGAAAATAATCCGTTTACCCAATTTACACATGAAAACAATTAAACTTTCACCTGGTGCCTTCATGCAAAAACTGGAAAATGACTCAAGACCCTGAGCATGCCGCTTTCAAATCTCCTCCACTTTGCCCCAAAGTCTGTTTAAAACAAAATACAGGGACAAAGGGGGAAATGAAAAATGTTATTATGCATCTTTACATTTCGTAGCAGCAGAACCTTGGGAGTAGATGGCAGGAATCTCCTCAGAAATACTTTTCCTGCCACTCCCCACCCCCATCAATGTTCTACTTGAGGAGTATGGAAATGCATGAGGATTTGTATACACAACTAGGCCAAACTATGCATGATATAACTGGTTCTACTATAACTATATTCAGGCATCACACCAAAGCCATTGTTTGCTGTGATGTCTGAATGGACACGTCAAGGTTTGCAATCCATGAGCAAACCAGAATGTCACAAGCAACAGCTGGTGCTAGTTGTGGCCCAGTTCGCACATCCCAATAAGCCGGGGTATGGCTTACTGTGCGCGGGTGGCGCTGTGGGTTAAACCACAGAGCCTAGGACTTGCCGATCAGAAGGTTGGCGGTTCGAATCCCCACAACGGGGTGAGCTCCCGTTGTTCGGTCCCTGCTCCTGCCAACCTAGCAGTTCGAAAGCATGTCAAAGTGCAAGTAGATAAATAGGTACCACTCCAGCGGGAAGGTAAACAGCATTTCCGTGCGCTGCTCTGGTTCGCCAGAAGTGGCTTAGTCATGCTGGCCACATGACCTGGAAGCTGTACGCTGGCTCCCTCAACCAATAAAGCGAGATGAGCGCCGCAACCCCAGAGTCGGCCACAACTGGACCTAATGGTCAGGGGTCCCTTTACCTTTTTAAGGCTTACTGTGACCACATAAATGCACTGGCTTCTTAAGAGCAGCTCCCTTTTACTTTGGCTCAGTTACAGATTGTGATGAGGAAGAGAGACTTGAACCACAATCAGCCTCATATGAAGCAAAACCTTTGCTTAACTGTTGCAGCAGTCTCCTTTCTAGAAGGTTAAGTAATATATTGTGCATTTCCACTAAACCATGGGTTTCACTTTGTGTGATAGGCATATATGTCCAGCCATGTTCAAATTGAAAAACTAATTACAGGCATTGCTCAATCTATAAGGGCACCTGTACCCCCACCCCCAATTTTTTTTTCTCTTTTAAACCACAGCTGTTGAGCAGATGGAAACAAGAGAAGACTTGCAGCTTCTAATCATGGTTATTTCATGTGCCTGTAAACCTAAACCATTATCTGGGTTTGAAATAATGGTTTATGCAAACCCTGGTTTAGTGTACAGTGGTACCTCAGGCTAAGAACTTAATTCGTTCCAGAAGTCCGTTCTTAACCTGAAACTGTTCTTAACCTGAAGCACCACTTTAGCTAATGGGGCCTCCCACTGCCGCCGTGCTGCTGCTGTGTGATTTCTGTTCTCATCCTGAAGCAAAGTTCTTAACCCAAGGTACTACTTCTGGGTTAGCGGAGTCTGTAACCTGAAGCATCTGTAACCCGAGGTACCACTGTAATGGCTCTATGGAGCTGCTTATCTGCAATATGGCATTGGAAATAAATAAATAAATAAGATAGATGATAGATAGATAGATAGATAGATAGTAAGTATACTATTAATGCCTACCTTTTTAATGTTGAAAGATTTAATGGGATATTTTTATAGCAAATTTAACAACAACAAAATAAACAAATGGGGGGAAACAAGGCAAAAGAGAAAAAGAAAACATCAGCTCACATTAGTAATCCAGTAACCATCAGTATAGAAATCTCAGTTTGAACATATGCGATGAGTAGTATTCCATTAGCACACCCCTTTAGTGCAAATATTTCTGCTTGGGCAACGGCCCCTGTCCCATGTGCACCCCATGCCCTCCCCAGATTTGCTCTGGAAGGTTGGGAGACCCCCTAGAACAGACATGGGGATGCCTGGGAGAAGAAAACCCTTTTGTACAAGCAGATATCCTTGTGCTGACAGGATCGTTACTTTAGTGCTGCCTTGGCTACAACCATAAGTCAATATACACCGTCCAAATGTCCTGACAGATATCCAGACAAAATTGATGTTTATAAGAACTACGTTCAAATGTAGCAAGGTCCTTGAATCATTGTGTAATAGATAACGGGTGGTTGTCCTTCCAGGCTCTTGGAAACCATAAGGCCTTGCAAAATCCACTTTTTCAGTCCTGCCATTACCACAGGAATATATTTTTAAAGTCATGGGCCCTATAAATATCAAGGATTTGCTCGATACAAAATTAATGCAGACAGTAACCAAAAAGAAAATAACACAAGACATGTGAATACTTTATGCCTCAAAATTATAAATTAACAGCAGTCTCTCAAAGAAGGTTTACAATGAGTTTCTTTGCCTCCTCCTTACTTCTGTTTTTACCCTTCTCACAGCTTTCCAACATTGTTTTCACAAGATGGAAACGGGTTTGTAATGTTAAGTCTAATTATTATTATTATTATTATTATTATTATTATTATTATTATTATTTATTGAATTTATATACCGCCCTATACCTGGAGGTCTCAGGGCGGTTCACAGAAAATATACAGTGGTACCTCGGGTTACAGACGCTTCAGGTTACAGATGCTTCAGGTTACAGACGCTTCAGGTTACAGACTCCACTAACCCAGAAATAGTACCTCGGGTTAAGAACTTTGCTTCAGGGTGACAACAGAAATCGTGCTCCGGTGGCACGGCGGCAGCAGGAGGCCCCATTAGCTAAAGTGGTGCTTCAGGTTAAGAACAGTTTCAGGTTAAGAACGGACCTCCAGAACGAATTAAGTTCTTAACCCGAGGTACTACTGTATCATTGTATGCTTTTTACCCTCATATATACATTTCTGGAGATACTTTGGGTGGAATTCAATATATCACTTGTAGTAATGGATTTAAACACTAGGAGACGATATATTGTTTAGTTATTATCCATCCTTTGCAGCTTAAACTTGAAAGCAAAGACAAGGTTTGTTTAACCTTCTACAATAATTAGCAAGAATGCTTTTAGGCAGACTGGCTTTTTCTGGTATTACCCCTTTTCTACCCTTTAAAAACAATATTCTCCCAAATGTTGTTTTATAATCAATGCTATTTACATGCAGAGGTCAAAACTTTGGCCTATTCTTGTCCACATTGGGCTCTCATTTTGCCACATCCTAGGCACCTAGAACCCTAGAAAACCACAAAGCCCTTTTCAAAGTGCCAGACTTCAAGAGAGCTTTGAGTTATGCATAGGGAAAAACCATGCATTCTTTATCTGATGATAACAGGCGTACAAGTTTGGAATGGACACTTCTTACCAAGCAGTGCCAAAGAATTTCAAATCTGGCAGGGTCCTCATTTATCACACCGTCAACTTTTGCCATCTGGAAATGAATCAGCAATGTTTTAGTCTTTTCCTGGATGACTCAGAAAAATTTAGGAAATGAGCCGAGAACAAGATGGTTCTAGGCAGCTAACAGAATCCCCCCCCCACTTAACACATATGTGCTATTAAAATATAGATATATTTCAGAAAAGGTGGGGCAGAAATGGAACCAGCTAACTAAACGCATTAATGTTCATGGCTGTTTGATGATCAGCCAGGTTGTTCCCTTTAGCATGTATCAAAACTTGCCATGGAAGGTTGAACCGAACATTCAAATCCTTTAAAGAAAAGACTTTCCCTGAGAATACATATTTTCTTCAGCAAAATGATATTCAGTGTTATTTCAAACCTTTGCATATTTGAGAGAAGTATCTGAACTTGGAGTAACAACAAACTGGCAAGCCTCCCTGGGAAAGGGTCCCTAAGGGTGTAGGATGTCTGTGTAAGTGTGAGATGCCAGTGCCACCTGTGCAAAGTTGCAGTCGTGTAAATAAATCACGTGCAAAATGAGGGTCTACTGTAATTGCGGGGGGGTGTTTGCATCTTGGGCACTTTGCTGTGTGTCGTAATCTGAGAAAGACGTGCTTCCACTGGGCCTGTAATTGGGGCTCCTCCTGCTCTCATTCCACTGAGCTGGAGAGATTATTTCTTTGGCCTAAAGTCCATTGCTCTGTATAGTTAAAGCTCTGGTTTTCCCAGTAGTGATGTATGGAAGTGAGAGCTGGACCACAAAGAAGGCTGATCACCGAAGAATGGATGCTTTTGAATTATGGTGCTGGAGGAGACTCTTGAGAGTCCCATGGACTGCAAGAAGATCAAACTGATCCATTCTGAAGGAAATCAGCCCTGAGTGCTCACTGGAAGGACAGATCCTGAAGCTGAGGCTCCAATACTTTGGCCACCTCATGAGAAGAGAAGACTCCCTGGAAAAGACCCTGATGCTGGGAAAGATGGAGGGCACAAGGAGAAGGGGACGACAGAGGACGAGATGGTGGGACAGTGTTCTCGAAGCTACCAGCATGAGTTTGACCAAACTGCGGGAGGGAGTGGAAGACAGGAGTGCCTGGCGTGCTCTGGTCCATGGGGTCACGAGGAGTCGGACACGACTAAACAACAACAAAGTCCATTGCTAACCATTTCCAATCTTTGTTTGTCACCTTTCTGAACTGTTTGTTCGCTTTATGTAACGGAAATCGTTTCATGTCCTCTGCGAAGCTGGCCACTTCACTGCTCTGCCCTAATTCCAGTTCATTTTATGAACACATTAAAAAGCAACAGTCTAAAGACAGTTCTATGGGGGACATGATGCCCCCCTTTGTAAAAGCTCATATTTAATCTGGAAAGACGCAGGAACTGGAGGTCAAGGAAGACAAGACCATGGCGTTCTAACCACTCATGATTTACTGCGTTGGATTAAAAAAAATTGAAATTGTGACGATTAGCAGTATTGGGACTGGACTGCTGGTTTCCCCTATTGAATAAAATATTCAATATCACTTCTCAGCTCACGACCATCTCTTGCTTATGATAAGGTCTGAGTGCTCAAGTCTCCCAGTTTCATTGTCATACATCATTCAGTATGTGGTTCAGCTGGGCTGATCATTGCCGAACCTCAGCTATTGAATCATAGAATCCTAGAGTTGGAAGAGACCACAAGGGCCATGGAGTCCAACCCCCTGCCAAGCAGGAAACACCATCAGAGCACTCCTGACATATGGTTGTCAAGCCTCTGCTTAAAGACCTCCAAAGAAGGAGACTCCACCACACTCCTTGGCAGCAAATTCCACTGTCGAACAGCTCTTACTGTCAGGAAGTTCTTCCTAATGTTTAGGTGGAATCTTCTTTCTTGTAGTTTGGAACCATTGCTCCGTGTCCGCTTCTCTGGAGCAGCAGAAAACAACCTTTCTCCCTCCTCTAGGTGACATCCTTTTATATATTTGAACATGGCTATCATATCACCCCTTAACCTCCTCTTCTCCAGGCTAAACATGCCCAGCTCCCTTAGCCGTTCCTCATAAGGCATCGTTTCCAGGCCTTTGACCATTTTGGTTGCCCTCCTCTGGACATGTTCCAGTTTGTCAGTGTCCTTCTTGAACTGTGGTGCCCAGAACTGGACACAGTACTCCAGGTGAGGTCTGACCAGAGCAGAATACAGTGGCACTATTACTTCCCTTGATCTAGATGCTATACTCCTATTGATGCAGCCCAGAATTGCATTGGCTTTTTTAGCTGCCGCGTCACACTGTTGGCTCATGTCAAGTTTGTGGTCAACCAAGACTCCTAGATCCTTTTCACATGTACTGCTCTCAAGCCAGGTGTCACCCATCTTGTATTTGTGCCTCTCATTTTTTTTGCCCAAGTGCAATACTTTACATTTCTCCCTGTTAAAATTCATCTTGTTTGTTTTGGCCCAGTTCTCTAATCTGTCAAGGTCGTTTTGAAGTGTGATCCTGTCCTCTGGGGTGTTAGCCACCCCTCCCAGTTTGGTGTCATCTGCAAGTTTGATCAGGATGCCCTTGAGTCCATCATCCAAGTCGTTGATAAAGATGTTGAATAAGACGGGGCCCAAGACAGAACCCTGTGGCACCCCACTAGTCACTCTTCTCCAGGATGAAGAGGAACCATTGATGAGCACCCTGAATGCTAATGATGTGGAAGGAAGAAACACTATACCTTTGACGGCTACATTTGCTGATACTAATGCTTAAATCCACACTCAGACGACAGCTTCGCTGTGCGACTGTGCACAGTGTGGTGTAGTGCACAGTGTGGTGTGGTGGTTAGAGTGTCAGAGAAGGACCTGACAGATCATTGTTCAAATCCCCACTTGGCCATGAAGCTTAATGGGTGACCCGAGGCTGGTCACTGCCTCTCAGCTAACCTACCTCACAGGTTTGCCTTGGGGATTAAATAAGGAGGGGAAAGAATCACACATGCCACCTTTAGCTCCTTAGAGATAGAGGTGGGAACATAAAAGCAACAAAGAAATAAGTATTTTTCTCTTCACCCAGCTCCCCTCAATTTGTGAAGTTTGTGGGACACCGGTATATACTGACTTGTGTCTCCTGAAACAGCAGCAGGATAAGCAGGTAATTTAATTTTAATCAAGTCTACGGATTGCCTTACTTTGCTGTTGCAAACCACGTAGGTTTTCAGTCAGGATGTCTTGCCGACGTGCATCTTCTGCATTCCAGGATCATTGAACAGGCCGCCCTGCACATCAAGAGATTAACAATGACAACAATAACTTACTAGTGGCGTCCATCAAAAATCCACAGCAGGGTGGAAGGAACATAATAGAAGAAGAAAGCACCTCCCTTTTTTCCTTCCCACCCCCTATCTATGCTACCCACAGTTGCATTTTCTCCTTCTTTAAAGCATGCCTGGAACTGAGGGAAGTGCCTTTGAGAGAGTGGTTTGATTACGAAAGAGCCCACCAAAAAGCACTTCCTCCTAGTTTCCAGTAGGAGAAAGCAGTTGCGGCAAGGAGGCTAACCAGGGTAAGCTGTCTGGGGTTTGGCTTGAAACTGTTGTGCTCTTTGCCCTTCACTCAAATCCGCTCCCATCCAGGTCATGTCTTGAGAACAAATACAAAAAATAAAATTCTTATTATTATTATTAATTAACTCCACTGAAGTCTGGCCCTGAGGAGTTTTGCATTTAAATGGAGGGAAGTGAGAGCCTCTATTGCCAAGGGCATTCCTAGCAGCTTGAAGGATTTGGGGACTTAGGTGGAGTTTGTATCCAGTTGTCTCCCAAGACAGACAGATGCACATCTTTTTCCATTGTGGGAAGGCAGTTGTAGACCCAGCCCTCTCGGCAGACTCCTCTCCGCACACCATCAGAGTAGAAAACACTACGCCACCCTATGGCTCAATGTTCTGACTCAGATTCATATTTTTCTTGGTTTGAAGCAGCACCGTGTGGGTAGCAGAACATGAAGATAGATAACCAACAGTCAAAGATTATGGCTGCATTTGCCCAACAGTGTCAATGATTCCTTACTTAGATTCCATTTCCTGCTAAACCTGTGTAAACTCAATCCATTGAACAAAGGGTATGTTAATACAGATATTCTCCACAAGGTGGCTGCAAAAATTACTTTGCAGTGAGAAAAGATTGTATGGATCCACCTGCTGAAATTCATGCACAAAGTAATCCATTACTTTAACTGGGAGACCTAGGTTAACATCACCATTTCCCCATGCAACAGCAATTGCCTTGGGCCTATTATTCCTTTCTCCAGTCTGATCTACTAACTCACAGGGTTCTGGTGAGGATAAAATGGACGAAGGATAACAATGTATGTTGCCTTGAGCTCTTTGGAGGAAACTTGTATTTGTCCAAATATGAAGAAAACTGTGGATTTCTTATGTATTAAATACTGTGGACATCAATTCACTAATTCCATATTTTATTCATTCTGTCAAATAAAAAGCTGTATTCCTCTGGCCACAACGCAGCTTTATAATTATCGGGTGTATTTCTCATCATAAATGAATTCACTGGTATACTAGCACGTTTTTTTAAAAAAAACCCTGTTCACAGCGGGAGCCTGTTCATGTCTACTCAGAAGTAACTTCCACTAAATTCAATGGGACTTACTCCCAGGTAGGTATGTGCAGAATTGTACAAGTTTTTGTATCACACTTGTTTTTTTTTAAAAGTGTGAGAGAGGGACAGAGAACAAGAACTGCACTCAGTTGCCTGGACATTTTGCTAATTGAATCTGCTAGTAGAAATAATGCAAATTCGATTATTAAATTTTCAGTCCCTTCAACACACCTCCCTTCTGCCCCGCAAAACACAATGCACTTTGTTACAACAGATATGGGTACTCTGTGTGTGTGTGTACAGCCTGAATCACGATAACAGGTTTTTATCCCATTACAGGTGCTAATTAAGACTGTAATTGTAATCTCATTTACTTCAGCCTAAGCCTCATTGAATTCAAAATAATTTATTTCTGAGCAGACATGGTTAGGAATGGATTATGCTGCAATCTACCAATGCCAGGATATTTCATTTTTGAATGGTTGCTGTACTTATTTTACATTTTTGAATGGTTGCTGTACTTATTTTACATTTTTGAATGGTTGCTGTACTTATTTTACATTTAGGTTTTAATGTAATTGTCACAGTCTGGTGTCCCCGCCTCCCTTTTCCCCAGAACTCACTTTTTACATTTTTTCTACTGTGTCTGCCAAGTAAGGATAGCATTTCATGTATCTGATAAAAGGGACACTCGCCCATGTACTTATGCCATGATAAACGTTCTTGTTTAGAAGCCTACCAAGATCCTTAGAAAACTGAGGTAATTTTAATCTGTTTCAGTCAAACTGCTGGACAGTTACAGCACCTACTGTGGCTGTAGAGACCGATACAGGAGAGACATGTTTTATTGCAGGTGGGGCAGATGAAGGTGTATGGTTTCGTTGGTGCATATGCCTCACGTGATTTCTTCTCTTTGTGCTCCCCCCCAGTGGACATTTCCAATGGTTGGAAAGTAAAGTTCTAAAGTCTCTTTGGAAACCACCTTGCGGTTGGTTGGTTGGTTTTCACAATAAGCAGTATATAAATCTTATGAAATAAATAAATGCATAAATAAATAAATATATGTGTTATTATTAAAGGTACCACGAGACTCTTTGCTGTATATACAAACCCACTGCCACAACTGTGCAATTTCAGCATTAAGCAAATCATCATCATCCCTCTTCCCTGTAGATCAGAGCTTTCCACACTTTTCATGTTGGTGACACACTTTTTAGACATGCATCATTTTGCGACGCAGTAATTCAGTTTCACTAGGAAAGTGGAGGTTAAACTAACCCCTTTCCACACCTGGGAGGAGTGCGGGGAGCATTCGTGCAACACACCTACACACTGCAGCCGACACACTAATGCGTTGCAACACAGTTTGGAAAGCTCTGCTGCAGAGGAAGGGCCCACAAAGTAATAGCCTCACGTGTGGTGTAGAACAGGAGTGACCAGATATTGTTACTTGTGGGACAAATATTGAATAATTATAGGCAGTTCAGCGCAGAGGTGCCAACTTGAGCAGAAGACGGTGTGTGTGTGTGTGATGATGCACACGTGGCATATGTGTGATACAAGGATGTCAGAAGGAACCAGGGGAATGGAGCTGAACGCAGTGGCAGCGCAGCTTCAATGGCTGGTGGTTCCTCTCCTCCTCTTTCCCCTCCATGACTCAAGAAGGAGAAAGCACCAGCCCCTAATCGGCCTCCTCCTGATTGTTATGCCACCTTGAGCTCCTTTGGAAGAAAAATGGGGACATAAATGCAATAAATGAATAGAGTTTGAATGGCCTGGTCTTGAGACGCAGAAGTGCAGCCTAAAACCTTATTAAATGGCTGCTGGTGGTGGTAGTGCATTATCCTGTTGGATCAGGCTGAAAGAACAGCAAACGATCCAAGTGTCTCTATTTTCCAGGGACAGTCCTGGATTTACAAGCGCTGTCCCAGTGTCTGATTTGATCCCGGAATGTACCGCTTTTCCTTAGGACGTCCCTATTTTCACTGGAGAAATGTTGGATGACAGGGAGTTATGTGACCCCTGAACCAAGGAGATAACCTTTAGAAGGCATCTGAAGGCAGCCCTATATAGTTTTATTCTGCTTTTATATGTGTTGGAAGCCACACAGAGTATTATTATCATTATTCTGGAACACGATGTCCCTGTTTTCACTGGAGAAATGTTGTGGAGGGTATGGAAATTTGGACAGTATCAAGTTATGTGACCCCTGAGCCAAGGAGAGAAGTAACTTAAACAACCTTTAGAAGGCATCTGAAGGCAGCCCTGTACAGGGAAGGTTTTTTAATGCTTAATGTTTATTATGTTTTTATGCATGTTGGAAGCTGCTCAGAGTGGCTGGGGCAACCCAGTCAGATGGGCGGGGTATAAATATTATTATTATCAGTGCTTTTTTCTGGGGGGACACATAGCCCTAAACATTTTGTGAATCTTTATACTTTTGTCCATTTACTGTCCATTTATTTTCCCCGATTTGAACTATATAATGATGATTTTCTTGAGTCAAAATGAGAGTGCCCCTCAACAATTTTTTTTAAAAGCACTTGTTGTTGTTGAATAGTAAAGGTAAAGGGACCCCTGACCATTAGGTCCAGTCGTGGCCGACTCCGGGGTTGCGGCACGCATCTCACTTTATTGGCCGAGGGACCGGCGTACAGCTTCCGGGTCATGTGGCCAGCATGACCAAGCTGCTTCTGGCGAACCAGAGCAGCGCACGGAAACGCCGTTTACCTTCCCGCTGGAGCGGTACCTATTTATCTTCTTGTACTTTGATGTGCTTTCGAACTGCTAGGTTGGCAGGATGAATAAGGAAACGATAAAGGACCCCTGGATGGTTAAGTCCAGTCAAAGGCGACTATGGGGTTGTGGCACTCATCTTGCTTTCAGGCCGAGGGAGCCGGCGTTTGTCCACAGACAGCTTTCCAGGTCATGCGGCCAGCATGACTAAACCACTTCTGGTGCAATGGAACACTGTGAGGGAAACCAGAGTGCACGGAAATGCCGTTTACCTTCCCGCCATAGTGGTACCTATTTATCTACTTGCACTTTGACTTGCTTTTGAACTGCTAGGTTGGCAGGAGCAGGGACTGAGCAACGGGAGCTCACCCTGTCGTGGGGATTCGAACTGCCAACCTTCTGATCGGCAAAGCCCTAGGCTCTCTGGTTTAAACCACAGTGCCACCTGTGTCCTGTTGTTGACAGCATCTTAAAAAGCAGAGACATCACCTTGCTAACAAAGGTCCGTATAGTTAAACCTATGGTTTTCCCAGTAGTGATGTATGGAAGTGAGAGCTGGACCATCAAGAAGGCTGATCACCGAAGAATGGATGCTTTTGAATTCTGGTGCTGGAGGAGACTCTTGAGAGTCCCATGGACTGCAAGAAGATCCAACCTCTCCATTCTGAAGGAAATCAGCCCTGAGTGCTCACTGGAAGGACAGATCCTGAAGCTGAGGCTCCAAGACTTTGGCCACCTCATGAGAAGACTCCCTGGGAAAGACCCTAATGCTGGGAAAGATGGAGGGCACAAGGAGAAGGGGACGACAGAGGACAAAATGGTTGGACAGTGTTCTTGAAGCCACTAACATGAGTTTGACCAAACTGCGGGAGGCAGTGGAAGACAGGAGTGCCTGGCGTGCTCTGGTCCAGGGGGTCACAAAGAGTCGGACACAACTAAACAACTACACAACAACAACCCTTCTACCAAACGCTGAAGCGAGCAGCTTAACAAAGCTTATGTGCTAGGAAGTCGTTCTGCGCATGCCCCATTGGCATGAACCATGCGCCTTGGGAGCATCACTGCATTCTTGCACAGTGCACATCCACGTCAATGGGGCATCTTGGGGAGAATTTCCTGTGTGCTCAGTGAGCACAGGAGCGCCTGGCATGCTCTGGGCCAGGGGGTCACGAAGAGGCGGACGCGACCAAATGACCAAACAGCAACCTTTTCATTGGAGAAATGCTGGAGGGTCTGCAAGAGGGAAGCAGGGTGGAGCTTGGTGGGAAATGGAGTAAATGAGGAGTAAATGAGCAGCAAAAGCTGAACCACCCCCAGCCCCCCTTCCCCTCTCCTGGGCACCCCGGGGGGCTAAAAGGAGGAGGAGGCCTCCAAGTGAAACCCCCCCCCCTGGGTTTTTCGGGCAGGGGAAGAAGCCCCCCATGTGCAGAGCTGCCTGCATGGAAATGCTCGGCGGGGCTGGAAGGCGGGAGGGCCTCCTCCTCCGGGCAAGGGGGAAAGAAATGACCCTCCCTCTGTCGCCACCACCCCGGGCGGCCCGTCCCCTTCGGCCGAACTCCTCGAGAGCCGGGCACCGGGCGCCTTCTCCTCGCCCGCGCCTCCCTACCTCTCCTCCTCCTCGGCGCCCAGGCAGACAAAGGCCGGCCGGGCTCCTCGCCTCCTTGGCCCGCTGCGGCCCCTCGCCGCCCCCCGCTCCGCCGCCTCCGCCCGAGGAGACTCCCCTCCGCCGCCCCCAACGCCCGGCGGCATCGCCACCCTTCCTCCTCCTCCTCCTCCTCCGTTTCTTTATTGGATTAATTGCGGCGCGAAGGCGGCGCCCTGCAAGAAGAAGAAGAAGAAGAAGAAGTGGCGGCTCGCGGTTGCTCTTTGCAGCCACGCAATTTATCTAGTTGCAGATAGGCAGCCGTGTTGGTCTGCCATAGTCAAAACAAAAAATTCCTTCCAGTAGCACCTTAAAGACCAACTAAGTCAGTTCTAGGTATGAGCTTTCGTGTGCATGCTGAAGAAGTGTGCATGCACACGAAAGCTCATACCTAGAACTAACTTACAGTAGTTGGTCTATAAGGTGCAATTTATCTAGTTTATTTCAGTGGTTCTCAAACTCCAGACCCCCCAACTCTGGGTCTCGCCATTGCAGAATGCAAAATTTTTTCGCGCCGCACCGGATGTTTTTTGTTTTTTGTTGTTGTTTTTTTGTTGCTGACAAGGATTGTCCTCAATATCACCCGGTGCTCTTTTTGAAAATATTCTGCAAGAGAACTGGCACTGCGGCTCTGCACCTTCATATGTTTCTGGGATTGCCCTTGAATCTTCTTCCTGCCACGTTTGGCATCCTCTCCTGCCACGCCCTGGAGGAACCACTGGTTTATTCTGCTTTTCTATACGTGGCAAGATAGTTAAAAACAACAACAACACCCAAAGCAGCTTGCGAAAAGGGAAAGCAGTAAAACCGAGGGGAAATCCTCAACCCAACTTTTAAGGCATAATGAAAGTTGAAAATACTAAAGTGGAATGGAATTGCTTCAGCTTTCTAAGCATCTGGGTTTTTTGTTGTTTAGTCGTGTCCCCATGGACCAGAGCATGCCAGGCACTCAGCTTCAGGATCTGTCCTTCCAGTGAGCACTCAGGGCTGGTTTCCTTCAGAATAGAGAGGTTTGATCTTCTTGCAGCCCATTGGACTCTCAAGAGTCTCCTCCAGCACCAGAATTCAAAAGCATCTGGGTAGGCTTGTCTAAAATAGGGATGGTTTTCATCAGGCACCAAAAAGAGTACAGTGAAAGTTGCTCTGTGCAGCAACAGCACACAAAATATATTCTTTTATTTTATGAAATTTATGAAACTACCGCTTGGTAGTTTAAAAGCAAATGTAAAAAGCGGTTTATGAAAAGATAAAGCAGTAAAACCAAGGGAAAATCCACAATAACCCTACTCGGGGTGACGCTGTGGTCTAAACCACAGAGCTTCTGGGCTTGCCGATCAGAAGGTCGGTGTTTCGAATCCCCGCGACAGGGTGAGCTCCCGTTGCTCGGTCCCAGCTCCTGCCAACCTAGCAGTTCGAAAGCACATCAAAGTGCAAGTAGATAAATAGGTATTGCTCCGGCGGGAAGGTAAACGGCTTTTCCGTGCGCTGCTCTGGTTCGCCAGAAGCGGCTTAGTCATGCTGGCCACATGACCCGTAAGCTGTACGCCGGCTCCCTTGGCCAGTAAAGCGAGATGAGCGCTGCGACCCCAGAGTTGTCCGCGACTGGACCTAACAGTCAGGGGTCCCTTTACCTTTACTCAGTCAGTAAAGCATAAGAGTCATGGGTTCCAGCCCCATGTTGGGTAAAAGATTCTTGCATTGCAGGGGGATTGTATTAGATATCCCTTGTGGTCCCTTCCAGCTCTACAAATCTATGATCCTATTAACAAAAGTTGAAAATCCTAGAGCAGATTAGAATTGACTCAGCTTTCTAAGCATCTAGGTAGACTTGTCCAAAACAGGGATAGCTTTTAGCAGGTGCCAAAAAGGCGAAGGCGCCTGCTTGATCTCAATAGGCAAAGTGTTAGCACTGCGACACTAAAATGATCAGATCCTTGCAAATGCGGGTGTTATTTATATGGCACCTGTTGTGGTGCCAGTGCTGCTAGTCTGGTTATAGTGCAAACTACATCCCAGAGTGAGATGCAGTTTGTTTGACAGGAGAATCTATATTTATCTCTACATCTTTTCTGTCCAAGTACCAGAAAAGATGGCAAAACACTAAAAACTTGTTGAAAGGAGGGAAGTGGAACTGCACTGTGAGCGACCATGGTAGTTTCCCTCCCAAAGCATTCTCTTTGTGGTAATGAAAGCTTGTCTTGAACTGGCTAATTTGGGCTGCTGCTTGTTTGTAGCTTCCTTTGAAATGTATCCTTTTTTTAAAAAAAAGATATTTTTTACTCCCTTTTTTCCTCCATACATAATTTCTTCAGCACTGCTTGAGGCATCGCCACCATCTCTTTTTTTTGTGCCAACCATAAAGAGTTAGTGCATTTTTATTAGTCCATAGATTTTGCCATGTTTATGGAGTTTTAATACTGTATTTTACTATGTTGTGCTTCTGATCCAACTAGTGAGCCGTGTTACTGGGTGACCCATGTAGGCGTCATGATGATGATTAAAAATCTATTAACTGGCTGTGTCTAAGGTGTCACCTGATGGGGAAATCAAGGATTTTACAAATCCATGTTATTCTTATTTTTAATGGATGCTTTCCAAAAGGCACGCTGTGTCTCCAAAGGCTGCTTATGCTTCAGCAAGCATTGTTATTCTAGCTATGGTAATTCTATCTTAATAATGCCTTTCCACCACTTTTCATGAAACAGACATTAGGCTAATTGATCTGTAAGTTCCTTGATACTCCCTGGACCCCTTTTAAAAATTGGTGTTACATTGGCCAGTTTCCAGTCCTGCAGCACGATAAGTTTATATATATTTCACATTTATTTGTTAGAAGATCAGCGGTTTCACATTCAAGGTAAAAATTATTGGGTGGGTGTCATTTGGACCTGGTGATTTGTTAATTTTTAATTTCCAGACTCCCTTCCTGAGAAAGTTAGTTCAGGCACAGGGATCTGCCCATTTCCCCACAGTGAAAACAGATGCAAATAATTCATTTAGCTTCTTTGCAATCTCATCTTCCGCCTAATACCTCCTTAGCAGGAGCCAAGTCTCATTAGTGCAATGCAGCTCTCCTTCCTCTGCAACAATGAAAGGCAATCCAGGCGGATACAACTGATTCAAGGGAATTTTTTTTTACTAAGAAAGCACCCTATAGATAACACCCACATGAGCTTCACACATCTTGAGAAGCTTATAACACAATGCAAAATAACAGTAACTTCATTAGGTGAATGAAGCCAATCCCACCTGCTGTCTACAGTCCTTTTACACCCAAAGATACGCTCACAGCAAACACTTTCTTTTAAAGACATTCTTTATTTTTTATATACAATATTCTTTTTAAACTTTTAAAAATTACATATGCAGGATGCCAGCTTAGAGACAGCCAGAAAATCCCCAGTTCACAAGGCTGACTCTTGCCCTTTTTAATATTTCAGAAGAAAAATATAAACTTTAGGAAAGTGAAATAAGAGGCAGGATGACAGCCAACATCCACTATGAATAAGTGTTTCATGGTAGATGGACTAAATCAAGCAGAGGTGCCCCTAGGCCTGTGGTTATCAACAATTGCACCACTACAGATTGACATCACAATAATGAATGAGCCAAGCCCCCTCCGTGTGTATTAATGGCAGTCCAAAAGCCGAAAATACATGAATACCTGATACATGAAGCCCAGGGATAAGGAACTAGCAGCTCTCCTGATGTTGTCTGACTAAACTCTCACGCTGAGCCAGCATAGTTAAGGGGCAGGGAAGGTGGACACTGCGGTCTTAACATCTGGCAGGTCACAGGTTCCCAATTCCTACACTAACTGAATTTTTCTTTGTTATCTCCTCGCTTTAACGGTGTAAAAAGTGACTGAACTATACAAGCAATCCAAAAGAGTATGCATATAGAGATTATATAAATAGCTCAAATGCAGTGCTTAAAAAAAAATCCCTTCTGATTGGCTCTGGGTCTCTTAGAAGGATTCTGCACTCGATATTTATGGCTTTTAAACATATAGGAAAGTTGCCTGTGGAGGTGGGGGGATGAATTATTTCAACCAGCCAAATATTTTCAAGGAAGAAAAATATAAGAAGTATATATATGTAAATGTATAAACATCTAGAGTGGACAATCAAAGAGAGATTGTTGTTGTTGTTTAAAAGAACCCAGGATCTTTAAGAGAATATATTCATTTTAGGGGGGGAAACAGCTGAAGTCAATTAGAGGATTTTTCCTTGATGGAGAGTACTGTTCCTATTCATTCAGAAAATGGAGCTTTAGTACTCCACGCTAAAATACGTAATTTAAAATATTTGAGTATAACTCACACATGTTCTTGGTCTAGCAGGGGAGAAATACTATACAGCAGACATAGGCATGTCTACTCATAGGCACAGGCAGAATCATAGGCATGTCTACTCAGAAGTAAGCCCCTTTGAGTTCAATGGAAGAGTCCACTGCAATCGGAGTGAGACTTACTCGTGAGTAAACATGTACAGTGGTGCCTCGCAAGACAAAATTAATTCGTTCTGCGAGTTTTTTTGTCTTGCGATTTTTTTGTCTTGCGAAGCACGGACTTTGGAAAAGCTTCAAAAATCACCAAAGTCTTCAAAAACCTCAAAAAAGGCTACCACACCGCGTGCTATGAGTTGCTCCTCGAAGTGAATGCACGGTTTTAAGAAAAAGGAAACAAACTTGCAAGACGTTTTCGTCTTGCGTAGCAAGCCCATAGGGAAATCCGTCTTGCGAAGCAACTCAAAAAACGAAAAACTCTTTCGTTTTGCGAGTTTTTCGTCTTACGAGGCATTCGTCTTGCGAGGTACCACTGTATAGAATTGAATATTTGCATGCTCAGCATTTTTATGTCTACAACAGCAAGTGATGACTTGCACATGTGACCACAGAGAGCTTTTGCATTCTACATAAAAATTATGGAGTGGTCACACATCAGTTGCCAGGCATGTACATAAATAACCTAGTACAGAGAAAATGGGTGTTGTCCATTATTAAAATTTTGTTTGGAGGAGAGAAGTGAGCATGTTGTAAAAATACTGGATAAACCAGAATTGTGTTGTTGTTAGAATGTAGGACTTGTAAATAACTAAATCTAACATGTCTGAAGCAAAGTAGAAGAGGAGCAACAAAATGTTTTTAAAAACCTACTAATTCTAATGTATTTGTTTTTAGTTGTTACTTGTATCCTTTTTCTTCTTTAAAACAAGAACTCAGTGCATTCATCTACCATTGTTGCAGCTAGATTTTAATGGGTTCAACACATAGTTTAAACAATTGCTGTGATTATGAGCCTTTCATTATGGCCTGTCAATCTGTGATGTCTTTCACATTTTTAACATTAACAAGTGACACTTCACATGTAGCAGCGTATTAATTCATCCCTTGGATTATCTTAATTCCTGAAAAAGAAAATCTAGAGTCCACTGAAGCCAGACTTAAAGAGCCACATTTCATGGCTGTCAAGACGGTACACAAACTATAATAGAGTTGTTGTCTCTACCGCATAAAGCTTGAGAAGGGAGACCAGGGATGGCATTAGAACTCCCCAGACCAAATACTGTGATAAACTCAATAATGAAGCAAATATATTCAATTTGTTGCATGGCCAAACAAGAGGGGAAATGGCATTGCATCTGATTAGCGAAATTTTCTGAAGTGGCTTAAGATTTAAAATTTGACATACCGTATTTTTCGCTCTATAAGACGCACCAGACCACAAGACGCACCTAGTTTTTGGAGGAGGAAAACAAGAAAAAAATATATATTCTGAATCTCAGAAGCCAGAACAGCAAGAGAGATCGCTGCGCAGTGAAAGCAGCAATCCCTCTTGCTGTTCTGGCTTCTGGGATAGCTGCGCAGCCTGCATTCGCTCCATAAGACGCACACACATTTCCCCTTACTTTTTAGGAGGGAAAAAGTGAGTCTTATAGAGCAAAAAATTACGGTATTTCATGGCAGTGAGTTCACCCCATGTAGCACTCTTACCAAAGCAACAAATGCAAGCAGCACTTTTATAACTCAAGGCACAGTGATAGCAAATCAGCAGGCATGAATTCAGACTTTCTATTTCTGGCTCTATATAATTCTGTCCCTGACCTCTCCCTCTAGAATTGGGAGAAGTATTTTATTTTTAGGGTAGGGTGTTGTATGTTCTGAAGAATATAAAAGAACTTTTAGAGAGACACAATGCTCCCCCCCCCCTTTAGTTCTCCTGATGCAAAAGCAGTGTGCAGAAGTAAAGCTCAAATTACTAGCGATTATAACAAGCGGAAAATCTAATTTTAAACCACTCTTTTAAAATGGAACAGAAGTACTTGCCTTAAGTCATTAAAGACTAATTAGGTAATTAGTTTCAATGATGCTTGGAAAGCAATTAGAGTAATTCCATTCAGCTTTTGGTTTTCAGCGAATAGCCGCACAAGTCACAATTAACTTGAGTGACTATGAATTATTGGAGTACTTATTTATGCTGAACTTCCAATTTCCATTTTTGGCGGTTGTGTGTATTGTAGCATTGGATTAACCTGTGTCATGAAAAGAGCTCTCCATGGGTGATCCTCAGACCCAACCCTCTATCTTGGGAGGGGAAAAAATATTTCCATTTTTTGAGAGGGCAAGCATTTTTCCTCTTCCTGTCCCCCCAATATGTAGTTAGAACATAACCCACATTATTAGGGCTCAGCGGATACAGCTTGATGCTTAGGGGCAGGATTTGGGTAAGAGGTCTGTAATAGGTCCTCCCACCACTCCGAGTAGCCTACTCTCTTCCTTACCACTACTGGTGAATAGCTTGGCCTGTCCCTCTAAGCCAGGCATCTCCAACCTTCGGCCCGCCAGATGTTTTGGACTACAATCCCCACCATCCCTTACCACTGGTCCTGTTAGCTAGGGATCATGGGAGTTGTAGGCCAAAACATCTGGAGGGCCGCAGGTTGGGGGTGCCTGCTCTAGGCCCATGCTGCAGCACTTGCCCAGAGGGAGAGGCACGTTGAGGCTGCTGGCCTGTCACTGCTCACTTGCTTGGAGGCAGCAAGTGGACAGGGGCAGCAGATCTAGGGGGCTCTGTGGGTTGCTAATGTCCACTATTTAACAGGTTGGCTCTGCCCTATATTCCACGTCAGCTGGTTTAATTTGTCACAATGTTCAGTTTGTGTCGCCTTCTCTGAAGTCACATGCAAAATGTGTGTGTGTTGGGGGGAGGGATATATACACTTAAAACAGGAAGCCTCTAAGTACATGCATGGGTCAGGAATTTGTTTGCAGCAGTAGAACAGAGCCCACAGGCCTTTCACATAAAAAAAAATCTACTCTTAATTTTCCCCAAGCTTTCCCAGCTTCAACAGCCTAACTTAGAAAAGTGAAATGAGAAATCTACTTGTTGCTGCTTTTGCTTTTGCTTTTTTAAAAAACAGAGGCCAGAAACTGTTGCAGATCTATTACAAATATCTCAGAGATCTATCCAGTAGATCCAGATGCTCAGGCCCATTTTAATTGATATACTCATGCACATTGGAAACCAGTAAGGGTGGGGTGGGGTAGAGAGGCAAACTCAAAACTGGAAGAAACTGCATGCAGAGTGGTCTGAAAAACTTTTAAAATAAGCATGGAGGGCTATTCAACAAACAAAATCAGCTAATCCACCCAAGTATTCCCAACAATGACACTGTCTTGTTTGTGCAGTTCTGCTCTAAAAAGAAGATTACTATCTGCTGCACATAAATGTTTTAGGGAACACAAATGTAGCAGTAATGTAGTACCAGCATGAGTATGCACTGTTTCCATGTACAGAAAGTGGCTGAAAACTATTCAACCTAATGCAAAGCCCAATTCCACTCTGCTTAGGCTGAAAACCATTCTAGCCCCCTCAATTTTTACTTTTCAACAAAAGAATCACTTTGGATATCCATGCATCATACAGTGTTTTGCCACTGATTTCGATGAGAACAATGTCAATGTTCCAAGACTTAGGCTCAATAAAAACAGTATAAGCAGCATATGGGGAGCAATTTCCAACGTTATGCTAGACACAACTTCTACAGAGCTTTGCATCAAAATATTCCAAATTCTATTGCCAGGCTACAGTTCAAAAACAGCACATGATTTTGGTTTGCATATGTTGTCTTTTTCATGCAGAATTTAGAATTTTGAGTTTATTGGGGGGCCTGGGAAAGAAAAAGTGAGCATGAAGAAAACATTAAAAAACAGATTTGTGGGGGTGGCAACATGGGAGTGGAGACCATGGGGCTGTCCAGTAGTTGTGCTAAGCAAGGAATAACGCAACCTCCTGAGGTCTAGAATTCCACCTTTCTCTACTGTAAATATACCATGAAGCTTTAGATTTATCTCTGCAATTATGTGGGCTAGAGACATGCACATATATTGGGTTTCACATTAGAATGCAGCATGATTCTGGCCAGAGGCCCAGCTGTACTGTACCAGTGCAAAGTGGGTAGAGTGATCTCCATCCTAGAGACTGCAATATGTTAAATATTTAACTTATCTTCCACCACAAGTGGATCTTAGGTTTGTTACCAGTTACCTAGTTAAAATGGTGTGCTGAGTTACAGATCGGCTGTCCTTGAGGCACAGTAAGGTCCCAGTGGGATAACTTGGTCAACATTTTTGGAATTCAGCACTCTTTAAAAGGGATGCATACCAACAAAAATAAATGCTTGTAATCTGCATTCACCAGGAAATCAGATTCCAATGTACATGAAAAATATTCATACAAAATATTTAAATATCCAACTAACCCCCGCCCCCCCAAATACTTAATGATTCTCTTTTAACTGAACTGGCGTGGGGGACCTGACAGGAAAGGAGCCATTTCTAACCCAAATTGTTATCAATTGCATTTAGTAATGACAAGGAAGCATTGCAAAGTAAAACTCACACAAACATTTCTGTTGATCTGCTGTCCACTATCATGTACACACCAGTAAGTGTTATGTTTCCAGTTACTTAGAAATCAAGTGGTAGGATTTCTATTATGTAAGTGAAGGCTGACAAACTCATCCTCACATTCCCGCTGTACCAAAAGATCCAAAAACCAAGCACCATTATACCCAGGTAACAGTCTTACTCAGAGGACGTGTAAAAGCATCTCTTACAGAACAGTTCTTCCATTTCTGAATAATATACAAATAAAAAAGTGAGAGTTTAATGAAACTCCAGGCTTCATAGACAAATGTTGAGTTATTGCAACTTAATTGAAGGGAATCTTGACCAAGTGGCAGATGCATTGGGCAGTTTTGTCATAGCATAAGAAGCAACGCTGCAGTGAATGGAGCTTCCCAAATCCTAAAAGGAAAACCGAGAGAAGTTGCTGTTCCGTTTCATATCTCATTTACTGATGAACAATACTACAAGAACAAATGATTGATCAATATTATTAATAACAATAATAATAAAAATAGGCAAGGGTCTGAGAGGCACTGGGAATGGCTGCCAGTCTGGACAGACTGATGAAAAGTAGAAAATTCTAAACAGGAGTAGAGGAATTTCAGCTCTAGGTGCTATTAGTGCACTTTTGTTGCCTGTCATTGTTTCAGTCATGCCATCATCGAAAGAAAAACCAAATGACATAATATCAGAAATCCACATCATCTGGGCAGGAGATCGCTCGCTACGAAGGTCAGTAGTAGCAGTTCCACTTCACTCCTGTCACAGGGCAGGAAACATGTTCCGATAGGCTTTGAATTGTTAAAAACACCATGCTCCACCTTCTCAGTTGCAAATATACAAGGTCTTTTCGCTGACACACACTGCACTCGACAGTTTTGGTCATGTATAAAATGGAATTTTTAAATTTATGTACATGTTTAAGAGTGCAGTTTTGATCCTCTCTTCATCCAAAGTTATTCATTAATTAAACAATGCCAGTCTTCTTTCAAGCCTTAAGTCTGAAGTGGTCCATGTAAACAAAACACAGCTAAAACGAAGTATTTTGTCCTTGTCCTGGAATAGTTTCTATCGATATGCATGATTTCCTGAAAGTGTTGTGTTGGCTAGATGTAAAACAGGCAAGGGGTGAGCTTCTGTGTTAAAAACCCAGTGATCCAAAGGTAGGAGATCATCATTGGAGAACAGCAGATACAAATACCTGTCAAGGTAGAGAGAGAAAACAAGTTGGAATGAGCGACAGAAGGTTTGTCACCATGTCTGGTCTAACCTAGATAACCTCAGAAAAATTATGGACTTTACGGTTTAAAGTATCACCCATTAAAGAAGTTGTAGCAGATCATTAATCAACTGAAATTCTATAAATTCTATAATTTGCATACGATCTGCAACAACTGTTCTGAAAGAGAAAATATTATTGCTTTAAATGAAGCAGGAATGTAATCAGAGTGGGTGCTATCATAAAAGAAACAGTCCCCCGTATCTCATATAGGACGGAATGCTTCTCACCATCCACTTTTTAAAATAAGTACCATATTTTTCGCCCTATAGGACGCACCAGCCCATAGGACCCACCTAGTTTTTTTTGGGGGGGGGGGTAAGGAAAAAAAATTATCCCCCCCCCCAGCCGTGGCTTCAGCGTGCCCCGCGCTCCGGGCAGCAGGCTGCTATCTGCAGCCTAGGGAGCCCTGCGGGAACTCCTGCAGGCTCCCCAGGCTTGCTGATAGCTTCCTGAAGCCTGGAGAGCGAAAGCCTGCATTCGCCCCATAGGACGCAAACAGATTTCCCCTTCATTTTTGGAGGGGAAAAAGTGCGTCCTATAGGGCGAAAAATACGGTACTTGCTTTAAAAAAATTATGATGGTTATTTTAACTCTTCTGCTCAATTAACTGTGCATTTTATAATGGATCAAAATGTTTTTAATGGATTAATTATCTAGTTCTTGTTCAAATACTTTTAAAAATAATAATCTCAACCTTATGATTTAGATTTTATCCACCAAAATTAATAACACTGCCATGATTGCCAGAAGTGTTCTCTTTGAAATAACTGGATTTTCACTGCATTTTCAAGACTGAAGTGTTATGAACAAATTCCATTTGGCTGTAGTGAAATGTTAGCCTGGTGCTCATTAGCCTTAGTGAAAAGTGTCATGTTGGCCTGTAAGTCACACCCATAAACTGAGTCCTTTTATTTTCAGACCTCTAAGAGACGTTATCTGATAATATATGCTTCCACCCAGAAAGTATTTATTTAGAAGACTCAAAGAACAAATCGTTAAGACCCAGCTCAGAAAGCCAAAATGATCTGAGTATTCAAGCCAGGGACACATTAGCTGTAGACTAAAATATTTCTCAGAACTCTTCACTCAGAATAATGGCTTTCAAGTCATGATTATTTCCTAATCTCTGAAGTTAACAACACTGGGGTAAACACGTTATTCAATAATGTAGTTCTGCAGGTTTGTTTGTTTATAATCCAATTAATGTGCCAAGGAACTCTGTAATCTTTAAATTTACAGTGCAATCCTAACCATGTCTACTCAGAAGTACATTGCTGTGAAATCAATGGGGCTTTCTACCAGGGTAAGTGGGCAGGGAAGGGCTGAAACTAGGCGGACAAAGACCCATTTTGTCACACACACACCCCTCAACACATTTGTTCATAAAAGGCAGAAAAAGTAGTTTGAAACAGGCTGGAGAAGAGATAGTCTCTCCAAACACTGTGTGTTTCATGCAGCCTTCCAGAATATGGAAAAACATAAGGTGTCTTGGTGAGTAATTAAGTGCAGTACAGTACACAAGAGCCTCATTTATTGCCAATGGGAATCGTCCCCACAACCTTTTTTTTTTTAAAAAAAAAAAAAGTCTACCACTATATTTCATAACTACTCCCTCTCTGCATATGTGAAAAAATCCATAAGGCCTTGACATTTATGTAAAATACACAACAATCTCAAAAATACTGCCTTGACTAAACACCATTTCCCCTTGGGTAACCATTGGCAGGGTAAATAGCATTTGTAATTTATTTTTGCATTGTAGTAGAAAAGAAAACAAATGCCATGCTAAATCATGATGTAGCAACATGATGCGAATACAAAGTTTGGAAGCTTTTACTTCCGTGCTTGATTAACCATGGTTTGTTATTCTGACCCAACCAAGCATTAATCAGCTGTGGTTGATGTTAATTATGGTTTGTCTGAGCCAAGCCAACCTTTAGTGTGATGTTTAAATCCAGTCAATAGAAAACAAAAACAAATTCCTGGTAAAACACACCTATAGCCTGACACTAAAATATCCACCAGTAAACAAGATGTAAACGTGTGCTACAGAAGACAACCTCTTAAAATAAGGACTCAGAAACTATATAATATACACTATATAATAGTGTAAATGATAATTAGTAACAAGGTCAATATTGCAAACCTTCAGGATCACAGAAACACCACATTTGTCTTGTCACTAATACTTATTATGTATTTTGATACCCTTTCTATTACATGTTAGGTACACTGTGGTGGTCTTTGTGCTTACATCTTACATTCTGGTGGGTGTACCTCTGCCATTCATCCCAACAACAGCTCATTTGTTGACTCCAATTTGTTACATTGATTTAAAACATTTATATTCATAGAATCATAGAATCATAGAGTTGGAAGAGACCACAAGGGCCATCGAGTCCAACCCCCTGCCAAGCAGGAAACGCCATCAGAGCACTCCTGACATATGGTTGTCAAGCCTCTGCTTAAAGACCTCCAAAGAAGGAGACTCCACCACACTCCTTGGCAGCAAATTCCACTGTCGAACAGCTCTTACTGTCAGGAAGTTCTTCCTAATGTTTAGATGTAATCTTTTTTCTTGTAGTTTGGATCCATTGCTCCGCGTCCGCTTCTCTGGAGCAGCAGAAAACAACCTTTCTCCCTCCTCTATGTGACATCCTTTTATATATTTGAACATGGCTATCATATCACCCCTTAACCTCCTCTTCTCCAGGCTAAACATGCCCAGCTCCCTTAGCCGTTCCTCATAAGGCATCGTTTCCAGGCCTTTGACCATTTTGGTTGCCCTCAACCATTCATTATTTTTTTTGCCATTCATCAAAATAGATTCCAGTGTGGTTTACAAAAAAAATTGCAATTTACCTAAGAAAACAATAATGAAATAGGCAACAATTCTATAAGCACTGAGTAGCCTCTTAGGACCACCACAATTCCAAGAAAATTATCAAGAAGAAAAATCTGCTTACTTTAGTGTTTCAGCAAGGAAGAAGCTTTGCTGCACATCATCATATGTAGGAGCTGAAGAGTAGACATCCTTGACCCCGGAAAATCCACCACTCACTCGGCAGTACTTGTCAATGGCCTATATGGGGCGTGGGGGAAACAGAATGAGTGTTCTACTAGACACTTCTTCACTGCTGAATCTAGTTAACACATTCCGTTGCGAAACAGTGGAATCCTACCTAACCATATAGTGATGAAGACAGCAAGGGACAAACAAGACCTAACACTGGGTATTCACAGTTAAGACAAAAAAGAGAACAATTTGGTAGCTGAGGGAGTTGTATGCGGGAAAACAATAGGTGAAATATTATAGTCAAAATGTCCGTTAATCTGTTCTTGCAGGACATTAAAAATATGGAATTCCCAAACTCCTGTTAATTTTTTTTTTGTAGAGGACTGTTTTTAAAATCAGCAACAACATAATATGACTCTTGCTCCTCTTAATTATTTCACTAGTACTTCATTTATGCTACTACATTTGATTGCCCTAGAATACTAATCAAAGCTTTGTTGCATAAAGCATGCAACGTGAAGATGGTTCATGCAAGGTGCTTCTGTTTGATTTCATATGATTATCTCTTCCCACTGCAACCCACACTGTTCAGGAGAGCCTACCCCAATTTTCTAGGGGCTTTGGGGGGGGGGCTACAAAGGGAGACAAAAGAGAAACAAATACTGGTCTCATGTGCTGCCTTCTGTCTTCATTGTTTAGCATTTACAAAAAAACCAGCCAATAAAACAGCCATATGGTTGTTGACACTCTCAAAGAACTCCAATGGGTTCATGAGACAGGACTTGCCCTTACGGAAGCCATGCTGGTTCTGCTTCAACAAAGGTTGTTCTTCTATATGCTTGGATATATGTTTCTATGTGCTGCTATTTGTCATTTCTCCTATATGTGCATTTATGTCTCCGCTTGTGAAACAAACAGCTATGCAGCAACACACTATTCATCACACTTCATCAGTGAGAGGTTGCCAGTAAACATTTTGACTTCCACACAGAAAAGCTTTCTGTTGTTACCTGTGCTGCCTCCCAGCCCCACTGCCTGTATTTCGGATCATGTGTGAATCGCCACATATACCAATACGTCTCTATCACCTCTGGTCTTAAAATGTAGTATTTTTCATTTTGCCGTACTGCTACGGCCTCCACGCCACCATCAAATTTGAAAGCTTCAGGACCCAGTTTTAATGCTGCAAAGGAAAGAGGTGGAGGGGGAGAAACATTTAATGGTTTAATTATTTATGGAAATTGGCAAAAATGACAGAGAAAATTAGGAGACAGCCCAACCAAAAGTTCCAAAAGGAATGGGGAATTTATAGAGATTACTTTAAAAAAAGTGTCCCCAAGTCAAAACCCGGATTTGCTTTGATTAATTTTCACAAACCATAATATGGATTATAATTATAGTATGTGGAAAACAGCAGAAATGATGAAATGATAAAAGAAGCAGTTTAACAAATAGATAAAACAGACCCGCTTTGAGGAAGATGGAAGTCTTGTCAGAGAAGAAAAGGAATTGGGAATAAAGAATATGATGACATAAGTCCATGTGTAAGAACTTATGGATTTATGGTTGTATGTTTCTTGGGGTTTTTTGGTGTTTGTTGTTGTCACCATTTTATTATTTTGATTACTTTATTGTATGTGTTTAGCAAGTAAGAAAACTAATAAAAAGCATGAAAAAAAAACTTTTAATGGAAATTCTATATCAAATATGCTAATGACATACATTACTCTATGTTTGTTTTTAACGCTCACAGGTACTTTGTGCTTACTAGCACTTGGAACAGTTCTTAGAAATTTGTCCAGGCCTTTTGTAGTGTGAGAACACCCTAAAACCCACTGAAAGAATAATGAATGTGCACACAGTTGTAGAATTAATACTGAATACACAGAACAACTATATGATTCATTTACTAAGAATACAGAATTCACTACTCAAGAAGCTTGTTTTAAACCTGCTGTAAAAAGGAAATAAATTTGAGGTTACTGCAAAATTATGAAACTGACATCTATAGCTCTTAAACTGAATCATGAAATCTAAGTAGATCAAGTTATTAAAGGCTGCTTCTCATAGAGATAACTATGGCAAAAACATATTTTATTTCTGAGGATAAATGGCAGAGTGTTATGTACTGTAATTATGAGCAAGTCATAACAAGTGTTAAGACTCCAGGAAATGCAGGCTTCATTTTTTTCCTAGGCATGGTAAATGCAAAACACAGTTTTGGATAATCTAGATTTTGCTACTAGCTTCAATGAAAATACAGTTAAAATGAACTCAGATATAGATAATTTCTCAGCTTACAAAGATGCATAGCATATAGTTTTATGTTCCTAATCCAGTTAAATTGTTTGAAGCTAACAGTAAGAATACTCCTACTGGTTTGCACTGTTACCAGATTTTATTGTGTAATTTAATAACCTCCTTTTCTAGCTTTCACACAATTCATGACTACTAAGGACTGATGGTGCTTTTATGCAGCTTTCTCTCTTGGCAAAACAAAGTTTAAATGCACACATCATTAAATGCACATTCGCCATTCAAACTCAAAGGGCATGAGCTAAAAAAAAAATCTCTTACACAGTATATTTTCTCCCCATTTTCATGTACAGTACTTTCAAAATTGCTCCAAATTCAGCCACATTACCATTAGCAAGTATTAAGGAAAAAAGCCACCCAGAACTTAAGACAGGAAAGGATACCTACTTGTCCTGTCATATGATTCATGACACGTATGTGCAATTTCTGCTCCAAGCTGTAGGTAGTGTCCAGCCTTATCATCTCGGGAACCATCTGCTCCAAGAGCAAACAATCCTCCAGCAAAACATGTGAGATGGCCCATTTTTCTCTCAAGGTGCCCATTTTTCCACTCGCCAATAAAAGTTAGGCCTCCATTGGACTTTCTGATAAGATGCTTCTCTATGGCCTATAAGAAGAAACAGAAAAGTTATTTCAAATATTATTTCAAATATTCAAAATATTCACTATTCCAAGTGCATCCTTTATGCTTTGCATTAATTTTAACAAACACACGTGTGTGTGTGTGTGTGTGTGTGTGTGTGTGTGTGTGTGTATTTCCAAGCAAGTCTTTGCAAAACACCCAAAGAACCACATAGTTGGGTACCAATGAATAACAATGATAAACTTACAGGATAGGAGTCCTGAACAGGACAGGAGTTAAGTAGCTACTTACCTCTTTGTTAAGGGAGGGAGAGAGAGTAGAAAGATGTTACCTAGTTCCTGCTCTGTCATGCATGGTGGGAATTAAGCATTTATCCTGCATCATCATTTCCCACAAAACTAGAGGTGAGGGTGAGGAGAAGAGCAGAGGCATAGCTTAGCGAGTTACACTTTCATTCTCCTCCCCTCTTCTCCAGAGACAGCGCTATTACACTGGAGGTGTGGGTTTGTTTTTCGGAGGGGGGTGTGTAAATAAAAGGTAAAGGACCCCTGACAGTTAAGTCCAGTCGTGAACGACTCTGGGGTTGCAGCGCTCATCTCGCTTTACTGGCCGAGGGAGCCGACATTTGTTCGCAGACAGTTTTTCCGGGTCATGTGGCTGGCATGACTAAGCCACTTCTGGCGAAAACAGAGCAGCACACGGAAACACCATCACAAATACTGACATGAGCCCTTTGCACATTACATGGGATTTGGAGTAGCATACAAGCTGCTGTAAGACAAACTCCAGCTTAGAATAATAGAATCACAGAACTGTAGATCCAGTTACAGGTAGGTAGCCGTGTTGGTCTGCCATAGTCAAAACAAAATAAAAGAAAAAAAAATTCTTCCAGTAGCACCTTAAAGAACTGTAGAGTTAGAGGAGAATCTCAACTAGATCATACATGACAGATGATGGTTCAACCTCTGCTTAAAAACTTTCCTGGCTTCTTACTTCAAGGGAAATTCAACAAATCAAGATTATTGGACATTTACTGGCAAGAGTGCAAATCCATACGGAGAGAGAGAGAGAGGTAACTTTCCATCGCTTTTTACAAGACCACTGATTTTTACATACACAAAAAGCGACATAGACCAGTGGGTGGTATTCTCTCTTTTAAAAGCAAGCATATTCATGAAACCTACTTAGAGTTAAAGGTAGGGTACCAGAATCAGGAACTTCACTAAGAAAAGGTAACCTATTTGAGCAAGGGGTTGGTTGAAAATCATGGCTCAAGAACAGTCCTCTGCTCACAAAATTTATAAAACTCTAAGCTGGGAGGGCATTTCCATGTGGATGTTGAAGTTCTGGAAGCAGGTCTGTGTTTTACTTACAATGTAAAGGTTGTTTTTAATTAGTCATAGTAGAAGGAAGCAGTGCTCAGTAAAGGCTGGCGTTTCCTTCTGTCAACTTTTAATGCTAATATTGGCAAATGACACTTTTCAGAGGTTTCCAGTTCAACAGCTACTCTGACACTGCAGTGATGGTCGGAATCTAAAGAACTGCAATATTTTGCTCACATGCAACATGTAGAGGACAAGTCCAGGAAGTCTGATCCAGAATGTCAGCCAGTATTTGTTCAGTTACAATACCGCTGAAACAATTCAGGGTGAGGAATCACAATCCAGTTCTTAGGTTTTCACAGCATTTACACAGTTGTGTAAATATGGTGCTTACTGCAGGTCTGCACAACTTCTGGTCTACCAAATGCAGAATTCTGGCTACAGCCAAGTGCTTAATAAACCTGCTTTTGTTGCCTGCCTGAGTCTGCAAAAACAGGTTCGAGTGGTGCGGTGGGTTAGGGTTATCAAACGCCCGTTAGTCCATAATATGCAGCTAGCAAACTGTCAAAATGGGGAGCGCCACAGTTTTATAACACCAGCTTCAGAACTGAATCAAGATAGTGTATCTGTACATATTGTATATCTTGCTGCCCTAAAAAGAGTTAGAAACAAAATAATCATTTGCATTTTAAGGGGAGAAACATTTTTAAAATTGACGTTCTCATTGTCTATGTGGGGAAGGGGGGAAATCAATGCACTATAATCACCTCGATAGCATCATCATACATTTTCCTTGCCTCCATGTCCATCTTATCTGACATCAACCATGCTTTCAGCAAGTACTCGTAGAAACTGTCTCCCAATCCACCCATGGAAGTGTGATCTGCAACCAAGAAGGAGAAAGAGGGTAAAATTTGGTATGCGCAGTACTACCTAGATTTGCATGGGCAAACTCCATAGAGTTATATCCAATATTACTCATACTCAAAGTAGATTCAGTGAAATGAATGAACAGGACTGATTTTGTAAAACCTAGCTGGAAATAACCCTTAAGTCTGGAAAAGCAACTGTTTTAAAAATCGTCTCCATCTATCTGTGGTTTAAGAATTTGGTATACTAAAAATAACTTATTTTGCATCACAATTCATCTTACACCACTGACATGGAAAATGAATTCCTTTTCCCATCACTGATTAGCTTTGCAACGTTTTGAATTTTTGACACAAGAACTTAAATGCCTAATCCCAGACCCATGATCGAACACACAATTACATATTGGGAAACCTGAGAAGCATTTCACATAACGGGCCTATCGTGGAACAGCAAAGTGGGCTTTTCATTTCATTCCATATTAAAATTATATTAGTTGACTGTTCCCATTCAATTTACACAATAAGGTTGAGTGGGGCAGGCAGGGAAGCTGCCTTAGACCTTGGATTCCAGTCAGAAAACACAGAATTGGACAAGTGGATCAATAATCTGACTCAGTGTATATGCAAACTGGCTCTTAGCTTATCTACTTGGCCACAATATCTGCACTGAAAGCTCTCCAGGACTGTGATCATGTTACTGCTTAATGTTCTCTCTTGAGTAAGTTAAGATAACTAATCTTTTCTGATCTCTTCAGAGGTTTGTGTCCTGGGGACAGCAGCATAAAGCTGGTCTCTTTTCAAGCCAACTTTTGCCATCAAGGAAATCTTTTAAAACCTTAAGACTTTTTAAAGTGAACTAAGCCATCAGACTGATAGATTTGAAGAAAGTAACTACCCCCACATGCAGAACATGTACCCAGTGCTTTTTTTTCTGGAAAAAACGGTGAGAGAACTCACCACAAAGTTAGTTAGTTAGTTAATTTATTGCGGACCCAGTCACAGTGCCACTGCAACCCCACTCCCCTGGAGCAGTGGCTAAATGTAATATGTGATTAATAAACTCAAGCCGACAATGATCTGTGTTAGAAATGGCCACAACTTTATTGATTACAAATATAGGTGGATTTTTGGCTCAGGCATTGGGTGTTTATCTGTTCCAGCTCCCCAAGACAAAAAAATAAGTATTTAATTTAAAAAGAGTAAGGGAACTCAGTTACCCTGAGTTTCTGCTAAAAAACCAAAACCCTGCATGTACCTCATGGCAAAAGAAAAGTTGCTTATCAGTGACTGGTTTTTTCAGGTGGTTATCTGTGCAGCCACACATATGGGTTCTGTCCTTGCACTGACCTATGTTCAGAATTTTCTAGAGTTCAACAAACATTCTGGCAGGAAACCCACTCCCATCCTCAGTGCACATGCTCAAGGAGCCTGGCTTGCACTTTCCTGCTCAGTTACTTTTGGACCACTGAAGCATCTATATAAGGAAGTGCAGAACAAGAGCAGGAGAACAGCAGCATCTGGAGTGCAGGTGGAGGTAGGCTATGTGACTGCACAGGTGACCAAAGAACTGTAGTCACAGGTAAGCAACCTGCAATCTTCAGCTGCAGGTATGAAATTGAGAAAAACACTTCACACGTATAAACAAATGAACTCAAGTCCACAAAAGCATATGCCATGATACCATGTGTTAAAGGCGTCACAAGACACTTTGTTGTAATCCAGCTGCCCCTCTGGAAAGAAGTAAGTAAACCAGTTTTTCCTCTTTGTGATTTCTATGCAGTCTCACAAATGGTTAAACAGCAGGCTGACTTACCCAGAGGCATGGCAGGTGCATAAAATATCACAGTGCTCAGCACAGCTCATCCCACAACACTGACAGGAAAGGATGAGGTTATTGGGGGCGGGGCATCTCCCATCTTGGCAATTGTTTTTTTTTTTTTTTAAATAATATTTATTACTTTTAAAACTTACAAAAAGGAAAGAGAAGAAAAAAGACAAAAAAATTGTTTAGACCATAGGTAGGCAAACTAAGGCCCCGGGGCCGGATCTGGCCCAATCGCCTTCTAAATCTGGCCCACGGACAGTTCGGGATTTAGCGTGTTTTTACATGAGTAGAATGTGTCCTTTTATTTAAAATGCACCTCTGGGTTATTTGTGGGGCCTGCCTGGTGTTTTTACATGAGTAGAATGTGTCCTGTAGACTCATTGCCCTCTACTTCCATGGGTGTTTTAGAAATTCCTTCGGGAAACTAAGAACTACTAAAATTTAGTTAATGGACTTGCTGCTGGGATCTGATACTTTGAAGCAGCTGATTCTGATTGTGAAACTATCTACATTAACTAACAAATGAAGCTTGCATTGTGCAGCATATATACCGTATTTTTCTCTCTATAGGACGCACCAGACCACAAGACGCACCTAGTTTTTGGAGGAGGAAAACAAGAAAAAAAATATTGTGAATCTCAGAAGCCAGAACAGCAAGAGGGATCGCTGCGCAGTGAAAGCAGCAATCCCTCTTGTTGTTCTGGCTTCTGGGATAGCTGCGCAGCCTGCATTCGCTCCATAAGACGCACACACATTTCCCCTTACTTTTTAGGAGGGAAAAAGTGAGTCTTATAGAGCAAAAAATACGGTAAATAATCCTGGAAGTTACTGAAGTCAAACTCCCCAAATCAAAGCTTGATGTCATTGTGCAATGAAGGAGGTAGAACTATTATTACTATTAGCTGGAACATGATACAAGAAACCAGAACATGAAAGAGGAGGAAGGAGCGTGCGAGTATGAAGCTTGTTCCCAAAGGCTAAACCATGGTCTGGGCTGCGATGTCTGAAATGGGTCTCAGAATGTGCCTATGTGTGAATGTGCGCTTATATGTGTGCGTGGATAGATATAATTGAATTTGACATAAATGTGGAGGAAGTACTCACGCTGCCCCCAGCGCCCAGTCCTTGGATTCAAGTAGTTTGGATAAAGCCCATTAGGGCGGTCCATTTTTTGAAGTAGCTTACGAATATGCATGACCTAAATGGAAAAGAAAAAAAAATCGTAATCACAGCTTAGTCTCAATACAGAATGTAAATCAAATCCTCTTCCATCAATTAAACAAGTTTAAATTGGTGCCCTAACAAATTTTGAAGAACTAGGCAGACTTTTAAATACAATTTCATTATAAATTGTCAATCAATTAATGGTCCTTGGTGATTTATGCATTTTAATATATGCATATTATTATTATTATTATTATTATTATTATTATTATTATTATTTGTATCTGCAGGTCTCAGGGCAGTTCACAACATAAAATCACAATATAAAAACACAGAATACATAATAAAAACAAGGACATTACTTATAGTCACTGTCAATAAATATCTACAAACTTTTTATTACACCAGAAAGAGCACAAAACTAACCTTATCATAGTAGACAGGGTTGCCAGTCAAGTAGCTCAGGTGTACAAATTCCATGTGAAGGGTGCCAAACTCAGATAGGATACTGCTGCCAGCAGATGCCCAGCCCCAGTTGCGACCTACACCACTGACAAGAGAAAGATTAAAGGGTAAATGCATACAAATATTTGGTACTGGTATTGTTCTATATAGGAAGAGGTTTAGCAATTTATCTATTTCTGTTAAAGGCAAAGACCAATCAGCAACAGAGTACTGGGGAAGATAAGCACAAGCCAAAGGGAAAAAGTGTCCTTGAAATAATTCAAGAACCAACAGTGAAAGGATCACCCCCAAACTTGACTACTACTCAACATGATACCACAGCTAACACCAGACTCCAAAGACACCACATATAGGTATTTGTGAAGAAAAATCCCTTAGCAGGCATTGAGACATCCTACTATCAGTGGCCAAACATAGGTTTTTGCTATTCCTGATTTCCAATCTTACTCTTGCCTCAAATCTCATACCTTTTCAAATTCACCATTGCCCAAGGAATCCCTGTGGGTGTATTGAAGGCAGGAATAAGTTTTCCTGCAAGTTGGACCGCTTTTAACTTAAAAACCTGTAACGCAAGAAAGAAAGTTGAGCACTTGTCCATTTTTTTCTGTGCAATCTTATACATATCTTCTTAGAAGTAAGTCCTTATGCAAGTAAGAACAGAAAAGTGCAGGTTGGGTTACTTTAAATCTTTTCTATCCCATTCTAATTCTGATATTGGCTCCAAATGGCTCATAACAAACAATTAAAACCACCACAACAAAACATATTCAATAGTTAGTAAAAACATGAATACAAATGATCACAAATTATACACAAAAATAAAATATTGGGAAAGGCTAGGGCAATTTAAAAAAAAACAAAAAACGTTTTAGCTGGCACTTAAAAGACAGCATTGCAGGTTCCCTAAAAAGTTATCCATAATCTGGGTGCCACCACAGAAAAGGCCTTGCTCCATGTAACACATCTGGGATCTCTGAGGTTGGGAGCATCCAGAGCACCTCTCAAGATGCAATTAAAACCTTGCTGCAAACCATAAACTAAGACCTCAAATTTTGACAATTGATTTCGGACAGGGTGACAAATGCTCATTACTGTATAAAAAGGTAAAGGTAAAGGTACCCCTGCCCGTACGGGCCAGTCGTGTCCGACTCTAGGGTTGCGTGCTCATCTCGCTCAAGAGGCCGTGAGCCAGCGCCGTCCGAAGACACTTCCGGGTCACGTGGCCAGCGTGACGAAGCTGCAGCTGGCGAGCCAGCACCAGTGCAGCACACAGAAACGCCGTTTACCTTCCCCCTATAAAGCGGTACCTATTAATCTACTTGCACTTAAGAGTGCTTTCGAACTGCTAGGTGGGAAGGAGCTGGGACTGAACGACGGGAGCTCACCCCGCCGCAGGGATTCAAACCGCCGACCATACGATCAGCAAGTCCTAGGCACTGAGGTTTTACCCACAGCGCCACCCGTGTCCCTTCCATTACTGTATAATTATTGGCAAATTCTGTGCCAAATTCTGCAACCTGAATATACAACTTAAACTACCTCACACATATTTTATTAGTTTGCTAGAGAGAAATGAGTTTCCACAGTACTAAAGCACCCCCCCCCCAAATCTCTTTTGGCTCCAGCTATTTCATTTTAATGCCTCTTTTTAATAAAATGAAAACAGATTCTGTGGCCAACACATTTTGAATTTTCTGCATTTGTACTGAATTTTGAAATTCATATCACTCCTGATTACAGCTATGAGTTTGTGGTTACCTACCTATTAGTGAGGCCTCTGAAGCAGCAAGAAAACAAGTCTTTGTTCCCTTTTAAGAAAACTATATAAAAGTTGCACAAATTTCCACGATTATATAATAATTCACTTACCTCCTGACCTGAAAGGTAATAGGCTGCAAGCAAGCCACCAATGAAGCGGATGTTGACTTCAAAGACAGATACCTCTGAATTCTTGAGACAGAAAAATGGATATAAGCTAGATATTAGTATAGAGTATGTAGATTTATCACAAATTATTACAGTTAATTTATTTTTTAATTAAATATGTATCCTATCCTTCTTTCTGAAGGTTCCTATGGTGGCACCTCTTGCTTTAAATAATGAATTCCTGTAAATGTTTCTTTGGAGATATAAACCCATTTACCAGAACAGGTTTGGGAGTTAGTGTTACCTCCTATGCGAATTAACAGTATAGTTTTCTGGCTAAGGAGCCCTTTCACATCAAGAATGTGTGCAAATGTGTTGTTTCACATATACATTAAACGTCCATGCTTTATTATGAATGATTTTAACTTTCTGTACAATTCAGCTCCCACACCCTCTTGTAAGAATAGCAAGGTGGCAAAAGAGATGTGTGCAAGTTGCAGGCAACAGTGGTGTATTGTTAAGAGGAAGCGAACAGGAGTCATGAACTGCTGCCATTGTGTTTTTTTATTTTGGTGAAAAATGACCTTCTTACATAAGAGATTAAACCCTTATAGTCATATCTGTACAATTTGTTGGATTCACAACTGTGGTACATAAAGTTCCATTCAGGAAAACTTTCAAGAGCTCCAACTATCTATTATAGGGAGAGACAACAAATTGCATTTTAGAAATATTTCACAACCTGAAAGCAATGTGTCAGGGTTTCTGGGAGAAGTGAGGAGATGGCAGAGGAAACGGAAAGCGAGTGGGAGGAGGGAGAGAGAGACGAGGAAGAAGATGACGGAATTCGAAGGGAATCTATGAGCCTTAGCAGTGAGTCAGAGGATTCCCAAAAGGGAGCTAGCATGATCAGGCGAAAAGCAGGAGAAGAGAGAAGCTGTGAAAAGTCAGGGAAGGAGGGGAGAAAGCCCAGTGAAGCACAGACGCTGTCAGAGGGGTCTCAGCCGGAACGGAGTAAAGGGGGTGGAGTTGTCAGCCTCTCGGAGGGAGGAGGAACAGGAGAAAACAGAGAGAGGGGGTTGGAGCAAGGTGTTCAGCCGGAAAGGGTAGAGAGTGGAACAGGGGGCAGTATAGAGGACGAAGGAAAGGTCAAAAGCAACGTACGCGCGCCAAGTTCAAACATAGAGGCGCGCGGAAGTGGGGAAAGCTCAGAGGAGGAGCCCGGCCCCAAAGCCAGAAGGAGGGGGCAGGAGGCGGCAGAGGATTCAGCCTCAGGCGAATCCCGGAAAGAGAGAACCCAGGGGGGCAGAAAGACCCTGCGGAAAAGAAAGGAGAGGAAGAGGTGGTCTAGAGCCAGGCTATTAAGTTGGTGTGGAGGAGGGGAGGAGTCAGAGGGGGACTTCGGCGGTCTAACGTGACAGACGTACAGCCACAATGCTGAACTGTGAAAGAAGCAATTATCTTCAATAAACTTTTCCTGTAAGTAAACTACAACGGAGTAAGGTCTCTCGTGAGCTGGGACCCACCTGGGTGGCTGTGACAGAAAGTCCCCCTCCCTCTGAAAGCAAAAATTTTTTTTTGCGAAGCTCACGAACGGGGCAGCCATGAGTGCTGAGGAACAGCTGGCTGCACTCCGGGATCAGATTACCACTCTCACAACGGCAGTCATTGCTTCGCAGAAGAAGAATGCTGACTTGGAGAAAGCGTGCCAGGATTTGCAAGCAAGGTGGGAAAATGCGGACAAGGCGGGGACCCCGGGCTCCAGAGCGGAGGGCATTGCGCTTGGAAGGAGGGGGGGTGCCCTAGTTTCGCATTTTAATGGCAACTTGCAAGACTATCCCAACTTCAGGGCAGATGTCGTGTATGCACTGCATTTACTCCGTCATGATTTTAGAGATGAGGAGGAGAGAGTGGGATTTATTGTTTCGCACCTGCATGGGGAGGCCAGGGCTTGGCTACGCAATCTGTGGCGCGAAGATGGACCAGCCCGTCGCAATGCAGATGCGTTTATCAAGGCAATGGATGCTTGTTTTCAATCCTCTGTGGATAAGGACATTGCGCGCCGGCAGATGCACGGGCTGAGGCAGGGGAGAGCCACTGTACGCCAATATCATTCTAAATTTTTTGCATTGCTCACCGCCTTAGATTGGCCGAAGGACAGTCTACCGGTCAGGGATCTTTTTTGGGAGGGATTGAGCCCCTCCGTCAAGGATGAGATCGCAAGGGGGGACAGACCCCAGACCCTGGAAGACGTGGTGCAACGGGCTTTGGCTATAGGAATTCGACATGAGGGACGTCCGTGGCACGAGGAGGGGGGGCCCCAAGCGCGCGCGCAAGCAAAAGCTCTCCCTTTTGTGCACAGGGATTTCAGCCGTGCGCACCCCTCACCAATGGGGAGGGAAGGCGAAGAGCCAATGGAGATTGGTGGTGCTAGGGCTCAAAAGCCATCCCAGAGCCCCATCCCTGCTGCAGCCAAAGCGAAGCCTCCTAGAGGGACCAGGAAGTGTTACATCTGCGACAGTGCACACCATATGGCGAAAGAGTGCCCCCAGAGGCTCCAGAAGCACACTGCAGCACTAGCAACTGTGACAGCAGAGGTGCAATCAGAGGAGCAGCTTCAGGGAAACTGCAGTGCCTGGCTGGAAGCAGAGCTACTGGGGCTCAGCCAGGCGGATCTGTAGAGAAGTCCCCAGCATCCTTGCAGCGCATGGACCCTTTACCTCCCAAACCAGCAGTTTTACTCACAGCAACACTCCAGCTGCCTGATGGGCGACTTCTCGAGGTTCCAACAACCATCGATTCGGGAAGCAACGCCGATTTCGTGGGATTACAGTTCGTCAAGCAGCATAACATAGCGCTCCTGCCTGCAACGACGCCTCTGAACGTGGTCACGGTAGACGGCAGGAAGTTGCTGGGGGGGCAAGTGGTGCAGCAAACCCCTCCCATGATGATGCAAATTGGAGACCATCGAGAGCTTATTAGTTTCAATGTCACCCACTTATCGGACACGCCCATCGTGTTGGGCATGAGTTGGCTGGACAGGCACAGTCCCGCGGTTGCTTGGTACCAGAGGCAGATCACCTTTTGTTCATCGTATTGCGCCCAGAATTGCATCCAAACCGATCAAGGAGGAGAAGCCGAACAGCAGCTGCATCTGAGTATGGTGCAAGCGGTTCCTCACAAGTACGCGGAGTTCTTGGAGGTTTTCTGCGAAAAGGAAGCTGACAAATTGCCGCCTCACAGACCTTACGACTGCGCGATTGACTTAGTGCCAGGCGCGCAGTTGCCAACTGCCAAGCTGTACTCCATGTCGGAAGACGAGCTGCAAGAGCTTCGGGAGTTCATAGAACACAACCTCAAGCGCGGATTCATCCAGGAATCTAAAGCAGCGGGAGGCAGTCCTGTTTTCTTTGTGAAAAAGAAAGACACGCCCCAGAAGAGGCTCATTGTGGACTACCGGTTCATAAACAGACTAACTAAGCCCAAGGCCTTCCCCATGCCCAAAATTGACGACCTTTTGGCTACAGTCAGGAGGGGGAAGATTTTTACCAAGCTGGATTTACGTGGAGCTTACAACCTCATCCGCATCAGGAAGGGCGACGAGTGGAAGACGGCCATGTTCACTCCTTTGGGCACGTACGAATACAGAGTTATGCCCTTCGGTCTACAAAATGGCAGCCATGTTTTCCAAGCATTCATGCATCACGTCCTGGCAGGTCTCCTCTACAAGAAGTGTGTCTGTTTTCTCGACGATATCCTGATTTTCTCGGAATCGCCAGAGGATCACGATAAGGACGTGAAGGAAGTTCTGCAGAGGCTGAAGGACCACAGGCTGTACGCCAAGTTGGAGAAGTGCCAGTTTGATGTGAGAGAGGTAGATTTCCTTGGCTACAAGCTGTCCGACGAGGGACTGGCCATGGACAAGACTAAAGTCCAAGCGCTGTTGGACTGGAAAAGCCCTCGAAATCGGAAGGAGGTCCAGAGGTTCATCGGCTTTGCCAATTTTTATCGCAAGTTTATTAAAGGTTTTGCAAACGCGACGGCGGCAATCACTGACACCCTCAGTTCCAAGAAGAAGAAGTTCGTCTGGACCGAACAAGCAGAGCGATCCTTTCGGAAGCTTAAAAGCCTTTTCGCCTCCGAGGAGCAGCTGCTGCACGTGAATCCTGGCAGGCCCATGCGGGTAGAGACAGATGCATCAGACAGAGCAGTTGGGGCCGTCCTCTTGCAAGAGGATTCGCAAGGCAACTGGAGACCGGGTGCATTCTACTCCCGGAAGCTCAGCAAGACGGAGCGCAACTACACCATATGGGACAGGGAGTTGTTGGCCATTCATGCAGCTTTCAAAGCGTGGCGACACTTCTTGATAGGAGCCAAGCACACGGTGCAGGTCCGCACGGATCACAAGAACTTGGAGTATTGGCGGACGGCTAAATTGCAAACCCAACGACACATGCGCTGGGCGGAATTCTTTGCGGATTTCGATTTCAAAATAGAATACATCCCTGGAGACTCCAATGTTATAGCAGACGCGCTGTCCCGAAAGCCTCAATACCTGGAGGAAGTAGCTCCAATCGCAGCGAAGTACATTTTCGCACCGCAGGCGTGGACGTGCGCTACCATCGCAGTCGACCTGGACGCGGTGCGACGCGCGCTGCAAGAGGATCAGTTTGCACAATCCAAGATGGAGGAGCTCCGCAGAGGGTCGCCTGACAACAATGAGTTTCAGTTGCAGGATGGACTTTTGACTCGCAAGGGCGCCCTTTACGTGCCCACCGACGAGCTTCGCGCCACGGTTTTGCAACAATTGCACGATGCCCCGAGTGCGGGCCATTTCGGCAAAGAGAAGACGATGGAGTTGGTGGCAAGGGACTTTTGGTGGCCCCAGATGAGAGGAGAGGTGGCGGACTACGTAGCCAGGTGCGATATCTGCCAGAGGTCCAAACCAGTGCATCAGAAGCAGGCGGGATTGTTAGAACCGCTGGAGACACCGCAGCAACCGTGGGAGAGGGTAGCGTTGGACTTTGTTACAGACCTGCCCAGCTCCAGAGGTAAGACGGCGGTGTTAGTGGTTGTGGACTTGTTCACCAAGATGGCGCACTTCATTCCTTGTGCCAAGGTGGCGACGGCAGAACAGACCGCAAAGCTCTTCATCGATCACGTCTTCAGAGTGCATGGACTACCGCAGTCCGTCTTGTCCGACAGGGGGCGCCAATTTGTTTCCACTTTCTGGCGGAAGCTTCTGGGTATCTTGCACGTCAAGATCAACCTGACGTCGGCGAGGCATCCACAGACCAACGGTCAAGCGGAGAGGGTCAACGCGATCATGCAGCAGTACCTACGGTGTTACGCCAACCAGCGACCCGCGGCGTGGGTGGACTACCTGCCGATGGCTGAGTTCGCCTACAACAACACGAAGCACGCATCCACCGGGGTGACGCCTTTCTTCGCGAACTATGGACGTCATCCCAGAACCTTCCCGAGCTTTACAGCACCTGAAGGGGGGGGACCTCAAAATGCCGACCAGTTTGCAGCAGAGTTGCAAGAGGTGCACGAGGAGCTGCGGAGACATTTGGAGCTGGCAAAGCAGGCGTATAAGGTGCAAGCCGATAAACACAGAAGGGCGGGGGAAGACATTCAGGTTGGGGACTGGGTATGGTTAGCAGCCCACGCGATGCCGGCCAGGTCGTTGGCCAAAAAGAAGTTAGAACACAGGCAGCTAGGACCATATCAAGTTGAGGCTAAGATCAATCCGGTGGCTTTTCGCCTAGCCCTTCCGGAGGGCTCCAGGGTGCACCCGGTCTTTCATAGGTCGGTGCTCACTCCCTACAAAGCCCCACACAGGTTTCAAGAGTCAGAAGCACCTCCAGAGCCACGTAGAAGGGCGCCTGAGAGAGGGGAGTCGCCAAGACCAGAACCTCTTAATGAGGTCACAGAGATACTGGATTCACGATGGGGGGAGGAGGGAGTTGAATATTTTCTCGCCAGGGAAGGCACTCCAGTCTCTGCAAATAGCTGGGTGCCGGGTTACGCTTTGGACGAACCCCTGTTGAAGGAGGAGTTTCATGCAATTTTTCCGCACAAACCCATGCCCGAGGAGTATTTTGATGATTGGCTTTTCACGCCCACTTTGTCGGGCAGCACGTTCGGGGGTTTCTCCTCGCCCGAGGGCTCTACGCCCAAAACAAGCCCGACCAGGGATCCCCGCCTGGGGGGGGGAGAGACGAACCCTTATTGGTGGGTGGATCAGCCAAGGGAGGTATGGAGTCAGAGGTGGATGATAGGTCCTTGGCAGGCAGCGCCAGGAGAAGCAGTGAGGGAGGAAGAGACTGTGATGCCTTCAGGGGGGGAACCCGAGTTCGAACACACGTATACGGAGCTGCCAGAGGAGAAGATTGACGTGGACACCCGGTATCCTGAACCGACCCAGGAAGAACCACATTTCCCTCAACCTGCACCCAGCGACCGGGAGGGGGGAAGGGGGGGCTTCGAGGGGGGGATGGATGTCAGGGTTTCTGGGAGAAGTGAGGAGATGGCAGAGGAAACGGAAAGCGAGTGGGAGGAGGGAGAGAGAGACGAGGAAGAAGATGACGGAATTCGAAGGGAATCTATGAGCCTAAGCAGTGAGTCAGAGGATTCCCAAAAGGGAGCTAGCATGATCAGGCGAAAAGCAGGAGAAGAGAGAAGCTGTGAAAAGTCAGGGAAGGAGGGGAGAAAGCCCAGTGAAGCACAGACGCTGTCAGAGGGGTCTCAGCCGGAACGGAGTAAAGGGGGTGGAGTTGTCAGCCTCTCGGAGGGAGGAGGAACAGGAGAAAACAGAGAGAGGGGGTTGGAGCAAGGTGTTCAGCCGGAAAGGGTAGAGAGTGGAACAGGGGGCAGTATAGAGGACGAAGGAAAGGTCAAAAGCAACGTACGCGCGCCAAGTTCAAACATAGAGGCGCGCGGAAGTGGGGAAAGCTCAGAGGAGGAGCCCGGCCCCAAAGCCAGAAGGAGGGGGCAGGAGGCGGCAGAGGATTCAGCCTCAGGCGAATCCCGGAAAGAGAGAACCCAGGGGGGCAGAAAGACCCTGCGGAAAAGAAAGGAGAGGAAGAGGTGGTCTAGAGCCAGGCTATTAAGTTGGTGTGGAGGAGGGGAGGAGTCAGAGGGGGACTTCGGCGGTCTAACGTGACAGACGTACAGCCACAATGCTGAACTGTGAAAGAAGCAATTATCTTCAATAAACTTTTCCTGTAAGTAAACTACAACGGAGTAAGGTCTCTCGTGAGCTGGGACCCACCTGGGTGGCTGTGACACAATGGCTAATTGAAATCTTCCATTAGCAAACAAGGGATATAATCTTCTTCATAAGATATAAAATCTGACTTTCTGTGGAAAGTTTAACTGCCAAGATGCAAGAGAGCTGATGTGAGCAAAATCCTTTCTCACTTTGTTTTCCATGCCCCAAGTATTCAAAATCACAGTCTCTTAATCAAGAGATGAAAAAAAGAAAGGAACTAACTAGTTGGTCATTCACTTTCTGATTGATGAGCTTTCATAGAAACACAGAACTGCAGAGTTGGAAAGGACCCTGAGGGTCATCATTCTAGTCCAACCCGTTGCCATGAAGACATGACAGATGGCCACCCAACATTTGCTTTAAAACCTCCAAGTAAAGAGAGTCCACCACCTCTCATGGGAATCTGTTGCACTACTGAACAGCTTTTACTGTCAGAAAGTTATTTCTGATGTTTAGTATGAATCTCCTTTCTTGTAACTTGAATCCATTAGTTCGGGCCCTAGTATCTTGTGCAGGAGAAAACAAGCTTGCTCCATCTTCCATGTTGACAGTGCTCTTTACCAGGCCAAACATACCCATATTCCTCAACCGTTCCTTATAAGGCTTGGTTTTCAGTCTTTTTATCACATTGCTCACCTTCCCTCTGCACACATTCCAGCTTGTCAATATCCTTCTTAAATTGTGGTGCCCAGAACTGGACACTGTACTCCAGTCTTATATTTGTGCAGCTGGTTCTTCCTGCCTAAGTCTACAGCTACACCTATGTCCTGCTGAAATTAATTTTGTTAGTGTGGGCAATGTTTCCCCATCTGTTAAGGTCATCTTGAATCCCAACTCAGTCTTGACCATCATTAACTATTCCCTCTCATTTTGGTGTCAACTGCAAATTAGATGAGCATTCCCTTGATCCATAAAGATGTTGAACAACACTGGACACAGGACAGACCCCTGTGCCACCTCACTTTTTTCTAGGATAGTGGGGAATTGTTAGTGAGTGCTCTATGGGTTTGGTCAGTCAACCAGCTACAAATCCACCTAACAGTTACCTTGTCCAGTCCACATTTTACCAGAATGTTATAGGGGGCTTTGTCAAAAGTCTTACTGAAATCAAGATGCACTACCTTTCCATAATTCCCCTGATCTACCAAGCTTGTACCTGCATCAAAAAACAAAAGGTGATTCATCTGGCATGACTTGTTTCTGAGAAACCCATGCTGCATCTTAGTCATCACGGCATCCTTTTCTAGGTGCTCACAAAATGACTGTTTAATTATCTGCTCCAGGACCTTTACTGGTATTGATGTCAAACTCATCAGCAGTTACATAGGTCTTCTCTTTTTCCCGTTTTAGAAGATAGGGACAAAATTTGCCCACCTCCAGTCCACAGGCACCTCATCTGTTCTCCAATATTTCTCTATAATTTTTGAGAGGCTCTGAGGTTACATCCACAAAAGCTACTCATGTCTCTTTTGGGGGCTGAACATCAAACCAGCATCCTGCTATGTTCTCTCTTTCATAGAAATGTGATTGCCAGTGTTGTAGGTCCCAAATTTCCTTTGAAGACACTGGACTTCTCTTCCTAAAAGAAAGGAGGGCAGCTAGGCTGGGAGAAAGCCCCTCCTCTGGGACCAGGAAAACACATTCTCTGTTATTAAAAGAGAGGAAGAATGGCCTTTCCCCTCATGCTCCTGACACTGTGTGGAACTGAAAAAGCTATTCTGCTATTAGTCAAAAGAACTAGGAGCATCAAAGCAAGAGAATTCAGTTTTGTTTTGTTTTGTTTTGTTAGGAAAAGCCTGGGACCAAGAAACCTAACTTGGAAGAAGAAAAACTTCTCTGTCTCCCACAAGCTGCAGTGAAGAAAGTATGGTACCAAGGATGTAGAAAGACAAGAAAAGCATGAGGTGGGCTTCTACCATGTGAAGAACAGAAATCCACCATTACATCCAGAATTTCCTTTTCCCCCTTGAGGGAAGGAGGACAGCTAATTAAAGCAACATGTCTTAGATAAGCCTGGAGACCAAGTCCTGTGAGGAAAGGTTGAAAGGTCCTTTCATTTATTTATTTTAATTTACACACCGTGTTTGTGAGTCATCAAAAGACACACAATCAGCTCTTTTTCAGGCTTCATTTTAGAAAGAAGAATAGTATTTGAAGTTTGATCAAGCTAATAAGTTTCCTGCCCTTCCAACTCTACAATTATATGATTCTATGTTTCTCCAAATAGGAAGAAATCAGACAACATACAAAAAGTTCAACTTACCACACTGAAATCAAGGTGATTGTCAATCCACTCCTGCCCTTCTTTGAATTCATCGTGAAGGCCCATAATGTAGAGGGTATCCAATGCATCTACTATAGTGGCACCCAGCTGTGAATTTCCTACAGAAAAACCAGAATTTCCATTATAACTAAATGTTTTACTTATGATCTTCCCCTTCAGTGTAGCCATTATTTATTTGTAAGCTGGAACTATCCTTTATAAATAAATCAAATTCTCCAAGTATGAATCAAACAAATTGTTAGAGGTTCTAGTTACAATCAAGCAGTATATAAATATTTGTTGAATGCATGAATAAAGATTTAAAAAAACATGTGGGACATGTGGGAAAAACAACTACTTCAACAAAAAGAAGAAGAGTGAATTGCCACGCCTTTAAGAACATTATTCCTTCAATGTTATTTCTGTATCACATTTGCATCTGCCTCTCCTTTGCTAAAAGGTGGGAAATGTGTCAAGGAGCAGGCTGAAGAATGGAAGAGTACCTCTTTCAATTTCCATTTTCTTGAAACATCCTTGAACAAATGTGTTACCCCAGTCTAATCCTACCTCTAGGTCAGCCTTCCCCAAACTGGTGCACTCCAGATTTTTTTTGGACTACCACTCAATGTCAGTCCCAGTTGGAATGGACAATGGTCAAAGATTATGGGAGTTGTACTGCATAGCATTTGGAGGGCACTGGGTTGGAGAACAGTGCTGAAGGCACTATGGGCTACTGTTAGGGGCATGAGCAGGTCAATTCCCTCTCCATCCATCCATCCACCCTCTTTCCTTAAAAAAAAGGACAACCATAGACTTCGCTGACAGATTTCCTCCTTGTTGCAATACTTTTGGCTTTTCAATTTGCAAACAGATATACTTCTGCGTAGTATACATGTTGAAACCGCTACGTTATTTTTAGGTGACTTTGTTTCATTTCCAAACTGGTTTTTTATGTATTTTTTGTTGTAAACTACTTTGATATTTTTTAATGAAATAACAGTGCATATATATAAATAACTAAAACAACAGAATCAGGTGCCTGCCTGCCAATGAATTCTCCACTTCTTACTGGAATTAGGGAACAAACAGGTACAGAAAATATGTACCAGACTGTGTAAGATTTCTATCTCACTCTCACACACAAAATATGTACATGCTCCTGAAATTGAAGCTTTTGTAAAGCGGCAGGGTGAGATGGGGCAACCTCATGGAGATTTGGCACTCTGGACAACTAGACGCCCTCTAATCTGCTAAGTGAATGTGATAGTTGTCCTTAATAAATAAAATAAATCTAATAATATCAGCAGCTTTTAAATTTTACTATTATCTCAAATTCTAGACACGGAAGCTGAGCCAATTCTCTCTAGGGTGGGGAACCTCCCCCCCCCCCACCAACAAAGAGACACATTCCCCCCAGGAGTAACATTTCAGAGGTCTATTATTTTAATTTTATGCTTTTCTTTATTGATTATTTGTGCTAATAGTCTATCTTTCACCAAATGGCCCTAGGCTGGGTCACCTTTTGTGCTGATTTTAACAGCTAGGCAGATCAACCTGGAAGGAGCTATTCCTTCAGATGTTTCGCCTTGTTTGTTGTGTATACTATGCCCTACTGAATGGCTTGTTCATCCGACATTACAAAAACAAGGGAAGTTAAATGGGAATTAAAGGGATTTCCCCTAAGAACGTTAACCCACAATAAACTACAAGAAGACCTGTTCATAGCAATATATATGGAGTATGGTCGAGCGTAAACAAAAGTAAAGTTGAATGAAAAACTATTGCAGGCCACTGTAGTAGAACGTTTGAAACAAATATGGCATGACTAGGGCTGAACCTAATGCCCTCCCCAAAGGGAGAGGAACCACCAGAGATACTGTTTGGGCCTATGGGAATATTCGCTTGCACCTGCAGCAGCATCAGTGTAAACAAAATCATCTGATTAACTGTATGTCAACAAACTAGACTGAATTATATACTCAGTGCTTTTTGCTAAAAAAATGTTTAGGCGTACTCTCATTTTCCTACTCATACTGAAATACTGCCCCTCAATGAGGCCAAACCTAAGATTCATAAAATGTTTAGGGGTATGCATACCCCTAAAAGTACTGGGTATATTTAAACCTCTAAATTTTTGGCATAAGAAAGGAGAGAGAAGACCAAGTCAGACGGGACCTGTGACCCTCTCTGTTGGCTTCTGACCAGCCCATCAATCTGCTGTGTTCATTTCTTTAGTGCTATATAAAGGTTTTATAGGAATTATTCCTCGTGCATGGTGTATTTTAGAGTGTTCTGTTGTGTAAGTAAAACTCTGAACTTGAATCTCTGTTCCTTTGAGTCGCCAAAGAAATTCCTGTGCTCAGGCTGATACCAGAAGAATCACTTGGCAGGTAGAAGGGGAAATTCCCTGGGAAAGTTCTTCTGCCTGTAAGGACAGGCAGCTATTCATGGGCAACAACAAGCTCACATAACCAAGGCACCCACACTTTCTCTCTCAATCCTTTGCCCCACCTCCCAGAAACCTCTCTATCCCCACTTTCTCCTCCTTCTGGCACCCATCATTGCATAGCAAGTCTTCTTCATGGATGCATCTGTTTCTCTTGAAGCCCGTAGGAAAATTTAGCTTTTTCTGATTGGTCAAGCAGAGCTGGTTCTGTTTTTCTGACTGACTAAAGTGCCACCTGATACTAAGCAAATCTGCAAGGGGAAATTCAGCAAGTGGCCGATGAGTAGAAAGTGACAATCCCTTCTACAACCCCAAGCCAAAACTTCACGGTAACCCTAGCAGTATATAATATCCAGTCTTATCACTCAGCCAGCCAGCACTAAAAAGTTCCAGTGCTAAAGTTCACTCATAACCTTGCCTTAGCAGCCTCCTAAATTCAGCGCCAAAATTCAGCCCTTCCCTTTGCACTCCATGGCTACTGCTCCAAGTCTAATAAGTTGTGATCATGCTACCAAAAGGTTTAGCTTTCAAGCTGCCACATGCAAAAAACGAACAAAAACTGGTCATTCTTCATTCAACTGTTAGTAAAATTTCTTAAGGCAGAAAATTAAAATGGGCATCTTACTGGACAAACTCATATTTTCCTTCATTTAAATGTTTGTAGTAAAAAAAAAGCAACATAAATGTTGTTTGAGCTTATTTACCATGTACATAAGGGTAGTAGGTGTCCAAAAAAACTGGAAGAAGGGGGGAAATGTAAAAAGCTGGGGGTGGGAATCACAAGTTAAAAGTAAACAATAGCTTCCAGGTTTTCATCAACCTGCATATAGAGTGAAAGTGCAGTGCTGCACATCTCTATTCAGAAGTAAGCACCACTGAGCTAAGTGAACTTAACGGTAACTTAACAGTAATTGTGTTGACAAATGCATATAATACTGTTTCAATGCATATAATACTGTTTCAATAGCATGGTAGGACTACACAGCTGTGTAGTGGAAATTAATGCTTAGCTGTCTTCCCCAGCCATAATGTGTGGCCCCTGCTGATGTGGTGATTACAGCTTGGTGATTTAACTTTGTCATTACAACATAAATGTAATTTAACAGCCTGACCCCTTAGGTTACTGGGGTGTGGTGGGGCCATTCCAGGTAGAAAAAACTGACTGACAAAAACCATGGAAGTAGAAATAGGACGAAGAGGAAAAAATATTTAACAAAATACGAAGGCAGGCAATGAAAGGCTAATGTACAGATTACAGAATTGCAGCCCTCCTTAGCGTAAGGCTATGTATTATTTCACGGGCAGTATTCTGGTCCATTCCTTTTCCCATTTCAGACGTGAGAGACTCTTGAGTTAAAATTCTGGAGACTGCATGGCATGTGGGACTGCCTATTTCCAATCTAATCTTAGAGGGGTAGGCTTCATAGGAGAATGGAGTCTTGAGAGGTTGCCAGGGGACAATTCTTAATCACCACAGGCAACTGAGTAGTGAATTGTTGACAGTGGGGGGGGGGTAATGCTAGGGAGGCAGTATACAATCAAAGGAGGCTCTTTAGGTGCTATGCAGGTAGCACCAAGGCGTACTGTTAACAAGAAGAAAAACCATGGCTGGCCCCCATCTCTAGAACCTCAAAAGATGCTCGTTAACCAGGTCTGTTCCTTAAGTGAAATATATAGACACCTTGGTAGGCAGAAAACAGTAAAACTGGGCAGTGTTTATATTAGCAGAGACTAAATTTAATTTTAGATGGTGTACCAGGTAGAAGATTGTGACCAGATGTTCCGTTTACCATCTAGTCTGATTAAGAGTTCTGGTGAACCCAAAAGCTTGCACACTATTTTATGTTATTCTATTTAGCCTAATAAAACTACTGCCCCAGTATAGATTTAGGAATTTTTATTATGGGCCAACATGGCTACCTCTACTTTTTGTCTGAATTAGAAAATATAGCCATTCAGCTGTGAGATCCTAAATTAGAGCTAGAGGATCCTTGAAGTGGGAAGGTTCTTTGCATGGGACTCTTAATCTCATGTTTGTGAGTTTGAGCCTCACCTTGGGCAAAAGATTCCCACATTGCAGGGAGTTGGACTAGATGACCCTTGGGATCCCTTCCAAGCCTACAATTCTATGATTCTACCCAATTGGGCTTCTACAGTATTGACTTTTTACCTAGCACACAACCTAAAATTAATGTCCACCTTTGCTAACATAAAGAGTCCCTAGTTTCTCTTGATTCCTATTGTGTAGCTATGCAGCCTGTAATGACTATCTCCTATACTTCAAATTTTAACACTGCTTAGAGGACAGTCACCTTTATGAACTTAAATGTTCACATCACACCTTCTTCTGGCAGTCACCAGATTAAGCTATTAAATCATAAAAGCAGTAATAAAATTTGATTTCCAGTTTGTAATTCTGGATCCATATCTATGGCTGAAGAGAAAATTAGGCTCAATTTGTGACAAACAGCCCTACTGATAAACTTGTTGTGCAAAAGCAAGAAACAAATACTTATTAAGAGAAGATGCAATGCAGCAGACAGGGGTGGGGTTTGTCTCCATGGATAGGAAGCTGGGCTTATTATGTAACAAACAAGGTTGGGGTTATATCCATGATGTGGGGGTAAGGCTGTCAGGAACAGCTTACCATGTAGCAAGCAGAGCTTGGGTCCCAGGGGCCTAAGCTTTGAATTAAAGGGGGGAAAGGGACAAAATCTCTTTTACAAGAAGAGAAAGAAGCAGCCTGTGGTCACAGTTCCTAGTAAAGATTAAGGGAAACTGCCAAGAAGGATGTTTCTGTTTCTAGCCAGCTTGTTCCTGCTCCTTATTCCGCCTGTGCTTGCTCAGAACCCTGGGGTCATCCGTATCAGCCCAGAGAAAGGAGGAGACTACTGCTTCCTCTTCCCTTCACAGTGGATGAAATCACGTCAAGAGGGTGACAAAAATCGCTGGCTTCACCCTGCGCTCGGAACTCAGAACATCAGTTACTCAGCCATGTGTTGCCCACCTTCCTTCTTTGGGGAGGAAGACAATGGTGGTGGTGGATTCAGCACAAGAATTGCATCTGTCAGGGAGGGCAACTGCAATCTCTTTGAGAGTGCCCGACTCCATCAAATTAACCAAACCCAGGGGCTGCTGACGCTTGGTGGAGATGCTCCCTATCTCGTGAAAAACCGGAGATCCAGATATAACTGGGGTCACTGTGAGGAGGTCACAATCTCAGGAATTCTTCTCCAAGATGTGGACATTCTCTATTTACTGTTTAAGAACTTGATCAGGGACTTGCTACACAAAACTGGGGTCATTTATCTGATGTCAATGTTCATAGTCACCATGGGAAGCTACTGGGCAGGCAGAACAGAGAGAAGAAAGCAACAATATATTGAAAGCCGATTCCAAACGGAAGATGATGATTTTGGTGAGATAACAATTGACACCAATGCCTACTTCACATGTACTTGCACAGTAATGGCCACCTTCATGCTACTTGCTCTGTACTATTTCTATGATTACCTGGTACATGCAATGATTGGCATTTTCTGTCTATACGCATCTTTCAGTCTACATGGTTGCTTAGCTCCATTTGTAAGCAAGCTTCCATTTGGAAAACGTGTAATCCATCTCCCATTTTTTCACAAAGGTCTAGAGATCAGAACATTGCTTCTAACTGTCCTGTGTATAGCCATCAGTGCACTTTGGGTCATCTTCAGAAATGAGAATGAGTGGGGCTGGGTTTTGCAAGATGTTCTAGGAATCTCTATTGGCATTTACATTCTGAGAACAGTTCACATGCCCACCTTAAAGAACTGTAGCCTGTTTCTGTTCGCTCATTTGTTTTATGACGTACTCTGTCTGTTCGTCACTCCTTTCCTAACCAAAGCTGGAAAAAGCATCATGGATGTGACAGCTTATGGGACACCAGACTCTGAAGAGATCCCCTTTCTGTTGAAAGTACCAATATTACCCTCAACATCCATTTTTGATGACAGTTCTTTTACTGCCATAGGCCTTGGAGATATTATACTTCCTGGTTTCCTGGTAGCCTACTGCCACAGATTTGATGCTCAAGTCAACTCCTCAGGGGTCTATTTTCTAGCTTCTACTCTAGCTTATAGCTATGGTCTTATGGTGACCTTTGTGGTAGCAACATTCTTACAGACAAGTCAGTCAACTCTCCTATACCTGGTGCCCTGTATACTCACTACTACTATGGCTGTTGCTGCTTCTCGCAAAGAGTTCATCCTTTTTTGGACAGGTGTTGTCTCTGCAGAAGACCTGTCTGAACCTTCTTCACAAAAAGACATCAAGCACCCAGATACATTAAAACATTTAGAGGGACAACTCTGTCAACAAGAAGGAAAACAAATCTCCAACATCACATTCCTCAAGGAAGATATGACTAGTTCCAGCATATCCACAGAAGAGTTATCTGACCTGGACACACTGAGAGATGAGATGACTAACTGCATTCTAAGTCAGAGAGAAGAAGATGCTCCACATGAGGGCTACGAAAACAAAGAGGCTTGAGAAGCACAGAGACCACATTCTGTGAGGAAAAGGGAGGGGAAAACACCTCACATATATATGCCACTGGAACATTTTGTGAGACAAACAGGACACTTCAGGTTGAAGAAATACAGGTCCATTAAACCACATTTGGAAATAAAGCTACTCTGTCACTCTTGCTGTGAAATTCAATAAATTAAAATGCACTGTTCTCATCTATCCCTCTTAACCCTGTCACGCCCTAACGTGACCAAGAAACAGAAGCCAGGCTGTGCACCTATCTAGTCATTGCCCCCATAGCATTCTCCCAACTTACAGAGGAAGAGGATCGAGGGTGAAAGCCCAAGGAAAAACACAGGTATATGGAGACTTTTGTAAGCGAGTACAGTGGTACCTCGGGTTACAGACGCTTCAGGTTACAGACTCCGCAAACCCAGAAATAGTACCCCGGGTTAAGAACTTTGCTTCAGGATGAGAACAGAAATCACGTGGTGGCAGTGCAGCGGCAGGCCCCATTAGTTAAAGTGGTGCTTTAGGTTAAGAACAGTTTCAGGTTAAGAACGTACCTCCAGAACGAATTAAGTTCTTAACCCGGGGTACCACTGTAGAATATGCCAAACTGTAGGCTGTACTTGTTGCTTATATGGCACAGAGCTTGAGGTAAGACCCTTTATTAGTTCTGGTTTTTTGATGAATAAGGTAAGTAAACATCTTAACTTTTCTCTTAAACTGAAGGATTTTTGGTCCTAGTATGTCCCTGTTTTCGAAAAAGAACCTCACTGCGTGACTTAAGTCCTCTCCTCTTGCAGGCATAGTGGGAACAGAGAGGTAGAATTTTTAACTGCATTGTGACTGCAGAAATCTTAGCATATGCACCGCAACTTAAGGCATTTAAAGAACTTTATATATCTATTCTACATGTCAACCCTGTACAATAGGCTTTTTATTATCATCCCCATAGTATCCCTGTTTTTATTATCTTGAGTGTTTGTCCAATAGTTTAAGAAGCCTATGTAGTCTATCACTGCTATCAAGCTGCAAATCCAGGCAACATGGAAGAGATCTCAAAAGTTGTGCAGAACAGGTCTCTAGATGAAGTAAGAAAGGGCAAAGACTGAAGATCAAGTGAAGTCATCATGCCAGCTCTTCCCTCTCTCTCATACACACAAATGCCCCAGCAGGACTTCATACATATATATATATAGTGGCATAGCACATGCACACATGCATGTGCTATACCACACAAAAATCTGAGAGCATTTCATCAAATGTAACCATGAAACAGATTTGTTTGCAGAATGTTAATTCAAAGAGCCAACTATCAGAACTACAAAAGTGTTATAAAAAAAAAATCTGTTGTACAAATTTTGTGTTTGCAATGACTACCAGAAAATTTAGAACATTCATTATCATAAGAAGTCAGACATGCACTGATGCATTTGCACAATAAAATTCAAGAATAAAACAGGATTGCATTTAACTGTAATTGCTATTCTTGAGTGGTTATCTACAGGATTACACATGCAATCTCTTAAGTGGGTTAACAGTTTTCTTTCGTTAACTTTTTCAAATTCCAAAGAGACAACAGTATAAGCAAGGTATTTTATGTGGAATTATCAAAATCAGTTTTTTAGAACGACAACTTACCAAATATGTTGGTGGAATGTCCTTTCCTAGCAATGGGTTTCAGTTCATTATGTCCCCATCCATATTGCCGGTAATTATCCCAGGCATGTTTCATCATCTAAGGTATGGAAAACAAATAAATATTAACACAAATTAACCATTCAACTAAAATATTTGTTTCAGACACAGATTCTCTCTATATATAAACAAAGGTAAGCAACAGAGTACAACTGTAATTTCAACTGAAATATATCTGAAAATGTTTCAAATTCAAGTCTTGCAAAATATTCTGTGCTGTCAAAGTAAGCAACTGCTTCTGTAAAGGGATGGAAGACTAGCAGTGATTAATGTAAGAGGAAGCTAATCCAATAAATCAAAAGGTAAAGGTTTAAAACTGTAAAGGGCCCCTGGACAATTTAGTCCAGACGAATTTGACTATGGGGTGTAGCGCTCATCTCCACTTTCAGACTGAGGGAGCTGGAGTTTGTCTGCAGACAGCTTTTCTGGGTCATGTGACCAACATGACTAAACTGCTTTTGGCGCAATGGAACACTGACAGAAGCCAGAGTGCACTGAAATGCCGTTTACCTTCCCGCTGCAGTGGTACCTATTTACCTACTCGTGCTAGTATGCTTTCAAACTGCTAGGTTGGCAGGAGATGAGACAAAGCAATGGGAGCTCACCCCATCAGACAGATTTGAACTGCCAATCTACTGCAACCCTGCATCCCCTGCCAATAAATCAAGCAGGTTAAGTAGAAGAAGCTAATCAACTTGCAAAGGCCAACACATTCATGAGAATCACTGTTGAAATGTATTTCTAAATATGGTTCCAACTTTTCTTTTATTACCTTTTTTCAAAACACATATTCCTAATTTGCCTCTCACTATTTCTCAGAGTAGCATAGCATTTTCTCTCTGACTCTGACTCAAATTTCAACAAAGCAACATACTCACAAAATGAAATTGTATGCCTGGTATCCCTAATCGCCAGCCAGCCAGCCACCTGCCTCCCAATGCTTCCTGCTGCCTCTGTGAGTCAAAGCAGCAGTGTCTCCATTGATTTGCATAAGGCAGAACACTGTATTCCTGAAGGCTTCCCCTCTCTGCCATTTTCGCAAGTCAGTGGAGGAACTGCTCCATTGACTCAAATGGGGAGAAACAGTTGAGTGGTGTGTATGTGTCTTGAGTCTGTGTTTTCACATAGGCAGACCATGGGACACTCCCAATGTTTTGTGATTAGCCATACCCCCACAGCAGCAATCCCCTACCCACCCACCCCTACCCACTACAGCCATTTTATGGTCACGACACTTTAAAAACATCCAAATTGGTTCACAGACCCAGAAAGCCTAGAGACCTCTGTTGAATGTCATGACTATGGTGGTATAGGAGCAAATGCAAAGAAGAAAAAGTATGACTGGGGAAAAACAGCAAGCTGTTGAAAGAACTGTGGGCATTAATGCATGCTTCCTCTGTCAAAGAGGAAATTTAAGGTAGAAATTTCATTAGCATAGCTTAACACATTTTAATGCAACATTTAAAAAATATTGTCAGTAATATTCACTCTACCCCAGAAAGGGAGCTCCAGGGCAAGAGATTAGAGAAAAATGTCAGATTCCAATAAAAGAAAAAGACACAAAAGATCTACGTATAATAATTGTTTTACGTGCTTCTTATGCCTCCAAAAAGCAACCGCCACCTCATCATGACACTTAAGATTTCCTCATGAGGTCCTGTTCCAGATTCTATCTCATGAGTTTCTTATTAGCCTCCTCCAGAGGCAGAAAATGTTCTATAGGGGTCAGAGTGATGAACTTCCTCCCAAAGCAGCCCAGAAAATAAGCCAAGATTATGAAGCAGAATATATTAAGCCAATTCCCACATGAAATTAACTTCTATGACTATCACAAACAGTATGGTTTCTATTCACAGAAATAATCCTAGCATCACGAACTACAGCTAGGTAATGATAAGATGACGCAAGCCATTACCTCTTTAATTTTGTCCCTTTTTTCTCGGATGTCTGGATCCACTGGATCTCCACTGTTTATCCCTACAAGATTTGGTACCGGGACCGGTGGCAAGGGCTTGCTGCTTTTGTTCTTCAAACCCTTTACTATTTTGTTCTTCTCAGTTTGAATTTCAGCCTGGATCTCATCCCGTGACTTCTGCAGTTTCTCTTTTGCTTCCTCCAAAGCTTTTTCATGATCTGCACGAATTTTATTTCTCAAGCGTTCCTCTTCTTCTCTAAATAAACAAATAATAGTCAGAAAGCTCTGTTTTTAGAGCTTAGGGCCAACCGTTAGGGCCAACCATCATCTATTTCTTATTCCAAATGTAACCGAAGACGTTCTGCCAAATATATACAAATGATACATCTATTAGTATTAGAAGACCACTATATGTTGTAAGAAATGGTTGACATTAGAGCATTTCAGAAATTCTAATGATTAAATGGGACTTTTCACATATGCAAGAATTTCATTTCATTTGCCGTCACTTGCAGCCGAATGAACAGATTTCATTGAAAAACACTGTTACTGATGTGAGGCTACATGAAAGTGCTATCTATAGGCTTTATCTGTTAAAGTGCATTCACACACCATGCATGTATCAAGCAGCCCCAAAGAAAACTGAAGCTCTGATAAGGTTTAGAGCATGGGTCGCTAACATGGTTCCCGTAGGCACACACATGCTTGCAGTCTACAGGGTCCTCTCCCCCACTGAAGTTAAGCATACTATTTTTGCCAACAAAATAGGTGGTGTTGTGTGCTTGAGTGTGCTGTGTGTGTTGCTGTGCCCACAACTGTTTCTCTGGTTCGCAAATGTGCTCCCAGCCAACCCCTAATTTGAATAGAGCAAATGAGGAGGCCCTAAATGGCAAGGCAACTAGCGCAGCAATCAACATTATCCCAAGAAGGCTTGGTATCAAGTCTTTCGATTTACTTTTGTTGCAAACCAAATTATTAAAGGTATGGTTTTTGAAAAGAGGTTTCCAACCTTGTTGAAAGGATTCTGCAGCAAAACTCTCGGGCCCCAATTAAGACGTGGCCAGATATATATGCCTACCATTGACAGAAACACAATGTGGGTAGGCATATCTGCATCTGGATGCAAATCCACTTCATGCCCTCAACTCTACATTCAAAGAAGGAAATCCATGTGCATCTAATTTAGAAAGCTGCAGCAATAATGAACAAATATCACCAGCAATTTACAGTTTTCACCTTATTACTGCAGGAAGTAGTTACACAAGTTTTTGGCACAAATAGGGTAATGAAACAGCAATCACAAGATAAGGAAGACCCACATCTGTGATGGGAAAACTGGCACAGGCATTTCAGAGAACTGCACGATTCTATGTACGTCTACTCAGAAGTAAGCCCCACTATGTTCAATGGGACTTACTGCTAAGTAACCATGTTTAGGATTGCAGCCCAAGAGTCCCCTGATAAACCTGATTTAAAAAGGATTTAAAACTCATCAGAAGCTTGGCATGATGGATCTCTGCTTCCTGCTTATCCCACAAGCTTTAGAACTACTCAATCCTATTGAAAAGGTCACAAAACATGTGCTGTGAAAATGAAAATATCACTCTTGACATATTAACATTATATTACTAGTTATTTTAAGTGCGAAAAAAGTCAAAATCATTTAAGATTCCGTCACTTCTCTTCATTTCAACAATGACAAATAAGTCTTCTCAACAGTAGATTAGCAGTTAACACCCCATTTGCAACGAATAGCAATAGGCATTAAACTCTGAAGGAATAGCAACACCTGAGACATTAAACTCCATGCCCTTGAGACTTGGATAACACTATGCCTAACTCCCACCGCAAACCAGAAACCTACTGTGAGTTTAACCCACTTTTTGAGAATCACAACAATACTATAACTCAACACAGTAGGCTGAAAGGGTGTGTGTGTAATCCTTTGGGGCTTGAAGGCCGCATTTAGGATTTGATAAGACTTCCAGGGGTCACACAGGAACCTGCACTTAGGTGTATATGCATACAAATACACATGCGCACACAGTAGAGGGGCAGGCTCAGGAGCAGACAGACATGCTCAGTCAGCAGCATTTGTAGAAGAATCTCCCTCTACCCCAGCATGTCTGGGGGGGGGGGGGGAGAGGACAACTGTGTTGCTGTCTACAGTTGCAAGAGTGTAGGAGGGTCTCCTCCAGTTCCAGGAAAGGAGAAACAAAGCCTCTTTTTGGGAAAGGGTCATTTTTCCTCCTAGCGCAGCACCATTGTTAGAAGGTCTAAGAAAGTGGGTGGGAAATAGTTTCTTCCCACTTCCTAAGTCTAAGGCAGGCACATCCAACAGGTAGATCGTGATCTACTGGTAGATTGTGGGGTGTTCCTGGTAGATCTCTGGCCCCTCAGTGATCTACTCCCCCCGAAAAAAAGCTCAAGAACTTTGGCTTCCCCAAGAAAGCTCAAGAACTTTGCCTTTCCTAAAAAAAGCTCAGCAACTTTTGCTTCCTAGCAAAACAGTGGGCCATCATATTAAGTTCCACTACCGGACTAGGGATTCAGGACCCTCAATTGTGTTTTATATAATCAACTTTTAATTATGCTCTGTGTATATTGCAATGCTCATTCAGTTCCATTCAGCGGTTCTCAACCTGTGGGTCCCCAGATGTTGTTGGACTACAACTCCCATCATCTCTGAGCTCTGGTCTTGCTGGCTAGGGGTGATGGGAGTTGTAGTTCAACAACATCTGGGGACCCACATGTTGAGAAAAGCTGATCAGTTCCATTCATTCATTTGCTCCCTAAAAAAACAACTTTGATCCATCCAATGACAATGGGTAGATCACTGCCAGTTTTTTTACACTGTGAGTAGATCACCGTCTATTGGGAGTTGGACATCCCTGGTCTAAGACATTCCAACAATGACACTGAAGGGGTAATTGGTTCAAACTATTGTTACTGCCAAACTACTCCCATTTTTAATGTGACAAGGTTAAGTCTGCATTCCTAGAGCAAAAGAGATCCCTGGTTGTTCAACCCGAATGGCTGTGCAGAACCTGGAAAGACAGTAGCTAGAAAGGGAGTTGAGGGAAGAATTCTGAACTGGTTTCCCTCTGTCCATTGAATGGTTTCAAGTCATGCTACAACTCCAATCCTTGGGAACTATATTTTTATAAACTTCCAGCGGTACCACTTTAATTCATATTAACATACAATCTTCTATTGTTTCAACTGTGTCATGGAATTTTCTGCTAGACTGATCTGAAGCATTAGAATAGGACATTAATAAAGAGGAACTTTAGAAGTTCTGAATGTTGAATACTTTAATCCAGCTTTCATTCAGAGGGTAAAGCAACCCCCCCCAAAAAAAAAAACCCCAACAACCCCAGGTGGAGATATGCACTCCTCTTTAAATAAGAGTGCAGGTCAATACTCTTCCTTGTCCATTTATGGACACAATAAAATGCAGAAGTTGTGAACACCCCAGTTCAGCCACAATATATCTCACATTTATTAAGCTAAAATAAACGCAAACCTTGCACCCAGACACCCTGCCCTTGCTGAACCTTTTCCCGCTCCTTCTCCATGCACAACCAAAGACTGCCTATGTAAATCAATTAACCAGTTTCCCAACATGCCTGAAACTGGGAAACACCAACTTCCAATTATTTCAGTTCCTGGTTTGTTCCAAAGGTGATAAAAGGCTTTGACAAATCCACTCATCAGGGTAGTTATAGCTAAATGCTTCCTGTTTTGGAGAATGTATGAGATAGTTGCAAGATAATGCAGGCAACACATTGTGGGTGTCAGCAGTCGTGCACAAGCCCGTTCTGCCCCCGCCCCCTTCCGGGCCGAAAGCAGCGTACGTGTCAGTGGTTGTGCGTCAATCAGACATGTGCAAAATGATTGCTGCCTGTAACTAGGTTCAGGAAAGCATTCTGGTTTTACTATTGTGCATTTTACCTATGTTAATTAATTGGAGCAAGTAGGGATTCCATTTTAAAAACAATGCTGGGGGGCTGGAAGATGGAGCTTGATTTTTTCTATCAGACGGTAACATTTTTGCAGTCAGAGTTTTTACTTGAATGAACTACAAGGGGATAAATACTAAAAATAAAAAAGAGTAAGAGTAAGGAAAAGAAGCAAGCAGAAACTGGATACTACTCTTTTCTTCTTGGATAGGGTTGCTACTTCAGACTCGCCATTTAGATACTTCTTTGTAAAATTATTTTTCTTGCTCAAAACTAAAGATTGCATTTGAACTGGCTGAAGATAAGCCTTGGTTAAAAAAAAGTTAACTTTTTTTTACAGATTGAACCTATGCAAAACATAGGTTCAAAATCAAGCACCATGGAGTTCAGTGGGACATAGACTACAATTATACATAATTTACCAGAGTATTAGAGTGGGGTAAAAATAGTACAAATAAATTATATTAACAAACTCTGAGAGTACAGAGTTTGTCAAACTTTGGATTTTCTCACCTGGCATTAAGAGAAAAGTGGTATCTTCTTGTGATAGCATTATTATCTTTTTTTATGCAGTTGAAAGAGGAAAGAAATTGACCCTAAATCAGGGTTGGCTAACCTATGGCTCTCCAGATGCTGTTATCGACTACAACTCCCATCATTCCTCACCGCTGGCCATGTTGTCTGGGACTGATGGGACTTGGGAGCCTAAAGCTTATTTAATTCTGATTTAAAACTAACCAAGCCCACTATAGCTTTTCAATATCCTATGGGCAGAGAATGTGAGTGATCCAGCTTGGAAAAAAATGAGAAGCAGGTGTTAGCCTATGAAAACTCATGCCGCAAACAATCTTAATCTTTAAGATGCCCCAACTCTCTGATAATTCTTCCTTCATTTTTGTTATAAAATTTCTTAGAAAATCAAAATAAGCATCTTATTGGCAAAATGCCATGTTGCCTCTACATTTTATAGTCCTATTAGAACTAGTTATATAAATATTGTTTTGTACAAGTTCAAATAGTGTATATATATTTGTGATGGAGGAGATAAGTCTTACATTTTTGAAAGGGAGAGGAAAAACCTGTCAATAGGTTCAAACAAAAGAATGTTTTCAACCTACATAGAGTGTTATGTAATTTCATCAGTTAGTATATTTGTTGACAGTAGTATATGCTTCATAGCTGGCTAATGAAAACAAAAACTTGGCTACCAAGCCCTGTTTGATAACCCCAATTTCCAAGTTCAGGAGCAGGAATGAACCCAGGAATTATTCAGTTGTGGTGCATGAAGAAGGGAAGAATGAAAGAACAGCATGAGACACAAGTCAGTATGTGTCAAGTTCAAATCAATCCAGTGTGTTTTCTTTAAAAAGTGCAACCAAGGAAAGAGCAAAGTGTAAAACACAACATACAAAATTCTATGGATATAACCTCAATGGTTTTCTGAAAAGAGCAGATATCATTTCCCAACATTTTATTCTACACAGAAAACTGTACCACATCACAGGCTCCACCTGTCTGTTCTGGCCTTTGGAGACTAGGAATTGACTGTGAGTTCAGCTGATTTGGGGGGGGGGGGGGGTTAGGTTCATCGTGTTAAGTTATAATGTTGATGAATTTGGTTTTAATTTTTTGCTGTAAGCTGCAGCAAAGTAAAAGTGGGGTAAAATTATTTAAAATAACTGAAGATCCTGCCAGTAGTTTTTCTAATTATGTTTGCTACTACCTTAATGTTATTCTTCAGTAGTAAAATGATTTCATTATATACCTTTGCTTCTTGTATTCCATACTGAATTCACCTAGACTTACTTCTGAATAGACATCATTAGGTTTGCCCCATAAAGCCATAAAATAAGGTTCAAAAATAGTAATTTTATTACTGAACTCCCAGTGTAATTCATTTTTTTTTCTCCCAGTGCAGACTCTTTGTACTGTACTTTGCTCTTTTGGTGCTGCCCCTCTTTTATCCTGTTCCATACAAAATGGGTACTGAAAAGGCACCCCTTTAATTAATCTTTTCTGTTCCATTTGCTAAGAGCATTGTATAAAATGACACACCAACTCTACTCATAGCTGGGTATGAGTGCATATGGAGGATATTCTAAAGGTTTATATAATGCCAGGGTTTGTGGCACAGGCTCCTGCTGTGAGGACTTTATATATACTCTTTTCTCCCAAGTTGTTACATAGCTCTTCAGGTTATCAGACACAATATAGATGTAACTTATGTTTTTCAGTCTGTGGAAGTTCCTGCTGTGCCTACATCTAATAAGGATAGGCGGTAGATCAGTCACCAGCCCCACCTAAAACAAGGGTGAGGAACCCAGGGTCCATAGAAGGCTCTCCAGACCCTCTATCTGGCCCCCCAGAGCATTCCCTAGGCCACACCCCTCACTGACCTGTCTTTGTACCCTCTTTGAGTGTTTTTGCCTAGCTAGAATGTGTCCTTGTATTCTGATAATGCCTTTTGGTTCCCTAGTAGAGGACAGAGAAGGGTATACAAGTGCATGCAGAAAATAGCCCACTTTTGCCTCTGGTCTTACCCATCACTGGCATGTGGTCCCCTGAAGGTTGCCAAGAAATGAATGCAGCTGAGAGAGGTTCCCAGCCTCTGATCTAAAGTATTCACTCATTCCACTCCTAACAGCTCCAAAGACTTGCCCCAGAAGGAAAGGCCATTTAACGTCCCACTGCCCCACCTCAAAATGGCAGGAGACAGATACACAACTAGCTTTCATTAGTCTAAAGTCCAGGCTTGCTTTCCATGGGGACAGCCACTGCTAGCAGGGACGGGGAGAGAAAAAGCAAACAAGAGCCCATGTGAAGCAGCGGTTAAGAGTACTGACGGACCAGGGTTCGAATCCCCCGCTTGGTCATGAAGCTCTCACTGGGTGACGCTGGGCCAGTCACTGCCTCTCAGCCTAACACTCCTCACAGGGTTGTTGTGGGGATTAAATGGGTAGTGGGAGGAGAAATATGCATACCACCTTGAGCTCCTTGAAGGCAGGATTTAAATACAGTGAGTAAGGTGCACTGGCGAATCAGGTCTTGACAACTCCTCTTTCTGGACACCTGTGATATGAACGTAACCTGACAGCACACAGTGATTCTTCACCAAAGCCGCACACCACATTAAGCCGGGGCTGAAACCTATTCCTGTATACAACACTCCCCCTCTTGTTGTCAGCATCTGTCTGTTTTAGAGAGACAATGGAGTGCACTTCCAAGGCTGAAGTCAAATTGCTGCATTAGCACTGACATGTCCTCCCCAGGCTGCAAGCCTAGGCGGTGTGTATGGAGGTCCTGAGCTGTCCAGAGGACAAGACCGCCCTCTCAGCCTCACTGATGTGGTCCAAAGGAAAGCAGGGCAATATGCTTGGCACCAGCTTGGCTGCAGGAGTTGCTGGAAGAAGGCATACAAAGTGCCACCCAACAGTCTTAGGGTTGCCACTCTGGATTTGTGAAGGGCTTACTCCATAGCCTTTTCTTCTCCCAAAAAAATATCCCACAAGGCAACAGCCGTTTAGGATCAGTGTCTTCCTTCTCCTAGATGAGATACCTTCCCAGGTGGGCAAGCCCCATCTGCCCTCATGACTCTCTCTATAGTCCACCATGCAGAAACCACCTTGACCACTGGACCCGCTACAGTGGTACCTCGGGTTAAGTACTTAATTTGTTCCGGACGTCCATTCTTAACCTGAAACTGTTCTTAACCTGAGGTACCACTTTAGCTAATGGGGCCTCCCGCTGCTGCCGCGCCGCTGGAGCACGATTTCTGTTCTCATCCTGAAGCAAAGTCCTTAACCCGAGGTAATATTCTGGGTTAGCAGAGTCTGTAACCTGAAGTGTATGTAACCTGAAGCATATGTAACCCAAGGTACCACTGTACTGGTATTGTCTGCGCAATCCACCAGAGCTTGGCTTTGCATGCAGGGGAAGCCCCTAAATCACTGAGGTTGAGACCCGTGGACTACCCAACCCCATCCCACCAATAATAATACAGTGGTACCTCGGGTTAAGTACTTAATTCGTTCTGGAGGTCCGTTCCTAACCTGAAACTGTTCTTAACCTGAAGCACCACTTTAGCTCATGGGGCCTCCTGCTGCTGCCGTGCCACCGGAGCCCGATTTCTGTTCTCATCCTGAAGCAAAGTTCTTAACCTGAAGCACTATTTCTGGGTTAGTGGTGTTTGTAACCTGAAGCGTATGTAACCTGAGGTACCACTATAATAATAATAAGAATAATAATAATAATAATAGCAATAGCAGCATTGGCGTTGGCGTTGGCGTGAGTGCCGGGCCCGCCTGCCCCTGCCCAGCCAGCCTACCTGTGCCTGTGCTGGTCGCGGCCCTGGCCGTGGATCAGGTACCCCCCCGCGGCGTTCTTGCCCCCCTCGCCGGCGTCCACGTGGGGGATGAGCACGTCCTCCAAGCCCAGGTCGAAGCGCTTGTGCTTGGACGAGTCCGGCAGGAAGAAGAAGGCCCCGAAGCAGAGCGTGATGAAGGCACTGAGGATCAGCAGGAGGATGAACTTCTCCGAGAGCCTCAAGGTGGCCCGGTGGTGCGGGAAGGACGACGACGACGACGACGACGAGGACGGGCCCAGGTTGCGGGGCGGGATGCGGCGGCCCGAGAGCGGCAGCAGCGCCGGCGTCGTCATGGCCAAGGCGGCGAGGGCGAGGCGGTTAAATCTCCGGTCGGCGGAGCAGCTGGCGGGCCTCCTCCTCCGCCTCCTCCCTCAGGAGGGCCGGCGCGCCGCTCCGCGCAGGGAAGCCGGGGTCCCGGCAGCGGCTCCCTCCCGGCAGGGCGGCCCCCGCGCCCCGGCGGCGGCCTGAGGCGGAGCGGCCGCGCTCATCCCGGGGGGCCGGCCGGCGGCGTCGAGGTCCGGAGCGCGAAGCCTGAGGCGGCGGGGTCGGAGGGGCTCCGTCACCACATGCCGGGCCTCCTCGCCGCCGCCTTCCCCTTCCCTCAGCCGCGCGGCGGGGCCCCGGGAGCCTCGGAGGGGCCGGCCCGGCCCGCGCCACTGGCTCCTCGGCCTCCTCGCCTTCCCTCAGAGAAACGTCTCTCAAGGCAGGACCCCACTCCGGAATCCTGAGCCGCAGAGAGAGAGAGAGAGAGAGAGAGAGAGAGAGAAGCAGGCCCCCCTCGCGCGCATGCGCGGCTCTCCCCGAGCGGAAGAGGACGCCCTCCTCTCTCCTCCCGTTTCCTGTTTCATAGAGCTGGTCAAGGGTAGAGAAGGGCTGTCAGCGGCAACGGAAGTTATTCCGGGTCTCTTTTATTTACAGTGGTACCTCGGGTTAAGTAGTTCGTTCCGGAGGTCCGTTCTTAACCTGAAACTGTTCTTAACCTGAAGCACCACTCCCGCTGCCGCCGGAGCACGATTTCGGTTCTCATCCCGAAGCAAAGTTCTTAACCTGAAGCACTATTTCTGGGTTAGCAGAGTCTGTAACCTGAAGCGTATGTAACCCGAGGTACCACTGTCTTCTTCAAAGCGCTCTCGAAGAAACGGCCGCCGCCATAGAATCTTAAGACTTGGAAGGGGCCATCCGAGGGTCATCTAGTCCAACCCCTTGAAATGCAGGAATCTGAACTAGATCATCCATAACAGATAGAATTATAGAGTCATAGAGATTTTACTTTCTTGGGCTCCGTGATCACTGCAGATGGTGACAGCAGCCACGAAATTAAAAGACGCCTGCTTCTTGGGAGAAAAGCAATGACAAACCTAGACAGCATCTTAAAAAGCAGAGACATCACCTTGCCGACAAAGGTCCGTATAGTTCAAGCTATGGTTTTCCCAGTAGTGATGTATGGAAGTGAGAGCTGGACCATAAAGAAGGCTGATCGCCGAAGAATGGATGCTTTTGAATTCTGGTGCTGGAGGAGACTCTTGAGAGTCCCATGGGCTGCAAGAAGATCAAACCTATCCATTCTTAAGGAAATCAGCCCTGAGTGCTCACTGGAAGGACAGATCCTGAAGCTGAGGCGCCAAGACTTTGGCCACCTCATGAGAAGAGAAGACTCCCTGGAAAAGACCCTGATGTTGGGAAAGATGGTGGACACAAGGAGAAGGGGACGACAGAGGACGAGATGGTGGGACAGTGTTCTCGAAGCTACAAATACGAATTTGACCAAACTGTGGGAGGCAGTGGAAGACAGGAGTGCCTGGCGTGCTCTGGTCCAGGGGGTCACGAAGAGGCGGACATGACAACAACAAAGAGTTGGAAGGGACCACAAGGGTCATCTAGTCAAACCCCCTGAAATGCCCGACCTGAGGCCTGAACCCACTACCCTGAGATTAAGTCTCTCATGCTGTACCAACTAAGCTATCAGTGATTGGGATTTAATACAATTGCACGGTCTGTGGACTTTTTGGGGTGGGTCATTGTCTTTGTTTTTTATGTGTTTATGTGTTTTTACATATTTAAATATTTTGTGGTTTTGTGTGTCTTTATGTTGCAAGCAAAGGTGTACCTAGGTGCCCTTGTACCCTTGGCAAAAAGCTGTTTAGGTGCAAGGAGAGAACATGGCTGTGTGGGTGGGCAGGCCTCCAACTACTCTGAACCAGTGGAGAGGAGTAATTTTTGCTCCCCCCGCCCCCGGGCCTGGGCCCTTCGCAAGGGCCAGCCTTGCCAACTCCTAGATATGCCCCATGGCTGCCCTGGGGTCTTTGAATGAAGGGCAGTATATCAATTTAATTTTAAAAGCTAAAGTTATTCTAGCCAGCATCAACAGAAGTTTAATGTCAAGACCAAGGGAAGTAAAAGCCTTGGTCAGACCACACCTGGAATACTGTGTCCAGTTCTGGGTGCCAAACTTTAAGATGGATATTGGCAAGCTGAAATGTGGGCAGAGGAGGGCAACCAAGATGATAAAGGGTTTGGATGCCAAGCTTTATGAGGAACAATCAAGTCGGTTATGTTTAGCCTGGAAAAGAGGAGGCTGAGAGGATATATGATAGCTATCTTCAAATATCTAAATCAGGGGTCAGCAACCTTTTTCAACCGTGGGCTAGTCTACTGTCCCTCAGACCATGTGGTGGGCCAGACTACCATATTTTTCGCTCTATAAGATGCATCAGAGCATAAGACGCACCTAGCTTTTGGAGGAGGAAAACAAGAAAAAATATATTCTGAATCTCAGAAGCCAGAACAACAAGAGGGATCGCTGTGCAGCGAAAGCAGTGATCCCTCTTGCTGTTCTGGCTTCTGGGGTAGCTGCGCAGCCTGCATTCGCTCCATAAGATGCACACACATTTCCCCTTACTTTTTAGGAGGGAAAAAGTGAGTCTTATAGAGCAAAAAATACGGTATTTTGGCAGGAGGGGAGGGGAATGAATGAATTCCTATGCCCCACAAATAGCCCAGAGATGCATTTCAAATAAAAGGACACATTCTACTCATGTAAAAACATGCTGATTCCCGGACTGTCTGTGGGCCAGATTGAGAAGGCGATTGGGCCAGATCTGGCCCCCGGGCCTTAGGTTGCCTACCCCTGATCTAAAGGGTGTCAAATGGAAGATGAAGCAAGCTTGTTTTCTCTTGCTCTGGAGGACAGGACCCAAACCAGTAGATTTAAGTTGCTAGAAAGGAGATGCCAACTAAACTTCAGGAAGAACTTTCTCACAGTAAGAGCTATTCAGCAGTGAAACGAGCTCCCATGAGAAGTGGTGCCCTGCCCTTCCTTGCAGGTTTTTGAGCAGAGGTTGGATGTCCACCTGCCATGGATGCTCTGGCTGAGGGTCATGCATTGCAAGGGGGGTGGGCTGGATGACCCCTGGTGGTCCCTTCCAACTCTACAGTTCTTTGATTCTATATGTGATTCTGTCTAGCTCTGAACAAAGCATAGCAGCAAAGAAATTGCTTCCTTGGATAGAAGAATGGCAGGTGAAGATGATGGATTTTTCGGAGCTAGGCGACCTAACCGGAAGAGTCCGCAACCAGGAGGAGGAGGAGTATCAGGAAGAGTGGATTAAATTTAATGATTATTTAGTTAAATATGTTAAGTTAAATTAACTGAAAACAGCTTGCAGATACTTAATTGGCTTAGGATTTTATTTATGTTAAGTGATGAATTAATATGTTTAATTTCATAAAGTGAAGATTTAAGGATGTTAATGTTTAAGTTAAATTTTATAAGAACTGTGATTTGGGAAACCGTTAAAAGGATATGCAATGAAATTCAACCAAGGGGAAGCAGGGAAGTCACTTAACAAAGTTAGTAAGTGTAATTTTCAATAAGGCTATGATTTATGTTTGTTTGTCTTATGTGTTTGTTTGTTTATAATATTGTGAAAACCAATAAAAAAAAATTGGAAAAAAAAGAAATTGCTTCCTTGGCTTATTTGTTACTCGCGTCTTAGTTTCTGAGAGTTTTATTTTAGTGTTTTAGATTTCAGCTTAACAAACGAGCAAACACACACCCCGTCCACATATTGCATTGGGGAGGCACCTGTGGCTGAGATAATGGCTATGTATTCCAGTGTTTTACCGTCTCACTATAGGTTTTCTGTGTGTGTTATCACAGCTGACCTCTATTATCTTCTCCACAGTATCTGGTGAGGTAGATACTGATAGACAGCCAGTTAATTGCCAGTTTAGAACTGTCAGTTACATATTATTAAATATACAACAGCACAGATAAAGAGTGCAGGAAATAATTCAAGTATTGATAGTTTCTTAAAAAAGGATTTTTCAGTGACTACATTAACAAATAATATCACCATAGTGCAGGCTGGGAGGGTTGAATTCCTGAAAGAGCAGTCTTTTGACTCTTAGCTGCATGTTTAGTGATTTCCTCTACACATATTCTCAAGTCTATGGTTTCCAGACACCTGTACTTCCTGTTGTCTACACCATAGATTTGTCATTACAGACTGAGAAGTAGGGATGATTTCCGGTTTCAATACAATTTTTTCCCCCAACTGCAGGGGAGTGAAAGCCGTCTATGGAAATCAAGGGAGAAAGTCAGGATTTTAGTGAATGTGTGACTTGATAGCAGCCTATCTTTCCAGCAGTTCAATGTACTGTACCAGGAAAAACAGAAGTTCCTTCTCTTTGAGCTTTTTGTTTTTGCATTTTACAGTGCAACATGGTTGCATGCAAGTGAAACGAAGCACAAGGCTTCTCCATTCAATAATTGAGTGTTAGGAGTGTTTTGTTTGAGGGGTTTGGGGTAATAAATGCAAACCCCAATTCAGATCCCACTCTGATCGACAATGCTAACACTGGACTATATAGTACAGATGGTTGTATTCTCCTTTCTTTCAACTTCAACCTGACCCTCGGTTTGCAATGAGGGTTGCACTGCACTGTTATATACCAGCCTTACCCTACATCTGCAATATGCATTCTTTGCTACATTGTGGGGCTGTTGTAATGAGCTGTACTGGCGTTGCAATTTGCAGTCTGTTTTTTAAAATATTTGAAAAACACCCCCCTCCACATTTCCTGAGCTAGAAAAGTCAGGAATGCCCCTTTTTCCTTGTTCGTTGGGTGGGGGAGTCAAGGTGGAGGAACATAGGTAAAGGTAAAGGGACCCCTGACCATTAGGTCAGTCGTGACCGACTCGGGGGTTGCGTCGCTCATCTCGCTTTATTGGCCGAGGGAGCCAGCGTCCAGCTTCCGGGTCATGTGGCCAGCATGACTCAACCGCTTCTGGCGAACCAGAGCAGCGCACGGAAACACCGTTTACCTTCCCGCCAGAGCAGTACCTATTTATCTACTTGCACTTTGACGTGCTTTCGAACTGCTAGGTTGGCAGGAGCAGGGACCAAGCTACGGGAGCTCACCCCCTCACGGGGATTCGAACCGCCGATCTTCTGATCAGCAAGTCCTAGGCTCTGTGGTTGAACCCACAGTACCACCTGTGTCCCTATGTGGAGGAACATACTGGTACAGTAAAATCTAGCATTTCTCCATTCATGGAGCTCTCACTTCTACACCAGGGGGGATTTTAAAATGGCTTTTCACATGTAAACCATGAAATTACCTAAGTGGATAATGGGGTCCTTCTCTCTCCCCGCATCTCTGTGCTCTGCAAAGTAACTCAAAACCAGAGGTTCAGAATGATACATTATATGAACTTTCTATTTCCATATACCGGTACTTTTTTGTCTTTCCAAGAGGCCAAAGTGAAAGTGGACTACAGTCATACCTTGGGTTACAGACGCTTCAGGTCGCATTTTTTCAGGTTACGGTCCCGCCGAAACCCAGAAGTACCGGAACGGGTTACTTCCAGGTTTCGGCAGCCACGCATGCGCAGAAGCACTAAATCGTGCTATGCGCACGCGCAGAAGGGCCGAATTGCATCCCATGCCTGCAACCCACAAATGTATCACTTTGTTGCTGTGTATTGGGGGAGGTGTATAGTGGGGTGTTAGGGGAGGGTAGTAACTTTGGTGGGGGACACATCGTGAGGTAGTTTGTCCACCTTTGGTCCCGACCCTGCACTCAACTCTCACCTGTGGCTCCTAGAAGCTGTCAGCATGTCACAGTGACCCCACCCCTGGAACAGCTTCAACTGGTCAGCTAAACCAGGTAAGGGTAGCCGATGAGTCTCAAACCCTCAGTGAGTTAGAGACTACCCCTGTATGAGAAGACAGACTCTGGCAGATTCAGTGGAAGAGACCAATAGTGGTTCCAATGGTCAAGAAGGAGATTTCTGCACGTGCTCTGGAGGGGAGTGAGGGGCAGATAGGGCTCATCCACCTGGGAAGGTAGTCCATCTAGGAAAAGGAAAACTCTGATCCTAAACCTCTGATGCTTTGAGGGATATCTTAGGAAGAAGGCAAGGCTAAGCAGTAAGCTCTACACCAATCCAGAGTCCCTAAAAAGGCTGGATGGTGCCTTGTATACCTCCTTCCAGCAACTCCTGCAGCCAAGTTGTTGCCAAATGTATGGCTCTGCTTTCCTTTGGACATCAGCTAGGCTGAAACATCACCTTGCCAACAAAGGTCCATATAGTTAAAGCTATGGGTTTCCCAGTAGTGATGTATGGAAGTGAGAGATGGACCATAAAGAAGGCTGACTGCCGAAGAATGGATGCTTTTGAGTTGTCTACTGAACTCAACTGCAAGCTGCCTTGAGAGCAGGCTGATCACATGATCACTTTCCATAAAATAGATGGTGGAGGCCTAGGGATGTTGCCCCTCCAGTTCCTCAGAGGACATGGCTCCCAGACCCCTCACCACCCTGGCAACACCCTCCTATGGACACACACTTCTAAAGTGTGGTCTGAAGACCAAGAAACCACCACCACCTCACTGAAGTTGAGCAGGTCAAGGTATGGTTGGTGCCTGGATAGATGATGGTCTGGGAACCACATGTAAGCTGCCTTGAGTCCCAAGGTGAGAGAGAGGCAGAATATAAACTAAATCCTGTGTACTTCCTCCTCAAGTAAGAATGTGGTCAATGGCCCATCTAGTCCAGCATACTGTTCTCACGGGACTCTGGTGGTGCTGTGGGTTAAACCAAAGAGCCTAGGGCTTGCCAATCAGAAGGTCGGCGGTTCGAATCCCCGCGACGGGGTGAGCTCCCGTTGCTCGGTCCCTGCTCCTGCCAGCCTAGCAGTTTGAAAGCACGTCAAAGTGCAACTAGATAAATAGGTACCGCTCTGGCGGGAAGGTAAACGGCTTTTCCATGTGCTGCTCTGGTTTGCCAGAAGCGGCTTTGTCATGCTGGCCACATGACCCGGAAGCTGTACGCCGGCTCCCTTGGCCAATAAAGCGAGATGAGCACTGCAACCCCAGAGTCGGTCACGACTGGACCAAATGGTCAGGGGTTCCTTTACCTTTTTACTGTTCTCACAGTGGCCAACCAGCTGTCTTTCTGAAACCTGCAAGCAGGATTCAAAGCACCAGAGCACTCTTCCCTCTGCACTCTTCCCAGCAACTGGTATGCAGAAGCATAGTTTAGCTATCTCCTGCATGAAGAAGTCCTTTCTTCTATCTGTCCTGAATCCTCACACGTTCAGTTTCACTGTAGGTCCATGAGAGACAGAAAACACCTCTTCTCTATCCATTTTCTCCATGCATAATTTCATAAAGTACTATCATGTTGTTTCTTACCTGCTTTTTATCTAAACTAACAAGTCCCAAAACCTGCAACCTTTCTTTAATAGGTCACCCGCTTGATCATTTTGGTTGCCCTTTTCTGAACCTTTCTCAACTTTGCAATATCCTTCTTGAGGTGACCAGAACTGTATACAGTGGTACCTCAGGTTACATACGCTTCAGGTTACAGACTCCGCTAACCCAGAAATAGTACCTTGGGTTAAGAACTTTGCTTCAGGATGAGAACAGAAATCGTGCTCCGGTGGCATGGCAGCAGCAGGAGGCCCCATTAGCCAAAGTGGTGCTTCAGGTTAAGTACAGTTTCAGGTTAAGAACAGACCTCCAGAACAAATTAAGTACTTAACCCGAGGTACCACTGTACAGTATTCCAAATGCATTCACAGAATCATAGAATTATAGAGTTGGAAGGGACCATGAGGGTCATTTAGTCCAACCCCCTATAATACAGGAATCTTTCACCCAATATGGGTCTTGAACCCACAGCCCTGAGATGAAGAGTCTCATGCTCTACCAACTGAGCTATCTGTTCACACCATAGATTTGTATAATGGCATTATGATATTGGCAGTTATACTTTTCAATTCATTTCCCAAGGATCCCTAGTATGGAATCTGCCTTCTTCATGGCCAATGCACACTGGGTTGGCCTATTCATTAAGCTATCTACTATGACCAGCGTTGGAAATTCGCCAGGCACATTGTGCACCTTGCAATCGGCCACTTGCAACCAAGGGAAGAAGCCCAGGAACCAGGATGGCGCCTGATGTCTCCACCAACTGGAGGTGCATGCCAGCAGATCCTTGGATCTTGACTGATTTCACACACTAGCAACACATCCTCTAGAATTCTATTCATCATATTTTATCCGCACAAAATGAATTTCAGGAACCAAAAAGCTGTACTGAAAAATACAACTTTCAAGCCATCCGGCCCCAAAATGGCAACTAGGCATACCGTTTTCGCAACTGCAACCCTGGTTTAAGGAGCCATTTGGTGCCTAGCTTAAAAAGCAAGAGACATCACCTTGCCAACAAAGGTCCATATAGTTCAAGCTCTGGTTTTCCCAGTAGTGATGTATGGAAGTGAGAGCTGGACCATAAAGAAGGCTGATCGCCGAAGAATGGATGCTTTTGAATTCTGGTGCTGGAGGAGACTCTTGAGAGTTCCATGGACTGCAAGAAGATCAAACCTCTCCATTCTGAAGGAAATCAGCCCTGAGTGCTCACTGGAAGGACAGATCCTGAAGCTGAGCTCCAAGACTTTGGTGACCTCATGAGAAGAGAAGACTCCCTGGAAAAGACCCTGATGTTGGGAAAAATGGAGGGCACAAGGAGAAGGGGGGCGGCAGAGGACGAGATGGTGGGACCGTGTTCTCGAAGCTACCAGCATGAGTTTGACCAAACTGTGGGAGGCAGTGGAAGACAGGAGGGCCTGGTGTGCTCTGGTCCAGGGGGTCACGAAGAGTCAGACACGACTAAATGACTAAACAACAACAACAAGGCTTGGGAGGGGGGGGTCTTGTCATCTGGGCAGCCCAGGACCTCCAGACACACTGCCCAGGCTTGTATCTGAGTGAAGTCACTTCGGTGCTGCTAACACAGTGACTTTAGTTCAACCCCTGAGGCACACTCCATTGTCTCTTGAAACAGACGGATGAGGGAGGTTTCTGAAGTTTGGGAAAGGGAAGTATTTCCCCCTCCCCCCCCCGATTCTTTTTAATATAATGACACACAACCCCCTCTACCTCTTCTAGGTTATTATATGCTACTAAGGCTTCATGCTGGCTAGTCACCTCCTCCTCTTTTTGCCCTCCCCACAAGCACAACCCTCAGTATTTCATGGCTTTGGGAAGCCAAAAAGCATGCTCAATCCTTGTTAGTTTCTTTTAATGTCGAACTTAATGTACTTATACTCCCTGGGGCACAAGAAACACCTCCTTCATTTGGGGGTAGGCAAGTTTTGTTGTGAAATCAGTAATGACTGGACCATCCAAATTTTATTTCAGACCTGCAATAAAGTTGTCCAGTGTATTCCAATGACCTAAAAAGATTACTCTGGTTCAGATCTCCAACCATCCCAGAAAAGAGCCATGTACCATGTAGTAGCATTGTTTGTTGGCAAGGGGAATGTTTCAGAAACAAGGAAGGAATACACACACACACACACACACACACACACACACACACACACACATCTTCCTGTCCGAAAAATTTCCTCCACCGAACTATATAGTGCTAGGGCTCAAGTTGATGGCTAGCTTCAGCCACAAATCAGAGCACTTTATTTCTATATAGAAGCCAGGGGATTGGGCATTCTGGAGAGTAGAAAGGGAGAATGTCCTCCTGAGAAGCTTCTCCATATAGTCTAGGGACAGAAAATTTGTAACCTCACAATCTGCATCTACCCACTCCTAGTGCCGGCAGGAACTCAGTTGCCATTGTACTTCAAAGCTCAAAACATAAGACAATGGTGTTTCCAGGTCAACAAACACAGTTCATTAAAAACTCACTGTCATAATAAGTTTGTATCTGCTTCACTATTAGAATGCATTTGTGAGCACTAGAATATGATTGGAACTGCTGCTGCAGAATTAGAAAGTTTACAGTACAACCCAATGCCTGTTTACTTGGAATTAAGTCCCGCTATGTTCAAAGAGATTAGTTTTCTTGTCATGGCAGAGGGTTGGAATAGATGGCCTTTGGGGTCCCGTCCAATTCTACAGTTCTATGATTCTATTTTTTATGGCAGATTGTAACTGTGAGGCATTGCAGTACAAGTCGTCCAGAATTAAAGAAAAGCATTGCGGGCTTAGGGTTAAGAATGTTAAAAAAATAGTTGAAGGCGTCCAAAAGTCAGCAGAGGGAGATGTTGACTTACAGGTTAAGAGCACAGTTAATATCCCTGATTTCAGTGTTTCAGTTCATTCCTATGTTTAGTTTTCCCCATTGAGATAACTTACTAGATTTTATTTAAGGCAGGAGTGTTGCACAGTACATAAAGGATTCCGGGCAGAGAGCCAAATTTGCATACAATCTGCATATACTCATTTATATGTGTAGGTGCCTCTGGGAAAATGAGATGTGAATGGCTACATTTTGCAGTGTGCCCAGCTCTCTCCGGGGTGCAAGCCATGGAGGTCCTGAGCTGCCCGGACAACAAGACTCCCCCACCCCCACCTTGGCCTCACTGATGTGGTCCAAAGGAAATCAGAGCAATACGTTTGGCACCAACTTGGCTGCAGCTGTTACAGGAAGGAGGCATACAAGGGAACATCCAACTGCCCGAGGGACTCGTCTCTGGATTTGTGCAAGGTTTACTCCTTAGCCTTGCCTTTTCTTGAAGGTGTCCTGCAAGGCAGCGGCCAGGGACTGTTCCTCAGGGTTTACTCCCGAAGCCTTTCTAACGGATTAGTATAACTGTTAAGGCAGCGGAGGTTTAGGATCAGAGCTTTCCTTCTCCTATAAAATTAAAGGGCGCACTGTGGTCTAAACCACTGAGCCTAGGGCTTGCTGATTGGAAGGTCGGTGGTTCGAATCCCCGCGATGGGGTGAGCTCCTGTTGCTCAGTCCCTGCTCCTGCCAACCTAGCAGTTCAAAAGCACGCCAAAGTGCAAGTAGATAAATAGGTACCGCTTCGGCGGGAAGGTAAACAGCGTTCCTGTGTGCTGCTCTGGTTTCACCAGAAGCGGCTTAGTCATGCTGGCCACATGTCCTGGAAAAACTGTCTGCGGACAAATGTCAGCTCCCTCGGCCACTAAAGCGAGATGAGCGCCACAACCCCAGAGTCGTCCATGACTGGACTTAACTGTCAGGGGTCCTTTACCTTTAAGTGGGAAGGGATCCAGTATCTGCAACAAACAACAATGGGCTCAGGCCCCCTGGGCCACCCCTTAATACTGCCCCTGAATTGTAAGATGTTTCTTCTCAGATGGTTTTAAAGAAAGGGCTGTTCTCAAGCTCAGTCTTGGTAACACGGCTGTGCAGGGCAAAATAAACTGTCAATTTAGATCTGATTGCACTAAATTTTTTGCTCAAGAAAATATCAGAAAATATACCTAAGATTAAGTCATGGGAGCTGAATCTTGCATTATTCCAATGAAGGCTTAGGTGTAGATTTTTGAACCCCCTTCCTTATGACAGTATGGCTGTCATGATACTAACAGTCTAGGAGTGTCATGGATTGGGGAAAAGGGGACAGCTCAAAGGCTGGGTGAAAATCTTCCACAAGCCAGATGTGGCCCACGTGCTCTCTCACTTGCTTATCCTTCAAATTTGGCAAAATGCTTTCACTTCCTAGCATTGCACTCCTGCTTTCTATATAGGACAAACTGATCTAGGTGTATGCAAAATAATGTAATGACATAGTAACTCTGCCATCAGAAATGGTAAGATCAAGAAACCAGTGGGGGAAGATTTCAGTCTCCCAGGATACTCCATGGCTGATGTGAAAATTGGGAAATGATTTCAAAGGCTCAATTTGGTGTGAAACAGCTGAATCAGAATTCATCAATAAGTTGTGTTCTGTACATAAAGCCTTGGACAGAGACAGTGCTTTCCTGTCCCACACTGGGTGCTGATTAACATAGCAAAACTGGGATAGCGGCAAGAGTTTTCAGAGGAGTACTCATGCCCATCTGCTGCAGCAAAAATGACGGTGCTGTGGCACCTTAAACTCTCAACCAACTTCTCTGCAACTGTGTTATGTATAAAACATAGTTTTAATTGACTGTATGCACACACTTCATTCATGCAGTGGTGGACCTAACTGAGGGGTAACCCATGTGGTCCCCTTCACATGATGTTGGAATAAGATCCTCATCATCCTTGGCCACTGGTGATGCTGGCTGGGGCTCTTGAACGTTGAGAGTCTAGCATCACCTGGAGGGCACCACACTGGCTCTCCCCAATATGCTGCGGAACTGTATACCATGATAAATCTGTTAGCATTTATAGTGCCACAGGCCTCAGCCCGCCCTTCTTGACCCTGGGTCCCCAGCTTTTGGTGCACTACAACTCAGCATCCCTAGCTAGCAGGGCTAGTGGTTAGGGATGGTGGGAGTTGCAGTCCAACAACAGCTCAGCTGGTAGAGCACAAGGCTCTTCATCTCAGGGTCATGGGTTTGAGCAGAGGTGGATTTAGGGGATCCACCACCTTATTTCCCCAGAGGCACCTGTAGATAGAAATTAGCATATGCAATTTATATGCAGTTTTTGTTCTGTGGACCTGTGCCCTGAATCCTTAAGTAGATTTTGAATGGAAGGCAAAAGGTGCTAAATTTAAGACCCCTAGGTCCGCTAATGGTTCGAGCCCTACATTGGGCAAAAGATTCCTGACTTGGGTTAGGCTAGATGACCCTAGTGGTGCCTTCTAACTCCAAGATGTTATGATTCTATGATTCTACCTGTCTGAGATGATCGACCTGAGATTCCCGCACTGCAGGGGGTTGGACTAGATCAGTGTTTCCCAACCTTGGGCCTCCAGCTGTTTTTGAACTACAATTCCCATCATCCCTGACCACTGGTCTTGCTAGCTAGGTATGATGGGAGTTGTAGTCCAAAAACAGCTGGAGGCCCAAGGTTGGGAAACACTGGACTAGATGACCCTCGGGTCCCTCCCAACCCTACGAATTATCCTGGGACCCAAGGTCCAGAAAGGCTGCCAGGCGCCTCCAGTTGCCTTTAAGGAAATGGCTCTCCTACTGCTCATTACCTAGGATATATGAAGGTAGAGGATATATTTCGGAAAGTTCTCAACGCACAGAAGCTCCTCGAATTTGGAATAATACGGAGAGGCCAGCCCAGGGGTAGGCAACCTAAGGCCCGTGGGCCAGATGGGGCCCCATCGCCTTCTCAATCCGGCCCACGGATGATCCGGGAATCAGCGTGTTTTTACACGAGTAGAATGTGTGCTTTTACTTAAAATGCATCTCTGGGTTATTTGTGGGGCATAGGAATTTGTTCATTCTTATTTTTCAAAATATAGTCCAGCTCCCCCACATGGTCTGAGGGACGGTGGACTGGCCCAGGGCTGGAAAAGGTTGCTGACCCCTGGGCCAGCCCCTTGGCTACCTTGCAGTGTGACTTATTTTTTTCCTGGTTTCAGAAATGGTGCCCACCACATGCGAAGATATCCATGAATGACCTGGCGCGTGCAAGGCATTGTTTTTGTTTAGTCATTTAGTCGTGTCCGACTCTTCGTGACCCCCTGGACCAGAGCACGCCAGGCACTCCTGTCTTCCACTGCCTCCCGCAGTTTGGTCAAACTCATGTTTGTAGCTTCGAGAACACTGTCCAACCATCTCTTTCTCTGTCGTCCCCTTCTCCTTGTGCCCTCCATCTTTCCCAACATCAGGGTCTTTTCCAGGGAGTCTTCACTTCTCATGAGGTGGCCAAAGTCTTGGAGCCTCAGCTTCAGGATCTGTCCTTCCAGTGAGCACTCAGGGCTGATTTCCTGCAGAATGGAGAGGTTGGATCTTCTTGCAGTCCATGGGACTCTCAAGAGTCTCCTCCAGCACCAGAATTCAAAAGCATCCATTCTTCGGCGATCAGCCTTCTTTATGGTCCAGCTCTCACTTCCGTACATCACTACTGGGAAAACTATACGGCAAGGCATACCTGGGGGTATTGAGAGCAGGACTTCTGCTACCAAGACGAGGCCCCTCCAACCAACCCCGCTCCGCCCGCTCTTCCCTCGCCGACCCCGGGCCGCCTTCCGCCCCCTCGAGGGTGGAGCGCCAGAGCCCTCGGCGCGCCCTGGACGCCACTGCAGCGCCGCCGCCGCCTCCGCGCCCTACTCCGCCGACTTGGCGCTTCCCCGACGGGTTTTCTCCAGCGCAGCCCTCCGTCGCCCCCTCACGCCCTCTCTCTCTCTCCGGAGGCGGACGGACGGGACGGGACGGACGGCAGCTGAGGGAAGCCCGGCGGCTGCCCCGTCTACCTGGCAAGGTCATAGCGGGCTGGCCATGGAGGAGGCCGGGCGCCTTTGGCTGCGGGGAAGCGGCTGGCCGGCAGGTGGGCTCGCCCTGGGCGCGCGGCGCGCGGCGCTGCCGGTGGGCTGGACCTGCGCGTCTTCGCGGGGCGAGTAGACGGACGGACGGACGGACGGCCGAGTTGCGCGTCGTCGCTGCGGCTGTTGCTCGAGAAGCGGCGGAAAAGTTTCCCTGCGGGCGCTGCTGCGCACTCCGGAGCGCGCGGCTGCTGCGTCTTCTTCTTCTTCTCCGTGAGAAATTCTGGTCCTGGCAGGCGCGCGGGGGACGGAGCGAGGGTGAGAGTGTGCCGCTTTCTTTGGGGGGGCCTCTGCTTTTACCTGGGGGTGTCTTGGGAGGGGGGCTTTTGGGGGGCTTCTTCTTAACACCCACCCACCGACGGGCAAGTTTGCGGCCGGTTTTGAGGCAGCTGTGCGCTGGGCTCGTGAAGGAGCCTTTCGGGTTTGTGTGCTTTTTTATTCATTTAACAAAAAAGCTCGTTGTCTGAACACGTCTCAGTTTAGAAGTGGATTTGGAAGTGGGCTCCAGAGTGGGAACTTGGGTTGCGAGCCTATAGCGTATTTCCTTCAGAGCAAACCGCGTCGAAACGAAGCGGGTCTCGCTGCCGAGTCAACAAGCTTAGGATTTCGTTGCGCGGCGCCTTCCAAGGGTGCCAAACTGAATAAAATATTGGGGGGGGGGGAGTAAGCCCCGCCCCGCATAATTGATCACATGACACTGTTTGAATGGCAATGGATGGGCCCAGCCCCCCCTCAAATATTTTATTGGGGGGGGTATAGGCGTTGGCTCCTATGGCCCCTTCATATTCATAGGACAGCCCCACCCTAGGTAGCAAGGCCCTCTGGGTCCAGCAGTGGCAACCTCAGGTTCCTAAAAATCGATGGGTCACGGAATCATAGAATCGTAGGGTTGGAAAGGGACCCGCGAGGGTCATCTAGTCTAACCCGCTGCAGTGCAGGAATCTCGGTAATACATGACAGATGGCCAACCAACTCAGTTGCTAAAGCATGAGACTCGGGTTCGAGTCCCGGGTTGAGTAAACGATTCCTGCATGGCAGGGGGTTGGACTAGATGACTCCCGTGCTCCCTTCCAATTCTATGATTCAGCCTCTGCTTACAAAACCTGCAGGGAAGGAGAGTCCATCACCTTCCAAGGAGGTCCATTCCACTGTTGAGCAGCTCTTACTGCAAGTGTGTTGAGGATTGGGCTGCTGATCTAACAACTGTGACGTGGGTCCTTGCAGCAGTGGCGTAGCGGGGGGGTGCAGGGGGGCCGGCCGCACCGGGCGCAACATCTGGGGGGGCGCGCTCGCCGCCTCCGGAGTCGCCAAAGAGCCTCGGGCGCAGGCTGTAGCAGAGCCCCATGTCTCACGGAACCGACAAGCTGTGCGCGCGTCCGGGCTGAAGGCGTCCGGCAGGCAGTGGCTCTCAGCGCTCGCCGCGGTCCCCGCGTGTCAGGGCCACGGAGTGCGTGCCAGGCAGCCCCTCCTCATAGCCCCGCCGCCGCTGCTGCTGCTGCAGCGGCTGGGCCATGTTGCATTTTCCTCGCCTCTCTGCCCTCCTCCTCCGGGCAAGCGGCGTCGTTTGGGCGGCAGCGCCAGCGGCAACTCGCCTCAGATCACCTGACACGGACCCGCCGCCGCCGCCGTGGCTACCTTACTGTAAATACCCCATCCCAGGCAGCAGCAAGAAGAAGCTGGCAGTGGCGGCAGGTTAGGGGTTAGGGGCGCAAATTACTTGCCTTGCCCCGGGTGCTGACAACCCACGCTACGCCGCTGCCTTGCAGTCCTCCCTGGTTGTGTTTTGTGTCTGTAAATCACGTGTGGATCAAAGTGAGAAAAGGTAACTGTGGATTAGAATGATTAACTCAGGGCCAGTTTTCAGCGAGGTTGCAGCAAGGATGAGATTGGCACAACTTGTGAAATCAAGTGTTCTGGCAAGGGAACTGTAAATGAGAGCATGTGAAATATATTTCAGGCTCCGGGTTGCTGCCGTTTTTTTGTTTTAAACCAAATTACTGTAGAGGATTTGGTGGGCACAATGCAGCGGGAAGGTCTCTTGCAGGAGCTGCATTGAAATAAAAAAGATCTGGCCAGGACAGAGTTCGTTTCAACGGAGCATGCTTGGGAGCAATTCTTTGTGAATTGGGCTCCGCAGCTACAATCACGTGCACATGTGGGGGAAAGTCCCATTGAACTTGGTTTCCTGTAGTGAGCAAGAATTGTTTTTCAGACACTCAGGCAGAGAAGTGGGTTTTTGGGGGGTTTTGTTGTATAATGAACATAACATTAAAAAAGGAAAACCAAGAGGTACAAAGTTATAGATAGGTAGCCGTGTTGGTCTGCCATAGTCAAAACAAAATAAAAAAATTCCTTCCAGTAGCACCTTAAAGACCAACTAAGTTAGTTCTAGGTATGAGCTTTCGTGTGCATGCATACTTCTTCAGATACCTTGGTATCTATACCTAGAACTAACTTAGTTGGTCTTTAAGGTGCTACTGGAAGGAATTTTTTTATTTTGTTTCGAGAGGTACAAGTCACTAAGCAGAGGCTTACATAGTAATGCCTAGCAACAGTCTTAACTTTTGCATTGATATTTGCCCAGCTTCACTTCTACATAGTTCATGCCTGCAGAGCCCAGATGGGCAGTTACCTTTTTCAGTCTGACGGCCAAGATTGTCAATAATTTAGAGACACGCCCCCCCCCCCAATTGAAGAAACTTGGGCCCCCAGTTGCTGTTGAACTACAGCTCCCATCATCCTTAGCTAGCAGGACCAGTGGTCAAGGATGATGGGAGATGTAGTCCAACAACAGCTGGGGGCCCAAGTTTGAGAAACACCGACCCTACATTAAGGAAAAGCAGGACTATGAAGTGATGCTACACAGTGTAGCAATCTAAACTACCCACCACAACTCCCCTTGGCTGAGCAAATGACGTGTGTCAATTTTTCAACAGTTGCTCTTAAGTCACAATTAAGCCTGTGTGGCTGAGGTAAGCCAGTAAATATTATTTGGGGCTAGTGATTTTTATGGGGTTGTTGATTTAGCTAGCTTGTAAGGTAAAGGTAAAGGGAACCCCTGACCATTAGGTCCAGTTGTGACCGACTCTGGGGTTGCGGCGCTCATCTCGCTTTATTGGCCAAGGGGGCCGGTGTACAGCTTTCGGTTCATGTGGCCAGCATGACTAAGCTGCTTCTGGAGAACCAGAGCAGCACACGGAAACGCCGTTTACCTTCCCGCCGGAGTGGTACCTATTTATCTACTTGCACTTTGACGTGCTTTCGAACTGCTAGGTGGGCAGGAGCAGGGACCGAGCAATGGGAGCTCACCCCGTCGCAGGGATTCGAACCGCTGACCTTCTGATCGGCAAGCCCTAGGCTCAGTGGTTTAACCCACAGCGCCACCCACGTCCCTTAGCTAGCTTGTAAATATGTTTAAATAACTAAATGGGAGATAATATCATAGGTATCCAGCCCCCCAAAGTATGTAGTGAGACAATGTTCCTTCTAAATTGCCTCAAGAAGTGCACCCAACAGAGGCATGAATCTCTCCTTAAACAAAATATTTTCTCGCAAATCAGATTCTTTCCCCCTCTCATTTTAAGCAAGGTGCTCTTACTGTCCATGTGTCCTTCTCTCCCCTTCCTGCCCTGCATAGAGGCATCCACATTATTGTTTTTTTCTCAAGTGCACACAAAGATATGTGCCCCTCTTCACCATCCACACTTGCTTTGCAAAGCAGTTTTGGGGAACAAGTGGTTTCACCGTCTGCAGGATTTTTTATTTAAAAAGGATTCTTCCTTTGAGATCTCACCCCTGACTAGCTTGGCCCATGGCCAGCGGAAGTCATTGTTGGGCCACAGTAGGGATAGACTCTGTGATGTCAGGTTCTACGTGTTAGGAAGTGGGCTGTCCATTCAAGCAGGTCAGAAATAAATATGTAATCCAGGGTACGTAGAGGTCACATTCCATCCAGAACATCAAATAAGGATCAGAGGGGTCAGAAACTGGTGCATAGTCAGAGCCAGGAGGCGGGCAAGAGAAGCAATGTCACCAGCACACTCTGCCACCTTGCTGCTCATCTTTAATTCTAGATCAGTTACAAAGAAATAAAAAAGCACAGGTCCCAAAACCCATCCTTGGGTGAACCCACTTCTTACATTCATCCACTGAGAGAACTTACCATCTATTCCGATTTGTTGCTTCCTGTTCTTTTACCAGTTACTAATCCATAAGAGGGTCTCTTCCCATGGTTACTAAGCTTACACAGGAGCCTTTGAGGAGGGACTTGGTCAAAAGCTTTATGAAAGCCAAAGGATAAAGTGTCTTCTGGATCATCCCATTCATATGTTCACTGACACTCTAAAAAAGCCCCACCCACCTCTAAAATATTTGCTAGACAAGACTTACTGTTGAGGAAGCCATGCTTCTGGTTCTTCAACAAGACTTGTTCTTCTTTATCTATATTGCAGATCATTTGGGGTTATTAACTTGTTGTCATGTGAAGTGTTGTGTTTTTATACTGTAAACCACCTTGTGATCTTTGAAGGGTGGTATATTATTATTATTATTATTATTAGTAGTAGTAGTAGTAGTAGTAGTAGTGTCGAGATCAGAATGATTTAAACATTGTATTTAACAGGGAAATTAAATTTGGAACTAAAGTTATAATGGAACAATTGGTGAAATCAGGTGTACTAGCACTGAAATTTTAACTTCACATATGCAAAATATGGTTTGGGTCATTTTAAAAACAATGAGAGGATTTAGTGAGCACAATCCACCTGGAAATAATTGTGCATGAGCTGCACTGAATAAAGGGGATCTGCTTAAGAACATCACATTCCTAATCATTTAAGTGGAGCAGATGAGTAATCCTTAGTGAATTGGGATCTGGGCATCACTGCAATTCATACACAGAATCTGTGTGCTGCCTGGTCTCCTGCTTTGTCAAAAGCCCAGAAGTACTTATTCCAGTTTAGTTGATGGATGAATTTGTGTAGGTCTGCTAAAGCAGTTAAAGAAATAATTTCATGGGAAGAATGAATGAGCAGATAGAATGGATAAGTAGAAATAAGCCAACTAGTTGTGTCAATATATGTTTTTCTCCAAATGGGCTAGGCAAGTGTGACTATGAATCATTCAAAGGATTTCTGCCATATCGACAAGAGATCTTCAGCAGCCCTTACAATAGTCTAAGCATGACATGAGTATGGCCAAAAGCTTATACGTACAATAGATTACCATCTGCTACATCCTGACAAAAGCCATTTTGGACTGTGGTAACACAGTGTGCTTGATGTGGGAAGAGATTCCAGAATACTTTGTGCACTGCTGGCTGTCATATTTAAAGAAAGTTCAGAAGCAGGTACCCATGAGGCAAGGTGATAATTAATCAAATAATTAAATAATTAAGGGGTCAGCTGACAGTGACAGGAAAGGAAGACAACTATTAATCTGTATTAAAAGCAATCTGGTTTAGAGCAATCTGGTTTTGGTACTTTCCAGATCCAAATAATGCTTCATTTCCTCTAAATTCAATATTTCACATACATGTGAGAGAAGGACAAGAAGTTATGTGTTTGTTGATTAAAAAAAAAGTCTTTTAGGAGATGGTAAGAAGCCACACAGGGACACAGGTGGCGCTGTGGGTTAAACCACAGAGCCTAGGACTTGCCGATCAGAAGGTCGGTGGTTCAAATGCCCGCGACAGGGTGAGCTCCCATTGCTCGGTCCCTGCTCCTGCCAACCTAGCAGTTTGAAAGCACGTCAAAGTGCAAGTAGATAAATAGGTACTGCTCCGGCGGGAAGGTAAATGGCGTTTCCATGCGCTGCTCTGGTTTGCCAGAAGCGGCTTAGTCATGCTGGCCACATGACCTGGAAGCTGTACGCCGGCTCCCTCGGCCAATAAAGCGAGATGAGCGCCCCAACCCCAGAGTTGGTCACGACTGGACCTAATGGTCAGAGGCCCCTTTACCTTTACCTTTAAGAAGGCACACAACAGCCAGAATTCTTCCCTGCTGGATTTCCTGTGGACGCATTTTGTAGCCAATACAGCCAGAGTTAAAAGGGACCCTGGAGGTATTATGGCCCAGTCCTCTGCTCAGCACAGTGCAGGATCCAAAGCTGCATCATCCCTAACAGATGGTCATTGAGCCTTGACTTAAATAACTCCACTGAAGGAGAGCCCACCTACCTCCTAAGGCAGCCTGGTGAACAGATTTTCCTGTTAGGAAATGTTTCCTAATCTTTAGCCTAATCTATTCCTCCTACAACTCCTACACATTGTTCTCGTTCTAATCTCCTGGGCAAGAAAAAAAAGGACTGCTCCATCTTCTGCATGAGGGAGCCCTTCAGATATCTGAAGACTGCTATCATGCCTCCCCTTAAATCTCCAGCTTCCAAAATTAAACATACTAGGGCTTGCCAATCAGAAGGTTGGCAGTTTGAATCCCCTGGACGGAGTGAGCTCCTGCTGCTCTGTCCCAGCTCCTGCCAACCTAGCAGTTCGAAAGCACATCAGAGTGCAAGTAGATAAATAAGTACCACTTCGGCAGGAAGGTAAACGGCGTTTCCGTGCGCTGCTCTGGTTTGCCAGAAGTGGCTTAGTCATGCTGGCCACATGACCCAGAAGCTGTACGCCGGCTCCCTCGGCCAGTACAATCATACCTCGGGTTGAATGTGCTTCGGGTTGAGCGTGTTCGAGTTGTGCTCCGTGGCAACCTGGAAGTAACAGAGTGCATTACTTCCTGGTTTCGCTGCTCGCACATGCGTAGATGCTCAAAATGACGTCACGCACATGCGCAGAATCGGCAAAACGCGACCTGCGCACACGCAGACGTGCCGTCGCTTGTTACGTTCGCATCCCGAGGTACCACTGTAAAGCGAGATGAGCTCCGCAACCCCAGAGTCGCCTGTAACTGGACCTAACGGTCAGAGGTCCCTTTACCTTTACCTTTACCTTTACCTTTCCTCTTCCAGCCATTCCTCATAAGACTTTGTTCCTAGACCCCTTGTTCTCCTGGCTTCCTTCTGCAGGGCAAGCTCAATGGGCAGATTCACACCTTACCTTTGAAACACAACAAATGCATAGTGAAAAACACATGACAAAGAATTCTGGGAACTATAGCTTGTAAAGATTCTGGGAATTGTAGGTCTGTGAGGTGGAAATTACAGGAAAAGGTTTCCCTTTTCTGTCTGTTGTCCCCACTGCTGCCCCTCTGAGTCAGATAGCTTATTGCAAGTGTGGTTGCTTTATTCTCAACAGTTCTTAGGGCCACATTCTGTATTATACATTTGAAGCACAGTTAAAGCATGTGACTTCCCACAAAGAATCCTCCTCACCAATTCCCAGTGGCGTAGCGTGGGGGGTGCAGGGGGGGCCGGCTGCACCGGGCACAACATCTGGGGGCGGGGCGCGCTCGCACTCAGCTCTCTGCCCCTACTAAAATCCACAGGTTAGGGGGCGCAAATTACTTGCCTTGCCCCGGGTGCTGACAACCCACGCTACGCCACTGCCAATTCCTTTTCCTCTAGTAACTATTTGTTGGTAATTTTCAAACCATATGAAAAGTGGGCTCCTTTCTGTGCCCTAATTCACTTCCAGTGCATTCTGTCTTTATTTCACTTAGCTTTTGAGTCAAAACAGGATTTTCTGTTTGCTGACAGTGCAGCCCCAAGCCTATTATCCAAAAATCAACCTGGGCTCGTTCTGCTTCACTGAAGTATCTCCCACAGTATAACAGTGTTAGCATTTGAACTCATCTGGGTCTCATGACACAAACACAGGTGCAACTCTCATAGTGCTGACATAAGGGGAAAAACTTGCTTTAGTGAAATTAAGTTTAAAAAAACACACAGGGGAATAGATATGGGCAGGAATCTATATTTTAAAACAAATGCTCTATTGGAACTTACAGAAGAAGCCAAATGGAGAGCTAGTTACTAAGATGAACTGCGTGTTGACGGTGTGCAAAAATATTTTAACTTAATACCAGTCTTAATCAAAACTTATTAAGTAAAGCTTTATGAGTACAATAAAGAGAAATAATTAATTTTGACACAATTTAATTAATTTACAAATAAAAGTCTTTATACCCCCTTCTCATTGAATATCAGTGGTGTACAGCGGCTGCTCATTATTATTACATTGAGCACCTGTTATCTACTTTACTCCTACTATTTTCAGTAATTTTTTTTTAAAAAATTACTTTTTAAAAAAAATTACCTTTTTGGGGGGGGGGAGGCATCTGTGTCATAGAATATTTTAAAAGTTCCATACATAGAATCATAGAATTGTAGAATTTGTATAGTAGGCCTGCAATTTACACAGTTGTTACGTTCTGGGGATCATCCCTAAAGCCAAAATTGTGTATAGTCAAAACACACTGGGTTCAAATCCGTATTCATTCTGTATTATTGATCTCCATACTGAAATTACTATGTCTTATAAGTCACTTTCTCCCCTGCAAGCATTTTCATAGCTGGTAACAGTTTTGATAACCTTGCAAAAACCAGTTTGTTCACGCTTCCTTAAGCTTAGCTGTTTCCAAAATGTAACACTAATAAATTATGTAAATGCTTCCCTAGAATCCCAAATTAATAGTAGAATTAATATATGGTGGTTCATTTAATTGAGAAATGCCAGCAATGGTTTTCAAAATACTTATTGTGCAACATTATCCTTAACACATTTATCTATCTATCACCCCGGTTTTCAGCCCCAAAGTCTCTCAGTGCAGCAGCAGCAGCAACAACAATAAAAGCAACAACTACAACAAAAGGCAGCCCTTCCACACTTACAATATAATGGATGGGGAATGAAAATCAAAAGAAGCAAATTTAGGCACCAGTTCTTAAAGTTACATAGTTCCTTAAACACCAGCTTGAATGGAAACAGCTCAGATTGGGGAGGAGTCAAAAGGCAACTGGTCTGTCAGTCTGTCTGTCTGATGGAGTGGGCCTTCATTCCCATCTCTCCCCCTGCTGGAATATTTATGGTGCAATCCTATACCTGTATGAGTTGGGGGCTGAGGCTAAAGTGGCTTAAAATGTTGTCTAATGTAAGTTTAGAAATGTCACATACTAGAGCTTTATTGTTGGTCTAAAGTAGCAATTGCCAAACTAGGCATGGGAAGAAAGCATACACAACTCTTATTTGTTTTATTTTATTTTATTGCTGCTTCCAAATAATCGGACCAAAGAGCACACTTGTGGATGCTTCCTCAGAAATAAACCCTAAAATGTTATGTTTTTAAGATGTCAACCCTCGTCTTTTGTAACACTTGCATTTTCCAATGTGTACATTAGGATATCTGTTTGTGCTTTTTAAAAAACAAAAGCTTCCTTTTAGCAGTAATTTTAAAAGACTCGGAGCATTGATAAAATGTGACGTTTTAAAACATGCTGTGGGTTAAACCACAGAGCCTAGGACTTGCTGATCAGAAGGTCAGCGGTTCGAATCCCCGTGACGGGGTGAGCTCCCGTTGCTCGGTCCCTGCTCCTGCCAACCTAGCAGTTCGAAAGCACGTCAAAAGTGCAAGTAGATAAATAGGTACCACTGTGGCAGGAAGGTAAATGGGGTTTCCATGCGCTGCTCTGGTTCGCCAGAAGCGGCTTAGTCATGCTGGCCACATGAGCTGTACGCCGGCTCCCTCAGCCAGTAAAGCGAGATGAGCACCGCAACCCCAGAGTCGGTCATGACTGGACCTAATGGTCAGGGGTTGCTTTACCTTTTAAAATATGGGAGAAATTATAGCAGGAATAAGCACTATTTGGGCAGTTAACCAGCGAAATGTTATCAAGGATCACATATTCTAATGGATTTGTGTAAAAAAAGCATAGTGGAACTGCCCGAACTGATGTGTTTTGAATGAATGGCGGGGTTCGTCGCTCGAATTTCCCTGTGTCACTTTCATTCCTGCCAAGTAAAATCATCTATTAACTCTACAATAACTACAGTCTACTCAGAGAGCTGAAGGCAAAGCCTTTGGGTTCGAAAGGGGGTGGAGTAGGTTTTTTTGTTTGTGTCGAGAGTGAATCACGCACAGACCTTTACAGAGAGGATGTGCATGTTTTCTACTGACCCTCTTCATACTTTCAGGGATAATGCCTGGTCTTACAGGTAGCATCGGCCTTCATTAAAAGCAAAGATCTACTATTAAGTGCTGAGAGTAGAAAGCCTTTTGTCGAAGTTTGTTCTTCTTTGCTTCCTTCCCTTCCTCTCCAACGGCTGAAATAGGCACCACAAAGCTGGTTTTTTAATCGCACTCCTGCCCCTGCATTTTTCCAACCCAATTAGGCCATTACCAGGGCTAAATGAGGCATAGAGCCTCCAAAAGTCACACCGTCGTCCCGGAGATGGAACGTGTGTTGCCGTGGACTTGGCAGGGAGGTGAGCTGGCTGATGCTCACTGAAGGGTGACCCGAGGTGTTTGCGCATTCCAGGTTGTGCAGAAAGATCACCTTCACAGAGAGAAAGTATAACCAATATATTTTGGTTTTTGATTAAAAAAAAAAAACACTTCCAAAAATTATTTTAAGGGACGTCGTGCGCTTAAGCAGGGCTGCCCTCATTACTGTCCATTAGTTAGGATCCCCGGTAGAGTCGGGTATTAACAAATTATTGGTACGGGCTGCAATTAGAAGAATTAAAGTTGCTATGCTGTACCATTTCTGCTTTCAGACCTGTGCTCTCTGCTACTCAGAGCTATTGTGGATTTGTCTGCTGGGGGGCGGGGCACGTGAGTCTAGGATCCTTTGACCTGCCCCACCTATTCAACAACATTCTTAGTCCTTTCTTTGTAGGACTGTCTGGCTACAGAAGTGTAAAATGACGCAGGTTGGGGCAAAAAATCTCAATTTCACATATATGCTCATGGGGCCTGAACTTGCAGTGACAGACCAGGAGTAAGAACTTAGGGTCATAGTCAGTGTTTGAAACTCGGATGTATAATTTGTTGTTGTTTAGTCGTGTCCGACTGTTTGTGACCCCCTGGACCAGAGCACGCCAGGCGCTCCTGTCTTCCACTGCCTCCCGCAGTTTGGTCAGACTCATGCTGGTAGCTTCCAGAACACTGTCCCACCATCTCGTCCTCTGTCACCCCCTTCTCCTTGTACCCTCCATCTTTCCCAACATCAGGGTCTTTTCCAGGGAGTCTTCTCTTCGCATGAGGTGGCCAAAGTATTGGAGCCTCAGCTTCAGGATCTGTCCTTCTAGTGAGCACTCAGGGTTGATTTCCTTCAGAATGGAGAGGTTGGATCTTCTTGCATCCATGTCTCCTCCAGCACCATAATTCAAAAGCATCAATTCTTTGACAATCAGCCTTCTTTATGGTCCAGCTCTCACTTCCATACATCACTACTGGGAAAACCAGAGCTTGAACTATACAGACCTTTGTTGGCAAGGTGATGTCTCTGCTTTTTAAGCTAGGCACCAAATGGCTCCTTAAACCAGGTTTGCTGTTGCGAAAACGGAATGCCGTTGCCATTTTGGGGCCGGATGGCTTGAAAGTTGTATTTTTCAGTACAGCTTTTTGGTTCCTGAAATTCATTTTGTGCGGATAAAATATGATGAATAGAATTCTAGAGGATGTGTTGCTAGTGTGTGGAAACAGTCAAGATCCAAGGATCTGCTGGCATGCACCTCCAGTTGGTGGAGACATCAGGCGCCATCCTGGTTCCTGGGCTTCTTCCCTTGGTTGCAAGTGGCCGATTGCAAGGTGCACAATGTGCCTGGCGAATTTCCAACGCTGGCCATATAGTAGATAGCTTAATGAAGAGGCCAACCCAGTGTGCATAGGCCATGAAGAAGGCAGATTCCATACTAGGGATCCTTGGGAAATGAATTGAAAAGTATAACTGCCAATATCATAATGCCATTATACAAATCTATGGTGTGAACAGATAGCTCAGTTGGTAGAGCATGAGACTCTTCATCTCAAGGCTGTGGGTTCAAGACCCATATTGGGTGAAAGATTCCTGCATTATAGGGGGTTGGACTAAATGACCCTCATGGTCCCTTCTAACTCTACAATTCTATGATTCTGTGAATGCATTTGGAATACTGTATATAGTTCTGGTCACCTCAAGAAGGATATCAAGAAGCCAAGTTACAGGGAACCAGGCAGAGGGCCTTCTCGGTGGTGGCACCCGCCCTGTGGAACGCCCTCCCACCAGATGTCAAAGAGAACAACAACTACCAGACTTTTAGAAGACATCTGAAGGCAACCCTGTTTAGGGAAGTTTTTAATGTTTGATGTATCACAGTATTTTAATACTTTTTGGGAAGCCGCCCAGAGTGGCAGGGGAAGCCCAGCCAGATGGGCGGGGTATAAATAAATTATTATTATTATTATTATTATTATTATTATTATTATTATTATTATATTGCAAAGTTGAGAAAGGTTCAGAAAAGGGCAGCCAAAATGACCTATTAAAGTAAGGTTGCTGGATTTGGGACTTGTTAGTTTGGATAAAAAGCAAGTAAGAAACAACATGATAGTAGTTTATGAAATTATGCATGGAGAAAATGGATAGAGAAGAGGTGTTTTCTGTCTCTCATGGACCTACAGTGAAACTGAACGTGTGAGGATTCAGGACAGATAGAAGAAAGGACTTCTTCATGCAGGAGATAGCTAAACTATGCTTCTGCATACCAGTTGCTGGGAAGAGTGCAGAGGGAAGAGTGCTCTGGTGCTTTGAATTCTGCTTGCAGGTTTCAGAAAGACAGCTGGTTGGCCACTGTGAGAACAGTAAAAAGGTAAAGGAACCCCTGACCATTTGGTCCAGTCGTGACCAACTCTGGGGTTGCAGTGCTCATCTCGCTTTATTGGCTGAGGGAGCCGGCGTACAGCTTCCGGGTCATGTGGCCAGCATGACAAAGCCGCTTCTGGCAAACCAGAGCAGCGCATGGAAAAGCCGTTTACCTTCCCGCCGCAGTGGTACCTATTTATCTACTTGCACTTTGACGTGCTTTCAAACTGCTAGGCTGGCAGGAGCAGGGACCGAGCAACGGGAGCTCACCCCATCGCGGGGATTCGAACCGCCGACCTTCTGATTGGCAAGCCCTAGGCTCTTTGGTTTAACCCACAGCACCACCCGCGTCCCGTGAGAACAGTATGCTGGACTAGATGGGCCATTGACCACATTCTTACTTGAGGAGGAAGTACACAGGAATTAGTTTATATTCTGCCTCTCTCTCACCTTGGGACTCAAGGCTGCTTACATGTGATTCCCAGACCATCATCTATCCAGGCACGAACCATACCTTGACCTGCTCAACTTCAGTAAGGTGGTGGTTTCTTGGTCTTCAGACCACACTTTAGAAGTGTGTGTCCATAGGAGGGTGTTGCCAGGGTGGTGAGGGGTCTGGGAGCCATGTCCTCTGAGGAACTGGAGGGGCAATATCCCTAGGCCTCCACCATCTATTTTATGGGAAGTGAGTTGAGTTCAGTAGACAACTATTGAATCTAACTGTGTCCATCACACCCTCAATTAATCCTGTTGTAAGGAAAATGCAGGTTATTAGGAGATTTGATAGCTGAGAAAGAAAGTGCAGGTGATGGAGGTGGTTCTTCCTCTCCCCAATGGTTTGATGGTTTTTATTGTTGTATATACTTTTGCTTTGTTGTTTGAGATTTTTTTGAATCATGATGCTTGTGTATGCCTCTTTTGAGCTGTAAAAAGAAGAAGAAGGCAATAATAATAATAATAATAATAATAATAATAATTTATTATTTATACCCCACCCATCTGGCTGGGCTTCCCCAGCTACTCTGGGCAGCTTCCAAAAAAACATTAAAATACTGTAACACATCAAACATTAAAAGCTTCCCTGAACAGGGCTGCCTTCAGATGTCTTCTGAAAGTCTGGTAGTTGTTGTTCACTATGACATCTGGTGGGAGGGCGTTCCACAGGGCGGGTGCCACCACCGAGAAGGCCCTCTGCCTGGTTCCCTGTAACATGGCTTCTCGCAGTGAGGGAACCGCCAGAAGGCCCTCGGCACTGGACCTCAGTGTCCAGGTAGAACGATGGGGGTAGAGACGCTCCTTCAGGTATACTGGGCCGAGGCCATTTAGGGCTTTAAAGGTCAGCACCAACACTTTGAATTGTACTCAGAAACATGATGTGCCATGACTGGACTTGGGTTTGTCCTGAACTGGTTGCATGGATTGTGCCTCGGTTCCACAATCATAGTAGCAATGACCAACATCATAGAGATGTTTTGAGGCCAAACACAACAAGGGTTGAAGGGTCATGTACAAATTATTCAAGTAGCTGGTGGCTAAATTGTAAAGCCCTGGACCTGAAAAAGCTACCTTTTACCACACAAACCTGTCCAAACACTACATTTCTCTACAACTCCCTGCTCCTATCAACGTCCCCCCCTCTCCCAAACTTGACAAGGGCTGACTGGGGAGAGTGCTATGGTGGTTGTGGCACCACTTATGCGAAATGCCCCTCCTAGCCTGTCCCCAAATGTTGTGTCTTTTCTGCGCCAGGCAAAGGCCCTCCTCATTGTCCAGGCTTTCCAACAGGGTTGTGTACAGGTTTTAGTGGCTGTGCTGTTCTGTTGAATTTTATTTATTTGTCTTGCCTTGCTGTTTCTGCACTTTTTAAAAATTCATTTCATTGCATTTTCTCCTTGTCACTATTAACATGTGGGCTGCCTGAGGTGTTTTGCACTGTAGGTAGCCTATAAATATGTTTAACAGCAAAATAATGAAGGACTTTGAGATCAGAGATGTGAGCAGTGGACATCATGATTTGTAACCTGACTTCAGGGGTGATTCTGTTGACAGCCGTAAGGGGCCCTGTGATTGTTACTGATGAGTTGCTTTCCCCCACCGCAAAGTAACTTATGGAAACAAACTTTAAAACCATGTACTGTATATTATCAAAAGACTCAGGAGAAAGGAAACTGAATGAATCTGTAAGCTGCATAGTGCAGTGGTTTCCAATCCCAAACCTTTTCTCCCTCATGGACCCCTTTAAAATTGCTGGTGGTCTTGACAGATCACTTGCTGATTTTTCGGCCTGTTATAGAAGTTGCAATATGCTGTGCTTGGTGCTGTGTGATTTTTAACTGTGTTTTCATTGCTTCTTGTCTTATTCAGTGGTACCTCAGGTTACGAACTTAATTGGTTCTGGAGGTCCGTTCTTCACCTGAAACCGTTCTTAACCTGAGGTACCACTCTAATGGGGCCTTCCGCTACCGCTGTGCGGCCGCACGATTTATGTTCTCATCCTGAGGTAAAGTTCTTAACCCAAGGTACTACTTCCGGGTTAGCGGAGTCTGTAACCCAAGGTGTTTGTAACCCGAGGTACCGCTGTATTGAATTCAAACTGCAATACAATAAAATACAACAGAAGTAAAAGAAGCAAGAAAAAATACAGTGGTACCTCTAGATGCGAACGGGATCCATTCTGGAGCCCTGTTCGCATCTAGAAGCAAACAAAGGCATGTCTGCGCACGCGCGTGTCGATTTTTGCCGCTTCTGCGCATGCGCGTGACGTCATTTTGAGCGTCTGCACATGCGCAAGCGGCGAAACCCGAAAGTAACGCGCTCCGTTACTCCCGGGTTGCCGCTGAGCGCAACTCAAATGCGCTCATCCCAAAGCACATTCAACCTGAGGTATGACTGTACAGTGAAAATCAATATGAATGTTGAATGCTGACATGCCACAGACCACCCAACTGATGCTCACAAACCTTGGTGGGTCATGGACCACAATTTGGGAAGCCCTCATAGTGCATCCCTTATTTTTAAGGCGATGGTATTGGGGAAGAGGCACAGTCTATGGGCAGCTCAGAGTGCACCTGAGATAACTTTTTTACATCTCCATTTTCTTTTTAGGGGGTCTTGAAGATGGGCTCCGTCTAACAAGCGACGAGGAAGCAAGAAACTGCTGGATTGGGTCAATTGCGATGGAGAAGACCACTGAGGAGATGGTGGAACTATGGCTGCTATCCTGTGGCTTACCGTACACCAGGCATCCCCACCAGATCCGCAGTGCGCAGTGTTCAGAAGTGAAAAGGCTTGTTGAAGGTTATTAGGCCTATTCCTCTTGTGTAGCCATTTTGAAGTTTGCAACCTCTGTCCCTCGTGAAAAGGAGGAACGATGACTTTTTATAGTTTCTGTTTGCTCCTCTTTGCGTTTACTTGGAATACCTCTGCCTATGCCTATGGACCGAATCAAAGGGCACAGAAGAAAGGAGACATTATTCTTGGGGGGCTGTTCCCCATTCATTTTGGAGTGGCTGCTAAACACCAGGATCTGAAATCTAGACCAGAATCCGTTGAATGCATAAGGTGAGCCCAAGCAAAAATGTGTTAAAGCCTGTTACCCACCAAGTTCAAACTAAGTGCTATATTGCTAAGTAGTAAAGCCTTGTTCTGTTGTTATTTAAGTGGCCCAGCTTTCCAAGGCTGCAATCCTAATATACATTTAATAAATGAATGCATTTTAGTTTCTGCCCAGGAACTGTTGGCGCCTCCATAAAAATAACAACTTGGTAGCCAGTGGCTACGATTAGGGTGTTGCCTTCTGCTGAGGCTCTCCAGCAAGACTGATGTGAAAAAAAAGGAAAGATTGCAGCCTGCAAAAGAGCCATGGGGGACATAAGACTATAAATAGAATTATTATTTCCCTGCTTCCTGCCCCCACACGGCTTTGTGACCAATCAGAACAGTGCCTGATAAGTTTGCATGCCCTGAAATGAAGTTTCACAGCTGATCTGTAGCTCTTGAAAAAAACAGTGAATGTACATTTCAGTAGCTGGAGCAGACTCCCAAACTCTGTTGCAATTCTTGTCCCTGCAAATGTGTAGGCTGAAAGTTTCTTTACCATAGCTGTCAAGCGTCCCTTGTTTGGCGGGACAGTCCCTTATCCCAGCGCTGTGTCCCACTGCTGTCCCTTATTGATGATGTCCCTTAAATTTCCCGGGTTTCAAAGGAAGCAGCTCCTCTCCCTCCCTCCCTCCTTGCCGGCCAGGGAGGAGGGAGGCTCCAACTGTGTTGCTTGGCTGCGTTGCTCACCCAATAAGGAGTCTAAGAACGACTGGGGGGTGGAGCTTGCATGCCTTGTGCTGATCAAATCAGCTGCATTCCCTGGGGACTCGCCTTTGCTCAGCGCTTCCCAGCGGAGAGGTGACGGTGGTTTTCCTTGCTGCATCCCCTTTGCCGGGTTGCTGCGCTGTGGGAACCACCGCTTGAGGCTTCGTTTGGCTGCTGGCTGGGCTTTCTGCCTTTGGCTCGGAGGGGCTCAGAAGTTGAACATACCTGTGCCCGGAAAATCCCTTATTTTGGCTGCTGATCCCTTATTTTTGAGGCTGCTGGTCCCTTATTTTCAAATCTGTAAGTTGACAGCTATGTTCTTTACCCAGCACTGATATAGCACAGTGGTGGGCAAAGAAACTACAGATCAGATGTGAAACTTCATTTCAGGGTATGCAAGCTTATCAGACAAATATGTAATCACCTCCTCCTTTGCTCCCACAGTAGGCAAAATTGAAGCAAAGTGGATTGGGAGCACTGAGGGAGGGTAGAGGAGGTTAAAACTACCTTGCTATTACTGGCCTGACTCTGTGAGCTCTCCACAGATGTGGGTGCTATTGCCCTGCATTTTGTTAGTGACTCGCAGAGGTCAGCAATTGGAGTGCTTGAAGCCGATTGGTTTTAGCACCGTCACAAAAGTTCCTCTTTATGCAAATAATTGTTCGGATTGACTAGGGGTCCAGGTGGCTAGGATAACTCCTAATGGGAAGAATAATAGTTTTCCAGCCTGCCTTTTGGAACCTACTTCCCCCAAATAACTAGAACCATGGCAGTGCAGTGCCTGCATGTGCTATCCCCAAACTCAGCCCTCCAGCTGTTTCGGGACTACAACTCCCATCATCTCTAGCTAACAGGACCAGTGGTCAAGGATGATGGGAATTGTAGTCCCAAAACAGCTGGAGGGCCGAGTTTGGGGATGTCTGCCTAAGAAGCAGTTCCAGAAGGATACCTTGGTCAATTGGTATTTTTAAAAAATTGAGAGGTCCAGAAGAATCAACAACGTTACACATATCGCCTGTCACTATCAGAATTAATCTTGGTCGGTTTCAGCATGTATGAAATGGCCAGTTGTTCTGCAGTTTTGAGTTTACTTGTTTGAAATGAATAGAATCATAGCTCTTTGATGGAAAAATAGACTTTGGCCATGCGCCTTAGTTTACTCAGACACTTGTTCTTCACTCTTTTCCCCGCCTTCAAGCCAGTTGTCATTATTTTAATTTCCCCCCTCTTTTTCGTAGGTATAATTTCCGTGGTTTCCGTTGGCTTCAGGCAATGATCTTTGCCATTGAGGAAATTAATAACAGCCCAACGCTTCTTCCCAACATGACCCTTGGATACAGCATATTTGATACCTGCAACACGGTCTCCAAAGCCCTGGAAGCCACGCTGAGTTTTGTGGCCCAAAACAAGATAGACTCTCTGAATCTGGATGAGTTCTGCAATTGCTCAGAGCACATTCCCTCCACAATCGCAGTGGTGGGAGCAACTGGTTCTGGGATCTCTACTGCCGTGGCCAATCTTCTGGGTCTCTTTTACATACCTCAGGTACTGAATATATGCTACTCTTTTCCCGAATGCAGAATGTGTGTGTGTAGCGTGGGGGCTTTTCAGCTCATGAACACCAAAGAGCATTCAAAATCCAAACTAAAAGCAGATAAAACAAATCACAGCCAGCAAGACTAAAGTACACCAAAGACTGGCAGAATAAAACTTGAACGTAATTTGTCGGCTACCTAAGTCCTGTCTCCATGTTGGCCATTTGTAATTGGGTTCTGCAGAGTTCTGTCTTTTCATGCTGGTTAGCATCTACTTGAAGCTGCTGGAGGCTATTGGCTGAATTCTGCTGTCAACAGTCTGCTGATGACAAGAAGTTGTACCTCTCCTTTCCATCTTAAGACAGGGAAGCAATCTTATCTATTCACTTAAGATATTTCTTAACCACCCTTCATCAGAAGTTTCCAGGGTGGTGTATAACAAACCAGGGAAACAATTTGCACAATATATATATAGTCTCTCTCTCTCTCTCTCTCTCTCTCTCTCTCTCTGTGTGTGTGTGTGTGTGTATGTGTGTGCGTCCCTAAAGGAGTCACATTAAATTAAATTAAATTAAAAGGAAGTCTAAAACACAAGGGAAATGAAGAATCAATTCTGACTAAAATTCCATCTAAAAGGATTTAATCTGGCACTGGAGAGACTGGATAATTGGCAGAATATATACAGTGGTACCTCAGGTTACAGACGCTTCAGGTTACAGACTCCGCTAACCCAGAAATAGTACCTCGGGTTAAGAACTTTGCTTCAGGATGAGAACAGAAATTGCGCAATGGCGGCGCAGCGGTAGCGGGAGGCCCCATTAGCTAAAGTGGTGCTTCAGGTTAAGAACAGTTTCAGGTTAAGAACAGACCTCTGGAACAAATTAAGTACGTAACCAGAGGTACCACTGTACCTCGGGTTAAGAACCTAATTCGTTCTGGAGGTCTGTTCTTAACCTGAAACTGTTCTTAACCTGAGGTACCACTTGGGAATTATGGGATCAGAACTACCTAAACAGTATAGAAATTTATTTATGTATGCGACCACAGCTGCAAGAATGTTATTTGCCCAAAATGAAAGGAAGAGGACGAGAGAAGAATGGTTACAGAAACTAATAGAGTATGCAGAAATGGCAAAACTTACCAGAAGAATAAGAAATCAAGATAACAAACTTTTTAGAAAGGAATGGAAATAGTCTATTGAGTATTTACAAACAAACTGTAAACAGATCAAGATATTGGCAGGATTATTGTAAAAACCTGCAGTTTCAAAAATATATATGAGAATAGATAAATAAAGGAATAAGTTAAGATAATTTGGAGTATGCAGGAAAGGTCGAAAATAAATGTAAAGAATTGCAGAAAGGGGGAAGGGAGTCGAAGTCAGAAATGTTAAAATTATGGTTGAATCATTAATGAAATGTATATAAATGAAAACTATAAATAGAATTATATGTAAAAAAGGAGAAACTTTAATCCAGAGAACGCAGAAAATGCTTTGGTCAGTGGAAGTGCAGGCCTAGTGATAGGGATAGTTTGTTTTGCATTAGGTAGCACTCTACATTTAAAAAATCAGGTTTGTAGATTGGGGGTTCTGATGTTGCTTATATAATGTCAGGCTGGGTATACACCAGACGTTTAAAGGACATGAATTCCCCCAGAGAATTCTGGGAGCTGTAGTTTGTTAAGGGTGCTGGAAACTGTAGTGCTCTGAGGGGTGAGCTACAGTTCCTAGGATTCTTTGTGCAAAGCCATGTGCTTTAAATCTATGGTATAGATTTGCTTTCAGATGGTAGTGGTGACCAGAAGTATCTTAAACTGGTGTGCCAACTAGTGTCTGTTCCTAGTTATGGTTGCACGTGGCTTCAGAAACTGGATTACTGTGAAGCACTCTGAGGGGGGCTGCCTTCGAAGAGTATTTGGACATCTGGTTCAAACTGCAGCTATCAGAATTGTAACGAGCTTTCCAATTCCTTTATACCAACCTCACTGGCTGCTTGTTTCATTTATGGGCCTAATTCAAGAGGCTGGTCATCATCTTTAAAGCAGTGGCATAGCGTCAACTGCCGGCACTTGGGGTGGGCAGACATGCCCTGGGCGGGGGACCGCCAGCCCAGCCCTTGCCACCGACACTGCCAGAGCAATCCCACCCCCACTGCAGCAAAGCAGGGCTGTGCTGAGTCACCTGCTTTAAAGCATATATAAAGGTAAAGGGACCCCTGACCATTAGGTCCAGTTGCGGCCGACTCTGGGGTTGCGGCGCTCATCTCGCTTTATTGGCCGAGGGAACCGGCGTACAGCTTCCGGGTCATGTGGCCAGCATGACTAAGCCGCTTCTGGCGAATCAGAGCAGCGCACGGAAACGCCGTTTACCTTCCCGCTGGAGTGGTACCTATTTATCTACTTGCACTTTGACGTGCTTTCAAACTGCTAGGTTGGCAGGAGCAGGGACTGAGCAACGGGAGCTCACCCCGTCGCGGGGATTCGAACTGCCAACCTTCTGATCGGCAAGTCCTAGGCTCTGTGGTTTAACCCACAGCACCACCCACGTCCCTTACTTAAAGCATATATACATATATATACATATTCATGCACACACACACTTAGACATACACGTACATACACAAACATATACTGTATATATAAACACATATACATATATATAGATATATATTGTGCTGGGGTTGCAGCTGGGGTGTTGTGATTGGCTGGTGCATCTGTTAATAGCTTGTATTTGCTTGTTTTAATCGGCTTCGTTATATGGAAGATTCAGTATGAGGCAACCAACAAATCTGAGGATTATCTCCCACCACGTATTCTGCTCCATCCACTGTGATCAGCAGGAGTATTTTCTGTATATCTCCTCCCACCTTCTGGGCACAGTTGGTAGAAAAAAGGAACAAGGTCTTCTCTCTTGTTGCTCATAAGCTGTAGCATTCCATGCCGTGCAGTTTTTATCTCCTGCCCCCGGCCTATTTGAAGAATTTTGTTTGTCCTTAGGCAAGCCTCTGCTTGATTCCCTGCCTTCACCTTTCTCTTGTATTTTAGTCTCATTCGTGTTCATGATATTTTTTCTGTGTGTTTTCTTCTGTATGCTGCAAATCTCTTGGGTGCTCCACTGGAGTAGAAAAATATAAAGCTTTAAAGTTAATTGGCCTGTTTATAAAATGTTTACAGTCCTAGTGTCACATATGCTATAATTTATTGGAGCATAAAATGAACGTAGTTGGTTCAAGGACAGCCCCGCATAGACTCTGTTGCAGTAATCAAGCCTGAAGGTTATGAGAGTGTGGATTACTATTGCAAGGTTTCTCTGTTCCAAAGACGAGACACAGTGTTCAGAGCAGACATAGCATTCAGATGTTTAGTAATTTAGAAGTATAGAGAGTCTGTGATGTTGAAGTTGCGTGTCAAGGTCCCCAGGGCCACCCCAATAACTCACACATCACACAGATTTTTTGTTTAAGATTTTTGGCATAATTTTGGCCACAACTTTATTAAAATACAAATTTGTGAGTGGTTGCTTAGGTATTGGTTGCGACTATCTGCCCCCACCATGGGGGACAGACTGACATTCCGCACGATGCGAAAGTCAGAATAGGGGAATACACTTGGGGGTAGCGTCGGAGCAGGGAACCTGCCCTCAGCCCTCCCCAAATGCAACCAGGAGCTCATTGCTATGGCCCGAGCCCCCTTGACAGAGTGGACAAGCAATAGTTAGCCCCCGATTCCTTTAACGGAATCCCTTGCAGCAGCAGCAGCATTAGAGGGGCAGGCACAGCCAATCCATGCCCCTCAACCAACCAAACCATAAACCAATGCCTAACCACCACCTTACAAGTTGCGATGATTTGCTACGCAGTAGGCAAAAACCAAATGGCCCAGCCAATCAGCCAGATGGACAAAATTCCTACCGGGCCCCTGCCCCAAGAGCAGACGACCCCATGACAGGCATAGCAAGGTCAAAGCAAACAACCCTAATTCTAGGAAGGGAGGGACGGGCAATCCGATGCACAGGTGAAAAGAGGAAGCCCTAGCCTCGTGCAAGGAGTTTTAGCATTTCTGGCTGTCAGTCAACAAATGGCAACATTAACTTCTTCCCAACAACAAGGGAACCCCCAATCGCATCAGTGGCCAACGGTCAATTAGCCCGCCCCCAACTTTAGAGTGTCCTGGCGGCCCCCACCGCAACACGTGCTCTCCATGAAGGAGAACATGCTTTAGCAGTGGAAACTACGTCTCATTTGGAATCAGAGGGTTGCTTTGAACACCAGCACCCCAAAGCCCTCTTTTGTGCATTCACAAAAGGACTCTGTCCCACTGGTCCTGTCCCACTGGTAGATGTGTGCATATGCAGGGATATATGCAAGAAGGAAACCTAAGTGTGAGCTTCCACGTGATGGGAAACCCCTGCAATCAGGAATGCCTCCCCATTTACTGAAAGCATTTGATCCGTATTTAGAAGCTCAATTTGGAATTTATGGGCCTTCTAGCTTTGTCTTTGTTTGTAATGCTGGGTCTCTTGGATGTGGCTTCCTGTCTGTGGGAGATACTAGTGCCAGCTTCTGCTGCTAGGAGAAAGATTAAAAATAATAATATGTGTAAGACCCAGCATAGGGTTCTTTTCTATTTACTCATCCCCCAGCTAACTCATTAGCAGTAGAGGCCATGGAGGGCATATAATTTACTTGGCTCGCATAGATAAGGAGGGCAGAGAACTGGACATGATTAGGAGGAAAGTTTATTCTCCATCAGCTTTGGCTTTCCAAATTGCCAATTATCAAGCCATTATGGGAAGATACCAGTTGTTTTTATGGAAGCATATCTCATCTTTTTTCATGGAAGCGTATGTCACTCCCAGATGAGAAGCAGTTGGATAAGGTTCCGCCGACGGAAGCATTTAGACTGACCAAGCAGCAAATGAACACTGCTTGCCATCCAGCAGATTGCACAGGGAGCGAATATTGCTTCCTTTGCCTTTCTGAGAAAGCACGCATGACTTCTACCAAATGAGACAGAGAAGGCATGGGTGGAAGGTCATTCTCTCTCTTCCTCTTCCCCCTCACGCCCCCCATTTTGAGGGTTGCAAGTTGTTTAGTACTCCAAATGTCAGCCCTTTGGAGAAAGTCTTGAAGGAAACTTTCAGCACTGGATTTCTAGGAACCCTTGCATCTCTCGTTCTTTGAGAGGCAGTGTCAAGCAGGTTTTAGGTCAAGCAGATTGTTTAAGTCACCAAAGGGGAACCAGCAGCATTTGTTCCCAGTTCCAGAAGTTGAAGGCAAGTTTCATGAACAGATCAGTACAGACAGTGGACTCAAGAAGTGATTCTCAATATTGATTAAAAAGCGGGAGGGAGTTGTTGCCCCAGCCCGTGAATTCTAATGTGTGCTAAAGCCTGGTAAAGGTAAAGAGACCCCTGACCGTTCAGTCCAGTCGTGAACGACTCTGGGGTTGCGCACTCATCTCGCTCTATAGGCCGAGGGAGCCGGTGTTTGTCCGCAGACAGCTTCCAGGTCATGTGGCCAGCATGACTAAGCCACTTCTGGCAAACCAGAGCAGCGCACAGAAATGCCTTCCCGCCAGAGTGGTACCTATTTATTTACTTGCACTTTGACGTGCTTTTGAACTGCTAGGTTGGCAGGAGCAGGGACCGAGCAGCGGGACCTCACCCCATTGCAGGGATTCGAACCGCCGACCTTCTGATCGGCAAGGCTCAGTGGTTTAGACCATAGCACTACCTGTGTCCCATGCAAAAGACTGGTAGCGGCATCAAATGGTAAGGCATCCTACATTAACCAGTTGATGAGCTGTCCAGCTGCATTAGCAAGGTGTGCTCTTGCATTTTAGAACCTCATGGCTGGAGTTGTCTTTTAAGGAACAGCTAGCTTGTATTTCCCAGTTTTCAGATTTTTTTTTCCAAAATTCTAACGTAAGTGTCTATATTTTGAAAGAAAGAAAATTGCTGTTTGCTGATAGCTTCTTCTCAGTGTATTCTATCAGAAAAAAATAAATAAATCCAAGGGTGGATTCTTGCTTCCAAGCCATAATAATAGGATGCTATAAATTCAAACCCAGAATGGTCAGATTACTACATTTTGTTTGTGGATTCATTGTTGTTGCAGTTATTGAGAACTATAGCCATATTTCCAAAGTGTGTGTTGAGGGAGCTGAGTGAGTTTCACTCATAAATGTCAATGATATGAGACATCAGAAGATCAGCAGTTTAATATCTGTGTTATTTAAAACTCTCAGGTAGATGCCGCCTGGACATGGTAATTTGTTACTACAGTGGCACCTCGGGTTACATACGCTTCAGGTTACAGACTCCGCTAACCCAGAAATAGTGCTTCAGGTTAAGAACTTTGCTTCAGGATGAGAACAGAAATTGTGCTCCAGTGGCACGGCAGCAGCAGGAGGCCCCATTAGCTAAAGTGGTGCTTCAGGTTAAGAACAACTTCAGGTTAAGTATGGACCTCCGGAACAAATTAAGTACTTAACCCGAGCTACCACTGTATTTGACTGTCAGTAAGGCCACCCGTACTGACATCCCCGCGACGAATTCAAGCAACGACATCCACCCTTTTGAATCCCCGCAACGGGGTGAGCTCCCGTTGCTTGGTCCCTGCTCCTGCCAACCTAGTAGTTTGAAAGCACGTCAAAGTGCAAGTAGATAAATAGGTACCACTCTGGCGGGAAGGTAAACGGCGTTTCCGTATGTTGCTCTGGTTCGCCAGAAGTGGCTTCATCATGATGGCCACATGACCCAGAAGCTGTACGCCGGCTCCCTCGGCCAATAAAGCGAGATGAGCGCCGCAACCCCAGAGTCGGTCATGACTGGACCTAATGGTCAGGGGTGCCTTTACCTTTACTTTTAAGGCCACCCTAGAATGTTGTCTCCTGTCATTACTATTTGTCTTTGGACTCCATGCAAAAAGTCAATTCAGGCATGGTGTGCTTTGCATTTTCACAGTGAAGACATGCACAAATAATTTCTTCAGGGTTTTTCCCCCCTTTCCCTTTTGTTGTCCTGCTTTTGTGCACCTTTAATTCCCTTTATAGTCCTGGGTGTAATTATGTAGGACAACTTTCACACAACTAACATATGAATGGGGTTAATGAGGGGAGGGGAGCCAAACTGAGTGAGGGAAGAGGGGTTAATCAGAGTAGGATGAGAGAGAGTATAGAACTAGGCCCCATCTGCACCATTCATTTAAAGCAGTATCATACCACTTTAAATAGTCATGGCTTATCTCAAAGAATTCTGGGAAATGCAGTTTGTTACGGGTGCTGAGAGTTGCTAGGAGACTCCTATTCGCCTCACAGAGCTGCAATTCCTGGAGTTCTCTGAGAACAGCAATTAAGAATTAAACTACACTCAGAACTGACCCATTTGTGGTCCCTGTGTGCTACACAATCTTGTTTAGCACCCTAATTAAAACCTGCCCCTGTCAACTTCACATCTTCTGGTTGTATGTGCTCCACTTCAAAGTCATTGTGCACCCCAATTTTTATGCTCTCTTCCACCTATAACCAGTGACCACATTCATTTCTGTCCATTGCAGCACCTCTGCATGTGCCCCTACATTGATAATACATTTAGAGCCTATGCAATGCACAATTTACAGCACATGACTTCCCCCAAGAAAATCCTGGGAACTGTAGTTTGTTGAGGGTATTGGGGGTTGTGAGTCTGGGGAAAAACTACAGTTCCCATGATTATCTGGGGGAAAGCATGAGCTTTAAATTTCTGCTGGATGCACTTCAAACATATGGTGTGGACCTGCCTAGTAGCCTAGATTATTTTATTTTATTTATTTAATGAATTTATAGACCACCCTATAACTGGAGATCTCAGGGTGGTATCCTGCTCAGTCCTTGGTTTCCTCCCTTTCGTTTCTGTCAAGAGTAAAGGAGGAGAGGAAGCAAAGTGTAACTTTTTCCCCCATGAGGAAAGGAGAAGGAGTCTATGTGATTCATTTCTGTCCATTTTTCCATCTTATTGTCAGACTTCTTAATTATACAGTCTCAGCTGCCTATAAACTCTAATTCCAGCTTCCCACTGAGAATTCAATTTCAAGCATACGTTGGGGGGAATAAATAGTTACGCCCAACCTTTTTGTCTATGTAATTCTGGGTATTTTGCACCTTAGTAGATGGAGCATGAGACAAAGTTTGAGGTAACCAGGTGGAAAGACAGGCTATAACACCTTCAGAACATTTTAAATGTTTGTGTTTGGGGCATCGCTTTCCTCATACACCATAAGAATTCCAAGATGACAAGAGCAAAGGAAACCTTTGCTGACTTGCTGCTTTTACTCGGTTTGCTTAACTGCTTTTTCGCTGTCCCCTCTCGCAGGTTAGCTATGCTTCATCCAGCCGTCTGCTGAGCAACAGGAATGAGTACAAATCTTTCCTGCGTACCATACCCAACGACGAACACCAGGCCACCGCCATGGCAGACATTGTCGAATACTTCCGCTGGAACTGGGTGGGCACCATTGCGGCAGATGACAATTACGGACGGCCAGGAATCGAAAAGTTCAGGGAAGAGACCGAGGAGAGAAACATCTGCATTGACTTCAGTGAGCTCATCGCACAGTACTTGCCTGAGGACCAGATCCAGCAGGTGGTGAAAGTCATTGAGAATTCCACAGCGAAGGTGATAGTCGTTTTCTCAAGTGGGCCAGATCTGGAACCGCTGATCAAAGAGATTGTCACGCGTAACATCACTGGCAGGATTTGGCTGGCCAGTGAAGCATGGGCCAGCTCTTCGCTGATAGCTATGCCAGAGTTCTTTCATGTCATGGGTGGCACCATCGGATTTGCTCTGAAGGCAGGGCAGATCCCCGGCTTCCGCAACTTTCTGCGGAAGGTGAATCCGAGGAAATCTGTTAACAATGGATTTATCAAAGAGTTTTGGGAGGAGACTTTTAACTGCTACCTGGCAGATAGCAACAAAAATTATCCAGGTTCTGCTTCTTTCCAGAAGAGCCGTGAAGAAGGCACTGGAGTTGGGAATGCCACAAGTGCCTTCCGCGCCCCCTGTACTGGGCACGAAAATATCACCAGTGTGGAGACTCCCTATATGGATTATACTCACCTGCGGATATCTTACAATGTATACTTGGCCGTATACTCCATTGCCCATGCTTTGCAGGATATATACACTTGCACCCCTGGGAAAGGACTGTTCAGCAATGGGTCATGTGCTGACATCAAGAAAGTGGAAGCATGGCAGGTAAATTTTTCCGCCGCAGTTACATAATTGCTGTACGCTGTGTTTACAAGACACAAAATTGAACACCATATATGCATTGTTAGAGGTCTTCTTCAGTGCTTTTAGCAAGAGCCTAACCATGGGAGGTGTGGCGTGTTGGGCGATACATTCCCCTCTGGTTTCACAGACCCTACCACTAAGCCAGTGTATCTCAAACCTGGGTCTCCCGGTTGTTGGGCTACAACCCCCATCATCCGTGACACTGGTTCCGCTAGCTAGGGATGACTGGAGTTGTAGTCAAACAACAGCTGGACACCCAAGTTTGAGAAACACTAATAGGCTATGCTTGGCAATACTCTCCCCTGTTTTTGTTGTTAGAGGACACATAGGAGCCATCATGGAATATATCAGCATGCAGGAAGAGGAGACTCTCTTCAGGGGTTAGGGCAGAGGAGGACATGGCAGGGAGCCAAATCGTTTAGCTCACTGGTCTTCAGCTGTTGAGTCACAGCTTGAACCAAGGTAGGTTGCAACAGGAGCACCACCACCATGCAAATATATGGTAGAAGATAAAGAAATGGGTCCCAAAATGCATGTTTGGGTTAAAAGTGGGTCCTGGGTCTGGAAAGGCTAAAGATGTGAGCTCTAGCTCACATTTTGAGTCAGTTCTACTATCTTTCTCCCTCTCTGCTACATTGGTTTGTTTAGTGATCCATCCATCCATCCACTTTCACCCACCCAACTTCTTCATTCTGTTATTCTTGTCCACTTACTCTTTCAGGTTTCATGCACTGATCCTTTTTATGTCCTTCAAAAAGCTTTCCTATTCCTTCTCTTCTCTTCTCTTCTCTCTGTTTCTTCAGCGTCTCAGAAGCTCCCTAAATCTCTGGTTCAGCATGTTAGGGCTAAACCTTCACAGGAAGGATTCACCCAAGAAGAAGATCCGGTGTAGTGTGGCAGATGAGCGCTGCCTCTCCAGCGTTGCTATGTAGATTATTCATTCTGCCATGCCTCCATCTCTTCTGCTCTCTCCCACCCACTGAAAAAGGAGGTGGGGTGGTAGCTCAGCAATTTGAATGTGGGGGTGCTCTAGGGCTTGTAGATATCAGATGAGCTCAAGAATCATATACAGTGGTACCTTGGTTTGCATACGTCTTGGTTTGCATACGTTTTGAATTACAAACATGCAAACCCGGAAGTGCATGTCCCGGTTTGCAACCTTTTTTGGGATTACGAACAAATTTTTTGGGGAGGCCCCATTGGCGAAAGCACGCCTTGGCTTACAATCTGTTTTGGTTTACAAACGGACCTCCAGAACGGATTATGGTTGTAAACCAAGGTACCACTGTATATTTCTTTTAAAATTCCCCATGTGTGTGGGACACATAAACTTTCATTCAATAATATGCCTCTTTCATTTTTGTTCTTCCTCTCTGCTATCTCTAAGGGAAGGTTTTTATGTCTGTGCATCATAATGAGTACTGCATCCCAGCCCCTTGATATGGTGAGCTGCACCTGAATTTTAGAGGCATTGTGTTATTATAGGATTGAGGGGGTTGGTTTGGATACCGGTTAGGTCCCCTCCAGGCCTGTGGTATTATATCTGTAGGGTGGGATTCTGTAGTGGAAGGAACTGCTGAAGTGGTCAAACCAGTCTCTTAGTTACCATATTTTTTGCTCTATAAGACGCACCAGACCATAAGACGCACCTAGTTTTTGGAGGAGGAAAACAAGAAAAAATATATTCTGAATCTCAGAAGCCAGAACAGCAAGAGGGATCGCTGCGCAGTGAAAGCAGCAATCCCTCTTTCTGTTCTGGCTTCTGGGATAGCTGCGCAGCCTGCATTTGCTCCATAAGACACACACACATTTCCCCTTACTTTTTAGGAGGGAAAAAGTGAGTCTTATAGAGCAAAAAATACGGTAAGTTAATGGCTGTTTTCAAGGCTGTTAAGCATCTTATTTACATGACTAAAGAGTTGGCCTGTTGGCTATTAAGCAGCTTGTGATTCCTTTCTTACTCATATTCAAATTTTATACCGCCTTTTATCTGAAGATTCCAGGGCACAGTACAACATTAAAAGCATCATTTACATAGCACAATAATAATAATTAATAAATAAAACAATCACAGAAAAAGAAATAATAATAACAGTCCCCCGCCCCGCTTTTAAAAAGCCATACATTGTTTAATGGCCAAAGGTCTGGATAAAGAGGAGTGTTTTCACCTGGCACCTAAAGAAGGCACCAGGCAAGACTCTCTGGGGAGAGCATTCTACAACCAGGGAGCCACCACCAAAAGGCCCCGTTCTTATGTTGTCAACCTCTAAACCTCTCAGGGAGCAGGGACACAGAGAAAGGCCTCAGATCACAAGCACTGGGTTCGGGTCGGTTCATATGGGGAGAGGGGGTCCTTAATATATTGAGGTCGTGAGCAGTGACTGCTTTCAGAAGTAGAGTGCAGGCGTCCCCCCACCTCTCCTGGCTTAAGGCCATGTCATACAAGGTGTTGGATAATAACAGACCAGAGCCCAGGGTTTTTTGACACAGAGGCTTGACTTGCTTCCTGTTCTGAAACTCACTGGTGGAACAAGATCTGTTGGAGGGGCCAACGGCATTAACACCCCATCTTATGCTCAGCTTGTATAGATGCGTCAATAAAACCATATGTCACGAAGACACCACAGTCCCCAGAGACTTTCATTCAAAGGAAACAGAATCCCTGAAGTCTCTCACTGCTGTGGGATTGGTGATGAAAGCTTAGGGTCTGGGTCTCTCCATCCTGGGGCTGCTAATGAGAGCATTCATGAGCACTGGGTTGGTAACCTCCAGAGTACATTGTACATTGTACACTGTACTCTGGAGGATTTTTTTCACATCAGGTAGCAAGATGTGTGCAGCGAGCCCAGTGTTTGTAGCTATCCCCATATACAGTTCACCCTGAAGTTCTCCCTCTGCGCTTGTACCAGAGTAGACGGCCGTGTGCAGAAAGCAAGTGGCACTCTTGTTGGTGGGAACTGGCTGTTTTGTTCTGGTGTTGTTTAAATTGTGACGAGTTGTAGCAGATAGCTTAGCAAGTCATCCATAAAATATTCGCAGAGGGAGGCTGGTAGTTTGACTCTGTGTCACTGGGTTCATCTAATGGGAAACTCCTGAGCGTCAACGAAACACTTATTTCAACAGATTAATCTCTGTAAAACACTGGTGTGCTTCACGTAGTGACATTTGCCTTTCCATTAATCAATAGATGGACTTTACCAGGGATTTTTTTATATATATATGTAAAATAATTCAAAGTCCATATTGTTTTCAGTCTTAGGAAAAGAGTAGGTGAATCTGATACATTAGTTGTAGAGCGCGTGGTTTGCATGTGTGATCAGTATTATTATTATTATTTATCAGTTGCTTTCCTCAAAAAAGCAACTCAAAGCGACTTTACAAACAGTAAAACCAATTACAAAAAACGCAACTAATTAAAAACCTAAAGCACACACACACACCCCGTACAATTAAAAGGCAGGTCTTACAGTTGCTGCCCCACTTCAAATTAAGAGCTGAAAGCTGAAGAAAAGGGAAAGCTTTTGCCTGATGCTTAAAATTGGATAAAGGTGGCACCACTGAACATCATGGTGTGTCATGGTTTTATTGTCACTAGCACAATATATACTATTTTGTACTTGAAGGAGGGAAGTAGGAGTGTATGGTTGAAATTATGGTTGACAGCAAGATAGGAAATACTGTTAATATAGGAGATGATTTGGGAAAAACCACACCGTGAATGCCGTGACAGGAACCACCATAACAGAAATGGAAAGGGAGTTAGGAGTTCACAATTTAAGGTGATGTATTGACTGGAAATAGGGATGCAGGTGGCGCTGTGGGTTAAACCACAGAGCCTAGGACTTGCCAATCAGAAGGTCGGCGGTTCAAATCCCCGCGACGGGGTGAGCTCCCGTTGCTCGGTCCCTGCTCCTGCCAACCTAGCAGTTCAAAGCACATCAAAGTGCAAGTAGATAAATAGGTACCGCTTCAGTGGGAAGGTAAATGGCATTTCCATGCGCTGCTCTGGTTCACTGGAAGCGGCTTAGTCATGCTGGCCACAGGACCCGGAAGCTGTATGCCGGCTCCCTCGGCCAATAAAGCGAGATGAGCACCGCAACCCCAGAGTCGGGCACGACTGGACCTAATGGTCAGGGGTCCCTTTACCTTTTTATTGACTGGAAATAACAGAACAGTATATGGATCTTAAGATATGGGTTAATCCATAAATGACTATAGTTTCAGAGAGTAGCATCAGCCCCGTGACATTTTTGCTGTGAGGTCCCAAAGGGTATTATTTGGTCCCCAATTTTAACATCTACATGAAGTCGTGGGGAATGGTCACTGGAAAATTTGGAGAGAGGCTTCACTGGCGTGTTGATGAAACACAGCTCTGTTTCTCTGTTGTGTCTGAGTCAGGACAGGACCCAGACTATGACAATGCCACAGATGGGGGACTTAGGTTGAGAGAATAGCAGCTTGCCTTTAGCCACATTGAGCATTCATTCACAAAAGAAGCTGCCATTCATCATTCAGTCTCTTCGCCTATTTGATGGTTGTTTTTTGGTGGCATGATGGACTGCAGTTTGTCCATTATCATGACTGATAGCTTAGTAATGTCCTTCACACATGTTTGCCCAGCAGTAAGTCTCACTGAACTAAATGGAGTGTACTCCCAAATAAATGTACATAGACTTGCCTTCTTAGCACCTTATGAACTACAGTACATTAAAAAAATAAAATCAAGCCTACTAGATGGCCTTCTAAGGCTGTAAACCATCTTGAGACTGGTGTGGAAGATTATATATAAATATGTTTTTAAAAAATGCTATGGGTTGTATCCAACAATTAATCTTCCCAACAGTAGACCCAGTACAGTTTATGTACCCAAGTTAGTCATGTCTACTAATTTTAACAGAACAGGTCTACTCTGGATAGGATTAATATTGCATATATTGTCATAGAATTGTATCCAAGTGGGACCCTGCATCAGCGTGCTTTAATGGTATAGCATGTATGTATGCAGCCTACAGAATGTTTGAAGTTGGTTTTGCAGTGGGGAATGACAACTGTGTGGTATGGATGGCTGGAACAGAAGCACTGAGACGATGCTCTCCAGGAAACTCACACATACCCAGATGTATTGGTGCTTCCACATAGCAGTTTATTGTGGACTTGTGCTGCAAAAATCCAGATTTACCGTTTCTGTGGGGCCTTTTTAGTTGACAGATTTTCTGCAGAAATAGTAAATCTGGATTAATGTGGGGCAGGGGAGAGAGAGAGAGAGTGAAAGGCAATTTGATTGGAGTTCCGTTGCGTGAATGCTGCAAAACCAAAAAAACTTGAATGAGCAGCTTGTGAGTCCTCAATGAACTGCCACGAAGAAGCATCCTTTTTGCCCCTGCCCTCCTGTTCCAACCACTGCCCTAGTCATTGTCATTCCTCCTGCAAAGTCATCTTCAAACATTCTGCAGGCTACAAAGGGCTGCCGTATGTCCGGAAAATCCTGGACATTGTTGGGATTTTGATTCCGAAAATGGTGTCCGGGTGAAAATTTAAATGTATGACATCCCATGTTGTAAGTGGGGTTTGTTGGGTTTTTTTTTTGCTGATTTTATTAAAACTAGCTGGGGGGAAAAGCTCAACAACTTTGACACCCCCTCCCCTAAAAAAAGTCAACAACATTTTTGTCTGGATTTTCATTTTCTGAAATATGGCAACCCTAGCATACATACATGCCTCCTCCACGAGAGAGTCAGTGGTACCCCCACTCTAGTGGTACCCCATTTACATCCCTTTATTCCCCTCCCCTTCCCCATTATTCATTTTTATGAGGAAAAATAAAATGCAGCGTTTGCACCAAGGTGTACTCTAGGTCTCAACCAGTGGAATGTATAGATTCTCCTTCATGCACGCTTTGCATTTCCCAACGGACGGGGCATTTTCTTAATAATATATCATCATTGCCTTCCTCTTGAACAAATGCTTTATTTCCCCCAAAAGCATTTTTGAAAAATCCACATCCTCTGCCCTCATCACTGTGTGACTTTTGCAGCTTTTTATAGGTTACAGACTGTCAATGATTAGCCAAAACAATTCACTGTTAAGGACTTGTCATGTATGTTTTGTAACTAAAGATAGAAACATAAATGCCAAAGAATCAATTCAGCGGCGTTTAAAAAGAAGCCCAGTTCATTCAGGGCAACTCTGTGCAAGGGCTAAAGGGGTAAAATTAGTATATTAGGCTAGTAATATGAAACAAAAGGTCTTGTTTTAAGAAGACCATGGGGCAAATGACTGGGGGCTGCTGGCTTGAAATGATGCTCATGGAGAAAGACACCTAATTTTTCAGCTCTCCAGTCGATGCATCTGCTTCCGACTGACAAGAACAGAAACTCTTCTTCGCCTTTCCTCTGTGGAGCTCCTGCTTTTAAAACCATGATAGTGGGAAGGGTCATTATCATTTATCACACACAGAGGAAAGGATTTATGAGGGTGTTAATGCAAAGGAAAGAGGGTGCTGTTTACTATTACTAATGAAGGACATTCCACTTCATTGCTTCCCCCCCATTGGTTTTCCTCTCTTCAATGAAAGAGGCAGAGAGGGGAGGGGGTGGCATTTTCAGTAGCCCTCAATGGGTGGGTTCAGCTAAGGACAGAGATAGAGGTACAATCCTAGCCCTCTTTCCTCAGAAAAAAGTCCCACCCATTTCACTGGGATTTATTTTGAAATAAGCACTCTTAACTTGGAAGTGAACAAGTGGCACTGTGGTTTAAACCACCGAGCCTCTTGGGCTTGCCGATCAGAAGGTCAGCGGTTCGAATCCCCGTGCCGGGGTGAGCTCTTGTTGCTCTGTCCCAGCTCCTGCCAACCTAGCAGTTTAAAACCATGCCAAAAGTGCAAGTTGATAAATAGGTACCACTCCGGCGGGAAGGTAAACAGTGTTTCCGTGCACTGCTCTGGTTTCACCAGAAGCAGCTTAGTCATGCTGGCAACATGACCCAGAAAAACTGTCTGCGGACAAACACTGGCTCCCTTGGCCAGTAAAGTGAGATGAGCGCCGCAACCCCAGAGTCGTTTGCAACTGGACTTAACTGCCAGGGGTCCTTTACCTTTTTAAGTGAACACAGTGGGACTTACATCTGCATAGACATGTGTAGAATTGTAAGTGATTGCAGGCGTGGGCTTGGATTAGAGGACTGTGATTGGGTTCATAAAGGACAGTATTTTAAGAAGTAAAGATGGAAAGTTATTTTGCAAAGAATATAGCAGTGGCGGATGCACTCAGTGCACAGCTAAGGTGCGCTGTTCATGCTCTTTTTGCACAGCCATGCCACACCCTCTGTACAATGAGTCGAAGTCTGTAACTTCCCACGTGAGAGATTTCTGTGCTGTTTGCAGCAGTGGTGCTATCAGTGCGATCTCCCGCAGTACATCAATTCCTGAGCTGCTTCCACAATGGTCATGTATTATGGAATAGCCACACTTCATTCACTCACCGTTTTTGAGGCATCTGCATGATATCGTGAGTAAAACGTCCTGCTCTTGAGATTTTCCCCTCAATCTTCTGACACAAAGCACAAAGGAACAAGTGCACAGCCTCCATAGGTAAAGATGACCCATTGTGCAGCTGTTCCAGTACTTTGCGGAGGGCAGGGATGTTGCTGGTTATGGTCTGTATGGATCCCTCTTACCATTTTGTTCTCTGTGGTCTGTCTCTCCTCTCTTGGAGTCAACTCTGTCCCTTTAACCTTTCCAGATAGCATTGTCTTTACATCAGTGTCACCCCAGTTGCAGCCACAAGCTGACCACAGTGAGGATTGAAGCTGGTGTGTGTGTGTGCATTTAACCCTTTCCCCCATACCATGCTTCAGATGCAAATCACCCTGCCCAATATTTGGGCTAGGGACTGCTTTCTTAGCTGCCGAATATCATTTGAATTCCAGTCATCTGGAAGCAATCCTGCTATACCACTTCTTGTCTGAAGCAAAACAGCAATGAATAGGTGCACTAAGACCACCCATGTCTAGAAGCATCCCTGGTGTGGGGGAGCAATTACTTACATTTCCTTTTGCGTGTTCAGACCCAGAGACCTCCCCCCTAAATAAAGACACATTTGACTCAAATTTTAGTTTTGTTTTTTTGCAGAATTCAGGCCACAACTTTGTTGATTGCAGAAAGTGAGTGGTTGCATAGGCTCTGGTTTGACTAGTTCCCTGCACCCTTGCAGGTAGCGCTGACCCAGGGCTCTATCATAGGTCAGCCAAGGGTGAACACCTGAGATAGGTGGAAAGCCCAGGAATGGACTATGTCCACTCCCCAGATGCTCCCCTGGACTCTGGCATGGGCACAACCCCCTCTCGAGGGTTGACCAAACCAAGTTGAGTCCCTGGATTCCTTTAACGGAATACCCTTCACATAGGGATGGCGAGACCGTTTTCCCATCCCTATCACCTGAACCAGTGCCTATCCGCAACCTTACAAGTTGTGACGATTTGCTACGCGGCAGGTGAAACCCAAATGGCACCAGCCAATCAGTCAAGTGGGGAAAATTCCTGCCGTGCCTCTGTCCCAACGACAGATGACACACAACGGCTTAGCAAGGTCAGTTGCAAAATACCCTACATATAGGGAGAGGTGGGCAGGTGTTCCGATGCACGAGCCGAAAGAGGAAGCTCTGGGTCACGTGCATAGGCATATATAGGTCCCTTGATCCATCTAGACTGCACCCCATTGGCCAGATTAAACCCAGCAACGAGGGACCTACCAATTGGGTGTTGTGGCTTGCCCAATATTCGCACCCACAACACAGGAGGTCCGTCTCCAGGTCTCACCGCAACACACGCCCTCTTTGAGACAGGACACGCTTTCCCTTTGATAAATTGGACTCAGATCCAAATATTTTGTTGTGTTACACAGTTCCCACTCCGCCCCCCCCCGGGGGGGTGAGATGTGCCCAGGTAACACTTGGAAAGGGTTTTTTTCCAGGTTGAACTCAGTTCCAGCACCTCTCAGGTGGGCACCATTGCCATTATAAGAGAACAAGGGAGGTGTTCATGGTGAGTTCTGGCACCTCTTTTTCTAGAAAAATAGAAGTGCCCTTGGAGATTCATTTGCTTGGGAAAGCACAAGAGAATTATGTTGTCTTAGTAATAGTTTGCTTACAGATATATAAGCAGAGGATATAGGAAGCAAACCATAACTCTTACTAGAGTTGGCAGTAGATCACCTAACCCTGTAGCAAATTTACAGAGAGAGTCTTTATGTCTCAAGGTGCATCATCCGTCATCTCACAGCTACAAATTTTCACCCTAAATTCAAAATGTCAGATTTGGCTTCAGATGGTTTCTCTATCCTGTCCGGTCTAGTTATGTGGGGTGTAAACTTCTCAAACTCTTGATGATTTTAGATTCCAAAAGCAGAAGAGAGGGTGCCACCTTTCAGGAGATCAACGACATTATTTTGGTAATTCGCTGGCCTCTCACAGAGATCATTAAGGCAGACAAATATGCAGAAATAGTAAACTGGAAAATTAGTTTTGTCTTATCGCCACTTCACATTGAGGAAAAGTGTAATGTTCATTACAGATGCTGTCTAATGTCAGTTTCGTTATTTGCATTAGGTACACATTTATTCAGCTAAGCCCTACTCAGCGTAGACCCATAGAAACTAATGAACCTTAATCACGTATATTTACTTTAATAGGTCTGCTCTGAGTAGGACTAGCGTTGAATACCACCCTTTGATACATACATATGTATATGTTGCATTTATATCATACCTTTTTCTCTTAAGGAGCTCAAAGCAGTGCATATGGTCTCCTCTAATCCTCACAGCAACCCTGTGAGGTAGGTTAGGCTGAGAGGCAGTTGAGTGGGGATTTGAACCCTTGTCTCCCAGGCCTGACACTCTAACCACTATGCCACACTGGCACAGCATTACTCAAATTATAATACTCAAATTACTCAAATACATAAACCAGTCTGACAGTTTTGCACATGGAAGATAAAGCAGGGCTCTATTCAGTGGGAGGCAACGTATTTTTGTGGTATCTCCTGGCTCAGTCATTGGCATCCCCAGTTCAAAGGATGCACAGAAGCCTTTCAGAGAAGAGGACAAGTCCAGCTACACTAATGTGAGAATATTTGTTTGGAAACAAATGCGTCAGGTGTATTTCAGGTTGGTCATTAGCTGAGCGTGAGCTGGTGGACTGAGCTGGTGGTCCAGGTTTCGCTGCTCCTCCCGATTCTGATAACATTTGCCATCTCCCCTTTCCCCATCTTGCTCCTGCCGCACTTCCATTTTCATGACATATTAATATTAGACAAATGCCATTGCAGCACTAGCGAAACAAGAATGAGGGTAATAGAATAATAGAAACTAGTATCTTTAATAAGAGAATCCTTTTTTTAAAAAGTCACAAGGTTTTCGGCTCTCACACAGCTCTTCATCAGGTATTGGGGTTCAGAGCCATATCTCTGTTGCTTTTTCAGTTTATTTGCTTTGTGTACACTGGGTGCAAGTAGAAGTTGAATTAGAACTGTAACAGCCAATAATAGTTAGGTTTGCTATACCCAAAAGGCCGAGCAAATGTCTTGTCATCTTGTCCCATCACATTTGTTGGCACCCCTTTGCTTTGAGAGACAAAGTTTTGCACCTATTATTAATTATTAATTATTATATTTATATTATTTATATTTATATTTATATTTATATTTATATTTATATTTATATTTATATTTATATTTATATTTATATTTATATTTATATTTATATTTATATTTATATTTATATTTATTTATACCCTGCCTTTTTCACTGACAAGGATTCAAGGTGGCTTACAGATAAAAATTACCTGCGCTTACCTACATGAACATATCCAATATACTGCATAAGAGACCAGTTCCACAAAACACTTTTTTAAAACTTTCATGGTAATCTCATCAGTAAACCACAGCAATTTCTAGAACTCTCATCATGCTAGTTATAGTTTCAGGCTGTGAACACATTAGCCCTTACTCAGGTTCCAGTGTGTTCCCACCTTGCTATTTGAAGCCAAGTGCACATGAAGAAGAAAAAGAAGAAGAATCTTTATTTGCATCGGTCACTAGCCATAGCAATAAAACAAAACACAATGTACTGAAGATAGAGGTAGAAACTGGAGGTTTACATCAATAATCAAAGAATAGATCTTACTCTAATTGCCCCTGCTAATTTTTTTGCAGTTTTTGCTGTCACCTGGTTATCTTGATTTGCTAGAGGGAAGAGCACAGTAGCAGTGGTTGAGCAACCAGGAATGGACAATAATAGAGGGGTAATAACCTCAAATCTTTATAAAGAGTGCAAGCTAGAAGCACATGAGCTGTTGATTCAATACTGCCTTCTCCACGTGGACATAAGCGAATTTTTTTGAAATCGACCCTCAAGTACAGCTGAAGGCAGTATATGTAATCTTGCATAAGTGAAAGCACATCTGTGTACTGGAATTGTTAAATTTTGCAAATAGGGTGCCGACGTATCAAAATGACTAGGTGGAAAATAATCATACCATGGACAAAATTTCCTTATTGTGGCCAAATTATTCTGACACTCAATATCATATAGGCTCTGTCTAATTAAATCATTTGCTGAAGCCCAGCGTTAATAACTGTTGTGGTGATAAACCAGAAAAGTAAAGCTTTTGGATGACCGTCTAAGAAGCAGGGCAATTTAGATCTCAAGTGCACATGAACGTTAGCCACAATCCATCTACGGTATACAGTGGTGCCCCGCAAGACGAATGCCTCGCAAGACGAAAAACCCGCTAGACGAAAGGGTTTTCCGTTTTTCGTGGCGCTTCGCAAGACGAATTTCCCTATGGGCTTGCTTCACAAGACGAAAACATCTTGCAAGTCTTGTGAGGTTTTTTCCCTTTCCCCCCCTTTTCTAAGCCGCTAAGCTGCTAATAGCTGCTTAGCCGCTAAGCCGCTAATAGCCGCTAAACCGCTAATAGTGCTAATCCGCTAAGCTGCTAATAGGGATGCTTCGCAAGACGAAAAAACCGCTAGACGAACAGACTCGCCGAACGGATTATTTTCGTCTTGCGAGGCACCACTGTATCCTATAGTTTCTTGAGAAATACTGCTGTTTGATGCCTTTTCTCTCAAACCAGCTTCCATCCAATTTGAAAAATGTAAGCCGCAATTAAGCTGAGTGGGTGGACATTTGAGACTTCCCCTGTGCACGTGTGGATGGCAGCATCACTGAATACGATTTGGGGTGGAGGGTTGCAAGTGCAGAGAAGCAAGTCAGGTAAAGCACATTGGGTGAAGACTTCTGTGTCCCCTCTGTGGCTTGGAATACATCAGGGAAAACCAGCACCACTGTGTTTCAAGTCACTATAGTATGGTTAGTTTTTCACCTTTCTCTTTGAAAACTGTTCTCTGAATAGCTACCATGACGTTTAAGAAAACGGTATTTTTGTTTGTTAAATTCTTAACTTTTTTTGGACTAAGTTATTACAGGCCTTGTATCTAATATTACCCTGTTTCACAGAAATTAAGCAACCGATCTAAAGGACTGCCTTTTCGCACAAGTCTGTCTGGATACAGTAATCATTAAGGTTAGATGGGTCAGTCCTGAGGCAGACTGTGTCCCTTTTACATGTGTTCATATGTCCTGTTCAATTTCCATGCGGATTTACCCACACACACACACAAAACCTGCACACATATGGCGTGCTTCTTTTTAACTACTAAGAATACAAGCTGGTCTGAGATCTAAAACAAAACAAAAACCACAGGCACTAACTTTACCACATGGAGCAGCTAAAAAGTGCAACTCCAGTCATGTCATATGTGTGTTGAAAATGTGACTGGAGAATAATGGCACATGAAGGTGTTCTGCCCCAACCAGGAACCTTGTACTGGAAAAATCATGGCTGCCCCCATCCCACACCTGACATGTTTCTAGAAGGCTCTCAGGGATATTGTTTGCAGGAACAGATAGTCGTCCCTTTTTGCCCATGTCAATAGCCACTACAATATTTCTAGTTGGGACAGCACATCAACACATCATATAACTCTTTTGCAACTGAATTTTCAATGTGAATGATAAGAGTAGCATTTTAAGCCACTTTGAGCAGATGGTACTTGTTTTTATAAGTGTGTGTGTGTGTGTGTGTGTGTGTGTGTGAAGTCAGCCCTCAGACCACATGAAACAAATTTGTTGTGGTGCTTTTTCAACTGTGGTACCCTGTGTGTACTATTTTTCTTCTCAACGTTCTTTTAACACCAGACAAATACTTTTTCATTTAACCAGGCTCACCAGTTTGCCATTTTAAACTGGTTTTAATCTACTAATTTTTGACAAGTACTGTTGTTTTGTTTTGTTTTGTTTTGTTTTGTTTTGTTCTGCTCAGGTTTTACTGTTCTGATACTGTTTTTATCTTGATACTGCATTTTAATGGTGTGAGACATCTTGGAAGTTCTTAAAACTGAAAGCTGGCATAAGCACATTTTGGGCTTTTTTAATTAAAAAAAATCAGCACACAATTTAGCTCACTTAAAAAAAAAGTATGTGTTTGCGATCATTTTCAAGCATTCCATGGAAATACTTGAAAAGACATGAGAGGGGTTTTTTTAAGGCATTTAGAATCATAGAGTTGGAAGGGACTCTGCAATGCAGGAATCTTTTGCCCAACATTAGACTGAAACTCACAACTCTGAGATTAAGAGTTTCATGTGCTACCAACTGCTACCAACTCTCTCAACCCAACACATTGTTTTATCTCACACCCTTCCACTACCAGCCCTTTCCCCACCCCAAATACCTCTGAGAAGATTAAAGTGAAAATAAAAAAAATTGGGAGGCCGAGAAACTACAAATCCTATGCTTCCTGGCAGAACTGAATATCCCTGGTCCCTGAAAACTCCCTGACAATGGTGTCATTTCCAGTTCAAGAGAGGCTAGTCAAGTGTCTCTAATAAGTCTTCCCCCAGCATCTATACCCCCTCTCCCTTTTCAAAAATAAGAGGTTTATTTTAATTTTTTTGGGGGGGGTCATAGAATTGGAAGGGGGTCACAAGGGTCATCTAGTCCAGGGTTTCTAAAACATGAGTCTCCAGCTGTTTTGGACTACAGTTCCCATCATCCATGACCACTGGTTCTGCTAGCTAGGGATGATGGGGGTTGTAGTCCAAAACAGCTGGAGACCCAAGTTTGGGAAACCCCAGTCTAGCCCAGCCCCTTTGCAATGCAGGAATGTCATCTCACACCCATTTGCAAAAGGATGTACAAAACAACACAAGCATTTGACAAGTAAACGTTTCAGCAGCACCAGCTGCCATTCCTGTTTCTACCTAACTTCAGGCATTTTAACGGCTTTTGATTTTGGCACAGCAGGGTTGGTCCGTCAAGAGATGCCAGTATCAGTGATGGCCTGATTCAGCCTATATCTGTATCCTTCTCCGTAGGTACTGAAACACCTCCGGCACTTGAACTTCACAAACAACATGGGAGAGCAAGTGGATTTTGACGAATCTGGGGGCCTGATAGGGAATTACTCAATCATCAATTGGCACCTCTCACCAGAGGACGGCTCCATTGTCTTTGAGGAAGTTGGACACTATAATGTTTATGCCAAGAAAGGAGAGAGGCTGTTTATCAATGAGAACAAGATTCTGTGGAGTGGATTCTCCAAGGAGGTAAGGGACACCAGTCACCCCAAACTAACATTAATGTTTATCAACTTTTTCCACAAGGTCCACAGACTTTTTTGGCTGAAATTATTTCCCCTAGCCAATGGCAAGGTTCTGTTTTCTTGGGTCCTGCTCACAGGAGGTGAAAAAATGCATCCTTTTTGTTGCCACTGCCTGGTTTTTTGTGGGTGAGCAGCAAGCAAAGTGTGCCTATGTGTGCTAGTATCAGTTCCTGTCCTCCGAATCATAGTGATGGCGTTGCCATTTTGAATGCTGTATAGCAGCGTTTCCCAAAGTGTGGTATATGTACCCTTGAGGGTTCCATAGGTAGATGACAGAACTCTTTATTTTACTTTATCATAGACTTTTTAGCTGCAGAAAACAATCCAGAGATAAAAAAGTATTATTAAAACTGCACCGGTAAGACAAAATTCTCAAAAGGGGTATGCGATTATTGGGGAACGCTGCCATTAAACAACATAAGGCATTGCCTCAGGTGGCAAATGCTGAGAGGCGGCATTGAGGAGTTAGAGGACAGAGCTGGGTGTGCCCTGCATTTGCCTCCCTGAGATCCCTCCTGTTGCTATAAGCCCTTTTTGTCCTGCTCCTTTCCATTGATCTCCCAGCCCTATGCCTGGTGCTAGAATCACAAGTGCATTGAGCTTTTTGGGGGGTCCTTCCTACCTCTGAGCGCCAGCAATGCTTTCAAAGGAAGGCATACAGATTTACACACAGCCTCAAGCTGCTGTTGCCTTGCTATTTAGTAGTTAATTAAATTTCTCCTATGTTGTTATACATAGGGCTCATCCAGACTTGCCCTTGCTCTGTTGCTTTGCCTTGGCGAAACCCGATCTTTACCACTGAGTTGGAGCAAATGTCTACCAAGTGGATTGAAGTTTGCTCCGATTGATCACTAAAGAGGAGGTTTTCCAGGAGAAAGCAGGTTATTGGGTTGTTGTTTTTATTTTTATTTTTTTTAATATAATATTTTATTTGGATTTTTCAAACTTAAATGCAAAAATGAAAAACAGTATAACATATATCATAACATCTTTTCATAACATCTTTGGACTTCCTCGCGCCTCCCGCTCCCATTTGCATCATTGCCAATTCTTGCCAGCAATTTATCATCTTGTTTACACTCTTATGTCAAATTCATTTAAATATAATCTATAAATTCTCCAAAAGGTTTATAATTTTTCCTCAAATTTACTTATCATCTTAATTCTCACTAATTTAGTGGTGCACAATTATTTATGATCTAGCATCCTTTCTTAGCATTCAACCAAATTACAATATTTTTTTAAATAAATCTTGAATTTCTTCCAATCTTCTTCGACTCTCTCCTCTCCTCTTTTTATTTTTATTTTGGATTTTGTGGGTTTTGTATTTTGATTTTATTCTGCAAACCGCTCTGAGACCTGCGGGTATAGGGCAGTTGTTGAAGAAGAAGAAGAAGAAGAAGAAGAAGAAGAAGAAGAAGAAGAAGAAGACGACGACGACAAGGGCATAACTGCTTGGACAGACCTGTCCCTAGAAAGTGAGGGACAAGCAGGAAACTGCTTGGACTTGTGATTTCTAGGCACAAGACAAGTGCAGGTCTGGATGAGACCACAGCTGGCAAATTGTTGTGGTTCCTGAGGGGGAAAGGCCACTCCATGAAATTGTTCAAATGCTAAGCAACATTAAGCACCAGACCACTGTTTCGAAAGTCACAGTTTTGATTTGTGCTTCCACCTTGTGGCTGTTTGGTATACGTGCAGAAATCTGCCATTAGATCGTGTGTGGCAGTCCCCTGCGATGCCAGGCAGCAAGGATTGCTGGGGTGATGCACAGCATGGATTCTGAGCTTGTTCGCTTTCTAACACAAAGGTAAGTTGAGGCAACAGCTGTTGTGCATATTAGCACGACGCTGCCATTGAGAGCTACACCACCATGGAAATTTCTTGCTGCTGGCGATGAGAACCAACCCATTATCGTGTTAGATACTGATACAGATGATGCAGATTCTAAGCCCTCAGTGGCACAAAGATCACCTTTGCATTTTATCATTTTTCAAGTCAATTTGGGACTCTTAACACCTGGCTCACATTTTGGAGGAACAGGCACACCATTCCCTACCCACACCCCAGCCCACAATATGGTTATACCTCTCTAGAGTCCCCGATGACAATCTTTCCTTTGAAGCAGCTGCAAGGACCACAGTGTCCCAGGAGAAGCAGCAGAAGACACTGTCTCCTGCTTCCTCTCTCCAGCTAGTGGTAAGGACTGGGCCCCTTGGGTGGAGGGCCCCCTCCTTGGTGCTGCCACCTGCAAAAGCAGCAGCATCAACCTCATATCGTCTGCACAAAGGAAGAAGAGTTTGGATTTGATATCCCGCCTTTCACTCCCCTTCAGGAGTCTCAAAGCGGCTAATATTCTCCTTTCCCTTCCTCCCTCACAACAAACACTCTGTGAGGTGAGTGGGGCTGAGAGACTTCAGAGAAGTGTGACTAGCCCAAGGTCACCCAGCAGCTGCATGTGGAGGAGCGGGGAATCGAACCCGGTTCACCAGATTACGAGTCCACCGCTACACCACACTGGCGGGAGGGACGGAGCTGGTGACGTGGGCAGCTGTCACTCCTTTCTTAGAGCCTTTGCCACTTAACCAATATTCTATATTGTATTTCTTGCACACCTCTTAGAGATGATTGCAGTTAAGCAGTACATAAATCATTTGAATAGAATGGAATCAAATAATAAAAATAAAAGAGCGGTAGCTACTTGCTTGCCTGGTGAAGCCAATAAATGCAAAGAGCAGCCACCACCGATTCTCCTTTTTTCTGAACGTAAATTTTTATTGGTTTTCAAACAGTTTAACAAATTCAATCCAGTTTCAATGCAGTGTTCCCTTAAGATTTTGGCTTCCCACCCTTCCTCCTATGATGTTTCTATTCAAATAATTAATCTACTGCCCTAAAGGTAATCTTTCTCTAAAACATCTGTCCTCCACTACATTCCTTTATCATTCTCATTCCTTTGCTACAAGTCCTGCCTTCCATTTCATTTGACTATAATATTTTCTCAGATAATCAGAAAAGGGTCTCCATTCAAGCGTTTCTTCTTTTTGCTCTCTTATTTCTGACGTCAATTTTGCCATCTCCTGTCTCTCCCCTTTCTGCTGCTGCTTGTGGTCAGCATTGCTACTCCCTTACCAATTTGCTCAGGTGAATGGTTGGCAGTGGCAGGGAAGAGAAGTGGCTGTACAGCCGCCAACTGTCCTCTCCCTCGGTGGAAAAGGGTAGCTGCCGCCACCACAGACAGTGGCATCTAGTAGTTGGCAGACCTGCTATCAACCCTCTGTGAGTAGCAGCCTCCACCAGGAGGGCTTTGCCTCATACCTGTTCCTGCTTGGTGAAGTTCATTTTCTCTCCTCAGTCCCTGGAATGAATTGGAGCAGAGAATCTTTGTCTAGGTTTTCACACTCTTCCTGATGACTGTGCCTCTTTCTGCTCATGGTTGGTTTGTTTTTAATTCCTTCAGGTGCCCTTCTCCAACTGCAGCAAAGACTGCCCGCCAGGCAGAAGAAAAGGCATTCTCGAGGGGACAGCTACTTGTTGTTTTGAATGTGTGGAATGCACTGATGGGGAGATCAGTGATGAGACAGGTATGGTCTGATGCGGAGAAATTGATGCTTTGCTCTCTTCTGCTTGGAGACATTTCCCAAGATGGAAACTTATTTTGAAACTGGAGCCCACAGTCAAAAGGTTTTGGCAAATTGAGAATGTAGCAGTGTTGTCGCAGAACCTCTGGAAGAATTTCATGGCCTCATTGAGGGAAGTCAGTTGTTCCAGCAACAAAATAGGAAGGTGTTTGTTTTGAGTGGTAGAATCAATAGTAGATCACAGCTCATAGAAACTTTGGTAATATGTCCTGAGCAAGGACAAAATTTGGCTTTTTTATTGATCTTCTCAGTAGGTATCCTCCTCCTCCTCCTCCTCCTCCTCCTCCTCCTTCTTCTTCCCCTCCACTGCTTGTCAACCTGTGTGGAGAAACTGCCCACATTGCGCTAAATTGGGCGCTCCCTGGAACTGTCCGTATCTCAGCCAGGTACCATTTCCGGCCTAGTTCTAAGGTGGCAAACCTGCATTCTGGGGCATCATGATGGAAGCACATGACAGAAAACTAGTGTGTCAGAGACAAGCCTAGTTACAATCCCTGGCACGCTAGTTTTCTGTATGGAGGAAATTTATATGAAAATGCTGATTTACCACTATAGTGCCATCTAGGCCTGGAACTGCCTTCCAACTGTTTTGGAATTTCTGCCTTCATATTTTTAAGGAAGGGGAATAATTTGTAAAAGAATGAGCTTTCCTCTTATCATCTACTGCCTGTTCCTTTGGCCTTTTTCTGTATATCTGTGGCCTTTTAGAAGTGGATGGAATGTTTGTAATGTATTGGGTCATCATCTTTATTGCCCCCCCCCCCCGTTTTAATGTGGGTTTTTGTTTACTTCTGTTTAGTTGCTTATTTGGTCACAAGTCACTTCAGGTTGCATTGGGCAAGATAAAGTATCTAACAAGTTTAATAAAATGATGATGATGATGATGATGATGATGATAAGGTTAGCTGATACAGGTGTTGTGGCCCTCTGTGCATAGAGCCTGCAGGGGCAACTACAACCCTGACACCCCCTCAAGGGCTCATGTTCTAGGGGTCTTGCACCAGACCCCCATCTACCTCTCAACATTACACAAACAAAGAAAAAAGACCAATGAGACCTTGCAGGTCACCTCAGCCTAATGCAATGACTTAGCCAGGCCCTATATTGTAATTTTGACAGATGTTTAATGTTCTTAAGCTTGTAAAATTGCATGTGTATTTTAATATTTATTCATTGCTTCATGTAATTTGTTGATGTAACCTGCCCTGGGGTCCTAGATCACTTTAATAATTAAATAAAATGAGCCAGAGTTGGTCAACTCTCAGGCAGCGAATAAGACAATATGCAACACACATGCTGTTGAGGTTCAGAAATTTTTCTTTTCTTTCTTTCTTTCTTTCTTTCTTTCTTTCTTTCCTTCCTTCCTTCCTTCCTTCCTTCCTTCCTTCCTTCCTTCTTTCCTTCTTTCCTTCTCTCTCTCTCTCTCTCTCTCTCTCTCTCCCCTCTCTCTCTCTCTCAAAAGAGTGTCTTGTCTTTTCCAGATGCTAGTGCCTGTGAGAGGTGTGATGAAGACTTCTGGTCCAACGAAAACCACACGTTCTGCATTCCCAAGCAAATAGAATTTTTGTCTTGGACAGAGCCGTTTGGGATCGCGCTCACCCTCTTCGCTATACTAGGCATCTTCCTCACATCGTTTGTCCTAGGGGTCTTTACCAGATTTCGCAACACACCCATCGTCAAGGCCACAAACCGCGAACTCTCTTACCTCCTCCTCTTCTCCTTGCTTTGCTGCTTCTCCAGCTCCCTTTTCTTCATCGGGGAGCCCCAGGACTGGAACTGCCGCTTACGGCAGCCGGCCTTTGGCATCAGCTTTGTCCTCTGCATCTCCTGCATCTTGGTGAAGACCAACCGCGTCCTCCTGGTCTTTGAGGCCAAGATACCCACAAGCCTCCATCGCAAGTGGTGGGGTCTTAACCTCCAGTTCCTCCTGGTCTTCCTGTGCACTTTTGTGCAGATAGTCATCTGTGTCATCTGGCTCTATACGGCTCCCCCTTCCAGCTACCGGAATCATGAACTGGAGGACGAGATCATCTTCATCACCTGCAACGAGGGCTCCTTGATGGCACTGGGCTTCTTGATCGGCTACACATGCCTCCTGGCCGCGATCTGCTTCTTCTTCGCTTTCAAGTCCCGCAAGCTGCCCGAGAACTTCAATGAGGCCAAATTCATCACCTTCAGCATGCTGATCTTCTTCATTGTTTGGATCTCTTTTATCCCAGCTTACGCCAGCACCTACGGCAAATTTGTCTCGGCGGTGGAGGTGATCGCTATACTGGCTGCCAGCTTTGGGCAGCTGGCTTGCATCTTCTTCAACAAGGTCTACATCATCCTCTTCAAGCCCTCGCGCAACACCATCGAGGAGGTGCGCTCTAGCACCGCTGCCCACGCCTTCAAGGTGGCTGCCAAGGCTACGTTGCGGCGCAGCAATGTGTCCCGCAAGAGGTCCAACAGCCTTGGAGGCTCCACAGCCTCGACCCCATCCTCGTCCATCAGCAGCAAAAGCAACCATGAAAATCCCTTTTCACTGCCAAGTCCAGTGGACCACCAGCAGCCACATGGGTGCAAGCAAAAGGTGAGTTTTGGCGGTGGGACTGTTACTTTCTCGCTGAGCTTCGAGGAGCACCAGACAAATGCAGTAGCCAACCGGAATGCAAAGCACAGGAACTCACTGGAAGCCCAAAACAGTGACGACAGCCTCATGCGCCACAAGGCCCTGCTTCCTCTGCAACCCAGCGAACCACGAGGCAACGAGCCCAACTTCCAGATGCCCTCAATTCAAGACTCCAACACACAGGAACCAGTAATGGCAGAAGCCAAGCAAGAAGTACAAAACTCGGAAGAAGAGCAACCTTCTTTGTCAGATGCATACTTGCGGGATTTTGTAGGCAATGACTCCATCCTAGAGAACGCCATTCATTCATAATCAAAGAAAAAGGAGTCTGTTTTCCCCGCTCTTCTCTAAAACGGGGGGAAAGGACTGGATACATCTGCAACACAGCCAGCCACTTCTTACGGTTAGAATCAACAGGATAAACTCGCCTCCAAAGGGCTGTTGAGGGTGGGAGGGGGAAGAAAATGCCTAGTGATAATTTTAGTGAACACCTGTGCTGGTTGTGGAAGATATGAGGAGAAGAAACCCGTTGGAAGGACTAGTACCCCCCCCCCCAAGCTGGGTTTTAGCAGATTTTTGTGTGGAGTTTATCATCGTTCTACCCTAGTGGTCCAAGGCCACCAACTTGCTGGTTAGTGAACATCTCTGAACAGTTCTAGTAACGTGCTCTGCTTTTACATTGATGTATATTATCCCTTTTCTTCGTGGTGTGTAATAGCCCCTCTTTATATGTAAATCTGCTTAGCCATATTGCAACGAGGAAAACCTTCCTGCTTTACACAAAACAGGACATGTGGTTTGACTTAGGGGAACACGTCATCCTCCAGGCCCTCGGCAAACACGCTAAATGAATTTCAGCTGCTGCCCTCCACGTGTAAAGTATTTAAAAATAAGAAGGCATCGCTCCTTGTATTTACAATCAAAAGATTAGCCGCTTTATGCTGTTCCCAATGTCTCATGAAAGAGGAATAACGTCCTGAGAAACATCGCTGCTTTATGCAGAGCTGCTGTCCTCCCAGAGATGCATGCCCAGGTTTGACTCACTTGGTAGGCAAAAAGGAAGGCCAGCCTGTGCTCCTGGGGAATTTACAGAGATCTCAGTAACATGTGCCCATAACTTAATTTAGGCTACTCTTGTTATGGCTTCTGTGCTGCAAATGGCTGGCATTTTATTACAGCAGGGGTCACCCATCCTCTTGGGCACATTTGCAAACCAGATACCGTATTTTTCGCTCCATAAGACGCACCTAGTTTTTAAAGGAGGAAAACGGGGGGGGGGGGGGGGGATATTCTGAATCAAATGTTGTACTAAACTATTTAATAAACTACTGGTATATCAGAGTGAGAGGGACAGGAGCTGTATGTTTCTTTAGCGTGCGTGCTCAAGGAGCGACGAGCGGGGAGGCAGCACGCCCCCAGACGGACCCAACACAGGAACCCCAGCAGCCTCCTCTCATGTAAGCGGCTCCTCTCCGGCTATGCTGCTTCAAAGCGAGCCACGGAGGAGGGAAGGAAGGCGAGCCATGGATCCTCCGCTCGCGACTGCAGCAGGATCCAACCGCCGTCCATAGGCATTTACTCCATAAGACGCACAGACATTTCCCCTTAATTTTTAGGAGGAAAAAAGTGTGTCTTATGGAGCGAAAAATACGGTACATCATTGTGGATGCCCCCCACAGCCACACACAGAGCAGCCTTTTCAGCTGACTACAACAGAACGCTTCTTTCAAGTTTAGTTTGAACAGGTGTCCGGGATCCTTTTTGGGTGCTTGTGCACCCATAACTGCCTCATTGGTCAGCTCTGCTCTGCCATTTGTACTGTTCTGTGTTAACTTCTGTCAAACCCATGGCTCTTTTGGGGAGTAACCCAATACATTTGCAGGCATAATTGGGCTAACAACGAAGCATGAAAGGAAGGAGACAGTCTAAAAGAAAAGGCTCTGAAAAGTGAGGAGTCGCATACCCAAGGAGGCCTAATTGAACTTTTCATGGCTGCAGAAGCATACAGTCATTAATTACCTGAGGTTTCCCAAGTCATGTGTCTAGCAAGTTAAAACAATATTTATAGCAAACAGTTCAGGGAATAATAACCAGGCCCCAGGGCACTGAGGATCATTTTGGAGATTAAATACTTGGAAAGCTAGGCTCCATTGCAGAAAGCTGCTAACAGCCCAGGGTCCTTCAAAAAGCTTCTCCAAGGAAATGTATGAATGGGAGCCTTAAATAATGGCAAACTAGCACAAAATAGGCATGACCCCTGTTTTGTTCTTTAGGAAGAATTAAAGCGGCTAGCCAGTGGTAGGTGTGGCTAATGCTTTTGTTAAGGGTAGAATGAAACGCCATGATCTCTGTCACCCTGACTTCTGCAACTGCTGGAGTTCCAAAATGTATCTTACAGATAGCAGAGGTTGTTGTGACAGTCGAGACCTAACAGCTGACTCCTGTAAGTAGAGAATGCATTCATAAGTAATATTGGGCCTGCCCCTAAGAGAGAAAACTAAGGAATCTATGACTGAATACTTTCCAAATGTTTGCAGCTTATCAAACAGCTCTTCTCCCCCAAGTACTTGCAGTTGAACCACATCATATAATCCTGCACAGTGAGCACAAAACTTGAGAAATGCATCATGTCATCACCAGCTTAGAAAGTGTAGCATATGTAAGAAGTGAAATAAAAGGGCAGGTGTTGAATGTCCATTGAGTGATACAAAGGAAAGTGCGTAGCTCTGCCTATCTATACTTTGTGCTCTACTATTTGTGAGTCCAGAGAACACAACACCCAGCGCATTGTGAAAATGTCAGCACCAAGTAGTCATACTCAAGAATGTGACATGTAATGGCAGCATTGTCAAAGGTTTTCTTTCCCCCTTGTTTTGTTAAAAATCCTTTAAAAAAGTAGACTTTCCTGCTCAGCAAGAGTCTCTTGTATTTTAGCTGTAGATCTTACTCCTCATATTGAGGTTAAAGAAAGTCATGGCGTTGAGCCTGGCCTCTTATATTTAATCCTAATAATTCTTCACTGGCGTTTTAAGGGTTTAGTGATAGGATAGTGTTGTGCTAGAAGGGCCCTGACAGTGAGCACCATTACACATACACTAGAAAGGAGTTTATACTTTATGTTTCAGGAACCTCAGTGGACTATCATTTCTGAGGTTGCTTCACTTGTTTGTATACAGTCATACCTCGGGATAAATACGCTTCAGGTTAAGTATTTTTGGGTTGTGCTCCGTGGCGACCCGGAAGTAACGGAGTGCATTACTTCCGGGTTTCGCCGCTCGTGCATGCGCAGATGGTCAAAATGATGTCATGCCCACGCGCAGAAGTGGCGAAACTCAACCCACACACGTGCAGATGCGCTGTCGCATCTTGCGTTCTGTTCGGGATGCGAACGTGGCTCTGGAACGGATCCCGTTCGCATCCTGAGGTACCACTGTGTGTGTGTGTGTGTGTGTGTGTGTGTGTGTGTATACACATACATACATACACACACACAAGCTGGGCAGAAAAATCTTCTGGCTTTTGTAAGAAAAACAAAAAAACCATTTGCATTCAGATCCAGCAACCAGAGTTTGCAGGATATCTACCCACAAGTGCTAGTACTGAACTCTGAGCACGGCTTTCTTCTGATGCAAGAGAAGTGCAAGTCCGCAGCACTCTCCCCTGCATGGCTTAGAGAACTTCCTTGCCTTTAATCCCCGGAGAGTGTGGAGTGTGGAACCACCCTGCCTTGGTACAGTAGCAATAAAGGAGACAGCAGTAGGTCAAAGCCAGCTCAACACTGTTGATGTGGTTTTGAAGTAGGTTGTATGAATGCAGCCAGAGTTCAACTCATGGTGAAGTGGTCATACGAGATGAAGCTTAATCGTTTTGCTTCTGACACCCTGCAGTGAGTATAGGCTGAGTTGCATGACTTTCATCCCATGCAAGGCTTAACACATATACGAATGGGGGATGTACTCCCTTACTTTGTGGAAAAGGCAGATTAAAGGCATGGCTTCCTAATGGCATATCACATGCTCTTTGCCTTGTACACATGGAAGTAGCCTAAGGGTGCACCCAGATTGTAGTTACGAATGGGAAAGAATTGGCACCCAGTAAACACACACACACACACACACACACACACACACACACACACACACCCTCTGTCCTTGCTAGTCCACATTTCAGGTTGAAGTGTGTCAAACAAGAACTGAGCTCTGAGTTCAACAAAAAGGGCCTCTTCTTTGGCAAAATACTTGTTCTTTTAGCGTCCCACACTTGCCCTGCACTCTACAAGCATTGAACCAAAAGCGTGAGAAGCTTGTCTGTCTGCCTCTGCATCCTTGTTCGCTGCACTTTCACAACAACTCCTTACCAAACTAGTGAGATTTTCTTTTTAACAGCCATTAAGGACTAGCTAGCCAGCATATTTTAACAATGTATGACTTAATAAATCACGACTATGGCCAATTTAATTTTCCATTCAAACAATAATAATAATAATAAAGTTGAAAAACCAGTTGTTGCCTTACAGTGCAATCTGATGCATGTCTGCTCAGAAGTAGGTCTGTCTTTTCAATGGAGCTTACATACCATTGAATTACCATTTAGTGATTAAAAAGATGAGAAGAGCCCTGCTAGAGCAGACCGGAGGTCCACGTAGGTGCAATCCTGTTCCTAACACTTGCCAGCTCAAATGCTTCTATGAAGTGTACATGAGCTGTGCATGAAGGCAACATCCACCCAACAACTGGTATTCAGGGACAGACTTGTCTCTGGACCATGATGGTCCATGCAGACATCACAGACCCAGCAGTGCTCACCTGAATGCATCCAATACCCTTTTAGAGCCATCTGTGGCACTGGTCACCACCACATCTTGGTAGCAAATCCCCTATGTCAATATGTCCCCGAGTAAGAAGTACCAGTACTTTTATTTTGCCTGTCCTTGTCTCAGCTGCCACTCAAGTTCTTTGTCTGCCTCTTGAGTGCCAGTGTTATGGAAGAGGGACCAAAAACCATCTTTAGCCAGTTTCCCACATACTATTAAGGGACGCGGGTGGCGCTGTGGGTTAAACCACTGAGCCTAGGACTTGCCGATCAGAAGGTCGACGGTTCGAATCCCCGTGATGGAGTGAGTTCCCGTTGCTCGGTCCCTGCTCCTGCCAACCTAGCAGTTCGAAAGCACGTCAAAGTGCAAGTAGATCAGTAGGTACCGCTTCGGCGGGAAGGTAAACGGCATTTCCGTGCGCTGCTCTGGTTCGCCAGAAGCGGCTTAGTCATGCTGGCTACGGCTCCCTCGGCCAGTAAAGCGAGATGAGCGCCACAACCCCAGAGTCGGCCACAACTGGACCTAATGGTCAGGGGTCCCTTTACTTTACCTTAAGAAGAAGTACCGGTACTTTTACTTTAGCCAGTTCCCCACACATTATTTTTTTAATAAAATTCAATATTTGGGGGGGGGGGTTCCGACAACCACCCAATTCCCCTAATAATCTTTGCTCTAAAAGTTCAAAGCCTCCATTTTCAAAGTCCTCCTGAACATGGACAGTGGGTACAGTGGTGCCTCGCAGTCCTCCTGAACATGGACAGTGGGTATTAATAGTGACACTTCCAAAAGAGACAATAATGTTAAGAGAAAGATTCTGCAAGGCAGAGATCCCACTTCATAGCACCTCTAGGTCGGCCCAAGAGAATGTGCTTTCTGAAGGGAAGGCGGAATCACCTTGGTGGAGGCCGACTTCAGACTTCCTAGGATTCTGCAGCGGGACACAGCCTGTTCACAGCCTGTTCAACTGCTGGCCAAGACCATTTCAGTGGCCTCAAATGCCACTTTGGAGCACCAGGCCATAAAAATGGATTACTTTTCATTTCTTTTTTGAAGAGAGGCCAGTGTTCTGAAGCCTCAGTATCTGCCTCACGGCGTCAGGGCCTGCCAGCTTTAATAGAATACAGAAAGCTTTGCTGGAGTCTTAACTCTATCCTTGTACACTACAGTTATTTTAACATTTGTTAGTGCATTGTAATATTTATAATGTGTGGCTGAGCGTCTTGTCTTCAACTCAAAAGGAGCACAGTTGCCTTTTGTACTTTGCAGCTGCAAGTAAAGTCTGTTTTCAGCTGATAATGTCTTGTCTTCTTGGCGCTGAGGGTGAAGAGAGGCCTCTCCCCGACTTTTGCTGGCTATTCTCATTCAGAATAGAGTTAGTCATTCACACTTGCTCAGTCAAAAAACAAGAACTGGTAGATGCTAAAATTAATCCTAGGCAGGGTCATAAAGCTACAGGAACAATTCAGTAAGAACATTCATTACGGAATATTGAGCATCTATTGTGAAGGCATTGTGAAAAGACTTTACATTACGAGTGTCCTTAATTTTCATTTTAAGGTGCTTTTATTCCATTTTAAGGTTTAATTTTAAGGTTTTATTCCATTTTAAGGGAAACCCTTTAAGCATACTTAGCACTTACTTAACTCTGAGTGTTCAATGCACTACACACACACACACACACACACACACACACACACACACAGAGTATGTTATCTCACTAATCCTTAAAACCATTTCTGCAGGGAAGGATTTCCCAAACTTTGAGGTTAGCAAGTGCATAGAATTATAGAGCCCCCCAAAGGTGATCTAGTCCAACCGCCTACAATGCAGGAATCTCAACTAAAGCATCCGTGACGGATCACTAGAGATCCCTTTGCAAGATGGCACCTTGTTAATTTAGCAAATGAGATGAGGCACAGACAACGCTGCTGCTCTGCTCTACCAATGAAAACAAAATCTCCTCGTCCACTGAGATTTAGAAACTACGCAGCTGTGGGGGGAAAGCATCAGCCTAGTTATTTTAGCTTTATTCTGCAGAGTAGGACTTCTGAATGAAAAGGGCAGTATCAAATAGATGCAGACGTGAAGGGGGAAAGGAATGCAGAGGCTCCAACAATGGAATGCTTTCATGCTCAAGAATGAAAAGCAGGCAGCTTCATTTGGCAGGTTTAATTCTTTTTCCCTTCTATTATACAAAATATTTTACAATTTAAAAACATTTCCCAACAAAAATCATATACAGATATTTATAATTAAAGGGCCCAATTACACAGAAGGGGAGAATCATATGCACAGAGATAACCAGTCCCCCTTTACAAAAGAACTAAGGGGCAGAAGGATAATTAAGACATAGGTCCTGCCCTGATCTTTTGAAGTGCGTCAGTTAAACCCCATTTCTGCCCCCCCCCCCCATGTACATCGCACTGGAGAGCTTATTCCCTTCAGTCACTTCTTCCCCGGGCGAGTTGAGACAAAACAGAACACTGTAGAAAATACGCTATGCTGGTGCCCAGTGAGATATGTCCAATTGTTTTGTGTCGTACCTTAAAAGTTAGCAGCACCTTTTTGAAGACGAGAGCCCAGAAATCCACACCATGATTCATTCATCCCTTTCGGAAAAAAGACACTTAAATAGAATGATCATGTAAAACGATGTGCCAAAGACACTACAGAGAGGTGCAATTTCAGCGCACAGATGAAGTGCAGGGGAAAGTATAAACATTTTCCTGCTCAAGGGGATTTGAGGAGATGTTAAGGGAGACCCGCAAGCCAGCTAACTGCTGCTGAACACAGAGTACAATTCTCCAATGGTAGGTCCAAGATAAAACCATGAGTGCTTGAACAGCCTTGGACCGAAGACAACTGAAAATGCATTGACGTGTAGTTCTCTGAAACATGGGGGTGGGAAGTGAGATTGGGTGGTGGGCCAGGGGTGAGGAAGCTGCCTGAATGAAGTGTGCATATGTCGGCAGATGGGGAGTTGTGGGCAGGGGAGATCAGCGCTGGCGAGGGCTCATCCTGCACTCGCAGGGGAGCCCATCGAAGAGTCACTGCTGAATCCCAAAAGCTTGCAGCAGTGTTGGAAGGTCCCGGGCGTCAGCCGCCCCATAAAGGTCACTCTGGCCCAGCATGGAGAGCGCCATACGGAGGGTGCTCCAGATGTTGTCAGACATGGCCCCCTGCTGGCCTCGCGGGCCCCGGCTCTTCTGTTGCATATGCAAGGCCTCCAGGAAGTGCTCCACAGCCTCCCTGTTTTAAGACGGCAAGAGAGCAAGTGTCAAAGGGAAGCAGAGAGAAGGGAACGTGGAGGAAAACCCAGTAATCAGGCATGGTGTCAGGAACAAGCCAGCAGTAAATCACACCACGCAAATTGGGAGTTAACTCTTTCAATAGCAAGAACAGGTTTGACACAGGAGTGTTGGGCCTTTGCAACTCATCTCTGACAGGTGTTGCCCCCTGGAAGCGGTTGCTGGGACTGAAGGTCCACAGCTGCCTAAGTCCCCTCCTCCCTGTTGGAAGAATGCCCCCGGGAAGGGTGCCAACTTCCCAAGACACCAAGGCTTCTCTCTGGTGGTCACTCTCTGGCTGGATATAGCCCTCAGTCCAGAGAGACCAGTAATAAGCGACCCCTCCATCCTGAGAGGAGCACACTCGTCTTCTGGTATCCCATCACAGAAGAAAGAGACAGTCAGTAGTCTACTCACTACTTTATTTACAGACTGTAGACGCAGCTCTCACAAGCATGTCTGCTCTCCTGAGCAACTAGAAGAGAAGTCCGACTCAACACACACTTCAACTCAGAAGTGAAAGTAACTCTCCAGTTACATGAGAACAAGCAGAGACTTCCTGTCTCATGCTCACAGACATCACATGATGTCAACAATGTGCTGCTTCTCGCAGCTGGTGAGATATAAAAATCCCAACACTCCCCAGCGCTTTTCTCAAGCAATCAGAGACTGTGCCTGCATGAAGTCAACTTCTCCGCCCTCTTCATGCCTCTGCTGGTTCTGGGAGACCAGGGTGCGGGGGGTGAGCTTTTTGCAGCAGGAGGGAGAGACACCTGTGACTCTTAAGAAGCTGGACTCATCTCTGCCTCTTGGCCTCCAGCTTACCTGCTTCTGCTCCTGCCTCCGCTTCTGGACTTGTTTCTGCCGCAGACTCTCCCAGCTCACTAAGCCCTGTTACCTCTTCAGCTTCCAAAACCACCTCCTCCCTATGTTTTCCCTCTGACCACTCACTGTTGTCCCACCACCACTCCCTGGGCTCTGAGTCCTCTTCCCTTGATGGTTCCTCACCTGGTTCCCTCCCCCATTCCTCTGCATCCAACCAGCGCATGACACATGGCGAGATCAAGGCAGCAGTTCCAGGGCTCCCACACTCTTCCATGCTCCCTGCTTGTCAAGCAACAACTCCCCAGGAGCTATGAAAATACATTGGTAATAGACGCTGCTCTACTCCTGCTTAACCCTTGCAAAACCAAGGCAAGAAGCCAATCACGGCCAAACCCATCTCAGCATGTCTGCATGGAAGAAGCATTGCTATTATTATTTTTTGCTCGTATAGTATTTTTTAAATTAGTTTTCAATTACAATAACCCAATAAAAGCCTTATTGTCAATACCAAATTATAATACAATTAATAATGCCAATTGTTCAGATGCCAAATTACCGTATTTTTTGGCCCATAGGGCACACTGGCCCATAGGACGCACCTAGGTTTTTTTTTGGGGGGGGGGGGAATAAAGAAAAAAAAAATATTTCCCCCCCAGGCGCGGGATGCTGAGCGTGCCCCAGGCTTCGGGATGCAGGCTGCTATCTGCAAGCCTGGGGAGACCGGCATGACTTCCCGCCTGTCTCCCCAGGCTTGCGGATATCTGCCCAAAGCCCAGGACGCGTTCCGCTGCGCTCCCCGGGTTTGGGGCTGCAGGCTGCTGTCTGCAAGCCTTGGGAGCCCGGCGGGAAGTCGCGCCGGGCTCCCAAGGCTTGCGGAGAGCTTCCTGAAGCCTGCATTCGCCCCATACGACGCACACACATTTTCCCTTCATTTTTGGAGGGGGAAAAATGCGTCCCATAGGGCAAAAAATACGGTATATTATTTTGTTGGCCCCCTGCATGCTAGAATTGATGATTCGATAATTTACTGTGCATTCCAAAATTTTACTCTGCATTCCAAAAAAGCATCACTAATTTTTAAAGGTGCCTCTGACCCCAGGTGATAGGTAATATTTGTCAGGGAACTGGAACCATAGAACCCACAGACCAGGCTCCAAAACAAAGACATATCCACAGTGCTTCCAGTTAAAGGATTGATCCGACCTATGGAAAGCTACGGATAACTCTTTCCTTTAAGCATTCAAACAAGGAACACCAAGGGTGAGTGAAGGTGACCATTTTGACCTGGTAATGGCCTGGCGACCGGCTTCTATTCTCTCCTCATCTCAGAACACTACCGCTTGCAAAAAGCAGCCCAGCTGGTGGGGAGGACTCCAGGCTCCCTCTTGAAATGCAGCCCCTGCCCCACCCCCCACCCCAGCAGCTTCTGGTTAGCTTCCTCTTGGGAATTATTTCAGACTTTCCCTGAGATGCAGAAAAGCACAGCTGACAACTGCCTGGGCTCCGTCCACATTCCAAAAGACGAGCGAATCATTCTCAAGAAGAGCCACAAAGCCACCACCAGAATGGCGCCGTTTTCACCAGATCTCAAGAAGTGGACCCAGAATTTGGCCAACAGCTATGGGGGCATAGGGGGCAGAGGCAGCCTGACCTTTCCTTGTCCCTCTTTGCCAGCCCCTTAAGCCGCTCACCTGTGGGCGCCTAGGTTAATGCAGCTGATGCCGAGATTGTAGCGGGAGCGGATGTAGCCGGGCTGCAGTTCCAAGGCATGCCTATAGGCTGCCACAGCTTCTTCACTCCGGTTTCCATTGGCCAAAGTAGCCCCTAGCTTGTTCCAGAGGAGATGATCCTGCGGGGAGACCAGAGAGAGCCTTATTAAACCCAGGAGCTCTTCCACAGAGAGCACATGCTTCATTCAAGAGCAGCACATTCCTCCCCAGCTTCCAAAGTCTTCCAGACCCCACCCACTGGTGACCCCTCTATCCCTCAAGTTCCCCATGATTTTAAAAAGCTCACTGGTACCCACATTGCATAGCTACTTATAGGTCCAATTCCAGGTGCTTTTGTTTAGAAAACAGTACTTTTCTGAGCACAACTCAAAGTGTTGGTGCTGAGTTTTGAAGCCCTAAATGGCCCTGGCCCTGTATACCTGAAGGAGCGTCTCCACCCCCATCGTTCTGCCCAGACACTGAGGTCCAGTGCCGAGGGCCTTCTGGCGGTTCCCTCATTATGAGAAGTAAAGCTACAGGGAACAAGGCAGAGGGCCTTCTCGGCAGTGGCGCCCGCCCTGTGGAATGCACTCCCATCGGATGTCAAGGGGATGAGTAACTATACAACTTTTAGAAGACATCTGAAAGCAGCCCTGTATAGGGAAGCTTTTTAAAGTGTAATGTTTTATTATGTTTTTATATATGTTGGAAGCCACCCAGAGTGCCTGGGTCACCCCAGTCAGATGGGCGGGATGCAAATAATAAATTATTAGTAGTAATAGATGTTTAAAGCCCACGGCAGTCTAGAATCTGGACACTTAAAGAACTGCCTTCACCTTTATGAACCTGCCGTTGCCTTAAACTTGACGGAAAGACTGTGAGCTTTGATTTTGAAAATGAAATAGCCATCCCCCCTCTTAGCAGGGTTCAAGAGAAGGCCAAGTCCGAACTCATTTGCCTCTGATGTGCTCTATTTTCTGTGTGGGCACAATTATTTGTTCTTTGCATGGTTGAGCATTCAGGTCAGGCAATCCCCACACCCGCGAACTGAGCGGTGGAGCCCTGATGCAGGATTCCCACCCTGTAAGTCCACCTCCCCAATCTCACACTTTTCTCGGCCACGCTTGCGCTCATGCCTTACATTGGGCCGCGCACTCAGCGCAGCAGTGAAGCAGTCCACAGCCTTCTCATACTCGCCGCTCAGGTTGAAGAGAACGCCCAGGCCACACTGCACGTCCGGGTCCACGGCAGAGGTGTTGGTACGCACAGCCGCCAGGAAGAGCTCCTTTACTTCCACAAAGAGCGAGCTGGGGCGCGTGTGGAAAGGACAGAGAAATGTAGAGGTAAAAAAGGTAAAGGACCCCTGGACAGTTAAGTCCAGTCAAAGGCGACTATGGGGTTGCGGCGCTCATCTCGCTTTCAGGCCGAGGGAGCCGGCATTTGTATGCAGATAGCTTTTCCGGAGCATGTGATCAGCATGACTAAACTGATTCTGGCACAACGGAGCACTGTGATGAAAACCAGAGTGCACGGAAACGCCGTTTACCTTCCCGCCGGAGCGGTACCTATTTATCTACTTGCACTGGCGTGCTTTCGAACTGCTAGGTTGGCAGGAGCTGGGACAGAGCAACAGGAGCTCACCCTGTCGCAGGGATTTTACCGCTAACCTTCTGATCAGCAAGCCCAAGAGGCTCTGTGGTTTGGACCACAGCACCACCCGTGTCCCAGAAAGATATACAACAGGGTAACGAATCACAGAATTGCAGAGCTGGAAGGGAGCCCTGAGGGTCAACCGGGCCACACCCCCGCTGTGCAGGAACCCCATCTGTATTTCCCCAGTCCTCTTCCATCCTTGCTTTCCCCCGTTCCCCACACTCACTCAGTTAAAAGGGAGCCCAGGATGCGCTTGGAAGGCCCAAGGCCTGGGCTGGGGCTCCCGGCTTCCTCCTCCTCCTTCCCTATCAGATGAGCGTAGGCTGGCTTGTGGCGCAACCAGTCGCGCAGGGTCTCGCAGGCCTGCTTCTGCAGAGACTCGTTGGTGAAGCTGACCGCCAAAGCCATGAGTGCCGTGAGGTTCCCGGGCTGCAACTCCAGGCACCTGTGGGAAAGAGGTCAAAACATGCAAGTCAAAAAACTGAAGGGGATCATTAATGTAACCTCAGAAGGAGGAGGAGGAAGAGGAGGGAAGGAGCAGGTTTCTTATCTCAAAACAGTCTTACCAAAAAAAGAGCAGCCCAGCTGGCTGGAGGGGTCCAGGCTCCCTTCTGAAATGCAAACCCTCCCCAGCTGGTAGATCTGCAGCAGCTACTGCAAATGTTCTGGCTGCAGAGAGCTCCTAAGCCTGGAAATTCGTAACAAAATAAAGCTCTTCCCCCACGAGAAGGTTTGCAACTGGGCAGCACTGAGAGATGGACCTCTGCCACAAACATGTGTTTTATGTCCTGTTAACTCTCAGGTTTTCATGCTAAAATAAGGTGCGGTGAGCATCTGCCAAAGGCTCAGGAACTGTGAGGGAACTCTGTGGGCTGCCATCAGTCACGCCAAGAAAAAATGTAATTCTTCACAGTTTCCTGGCCATTCTTTGGCTCTGCTTTCCTTTCCCCAGCTGCCAGTACACTACAGGTGTCATCCTTCCTTTGCTACTATCCTGCAGTTTGAGCACAGTGTCAAACTACTGTCTCAAATTACAGATAGGTAGCCGTGTTGGTCTGCCATAGTCAAAACAAAACAAATTCCTTCCAGTAGCACCTTAAAGACCAACTAAGTCAGTTCTTGGTATGAGCTTTCGTGTGCATGCACACTTCTTCAGATACACTGAAACAGAAGTTTCCAGACCCTTCTATATAGTGAGAAGGTGGGGAGGGGTATTACTCAGAAGGGTGGTGGGAATGGGTGATTGGCAGATAGCTGTGATGAGCCTGTTGACGACTCTTAACGACTGCAATAGGTCTTACAGGAAAAAGCAAGGGGTGAAAAGGTGAAAAATGGCTTTGTCATGTATAATGAGATAAGAATCCAAGGTCTTTGTTCAGACCAGGTTTTTCCATGGTTTTGAGTTTGGTGATAAGTTGTAATTCAGCAGCTTCTCTTTCCAGTCTATTTCTGAAATTCCTTTGTAGTAAAACAGCTACTTTGAGATCTTGTATACTGTCTCAAAGTGTCTCCTCTCCTGGTGCCAAATTAGATTTATGGCCATAATATTGTATTTTGCAAAGGATGTCTTACGCCAGAGACTTGCCTAGCTTTTTCGTGCTGCTTGCTTTCCACAAGGGGGACGCTGGGTGGCACTGTGGGTTAAACCACAGAGCCTAGGACATGCCGATCAGAAGGTTGGCGGTTCGAATCCCCGCAATGACGGGGTGAGCTCCCGTTGCTCGGTCCCTGCTCCTGCCAATCTAGCAGTTCAAAAGCACGTCAAAGTGCAAGTAGATAAATAGGTACCACTCCAGCGGGAAGGTAAACGGCGTTTCCGTGCGCTGCTCTGGTTCGCCAGAAGCGGCTTAGTCATGCTGGCCACATGACCCGGAAGCTGTATCCCAGCTCCCTCGGCCAATAAAGCAAGATGAGCGCCGCAACCCCAGAGTCGGCCACAACTGGACCTAATAGTCAGGGGTTCCTTTACCTTTACCTTGCTTTCCACAACAGGTTTGCTGTTCCTGGCCCAAAAGTGAGCAAAATTGCAGTGGCAATGCGGGAGCTACATTCAAGAGTACTGCATACAGTTCAGTTCCCCCATCTCAAAACAAGGGAGTAATGATAGAGCGGAAAGAAATGCAGAGAAGGGCAACCAAAATGATCAGAATTTGGGGGAGGACCTTCCCTACAGGAAAAGGCTTGGAATATTTTAGTTTATAAAGCAAAGGAAGACAACTAGGAACCAAATAGGAGGCTGCGATGACTGTGCTGTCTTTAGGGTCCAGCCAAGGTTCAGGAACTCAAACAAAAAGCAATTCTTCATAATAACATAAAAAACTTTATTGAAAGGTCTGTTGGAGAAAGGAGGTTTCAAATGACATCACAATTTAAAGCAACTCGGAAGCAAGGAAAACAACAAAACTATCTTATCTAGCTAAAGATTAAGTAACACACAAGATACTGGAAGTTGAGCAGCAGGGCAGACTTAAATCTGGAATCATGACAGGAACCTTTGCGATGAGAGCTACTACGCAATAGCCCAAAGCCCAAATTTAAGCGAATGATGGCCAAGGTCTCATAACCCGAGGCAGCCAATCAGGATGGCCAATTGGTACAGCCTTCAAGAAAATGGGCATTCACCCCTCCCATCCTAAAGGAGCAAACACCTGTTTGCATCACGGGTTCTCAACTCCTTTTCCTTAGTTCTGGCCTCGAGAGCCTGATAAGGAACATCTGTGCTCAGATCCATTAGTCCAGAATTTCTAGCAGCTTCTCCCACACAAAAAAACCTCAAAAAACAAAAACAAATTAGGCTTAAGGGGGACTGTTTCTCCACTAGCGAGAACATCACAATATATCACCAGCTAAGCATCACAATATACTGATATATCATAATGTTTTAAATAAGGACGGAACTATATAAAGGGGAACGGGAACGGTAGCGCTGGGCGATATCTGGTTTTCAACATAGTGATATATCATTTGCTAAACATTGAGATATATCACAATGCCTGAAATAAGGATGGAGCTATGTAGAGGCATTGGCTGGCTTCACAGTTTTTCCCATACTGATTTTTGACACACACCACAATTCACAATCTATCACCAAGTTCAAAAGTTATGAAACTGGTATCATAATATGGAGTTCAAACTGGTTTTGTACGATATATCAATACATTGCCCAGCCCTATTCTCCACAGAGGCTTATAAATTTATGAATGGCGTTCCCCTTTCTCATATCAACGCTAGGGACTCGGGTCATGGAAGAATGAGGCTTAAAGTTTCAGTATTCCACCAGCATCTCTAGCCATTTGGTTTCCGATGTCATGCTGGACTTTGCCTCTGCAATTCCCAAAAAAGCAGAACGACCTCAAGGCGTTGCTACGCCAGGCAGGTTACTCACTTCCTGAGAGCACTGATGGCTAAAAGCTCCTGCTCATTCTCTGCTTGCGTCGTTCCCAGGTACTGCCAGGCCTGAAATGGAGACACAACAAGGAGTCAGGGCTGTTTTCTCTCTGCTTACCAGCAGTGCTGGAGAGTAGGAGCGAGTACCCCACTTCTGAAACATTTCTGCGTCCTCTCCCCCAAAGTGCCCAACTTCTCAGCGCTCCGAAAGGGAAGCGAGTCCACTCAGGGCCAAGGCAGATGCTGCCCATTTTCCCATCGTCCACAGCCAGGCAACTCAGCAGCTAGCACAGTGCAACAAAGCAATGAGCATTGACCCAGTTTGTCTTGACAAAGGGCCAACACCCCCCCGACAACCTTCCTCCGTCTGACCCCATCCCAAGGAAAGGAGGAGGCCTGGCTCTGCCTCCCTTCACTCACCTCCATGTGATCCGGGTTCTGCTGCACAGCAGCCTCAAAGTACAAGACGGCGTTGGGCAAGTCGCCCTCCTCCAGGCACTTCAGCCCTTCCTCAAAGGCCTGGGGATGATCGTGCACGGGGTTCTCTTCTTCAAACTGGTATCCCTACCAGGGAGGGAGAGTAAAGTTGTTGTTGTTGCTTTTAAAGTGGATCTTGCAGCATCTTGCTATTTTATTCAAGGGGCGGAGGAACACAGACCGTTCATCCCATAGCAAGGAGACCCTCCCCAGAGCCCAGAGAGGACGTTCTCTTTGGGCTCCGGGGAAGATTTCCTCGTGAGTGGGAGGGGCAGCAGGGCTTTGTTGAGGCTGCTCAGCCTCCCTGCCTAACAGCTGGTGTGTGGGGTAGCGCAGCAGCAGCAGCTTCCCTGTGCATCAGCTGAGCACCCCCAACACACACTCTCCAGGGTGCTCCCCACTTCTGAGTTCTTAGCACCACATGTGTCATGCACAAGTTGGAAGTTGCTTGTACCTACATTTTATCTTTTGTTTATGACTGTTACTTCATAAGTTGTTGTTGTTGTTGATTCAATTTATATACAGTGGTACCTAGGGTTACATACGCTTCAGGTTACATACGCTTCAGGTTACAGACTCTGCTAACCCAGAAATAGTACCTCGGGTTAAGAACTTTGCTTCAGAAATCGAGAACAGAAATCGTGCTCCGGCGGCGTGGCAGCAGCAGGAGGCCCCATTAGCTAAAGTGGTGCTTCAGGTTAAGAACAGTTTCAGGTTAAGAACGGACCTCCAGAACGAATTAAGTTCTTAACCCGAGGTACCACTGTACTGCCGTTTATCAAAAGATCCTCGGGAGGTGTACAACATTGAAAATACATTACAGAACACCAACGATAAAACCATAATACAGTGGAACCTCGGTTTTCAAATGTAATCCGTTCCGGAAGACCATTCAAAAGATCAAAGGGCTATCGGCAAATTCAATGGAGTAAAATTAGAAACGCGCCTCAGAAGCCATTTGACTTCCGAGTCGCATTCGAAAGCGGAAGTGTTCACTTCCAGGTTTTTGGCATCCAAATGTTTTAGAAGCTGAGACATTCGAAAACAGGGGTTCCACTGTAAAAAGTATAACGACAGACGGCCTAATAATAAAACAGTAATCATCACAGGTCATAGTCTATCACAGGCCATAGATTATTCAATAGCCATAGGCCTGGATAAAGAGGGAGGTCTTTGCCTGGCGCCTAAAGACATGTAATGATGGTGCCAGGCAAGCCTCTCTGGGGAGAGCATTCTACAGACAGGGGGCCACCACAGAAAAGGCCAATTCTCTTGTTGCCACCCTCTGAATCTCTCTGGGATGAGGGACCTAGAGAAGGGCCTCAGATGACAAGTGCAGGGTCTGGACATTGTAGTTTTACTAGGCATTGTATAATTAAACACACACAGAGAGAATTCTGTACCCACTTGCTCACAATCTGAAGTTGAGCAACCAATAGGGATGAGGAGGCAGGGTGGGGGGAGAAGGAGAAGGCCCCAAGCAGAGCCTCTGCAGGAGTACCTTGTCATAAGAGGAGCTGGCAAGATCCTCGTAGTCTGTTAGCCAAGGGTGGGCCTCTGCGTCTCGCTTGGCCATCTCCTCCCACTCAGCCTGGAGCTTGTCCCAGAAGTCCACATCTGACTAAAGAAGAGGGGGAAAGGAAGGTGAGGGAAACCCACCAGGTCTCTCAACGCAGCAGAAGTCTCACTCCAGGGCAAAGCTTTTACAGAGTTACGATTAAATACAATAAACTCTGCTTATAGAGATGGGAGACACAGAGGCATACCAACAAACGGACGTGTTTGCATTAGGGGATGTCCTGAAGTAGAGGACCTTGTGCATTATATCTTACGCTGCCCCTTATATAATGAAGCAAGAGAAAGATTTTTAGCACCTATAATGACAAGGTCCCCTGGCCAGAACCCCTCCAACATAATTTTATATCTCCTCGCAGACACAGATAAGTATGTGACCTGGCGTGTAGCTCTCTTTGCAAATGCCGCTAGGAAAATTACAGCAAATTATATAGCCAAGGTAGCCAGCAACTGTAAAGGAGATGAATTTATTTGACCCTATCTACATCAAGCTAGGGACGCAGTTGGCGCTGTAGGTTAAACCACAGAGCCTAGGACTTGCCAATCAGAAGGTCGGTGGTTCAAATCCCCACGACGGGGTGAGCTCCCGTTGCTCGGTCCCTGCTCCTGCCAACCTAGCAGTTCAAAAGCACGTCAAAGTGCAAGTAGATAAATAGGTACCGCTCCAGCGGGAAGATAAATGGCATTTCCGTGCACTGCTCTGGTTCGCCAGAAGCGGCTTAGTCATGCTGGCCACATGACCCGGAAGCTGTACGCCGGCTCCCTTGGCCAGTAAAGCGAGATGAGCGCCGCAACCCCAGAGTCGGTCACGACTGGACGTAATGGTCAGGGGTCCTTTTACCTTTACATCAAGCTATATTCTATCTTTATCACCAAACTCTGAATATAATTGCACATTGTATTAATTAACATTACTTTTTAATATATTAGTGGCCATGTGATAATTTTAGCTTATAAATTTTATCGTTTAATGTCTTAACTTGTATATTAAGGTACTTTTATAGCTCTGTTTAGAGTAGGTAATGTTTTGATAATATACATATTTTAAGTTTTTTGTATCAATCCAGTATATTTTCTTCTAATTGTTGAATGATTCTGTGTACATTGTGGCAGCCTTTGGCTATGTGCAATAAAACTGACTGACTGACTCACTCACTCACTCACTCCAGGGGAGCCCTGCCCTCACCAGTTGTTACGTTACCTCCACAGCAGTCTTGGCTTCCTCAAACTCGTTCTCCAGGCCCAGCGTGTCTGCAGAGTGTGCAAACTGATCTACCCAGGCTTCGGATGTGTTCTAGAAAGAGAGCATAGCAGGAAGGTACTTTCCCCCACCTCAAAGATGGATAAAGGGTGCAGCCCTGGTCCCATTTCTTAACAAAGCAACAACAAACAAACCTACAGTAACGTAAAGCATACTCAATAAACACATGAGACGTAACCGGCTGTGTTCTTAAATAAATAAGATATACTATTCATAACATCAAATTGTAAATTTCAACAGAAGTAACTCATAAAGTTCAACAAACGAACAAAGCAGAAGAACTAGTGGATCAGATCATTCTATAGTCAGTTCATGCATAAGGTCCATCCATGTATTGGTGTCCATTCCACCTGTCTGTTCATAAAGTCCAAACCATCCACATGAAAGGTTGTTGTTGTTGTTTAGTCGTGTCCGCCTCTTCGTGACCCCCTGGACCAGAGCACGCCAGGCACTCCTGTCTTCCACTGCCTCCCGCAGTTTAGTCAATCTCATGCTGGTAGCTTCAAGAACACTATCCAACCATCTCACCCTCTGTCGTCCCCTTCTCCTTGGGCCCTCCATCTTTCCCAACATCAGGGTCTTTTCCAGGGAGTCTTCTCTTCTCATGAGGTGGCCAAAGTATTGGAGCCTCAGCTTCAGGATCTGTCCTTCCAGTGAGCACTCAGGGCTGGTTTCCTTCAGAATGGAGAGGTTTGATCTTCTTGCAGCCAATGGGACTCTCAAGAGTCTCCTCCAGTTACAGTTCCACAAAATCCTTTCACAAAGTCTAAGAGAAGGATTTCTGGAATACTAGCCTTGTTTCGCCGTCCTGGGCTTCATCAGTAGTTAAAGCTCATATGTGATATTACAGGGCAGTGGATCTTATGCCATAGTAGTAGCCTTTCATGTGGATGGTTTGGACTTTATGAACAGACAGGTGGAGTGGACACCAATATACGGATGGACCTTATGCATGAACTGATCCACTGGGTCTTCTGCTTTGTTCGTTTGTTGAACTTTATGAGTTACTTCTGTTGAAATCTACAATTTGATACTATGAATAGTATATCTTATTTATTTAAAAACACAGCCGGTTACATCTCATGTGTTTACTGTCCCATTTCTTGGCAAACAATATGGCGGGCACAACAGAGTGTACAAATTTGGGCCTACAGGACAGAATCATCACTGGAAGGTCTGCGCTGTGGGTCTTCTCTGCCCCTAGACTACATACACACTGCTCTTTGTGCAAGTTGACACTCCTGGACCCCAGTTGTACTCCCAACACTGAAGACGTTGGTTATTGGCCACACAAGAGCATGTTGCCAAGAAGCACACAGCCCGTGAGCAGCAGAGCTCTACCTGTTGGGAGTCCTACCTGCTGCTGTATAAACTCAGTTGCCCATTGTTCTGCCTGATCCTGGTCTCTGGGGGTAATGGTCACCCGATTTGCCTCGATGGACACCCTCCCATCTCCAATCTGGCGGACAAACTTTAGGAACTGCATGAAGAAAGGAGACACAGGGAGAGAGACCATCACCATCCATCCCTCGGCACAACCTCTTCTATCTGAACTAGCCTGGACCGTCCGGACTGAGCAGAGCCAGAGGAGGCACATTCGGCTTCCTTGACGGAAAAGGAACCTGGGAGCGGGTCCCTCTCAAGTGGTAGCCGCTTAAAACAGTTGAACAGGGTCAGAAACTCTTATTTCCTTGAAAGTAACTCCAAGAACAACACCAGGCTGGAAGGTCTAGACCCAACTCCCACCCTTAGCTCAAAGCCCTTTCTGCCAACCTTTTGCCCTGGATTGGAAGCAAGAAGATCAAGGAACATCCAAATCCCAAGTCTTAAAACAAGACTGCCATTTTTCAAGGAGTGAAGGCAGAGAAGGGAGAGGTGTGTGGGGAGAATGTGTGAGTGTAGACAGACATAAATATTTTGAGGAAACAAAACGTTGCCTCCTCTGAGGGTCTGCTGGACCCCTCACTGTGAGAAGCAAAGTTACAAGGAACCAGGAAGAAGGCCTTCTTGGTAGTGGCACCCTCCCTTCAGATGTCAAAGAGACAACTTTTAGAAGACATCTGAAGGCAGCCCTTTATTGGGAGGTTTTTAACGCTTGATGTTTTTATTATGTTTTTAGATATGCTGTAAGCTGCCCAAGATGGGACGCGGGTGGCGCTGTGGGTAAAAGCTTCAGCGCCTAGGACTTGCCGATCACATGGTTGGCGGTTCGAATCCCCGCGGCGGGGTGTGCTCCCATCGTTCGGTCCCAGCGCCTGCCAACCTAGCAGTTCGAAAGCACCCCCGGGTGCAAGTAGATAAATAGGGACCGCTTACCAGCGGGAAGGTAAACGGCGTTCCGTGTGCTGCGCTGGCTCGCCAGATGCAGCTTGTCACGCTGGCCACGTGACCCGGAAGTGTCTGCGGACAGCGCTGGCTCCCGGCCTATAGAGTGAGATGAGCGCACAACCCTAGAGTCTGGCAAGACTGGCCCGAACGGGCAGGGGTACCTTTACCTTACCTAAGCTGCCCAAGAGTGGCTGGGGAAATCAGATGGGCTGATGGTCAAGCACTCATATTACCTGTGCCCAGTTCCCTACAAAGAGAACTCTAGTCTCTTTTTTTACCTCAGAGTCATTCAGTTTTGGGTCATCCACTTTTGCAAGAAACTCATTGGCAGTTTTCTTGAGGTCTTCTTCAGGCTGGTATTCCTCATACCTATGATCAGAAAGAATAAACGTGGTTCAGGAACAAGCTAGGAAGACGCTATGTACTTAAGCGTTTGGCACACCATCACAAAAATAAAATTTTGGTGTGTTCATTTTATATCTCCCAACCCTCCAGTTCGCAATGCAGCTTATAAAACGATCAGTACACAAGCATTTCAATAACAGCATTTGAAAGACTATTAAAATGGCAGAAAACAGCCTACACCACCAACAACAAAAACTAAAGCCATAATTAGGAACAGAAACAAAAAGGCAAATGAACTGAAATGTAAGGGGAGAAGGCGGGGAGAGTCCTTCAAGTGAAAAGACAAGATTGAGCCAGGAGAGCTTCTCTGGAGAGAGATTTCCATATCACAAAATGGCTGTCCCTGGGAAAGGTGAGTTGTGAGTGCCTAGAGGCGGTTGGATGATGGATGGCAGCTAACAGATTGAGGTTGAATCCTGACAAGGGGGAACAGGAGGCGGACGGGTGTGGGGGACTCCCTGGCCCTGAATGGGGTAACTGTGCCCCTGTGCACAGCCTGGGAGTCATTTTGAACTCACAGCTGTCCATGGAGGCGCAGGTCAATTCTGCCTCCAGGGCAGCTGTCTACCAGCTCCACCTGGTACGCAGGCTGAGACCCTACCTGCCCGCAGGCTGTCTCACCAGAGTGGTGCATGCTCTGGTTATCTCCAGCTTGGACTTCTACAATGCACTCTACGTGGGGGTACCTTTGAAGGTGACTCGGAAACTGCAATTAATCCAGAATGCGGCAGCTAGACTGGTGACTGGGAGCGGCTGCTGGGACCATATAACACCGGTCCTGAGAGACCTCCATTGGCTCCCAGTATGATTCTGAGCACAAATCAAAGTGTTGGTGCTGACCTTTAAAGCCCTAAACGGCCTTGGCAAAGTATACCTGAAGGAGCATCTCCGCCCCCATCGTTCAGCCCAGACACTGAGGTTCAGCTCCGAGGGCCTTCTGGCGGTTCCCTCATTGCGATAAGTGAGGTTACAGGGAACCAGACAGAGGGTCTTCTCAGTAGTGGCGCCTGCCCTGTGGAACGCCTTCCCATCAGATGTCAAGGAAATAAGCAGCTATCTTATTTTTAAAAGACATCTGAAGGCAGCCCTGTTTAAGGAAGTTTTTAATATCTAATGCTGTATTGTTTTTAACACTCAATCAGGAGTCGCCCAGAGTGGCTGGGGAAAATCAGCCAGATGGGCGGGTTATGAATAATAAATAAGTATTATTATTTATAAAGGAGCCTCTAAAGATTATCAAAGTGTTTGGCCTCCTTGAGAGGGAGAAGGTGCTCCAAAGTCATAAAGGGCCTTCAAAGTTAAGCACCTATGTTTTCAGTAATGCCCAGAATACACCGTGAATCGGGGGGGGGGGGGGACCTTAAGCCCTGGTTATGTTCCATTTCCCCAGCGTGAATCAACTGTCTAGCAGTCACATTCTGCTCCAGCTGAGATTTCAGAGTAGCCTTCAACGGAGAGCTCCACATATAAAACATGGCAGTAGTCCAACCTAAAGGTTAACAAAACATAGGTAACAGCAGCCATTTCTAAGTAGCTCCCTTATTAAATGCCTTTCTCCATTCACTGTGTATCTGAAGAAGTGTGCATGCACACGAAAGCTCATACCAAGAACTGACTTAGTTGGTCTTTAAGGTGCTACTGGAAGGAATTTGTTTTGTTTTTTCTCCATTCAGTTCGCTATAATTCTACTCAATATGGCAGGGCAACATAGAAAACAACAGCCGCCCAGAGAGCTTCAAGGTTCTTTGTCCGGATAACAATCTCCCTCTCTCTCTCGTTGATCCGAAAAGCCTTGAAAAAAATACATTAAACTGAAGACCTCTCTGTCATGGTGTAATTTTAAACCTTTCCCCCTGGGGCTGCAGGAGAAGCCAGCTGCTTCATGGAAATGGACCTGTCTACTCAGAACTCGGGCAGAGTGCTACTTTGAGCTGCAGCGTGGATCAAATCCCAATATCTCGCCAACGTCACTGCGGGAAGTAGCAACAGAGGTACTCACCATTTATCAGCCAGGGTCTGATCTTCCGATTCACCCAGCCACAACTTCTCCTCCGACTGCTCCAAATATTCTTCAGCCCACTTGGCAGGAGACACAGACAAGGGATCTTTGAAGAAATAAATAATAATATTTATACCCCACCCATCTGGCTGGGTTTCCCCAGCCACTCTGGGTGGCTCCCAACAGAATATTAAAAACACGACAAAACACCAAGCATTAAAAACTTCCCTAAACAGGGCTGCCACCCCCTCACCAACACCTGTCCCACCTGTAACCTCAGCAATGAACTCCTGGGACCAATCGGCTTCATTGTAATCCGTTGAGATGTCCACTGTACTGTCGGCAGCGCCAAGGAATTCTTGCGCCCAATTCTCCGACAGAGCCAGGGCCGCCACACCTGGAGCTGAGAAGAGGAAGCCAGAGGGAGGGAGTCAGAACGGTGCTAGCTCAGGTGCCCACAAGGATGAGACAAGTCCCAATGGAGCAGAATTGGCTTCCCTGTCCTTCTTCCCATTCTATCCCCTTCCTCAGGGGGCACATCCCCCTCAAGAATGGATGGGCGGCCATCGCCGCCATTCACCCAAGAAATATTTTGCTGGTCTCTGCTCATGCTACGACTCCCAGGCCAGGCCTCTTACCTCTCTGTGGAGCCTGTCGGAAGCTGGACTGCTCAATTTCCTGCATCTCGGCCAGTAGGTCATCCATCTTGAATGTTTGTGGGGCACGGGACAGCAGGGGGCCATTCTGCTCTTGAAGGAACTCTGCCACCAGCTGCCAGAAAACATAACGTCAGCATGTGTTACGGCCGGGAGATCTACAGTCCCAAACCAGTTGAAGGCCAGATCGTTAAATCCGTTTCATAATTTTTGACCTGGCATTATATTGTGGATCATGATGTGTGTTAGGGGTGGGCGATGGATCGTCCCAAACCGGTTTGAAGTCCATATTGTGATATTGGTTTCAAAATTTTTGAGCTGGCAATATATCTCGAATCATGACGTGTTTGTGTGTGTGCGTGCGTGCTATGCAAAAATCACGATGTGGGGAAAGATGCTTCTGTCGATTCCAGCAGCCCGTTAGCTCTCCCGGCTCAGGCAGGGGCGCAGAGAATCACAAGAACAGGCACTGGGGGGGAAATGACAATGTAGAGAAAACCGCAAAGCCTGCCAATGCCTCTACATAGCTCCATCTTTATTTCAGATGTTTTAGTAACATATTGGTATATCGTGATGTTTAAAGGTAAAAGGAGCCCTGACCATTAGGTCCAGTCGTGGCCGACTCTGGGGTTGCGGCGCTCATCTCGCTTTATTCAGCTTCCGGGTCACGTGGCCAGCATGACTAAGCCGCTTCTGGTGAACCAGAGCAGCGCACGGAAATGCCGTTTACCTTCCTGCCGGAAGGTATTTATCTACTTGCACTTTGACGTGCTTTTGAATTGCAAGGTTGGCAGGAGCAGGGACCGAGCAACGGGAGCTCACCCCGTCGTGGGGATTCAAACCGCCGACTTTCTGATCAGCAAGTCCTAGGCTCTGTGGTTTAACCCACCGCACCACCAGCGTCCCATTGTGATGTTTAGTATCTGTTGAAAACCAGATACTGCCCAGCCCTAGCATGTGTGCGAGGAGACAATATTGAGTGGGTCAGGGAGAAGGAGGAAAACAAAGAAAAGAAACATGGGGCGTCTTACTTCATCTTCAGAGGCTCTTCCAAGAGGTTTGGACACCTGCAGAAGAGAAAAAGATTGCTACCCGATGGCAGAATAGAAATCGCAAAGGATTAAAGAGTTGCATCCCCCAACGGATTTGTGCTTTCTTTATCTTATGCTTTTTTGTCCATTTCAGGACAAATGGGTATTATCCATTTTTAAATAGGCAGAGATAGGGTGGGGGGCAGGGAGATAAGAAGGCCTAGCATTAACCACTGAGGGATTATTTTCCTTTTTTAAAAAGAAGAAGCGGTGATCCTGAACAGACAGACACTAACAGGAGTGTCCCTGGATGAGAGATAAACAATTCCCGGCTCCCCAAAGCGGTACCACTCCCCCCTCCCCTTCCAGCTTTGCCAAACTTACCACCTCCGGCACGGGGGCATTGGGAGGCCAAGCCAGGGGTCCCCGAAGCCCCTCCTGCTGCAGGCCTTTGTCCTGAGTGAAATGGCTGGCCAGCTTCATCAGAGGATTGGAGCCTCCGCATTCCGGCTCCACCAGCTCCCTCATTGCCATGGCGGGAGGCAGGAGACGGCCACAGCCACACAACCCTCACCTGCCCAAGGGAGAAGGCAATGGGAAACCATGTAGAGTCACAAGGCTATTGTTATTATTCATCTCCTGCACCAAGGTAATCTGGCGAGGCAAGTTTCTGACACTGATGCACAGGAGAGATTACTCAACGGACTGAAGATACGACTAAACTCGCAGTTTACGAACCGATTGCTTATAGGTGTAGACTCTGCATGGACAAATACAGTGGTGCCCCGCAAGACAAATGCCTCGCAAGACGAAAAACCCGCTAGACGAAAGGGTTTTCCGTTTTGGAGGCGCTTCGCAAGACCAATTTCCCTATGGGCTTGCTTTGCAAGACAAAAATGTCTTGCGAGTTTTTCTGACTTTCCCCCCCTTCCCCCCTTTTTTCTAAACCGCTAAGCCGCTAATAGTGCTAATCCGCTAATCCGCTAATGGGCTTGCTTCGCAAGACGAAAAAACCGCTAGACGAAGAGACTCGCAGAACGGATTCTTTTCGTCTTGCGAGGCACCACTGTATAATGACATTTGGAATGTGTTTATACAATATACAATACACAGTAGTACTGTGACTAAACATATATGTTTAGGATAATAACAATGCTTATATGGCAGATGAGCAAATATGGAATTGAAACTGTCTGTATATAGCAAGAGAGTAAAACTTTTTCTGCACATATTATTTTATTGCTGCTTTATTTTGCTCAATTGAAATATTGATTATTATTTTGAAGGCAGCCCTGTATAGGGAAGCCTTTTGATGTGTAATGTTTTATTATGTTTTTATATTACACTTGATCTTAGCCAAAAGGCTGAGAAGCAGGTAGAAGTAAAATTATTATTATTATTAATAATAATATGCAAAAAAATCTTTTGCAAATGCATAAGGCAAGTTTACAAAAATTGCCAACAACTGAGGCCCCATTTGCACTGCACATCTAAAGGGGGATCACGTCACAGCTTCCCCCAAATAATCGTGGGAACAGTTTGTGAAGGGTGTGGCAGAGCTGTAACTCTCAAAGTTCCCTCTGAGGAGGGATTGACTTTTAAGACACTCTTGGGAACCATAGCTGCATGAGGGGAACAGGGGTCTCCTAGCCACAGCCAGGACCCTTAAACTACAGTTCCCAGGATTCTCTGAGGGGAAGCCATGGCTGTTTGAAGTGGCACACCAGGACGGGGCCCAAGGGAGGCAGGACACGGGCAGACATTCCTCTGCCCACTTCCCGTGCGCACAAGAGCAACACACCTGCACAGGGAGTAATCCGGAATAATTGCCACTTGCAACTGATGCAACCAAACAGCCCCACCACCTACAGCCGCCGCCTCTCAAGATGAGAGCCCAAGGAGTGCCAAGTCCGACCAAAGGTTGAACCATCCCAGATACAAGCCCGGGAGCCCCTTCCCACACTACGTTTTCACACACATGTGCCTAAAAATGTAACCATGTGAATGCACCGACATACCCGCATCATGCAGGCACTTTGACCCGGGAAAGGCAAACCCCACAAGACCCGAGTCCGAAGGTTCGAGGTCCCTTTGGGCCCCCCAATAAAATATTTGAGGGGGCTGCCCCCCCAAAAAAGTTGATGGGCATGGTGCGTGTGCACTGCATCGTGCGATCGATTCTGTGGGGCGGGGCTTACCTGGGGGCCCCCAATATTTCATTCCAGTTTCACCCCCAGCAACTCCCACCTTCGGCTCTGGCCTCTCCCGACTCCTGATGGTATGTAGCGGTGGGGTGCGACTCTGCACATGCTCAGAGGTGCTCTCCCCGTGGCAAAACCCGAGGGCTGAGCCTGGCTGGCTGGTCCTCTAGGGCTGGCTGGAATTGGGGGCAACGGGGGGGGGGCGGGAGGCAGATTCCAAGCCAAGCTCCCAGGCACTCCCTTTCCACGCATCTCAGCATCGTCTGCACGGGGAGGCCGTGGGTGGGGCGGGCTTGGTGCCTGGACCCCCCTCCCCACTTGCACGACGCCCCCCCCCAAGCCAGCCGGGCTCCCCACCCCCCACCCGCCAGCAAACAACTCACCAAGCTTTGCAAGGCCTCCGGCTGCGGAGCCCCTCTCTCCCTCCCTCCCTCCCTCGGCTGGGTTCCTAACTCGGGGCGGGGGGGCGGGGGGGTCCGGCCAGGTGCTCCGATCCGGGGGGGGGGGCTCCTCGTCGGGGCTCCTCCTCCTCCGCCCAATGCAACGCCGAGCTGCAAACTCCCGGCCTGGATCTTGCAACATTCGCGAAGAAAGCAGCCAGGGGCGGAGCCAGCTCTTAAAGGCACAGGCGCCACTCCGGGGACACCCGGGCGGGCGGGCGGCTATTTGCAAGGTAGCGGGGAGGAGCCGCCTGGCGTCGGAAATCATAGAATCCTAGAGTTGGAAGAGACCCCAAGGGCCATCGAGTCCAACCCCCTGCCAAGCAGGAAACACCATCAGAGCACTCCTGACATATGGTTGTCAAGCCTCTCCTTAAAGACCTCCAAAGAAGGAGACTCCACCACACTCCTTGGCAGCAAATTCCACTGTCAAACAGCTCTTACTGTCAGGAAGTTCTTCCTAAGGTTTAGGTGGAATCTTCTTTCTTGTAGTTTGGATCCATTGCTCCGTGTCCGCTTCTCTGGAGCAGCAGAAAACAACCTTTCTCCCTCCTCTATGTGACATCCTTTTATATATTTGAACATGGCTATCATATCACCCCTTAACCTCCTCTTCTCCAGGCTAAACATGCCCAGCTCCCTTAGCCACTCCTCATAAGGCATCGTTTCCAGGCCTTTGACCATTTTGGTTGCCCTCCTCTGGACACGTTCCAGTTTGTCAGTGTCCTTCTTGAACTGTGGTGCCCAGAACTGGACACAGTACTCCAGGTGAGGTCTGACCAGAGCAGAATACAGTGGCACTATTACTTCCCTTGATCTAGATGCTATACTCCTATTGATGCAGCCCACATGGGCTCCGGCGGCGGCGCATGCTCCTTCCTCGGAGGTGGAGGTGGTGTCAGCTTTGCTGCTTAGGAGCGAGTCCTGCTGAGCTTGCAAAAATCGGACTTTCTTAAAAGCCCTCTCCTGGGGCGCTCCTTCGGGACAGGGTTTCTTGCAGCAAAATCAAGGAGGGGGCTTGGATTGTCCAATGCCGGGTTTAGGTATAAACTGGTGGTTTGAATCCCCATGACAGGGTGAGCTCCCGTTGCTCAGTCCCTGCTCCTGCCAACCTAGCAGTTCAAAAGCACGACAAAGTGCAAGTAGATAAATAGGTACCACTCCGGCGGGAAGGTAAACAGTGTTTCCGTGCGCTGCTCTGGTTCACCAGAAGCGGCTTAGTCATGCTGGCCACATGTACACCGGGTCCCTCGGGCAATAAAGCGAGGTGAGTGCCGCAACCCCAGAGTCGGTCACGACTGGACCTAATGGTCGGGGTCCCTTTACCTTAAAAAGGGACGCGGGTGGCGCTGTGGGTTAAACCACAGAGCCTAGGGCTTGCCGATCAGAAGGTCGGTGGTTCAAATCCCCATGACGGGGTGAGCTCCCGCTGCTCGGTCCCTGCTCCTGCCAACCTAGCAGTTCAAAAGCACATCAAAGTGCAAGTAGATCAATAGGTACTGCTCTGGCGGGAAGGTAAACGGCGTTTCCATGTGCTGTTCTGGTTCGCCAGAAGCGGCTTAGTCATGCTGGCCACATGACCCAGAAGCTGAACGCCGGCTCTCTCGGCCAATAAAGCGAGATGAGCCCCGCAACCCCAGAGTTGTCCGCGACTGGACCTAGTGGTCAGGGGTCCCTTATAAGTGAGCACCAAAAACCTTGAACTTGACTCAGTAGCAGATTTGCAGTCGGTGCAAATACTGCAAACAATATGCAAATATATAAACAATATGCTGACGCTAGTTTGTCCCCACAAGCCTCCTAGCTGCTGTGTTCTGCATTAGCTGCAGACTAGTCTCAAAAGGCTTGAAGCTACCAGTGCCTAGACAACTGATCACACAGCCCCAACCAGGAATGGCTTTAGAGGTTAAGACGAGCGCTTTGACTTGGGCCAAAAATAGAGAAACAGCCAAGGCAGGTGGAAAATAACTGGTGTCTTGGGATTGTATCAGGCAGTCCAAATTAAAAAGTTTGCTGCTCACTCAGGGACCAACTGAAGTTTCTATTCCTGGTTTCTATTTTCAAAGGCAGTCCCACATATTGCACACGCTTGGGAGAAGACCAGGGCTCATGGATATACGGAAGATATAGGCTGTGCTGGGCAAGATGTATGTCTGCAATTCTAGAGAACTGTTACTAGTCAGAGCTGACTGTACGGAGTTAAAGGTAAAGGTAAAGGGACCCCTGACCATGAGGTCCAGTCGTGGACGACTCTGGGGTTGCAGCGCTCATCTGGCTTTATTGGCTGAGGGACCTGGCGGACAGCTTCCGAGTCATGTGGCCAGCATGACTAAGCCACTTCTGGCGAAACCAGAGCAGCGCACGGAAACGCCGTTTACCTTCCCGCCAGAGCGGTACCTATTTATCTACTCACACTTTGACGTGCTTTCGAACTGCTAAGTTGGCAGGAGCAGGGACCAAGCAATGGGAGCTCACCCCGTTGTGGGGATTCGAACCGCCGACCTTCTGATCAGCAACTCCTAGGCTCTGTGGTTTAACGCAGAGCACCACCCGCGTCCTGTACTGAGTTAGATGGACCAATGTTTTGACTCAGTAAAAGGCCGTTTCTGATGTTCCGGTGCTGCAGTAATTGATAATAAAGAAACTGTTAGGAGCTCAAAGCTCTTCACATACGTAATTGTGGTACAATAGCACATTCAGGTATGCCAGTATCATATGGTGGGTATATTTATAGGAAGGAGCTGAGAGAATGATGGGTTGCCATACCAGAAATCACCCTATCAGGGAGTGAAGTTGGATGAAATTGGAGCTAGGCATTTTCCTGCTCATAGCTCACACCATTCCTCAGCTTCAACTGATGGCACTCTAGCATTTATTTAAAATCCCACTGTTACACCACAACATATTTGCACTAAAACAACTTCATCCCAGCAGGAAACTGGAATCTCCAGTATTCAAGGGGTGGGGGGTGGAACCCCTATTTTCATCGGATAAATCTTAAAGGGTATGGAGTTTTGCGACCCACGAGCCAAGGAGATAAATAACTACACAACCTCTAGAAGACATCTGAAGGCAGCCCTATGTGAGGAAGTTTTAAAACATGTTTTATTATGATTCCATCACTGCGAGATGTGAGGTTACAGGGAACCAGGCAGAGGGCCTTCTCGGTGGTGGCACCCGCCCTGTGGAATGCCCTTCCATCAGATGTCAAGGAAATAAACAACTCTCTGATTTTTAGAAGACATCTGAAGGCACTCCTGTTTAGGTAAGTTTTTAATGTTTGATGTTTTATTCTGTTTTTAATCTGTTGGGAGTCGCCCAGAATGGCTGGGGAAGCCCAGCCAAATGGGCAGGGTATAAATAATACATTATTATTATTATTATTAGTAGTAGTAGTAGTAGTATTATACTGCTCAGATTGGCTGGGGAAACCCAATCAGATGGGTAGGGTGTAAATAGTCTTCTTCTTCTTCTTTGGCGATCACTCGTAGCCGAGTAAGATTGTCTTCCATAAACACAATTTTAACAACAACAATAATAATTTATTATTTATACCCGGCTTCCAGTCAAGTGTTAAAAACAATACAGCATTAAATATTAAAAACTTCCCTAAAGAATGAGTCCGTAAGTGACTGTGGAGGCCAATTCTGGATCCACACGTCCTTCCACAGTGGGGACATTGGTTTCCGGGCGGGAGTTGATCACGGTGTGGATTTGCCAAGCGTGCCTTCCTCCTAGCACATTTCTCCCTTGCGTCCTGAGTTTGAGTGTCTTCAAAGAAGTCCTCAATGGCAGAACAGGCGGATGATAACAAGCGGTGTAAATAGTATGATGATGATGGAATAGGATGTCCCTATTTTCAGTAATGTTGGAAGGAATGGTACTTTAGAGGGGCCGCTAATGTAAATAAGGGTCTTGCCATGTGACACAGGCCTGTATCATCTTAAGAGAAGTACATGCAGAGGTTGGTAGCTTGCGGCACAAACACTTATAGTGGGTTGGTGGAGAAGCTTCCTTTTAGGCCTCTTGAAAAGTGCTTTTTAAAAGGAAGTGCTTCCCAAGAAGAACTGTGCTTCCCAAGAAGAACTGTGCAGATTCCCTCTTGCATTGCCTAAAGGACTGCAGGGCACCAGCCTGGGGAAGACCAGTAATTGGGACTCGCCGTGAGACAGGGACCTCATTGTGAACCAAGGGGCCAGGATATGCTCACAAAAGATCCAAGGGGGCCACAGTTTACTACCGACAGAATAAAAGACCCAGGCATATTAATCTGTTCTGGAGAACAAAGTACAACCTAGTCAGACTGGGCTAGAGGGAGAGGTCAAATCCAGTCAGCTAGAAATAAAGACTTTGCCGGATCAGCTGGGACAAAAAGCGTAAGCAGTTATAAACAGTCCAGTGGTAAAAGTTGGGTCAGCCTAAGGTGTTTTGGCACTTGCGGCAAACCCCAAAATGGTGCACCCTCCCTGCCAGGGAAGAAGGGGGGTGAGTGAAGATCTACACCAGGAACAAGACAGGAAGAAAGATTGATACTGGCATCTGCGGCTCTTGAGGATCCTGCGGCCTGAGGCGGTCGCCTCACCTTGCCTCCTAGGGAGACTGGCCCTGGGCAGAAGACCCAGCAAGATCTAGCAAACCTGGGATCAGCCTGCTGAGCTAGAAAAAGAGCAAACTTTTTAATCATGGAAGAGTTAACTAGGGTTTCCCAAACTTGGGTCTCCAGCTGTTTTTGGACTATAACTCCCATCATCCCTAGCTAACAGGACCAGTGGTCAGGGACAGTGCCGGATTTAGATACAGTGGTGCCTCGCAAGACGAAAAGAATCCGTTCCGCGAGTCTCTTCGTCTAGCGGTTTTTTCGCCTTGCGAAGCAACCCTATTAGCAGCTTAGCGGATTAGCGCTATTAGCGGCTAAGCGGCTATTAGCGGCTTAGCGGCTTAGAAAAAGGGAGAAAAAAGTGAAAAAAATCGCAAGACTCGCAAGACGAAGCAAGCCCATAGGGAAATTCGTCTTGCGAAGCGCCTCAAAAATGGAAAACCCTTTCGTCTAGCGGGTTTTTTGTCTTGCGAGGCATTCGTCTTGCGGGGCACCACTGTATAAGCTAAAGAAGCTATAGCTTAGGGCCCCACTCTCTTGGGGGCCCACAAAATATTATAAGGAAAAAAACACCTGGATGTACATTTCCAAAATATAAGATAAAAAACAAATAAAATAAAACCTACATACAGCAACAGTGTTTTGTGTTGTGTAGGCTCCTACGATGTAAGTAATGGTAAGCCTGCTAGCCTGCTCCCTAAAATATCACAAAAAAAAGTGACAATTTGTTGTTGACAAAGGACAGCTGGACACATAAAGGGCCCCATTACCTTCAGTACAGTGGTACCTCGGGTTACATACGCTTCAGGTTACGGACTCTGCTAACCCAGAAATAGTGCTTCAGGTTAAGAACTATGCTTCAGGATGAGAACAGAAATCGTGCTCTGGCGGCACAGCGGCAGCAGGAGGCCCCATTAGGTAAAGTGGTGCTTCAGGTTAAGAACAGTTTCAGGTTAAGAACGGACCTCTGGAACGAATTAAGTACTTAACCCGAGGTACCACTGTAGTTTAGGGCCTCATCAAACCTAAATCCGGCCCTGGTCTGGATGATGGGAATTGTAGTCCAAAAGCAGCTGGAGACCCAAGCCTGGGAAACCCTGAGTTAAACCAACAGTCCTTGGTCAGAGTAAGCTACAGAAGTCCATTTCATTCAATGAGAAAAAAATCTTTGGGAGGTCTATCAAACCCCATTTAATGCTATATCTTGGAATGTTTGCTTATAGAGAAACAGAGAAGGGACATTTCCATGTTTGCACTATTGAGGTGCTGCAACCCCCCCCCCCCATTTTGCTGGAACTAAAGTGATGCTTCTACAGGACTCTGTTATCTGACATTGCCATACACCAGGGCCAATAACTTTTGATACTCAGAATTAAATCTCATTCAGCAGAGGTGTCCTGCTGAAATTACCTCCCTGTGGCTCCTGCCTTCTTTTTAATTACTAGCCCCTCTTCACTGGGGGAGGAAGGGAGACTTTAAAGGTTGGTTTCCTCTCATAATTTCTACCAGCCCAGATGGCTGGTAGTTTCCGAACATGACATCCCATATTCTTTCCAGTGTACAGTAGTTTGAATGTGACCAGCGGCCACTAGAGGGCAGGGTGTTTCGTTTTTTTTAAAAAAATAAAGATTCCAAAATAATAGTTAACCTAAGTCAACTTCTCTTGCTCTGAAACAAATAGATTCCTCTGCATCTTCAGGAGCTTGAATATGTGACACTTATGCACACTTCAGTGGCTGGGCTCAGAGCCATCCCAGCACTATAATGTTCAGCAGCCCAAGACATCTTGTTGTCTAGTCGTTTAGTCCTGTACGCCTCTTCGTGACCCCCTGGACCGGAGCACGCCAGTCACTCCTGTCTTCCACTGCCTCCCGCAGTTTGGTCAAACTCATGCTGGTCCCTTCCAGAACACTGTCCAACCATCTCTTTCTCTGCCGTCCCCTTCTCCTTCTGCCCTCCATCTTCCCCAACATCAGGGTCTTTTCCAGCGAGTCTTCTCTTCTCATGAGGTGGCCAAAGTACTGGAGCCTCAGCTTCATGATCTGTCCTTCCAGTGAGCACTCAGGGCTGATTTCCTTCAGAATGGAGAGGTTTGATCTTCTTGCAGTTCATGGGACTCTCAAGAGTCTCCTCCAGCACCAGAATTCAAAAGCATCCATTCTTCGGCGATCAGCCTTCTTTGTGGTCCAGCTCTCACTTCCATACATCACTACTGGGAAAACCATGGCTTTAACTATACGGACCTTTGTTGGCAAGGTGATGTCTCTGCTTTTAAAGATGCTTTTCAAAACATTTTAGAACCACAAAAAAGAGCTTCACTCCCCTGGGAAAAGGCCTGAGTGAAGATCTGCATCAGGAACAGGGCGGGAGGAGACCAGCAGCGCCTCCTGCTTGCAGAGGAGAGTCCTAAGTTAAAGTGGGGACTTTCCGGGATCAAATCAGAAACGGGTGAGACTTCTGAAAAATGGGGACATGTGGAAGGTCTGGCTAGGGTACAAAATCACTGCGTTTTAAAAAGAAAAAAAAGGCAGAGGTAATGATTTGCTGGCTACGAACATTTCTTCTCTGCCCGCCGTCAGCAAAAGATTCCTGGGCGGTGCACCAAAAAAGTGAATAATGCAACTTAGTTTGCAGAGTTGCGCCAGAGAGGGCGGCATTTCAAGTAGACCTGCGACCCCGCTGGCGTCTGACACCCAGCCAGGGCTTCGGGAAACCGGAGCAATTCGGCTGTGATCAGAGGCGGGGCAAGCGGCGGAGAGAGGGCGGAGTGGGGTTTGGGGTGGCCGGGCGCGACGAAGGCGGAGCTGCTCGGGACTCAGCCGGAAGCCGGAGGGCGCAAAGCACACGGCACCCGCCTCGGAGCGCACACGGGATCGCCTGCGCGCAAAGATCGGCGAGGGAACCGTGCCTGGTTCTCGACGGCGCGCACGGAAGAGAAGGCGCGGCGGAGCGGGGAGAGTGGCGGCGTTGCGCGGCGCAGAGGAAGGATGCCCCGTCGGAGCACCGCGCTGCACCTCGCGGCCGGCGGGTGAGTAGCCGCGAGGGAGCTTCTGGTGCGCGTCCCAGGCGCGTCTGCTCGTAATCGGGTTCCCGGGACTTGCTGCCAAGGGGAAAGGGGGCGACAGGGCCAAATCGGCCGCGTGCCCATGGGCAAGTCGATGCAAGCCTAGGACGCAGACCTTAGAGGGGCGCACGACTGACCTTGGAGGGGCACCGTTTTCTACAAGTTCGTTGTTGCCATAAAGTTCCGAAAATAGTTTGTTTTTATAGTTTGAAATGTTATATCCTTTCTGTTTTGGAAAAGAGAAGTTTGCAATAATAATAATTGTGGTTGAAGAGATTTTGAGTTGCAGGGTTGGGAATGTGGCGGAATGGCAGCTACCAGCCGTATTGATCTCGTAGAATTATACAGTTGGGAGGGATCCTGAGGATCATCCAGTCCCCACGCCCTTATGGGGATCGAACCTGCAACCTCGGCCTTGTCTGCGCTAGGCTGCAGCCAACTGAGTTGTCCAGCTGTGTTTCCAGCAAAAAGACAGCCGAGTGCCCAGATTCTAAAGGAGTGAGGCCGGCTCACATGTGTCGGTGTAGCAGCGCTCCTTCTTGTGGGAGGAATGGGGTAGGAGGAATGTGTCAGGATTGTGTGCCAGAAGGAACAGAAAATGTCAGAGGTGCCGGTTCACTGTCGGTTGCTATCTTGGGCCCATTTGTGGTCACCTTCTCTTCCTGGCACATGAGCCATTGCAGCATGAATTCCACACACTCCAGTTGTGCGAGGACTGCATGAAATGATCTGCAAGCCTATCCACGTGGGGAAACTTACCACCCATTTAGTGTGACCTGTACGATTCCCAGTCATCTTTACAACAGCTACCAGTATTACTACTGTTGTAATGCTGACGAGAACCTGAGGCTGATGGAAGAAGTGACCTGCCTGAATAAACAGTCCTATGCATGCTTGCCAGGAAGCACTTTGCATTTCTGCAAAAAAACCCCCGAAAAGTTTCTAAGTCATGTAATTGATGATTTATAGAGCCACCCGTCAGTGCATATCCTTTACTAAAAAGTGATATTTTAAAATGCAGTGCAGGCTAATTAAAAAGCAACAAGCAAAAAAATCCACATGAGTTGCGCTCTTTGAGGACCTGCAAAGCAGCAATTGGCTCCTGTGTGCTAGCTTCTTAAAAATAAACTGAGGGTGCACTAACACAAGGAGCCCAAGCGAGCAGGATCAGAGGGAGGGAGCAAAGTTAACAAGGGTAACATTGGAGTGGAGTCCCTGAGACGATGGAATGGTGCCTTGTACACCTCCCTCTGGCAACTCCTCCAGCCAAGCTGGTGCCAAACATATTACCACTCTTTATTTCCGTCAGCGAGGAGACACTGCCCAGGCTTGCGCCCCAGGGAGGTCACTTTGGTGCTGCTGTTCGGCTTCACCCTGGAGGCACACTCCATTGTCTCTCAAGACAGAAAGAGGTCAACACCTGCATTAATAACGGGCTTTATCTATTACCGTACCCATAAAATTGTTCACATTATCCAGCAACCATCCTTCATTGAAGCTGGCGGTCACAGAGGTCTGCTGAGCTTGGCCTGGTGATAGGATGGAGGAGTTGGACCCGGCAGCTTCGACTCAACTTCTCCCACAGTTGAGATTATGAGTGTTTAATGCCTGAACAGGGCTATGTAAGTCGCAGAATTCAGCTTTCTGAGTACAGTGGACGCTCGGGTTGCAAACGTGATCTGTGCGGGATGCATGTTCGCAACCCGTGTCTGCGCACATGCAGGTTGCGATTCGGTGCTTCTGCGCATGTGCAAAGCGCAATTCAGAGCTTCTGCGCATGCACGACCGCCGAAACCCAGAAGTAACCCGTTCCGGTACTTCCGGGTTTCGGTGATCTGCAACCTGGAAAACGCAACCGGAAGCTTCTGTAACCCGGGGTATGACTGTACAGAACTTGGATCTGAGTGCAAGATTTTAGTTTGTTGATGTGGTGCTGCTGTTGTTGAGTACTCAGCCCTGGGGAAGCTCTGGGCTTCTTGCTGTTAACGGAAAAATCCGAGGGCTCCCTTGGACAAAAAGTAAAGACACCAACCAGAGTAAATTGGAGCAAATCAGCAGCCTGTAGGCTTGGCCTTTATTGACTGTTGGAACAGGGTGCTCCCCTCACTTGCAGGTGAGAGGAAAGACACAGAAAAATGGTGTGCAAGGTCTTATAAAAACTTTAGAAATTCCCCTCCTCTAGGTCAAACCCACCCCCAGAAACATCATGCATACATTACAGAAAGGAGGGGTTGAGGGAAGAGTTGTGGTGGTAACCTGAGTGTCCTGTCACCTGGCTGGTTCCCTTCTCTCCCCCTCCCCATGAGTCACTTCCAGGAGACAAAGGGGAGTTGGCAGTTTCCTGCCCCCAGAGGGAAGATCTGATCATTGTCCTTTGTTTCAGTCCATGCTGAATCCACTCCCATATGGAAGTTCTTTGTGATCTTGATTGTCTTCTGTCTAGGACTATCAGGGTTGGCATAGCAACTGGGCAGGGCTCCTGAGGATGTGCTGGGATGGTCAAGGGATTATGGCTGCCCTGTATCAAACCTTCCCCATTTTGTAGTTCTTCCTTCATGGAGTAAAATAAAAGTGGAACAGTGCAAAACCGATGTATGGTTGATTTTCTATGAATTTATAACAGAAGCGTAGCATATGTAGTGTGTGAGTGTGAGTGAAGTTTGTACAAACTGAATGATTGGGGGGGGGGGTTCCTGCTACATTGCCTTCATCTTAAGTGGAGGCAGAAGCCAGGTGCTATTTGTTGTATTAACTGATACAACTGTATTAACTGAAACGTGTAACATCTTGCCGTTCCCTTTGTGTTTATGAGAGTTTGACTATGCTGTTCCTCTGAGACTGTGTTCTTATGAATACACTCAGGCAGTGGTATCTACCTCTGAAAAGGGTATTCAAGAGGGCATGTCTTAAATCTGTAGTGTTCACACCTGGGAATGTATAGTGCTGGGTTGTTGTTTTTCCCCCAGCAGGTGGACTACATTCAGGGTCAAACTGCACATTAAGTTCTTTAAAAACATGCTTAATGCAGCTGCTTTTATTTTAAAGAAAAAAGAGCTGGTTAGTCACTGTTGCTGGTAAGGGGAGGCAATTTAATAGTGAACGATAAATTACAATCTTTCATCTCTTCCTCTGCCCAAGGCTGCAAAGGCTGGAAAAGAGGAGGAGGAGGGATCCCTTGAAACCCACCGCTGGCGCAGTGTTAGAAACTCAAATATATATGCTAGGTGCCAAATGGCCCCCTTAAACCAAGGTTGCAGTTGCCAAAACAGAAAGTCCGGTTGCCATTTTGGGGCAAGACGGCTCTAAAGTCTTATTTTTCAAAGGATGGACTGATTGTGATTGATTCATCTGGTTAATTCAGATGGCAACCTTGAGCTAAGGTTAAGAGCTTTGAGAACTTAAAGAAGAAAAGTCACTTGATCCAACGACAGTCCGTATATATATTTATATATTGGCACATTCCAACCTCTTTTTGTTAGCGGTGACTGCTCAGGCTTCACAGAAAAAAGGAATTTGGTTCCAGAAATTCCTTCCGATCGAGCAGATGAAATATAAGTGATAGAATTCTATAGGATGGAGTATTTGTGCGTGAAAACAGTCCAGATCCAATGATCCCCAAATGTCGGAAATGTCAGGTACCATAGGTGCCAACTCCCTGGGTGTCTGAGCACCCACAAAATTCCCCCTTGAAGGGGCCAGGCACCCACAAAATTCAGTGCCAGGGCCATGCACGCTGCATGGCACCCATGGTCATGGGGCCAAGTTGGCATTCCTGGCACCCATCCTGGCACCCAGGCATCTTCACTTAGTTGCAAGTGGTTGAAATGCGCCTGGCTAATTTCAAACCCTGCGTGCCACCCAACCACAACCCCACCCTTGGTAATTTTGCCAGCTTTGCCTGCCAAGGTAGTGCCATAGCTCACGTTCTTTCAATGTAGTGGAACTTCTGTTGAAATCTGCCGACTCCCAGCTGGTTATATCTTCAGGAAAAGCATAGGGCCTTCGTCTCCAGAGACCCTGCACACTATCACAACCTTCTAAATGGTTATATCCAAAATAACCCTCTGAAGCAGAATGGGAACAACATCTTACTGGGGCTGGGTACGAGAAAATGGGTTCTGCTTGGCAAATAGGGACAGCAGGACCAAGTGGATTTCGCCTACTCCTTTTTCTCTATCAGCTGCGCTGCTTACTCTGAAAACCCGGTTGTCCTCCTTCATAAGGCGTCCTCAGAACAACTCTAGAAGGTTATTCCTGGCCTAGCCTTCCAACTGCCCAACAGCTGTTCACACCCAGCCTCTCTGACCTGCTACCCTTCTGTTAACTCAAGCTGGGCACGCGCACATCTCTTGAGACGGCAAAGGGGCTTTGCTTGCAAGAAGCATCTCTGCAAGCTGAGCAGAAGACGGACACAGTTGGTTAGGTCTTTGGTTCGTGGCCAGTTCTCTCTCATCATCATCTGTCTATATTCTGCAATGGTAGAAGAACGGGAGGCTCAGGGTTGGGCCAGGAAAGGCCATCTAAAGATGTTTCATCTTCTCTCGGCAAACAAGCCCTCTGAATGGAAGGAGAAATAATTGGTTTCTTTCTGCCAGCCTTGTTGCAGGAATTGCTGTATCCATTGGAAACAGTTTCCATGGTGCATTTAAAAAATGTACTTAGTTATTTTCTGCTTTTGGAGGCAACCGTTTACCCGCTGTGCTATCATTTATTTATTTATTTGCAAGAATTGTAAGCGGTGTACATGCTGTACTTATAATTAAAAGATTTATATATTAGGCAGAGTTTCCAGGTGGTTTGCAAATGAGAGAAAGGAGGGAGGGGGAGGGGTCATGTTGTTAGGAGACCCTCTTTCCGGCATTGGGGACACGTCCTAGTCCTGGTTCTCACAAAAATCAAGCGAAATAGGAAACCTGTTTCTGGACAGATGCAGGTAGGGAGTTCACAAGGTTGAGCTCTCCTTGCTTTAAAATAAAATAATTATATCCCCGCAAGCAGAAAGCAAGCATGCCAGGGAAAATGTGTCATCCCGATAATCTAATTATTGGTGCAGAGGGATTGTTACTTTTGTATGGAAGAGCATCCAGTCGTGTCAGCTGTGCCTGCTTGCTGCCTGAAGAGATGCAGGCCGGACACAAGCTTGTCTGCTGCTAGTGAGAACGTGAATGTATAGGCAGATGTTTCAAGGTATCCAGCTACTGGTTAGTGATCTCATCTCAGCCACTGACTCACAGTTTCTAACTGTTCGGAGGCTCAGGACGGTTATTCAGAGGCAAACAACAACAGCCCTTGCCTACACGAAGAGGTCATTCCACAGTGCTTCAAAAACTCTTCGCGGCAATGACATTTTAAAGCAAGCCTCTGAGCATGTGAAGAGTGAGGTGTGGCTACCAGGTTAAAATCACCCTGGTGGGAGAACTGGATTGTTCCAAGGGGTCCCTGTGTAGCCTGTGTTCAGGGTCGAAAATGTGTGCAATGGCTTTGAACACACCCACAGCTGCTCTGTTGCATCACTTGCCAGTGCAAACTTCGCCAAGGTGAATACCCTTCATGAATGTGGAGCGGTAAATCGAGAACCTCTCACCTTGCCAGGATTCGCTCACTCAGCTAATGTCAGACCAAAACCACAGGCTGCTGCTGTCAGTTAAAGGCTGTCCTAGCAAGGGGGCCGGTTGCGTAAAGTGCAAAGCACGTTCTGGCCAAATTGGGGCAGCTCCCGCCGCCGCCCGTGCGCTGGCAATGCGTCACACAGACACCCTTTGGATTTGCCAATGATTAGCACACTGACGTCTTGGCTCCTGCCTGCTGTGAGCAGAGGTGCTCAGGGCTCCAAAGTCCACAGGGGAGGAGGTGGCCCAAACGTCACAGCTTTGCATTCTGGCATTGCCCAACACGCTTCGTTCCGCTGCGAGGCTTCCCCATGTCGCCACAGCCAGCGGGCACAGGGCGATCTTTGGAGCCCGGCAAAAGGAACAGATCCTTCTGTATGTTGGAGAGTCACCTCGTCCAATGTAGTAGAGATTGCTTCTGAGCAATCCAGCCTCACGCTGGGAATTCTCAGCTCAGGTGGCTGCGGTGGAAACAGAAGCCGAGCTGTCTTGATTCCGGATTCATTAATTCAGAGCCGGTTTCTGTGGTTCTGTCTCTGCACATAGCTAGCACAGCAGCCCCACAGCTCCCTAGTACAGTTCTGCGAGTTTCTTCTTCTGCGAGCTCCCTAGTAATTCGTTCTGCGAGTTTCTTCGTCTTGCTAATTTTTCGTCTTCCGAAGCACGGATTTTGGAAAAGCTTCAAAAATCACCAAAGTCTTCAAAAACCTCAAAAAAGGCTACCACACCGCGTGCTATGAGTTGCTCCTTGAAGTCAAGTCGCAACTGCACCCCCTGAATGCACCCTGGGTATTAACGGTTTTAAGAAAAAGGAAACAAACTTGCAAGACGTTTTCGTCTTGCGAAGCAAGCCCATAGGGAAATTCGTCTTGCGAAGCAACTCAAAAAACGAAAAACTCTTTCGTCTTGCGAGTTTTTCGTCTTGCGAGGCATTCGTCTTGCGAGGTACCACTGTATAGATTAACCCCCAATGGAATGCAGCCTTCAAGAGGAAAAAGGATGCCTATTCCTCTTGACATCCAACGCTCTTTTTAAATGTGTTGTGAGGGCGAGGAGGTTATTCATCATCATCAAACCTTTATTGGCATCACTTACAAACATTCAGAATAAATAGGCCAGTGCGATCTCATCGCCGTTTCAACAGTACAAACATTTGCCAAAGGGAAGAAGAGGCGAGCGATCTATTTCATCTCTGTGGGTCTCCAGCAAGGGCAGAATCCTGTACTGTACTTCAGTGACAAAGAAAATCAAATAGAGGAACTTAGCTACTGTCTTGGTGAGCTCCTGGTCTCTCCCTGTAATAAGAAGCATGTAACCTCTGTCTCTGGTTTCCGTGTTGGAATATGTAGATGGTCTAAAAATTGTTGGCGGAGATCATCATACATTTTACATTTAAGGGCCACATGAGCTAGAGTTTCCACCAGGTGGGCAGATCCTATCTCCTTCTGCCATACCCACAAACCTACCCAAAGGAGGTTAGAAGGATTAGAATTGAACCTAGCCAGCAGGGTGTGTGTGTGTGTGTGTGTGTGTTGGGTTGTTCTTGTTTCCAGTTTATTATGCATTTTGCAATTTTATATTGTGATTTTATGTTGTGAAATACTCGTATATAGAGCAGTCTAACAACAACAACAACAATAATAATAGTACAGTGGTACCTCGCAAGACGAATGCCTCGCAAGATGAAAAACTCGCAAGACGAAAGAGTTTTTCGTTTTTTGAGTTGCTTCGCAAGACGAATTTCCCTATGGGCTCGCTTCGCAAGACAAAAACGTCTTGCGGGTATGTTTCCTTTTTCTTAAAACTGTTAATACTCAGGGTGCATTCAGGGGGTGCAGTTGCGACTTGACTTCGAGGAGCAACTCATAGCACGCAGTGTGGTAGCCTTTTTTGAGGTTTTTGAAGACTTTGTGATTTTTGAAGCTTTTCCAAAATCCGTGCTTCGCAAGACGAAAAATTCGCAAGACGAAAAAACTCGCAGAACGAATTAATTTCGTCTTGCGAGGTACCACTGAAATAATTCCTGATCTGTCCCAACTTTCGCCTATCTTTGAAATGGAAAATATCAAATCATTCCCCAAACGTGCAAATCGATTGGAAAACGTCTCCCCGCCTCCTCTGGATCCTCATTACAGAATTATACTGTACAACCATATATGTTCTATTCCTGCACTGAGAGTATACTATAAGCATTTAGACTATGCTGTGAATATACAGCCCATTTTGATGCAACTCAGAGCTAGGACGATGGACACCCCCCCCAAAGATTTTCTGCTTTCCTCGGGGGTTTAGCAAACACCACCACATGCTCATAGGCCTTGCCACCCTCTTAGTTGGGCATCAGAACCGTTTGCTCAAAATCTACAGTTTAATTTCATTCTAATAATGAGATCTATCTTCCACTCCGATATTTCTTTTTACATTTTCTAAATATGAGATGTCCCCCCGTAAAGAAACAGAACTTCCCATAATATCCCACAAAGCCTCTAACAGCTTGAAGGTAGTGAGTCAAAGAGCAAAGGCCTTCTTCGAGAGCGCAAGACTTTCAAAAGAGGCAGCATTTCAAACCCAATTTGAACATATCTAGATTCCCCGTATTCCTATCTGAGGTCTTTTCAGTTTTTATCTGGTCATACATTGTCCCCCCTTTTTGTCTCCCAGTCTCCTGGTCTAGTTTAAAATGTATATTAACTAGAGAGGCACAGATTCTCCATACTGATAACGAAATTTCAGACAGTTTTGGTGATTCTTGTGGATAGCATTTAGAATTTGGACTGCGTGCCTGAATCGTAATTTGCTTATACTGCCACTGATGTCAGTTGCCCTGTGACCTTCTGGGGAAGGGCAGGTTAAGAAAATCTTAATAAATAGACAAATGGAGCCCCTTCTCATGAGACTTTGGGGGCACTCCTGCTGCGAAGAGCCTTTGAAGCACTGAGGAATGACCTCCTCATGTAGGCAAAGGGGTGGTTTGTTTGGGTTTTGCCTCTAAATAACTGTCTTGAGGATAGCCTCCGAACTGTTAGAAACTGGGTGCATAAGCTGGGTGCCAAAGGACAGGGTTGTAGTTGAAACGTTTGGACAAGATTGCTCTAAAATCTTATTTTTCCAATGATGGACTGACTGTGATTGATTCTTGGTTAAACACCTGGCTAGTTCAGATGACAACCTTGAGCTAGGTTAAGAATGATGAGAGCTTAAAGAAGAGAAGTCACTGGATCCCGGGAGAGTCCACATGGGGTAAATTGAAGACAAGCTGTAACAATTAACTACAACGTCGTTTGCTACTCCGGCTCAGGCTACGCAGAAAAAGCAATTTGGTTCCTGAAATTCATTCTGATTGTGCAGATAAATGATTAAAACGGGCAGAATTCTACAGGATTAAGTGTGTGAAAATAGTCGAGATCCAATGATCACCAGGCATGAGACGTCATGCAACATCCTGGCGTCCAGGCATCTTTGTTTAATTTTTTATTATTATTAAGCTTTACATTTTAATCATCAAAATATCATAGCAAATAACAACAACAAAATTACAGTTCCAAAATTTCCCCCTCCACGACTTCCCTCAACTTCCTCTTCTGTTTTTTTTATACATATTAACTTCTCTTGCTTGTTTTGATATATCTTAATTTTAAGGTAAGGACGCAGGTGGCGCTGTGGTCTAAACCACAGAGCCTAGGGGTTGCCAATCGGAAGGTCGACAGTTTGAATCCCCGTGACGGGGTGAGCTCCCGTTGTTCAGTCCCTGCTCCTGCCAACCTAGCAGTTTGAAGGCATGCCAGTGCAAGTAAATAAATAGGTACCGCTCCGGTGGGAAAGTAAACAGCGTTTCCATGTGCTGCTCTGGTTCGCCAGAAGCGGCTTAGTCCTGCTGGCCACATGACCCGGAAGCTGTCTGTGGACAAACGCCGGCTCCCTCGGTCAGTAGAGCGAGATGAGTACACAGCCCCAGTCATCCGCAACTGGACCTAACGGTCAGGGGTCCCTTTACCTAATTTTAACATCTTTAAATTAATTATTATTATACTCTTCTCCATTTCACATCACCATTATAATTCCTGTTGTTGTTGTTGTTGTTGTTGTTATTTTTAAAATTGTAAAAATTATGTTTTCTTTAATCTCACTTATCATCGAATTCAAATCTAGTTTAGTGGTGGCCAATTTTTTATAATCTAGCATCCTTCTTAACTTTCAACCAAGTTACAATGTTTTTGTAAATACATCTTAAATTTCTTCCAATCTTCTTCAATCCTCTCTTCTCCCAGGTCTCGGATTCTGCCAGTCATCTCGGCCAGTTGCGTATAGTCCATCAGCTGCATCTGCCACTCTTCCAGTGTGGGTAGATCTTGAGTTTTCCAGTTTTTAGCAATGAGTATCCTTGCTGCCGTTGTTGCATACATTAAAAATGTTCGATCCTTCTTTAACACCTTCTGGCCGACAATACCCAGGAGGAAGGCCTCTGGTTTCTTAGTGAAGGTATACTTAAATACCTTTTTCAGTTCATTATATATCATTTCCCAGAAGGCCTTCACCTTAGGGCATGTCCACCAGAGGTGAAAGAATGTTCCTTCATTTTCTTTACATTTCCAACATTTATTATCAGACGAATGGTATATTTTGGCAAGTTTAACTGGGGTCATGTACCATCTATATATCATTTTCATTACATTTTCCTTCAGAGCATTACAAGCAGTGAAGTTCAACCCAGTGGTCCATAACCTTTCCCAGTCCTCAAACATGATGTTATGCCCAATGTCCTGTGCCCACTTTATCATAGCCGATTTAACCATTTCGTCTTGTGTATTCCATTTTAACAGCAAGTTATACATTCTAGATAGTACCTTAGTCTTTGGTTCTAACAATTCTGTTTCTAATTTCGATTTCTCCACCTGGAACCCTAACTTTTTGTCATTTTTAAAAACTTCTTTAATCTGAGCGTAATGTAACCAGTCTCGCACTTTATCCTTCATTTTCTCCAAACTCTGCAATTTCCAATTGTCTCCATCTTTTTCTAATATTTCCCAATATTTTGGCCATTTGGCCTCCATATTGGGTCTTTTTCGGGCCTTAGCTTCCAGAGGCGAAAGCCACCTCGGAGTCTTGTTTTCCAATAAGTCTTTGTATTTTGTCCAGACATTAAATACTGCTTTCCTAACAATATGGTTCTTAAAGGCCTTATTGATCTTAACTTTGTCGTACCATAAGTATGCATGCCAACCAAAAGCATTGTTGAAACCTTCCAAATCCAGTACGTCAGTGTCCTCGAGAAGTAGCCAGTCTTTTAGCCAGCAGAAAGCTGCGGCTTCATAGTACAGCTTTAAGTCTGGCAGGGCAAAGCCCCCTCTTTCTTTCGCATCAGTTAATATCTTAAACTTAATTCTGGGCTTTTTGCCCTGCCAGACAAATTTAGAAATATCTTTCTGCCACTTCCGGAAGCACTCCGTCTTGTCCACAATCTGTAGTGTTTGAAACAAAAACAACAGGTTCCCAGTCTTTCTTTAAAATCTCTTTTCTCGAATTCCCAGGCGTCTTCACTTGGTTGCAAGTGGCCGATGGTGAGGTGCAAAAGGCGCCTGGCTAATTTTGAACACTGCCTTTGAACCTTGCCCTGACCCTGCATTTCCTCTCCCCTCTTCCCAGATTTGGTGGCACGGCTGGAGCCATCTTGACCTGCCCTTTGGAGGTGGTGAAGACCCGCCTGCAGTCTTCCTCGCTGGCCGTGAGGCCGCTGTGCCTTCCTGCGGTGCAGATGCAAGGGGTGAACGGAGCACTGATCCGCCCCGGACTGCCCTCCATAGGGGCTCTTCAGCTCTTGAGGTGAGCGACCGAGACAGGAATAGCTGTGGGGGATCCTTGGGAGGTTCCCATGGGTGGGATTCCCTTGTTTTGTACCTCCGTTTGCGCTGGCGGCGGCAGCTTTTCCTGCACCCCGAGGCAGAGGGCGGAAACTGACCTTCTCATTCATTCTCTCCTTTCACAGAACCATCCTAGAGAAAGAAGGGATCCGCTCCCTCTTCCGAGGCCTGGGGCCCAATCTAGTCGGAGTTGCACCTTCCAGGTAAAATGGTGTTTACAAGGCCAGGGTTCCTGTTCCTGGTTCCCCAAGCAGAACTTTCACAGGGATTCTCGTCGAAATCAACCCTCAAAAGGGTCCAGAAATCTCCTGCTAGGGTTGGGTGATACCTGGTTTTCAACATCGTGATAGAGCGCCAGCTAAACATCGTGATATATCACGATATCTGAAATAAGGATGGAGCTATATAGAGGCTTTGGCTGGCTTCACGGTTTTCCGGCATTGTGATTTTTGCATAGCACACGCGCACACGCGCACACCCACCCACCCTGTTTCATGATATATTGCCAGGTCAAAAACTATGTAACCGATATCACGATACGGACTCAAGGGGGACACATCTAAGACCCATGACCTTGGGTTGTGCAGTTTGCTAGTGGGTGACCAAAAAACGGGGTACTTGAGTCATGCATTTGCCTAGTTTTTTTACATTATACAAAGGCTCAGCCTCTGAGCCTTTTCGATGCTTTTCCTGTAAACAGCAGATCATTGTTCGTACAGAGCAGAAACCGGAGGAGAGACAAGTAAGCATGCAAATGAGCACTTCTGGCCACCACAGACGTCACATTCACATGAGAAGGAACCAAGAGCTGCTTTCAGCCTTTAAACCCCCTGAATCTGGGCAGGAGCACAGGCTTATCGGGGCGAATCTAGAGCAGATTGCTTGTCGTTGCTTCTGTGGGTTAAGTAGCTTAAAAGAACTCAATTCCTTTCCCTCCCCCTTTCCAGGGCCATTTATTTTGCTGCATATTCGGGCGCCAAGGAGAAACTCAACACGGTGTTCGCGCCAGAGTCTAAGAAAGTTCACATGCTTTCGGCGGCCTGTGCAGGTAAAATGGACATCTGTTTGGGTGTCCTCGGGTCATTTCACCTGTTGTGTTCCGAGCTTTGAAGAAAGGTCGAGAGAATGTGTTTTTTAAAATAAATATGATTTACCGCAGCAAGGAGTAAAGGAAGACTCCTAGATACACATTTGCGCATGTGTGCTGTGCAGCAGCAGTTTCGCAGAGCAGCACTGCTTACCTGACCTCCTGGTTATGTCACTGCAGCACAGCTGGACGGAGAGGAGCATGGCAGCAGCATGGTTGGCATGGTAGATCCCACACTGCTGGCGCATTTGCAGTGTGCCAACCTTGCCACTGCTGCACCCTTCTCTGCCCGCTGTGCTGCAGCGACTTCAGCTGGAGTTCAGATGAGTGGCATAACTGCACACCTTCAAATTCTGGGGTTACACATGTTGGAAAGCTGCAGCTGGCAGCGGGTTGTACAGTGGTGCCCCGCAAGATGAATGCCTCGCAAGATGAAAAACTCGCTAGATGAAAGAGTTTTCTGTCTTTTGAGGTGCTTCGCAAGACGAATTTCCCTATGGGCTTCTTGCAACTATGGAGTTCTTGCAAGTTTTTTCCCTCCCCCCCCTTTTTCTAAGGTGCTAATAGCCGCTAATAGCCGCTAAACCGCTAATAGCGCTAATCCGCTAATCCGCTAATAGCCGTGCTTCGCAAAATGAAAAAACCGCAGGACGAAGAGACTCGCGGAACGGATTAATTTCATCTTGCGAGGCACCACTGTATATATGTGGCAAAGCAGGGATGCATACCATCTTTATATATGTCTGCTAATACAGTGGCACCTCGGTTTTCGAACATCTCCATTGACGAGCATTTCGGTTTTTGAACGCCATAAACCTGGAAGTAAATGCTTTGGTTTTCGAACGCGCCTCAGAAGTCAAACCAGAAACGCAGCTTCCATATTGAGTTTCCATTTGGAGGCTACCGTACTGAGTTTTTGGTTTTCGAACGTTTCGGAACTCGAACGGTCTTCCGGAACGGACTACGTTTGAAAACCGAGGTACCGCTGTATGGGTGAATGCATTTTCTTCCTTGCATCTGTGAGGGGGACGTTGCAGGCTTGAAGCAGCCCGTTGCTTCCTTCTTTCTGCTTTAAGTGCTAAGGAATGAGGTCAGGCAGAGGTGGCGGGTGACAAAGGGGAAGGCAGAGCGAAAGCTAAAATCCATGGGTAGAACTCACAGTCTGAGTTAAGCTCTTGCACAGCCGCCACTGAAATCTATGAAACAGTTAAGCTTGTAATTTCATCCCATTGAAATCAGCTGGATATGAAAACTTTGGATTAGACGCCAGAGAACCTCAGAACAGGTCCCTACAAATTGCAAATGTCTTCCACAAAGCACAAGTTTCACCTTGGTACCTTCTCCTTCCTGCAGGAGTCACTTCTTCCACTTTGACAAACCCCATCTGGCTGGTGAAGACCAGAATGCAGTTGGAAGCCAGGTAAGGAAATCCTGGCTGCTTGCCAGTTCATAACTTTGTTTTGAGCCACCGGGACTGGCAGAATTTGATTCCGGACATAATGGAAGACTGGTAGACAAGACAAGCCACTTGCACATAACTGCAGGAGGGCAATTGGGTGTACGCTGCGATTCCACCAAAGCTCAGAATTTGGCACGGAGCACAGAATTCTGCTGCCTAAGAGCCCGAGTCTCTCCTCCCCCCTTAATCTCTTTGAAGTTGCAAATGAATATGCAAAAGCATGCCCAATGCCGGGTGCATCTCAGTAGCCAAACGAGTTCTGGGTCAGATTTCACATGGTTAGAAGGTGGGGCAATAATCCTCCTGCCCCCTCCCTGACTAGAAGCCAAATCAAGCATGCAGAATAAGAAACAACAAACATGCACAGTGTCTCTTGATTTCTGCGATTTGTACAGGTTGCGGAATTCAGTTTCTCGGAATTCAAGTTGCCATGGCACAACATTTCATTTTTAATGCAGTTTAGTGCATTAAATGAGTGGAGCTCAGCAGTTCCCGACTGCGTTTTCTGTTCTCTGCAGGGCCAAAGACGAGCGGCGCACCAGCGGCTTCCAATGCGCCATGCGCATTTATCACAAGGAGGGCTTGCGAGGCTTTTACCGCGGGATCACTGCCTCGTACGCTGGCGTCTCTGAAACCATCATCCATTTTGTAATCTACGAGGCCCTGAAGCAGCGAATCAGAGAGCACCGGTCGTTCCTGACTCCGACTCCTATCTTTTCCCCAAGCAGCCAGGACTTCCTTGGGCTGATGGCAGCAGCCGCCGTTTCCAAAACATGTGCCTCGTGTATTGCCTACCCACACGGTGAGCTGCTCTGTGTTCCAGGCTCTCTCTCCCCCCCCCCAAACCTGTCTGGCCAGAACTGGAGGAGCTTTCTCCAGAGGACTGGATAACTAATCTCTTTTCTCTTTCCTTCCTGCTCCCTGCAGAGGTCATCCGGACACGGCTGAGAGAAGAGGGCTCGCGTTACCGCTCCCTTGTCCAAACTCTGCAGCTTGTGGTCCGGGAAGAGGGCCCTGGCGCTCTTTACCGTGGGCTCCTGACTCATCTGACCCGCCAGATCCCCAACGCGGCCATCGTCATGGTCACCTATGAACTGATCATTCATTTGGCAACCAAAATGTGATGCTTCCCCCTCCCTGAGAATTGGCTATTGTTGGCGTGTGCCTTTAGGAACGTGAAGCCTTGATCACAATGATCACATTTCCCCGTTCCATGGTTCGATGATGCCGTGGGAAAGGCTTGGAAGCTAGTGGCCTGTCTGTAATCTTTTGTTTGCGAGCCTCTTCAACTGTGCTGGGCCTCTCATCAGACTCCTTAAAAGACATCAGTGGGCAAGGGACCACTCAAAGATGCAGTTGGACAGATGCAAGAGTTTTACATGCAGAAATGTATGCGTACGGAGGGTGGCTCGGCTGGCAAACACTCTTCCCCAGTGCTCCTGCCTGGCCAGGCTCCAGTGTGCTGGTTGTGCAATTCAGTGCAGAGGAAAGTGTTCTGCTCTACTTCCCCTGTGGCCCAAGTCCAGCTTGCCAGTTGGCCAGGAAGGCAGAGGGCTTGTACGGAAGCCACGTAAAATGAAAGAAAAGCACCAGGGAAGCGGCGCGGTGCATCACTGGTTAGTCTCAAAGGGAGGACTCCCCTGGCACTGACACCCTGCAATGGGCCTCCAACTCTTGCTGAAGACATTGATGGTTCCTTCCTTCCCTTTTGAGTTTGCCGCTGGCAACTTGCCATCTCCTGAAGGCAGGCAGGACAGCTGTGCCCTTGGAAGTTCAGGGTCAGCTCCTGGCCCCTGCTCACGGAAGCACAGAAGCAACATAGTCAAAGAGCCCTGGGGTTTTGGGTCCCTGCTGTAAAGAGAAACGGTTCGCTGTGGACAACTGGCAGGCTTACTTTCTATTGCCTTGCTTATGTATGTATTCCACTGTAGAGCTTGCCTCCCTAACAGGAGAGGCATGGGGAGAACAAAGGCATCTAGGGTGGGGTATATTTCAAGGGGGCATGAGGTTGCTGTGCTGCGATGGGGTGAAGGGCAGCCTGAATGTGAAATTTGGTGTGTCCTCCTGTGCGTAGCTTTATGGGGGTTCACTGACTTCTGACTCCATTTGTTGCATAGGAGTAAGGATGCAACACATTCTTAGACAAACCGAAATTATTATATGTTTTAAGTTAATGTTTCTTTGTGTTTTTTAATAAAGTATTTTATTAAAAAAAAAAAAAAAACCAATGTTAACACAGTTCTATCTGGTAGAGTATGAGACTCTTTTAATTTCAGGGTTCTGGGTTCAAACACCAAGCTAAGTGTAATGGTTCTAGGGGGTTGCTCGTGCGTAAGTCGTCGCCACACCTGGCTGGGTTGCCTGAGTGAACCTTTTCTGTCCGGACAGCCACCCATCCGGGGCTGTCTCAATCGCTGGCAGAATCCGTCAGTGGGCGTTTCTTGAACTTCTTCCAGCAAAGAAGCTCTTTGACGCCTAGTCTCCTCCTACTCTCCCTGCGCGGAAGTCTTCTGCGCAGGGAGGGTGTGGGCAGCGGAGGACCCGTGCTCTCCCCGCTGGTCTCCTGTGAGGAGTCCAGGAGCATTTTCTCCGATTCCCCCATCTGCCCCCCTTCTCCACTGGTGCTACGCTGATTTCCTTCCCCAGCGGAGGGGCTGCCTCTCTCCCTACTGGGACCCTCTCTGGCATCCCTCTGGAGCCTTCCCTCCGCCTCTGGCTCCGATGGCAGTTCCCTGACACTAAGCAAAAGATTCCTGCATTGCAGGGGGCTGGACTAGATGACTCTGGTGGTCCCTCCCAACTCCACAATTCTCTGATTGCTCTTCACTGGGATCTGGTGCCAGACTCTTCTACATTGTTAAGACTCGTCCAGGAGCCCAGAGGCTGGGGAGACCCTCTGATTGAACCATCGCAGGAAGCAACCATTGGGGCAACCAAATCCTTTTCTTACTAATGAGATATTGGAAGACCCTCAGCCTTTATCCCTTTTCTATTCTTGTAATTACTACCATGGGGTGGAGAAGTTATTAAAAGAAGAAAGCTATCTCACCAAAGGAAGAACGTCCATTATTCCAGACCTTACATTTTTAAATCCTTTTTTTATTTTAAAATCTGCTCCATTTTTCTTCTTCACATCATGTATTTCCTTCACTCGTTATTGGAATATTATTGACAATTTTACAAAGCGACACAAGCTGCAGGTCTTTTTTGTTTGTTTGTTTCTTTGCATCAAACAAGAAAACAAGAATGAACCTCAAACAACGACATTGAAAAAATATACAATATATATATATATAGTATCTTGGGGTGTCTTGTCGTACCCCTGGGTTTGCTGCTGCCACCCCAATTCCCGGCCCTCTCCCTTTTTTATCATGCCAATCCAGTTTACCCTTCTCTGGAGCGAAGGGGGTCCTCTGCCGGAGACCAGAGTTAGGGGGCTCTGCCCCACTTGAGCTGAAGCAAGCGGCTGGAGAGGTGGGAGGAGCCAAGGTCCTGGTCAAAGAGAGGCTCCTCCTCCTGGGCGCTGCTATCGAAGGGCAGCAGACAGAACAGTGGGCCTATGCTGGGGCAAGGTCAAGTGGACATCTTGAGAGCCAGATTTTATGGGGGGGGGCAATCTGAGGCACGAGGCACCATTAATCCACCGTGATGCTCTTGCATTCTGTTCCATTTTAAAGACACTTGCGCAGGAGAACTTCCCGGTGGATTGTGCTCCGTGTTAATTCGTGGGAAGGGAAGGTGCCAATTGGATTCTCTGCCTCATGCGCCAAAATCTCATGTCTTAGGGGTCAGTCTCCGCTGTGCAAATACAAGAGGTCTGGAGAATGCAGAGCGGGGGGCGGGAAGAGGAAAAGGGGGGGGAGGCCAGACACATACCCCCACCCCCCCAGTGACTAAACATAAGCAGGACCTCCCTCTTTCGCTGGCGTTCCTCTCCCCCATCCATCGCATGCCTCTAGAAGCGGCAAGGGGCATCATGCTTGCCCACAATGCGCTGGTCATCGGCCACGTCGCTGCCTGGGCTGTCCGGTGATTCAGAGTCACTGCTTTCCTCTTCCTCCTCTTCAACTACTTCTCTGACGGTCGACCCAGAAACTTCTGCTGCCCTCTCCTGGCAACTCTGGTATGACTAGAAAGAGAAGGTAAAAAGGTAAAGGACCCCTGGACGGTTAAGTCTAGCCAAAGGCGACTGGGATGTGGCGCTCATCTTGCTTTCAGGCCGAGGGAGCTGGTGTTTGTCCACAGACAGCTTTCCGGGTCCTGTGTCCAGCATGACTAAACCGCTTCTGGTGCAATGAAATACAGTGACGGAAACCAGAGCACAAGGAAACGCCGTTTACCTTCCCACTGCAGTGGTACCTATTTATCTACTTGCACTGGCATGCTTTCAAACCGCTAGGTTGGCAGGAGCTGGGACTGATCAACGGGAGCTTACCCCGTCATGGGGATTTGAACCGCCGACCTTCTGATCGGCCAGCCCAAAAGGCTCAGTGGTTTAGACCACAGCGCCAGCTGCGTCCCTAAAGAGAAGGGAGGAAGTGACAATCGAGCAAAAGGCTTGGAATAGCCAGGGAAAAGGCCAGAATGATTTTGGCTGGCTGGCTGGCTGAAGGCAGGCTGAGAGATGCCTTGGACAGAGCCGTAGCTATGGGGAGGCTAGCCTGGTTTTTTTGCCCCAGTTGAAGCCTTCAGAGGGGTGCCCCTGAGAATCCCAGCCTATGTGTGTGTGTACACAAATGTGTGTGAAGGGGGTGCCAAACTGGGTCTTTGACCAAGGTGAAATAAAGCCTAGTTTCGCCCCACCTTGGACTCCAGTGCTGTGGGGCACAAGACCCTCTTGAGGTGACTGTGCTGCAAGATCTGGACTCACTCCCAATGGTGTAGTGTTGGTTGTCGCCGCCTAGGGCAGGCGCACGTACTGGGCATGGGGGGTGGTCCAGCTCAGCCCCCCCCCCTGCAGTGACCCCATTGGAGCAAGGGGGGAGCCTGGCTAACCAACGTGGCCCTTGGCTGGTGAAGAGGAGCACTGGACTGGGCTTCTCTGGGATCATCTGCATGGCTGCACCTGGTTTGTGCCCCCTCAAAAGTTGTGCACCCAGGGCCACAGCACCACTGGCACACCCACAATATGCCCCTGCTCTCCATCTAGATTCAGGTGTAAATGTATGAATAAATCATATTTCTTAAAGCTACAACAGCCTCTGCCACGTCTTCAATTCTCCAAAGGAGCACAGACCCCTGGAATCACATACACGGCTCGGCCCTGATTGGTGTTGCTTGCAACACTGGTGTCAGAAGTGGAGTCTCTTTCCTGCCCTGCTCCCTCCCCAATCTTCCCTCCCTCCGCTCACCTCCATGGGGTTGACGATGATGGTGAGAGCAGAGTCGTCCCAGAACATCTCGCTCTCCTTGGCCTGGGCACCTCCGTGGCTCCCTGCGGACTCGCCTGTGCCCTCGCGCTCGCCCCCTCGCCTGTGCAAGGAGTGGATGCGTAGGACGCCCAGGATAACCATGAGAGCCAGGAAGCCCACACAGACCACAATGATGATGGTGGCAGCGCTGGGGACCACTGCGGGGAAAGAGAAAGGGGGAGGATAAAGCCAGTTTGTTTCGTGGCTGCCCACGGAGAAGAAGAAGAGTTTGGATTTGATATTCCGCCTTTCACTCTCTTTAAGGAGTCTCAAAGCGGCTAACATTCTCCTTTCCCTTCCTCCTCCACAACAAACCCTCTGTGAGGTGAGTGGGGCTGAGAGACTTCAGAGAAGTGTGACCGGCCCAAGGTCACCCAGCAGCTGCAGGTGGAGGAGCGGGGAAGCGAACCTGGTTCCCCAGATTACGTGACTGCCGCTCTTAACCACTACACCACACTGGCTCAGGAAGCTAGGATGTGGTTCCGGAGGGCAGGCTTTTCGTTGCAGAAGCTGCATACGCCAAACTTCAACGGGACACCCTCCCTAGAACCTGCTGCTCCCAAGATGTGGAGATGGCCGGTGGTTTAGAGGCCTGTCGAAAAGGAGTAAGTGGATTCTATGGAGAACAGGTCTAGCACCCATGGGAGCTAAATGGAGCTTCCCGGTTCAGAGACACTATATCTGCATACAGTAAGGCAGTTCTTCTGTTTCGCTCATCAAGAGTACAGATATCCTGCCACAGATTCCTAGTATCACCCCAGACCTTTGCCTTGGCTCTTTTCAGCTGGTATTCCAATGATCTCCAGTTTCTCCTTTCATGTACTGCTTAATATACATTGGTGTCCTGCCCTTTCCTGAAAGCTCAAGCGTATTTAAAACAGATCAGCTGCTAAGGAAAAGGCACACAAGCCATTTAGGGATTTAGAGGTAAAAATAGCATCTTGAATATTGGGAGTCCCTGCCCTGGGTAGTGTGCCTAGATACCTCACTGACAGCACCGAGGTTAAAGCCTTATTGCTTGAAAAAACGTTTACCTGGCTGTCCCAAGTCAAAGGGAGGAGTAACAAGGTACAGTGGTACCTCGGGTTAAGAACTTAATTTGTTCCAGAGGTCTGTTCTTAACCTGAAACTGTTCTTAACCTGAGGTACCACTTTAGCTAATGGGGCCTCCCGCTGCCGCTGCCCCGCCACCACACGATTTCTGTTCTCATCCTGAAGCAAAGTTCTTAACCCGAGGTAATATTTCTGGGTTAGCGGTGTCTGTAACCTGGAGCGTATGTAACCCGAGGTACCACTGTAAGCTACCGTACTTTTTGCTCTATAAGACGCACCAGACACAAGACGCACCTAGTTTTTGGAGGAGGAAAACAAGAAAAAAAATATTCTGAATCTCAGAAGCCAGAACAGCAAGAGGGATCGCTGCGCAGTGAAAGCAGCAATCCCTCTTGCTGTTCTGGCTTCTGGGATAGCTGCGCAGCCTGCATTCGCTCCATAAGACACACACACATTTCCCCTTACTTTTTAGGAGGGAAAAAGTGAGTCTTATAGAGCAAAAAATACGGTACTTGGTAAGAACTCTTCTTTGTTTATCTGCTTCTTGGCATCCCACTGTGGAAGGATAGGATTCTCTGAAGCCTGACACCTGGACTAAAGTAAAATACGCTGGGGTATCCAGTCACAGACCTCATCAACTTTGACCCCAAAATTGAGTGTGCCACCCTCTCTCACCCCCTTTTCTCAGTATATGTGCCACTTCACAGTAGCGTGCCAATCGGTACGTACTGGAGTTGCGGTGGGGGCTAGCCAGGCTGTGGCCAGAGAGTTCTGGAGGCAGATGGTGTCCGCGGTGCATGAACTGCTGGGCGCTCATAATGTGGTTCGGGTGAGCAGCTCTGTTCATGTTGTGAAGGACGTTGACCTGCAACGAGAAACCCGCAGTCGGGATTCTTGGTTCCGGGCTGCTGACACCCACCTCAGCCGCAGCCCGATTCGCAGACATTTTGAATTGCGCGCCCTCCCTTCCGGTGCGCTTACCTCAACGGTGAACTCGTTGCTGGAGTAACGGCCGTTCATCTCGGTGCAAGAAAGGCGGAACTTCCTCTCATAAAGGGCGGCGCCGTGATGGATGCAATAGGAGACTTGGCGAAGAATCTCCTCATAGACAGCAATGCTCTCCACGCCTAGAAATGGGGAAAGATACCCAGGCGGAGGTCAGGGGTGGGAGGGGAGGGTTAAAGCTTCCAAGCTGGCTGAGCTCAGGCTTTGCAATATAAACTAAACTTCCCATGCAAAACCCTGCTTTATCACTGCAAAACAGAGGTGGCTGAAAATGCATAGGTAAAGGTAAAGGTACCCCTGCCCGTGCGGGCCAGTCTTGACAGACTCTGGGGTTGGTGCGCCCATCTCACTTAAGAGGCCGGGGGCCAGCGCTGTCCGGAGACACTTCCGGGTCACGTGGCCAGCGTGACAAAGCTGCATCTGGCGAGCCAGCGCAGCACACGGAAACGCCGTTTACCTTCCCGCCGGTAAGTGGTCCCTATTTATCTACTTGCACCTGGGGGTGCTTTCGAACTGCTAGGTTGGCAGGCGCTGGGACCGAGCAGCGGGAGTGCACCCCGCCGCGGGGATTCGAACCGCCGACCTTCCGATCGGCAAGCCCTAGGCGCATATAATGCATATGAAAATGCATATAAGTGCTTAAATTCTCCCTTGCAAGTTACTGCTCCTTCATTCCACCTTTCCTCATTGTATAGTTCCTTACATCTTTACCTCATAAATAAGCATCTGGAATTCAGGGTCAGGAAAGAAGCCTTAGCAGGGAAGGGGGGGGAGATACTGGGTGGGGAAAGATTAAGCGTCACCCTCACTGCTTCTTCACTTCAAATCATCCATTTCACACACAGTTGCCAATAAGACAGAGCCTATCAGGCTTCTAGCCTACCTAGATACCTAGAATGCTGATGTGTTTCTAGTTTCCTGCTGGTTTTATTTTATATTATTAAATTTTAGTGGGTTTTTTTTTTACTAATAATTTTATTGCTTGATTCTTTTCAAAAGCCACTTTGAAGGTTTTTTAAAAAATATATATATAATCATGAGGTAAATAAATTCCATGTTTAAACCCTCTCCCAACCCCTGTTGCAGTTTACTTCCCTGAAGTCTGCTTTTCTTGCCCCCCCCCCCCCCGTAACCAAACTCACTTCCAGTACTGGGGCTTAGATAAGAGACAGAAATACCTGGATAGAGAGATACAGGGAAGGTGGGAGGAGGGGTCTCTGTACATATACCACTGCACAACTCATTTGTCGTTGAAATCTAACTCACGCCCACCCACCTACCCTCTTCGTAGATCAGTGTTTCCCGAACTTGGGTCTCCGGCTGTTTTTGGACTATAAGTCCCAAGTTTGGGAAGCACTGTTATAGATGATTGGGGCAGATCTCGCTTTAACAAACCACTACCAGTAGTTTGGAAGGGACGCGGGTGGCGCTGTGGGTTAAACCACAGAGCCTAGGACTTGCCGATCAGAAGGTTGGTGGTTTGAATCCCCACGACGGGGTGAGCTCCCGTTGCTCGGTCCCTGCTCCTGCCAACCTAGCAGTTTGAAAGCACATCAAAGTGCAAGTGGATAAATAGGTACCGCTCCGGCGGGAAGGTAAACGGCGTTTCCGTGTGCTGCTCTGGTTCGCCAGAAGTGGCTTAGTCCTGCTGGCCACATGACACGGAAGCTGTATGCCGGCTCCCTTGGCCAATAAAGTGAGATGATTGCTGCAACCCCAGAGCCGGCCATGACTGGACCTAATGGTCAGGGGTCCCTTTACCTTTATCTTACTGGTTTGGCTGTGAGGACATGAATAACAGAATCATAGATCTGTAGAGCTGGAAGGAACCATGAGGGTCATCCAGCACAACATGGGTCTCAAACCCCTCATCCTGAGATTAAGAGTCCCATGCTCTACCGTCTGAGCTATCCCAGCGTATGGGATATATGAAAGCTATCCGTTGGGTAACCAGGGCTTTATCATCCCAGGGACCCTTCAGCATGTCCAGACTGTGTTGTGATGGAGAAGGTTGAGGCCAGAAAAGATGCACACCTGTGACACTGAGGTAGGCAGAGGTGTTGATGAGCTCCAGGCCTCGCTGCTGCAGGGAGGCTCCATCTAAGACCAGATACTCCCTCTCAGGGTCCAGGTCCTCTCCAACCAGGGAGATCTCGCAACCATCCAGATTGTGAACAATCTCGTCCGACATCCGCGTATCTGCCACTGCAAGGGAGAGAAGTCAGGGAAGACTTACGAGAGAAGGGAGGGAACCTCGTTTATTTGTTGCATCCACACTCCACCCTTCCTCCCAAGGAACCCCAGAGATGCATTTAAGTGGCTCTACTAAGCGGTTGGCATCAAAATATAGGTTTGGCCAGGAAAATTATATTGTAAAGGTGAGCACATGCAGTGGTCGGAGGTGCTGATAGGTTTCGGGAGGGGGGGGCAAGGAAGATGGCCTCTGGGGGCCCCTCACACCACACCCCTTTCTCTGCACCCTCATCCCCAGTTACCATCCAGATAAGAACTGGGGAGAATAGGATCATTTTCTTTCACTCACTAGAAACAGAAAGGGGCTCATTCTCCTGCTTCTTATCTTACCTTTCTGCTTCTCTAACCTTTCTTGAAAACAAAAGAGCTTACACCCATTCAGTATAGAAAGGGGAACAGAGAGACGGCCTGCATATTTTATTTTATTTTATTTAAATTTTATTTTTTGCATTGCATTGCATTTCTGTACCACTTAATCAACAAAACCTCTAAGCTGTTTGCATAAAATATAAATTAAAAATACTGATGAAATGAGATACAAAAACAAATTGACCTAAGCAATTTGAAAATACAAAACAGATTTCCCCCTCCCCCCGTCTGGCTTAATCTCCATTCGAGTTTCTTGCTCCCTCACTGTCCTCAGTGGCTTCCCTTCCCTATTTTGCCCTTGATTACCTCCTAATTTTAAACCTCTCCACAATCTTTGCCATCTACCTCTCTCTCTTCTCTTCCATCTCCTTACACACCTCCCAACCTCATTAAAGCAGCTGATGAAGCTTTGATTCCTTCTTATTCTCTTGTTCCCAGCTCCATTTCTCTCTCCGCTCCTTAGGGGAAAGGCAGATGTAAAGCAAAAAGAGTTATCATCACAGCATGTCTCTCTGCCATGGGGAGCCTGGATTCAGAAATGAAATGGCAGACATGTGCAATAGGGAACCGTACAGTTGGTCTTGCTCAGCTGCTGGTCTAGGTCCCTCGGCCCATGCTTCAGGTGGGCTTCCCAAGTTTAAAAGCTTTGCATAGGCACACATACATAAAAGGACATTTTTTAAAAACATGTGCCAAACAACTCCCAGGAAAGGAGGAGGGCTGTTGGGTGACATCACAGAGGGCTGCCAATCAGCACTGTGCACAGCCTGGTTCTACTTCACATTTGCAGAATCACTTTTTTCAGGGCTCGACCCTGGAGAAGAACAAATATGTCTGGATGAAAGACAGGAGGAGTGCTCCGAAATAATTGCCTCTGTCTTTGTCCTTACTGCTTTTGGAATACACTCGCACTCAGTCTTCGCCTCACCTCTTTCCCAAAGATCCTAACTACTCCTGCCCCTCATCTTTCCTCCCTTTTCATTCTCTGCTGGTTAGCCATCCCTTCCCCACCCCTTCTCAGCTTCCTCTTTCTGTTTCTGGCCTTCCATGCCATAGCAACCCCCATTTCCTCTACCCAGTGAACACTGGGAACTGTAGTTCTGTGAATGAGCTTAAGGCTCTCCAAGCAGCCTCTGCAAACTAGTTTCCAGGAACCAACATGACAATTATGCTATATGACTGTGTGTTCTTTCTATATAGTGTTTCGCATCTCAGACGCTGGAGAAGTATGTTGTTGTTTAGTCGTGTCCGACTCTTCATGACCCCCTGGACCAGAGCACGCCAGGCACTCCTGTCTTCCACTGCCTCCCGCAGTTTGGTCAAACTCATGCTGGTAGCTTCGAGAACACCGTCCAGCCATCTCGTCCTCTGTCACCCCCTTCTCCTTGTGCCCTCCACCTTTCCCAACATCAGGGTCTTTTCCAGGGAGTCTTCTCTTCTCATGAGGTGGCCAAAGTATTGGAGCCTCAGCTTCAGGATCTGTCCTGCCAGTGAGCACTCAGGGCTGATTTCCATAAGAGTGGAGAGGTTTGATCTTCTTGCAGTCCATGGGACTCTCCAGAGTCTCCTCCAGCACCATAATTCAAAAGCATCCATTCTTCGGCGATCAGCCTTCTTTATGGTCCAGCTCTCACTTCCATACATCACTACTGGGAAAACCAGAGCTTTAACTATACGGACCTTTGTTGGCAAGGTGATGTCTCTGCTTTTTCTCTGGAGAAGTATAATTATTATAAATGGAAAAAAGAATATGTTAAATGGTCTCAAGAGGGTTTTGTTCATATTACTAGGGCTGGGAAGTCCATATCTTTCCAGGATCAGATTGGTAAAATGTGACACTTCCTGCTTCTAGCAAAACTGCCTGCTTTTTCTGCTTCTGTTGCCTGGGTTGTCACACAAACACACGCAAACAGCCCTGAGCTGCTGCAGCATCTCTACCAAAGCGCTCAGCTCACCTGTGCCGTGCCAGCTCTCATCCTTCTTGGGCTCTACCTGATGTGAAATGGAGCAAGAAATCTGGAGGTCAGGAAAGAGAGGGACTCCCTCTGGACCTTCGAAGTCGGAGACAGGCCGGGCAAAGTGAGAACTGCCGCTCAGTAAGATCTGAGGAGCATCAGGCTGAAGCACAACCACGTAACCCTCCACATCCGGGATGGAGACGCAGGATTCCTCGCTGAAGCATCTAATGGAAGACGGGAGAAAGCAACACCCCTTGATCCCAGTCTGAAAGAAGGCAGGGTTCCCTTTTGTCCCTCAGCACCAAGGGACACCTTTGTTTCTAAGAACACATTTTTATTTTTTAAAAATAGATAGCCTATCGTTCCATGTAATCAATGTCCTGGGCAGCTTGTATTTAAAGCAATACCATTAAATAGTTGTAAAATAAAGAGTAAAAAACCACAAGTGCAGAAAATAAAAGCAGCCTGAGAACAAGGGGCTAGCTAGCTCTCCTTGGTGGTAGACCCTCTGATTATGTTGCTAGCTATCCAAGCCTATTGTGGAAATCCCACCATTATTTTTTCAGGGGAATTAAATCTCAGCTACCCATTTCCACAAAGCATGCTCACATGAACCAGTAAGTGCCATTCCTCCCTGCTTTTTTTCTGCAGAGCAAAGCAGGGTTCTTATAAATACTCGAACTATCAATCCAGAGTTGTTAAAAGCAAAAGCAGCAGCAAGGGGAACAACACACACCAAACAGGCAAGATGAGACTCTTAACGGAGCCACATCGCTTCTGCTGGGTCTGTGGAACTTCAAAGCTTGCGCACCCTGTCGCCACCTGAAGTCTCTTCTGCATCTCTAATCCAATACTAATGCCGTGCCGCGAGCTGAAAGTGTGGGGTAAGCTACAGGGCCTGGAATTCTTTAAGTGAAGTGATGCGCTTCAGATTTTGTGCATTAAAGGTATCATGCGCACACACCCTCAGGCTAAGCTTCTGTTTGATTCTGTAAAGTCCCACATACCATGGTACCGTGGCAGTACCGGATTTATGTATAAGCTAAACAAGCTATAGCTCAGGGCCCCACTCTCTTGGCCCCCCCCAAAAAAATTTTTAAAGGAAAAGAAACCTGGATGTACATTTCCAAAATATAAAATAAAAAGGAAATAAAACCTACATACAGCAACAGTGTTTTGTGTTGTGTAGGCTCCTATTTGTTATGTGCAAATGGCTTTAGATTCCTATTAGGTCCATAAATTACCATATAGCATATATTCAATACAAAAAACAGCAACAATTTGTTGTTGACAAAGGACAGCTGGACATATAAAGAGCCCCATTACCTTCAGTAGCTTAGGGCCTCATCAAACCTAAATCCGCCCCTGCACCTTGGTTCTTCAGCTTAATCCATTCCGGGAGTCCATTCGACTCCCGAAACTATTCAAAAACCAAGGCGCGGCTTCCGATTGGCTGCAGGAGCTTCCTGCACTCTAGCGGAAGCCGCGTCAGATGTTCAGCTTCCCCCCAAAAAATTTGCAAAGCGGAACACTTATTTCCGGGTTTGCGACCTTCGGGAGCCGATTTGTTCGACAACTAAGCCGTTCGAGAACCAAGGTACCACTGTATATACAATGGTGAAACTGAACAAAGAAGTAAAGCTGTAATAAACTGAGCAGCAGAACCTATCTGCCCACAACTAAGAAAGTAAGGTTCTGATGGCTCAAGCCCAGAAGGATGCAGGTTATAATGCTGCCGAAGCTTTGACACTCACTTGACAGTCGTGGTGAGCTTGAGGGGTCGGACTCCTGGCGTAGCGAAGCGCAGTGAGTTCATGTAGGCGACGTGCTGGATGGCGTGGTTGAAGGTTTCCACGTCGTCGCCCTCCAAGGTGAGGAGAGACTGGGAGGGGTTGACATGAACCTGTAGGGGAAGGAGGAAGCCAACGGGCTTTGAGGCAAGGGCTCGGGCTGGTGGGCCGAGACACACAGACGCAGGAGAACACGAGGAGATTCTGCAGGAGGCAGGAGCAGGCAGGAAGCCAAGCCAAGGTGCTAGCAGAGGGAAGGAAGGGAGGTCATGCCACCAGAGGGCAAGGGGGGTGGGCGCTTCCGGGTGTACCTTCATCCCTTTGCCAAGGCTGTCAAAGTCGCTGTAGTCTAGCCCTTCGCGACAGGCATAGAGACACTCTATCACCTCCCGGCTCTCCAGGCTGCCAGGGCGCGCAGTGAAGCCAGCCAGGTAACCGTGGAAGTAGTGGTGAATCGGCAGAGGGTCTCCTAAGGGGGATACAGGAGGAGGGATGGTGTGAGAGACAGATGGAGAGAAAGGGGGAGAAAGAGAACACAGACCACAGAGGAGGAGGAGGTGGAAGATGCAGGTGGGAGGAGAGGCCAAAGAAGAAGGAAGGAGAGTGGGGGGGGGAGTCTTGGATGCGCAGCCAGCTGAGAAACAGGGAGACGGCAGCGCGGGAGCTGGGGGGTGGCGAGGAAAGGGGACAGACCTTGTTTCCTCTTTGTGGTTTCAGAGAGTTCGTGAGGAGGAAAAATTGCCCCGAAGAACATTTGAGGCAATGTGGTGGCGAAAGGCAAAAAAGTGGGATTCTCGAAAGGTAACACTCTTGAGAAATTTTCCACACACACACATCATGATCATCATCTTTATTTAGGCATACATACATACATACATACATACGCCACTCATCTGGCCGGGTTTCCCCAGCCACTCTGGGCAGCTCACAACAGAATATTAAAAATACGAAAAAATACCAAAGATTAAAAACTTCCCTAAACAGATGTCTTCTAAAAGTCAGATAGTTGTTTATTTCCTTGACATCTGATGGGAGGGCGTTCCACAGGGTGGGTGCCACTACCGAGAAGGCCCTCTGCCTGGTTCCCTGTAGCTTCACTTCTCACAATGAGGGAGTTGGACCTCTGCTCCAAAAAATGTTAACCACGTTGATGCAACTTATCAGTTACAATTGTTTGGTTTGTTCGAACTGTATTTATTAAAAATAATAAAAATTAGGAAAAGGAAAGAAAAAGCCTCTCACAGACCAGCTTTATTCCACCTTCAGGCCCTCTCACAAACCACAGAGATTAAAACACCATCTTGCCCAGAAGAAGCTACATTGGCAAAGTCACCCAGGTGCCAAGACTTTCTTCCCAGAGGGGTGAGGGAAACGGAAATGGCCATGTACAGGGAATGGCATGCATGAAGAGAGGGGAGAGCCATGCGTGGTGACAGAGAAAGTCAACTACCTTGCCCCAGATCCGTAGAATTCTCATTCACTTTGGCCTTTTCTTTGTTTCTTTCCTCTGCAAAACAGAAGTGAAATTCAAAATGTTGACCAAGAGTCACCCTTTGAGTGCTTCTTCGAACTCTCTCTACCAGTAAAAGTGAATAAGCGAATGAATTCTTTGCTGCCCTTTCATGACATCCAAAACCACCTGCCTGAGGCTGCTGCCTCACTTTGCCTAATGACAGGGCTGGCCGTCTTTACCCAGGGGTGCAAGGGGTGTGGGGCACCCGGGCGCTGAATTCTGGGGGGCGCCAAATGTATACCTACTGTATACTGCTCCTCTCAAATGGCGGCAGTGAAAAGCAATGGAGCCAAAATACCCCTCACCCCCCTTAGCATCGAATATTCCCGAGAGTTACAGGTGAGCAATTTCCCCTCTAAAAAAGGTCAACTATTTTGGCTCCCCCCCAAAAAAGCTCAATTAAAGTTAATTTGGGGGCGCTGGGTGGATCTTTGCACCCCAGTGGTACATATGCGGCAACCAAATTGTCACACCTCAGAGGTGCCATCTTTAGTTCGGGGAATAGGATATGAGACTCGTTGCACTCAAAGGAAGGGGGTGGCACTACAGATTTGGGAAAGGGAACCATGAAGCCTTTCCAATGTTTCCAAGTTCGCTTTCTGGAAACTTGAAGGCCATTTCATTGGGAGTTTAGCATTGTAGCCTAAGTCAGTACTGCACATTATTTTAGGTTTTCCTCAAAGGAGCTGGGTGGACTGCTCCCCGCCCCCCGAACCATTTCATACTTCAGCGTTTTTGAAAATTTGCACCCCTCTCTGAGTAACCCAAGAATACTGAGTCTCCACTTCCTCTGCCTATTTTCCAGTCGCTCGGAATTGCTCACCGGCCCAGCAGGCTCCGATCATGAGGGAAGATTCACGCCGTGGGGGGTGGATGAGGCCGTTGTCGTGGATGAGCGCAGGGTCGTAGGAGACGCCGTCTACGTAAAGCGTCACGGTGGGGAACTCAAGGTTCAGGGCATAGTGGTGCCACTCGTCATCACAGACCTGCGAGAAGGGAAAAGGAGAGAAGAAACAATGGAGGAGGACTGGAAAAAATTTAAGGACTATTTGCAAAAACATTATAAGCTGTATGAATGTTAAGAAATTGCACTTTTTAGGAAATGCTAGCTTCAGCAACCGTAATTAATGAAATGAAAACTAAGGTAACAAGAAGTTGGAGGTGGAATTATGAAATAACTTTATTGTGGTTAATTTAAAACATATGGGAACTGGGATACAACACTTTGAAAATTGGTAACACGATAAAATGGAAGATACAATAAGCTGTGAAACAAGTTTGCTGATGTTTTATAATATAAAGAATGCAGGGTCCGGTAGATGTGGGGAAGTCCGTTAGATTTGCTGAAAAAAGGAATATGGAAATATGAAATTTTTCTATTCTATTTCTGTTATCTGTTTTCTATTTTTCTGTCTTTTTTTTCTGTATTTCATAAACTCAATAAAAATATTTTTAAAAAAGAAAAAGAAAAAGAAAAAGAAAAAGAGAGAATCAGGACATACAGCGTCAGTGTCTGTCGGTGTGTTTGGAGAAGAACAACAAAGATGGCGGTTGTTTCCTCACCTGCTCCAGTTTCCAAAGGAACTTGACAGGCCTTGCGCTCTCCAGAAGGGGCCAGTAGAGGAAAGCTATGCGGCAGCCATGCACACCGAGGGAATAATGGGAGTATCCGTCCTCTGCAGATAGGGAAGGAGGCATCAGATTCAGCAGTTCTGGCCAGTCTGTCCTGATTCACCTACGGTCATTCTGCTCTCTCAGATGCTCCAACTGCTCCGGTTACTGGGGACAGTTCTGATACCCAGTGGCGTAGCGTGGGTTGTCAGCACCCGGGGCAAAGCAAGTAATTTGCCCCCTAACCCATGGATTTTAGCAGGGGGCAGAGAGCTGCGAGTGTGAGTGCGCCCCCCACCCAGATGTTGTGCCCGGTGCAGCCGGGCCCCCCTGCACCCCCACGCTACGCCACCGCTGATACCCGTCCTTGGCAAAAAACCCTCTGCCCCTGTTTTGTCTTGATCTGGCCCTCAGGGGTTAGATTTCTTTAGGGTGTTGTTGCTGTTTTCTTTTTTGACCTGCACTTGTCCTTTCCCCTGGGTCTCTAGAAGTATTCCTCAGCTCCACCTCTGTCTCACATATTCTTAAGAAAGAAAACTTGCTGGAAGTTTGCTTTTCAGCAAACAAGGAGTCTAGGCAGGAGACAATTTGCATCTTTCAGGGTGCTCCAATTAAAACAGGCAAAGGTATACCTTACTTTACGGGTTGTTCTTGTTGTTTATTAAAAAAAAAAACTATTGTTAATAGTTAACTGTGCTATTCCACTGCAGCACAATTCCAGCATACCATTAAAAAAAATATTTTTTTAATAAAACAAAAATAACATTACCGAAAAGGCTCCCCGCAGTACAGGGCAAGAGGGCTGCAGCCTTATGCCGTATTTTTCGCTCTATAAGACACACTTTTTCCCCTTCAAAAATTAAGGGGAAATGTGTGTGCGTCCTATGGAGCGAATGCAGGCTCCTTGGCTTCAGAGATAGCAACGCGAAGCCTCCGAAGCGCAGAGGGAGAGCTCCCCCCGCACTCCGGAGGCTTCGCGTTGCTTTCGCTGAAGCTGCCTGAAGCCCCCGGAGTGCAACGGGAACTCTCGCTGCGCTCCAGAGGCTTCAGGCAGCTATCTGCAAGCCTTCGGGGCACAGCAGGAGTTCCCGCTGCGCTCCAAAGGCTTGCGGATGGCCACCTGAAGCCTGGAGAGCGAGAGGTGTCGGTGCACACCGATCCCTCTTGCTCTCCAGGCTTCGCTTCGCTGGAGAGGCGCTGCACAGTTTTCCCTCTCTGTGCAGCGCCCCTTCAGTGAAGCGGGAGGAGAAATGGAAGGGGCTCCATTTCTCCTGCTGCTTCACTGAAGGAGTGCTGAACAGAGAGGGGGAGAATGTCTTTTTTCCTGTTCTCCCCCTCCTATGGTCCGGTGCATCCTATAGAGCAAAAAATATGGTAGATGCTCCCTCCCCACCTATTCCAATGGCTCTTACCACTTTGCATGGTGCTGCAGATGACGGTCTCTTCCTCCCTCTTGCCCTTGCTTGGTGTCACGCCGTGTTTCATCCACAGGGACAAGGTGAAATGGTCGCTCAGGCCTTCCAGGGCGCCGGTCCCACTCCCCATGGGAACCTGGGTTGCCTGGCTGCCATTGAACCAATAGATGAGGCTGCTGTCCTGGCTGTAATGGACTGAGAGCCGTGCCGTCCAGTTGGCCATGGGTCCAGGAACAGGGAGCAGGTCTACCTCACCTGTGGCAGCACCTGTCAAGGGCAAGAGAGGAATATAAGAACAGAGGAGGCCCATCCTAAAACGGGTGGCTGGTTTCCTTTGCTAAGGGCAAGCCTAGACCAAGACACTTTGGTGCCTGATAATGGAAAATCCATGAGACACCTCTCTCCCCGCTTCTGCTAATTAAGCAGGGGACACAATATGCTAGAAATATTTCCAGTGAGATGTTGAGGAATGGCACAATGCAAACCCTACAGTGCTCTGCTACAGCTCCTGTCCATCTCAATGGGCTTTGAGGAGGACAACTTTGCAATCTACGTCCCGTGGGTCAGATCTATGTGCCTTAAGTAAAGGGTAAAGGGGACCCCTGACCATTAAGTCCAGTCATAGATGACTCTGGGGTTACGGCGCTCATCTCGCTTTATTGGCTGACGGAGCCGGCGTACAGCTTCCGGGTCATGTGGCCAGCATGACTAAGCCGCTTCTGGCGAACCAGAGCAGCGCACGGAAATGCCGTTTACCTTCCCGCCAGAGCGGTACCTATTTATCTACTTTCACTTGGACATGCTTTCGAACTGCTAGGTTGGTAGGAGCAGGGACCGAGCAACAGGAGCTCACCCCGTCGCAGGGATTCGAACCATTGACCTTCTGATTGGCAAGTCCTAGGCTCTGTGGTTTAACCCACAGCGCCACCGGCGTCCCCTATGTGCCTTAATAATGCCCAAAATCTGCTACCTAATTTTGCTATATGGTATGAATGCTTCTGACTAAGGGCACCTAAAGCTACTCCTCACCCAGTTTTGCTGGAAGAAAATATTGTGAGGCAATTGACCCATGGTCTTTGGAGTTCCCATCCATCTGTACACCCACACCCAACCTAGTCCGCTTCCTCCTGCCAGAGGCGTAGCGTGGGTTGTCAGCACCCGGGGCAAGGCAAGTAATTTGCGCCCCTAACCCCTAACCTGCCGCCGCTGCCAGCTTCTTCTTGCTGCTGCCTGGGCTGCTGCCATGGGGCTCTGCTACAGCCTGCGCCCGAGGCTCTTTGTCGACTCCGGAGGCGGCGAGTGCGCCCCCCCAGATGTTGCGCCCGGTGTGACCGGCCCCCCCTGTACCCCCATGCTACGCCACTGCCTCCTGCAAGCATCACTCGGTGCGATAAGGGAATACGCACCACAGAGTTTGCGCAGCGACTTCTCAGAGTAATTGTCGCGATCGCAGCCTTTGGCCACGTGGTTTGTCTGCAGCTCCACCGTGGCCTGGATGTTCCACAGGGGCTCGTCGCAGGTCTCCAGGTGGATGTTAGGGAACAGAGCAAGGCTGCCCGTGCCTGGGGTGTACTCTATCCTCTTATTCCAACCTGTGGGGAGGTTTTTAAATGGGCAAATCATGTTGTTTTATGTTTACACCACATTCCACCCATTGGCTGGTTACAATAGAGAAAGTAAGTACAGTCATTGATATCAAAACAAATCAAAACCATGCATTTCCCAAAAAGATTATGCTCCATGCGTCAGGACTATATGTCATCCCCCCGACACACTGTGCATTTATTAACACCCTCCAAACTATGTCAGGTCCTGGATCTAGAATATGGCCAGGCTGGTGTAACTGGCAGAGACTTGATAAACCTTCCAGCCTCCCTGAGAGGTACTGAGGTCTAGCCACATGGAAAACCAATCCACCAACTATTTTAATCGTGGAATGTATTTCTATCCCAATTATTTCTATCTCCTTTGAGGAAATATTTCTTTAAAGGACATTTTGAATAAAGAAACAACACTGTCAATTACAGTACTCAGGCCCCCAAGCATAATAACAGATCTTAGTCTTAGGTTGACTAAAGCCCAAATATCTATTTGTATCTATCTATCTATCATCTATCTATCTCTCATATATATTCTTTCTGTAACTTTTCCCAGGGCACAAAACAGAGCAAACTAATGCAATCCTATTAACTGCTCTCATACATAATACATATTTTTAATATATATGAGAGAGAGTTAATATATATCAGGCTATGCAGTTTAAACTGAGCTGTTATCCATCAAATAAAGAAGGCAGAAGAGGTAAAAATAAAAGGCAAAGTATCTGAATGATCCCTTGGTCAGTGTTAGAAACTGAGATATGAAAGTTAGGAGCAAAATGGCACCTTAAACCTAGGTTATGTGCACCATAATGGAATGTCTAGGAGAGCTTTTTTTATAATAATACAAAGTTGAAAATGAATGAACTGCAGCTAAAATCTTATATTCATTTTTCACAGGGTCTAGTCCTCATCTGAAGACTGCGAAAAACAAAGCCATACTTCCCCTGTCTGCCCCCCCCACCCCCCAATATTCTTATGAGGATCCCTTCTCCAGTCCTCAGAGAGTGGCTGGAACTGGGGAGGCAGAAAAAGCTCCTCCTTTCGTTCCAGCAGTGGCAGTCTTAATCTGAAATCTTAGCACTGCTCCCATGTCTCAGAAACTGTTCACATTAATGAAATTCTCCATCGCAAAACACACCTAGAACAATGGGAGTTTTGAACGCTGCCCTTGGTGGAGTTACCGGGAGGAAGGAGGAGAAATATGCACCATGGAAATAAAGGCTCCATACCTTGCCAGCTGGGTTTACAGGTGGGCTTCACCTGGATCTCGACCTCTGCATCATCAGAGGCGCGTTTCTTGCCACAGTCATAAGCTGTCACTGTGAACTTATAGAGGCGCTCTCCACTGTACTGCAGTTTCTCAGTGTTCTCAATGTTCCCTGCCGGAAATAGAACGGCCTTGAAGTTAGAGAAGCAAAGAACAACAGATACACACACAAAGTCCAAACATCCCTTTGTTGCCATTGCTAGGCTGCAGCAAGCACAGCCTCTCATCCACAGCTATGGCATAATCCACACATCCTGGGCACTCATCATGATTTCAATAATCACCTGGTAACATGATCCAGCTGTTTCCATCCTCCAAGCTACTTCCCACTTTATGCGTCCGCATTCATGAGTACTAGTGTTACATTGGTGATTTCCATGCAAAGCATGTAAATTATACAGTGATACCTCTGGTTAAGAACTTAATTCATTCTGGAGGTCAGTTCTTAACCTGAAACTTCCTAACCTGAAGCACCACTTTAGCTAATGGGGCCTCCTGCCGACGCCACACCGACACCGCATGATTTCTGTTCTCATCCTGAAGCAAAGTTCTTAACCTGAAGCAGTATTTCTGGGTTAGCGGAGTCTGTAACCTGAAGCACATGTAACCTGAAGCGTATGTAACCCGAGGTACCACTGTACTTAATTTGTTCCAGAGGTCCATTCTTAACCTGAAACTGTTCTTAACCTGAAGCACCATTTTAGCTAATGAGGCCTCCTGCTGCTGCCGTGCGATTTCTGTTCTCATCCTGAAGCAAAGTTCTTAATCTGAGGTACTATTTCTGGGTTTGTGGAGTCTGTAACCTGAAGCGTCTGTAACCCGAAGTGTATGTAACCCGAGGTACCACTGTAAAGGGCTTGTGCGTATCCCTAGGTGCTATGGGGAGTTTTCCAAACAGCACCACAAACCTGCCCTTCACTCTATGTGTGTTTATTGCAGGAAACACCAGAGCACTATGATTATTTATTCACTTTATAGAATCATAGAATTGTAGAGTTTGAAGGGATACCGTGGACCATCTAGTCCACCCCCATGCAATGCAGGAATCTCAACTAAAGCATCCATGACAGGTGGCCCTCCAACCTCTGCTTAAAAACCTCCAAGGAAGATATCGCGTCCTTCCTCCTATATAGCCCAGAGCAGAAAACACCACTCTGAAAACGGTTGAAAATGACAGGACACATAGGGTTACTACTACTGCAAAAGGTTTGACACGGCCCTCCTCCTATTACATTTTTAGGTGCGCACTAATGTTGTGAAGTGTGCATGGGACAAACAGGTGTGGTGCCAGTTAGATATCTACAAACAGGCGAAACGCCAGAGCGCATGGGTCTACTCAGTGGCTTGCTGCTATAAAATGTGCAGAAAGATCTGTAAAAGTACAGGAATCAGCGTCAATCCTCACAGATGTGACTTGCCTTTAAGTGCTTCCTGAACAAGGGGCAAGAGCTAAGCTTGCTAGGTTCAATCTCTGCTAACATTCGCACACACAAACTGGCAATCTGGGTCCTGTAATATAGTATTTGTTGACCTTGAAGTATGTGTGGATGCATTCATACGTGCCTAAGCCCTATCTGCACTATACGTTTAGACCAGTATCATACCGCTTTAAACGGGTCTGGCTTCCCCCAAAGAATCCTGGGAATTCTAGATTTTAAAAATGTAAGAGGACCCCTATTTCCCTCACAGAGCTAAAATCCCCAGAATTCACTGGGAAGAGGGACTGATTGTTAAACCACTCTGTAAATTGTTCTGTGAGGGAAATAGGGGGTCTCTTAAAAACTCAACTCTACAAACTATGTTTCCCAGGATTCTTTGGGGGCAAACCATAGCTGTTCAAAGCGATGTGATTCAAAGTTATATTTGCCATTTCGCAAAAAAGCAAGTGCCAAACTTTACAATACACTGGAGATATTGAACTGCCACCTCCATTTGTTTTAAACTGCAAAGCGGCATCAAAGGTTGTGTTCAGAAGTGATAACTGTAGTAGAGGTAGTAGCTGTTTAACCTTTATCGTTCATGCCATTTTCCCTCTCAGAACTGCCATCTCCTGGTTGTTTTTCAGTTTGTGGGGAGAAATACTGTATTTTTTGCTCTATAAGACGCACCAGACCACAAGACACACCTAGTTTTGGAGGAGGAAAACAAGAAAAAAAAATATTCTGAATCTCAGAAGCCAGAACAGCAAGAGGGATCGCTGCGCAGCGAAAGCAGCGATCCCTCTTGCTGTTCTGGCATTTGGGATAGCTGCGCAGCCTGCATTTGCTCCATAAGACGCACACACATTTCCCCTTACTTTTTAGGAGGGAAAAAGTGAGTCTTACAGAGCAAAAAATACGGTATACAGTGGTGCCTTGCAAGACGAAATTAATCCGTTCCGTGAGGCTCTTCGTATAGCGGTTTTTTCGTCTTGCGAAGCAAGCCCATTGACACCTTAGCGGATTAGCGCTATTAGCGGTTTAGCGGCTTTTAGCGGATCAGCTGATAAGCGGTTTAGCGGCTTAGGAAAAGGGGGGGGAAAGGGAAAAAACCCCGCAGGAACTCGCAAGACATTTCGTCTTGTGAAGCAAGCCCATAGGGAAATTCGTTTTGCGAAGCGCCTCCAAAATGGAAAACCCTTTGCCATTCCTGCCCTGAAACTGGCAGTCCTCTGCAGCTGCTTTTCAGTAAAAATATATATCATCCAGACACACCCAGAGGAACATTTTACATGTTTCCCAAGTATCATCTAGTTTGCCCACAAAAGAATTATCAGTGGTACAATTTGCAAGTCTGCACCAGCACCGCTCCACAGTTTCTGGTGCAATTCAGCAGCCAGAGGCCTGTTTAGGTTCTCACCATCGTTGTCAATCAGGAAGGGGACGTTGGGAGTCAGGATCTCATAGTAGCAGATCTGGCTGTACTGAGGGGAGCAGTCGCCATCAATGGCTTCCACACGCAGGATGCGATCATAGAGCTTCCCTTCTGTCACCGCCACACGGTAAAGGTTCTCCACAAAGACGGGAGCAAACTCGTTGACATCATTCACCCGCACGTGAACCGTGGCCCTGAACAAAGAAGAAACGTCAGGGGTTCCTTTCTAAAGAAGAGAAATCCTGGGCCTTAAAGCTGCCTGTCTTAGGCTGAACCCCTCTATTCAGAAATGGAAGACCTGGCTGTAGTTACTCAATATGAGGTGACTGTACCCTTCATATGCTCAGGGGCACTGCTCTTTTTCTAAAAAAAAAAAAGTTTAGGGGTACTCTCATTTTGACTCAAGAAAATCACCATTTTATAGTGCAAATTGAGAAAAATTAATACAGTAAATGGACAAAAGTACAAAGATGTTTAGGGGTATGTGTACCCCTGCGTCCCCCCAGGAAAAAAAGCACTGCTCAGGGGCATTCATTTTGGGCAATACACCTCAATGGTGGCTGTTTCCAGGACTGAGTTGCCATAGTTGCTGCTGTATGTTTTCGCAGAGGTGAACTCCCTCTATGCGGATTAATCTTTTGGGATGAGGGAAAATCTATGCATGTTCAAGTTGGTAGTCTAAGCTTTAAAGATGAAAAGTTTTCTTAGAAAAGTGTTGCCACTGCTTCAAAGTAATAGCTTGGCTACCCTCAACAATCTAGCTGTGTCGCAGGGACAGAATGCCCCACAGGAAATGATACTGAATTAAGACCATTCGCCTTTTCCCCACAGGACATTCTGTTTCAAGAATGCAACCTGACTCTGAGGTGATGGCAAGACTTTTTTTGGGGGGGGGGGCCTCATCTTTAACGTTAATACTGCCACCCCCAAAATTCCTGCTTCAAAAAGTTGTCCAATTCTAAGAATTTTCAACAGAAGGGATGTTTTATCTGTAGGCATGAAATGGATGGCAGTGTTTCTTTTTCTGCCTTTCTCTGACAAAAACAAACACCCTTCCCTCACTTCAAGTGGCTGCTGGACTGCCTTCACCAGCTAATTGTTCCTGCCAATCAGGGTCAGGGGTAGCGGTAACAGCCCAGCTTTAGTGGTAATATGTGGCTCAAATTTAAATCCTGGGTCAGTTCGGTACTGCTGCCAAGGAGTGTCCCCAAAAGTGCAAACTACACTTCAGAATGAGAATATGAGACTTCCTAGGGACCACAAAAATAAAAGTATGGGGAAGAGAGGGGGTTCTAAAACTGCCCCTTTCAGTACTTGGGCAGTAGCTGTGAGGCAGAAGGCAAGAAAAAGTGGCAGTGGTAAAAATATCAAAGAAACCTACAACAGCTTGTGTGGTGTGTCCTACAGTGTCCGTATTTATGAAATGTACAGTGGTACCTTGGTTCTTGAACTTAATCCATTCCGGGAGTCCGTTTAACTCCCAAAACTGTTCAAAAACCAAGGCACAGCTTTCGATTGACTGCAGGAGCTTCCTGCAGTCAACCGTAAGCCACGGAGGACGTTCGGCTTCCGAAAAACATTCACAAACTGGAACACTCACTTCTGGGTTTGCGGCATTCGGGAGCCGATTTGGTCGAGTACCAAGGTACCGCTGTACTGACAGCAGAAGGACCACCAAAGTAATGCCAGATTTATTTATTTATTTTCAAAAGAAACATTGCCTCTACTATATACTTTCAAACATTCCACAGCCATCTGACATAGATTATTTCACATTTCCAAAAATGAACAGTATTTCTGTGGGGAAGGGGCTCAGTTGAGGACACTATCCCATGCGATAGCTCCCTAAAAATCTCGCCAGATGAAAAGGAAAACAAATATTCAGTCTTACTTGTGGGACTTTTTGGTGTTGGCACCATCAGGTCCTTCTCCACAGTCATAAGCCTGGATGGTGAAGGTGTGTTCCTTGTGAGCTTCACAGTCCACCGGCTCTTTGGCCCGGATCAATCCTTCACCTGTGGCTTTGTCCAGGATCACAGCTTCGAAAGGCACTCCTGCCCCATGGATCCGGAATCCACAGATCTCCCCTGGTTTGCCAGAAGTATGAAGCAGAAATAGGAAAAATGGAAATGTGAAGAAAGAGCTTATCTCAGAGGCAAATATTTCCGTTTTCCTGCTGGCCAACCATCCACCATTCCATTGCACCGCGCATGCTCCCCACATGGGCATGAGGCAGTTGCCACAGCAGAAAGTTCTGGATGCCATTAAGGTCAGCCAAGTGGACAACTACGAGATCTGAATCTGAAAGGAAATTCTACTATTCAAGACCCACTGAAATGAAGGGAAGTGCTTTTTGTGGGGTTCCCCTCAGTGGGGCTGGGAGAATACCACTCGGGATTTCCTGCCACAGACAATCACAACATCTTAGGCCAGACCACAAAGATCCAGCTCACACAAAATGGCTGCCGAACGGGAACCATCTGAAACGGCATCCATGGGGCATCTGCTGCATCTAGCAATCTGCTTGTATGGAGTCAATTGCCATCATTTTCCCCAACACCACTGAGAAAATATTTCTGTTGGTGTTTCATTCGTTGGTAGGCTAGACTGGAAAGCCAAGTATCTACAGGGGCGGACTTTGGTAATACGATGCGCTGAGCAAGGACAAAATTTGGCGCCCCCTAAATTTTTCTTATTTTCAGAGTAATTATGTTTAGTACAGTTTACTCATATAAATGTAGGTATTATTTCTATCACCACCATCATTTTGCACCCCCTCCGCTTGGTGTCCTGTGAGGGGGAACCACACACATTCCCATAATTCTGGCACTGCTCCTTACCAAGACTGGGTTGCCATCTGCCCATACTGTTCCTGGACTGTGGTTATGACCCTCTGCCAGGATCATCGCAGGACACAGTCCCTCTACCAGAGACCTCCACATATGAGAAAGTGAAAGAAGCACGGGATGCCCTCCATTTCCCACTGCCAGAGAGGTTTCTTTGCCCAACCCTGACAATCCCTGCAGAGGCGGATTTAGGGGAGCACTGTCACACTAGGCGGGGTGTGCCAAATTTTGGCGTAGCACTGAAATTTGTGACCCCACTTATCCTTCTTTTGAAACTCCCTCATTTCTGCAGATCCTGCCTTTATCCATTCCAAAGGCAGCAGGATCACAGCCCTAGCAGAGGGCATTCCTCAGGAACTAAGTGCAGACCCTTTAATTGAGAAGATATCTCTCCTGAGGAGATAGGACCTCAAACACACTCCCTCCTTCTCCCTGGAAGTCTGTTTCAGCCCTCAGTGGGATCCAGATCACTGTCAACCCAACACCCAAGGTGCATAGCTGTCAACATTTCCCTTTTCTTAAGGGAAATTCCCTTATTCCGAATAGGATTCCTCACAAGAAAAGGGAAAAGTTGATAGCTACACCCAGGTGACTGCTTATCTGACTGAGGTTCTGCTGGCTAATCAAACTTTTGTCTCTGGCTTCCACAGTGCACCATCTGAGATCCTGGCTTTGGGCTTCAACAGCACACTCTGTCTAATTCCTGCCAGGTCCTGCAGTCTAGCTTCATCTGGGACTGCAGATCCTCCTCAGCCTGACCCGTGGGAAACAGCTCCTCTGAGGACAGAAGCTCCTCAGCAGAGAAGCTCTTGCTGGTAATAGCCGGGAAACCTATTATGCGCAATGCTTACCCATGTGTGTAATTTAATTTTGATTTTATTATTGTTTTATCTAAACAATTTATATACCATTTAACTCTCAGGGACTGTTCAGCTGGTAGAGCAGGAGATTCTGAATCTCAGGGTTGTGGGTTTGAGCCCCACTTTGGGCAAAAGATTCCTGCATTGCAGATGGTTGGACTTCATCATCAGAATCTTTATTTGCTTCAGCCACTAGCCGTAGCAATAAAATAAAATACAGTGTAACTGAAGATAGAGGTAAAAACTTCAACTATACAAAAAATACATTCTGGAGGTTTACAGCAATAATCAAATAATAGATCTTATTCTAATTGCCGCTGAGGAAACTTTTGCAGTTTTTGCTGTCACCTGGTTAACTTGATCTGCTAGAAGAAAGGACACACTAGCAATGGTTGAACGACCTTGTGGTCCCTTCCAACACTGCAATTCTATGTTGGGAGACCCTTATTCCCTCAACCCCTGAGCTACAATTCTCAGAGTGGTTTAGTAACCAATCCCTCTTCACAGCAACCCTGAAGACCAAGCTTCCTCAACCTCGGCCTTCCAGATGTTTTGAGACTACTGCTCCCATCCTCCCTGACCACTGGTCCTGCTAGCTAGGGATCATGGGAGTTGTAGGCCAAAAACCACCTGGAGGGCCGAGGTTGAGGAAGCCTGTTGAAGACTGTATGGTTATGCTAACAATTCTCACCAAGAGCTCCCAGCACTCTTTGGAGGAAGTCACGACTGTTCAAAGTGGTATCATATCTGTTTAAATAAGGCATAGGCAAACTCGGCCCTCCAGATGTTTTGGGACTACAACTCCCATCATCCCTAGCTAACAGGACCAGTGGTCAGGGATAATGGAAATTGTAGTCTCAAAACATCTGGAGGGCAGAGTTTGCCTATGCCTGGTTTAAATGCATGGTACGAATGTGGACCTTAAGATTTCAGGAGCAATGCCTGCCCAGTAAAGCCCAGAGTCAGTCGGTCATTCTGCAAGAGATTTTGCAGATGAAGCTAAACCCCTGAAACCTTGCGTCAAATCCTGAGGTCTGGCAAACATGGGTGGCTGTACGCTAAACAGGTCTTGTCCCTTTCACAGAAGTACAGAAGCAGGAATAAAAATTCCCTCTCCTATAAAACTCTGAAAGGTGAAAAATCCCTGTCCTCATTTGCCTTTCACCACCCTACTTGCTGCTCCATAGGCAAGATTCTCCTGCTACCCTTCTGGCACTCCTTCCGCACGCAAAAGACAAGCTCTTTGAAAGCACCGAGAGAGTATAAATTGCTGCACGAGGAGCATAGTCTGGATCCAGCCCTCAGTATGGATCTTTTAGGGTCAAGATAGACATTGTGTTAAACACATGACTGGTTCCTGCATGCATGTAAGCTTTGGGTGAACTAACTAAGAGCCACCAGAGTGGGGAAAGGAAGTGGAATCCAGATGAGGCTATTAAGTGGGGACAAAGGGTTAAATCTCCTCTCTCCCCAAGATGCAATACAAGTCTGGAGCTGGCCCTCCAGCCGCTGCTATTTAGTTAACAAACAAGAAACCATGCAAGGGTGACTCTTCGTCTTAAAGTCACATCCAGTTTGGCTCTATACAAATATATTGAAAATTTCTTATAAATCTGTTTCCACCATCCAGCCAGTGAATACAAAAACACTTGGATAACTGACATCCACTTAAAAATAAATAAATACTACAATTGTAATTTAAACAGTGTGGATCGAATTAAATAAATTCAAAGCAAACATATGCTAGCGACTTGCAAGTTATGATGCCTTTATGCACTGTACTCAGCGCTACCACTACAAAGTCTCTCACTGCAGCTAAGGCTGCACAGAAACATTATCTAAGAATGCCGTGGTCCTGCTTTTGTACCTTCCTCCCACACGTCTTCCTCTCAGCCACATACCTGCGTAGCGCAACGGAGCATCTTTGTCCAGAGCAAAGAGCGGGGGGTTCAGCAGGACTGTGTTGTCGTTCTCCATGACGATGCCCTGATATTCAGCCTCGATCCATGGCTTGTGCTTGTTGGCTGGGGAAATTTGGGAGCGTAAAAAGGGTGGTAAGCAGGAATAAAACCATTCAGGTATATGCACGAGTTCACGTTCATGTTTTCCCACACACCTTGCCGGCAGCCCTGCATCCTCCTTGTACCTTTCTTTCAATTATATTTTCCCAACAAATTTTTTTATTGAATTTTAATAAGAACAAGAAATAAAGGAGGGTGGTTTTTCCCCCCCTTTAAATAAAGGTCAGGTTGTCACAATTGCCAAGTATAGGATACAGCTATAAGCTGTGTCTTTTTTAAAAAAATGTTTAGAGGTACTAGCATTTTGACTCAGGAAAATCACCATTTTATAGTTCAAATCGGAGGAAATAAATACAGTAAATGGATGTTTAGGGGTATGCATATCCCTGCGTCTCTGCAGAAAAAAAAGCACTGGATATATGATTTACTGAGTCAATAATAAAACGTACCAGGATGTGTGCTCTTTGATTACAAAGGGCTCCATGATCTAAATCAGAACAACTGCAAATTTTTATTTCAAAAAGGAAGATAAAAAAAATAGCCTTGGACTGTAGTAAATCCAGACAGTCACATAGTCCTGTAGTACTCTGCGTTTCTGAGCCACAGCTTTTGTATATAAAATAAGATGAGACCAAATGGCAGAGAAGCTATCTCAAGCAATTTGTCCCCTGGACACTTCTAGCTTAATGCAGGATTTTTTTTCAATAAAGATTTTCCAAGTCTTTTCCTTAGGATACAGTTCTACTTTTCACAAAATTAGAGAAAATACTTAAGGGGAACCCAATACCTCCCCCCCCAAAAAAATAAATACAAAAATCAGCTTAGGTTATGAATGGCTGGGAGTGCAATCCCATCTATATTAAACGTAATATGTTCCACTGAAACAGTTTGACTTACTTCTGAGAAAACAAGGATGGGATTGGGATGAGCATTCCGTTGAAAGCAACGGGATGCAAATTAATTGCAAATGAAGATATAACTAGCTTTAATTGGATTTAGGGACTCGGGATTAATGTCGGCACGTTCAGCAGTTGGCTGATCAAATATTGTTAAATATTTCCAAGAATGCCACTGTCTGGATCCTTGCTGTTTTTAGTTTATCATAGTGTCAAGTGCGCAGATAGCTCAGATAGTTCGAGCATGATGCTGGTAATGCCAAGTTGCAGGTTTGATCCTCAATCTGAGGGGATAGCTGTATATTCCTGCATTGCACGGGCTTGGACTTGATGTTCCTCAGGGTCCCTTGCAACTCGACAAATCTATGATTCTATGTGTTAGCAAGGTCCCCTCGCCCTGCAGCAGTCAGAGGCAAACTGAGAGGCGTAGCACAGCTTCTTCCAATGGCTGCCTGCCATGCTTGCGGTGTCTCCAAGCAGGGAGACATTTCATCAATGGCCAAAGTGCCAAACTAGGACCTGTGAGTCCAGGGTTCAAATCCCCACTTGGCCATGAAGATCATTGGGTGACCTTGGGCCGGTTACTGCCTCTCAGCCTAACTTACCTCACAGGGTTGATGTGGGGAGAAGAAGAAGAGTTTGGATTTGATATCCCGCTTTATCACTACCCAAAGGAGTCTCAAAGCGGCTAACATTCTCCTTTCCCTTCCTTCCCCACAACAAACACTCTGTGAGGTGAGTGAGGCTGAGAGACTTCAGAGAAGTGTGACTGGCCCAAGGTCACCCAGCAGCTGCAGGTGGAGGAGCGGGGAATCGAACCCGGTTCACCAGATTACGAGACTACTGCTCTTAACCACTACACCACACTGGCTCTCTGTGTGCACCACTTTGAGCTCCTTAGGTCCCCAGATGTTGTTGAACTACAACTCCCATCACCACTAGCTAGCAAGGCCAGAGCTCAGGGATGATGGGGGTTGTAGTCCAACAACATCTGGGGACCCGCAGGTTGAGAACCACTGCCTTAGAGGGAAAAAGTGGGAGATAAATGTGATAGATAGATAGATAGATAGATAGATAGATAGATAGATAGATGATAGATAGATATAGATAGATGACATTGCCGAAGGGGCTGAGTGGCCTTGAAGCTCCCTAGGATGAAGCTGAGCCAATCACGAACTCTCAGCCTGACCTACTTAACAGGGTTGTTGTGAGAATAAACCTTGGCGGAGAGTTATGCATGTTGCCCTGAGCTCCTTGCACAAAGGGTAAAATAAAATATGTAATAAAAATAAATAATTCGCAGCATTTTTTTTTTACATTAACAACATTATTTTACAAAAGCAGGGGTCTGTTTTTGGAATTTTTTAAAAAGTGATTATTAATGTCAGTATCAAACCTACTGGTTGGTTTTATATTGTTATCATAATGTCAAAAGCTTTAGAAACAGTTGATCATGATTTGTCAATATTTGACCGGGCAATTCCTCAACCTTTCTCAGCAGCTAGACAATGTTTTTTGTTTGTTTAATCCTTTTATCTCTACATACACACACAAACCAACAATACCAACAACATTCTGCCCAGAAAGATCCTTACTCAAAGCATCTCACGATGTAACATAATAATAATAATAATAAAGTATCCTGAAATCTCGTAAATCTCATGGTTTGACATTTATTTGATGGGGTTGAGGATGTGGAAGCTGGAGAATTTTAGCACTGAATTCAGAGAAAATGATTGTGGAACGACGGAAAGCTATCTATAAAAACCCCCCGAAACCCATCTGTTTGCTTTGACACAATAAGAAGCTTAAAAATAGAACCTTCGACAACTCTCTAGCAGGCGCAAATAATCACTGTCATTCTAAGCAGTGCTATCGATACATTTCACATGCAACCAATAATTTCATAAGCAGACCGTCAGATCCCCACCCGCAAGGACCTTACAACTTCTGGGTCTCAACAGCAGACAACAGGATAGAAGGAAAAGCCAGAGTAACATTGAGGGAAGGGTGTGTGAGAGCAAATGCAGTCGCCCTTAGCTTGTTTTGATTGGAAATGAGGACTAAAGGGTTATGCCTAAGACCCCCAAGGAGAAAAGCAGGTTTTCATCATTCACGTCTGAGGCCTTAAGACATTCCCTTGAAATAGCCTCAGCTCAGCTTTCTCCATGCATCACCCACCCCGTCCCAATATCCCTTGCTCTGCCCTGGCATGTGCCATATTCCCCTTGGCCCCTCCTTGTTGCCCAAAGCGCTAATCCCGTTGGCTGGATCCGGTCCAGACTCAACATTGAGGCAGCAGCCGGCAGGAGGCTCTGAAAAATGTCACAGGCCCAGAAATAGCAAATTAATCTTTATCACACAACCTCCAGGGCAGGGAAAACAAGAGGAAGGTGGGGGTGAAGAGAGAATGCAAAGAAAGGGAGAATTGCTATAAATTAACATGCTCCCTCCCCACCAACCAATCCCTGATAAAACTGGGTCTCTGGGATTAGATCACAATAGCCTAGTTGCGACCCCCAGCTCACCCAGCTCATCCCTCACGGAGGCAACAGGGCTCTGTCCATTCACAACTGAGCAACGCTAAAGCCCTTGGGAAGATATTCAGATATTCACGCTGGAGCAAAACGTGGATTTGCATCAGCCTGTCTCTCCACTGATGTAGGGGCATCTACAAGATGTCCTCCTCATCCCAGTGTTGTCCAGACCTTTCCCTATTTAAATGTGGGGGTTTTCAATCCCAGTTGGAAAAAACCTGCATTTCAAGGTGGAAATGTCCGGAACATCACAGGGAAGGGGTCCACAGTTTGTTTCCAGTATGGACAAGCCCAACGTCTCAAAAGCATCTACCTTTAGGGAATTTCCCCAGTTCCTGCAGTGAACCACCTCATAGCCTTAGGGTGTGAAACTGGCATTAGTGGTGACCCTAATACTCTGGGTTTTTATTCAGGGCCAGCCCTGCCATTAGACAAAATGCGGCAACCGCCTCAGGCTGCAGATGCTGGAGGGCCAGCACATCTCTAAGCTAGCCAACTGCCCCCAAGGTGTGGTGGGAAAATACAGTTCTCTTGCCAGTGTTGAAATCCGATTCTGCTGCTCTGCCACTTGGATTCTGTACTTGGACATGGGAGGGGCATTGTTTTGTCCTTCGCCTCGGGCAGTGAAAGTTCACGGGTCAACCCTAAGCCCATTTATGCTTGCTGAGGATTTCCACAAGGGTGCCTCAGAAGGATGCCATTTTGAGACATTGATTCAGAAAAAAGAATTTTGCCTCTTTTCCAGAGTGGGGGGCTGATACGCCTGACCCACTGGACACAATCCAGTGATAAATTCATCTGCTTAAACCTCCCTGAAATGAAGAGTTGTTGCCGCACTAAAGCATGAAACTTATGAAGGTGATCTTCCTGGCAGAGTGGAGTCGGTGTTAATTAGCGGAGCTTTATTTCTCTCTCTTTATTTTAATCTAGTTTATTTCTTCTTCTTCTTTTTCCTCTCTCTTTCTATTTTTCCTGCTTTTCTTTCTCTCTCTCTCCTCCTGTGTTTCTATTGTATTTAGATCAATATTTTAGTTTTGGACAAAAATATATATATTTGATACTAAGTTTTGCATTTTTCTTTATAAATCCTAATAAAATGTATTCAAAGAAAGAAAGAAAATGCCATTTGGATTTTCCAACAAAACGTCTTAGGCCAGTCCACACGCCAGGCATCAAGGCCATCCTTACGTTAGAGAGCTATCTGTGTGACCTCCAAGCCAGATGCTGTATCTACAGCTGCTACCATTTGTGCAATGACCACAGCACTCAAAAATGCACCACCAGAGTAACAAAAAGGGGTGCAGACATGTACACAGCTGCCATGTGGAGCAAGCAGTCCATGCAAATGGAGCCAGGACCTGAGTGTGGTCCAGATGCAAGTCCACTGATGGCTCCGTATCTCCTGAGGGTCTCCCATGGTGCACTGCCTGCAAGTGAAAACCAGTCTATGGGTCCATGCCAATTCCAGGGGTGCTGAGCAGGGTGGAGAGAAGAATAGATAGGAGAAAATCCACTCTGTCATAATAACACCTGAACTGGAGAGCTCCAGTGAACACGATTTGCCGTGTGTTCAAGACAAGAACACCCTTCCTTACAGAATTCATTACAAGATGTGGTGTGGTGATAGCCATTAGCTTTGATGACCGGATCGGCCCTACCATAAGGCAGAGGGAGGCAGCTGCCTCAGGCAGCAGATGCTGGGGGTGTGGTGGATGCCAGCAAGGTGTTGGGACGACAGATCTCTGCGCGCCAGAGACCTAGCAAGCCAGCCTGCTGCCCTCAGGTAGGACAGAAGCTGCTGCCGCATCACCCGTGTCGGAGCAAGAGTCAGTTGCCTGTCCAGTTTTGTTACATGGAACCAAAGGAGGGGAGAGCCATATAGTCCTTTGCCTCAGGCAGCAAAATGCATTGGGACAGCCCTGTTTGACAGCTTTTGAACAGCCTGGGACAGAGGTGCCATCTTCTCAAGTTGATTGAGGGGGCCATACATGATGTCCTGATGTTGCGTGTGATGTTGACATCACAAGGACACCCTCTGAACACTGAGGGGCCCTGGCCTCCTCAAAAAATAACAACCATGGAGGGGACGGCCCCTAGGAGCCCCTGCATATGGCATTGGACAAATTCAGCAGGATAAGGTTAGGTCTATCACATCAGTGGTGATGGTAGCTTTGAGTGTGCCTTTGAGTACCAGATGCTGAGGGCAAAACACACAAGAGGGAGAGGGAGAGAGAGAGAGAGAGAGAGAGAGAGAGAGAGAGAGAGAGAGAGGCTATCACTATGCTCTGTTTGGGAGCTGCTGACTAGGCTCTACTCCCAACAATGGGAAATAAATAGACTCTAGAGGCATCTTGTTCGCCATTGCTGGACTTGGATGGTCTTGATCCAGCAAGGCAGTTCTTTTGCACTTATATTCTCGTGCATGTCTAGCATTCCATACCAGAAGGCGCTATTGAAAAAAATGCCTTGAAAAGCTGCCTTTGGGGACTACGGAGCTTTGGTGGGTGTTGTTATTGTCCCCCAGTGGAACAGCAGCCTGCAACTCTGAGGAAGAATAGATGTGCAAAACCTGGGAAGGAATGGGGGGGCAGACTGGGGGTTGGGAAAATGGGGGAAGGAAGCCACAGGGGGTCTGCAAGGTAGGATATTCATCTCACCAAATTGATTTCAAGGTTGTCATACTTAAAAACCCAGCAGAACACCTACTATTTCCCCTTTCTTGCTGGTATGCTGCTATTTCTTGCTTGTGTGACTTGCCACAATCCTGCATACCTTATAACGCAACACACTCATTCCAATCTCCCTGTTCTGAATCCCCATATATTGCCCCTTGCCGCCACCCCACCAATGGAAAACAGGAATTTGCTGCTGGGCAAGATACCCCTGTTGCTGGGGTAACAAGCAAGGTAGCAGAGGAATAAAGCCTTTACTTTTCCCGTCTGCCACTTGAAGAGCCCTTGATGATTTCTTCAGAAGAGCCTTTCCCCCCCTTTTTCCTTTTCCAGTTGGGGAGTTGGGCGGATTCTGAACCTCCCTGAGAAATCCCAATGAAGAGGCCAAGTCAGGCACCAGTGGCTGCATCGTGTGCTCAGAATCGGGTATCAGGGAGAGCAAGAATATCTATTCCACTTGATCTGCAAAACCAACAGGCATGCTGAATCCCAATGCTGCTGCAGAGCTCCCCCCACCTTCCTCTTTCACACACACACACAAGGTTTGAGGCAGGAGAGCAGTGAAAACAGAAGTCTCCTTCGCACTCTCCATCCTTCCTTCTGCTGCAGGCGATGGCAAAGAATCTCCTTCATCCCACCCGCAAATGTTTAGGTTCTGCCTTTTCCCCTTTCCTGAGTTTCGCACACCTTTCTACCCCCCAAGGAGACTTTCTCTCGTGCTGCTGGTGCCCACGACCACAGATCTTGCAATCTCTCTCCCTCTTTCTCACACACACAGATGCGTGTCTGCGTGTTTCCAGGGTCCGTGCCTCGAATGCTGAAGCTGTTGCACCGTGTTCTGCAGCTCCCGGTTTAGCTCTGCAGCTCCCGCCCCCCCCCGCTCCCGCCCCCCCCCCGCTCTCTCTCCCCACCCTCCTCAAATAGATTATAGATTTCTCCATAATTAATCCGACAGACAGGCGAACAAACTAGGACCTAAGGCTGTGAAGAGGCAACCCGGGGAGAGATGGGGAGGCTGGCTTGGGTGCTGAACAGAGAAGCAGAAGAGGCGCATCCATCGGGGCCATGGGCAAACAGCCACAGAAGAGGGGGCAGCTGAAGAAGAAGCCCCATCGCGTTTTGAATCGATACGGGCTGGAAAACATGGGCTGGGCGTGTGCCAATGGATAGGCAAGGGAAGGAGGGAGGTGGGTGGGTGGGTGGCAGATAAACAGGAGAGGCGCACAAGTGGGGGCAGCAGGAAAGGACTTGAAGCTGCAGGGGGAGCGAGCAGGTGGGAAGACGGAGAGCCAGCAGCGGCGAAGGGGCGATGGCTGGCTGGGCTGGGCCCCGAGAGGGCGGCGAGGGGAACCTCTGTAGTTGGTGCCCAGCTCCGTCTCTGCGCACGCACACACACACACACACACACACACCCCGCAGCCCCAGGGATGGACGGATGGAAGTGGAGCCAGCGTAACAGCTGCGCGCCCGGTCGGACCAGATGGCTGGCTAGGATCGGGGAGGCGCGGGCGGAGGGCGCAAACCACCCACCCACCCACCCACCTGCCCTCTTCCTCCTCCTTGGGGAGCCCTGGCACTTGCTGGCCCGCCGTCGAGGAGCTTCCCCGCTCCCACGCCCTCTCTCGCGCGCTCACCTTTGTTGCCGAGGGCGCAGGCGAGGACGAGCAGGACCAGGGGGAGCGCGGCCAGGGGCTGCCCCCTGCCCATCTTGGACGACCACCCCAGCGGGACGCGCGCTCCGGCCGCTGGCAGAGGGGGCTTCGCGGTCGCCTGGCGCCTGCTCCCACCCCACCTCCAGGCGCCGGCTGTCCAGGAGGCGCTCGCTTGGCAGGGGCACCGAGCGCAGGCTGGAGACCGAGGACAGCTCCGGCTCGCTGCTTGGCGCTGCCTTCACTGCCCAGCCCAGCCCAGCCAGCCCAGCCCCTGTACTGCAGCATGATGTCAGCAGCGCCCGACGCTGATTGATGGGCGCTAGCAGCCAATGCGAGGGGCTCCGGAGCCAGGTGCTGCAGGAGAGGGAGGGGACCAAGGTTGGGCGGGGGGCGAAGGGGGAGGGTCCCGGGTTTTTTTTCTCCCTGGGGAATCAGGGAGGCGGGTTCCTGCGCGCGCGCCGCGGGCTGTCGAGGCTGCTGGGCTGGGAACTTTAGAAGGGACTTTGGTCGAGTTGGGGCGTCCTAGCTCATCCTCCCCGGTTTCTCCGCTCCATAGTTGGCACTGAGCTGCGGAGAGAGAAAGCGGCCTACAAATAGCTTGCGTTATTTATTAAATTTGTACTTGCCAACAAAGGTCCGTATAGTTCAAGCTCTGGTTTTCCCAGTAGTGATGTATGGAAGTGAGAGCTGGACCATAAAGAAGGATGATCGCCGAAGAATGGATGCTTTTGAATTATGGTGCTGGAGGAGACTCTTGAGAGTCCCATGGACTGCAAGAAGATCAAACCTCTCCATTCTGAAGGAAATCATCCCTGAGTGCTCACTGGAAGGACAGATCCTGAAGCTGAGGCTCCAAGACTTTGGCCACCTCATGAGAAGAGAAGACTCCCTGGAAAAGACCCTGATGCTGGGAAAGATGGAGGGCCCAAGGAGAAGGGGACGACAGAGGACGAGATGGTGGGACAGTGTTCTTGAAGCTACCAGCATGAGTTTGACCAAACTGCGGGAGGCAGTGGAAGACAGGAGTGCCTGGCGTGCTCTGGTCCAGGGGGTCACGAGGAGTCGGACACGACTAAACAACAACAACATGCCACCCTTCATCTGTTCACAACTTGAAAATAGGAGGCGGGAAAACACCGAATGCGTAATAAAGACAAGAAACAACAACAAAATAAACCAATTACCCCCTCCTGCCACAAAACACATTTAAAAGGACATAGGATAGTGGTTCCCAAAGGATGGCAAGTGTGGCAAGGGCAATCAAAGAAACATTTGAACATTTCTGTGTAGTATAGAATAGGATCCAAATAATTTTTATTGGAAATACAACCAGAAACAGCAGCCACACCTCTCTTCAAGAGTATTAGCTATTCTTCTACAATATTCTCTGACAAACATGAACCATCAGAAAAGGGAAAGACTTATTGGTGTCAAAGAGGAGTTGAGAGTTTGTCTCAAGTCAGACCACATATAAATGAGATTGTTGTTGTTGTTGTTGTTGTAGAGCACACCAGGCACTCCTGTCTTCCACTGCCTCCCACAGTTTGGTCAAACTCATGCTGGTACCTTCAAGATCACTGTCCCACCATCTCGTCCTCTGTTGTCCCCTTCTCCTTGTGCCCTCTATCTTTCCCAACATCAGGGTCTTTTCCAGGGAGTCTTCTCTTCTCATGAGGTGGCCAAAGTCTTGGAGCCTCAGCTTCACGATCTGTCCTTCCAGTGAGCACTCAGGGCCGATTTCCTTCAGAATGGAGAGGTTTGATCTTCTTGCAGTCCATGGGACTCTCAAGAGTCTCCTCCAGCACCATAATTCAAAAGCATCCATTCTTCGGCGATCAGCCTTCTTTATGGTCCGGCTCTCACTTCCATACATCACTACTGGGAAAACCATAGCTTTAACTATAAGGACCTTTGTTGACAAGGTGATGTCTCTGCTTTTTAAGATGCTGTCTAGGTTTGTCATTGCTTTTCTCCCAAGAAGCAGGCGTCTTTTAATTTCGTGGCTGCTGTCACCATCTGCAGTGATTATGGAGCCCAATAAAGTAAAATCTCTCACTGCCTCCATTTCTTCCCCTTCTATTTGCCAGGAGGTGATGGGACCAGTGGCCATGATCTTCGTTTTTTTGATGTTCAGCTTCAGACCATATTTTGTGCTCTCTTCTTTCACCCTCAATAAAAGATTCTTTAATTCCTCCTCACTTTCTGCCATCAAGGTTCTGTCATCTGCATATCTGAGGTTGCTGATATTTCTTCTGGCAATCTTACTTCCGGCTAGGGATTCATCCAGCCCAGCCATGATGAATTCTGCATATAAGTTAAATAAGCAGGGAGACAATATATAGTCTTGTCGTACTCCTTTCCCAATACCCAGCAGAAGCAAGCTCACACCTCTCATGGAGTTTGTATACATACTCAAAGTACATATGGAAGAGCCTTGTTCATAATTATATTTTGGGGATGACTCTAGTCCTTATGTAGCTGCATTGCTTTATACTTTATACTTTCTGGGTGCCCCATGATCATATTATAAAGTAGTTGTGTTCTATGTTATAAATCAAGCACTGCTAGAAGTTGTTTCTTTTTTTTGTTTTCCAACGTGTTTCTTATCAAAAAAAGCATTTAGTATGGCGTGAGCAAATTTTTATTCTAAAATTTTGGCCTGGAAGGAAAAGTTTGAGAACCACTGATATAGGATGTTAGTCATGTAGTTGTATGCCAGAGGCAAGGCACTATTAGAAGGAGGACACTTCCTGGGCTGGAGAACACCTGGTCTTTCCGTGATGAGGTTCACACAGTTGCTTGTGTTTCTGCCACACTTATTTAGGGTAGGGGCAGAGCATCTTGGCATCCTGAGAGGCAAATTGGCCACACCATATTCATTCAGTGCTGGCAAATGTGCTATGTGCTGTATAGAACACAGGGCTGGTTCACATGGTACAATCTTTCACTGGCCCAACACACAGCACTTGATTTCTCTAGGGTGACAGTATGAGCTGCCTCCACTAGAGAAACCTTTTTGGGATTCGTGTGACGCAAAGGGTCTGGTCTACTGTGAAACTAATGAATCTTAAGCTTCAGGGACCCTAATCTCAGAGGGGTGCCCACTTTAGTCCACATTGGTTTAAAATGTTGGGTCTAGTAGACCCAATATAAGTCACACGACTCGAAAACTATAAGGCATAGCAAATTTTTGTTCACACCAATAACTTTGATAAGTGAGATAATCCAGTACAGCAATCTTAATCAAAAATCTGAGATGTAGGTGTTAATAATAATAATAATATCGTCGTCGTCGTCGTCATCATCATCATAAAAAATGTGGTGATCTGTCATGGAGCAACCCCATTGAAGAAGATAACAGTGGTTTCCCAGAACTTGTTGCTGGTTGCAAAGCACTCCCCATAACAGTTCAAGCTTCAGAGCCCCCCAAAATGTAGGTCTGCCACTGGTGTGACATCAGGTAAAAAGGTAAAGGTAAAGGACCCCAGACAGTTACAGGTAAATCTAGTCAAAGGCAACTATGGAGTTGTGGTGCTCATCTCGCTTGCAGGCTAAAAGAGTCAGCATTTGTTCACAGACAGCTTTCCGGGTCATGTGGCCAGCATGACTAAACTGCAACGGAACACTGTGACAGAAACCAGAGTGCACAGAAATGCCATTTACCTTCCCACCACAGCGGTACCTATTTATCTACTTGCACTGGCATGCTTTCAAACTGCTAGGTTGGTAGGAGCTGGGACAGAGCAACAGGAGCTCACCCCGTTGCAGGGATTTGAACCGCCGATCTTCTGACTGGCAAGCCCAAGAGGCTCAGTTGTTTAGACAACAGTGCCACCCACGTCATCAGGTGGGATGTAAACCCCTGCCTGGCACTTGATCTCTGGTGAATCGTTCACATATGAAAGTCGCCACATAGGATCATAGAATGTAGAGTTGGAAGGGACCATGAGGTCCCTATGATATATGACAGCCACTGTGGTGTAGTGGTTAAGAGCGGTGGACTCGTAATCTGGGGAACCAGGTTCGCGTCTCCACTCCTCCACATGCAGCTGCTGGGTGACCTTGGGCCAGTCACACTTCTTTGGAGTCTCTCAGCCTCACTCACCTCACAGAGTGTTTGTTGTGGGGGAGGAAGGGAAAAGGAGATTGTTAGCCGCTTTGAGACTCCTTCAGGTAGTGATAAAGCGGGATATAAAATCCAAACTCTTCTTCATCTGCCATCACAAAGTGATGGACATGTGTGTGAATCAGCCCATAGATATTGCATGGTCCCAAAGTAGAGGTGGTTTTAGGGTAGCATGACTGGTTCAGCCGCATTGGACGACCAGCACTGTAGGGGGCACCACAACAATGATGTAGAATGGAGCGTGAGAGGTAGGCGGCGCCAAATTTTAGCATTGCATAGGATGCTGCTGAAATTTGAGAGCCCAAAGTTCACCACTGATGAACAGCAGTTCACACATCTGCAATGTATGATAACTTGAATGACAGTGAGTGAGCTAGAGTTCACTGACATTTAATGTGAGCCTCCTGCCTCTCCATTAATTCTCTACTGCCCATGTGACAGTCTCCTCCAAATCACTGCCTTCCCACACTTTCCTCTCTCACTATCTAGATTCTCTCATACCCTCTCCTCTTCAGAGGCATGATAAAAATCCAGACTGAGGAACATGGGCGTAGCCGGGGGGGGGCAGCTGTCCCACCCATCAAGTAAACCTATAGAAATATTTAACTAACTGACCAATCACGTCGGTTCTGCCTCCCCTAACAAAGTCCTGCCTATACCAACAAAAATCCTGGCTATGCCCAGGCCATGATCTGAATGTCCTATGGATAACAAAGAATGAATGGAAGTACCAGATGAGGCCTAAGTCATTGCATAATATTGAAAATGGTGGTGTTCTGCAGTGACTCATTCACACTTACAGCCATCAAGTCAACTGAATTTGCATGTGTGAATGAGCCTGAAGAACATGCCAGACTGACAAATGGGGGCTGGGTGGGAGAGGAAGAGAAGAGTTTGGATTTGATATCCTGCTTTATCACTACCCGAAGGAGTCTCAAAGCGGCTAACAATCTCCTTTCCCTTCCTCCCCCACAACAAACACTCTGTGAGGTGAGTGAGGCTGAGAGACTTCAGAGAAGTGTGACTGGCCCAAGGTCACCCAGCAGCTGCATGCGGAGGAGCGGGGAAGCGAACCCAGTTCACCAGATTACGAGACTACCGCTCTTAACCACTACACCACACTGGCTCTCCATGGCATAGGAGGCAGAAGGAAGAAGGTACAAAGGCAATCCATGCTCTGTAGACATATATGAGCTGGTAAAGTGGAATGGCCAACCCTCCTCCAGCTGCAAACTCAGGAGACTAAGCAAGCTGCTGTCTTTCAGCCTCCCATCTGCAATATGGACATCATAACAGCACTGGCCTGCTTTATTTATTTACTTTATTGCTTATTTCCTAAAAGTTATATGCTGTTTGATTGTAGAGGGGGAAACCCTCAAAGCAGTTTACAAAAAAGCATGAATAATAGGGATTACTGGACTAGTGGAGAATGTAAAGCTAAAGGTAAAGGACCACTGGATGGTTAAGTCCAGTCAAAGGCAACGATGGGGTTGCAGTGCTCATCTCGCTTACAGGCCAGTTTGTCCACAGAGAGTTTTCCAGATCATGTGGCCAGCATGACTAAACCGCTACTGGCACACAGAGGACTGTGACGAGAGCAAGAGCACACGGAGACACCGTTTACCTTCCCGCCACAGCGGTACCTATTTACTTGCACTGGCGTGTTTTTGAACTGCTAGGTTGGCAGGAGCTGGGACAGAGCAATGGAAGCTCACCCCATTGCAGGGATTCGAATTGCCAACCTTCCGATCGGCAAAGCCAAGAGGCTCGGTAGTTTAGTTTAGTGGTTTAGGGGTGTTAGGGGAGGGGCAGTATATCTCTGGTGGTAGACATGTTGTGCTCCTTCTGGGGCAGTTTGTCCACCTTTGGTTCCCACCTTGCACTCAGCTCTCACCTGTGGCTCCTAGAAGCTGCCAGCATGCAACAACCGCTACACCCCAGGAATGGCTTCCACCGGCTGGCTAAACCAGGTGAGGGTAGCTGGTGAGTTAGGGACTTCCCCTGTATGCAAATACAGGCTCTGGTGGATTGAGCAGATTAGACCAATAGTGGGTCCAAGAGTCAAGAAGGTGGTTTCTGCATGTGCTGCAGAGGGAAGTGAGGGGCAGATGGGGCTCGTCAACCTGGGAAGGTAGCCCACCTAGGAGAAGGAACACGCTGATCCTACACCTCCACTGCCTTGCAGGATATCTTTGGAAGAAGATAAGACTATGGAATGCCTGTTGTCTTTGTCCATGGAGTTTTCTTGGCAGGGATACTGGAGTGGCTTGCCGGTTCCTCCTCCAGGTGGATCATGTTTGGTCAAAACTCTCCACTATGACCTGTCCATCTTGGGTGCCCTGCATGGCATAGCTCATAGCTTCTCTAAGTTATTCAAGCCCCTTCGCCACGACAAGGCAGTGATCCATGAAGGGGGAGGCAGTGTAAGACAGGAGTGCCTGGCGTGCTCTGGTCCATGGGGTCACGAAGAGTCGGACACGACTAAATGACTAAACAACAACAAGAAGACTATGGAATAAACCCTACACAAATTCAGAGTGCAGTCTCTAAGATGGTTAGATGGAATCTTGTGCTCCTTCTTCCAGCAACTCCCTGTCACCAAGCTGATGGCAAATGTATTGCTGTGTTTTCCTTTGGACCACAGCAGAGAGGCTGAGAAGGGGGTGTAGTTGCCTGGGCAGCCTAGGACCTCCACACACACTGTGGAGGACATGTAAATTTGTGAGATGATATATAATGAAATGGGGGGGGGGATGTTCAAGAAAACTTTTATAAAAAGGTCAGAAACCTTTTCGTTAGGAATATTTGGAATGCAGGTCCCCACAGATCAAAGGAATTTATTTCTCTGCGCAATTATGACAGCCCGAATGGTATGTGCTCAGAAATGGAAAGAGAGAGTAATACCAACAGAGTGGAAGATGAAATTAACGGAATATGTAGAATTAGCAAATTTAACTAGTAGAGTAAGAGATCAGGGAGTATTTAAGGAAGAGTGGAAAATGTCTGGAGAATATCTGAAGACTTACGTTAAATAGGTAAAGCGTCAGCAGGGTTAGTGTAAATTCAGCAGTTCAAAAGTATAGAAGATATAAGGGGAAGGGAGAAATATGAATATATGGAGAAATTAAAATATGCAGTTTTAATGGACAAATAAATGGAACCATGGAAGGGGGGAAGGGAAGTCAGCAATTGAATGTACGGGTTATACAGTGGTACCTCAGGTTACATATGCTTCAGGTTACATACACTTCAGGTTACAGACTCCGCTAACCCAGAAATAGTGCTTCAGGTTAAGAACTTTGCTTCAGGATGAGAACAGAAATCGTGCTCTGGTGGTGCGGGAGCAGCAGGAGGCCCATTAGCTAAAGTGTTGCTTCAGGTTAAGAACAGTTTCAGGTTAAGAATGGAGTTCTGGAACGAATTAAGTACTTAACCCAAGGTACCACTGTATCCAATGAATGTGACACAGTGTAATGGATATATATATATATATATATATATATATACACACACACACACACACACACACACACATACCAATCTCCATACACTCTGCTTGTGCCCCAGAGAGGTCACTTGGCTGCTGCTAATGCAGCAGTTTAACTCCACCCCTGGAGACACACAGCATAGTCTATTGAGACAGACAGGTGCCAACAACTGGGCTAGTGCTAGTGAAGTGCTTCCAAAATGCAAAAACACTACATGCAGCTTTGAGACAGGCAAGGCTGAGCCCAGAGACCTTCAGAAACATTGGAGAGCTGTGTCTTGAAATGTGCAGACAGAGGGATTTTTCTCCCTCAAGAAAAAACTCCTTCCACCGCACATCTGGGACTTAGAGAGAAGGATGGACTGGAACTTCCAATGGGGACTGAGTGTTGGTGCCTCTCTTTTTGGTATTTAAACACTGGGGAACCAGATGTATTAACTTTGCAGCGGCCAGGCCGGGCAAAGCAAGCAACAAGGCAGGCAATCTTGTAGGCCAGGGATGGGGGCTTGTCTTGTGCCCCCCATGCCCTTGAACCACAACTCCCATAATCCTTGACCTTTGTCCATGGCAGCTGGGACAGCTGAGTGCTGGAATCCAACAACATCTGTCCTTGCCCTTCCTATAGGCCCTAAGTTAGGTGAAAAGTCCCCTTGAATTCCATGGGGAAGCAGAAGCTTTGAGAAAAAAGTGAGAGTTTCCAAGGGGTCACAGAGAGCCGAAATAACTAAGGTGACTAAACAACAACAAAACCACTGGACTGCATGATCCTGAGCTGAGAAACCCTTGGTCCCATGCAATTTGCTTTAGGTTAGTGGTTCTCAAAAGGTGTGGGTGGCACAGCACACTGGCATGGCAGGAGAGGATGGCAAGTGATGTGGGAAGATTCAAGGGCAATCAAAGAATCATTTGAACATTTCAGTGCAGTATTGTATAGTATCAAAATATTTTTTAAAAAATAAATATACAACCAAAAACAGTATCCACACCCCTCTCTCTTCAAAAGTATTAGCTATTCTTCTACAATGAGCCTAGGACTTGCTGATCGGAAGGTCGGCAGTTCAAATCCCCACGACGGGATGAGCTCCTATTGCTCAGTCCCTGCTCCTGCCAACCTAGCAGCTCGAAAGCACGTCAAAGTGCAAGTAGATAAATAGGTACCGCTTCGGCGGGAATGTAAATGGCGTTTCCATGCGCTGCTCTGGTTCGCCAGAAGCAGCTTAGTCATGCTGGCCACATGACCCGGAAGCTGTCTGCAGACAAACACCGGCTCCCTTGGCCTATAGAGCGAGATAAGCGTGCAACCCCAGAGTCGTCCGCGACTGGACCTAACGGTCAGGGGTACCTTTATCTTTACCTTTATTCTTCTAGAATATTTTCTGCTATGTATTGCTGTGACCAGGGATTTTCAGCTCTGACAAACATGAAACATCAGAAAAGGAAAAGGCTTCTTTGTGTTGATGGGGAGATGAGAGTTTGTCTCAAATCAGACCTCATATAAATGAGATCGCCTGGCAAAAGCAAGCTCACAGCTCTCACTGAGTTTGTATACATGCTTAAGGTACATATATAAGAGGCTTGTTTATCATTATATTTTAGGAACGGTTCATGTTCTTATGTAGCTGCGTTGCTTTATGATCCTGTGATCATATTACAAAGTAGTTGTATTCTAGGTTACAAATCAAGCACTGCTAGGAGTTGTTCCTTTTTGTTTCCAAATGTATTTTTTGTCAGTAAAAAGTTGTTACAATTTGTATTCTGAAAGTGTGGCCCCGAGAGAAATAAGTTGTTTTAGGGCAAACCAGGTTTCTGGAGTTTGTAGGATCTTCAGGGCTGCTGTGTGAGAGAGATGATCCCGAGGATGCTGACCCTGTTTTAAGCCATTGGAAACTTGACCGTCGTTGCGCATCATTCCTGGAGCAGCGCAAAGTCGAGCTGTCCCTTTAAAGTTTTTCCTCTTTTCTTTCAGCGCTGTGTGTGGGTGTTTTAAAGTCTTAATCGGAAGAAGAAAGGAAGAAGGAGGAGGAGGAGGAGGAAGGGGGAGGGAGGCTGTCTTCCCGGCTCCTCCCCCGCCGCGTCCCCCCCTCCCAGGGGCCGGGGCGAAGCGACTCTTACGGCGTCGAGATTTGGGAGCGCAGCGGCGCTATATAAGCCGAGGCAGAGAAGGGCAAGCGAGGAAGGCAGAGAGACAGACCCGGCAAAGTCAGCAGACGGCTCCGTGGCGAGAGAAGCCGGAGCAGAGTCCTTTCTTTCCTCCGGGTCTGCTCTCTAGTCGTGTTCACACGTGCAGCTTGGCGCTCTTCTCTCTCTCTCTCTCCCCCGCAGTTGTTCTTTCTCTCTTCCGTTCCTGCTCCTGCTTTCCGATGCCTCCTAATCTCACCGGCTACTACCGATTCGTCTCCCAGGACAACATGGACAACTACCTTCGTGCCTTAGGTAAGCGCCAGTCTCTCTCTCTCTCTCTCTCTCTCTCTCTCTCTCTCTCTCTCTCTCTCTCTCTCTCTCTCCATTGTAAGGGGTTGGACTAGATGACCATGGGGGGCGTCTTCCCTTCCAGCTCTGTAATTCCGGTGTTCTGTTATTCTCTCTCTCACACACTCATTCCCGCTTTCACACCAACTCCACAAACGCTGAGAATGAATTTGATACAGTGCTTAATATTCCCTCCCAAACCCCAAGGAAGACCTAACTTGAAGATCTGGAACATATATAAAAACATTAACTGGAGCATGTGCAGAGTGCCTTGGGGGCCCCACATGAGATCCTGCAGCTGGGCCCCACACATTCTTGCATTAGGACCTGGGTCCCTTCTTCAGGATGCTTCAGGGATACTTTTTCAAGATCTTGGCATTTGAGACCAAAGCAACTTGGCATTTATATGGTAAATTTGAAGGGTCTAGCCATTGGCTACCAACTTGGCAATCCATACCACAGGTTTGTAAGGTAGGTCTGCATTATTAACCACTGTATTGCAAATGGGGGAGCGCATTTGTGGCACGAATGAGATTCAAATACGGACTTCCTGAGATGTAGCTCAATTTCTTAGCCAGGGTCCAATTTTCTAGGCAAGCTGTTGAGGGAAAGAATGTACAGATATTAAAATAATTGTTTTTAAAATGCTATATTTAATTGCATTTTTACTTGATTTTACTATGTTGGCTGCATCTGAGGAGGGAAGTTTCAATATAAATGCCTGAGACGGATGTGTTCTTGTGTCTATCCTCCTGATAGCTCAGTCAGTAGAGCATGAGACTCTTATTCTCCCGGTTGTGGGTTCGAGCCCCATGTTGGGCAAAAGATCCCTGCATTGCAGGGGGTTGGACTAGATGACCCTCGTGGTCCCTGCCAGCTCTGATTCGATGATTCCTTCCTTACTAAGGGTTGGGCAAGGTGGCTTCAACACCGGAGAACTTTCCTACAGCAAGGGCTAAGTAACAAGAAAGGCCATTGCTGTTTCTGTATACAGTGGTACCTAGGGTTAAGAACTTAATTCGTTCTGGAGGTCCGTTCTTAACCTGAAACTGATCTTAACCTGAAGCACCACTTTAGCTAATGGGGCCTCCCACTGCAGCTGCGCCACTGCTGCGCGATTTCTGTTCTCATCCTGAAGCAAAGTCCTTAACCCGAGGTAATATTTCTGGGTTAGCGGAGTCTGTAACCTGAAGCGTCTGTAACCTGAAGTGAATGTAACCTGAGGTACAACTGTACTAAACTGTTACAGTCGTACCTCGGATCTCAAACACCTTGTCTTCTGAACAAATTGGCTCCGGACGATCAAAACCTGGAAGTGTGTGTTCCCATTTTTGAACGACTTTCGGAGGTCAAACATCTGGCGCAGCTTCCAATTGACTGCAGGATGCTCCTGCAGCCAATCAGAAGCCACGCCTTGGTTTTCGAACAGACTCCCAGAACGCATTCTGTTCAAGAACCAAGGTACTTCTCCTTCTGCATGCACAATTGCATGCACACATACTGCCCTGACCTTTCCAACTGATTTTGTCACACTGTTGTATGTTAGACATCAATGTCGCTCTAAGGAAACTGGTTTGCCTCCTGAAGCCGGAGAAGGAGATCATCCACAATGGGAACCACATGACCATCCGCACGTTGACTTCGCTTCGGAATTACATCATGGACTTTGACCTTGGGGTTGAGTTTGAAGAGGACTTGGGACCAGTGGATGGACGCAAGTGCCAGGTAAGAAGTGGAAGCTTGCCTGCCCTTAGACTGCGGGAACAGACCCGTTGGGTGGCCATCCATGAGAGAGATTGCAAGAGGAGAGTTATAGTGTTGACATGGCTTCACACACGTTGATTCTTGGCCTTGAGTTGTGCTCAGGGGCAGAGGAAGGGGGGTGCGGTGGGTGCAGGCCGCCCCAGGTGTCACCACTGAGGGGGGTGATCCTGGCCCAGCTTGCCCCACCCCACGGGTGGCTGGCCCCATTCCCAGGCGCAGGGCACGCAGGCCACCCCAGGCACCCAAACGGCTTAGAATCATAGAATCATAGAATCCTAGAGTTGGAAGAGACCACAAGGGCCATCGAGTCCAACCCCCTGCCAAGCAGGAAACACCATCAGAGCACTCCTGACATATAGTTGTCAAGCCTCTGCTTAAAGACCTCCAAAGAAGGAGACTCCACCACACTCCTTGGCAGCAAATTCCACTGTCGAACAGCTCTCACTGTCAGGAAGTTCTTCCTAATGTTTAGATGTAATCTTCTTTCTTGTAGTTTGGAACCATTGCTCCGTGTCCACTTCTCTGCTGCTGGTTGTGCTGGCTCAGCAGTGTTGTCAAACTTTCTGTTCACCTGACAAGCAGAAAGAAGCACACTTGTGCAAATAAAAACCAGTCAGTAGAGCAGCCTACTCACATGGAAAGGAGTTAAACAACACACACACACACACACACACACACACGGCGTAATATTCATCTCTATGCGCTGGGGGTGCAGAAATGCCTACTCATAACATCTTCTCCCGTGTTGCACTGTTCACACAAGGAGACAACTGAACTCACGTGAGTTGCTTGTGCCAACTGAATCTTATTTGTTGCCCAAACTAGGCTCCATGTCAAGCCTGCGTGACTTGTAGCACAACTGCTACCTCTAGTGTACTCTCAGATCCTTGATGGGGCCGTCTCTTTTGCATACATGCAGCAAAACAAACTCGTTGACCTCTTGTGGGCACTTTTCATCTTTGTGAGTCATGGTTTCACTAGGGCTGTGCTTCTGATACACCAGCAGCCTGGTTTTGGGAAAGGATATGTTTGGAACAAAAACATCTTTCAGTGTCTCCCTCTCTTTCCAAGGTGGCTTTTATTAGGAGTTCAGTATTCAGTATTCAGTATTTTATTAGGAGCTCAGTATGTATATTGTGTAAATTTTTGGAGAGCCAGTGTGGTGTAGTGGTTAAGAGCGGTAGACTCGTAATCTGGGGAACCGGGTTCGATTCCCCGCTCCTCCACATGCAGCTGCTGGGTGACCTTAGGCCAGTCACACTTCTCTGAAGTTTCTCAGCCCCACTCACCTCACAGAGTGTTTGTTGTGGGGGAGGAAGGGAAAGGAGAATGTTAGCTGCTTTGAGACTCCTTCGGGTAGTGATAAAGCGGGATATCAAATCCAAACTCTTCTTCTTCACACCAGCTCCAGTCTAGGAGTGGGGCAACTTCATTTGTAGCTGCCAGAGATGTTCCACCCTTTTAGGAGAACTCGGTTTTACAAATGAGGGATAGACAAACACTCCATCAATGGCTAAGCACAGCAAATAAAATGAAGGCACAGCCTCAAATAAAGGTTTTGAAAATAAAGGCTATGGGCAGAAGAAGTAGTAGTAATAGTAGAAATGTTTTTTGAATGCTAATGAAGGGTTTGTCAAGCATTCAAAGTTGCTGGCTTTCTTTTTGGTAATTTTAATGGCACTAGAAGCTAGGCAGGAGACAGGAGTGCCTGGCGTGCTCTGGTCCATGGGGTCACGAAGAGTCGGACACGCCTAAACGACTAAACAACAAGAAGCCAGGCCCATATTATCCCTAGATGGGGATCTGAGAGTGAGTGGCCTGTCTAACGAGTTTATGACAAAGCCAATCAATGAACTCTGTATTAATTTGCTTTTATTACTAAATGTATACTGCCTCCAGACCTTGCAATAGTGGCTAAAAATTGCATTTGATATCTGTGGGGTTAATGGGAGAATTTCTTATCAAGAGTTCTTTGCCTAAGACTAGCCATGGTTGTTTTCACACCTGAATAAAACAATAATATAGCCCTTCTGGAATCAGTTACTGGGGTAGCTGTACTCCACCAGTTATATCTCAACTTCAGGTCGTCTCACCGTCACTGCTTCCATTTCTGGAGACCATCATGCATTGCCTCTCCCTTGATTGAATACAGTGGTACCTTGGCTGCCGAATGGCTTGACTCCCGAACAAATTGGCTCCCAAATGCCGCAAACCTGGAAGTGAGTGTTCTGGTTTGCGAACGTTTTTTGGAAGCCAAATGTCCAACATGGCTTCTGCTTGAGTGCAGGTAGATCCTGCAGCCAATCGGAAGCTGCTCCTTGGTTTTTGAACAGTTTCAGGAGTCCTGGAATAGATTAAGTTTGACAACCAAGGTACCACTGTATTGTCATTGTGGGTTGGGATGATTTGTGTTTTGTTTCGTTTTTTTAAAAAGTCATCCCACTGCTTTGGATTAAGAACTATTTTTTAAAAGGGAGGCATGTGGTTGATATCGGGGGCAGGGAAACTGCCCTCCACCAGAGGCTGCTACCTGAAGCAACTGTCTGATTTTTTTATTCTGGTAAGGCTAACCCCTTACTATAATGTTACTTTGATATTTTAAAGCTTGGCGAGGAAAATAATAATTGTTGGCTTCTATTTCATTTTTTTATTGCTGACTTACTCTTCACGCAATGATCACTGTCCTGGAATAGCCAACATTTATTTAGTTGTTCTGTCTTTTACTCCTTCCTTGCCACAAAATTATACAGGAAGAAAGTTGCAATGCAGCCCACCTAGCACAAAAGAGAGGGCATTAACTGAAATCTTAGCAATGTGAGAAGACTTCTGTAGTGCACATCTGCACACTCTTTCTCAAAAGTAGCTCCCTCCTTGTGGAACTTCCTGTAATCAATAGCTGGGTCCTTTCAGGTGAGCAGTAGGGTTGTGATTTTTGGCAGACACAATCCTAAGGTATAGATGGTGTTAAATCAGCAGCAGGCTATAGAACAAACTCGCTCATTCAGATACTTGGGTATACTCTATTGAAATCCTCTCTTGGAAGCGCCGTACGGAGGCAGTGAAAGTCAAAGCACAGAAAAACATAGGGGCATTGATGGAGTTCTTTTACGATAAGGATGGGCAGCTGATTGAACCTGCCCGAAAGATATTTGGTAGCAAAGTGCTTACTCAAATACTCTATAGCATTGAAATCAGGGGCTCTGGTTTGAATTCCATTAAAGTTTTGGATCAGTAACTCTTCTTCATACAGAATCTGGATGGCCAATAATTAAGGCAAGAGCGAACTCGCTCAGTTAAAGTATATTTTAAAAATTGCTGCTATGCCTGTTGAGCATTTTCCTGCTCTGTGCTATATGGAATTAGGAGATAACCAACACTGGAAAGCAGCCTGTCAATATATTTTTTTACGTTTAATTTAAAATGCAGTAAAATAGCAACATACAAGTTCAATAAAACAGAGAATACAGCACAAAGCAACACATAATGTAACAATAGCATTTCCAAAGTTTTTTGCGCTTGCCAAGATGTTTTAGATTATTGTTGTTTTCCAGAAATGAGCTATGCTTTGACCCTGAATACAGTAAGTGTCAACTAAGGGATTGGCTCTTCTGAATTGAATCAAGAGGGGACCTGAAACTAATTAGAAACACCCTATTTTCCACACTCGAGAACAGAGCATTTTAGACCTACCGGTAGTTATCTGACCAAACTCTCACCGGTTTCCTTAAGAAATGCCTTTATTGAGCTGTGTTTCCAAGTGATGCCCACTGCAGTCTTGGGTGACCGCTACAACAAGGTTCCCGTACATGGGCAAACTTTGTATTTGTGGTCATTCTCATAATCTGTTAGCCCGCCCCTTATATTGAGACCCAAGAGATCACTTTCTGAAACCTTTGTTCACACAAGCAAGCAGGGACACCTTGGAAGAAATGGTCTGGTTTTCTTTTGAGTGACAATGATAGCTTCGTAACACAGAGAATGACTCTCTTAAGCACTGGCTGCAAAAAAAGGAGCGGGGAAGGAAAAAGGAGTTAGATAAAATTGTTGTAAATTGTTGTGGTGACTCGGAGGTTTAATTTGAAGTCAAGCTGGATTTGAGCTTGTTGGTGTCTTTGGCAAGCTCTCTCTTACATCATGGATGTTGGCTTGAATTATGGATGTTTGACCCGTATTGTTTTATCGGTACTGTTGCTGCAGATTTGCCATGGCCTTTGGCTATAACAATAAACTTATATTTAAAATAATAAAATTTCAACTCCATGCTGAAACCTAATCATTTTGTACTGGGGAGCTGTGTTAACATTTGCCATTAGAGAGACATTAAATTGAACAAAGAGAACTCTGGTCCTCTTTTTAAATTCCATTTTAACAATTGACACATCAAATTCAGGAAAACAATCTAGAAAAAGCCATAGAATTAAAGCAACTGAATTATTGCCGGAGACCAAGTGGTCAGCCTTGGATAAAAAGAAAAAAGATCCAAAGGTTTGGGAAGTCATATCTTGGAAGTTTATTTCTGCCATACGCATAAGTTTTAACCAATAATCAGAGAGATGGTGGTTTGTTTGTTTGCTTTGGGGCTATTTGTATATCATCATTCAGCCGAAACAGTTCCCAGGGTGGTTTACAAGCAAAAGACAGGCTCCCATTTCAGTTCATAATAAAAACCAAAGGTACCCTGGGATGCTTGAAATAGCCTTTAGGACCTTATTCTGAAATGATTCCAAGCTGGGCCATAAAAGCACCAGACTCCTGGGATGCCTAGAAGCTGTGGCTATAATCTAGCTATCAGGATTTAAAAAGTGGAACATATTGTTTTCTCCAGTAGGTTCTACACAATTTCAGGACCACAGCAACCCTGTTCTATTTTTGTATGTGTCCTGTTTGATCAAATGGCCTTTCCAGAAAGCAAAATCCACAGACATTGGTAAGATTTGACCGTACTACTCAACATTTATAGTGCTCTTGAGTGTTGAGATTCCTTCGTTATTTTGAAACAATTACAACAACCTTGTAAGGTATATCAGTGTTATCCCCACACTGTGGACTGGGAGCTCCCTAGTGAGTTCATGGTAGAGGTCTGCAAATCAGCCTCTTACCCTACTACAGTCATACCTTGGTAGTTAAACTCCTTAGTTATTGAACAAATCGGCTCCCGAATGTTGCAAACCCAGCTGTGAGTGTTCCGGTTTGCGAACGTTTTTTGGAAGCCGAATGTCTGATGGGGCTTCTGTGGCTTCAGGAAGCTCCTGCAGCTAATTGGAAGCTGCTCCTTGGCTTTTGAACCGTTTCGGGAGTTGACTGGACTCCCAGAATGGATTAAATTCGAGAACCAAAGTACGACTGTACTTCTATTCAGTTTATCTGGCTCTGTGGTTTTTTTTTTATAGTAAAGTGGATCTGTCACATGCTCTACACCACCCTAGAATTGAAGGCGTATTCTGTTAGCTAACGATATTGCTGTCTCTGCTTTCTCTTGCCCTCTGCCTCCCTTTCAGACAACCGTCTTCTGGGATGGAGATCAGTTGGTGTGTGAACAGAAAGGAGAGAAACGAAATCGAGGCTGGAGACACTGGCTAGAAGGGGACCAGCTGCATTTGGTGAGGAAGGGCAGCCTGAGAAGCTTGCCCCAAGCACAGAGGAAGCCTTTAGGCGAGGCAATTGGGAGTTTTCTGAAGCTTAGCATGGGCCAGCCCTCTCCTTCTATAGCTCCGGCCCTGAAAAGCCACAGCTAGGCCCCATGAGTTATGCCTGTCATCTGTGGAGGCAACGGCCCCTTGACAAAAACATCCTTTCCCAAGAGTTCAAAAGTTGACTTGGCTGAGCTCAGTGGGAGCCACCCATTGTCCTGCATCTTCCTTGAAATTTGACCTCAGCTCCTGGGGCTTTCTGTAAGGGAGCGGGGAAATGATTAAGTCAAAACACAGCACCTCTGTGCAGGACACGCTTTTAAAAAACGGCTTTAGTGTTGCTCACAAGCTCTGTGCATGGCCTGTTCAGGATCTCCACACAACTGCCAACGCAACAATGCTGGTAAGCTGTTTCAAGGGGAGGGCGAAGCAGTGATTCACAGAAGGTGTCCATGGCATGTCATTCTGTGCCGTCCATTAATTCACGGCATCTCCCACTGCCATCACCCTCTGCTACCTCAAGTAAGAAGGGATGACCGCCATCTGTGCTGGATAACTGTACCAGAGGCTTGGGGGGAAAGCTCAGCTGCAGATTCCTGTTGTATTCATGGAGAGTCTCTCGCAGGTCCATGAAGTTGCACAGGTGAAATGATTTAACAGGGAGTAAAAACATCTGCCTTGCTCTCAAGAGTTAGGCTACAAAATGAACTTATTCAAAGTGTTCAGAGAGATGCTTGAAATCAGAAGATATCTGCTAAATACAAAAACAACGAGCTGTTGTGGCATCTCTTTTTTTAAAAAATATTTTTAATTAAATTTCCATTTAACAAACCAATCATATCATATTAGTTAGTCCAAATTATATCAATAAAAATCATAAACTCCAAATATTTAACCGAATTTTAAATTTTTTTGTTTGGGGTATCCATGCTTCGAGTTCAGTAAGGGTCCAATCATCTCATATTTCGGCTGCTTTGATATTCACAAGTCCCATCTTCCCATCTCCTTATTGTTATCGTATTTCTTCTTAATAACCTCCGAGTTGTATCCACAGGCGAGTTGAAGCAAGCATTATTTATGTTTCTGTATGAACTTTTGTAATGCTCTCCCGTAATTCATCTCACGCTGATCCAAAAGTCCTGTTCAAGCGGCCGGCGCCATTTTCGTCAGTTCCGATGAAATACAGTCTAAGCGTCTGCTCCTTAATTTTTCCAGACCAGTTGCACCATAAATCAGTCTTTCCTGTGGGAATGTTCTGGGGTGCAGGAGAGGATATATTGACTAATTATATCCTTATCCAACTTGTGCTAACAAGTTCCCAAAATATCAGCAGAGTTTATGACATTCCCCTTTTAAGTTCGCAACGGTAACGTCTGCACAGGTTCACTAGAACCTCTATAATAATTACTCTGGTAATTTCCCCTTTTTTCCCCTCTTAAAATACAAGAAACGACACAGTCTTTATAAAAGTATAAAAGAGTTTACTCACGTTCTGTTCACAATATGATCCCAGAAGGCAGACAGCTTTAAAAAGGTAAAATACACTCAGAATCTATCTTATAGGAAGATAGTCCCTTAGTCCTCTCTTGGCTGAGAGCCAAGAGGGCATGTTGCTCCTTCAGAAGATGAAGATGAGAGAGAGAGATATGGCTGCCTGCCCTGTGCTTTTATCATTTACCTGCACAGGTGAGGCCACACCCACCTCTGGTCACATGCAGAGGAAGTCCCTCCCCAGGAAGTTTATCTGCTTGCTAGACAGACATCCCTCCCCATGGTCTAACATGTACACTCTAGGAATGTTGTCATTGACTGCTCCTGTGTTTACAGTGGTGCCCCGCAAGACGAACGCCTCGCAAGACGGAAAACCCGCTAGACGAAAGGGTTTTCCGTTTTGGAGGCGCTTCGCTAAACGAATTTCTCTATGGGGTTGCTTCGCAAGATGAAAAAATCTTGCGAGTTCCCGCGGGGTTTTTTCGCTCCCCCCCCCTTTCCTAAGCCGCTAGGCCGCTTATCAGCTGTTCCGCTGATAAACCGCTTAACAGCTGATCGCTGAAAGCCACTAGACCGCTAATAGCGCTAATCCGCTAAGCTGTCAATGGGCTTGCTTCGCAAGACGAAAAAAACCGCTAGACGAAGAGAATCGCGGAACGGATTCTTTTCGTCTTGCAAGGCACCACTGTATATCCAACATTTCCAGGGGAGTTTTTGCCCATTCAGATATACAATCCAAACATGATAGCAGAACAGTGGCTTGTCTCCCCCTTTGACTATAAATCTCGCAACAAAGTCTGTCTCATAATGGCAGATCCCAAAATAACTGTGCCACAGGAAAGCCTTTCGTTCTTTCCAGATCTTCCACAAAACAAAGCCTTTGGTTAATATTTTTATTTCCACACAGTTTATTTCCAATCTCACTTGCTGTCAATCCCAAGCAGCACTCCCACACTTAAATTTGCTGTCTTGACACTGCTTGCATCATGTTGTGTGACTTGAGTGTTGTCAATCCAGGACAAAAAACACAAAAGAGAAATTGGATGTACATGGTAGCCGAAATGGGTTTTTCCATTACTGTTATGAGCTGTTTTAAGCTTCACAAATGAAAAATGCTCCAAAGGTCTCGGGCCTAGAGAGTCTCTACCCTGACTATTTTTTCTCTCTCTCTTTTTCTTTTCTCTCTCTCTTTCTCCTCCTAGCGTTTGACAGCAGAGGATGTGGTTTGTGTCCAGGTTTTTCAAAAAGTGAAATGATTCTTAGCAGCAAGCGCTAACTTCTGGATGCAACAGGCATTAGAGCCTCAAACTGGGACCAGAATCGAGCCATCAGCTTTTCATTCCTTGTCCTGAACCTTCTCTTTTGGATTAAAATACCGTAATATAGATGACCAACAGCTTGGCGTTAATGTGTTTTTGTTAACTGCTGCCTGCGCTGGCTTTTGTTACTGAATAACGTAGATACGTAGGTAGGTTCGTCTTCTCCCTTCCAGTCTGTCCTCGCCATACCTCGGGTTCACATCCTGCACTATGACAGACTTTGCCCTCTGGGAAAAGTCTCTGAGCGTTTTGGCTGACTTGAACTCTGATATTGCCTCTGGCCTGCCAGGCTAGTGGACAGAGCAGGGTTTGAGAGTTATGGCTTGACGATATCAGCTTTTCAACATTGCGATGTATCATCACCTAAACATTGTGATATAGTGATACATTGCGATGGTGAAAAGGAAGGCTCATCGGCCCTGGTCTCACGAGGTGCTGGGGTAAAACTGCCAGAGTTCCCTCTGCCACCAGTGCCTGGCACAGGGAGGAATCTGGCAGCAACAGGAGAAGGAAGGGAAGGCATAGACAAGCCCTACCTGTGATATATTGCCAGGTGAAGACGCCATCACACTCTGGCCCTCAGACTGGTCCTGGGCAATGTATCAATACATCACCCAGGCCTACTGTGAGTCTGTGTAGAACAGGGGTCAGCAAACTTTTTCAGCAGGGGGCCGGTCCACTGTCCCTCAGACCTTGTGGGGGGCCAGACTATATTTTGGAAAGAAAAAAAAAAAATGAGTTCCTATGCCCCACAAATAACTCAGAGATGCATTTTAAATAAAAGGACACATTCTACTCATACTGATTCCCAGACCGTCCACGGGCCGGATTTAGAAGGCCCCCAGGCCTTAGTTTGCCTACCCACGGTGTAGGAGCTAGCCTACAGCTACCCAAAGTATAAGGTTAGAGATAGAAAGCAATGCTTTAAAATAGAATTGCTAACCAACTTCGTTATATAAAAAAACAGCAGGAGATAATGTGCAGAAAGTAGTTGCAACAGTGCTATGTTGTATGATACTAGTTATCATTATGATACTAGTTATCATTAACACATTGATAACATCATCATTGCTAGGTAAATACTGTATCATTATCAGTATACCTGAAGGAGTATCTCCACCTCCATTGTTCTGCCCAGAAACTGAGGTCCAGCTCCGAGGGCCTTCTGCCGGTTCCCTCACTGCGAGAAGTGAGGTTACAGGGAACCAGGCAGAGGGCCTTTTCAGTAGTGGCACCCGCCCTGTGGAACGCCCTCGCGTCAGATGTAAAGGAAATAAACAACTATCTGACTTTTAGAAGACATCTGAAGGCAGCCCAGTTTAGGGAAGTTTTTAATGTTTGATGTTTTATCATGTTTTTAATATTCTGTTGGGAGCCAACAAGAGTGGCTGGGGAAACCCAGCCAGATGGGCGGTGTATAAATAATAACTTATGATGATGATGATTACAAAGTGGGGCTTTTTTTCAGCCAGAGCTCACCAGATCTCAGTTCCGGCACCTTTCAGGTGGACTCCATTGCCATTCTTACAGAACAAGGGAGAAGTTTATGGTGAGCTTGAGCACCTCTTTTTCTAGAAAAACAAGCACGGGTACAAAAGCAAAATTCACCTTTGTTGCCTTGGCCCTGCCCACTGCTGGCATTTGGGCCTTGAAATGTTGCCCAGAAGGGAATGTGGTTCCCCACCCTGATGTATTGCGGCAGTAAATAGGTATCTAAACATAGCAGATGTATTCAGATCAAAGAGGAAGCGTTCAAGCACAATCATTTGCTACACTTGTTTCTTTAAAGAAAGAAGAAATCATAGCCTTTGCCAAAACCAAATTTATGTTTAATGTCTTCCTGCTAAGGAGCTCAAAATGGTGAAAAAATGTGCATTTCCCTTCCTCCATCCTCACAGCAACATCCCTATGAAATAGAGCCCTGTCCCCTTCGTAGCTGAGCTGGAGAAAAGGTTTGGGAAGGGAGCTATCTATGGTTATAGCTTTTGAGCCTAAAACAAGGATTAGGAAGCCTCTCTGAGGTTGTTGGACCCCCCCAACTGCCATCAGCCTCAACCAGCAGGGGTGGGTGATGGCCCATGCATCCCAAAAGCATCTTGAGGGCCACAGATTCCTGGTTGAGGCAGCTTTGCTCCATGGTTAGTGCAGGAACAGGGAGACAATGCACACAAGCTCAGGCAGGCAAGTCTAGTTATCTCTGTGCAGGGGAAAACCCAGAAAGTCATGCAGGCAGATTCTGCCTGCCAAAACCACACTCTCTTTGAGGATGTCCTAGCGGCTAGGAGAGTGAGTTGGGGATAGGAAGGGGGGGACTGGAGCTTCAAGTTGCAGTGAGATCCTTTTCAGAATAAGAGTTCTGACATCCCAGGCAGAAGGGAGGAGCTACTGGTAACAAAGGACAGTGCTCTGCTGGAGAACTTCAGCAAAGGGATGTCTGTAGTTCAGTAATGAGCGGAGCAAGGACATTCTTTCATCTTAAAGCGCAGGGTGGCGATGGTGCAGAGCAAAGTTAAGCATGTGAAGCAGGATCCTTCCCCCTGGAGCCCTGTAAAGCATCGCTCAGAGCGGCAGCAGAAATCCTGGGCATGGTTTACGAAAAATGGGGGTTCAGCTGCCTTAGCGTGTTTCATTCTTATTCCTGCGAGGAGCAGAATTACTGAGAAAGAACCAAGGGTGCTTCCAGGTGGGTAGATTGTGGAGCCGATGCTTTTCTTGTGCGTGTTTCACAGCACCCCCACAACTCGATGATCATTGAAATACTTTAAAACAAGATATTTAATTCAGATTCCCCTTTAACATGGAAAACCCTCAAAACAACCCCTGCTGGTGTGGACACTTGTCAGTGCATTTTGGGGTGGAAGTGGAATGTGTGCAGTTTGTTGCATGATGGGTGGCCACTTGTCACACTACTTTTTCCATTTGCTCCTCACCAGGTGCAATCTATGTGTTCCTATTTCCACCGATTGTCCCATGCAGACGGCACATTTGAATTCCAGCAACCCAGCTGGAAGACATTATTCTCTTGAGATCTCACCACGCTGTACACACGAAGGAGTATCCTGAAGACTGTAACTGTGGTACATATTTTGGGCTTAGAATCATGGATTTTTTAAGGGAGAGACCCTAGGGATCATCTAGTCCAACCCCCTTCAACACAGGAATATGCAGCTGTCCCATCCGGGGATTGAACCTGCCACCTTGGTGTTATCAGCACCATGCTCTAACCAACTGAGCCATCTGGGCTTAAAAAGAAAATAGCTTTTAATACAGAGGTTTTGCACAGGACCTCTTTATCCAAGTCTTATGCAAGTTAGGCGAATGCCGCTCTTGCACAGTACCTCGGTATATTCTTGTTTATTATTTAATGAAAATTGATGTTGCAGCCCTTTCCTCTAAATAAACACAAGACTCCATTGTGCATGCTGCGAAATATGATTGTTAAGGATGGCAACTTTTCTCTTCTGCACTTCCTGGCTTGATTTTCTTTGAAAGTGCAGGTTCACAGGTACAGAAATACCTGTGTACGCGTGCCCAGAACAGAACAAGGCAGCTGATGGCGAAGGAGGAGTGAGTGGGAGAGGTGCAACTCCACCCCCATACATACCATTAAGCTCTGCTCACCGGCAAAGAAGAAAAGTAACAATGAAAATCCGTGGCTGAAACTAAGAGACAGGAATGTGGGGAAAGCTAAAGGGCCAAAAGTATGCACAGGAAAACCAGATCCTTGTGAGCTAGTTGGGATATAAGGCTCCTGCCTGGAAGCAGCTCAAGTTCTTGCAAATTTCCTTTCCCCTGCTGCCTTTCCCAGCTATAGGTGTGCAGGCTGATCCGCATGCAGATTGCGCTGGTGATGAATGAGAATGTACTGGGCTTCATTCCAGATCTGCACTCCTTTATCAGCTTATAAGTGCTAAAGTTGGCCCTTTGCAAAAGAGGTAGTAACTCTGCCATGGTTTCTCTGAATAGCTGCCTGGGACATGCTAGTCACCCCATCCAAACTCCTGCAGTTCTGCCTCCCCCTTTCCCCCAATTTTAATCTAAATGTTCAAGCACACTTTGCCAAATATCACCAGCTAGTCCGCTGCCTGCATTCTTCCTTTCTCCATCCCACAAGTCCCACATACCCCTCCTACCTTTCAGAAGCGTTATAAGCTTGATAGTATCATGGGCGAGGGCATAGATATTGAACTGTCCGCAACCACATTGAGTGTTAATAACTTTATCCATGAAACTCTAAAATTCAGCCTAAGGCAAATGAACACTCAGAGCCTGGTGCAGGGACAAAGAGGAAGAAAATTAAGCGTTGTGGTTTCCTAAGGGTGTGGAGTGGCATTGGGGCAGTAGAGCAACATTCTGGTTTTTAGGGCTCAACCCATATTTTGATCGTATGGTATTGTGTAACAATGAATTTCCTTGGGAACTGCAGCTTTCTCGTTCTATGGCTGTGCCTTGCGAAAAATCTGATCTTACCTGCTGAATTGGATCTGATAAGATTCGTGGAAAACCCACAGAGAGAAAACCCACAGAGAGATTTTGCTTAGCCAAGCTTCAGTTCAGTGGGTAAGGTTTTCATAAGGCAGAGCTGCAGAGCAACAGGAAAAGCTCTCAGACCCGGGGGAACTAATTGGTACACAATACAAGCAAAATACAGGTCAAGCGAAAGTGTGGATTGAGCCAGATTGTGCATTTGCCGGGCTTCTTCAAAAAATAGGCTAACATGGTCATCCTGAGTAAACAATTCAGCTTTTGGAGAATCTCCATTTTAATTTTTAGGATGCTTCCAACTTGTCTCTATATTGTGGGAGAGATGCAAGCACATACCAGAACTTTAGGTCCGTGCAATTAAAGTGGATTAAAGTGCTCTGTCACCCTAGCACAACAAATCCACTTAAAAATATCTACAGACTTTTTGCAGGTCGTCTGAAGGGGACCTAAGTCTGATTCTTTTTTAAAGTGGATTTGTTGTGCTAGGGTGGCAGAGTGCTTTAATCCACTTTAATTTCTGGAAGGAGCTGGAATCCCCCCTGCAAAAGAGTGACAATCTGGAGGTGGTCTTATTAATTATGGGTTTAGTAAGGCAGGGTTAATTCCCCACCCCAGTCCCCTCTAGCAACAGGAACAGTACAAAATCCTGGGGGTGCCCCCCAGATTGTCATTATTTCATGGAATGGATTTAAGCACATACTGGAAATATAGAGTTGCTCAGTTAAAGTGGATTAAAGCACTTTAAAGTGGATCAAAGCAACAATTCCACTCTTTAAAAAAGGACCACTGCCTTTTTGCAGTTAGGAAAGTAACAGTGAAAGGTGCATGCATGTGATGAGCAAATGATAAACAGGAAGATGTATATACACCTGGCAAGAAAATCAAACTGGATGCTCATTGTCGTATAATTTCCCACAAACAAATCTGATTGCATGCCGAATAAAGACCAGAGACCATGTAATCATCATGCAAACTTTGAGCAAAGAAATCAGGGTGGATATGCAATAAAGAGGAACTGGAGGAACCGTTAATAAGGAAGTTGCTAGATTTAATGTCTGTGGAGATCTGCTGGAAAGTGTGTGGCAATTCTTGGTGAACCCTCAGAAGTCAGAGGAAGGAGATTTGTGATGGGTGGCTGGAGGGAGGGGGCTTTGTGCCTTCTGTATCTCCTTGCCTTCCTCCCCTTGCCTAGCAAAACAGTAAACTTTGCAAAATGAAATAAATTATGCAAAAGTACCCGTTTTAGAATTTAAATTGTCATGTTTATGCACCCTGAGCATCTGCTCTGCATGCAGAATACCCCAGTTCAATCGCTGGCACCTCTGGGTAGGGTAGGGACCACCCACCGTCTGAAATCCTACACTGCTGATCAGTGTAGACTGCACTGGACCACATGGGCCACTGGTCTGGCTCAGTATAAGAAAGTTTCCTCTGTGTGATGGCCTGGGAATCCGATTCAGAGGCTGAACCGAAGGAATCCCAGCCTGCACAGGAGTCCCCGCCTCCAGGGCCGGCTGAACTGGGGCAGGGCCTTGATTCTGAAGTGCCTGCACCTGTGCTGGATCCTCAGGAGCAGGAACCAGGTGAATCCACCCTGGCTCCAGAGGTGGTTGAGGACTCAGTGCCTGCAGGTGAGTCTCCCCCTGGGTCCAGTAACCCTTCAGCCTCTCCTGAACTGCAGAGGCTCAGGGCAGAGAGGCGAAGGGAACTGGTTTCCCCCAGGAGGAGTGCTCGCCTTAAGGCCAGGAGAGGCGGGTCTCCTGGGGGCCGGGACCACCCCTGGCCTCAGAGAAGATAAAGGCCAGTCAGCCCGGTCCCAGGTTGCGGGAGCAACGTCGTTGATGAGCTGTTTCAGCCAGCATCCAGTCCTGTTCCCCCAGAGTTCCTATCCTTGCCCGGCTCCTCACTGTGGACCCCACTTCGCCCGAGGAGGACTGTCTGCCGACCCTCAATTCAGGTCCTGGACCTCGCCCCACGGTAACCCCCCCCCCCGGACCAGCACACTCTGAAGAGACACAGCCAACTAGAATCAAGGCAGATGCACAGCAGATATTTAAAGTGCACCCAAAGCACATGATGACCCCCCCCCGAGAATACAGGGAACTATGGTTTTCCCCTACAATACATAGCACCCTTAAAAAACTACAGTTCCCAGGATTCTTTGGGGGTAGTCATTTGCTTTTGATGTATGTCTGGCGTGCTTTAAATGTATGGTGATCTGCTCTCACTCTTGTTTGGATGAGCCAGCAGCCTATCTCAGTATAAGACAGCTTTCATACATCTCATATGTGAGCAGTGGGTTAAGGACCGGGGACGTGGGTGGCACTGTAGTCTAAATCACTGAGGCTCTTGGGCTTGCTGATCGGAAGGTCGGCGGTTCGAATCCCTGCGACGGGGTGAGCTGCCGTTGTTCGGTCCCTGCTCCTGCCAACCTAGCAGTTCGAAAGCACACCAGTGCAAGTAGATAAACAGGTACCTCTGCAGTGGGAAGGTAAACGGTGTTTATGTGTGCTCTCGTTTCCATCACGGTGTTCTGTTGCTCCAGAAGCGGTTTAGTCCTGCTGGCCACATGACCTGGAAAGCTGTCTGCGGACAAACGCGAGATGAGCGCCGCAACTCCATAGTCGCCTTTGACTGGACTTAGCTGTCCAGGGGTCCTTTACCTTTTTTACCTAAAGACTGGCGAACTCCATGTTGACATGTCCCAGGGAGGTTACTTGTATTTCTGTTCTTCCAAGCTCCCCATTTCCCCAAGCAGCAAGACATTTCGGGGGAGCACTCCCCAGGCTTTGATTTTCTTTGGAGGTGAAGGCACTGGAGATGTTTTTTTGAAAGTGTTGCTTGAGGCTGTCCGCTCCTGCATCTGATGTGGGCTGGAGCTTTGCAAGGCTCACAACCTTTGCAGTTAAGGCACAACTGAACTGTTTGTGCAACAGTTTTACTCCTCTGGAATCTGACTGTGAAAGCTTCTGTCCATCACTCCACCTCTGTGGGGACAGCAGAGGGCAGCAGAACACAGCAGAAAGGAAAATACCTCTCTTGCCCAACTGATTTGGAAACCAGTTATCTCCCCCTTCCCTCCCTCTCAGCAAGGTCTGCCCCAACTTCCCCCAATCGGCTTAACAGGGTTAAGTGTTGTTGAAATCTGTTTGCGGCTCCCAAGCACAGACCACCAGAACGGGAGGGAGGAAGAGAGTTAACTCAAGTCTGCAAGCATGTGAGTGTTGACTGTGCGGCGAAGGGAGAGGGTGGTAGGCGTAACGGTAGCAAAAGGATTCGCTTTACTCTGGCAAAGCCTGGGGCCAAATCTAATATCGAAAAACTATATTACAGTGTCTCCATTATCAAATGACGCTGGTTGCATGGACAAAGCATGGTGTCTGGGGCGGCTGCCAGATGGGTGGTTGTTGTGGGATGGGTGCTCTTTGTGCAGGCAGATTTTTTCACAGCGTTCACCCAACTTCATTGGCATCAAAATGCCAGCCTATATTTTGTCCCCATTTTGTCCCCATTTACTCTTTCTGAGGAAATTTCAATAAGGTTTGAAACAACAACAACAACAACAAGGTATTGCCAACACCCCCTTTGCAATACAGTGGTACCTCGGGTTAAGAACTTAATTCGTTCCGGAGGTCTGTTCTTAACCTGAAACTGTTCTTAACCTGAAGCACCACTTTAGCTCATGGGGCCTACCGCTACGCCGCCACTGCGTGATTTCTGTTCTCATCCTGAAGCAAAGTTCTTAACTCGAGGTACTATTTCCGGGTTAGCAGAGTCTGTAACCTGAAGCGTATGTAACCAGAAGTACCACTGTATCTGCATGGCCCACTTGCAGTATTAACCTCAACTGGAAACCCCCTGGGAAGTGACCTATAGAACAGCATTTAGCTTTAAAGGAGTGCAACTTATAGTCTAAAGATGTTTCTAACCTGGCATGTTCTCAGTCTGCTCTAGTAGCCCCCTGAAGAGGCTGGCACTACCGGTTAGATGCTTCTCTTATCTCATCAGGATGCTTCTTCCAAGGCGCTTTGTAGTCACAACCACACTAGTCAATGCAGGGGTGTATAGACCCAAAGCCTTTAGTTCTTGCGAATGGCTGATGATTTCCCTCCCAGCCCGTTCTCCAGAAAGTTTGTGGCCTTCAGGTCTAAGGAGCTGTGCACAGAACATACTCAGAGAAATAGCAAAAACAAAAGCTGCTGCCTTGAGACTAATGGGAGCAAAACTAAGAACTGCACAAGAGGATTGTGGCTTCTCGTTAGGCCTCAGTGCTGCCTGCAACTCTTCCTCACTGGTTCCAGGGTCTCTGAACAGATGTGCATAGCCATCAAGGACCACTGAGTTCATGATGTTCTCTTGCTGTCATGCCAATTCTGAGGGATCCAGGTCTTTAATGCTCCAGTCAGCGTGGCTAATGGCCAGGGTTGATGGGACCTGGAAACCAACAACATCTGCATGGCCAAAGACTAGCCACCTCACATTTAATGGGTGCTGATTTACGCCTTTTCTAGAAAAAAAATTAGGACCCTTTTTAGTGCAGTTCCCAGCACATCCATAATTGTGCCCAAAGATTCAAGACCCAATTCAATATCTAGCCCACATAACAAGTTGTTTTATTGTGTGACTATGCAATCATCACTACTGCACAAGTGCAGAACTGAGTGCAGAATTCACCAGTCTGCTGAATATAAGCTTATATTTTTTTCCTTTTTTAAAAAGCAAATTTTTAGCCCTTAAGGCTACACATATAAGATTAAAATTACACAGGGAATCCCTGGTGTAACATCTAAATCACGAATAGTAGCTAAGCCAGATATTTAATATGACTTAAGATCACAGTCTAGCTCCTTTGCCCATCCAGTGACTATCAGAAACAGATGCAAAAACATTTCAATGTAAACATAGTCCTGAATGTGAGGGTCCTTAGCACCAAGTTCCTTTTCCTTTTGGTCTTCATTCTCAAATGTGTGTGTTGTGTTTACAGGTTTTCCCGACTCCTCCAACTCCTTCTGCAGGGAGCTTTAATCTTCGGAGCTCTCAGTTCCACGACAGCCACAAGGAAGCTCTTTGGGGAGGTCAGGTCCCCCAATTACCCCAAGCCATACCCAAACAACAATGAAAGTACCTGGGACATTGCTGTGCCAAAGGGCTTCAGAGTGAAGCTGAATTTCTGGCAGTTCGATCTGGAGCCATCTGAGGACTGCACTTATGACTACGTCAAGGTGTGTGTGAGGACAGAGCCTGGGATGCAGAGGGGGTGGTAGAGGAATTGCTGCATTTCCAAGTGGCTGAATCTCCATTTTGCATAGCTTGGCCCCACAAGTCTCTGCTCTGTTATTATGTTTCCCTCTCTCCCCAGGGTGTATGGGGTATTAGGGGTGGGGTAGTACCTCACCACACGGGTGGCGCTGTGGTCTAAACCACAGAGCCTGGGACTTGCCGATCAGAAGGTCGGCGGTTCGAATCCCCATGATGGGGTGAGATCCTATTGCTCAGTCCCAGCTTCTGCCCACCTAGCAGTTTGAAAGCACATCAAAGTGCAAGTAGATAAATAGGTACCGCTCTGGCGGGAAGGTAAATGGTGTTTCCGTGCGCTGCTCTGGTTTGTCAGAAGCGGCTTAGTCCTGCTGGCCACATGACCCGGAAGCTGGCTCCCTCGGCCAGTAAAGCAAGATAAGTGCCGCAACCTCAGAGTCGTTCACGACTGGATCTAATGGTCAGGGGTCCCTTTACCCTTACCTCTAGTACCTCTGCTGGGGACATGATGCACTCCTTCTGGGGCAGTTTGTCCACCTTTGGTCCCCACCCTGCACTCAGCTCTCACCTCCTAGAAGCTGTCAGCATGTGACAGCAGCCACACCCCAGGAATGGCTTCCACTGGCTGGCTAAACCAGGTGAGGGTAGCTTAAGGTTACCAGATGTCCCCGTTTCCTGGGGACAGTCCCCAGATTTACAAATCAGTCCCCATACAAAATCCTATCATTCCTACTGAAGTTGAAAAGGGTTCCCGGATTCATTGAAAAAAATCTGGTAACCTTAGGGTAGCTGGTGAGTTAGGGACTTCCCCTGCATGCAAAGACAGGTTCTGGTGGATTGAACAGATGAGACCAATAGTGGGTCCATCACTCAAGAAGGCGGTTTCTGCATGTGCTGCGGAGGGAAGTGAGGGGCAGATGGAGCTCATCCACCTGGGAAGATAGCTCATCTAAGAGAAAGAAAGCTCTGATCCTAAACCCCTGCTGCCTTGCAGGACATCTTCAGGAGAAGAAAAGGCTAAGGAATAAACCTGTCAGGAATGAGCCAGCTCCCAGAGAAGATTTGCAGCCAACTGCAGAAAGCAGAGAGGCTTAGATGTTAGTCAGACAGGAGAGAGCCGGCAACTGCAGACTTCGGCTCTTCCTGACCTTGACGAACCGGCTGTTAAGGCAGTAGTTGAGAGCAGGCGGGAACACAGCCAAAGCTCCCAAGAAGAGGCTGGAGCTGATCCACTCAGCCCTAAAAGTCGGCGAATGAGAGGGCTGTTAGATAGGAAGCAAAACAAGAGACTTAAGAGTCAGACGTTCAATTTCTTCTCTTGCGGCCGGAAGAAGTCTTCAGAAGGGTCATCTTGAGTAATGATATTGAAGGCTTTGTCAGAGCTGCCAGAGCTATCTGTTTGTTTTTGCAATAAATCCCCCTTTACCTATGCTTACTGTGTTATCAAGCTGGGAACCTGGACTCCTGACAAAGCCCTACGCAAATCCAAAGTGGATGGCGCCTTGTAAGCCTCCTTCCAGCAACTCCTGTAGCCAAGCTGGTGCCAAACGTATTGCTCTGCTTTCCTTTGGACCACATCAGCGAGACCAAGGGGGGGGGGGTCTTGTTGTCTGGGCAGCCCAGGACCTCCATCGGCACTGCCCAGACTTGCACCCAGGGGAGGTCACTTTGGTGTTGCTCAAGCAACAGTTTGACTTCACCCATGGAGGTGCACTCCATTGTCTCTCGAGACAGACGGATGTCAACAACCTACCTTCCAAGGGCCTTTCCCTCTTTTTCAAACAGTAGGCCAACATACAGCAGCAGCACTGGTTTTTTTAACCCACCCCCCAGTTTCAAAAACAATTCACCACAACATGGCGTCCTCCTCAAAGAGACACCACAGCTTAAGAAATGGAAGCCAGAAACCCACTGGGCTTGGGTGCATGCAACCTAGGGATGAGGTTCTTTGGATCTTGGTCTATTAAGACCACTGTTTCTAATACTTTCTCCTTCCCTTACTGGGTTCTGGCAGATCACAGCCAACAAGAAAGACTTAGGCCGGTTCTGCGGCCAGCAAGACTCAACCACCGGCAACCACCCTAGAGGCAAAGAGATTTTGTCAGCTGGGAACCGAATGCGGCTGCTGTTCCACTCCGACTTCTCCAATGAAGAAAATGGCACCAATGTCTTCTACAAGGGCTTCCAGGCTTATTATCAAGCAGTAGGTAAGCACAGAGCCTCCATTCTCTACAGAAGGGGACAGGCGGGGCTGATGCAAATGACGGCAGTCTGACTACAGCCGTACCTCGGAAGTCGAACGCCTTTCGACCTGGACGTTTGGGTTCCCGAACGCCGCAAACCTGGAGGCGAGTGTTGCGGCTTGCGAATGTTCTTTGGAACCCAAACGTCTGGTGTGGGTTCTGAGGCTTCCGACTGGTTGCAGGAGCTTCCTGCAGCCAATCGGAAGCCGCACCTTGGTTTCCAAACGTTTTGGAAGTTGAAAGGACTTCAGTTTGACTTCCGAGGTACGACTGTACAGGCAGAGGCCTGACTGGGGAGTTATGGACAAAGCTTACTACTGTGAGTAGGGAGGGGTCTCTCAGTATAAAGTCGCCCCCCTGTGTCAGGTGTGTTCAGACTACCATCCATTGTGCTCTCACTGCTAGTTTTCAAAGCCGCATGCACACAATATTAGGCACAAGTCATATTGATCCTGTTTTTTTCTTGAGAAACAGTGCTATTTGATGTGGGAGTTTTTTTTCAAACCAGCTTCAGTCTGACTAGAATTGTTTTAAAATTTTTATTTATGATTTTCAGTTTTATACATTTCAATAATTTTACTGTCATTTTAACATTTCGAAACTCGACTTCCTTCCCCCTCCTTCTACAGTTCCTTAAATTTATTTTTTAATATTTTCCTGCATATTCCAAATTAACTTAATCATTTATTCATCTACTTTAAATGTATAATCTTATAAAACTGCAGGTTATTACAATAATCTTGCCAATGTTCTTCTCTGTTTACAGTTTGTTTGCAAATATTCAATAAACCATTTCCATTCTTTTATAAAAAGTTTGTTACCTTGATTTCTTTTTTTTCTGGTAAGTTTTGTCATTTCTGCATATTCCATTAGTTTTTGTATCTATTCTTCTTTCATCACGATTTCTTCTTCTTTTCATTTTTGGGCAAACAACATTCTTGCCGCTGTAGTCGCATACATAAATAAATTTCTATACCGTTTGAGTAGTTCTGTCCCTATAATTCCCCAAAGGAAAGCTTCTGGGGTTGTTGTTTTTTAACAAATGTTATTTTAAACTTCTTTTTTCAATTTATTATATATCAATTCCCAGTAAGCTTTAACCTTTCTAAAGGTTAAAGGTCAGTCTGACTAGAATCACAGAGCATAGAATCATAGAAGGAGCGTCTCCACCCCCATCGTTCAGCCCGGACACTGAGGTCCAGCTCCGAGGGCCTTCTGGCGGTTCCCTCCCTGCGAGAAGCCAAGTTACAGGGAACCAGGCAGAGGGCCTTCTCGGTGGTGGCACCCGCCCTGTGGAACGCCCTCCCACCAGATGTCAAAGAGAAAAACAACTACCAGACTTTTAGAAGACATCTGAAGGCAGCCCTGTTTAGGGAAGCTTTTAATGTTTAATAGGTTATTGTATTTTAGTGTTCTGTTGGAAGCTGCCCAGAGTGGCTGGGGAAACCCAGCCAGATGGGCGGGGTATAAATAATAAATTGTTGTTGTTGTTGTTGTTGTTGTTGTTGTTGTTGGGACTCTGAGGGTCATCAAGTCCAACCCCCTGCAAACCTTTAAGCCAAATTAGTGTATAAACCTTTTCTAACTCTCGTTGTGGGATATCCCCAGACTTGGATGAGTGCGCCCTTGAAAACGACATCGAAGATGGCGCACCTCGGTGCCAGCACTTCTGCCACAACTACATAGGGGGCTACTTCTGCTCTTGTCAGCCCGGCTACCGTCTCCAGAGTGACCAACATTCCTGTAAAGGTAAGAGGATGAGCCAGGCTGTATGCACGCTATACCTCTGGAACACATTTGAAGCACATTTCCCTCTGCAAAGGATTCTGCGCACTGTCGCTGATGCCTCACAGTGTCACACTTCCCAGCAACCTTTAACTGACAGCGCCCAGAATTCTTTGAGGGAAACAGTGTGCTTCGAATGCACGCTGCAAAGTTATAGTGTGTATATTGCAGAAAGCTAATGGGTGGGACTACGGAGGGCTACTGCATTCTAGTGCTTATGGAAAGCTGTGGTCCAAGATGTCAGCCGTTCGTGACTAATCACATAAAAACAGAAGAAAACGCTAAACATTAAAAACTTGCCTGTATCAGGAATGTTTTATTACATGTTTATATGTGCTGGAAACTGCCCAGAGTGGCTGGGGAAACCCAGCCAGATGGGTAGGACATAATAATAATAATAATAATAATAATAATAATAATAATAATAATAAATTTAGGAAATAATAATAATAATAATAATAATAATAATAATAATAATAATAATAATAATTTTCTTAAGTAAGCCGCTCTCTCTTGGCCTCAGTCTCACACCTGCAATGTATAGAAAATGGTAGTGGTTTTTGCTACAGTGGGGATGTAAAGATTACTGTAATCAAGCATGTGAAGTATTTTGAACATGGCAAATGCTGTTCCTGTTTGTGTGGATTAGCTACCTTCATAATCCCATTTAATCTGTTGCGTTCACAGTATGGGTCATTGGAGCGACAAAAGGGGAGCTTTTCCTGCATATAGGTGATATAGGTGAGGTCCATAATCTGTGTTAGAAATTGTGGCTACAGAACAGGGACCGATCATTCTTCCAGTTGAATAGTGTGGTGAAAGAGAGAAGAATGGACCACCTACAAGGAAAGGATGCTCTGTGGGTCCCTGGCTTTCAGCAAACCTTATTTTGCTTCCTTGCCCTGCAGTGAATTGCAGCAACGAACTGTTCACGGAGCAATCTGGGTACTTGTCAAGCCCTGGTTATCCTCAGCCCTACCCAGCTGATTTACGCTGCAACTACAGCATACGAGTGGAAGCGGGCTTGATCATCACACTCAAATTCCTGGAGCCTTTCGAAATTGATGATCACCAGCAAGTCCGCTGTCCTTATGACCAGCTCAAGGTATTGTAGATCACTCTACCCCTGGCTGGGGCTGTTCCACTCAGCCCTGCTTACTCCAAATGGATCATAAATGAGGAAAGAGGGATGCTCCAAAATGTACAAATGTCTGCAATCTGTCTTTGAAGTATCCAGTTCTCAGCATGTGGAATAAAGAAGTCCTGCTATTTTCTTGAAAGCCGTTTTTTGAATATATCGAGAATGTTGTTCTGTATGTTCATTGCCACCTTCCCCGCAGGCTGAACTTCTTTTGGAAAGAGAAATCATTAGAGTGTTTTTGAAATAGCTAATATATTCACAAATACCATCGTTCAGCCCGGACACTGAGCTCCAGCTCCGAGGGCCTTCTGGCGGTCCCCTCACTGCGAGAAGTGAAGCTACAGGGAACCAGGCAGAGGGCCTTCTTGGTAGTGGCGCCCACCCCGTGGAACGCCCTCCCATTAGATGTCAAAGGAATAAACAACAATATCTGATGTTTAGAAGACATCTGAAGGCAGCCCTCTTTAGGGAAGTTTTTAATGTTTGATGTTTCATCGCTTATTATTATTCTGTTGGGAGCCACCCAGAGTGGCTGGGGAAACCCAGCCAGATGGGTGGGGTACAAATAAATTAGTAGTAGTAGTAGTCGTCGTAGTAGTAAGTGTAGTGCTGAATAGCATCCACACTCGTACGGACAGCAAATACTTTGCTCCCAAAGGATTAGTGGATTAGTGGTTAAGAGCGGTGGACTTGTAATCTGGTGAACCGGGTTCGCTTCCCCACTCCTCTGCATGCAGCTGCTGGGTGACCTTGGGCTAGTCACACTTCTCTGAAGTCTCTCAGCCCCACTCACCTCACAGAGTGTTTGTTGTGGGGGAGGAAGGGAAAAGGAGATTGTTAGCCGCTTTGAGACTCCTTCGGGTAGTGATAAAGCGGGATATCAAATCCAAACTCTTCTTCCCAAACTCTCTGCTCCTCACCAGATCCAAGTTGGTGGGGAAGAGGTTGGCGAATTCTGTGGCACAACGTCTCCAGGAAGCATCGAAACCAATGGCTCTTCGGTGGACGTACTTTTCCACACGGATGATTCAGGATACAGCCGTGGGTGGAAGATCCGGTACAGCACAGAAAGTAAAGTATCCTCATCCAGCAGAGGGAGATAAATGGTACTCAGCCATCTGCCACTGCTTCCTTCATTCCTCTCTTATCTCCAACAGGAGTCTCTTGCCCACAGCCTGTTCCAAATGATGAGTTCACCGTCATTCAAGACCTACAGCCATTGTATCAATACCAGGACTACTTCATTGCCAGCTGCAGGACTGGATATCGGCTGATGGAGGTGGGACTCATTTATCTAGGGCTGAGGACACATTGAAGCACATTTGAAGCACATTTCCCCCCTCAAAGAATTATCGGCACCCCAGTTTACCCCTCATAGAGTTACAATTCCCAGCAAGACTTAATAAACAGCAGTGCCCAGCACTTTGTGAGCGGGGCAAGGAAGAGACTCCACTTCTGACACCAGTGTTGCAAGCCACACCAATCTCTGCCTAGCAGTGCACAAGATTTCAGGGGGTCTTGGCCCTCCATTGGTGTCTGTGTTCTTATGGGGAAATTAGGCACAATGGCAGTGCTGGATTAAACCCTGTAGAGAACCCTAGGCAGTCAAAATCTCGGGAGCCCCCTTGCAAATTATCTCCTAATACATTTTTTATTTTACCAACCAACTTTAATCAGCTAAATCAATATTATTTTGATCCATTGTTGCGAAGGCCCTAAAAGGCTTCCTCTGTGTATTTGGCAATCCGGCACTGCAAAAATGGAGGCTAGTGTCTTAATAATATATGGCTTATTTTACACATATATACAACCTTTAGTCTTCAGTCATAGAAACATGGAACTGCAGTTGGAAGAGACCAACTAGTCCAACCCCCTGCAATGAAGAAACCCCTAAAGGTGCCAGCTTATCTTTATGGCAGCACGACCAGCCTCCTTTTTGTTCTGCAACCTGTCTTGGTCTCCAGGGCACATACAAGCACGATTCCTTGTGTGACTTCATCAACACGTAGGATTAAAGGCTGGTACACACTTTGGACCTTTGCCCAGGTTAAATTAACTTATCACATGCTAATTGCTGATGCTCAGAAGTAGGTTTACACACATGAATCTCAATTACACTAGCGCAAACACTTATTAAACACCTCAAAACCTTTAGAGAAGGAAAGAATGTGCTTTGGATGTGTTTTAAAGGTATAATGTGTACATTCAGTGGCTTCTCCATGACTTTATCTCTCTGCCTTCTAAGCCTTTCCCTCCTATGATGTCCTCATGATCCCTCAGGCTTTGTGTGTGTGTGTGTTTTCTCCTCCATTCCTAAACGCTTCTCTTCCGTTTTACATCTCCCAGTTTTTATCCTAGGAACAGTTTAAGGAATATGTCAGGGCAAGAGAAACATCTGATTCAACAAATATTTATCTCCCAAAGGCATCTGCGCTTGTGGATCTGATTAAGGCAGAAAGAGATGTGACGATTGCATAATTTCTGGCCAGCGTCATGAATAAGTGGGGAAATCGAAAGTAGAGCAGAACAAACAAGCAGGCCTTAAATTGATCCAGTGTTCAGCCCCAGAATTTGTTTTGGTAGTTATGACTCAGCTCTGCCTGGATCTAAAACCGCATTTCCCCAACCTGGTGCCCTCCAGATGTTTTGGTCTCAAAGCAGAGGTGATGGGAGGTGTTGGGAAAGGCTGGTTTAAAGTAGCAATGGTGAGTTCCTTTCAGCATGTCCAAGAGGATTTTCCTAAACACGCTAAGCCTCCAACGCCCTCCACACTTGATATCTAGGGTAGCAGGGTATTCAAGGCAGAGGGTGTGGCTTCTGTGCAGAGTTGAGCATCAGAATATATATATTGTCAGGGAACTGCCATCGGCTCAGGGGGGAGAGGGGAAAAGCCAGATGGATTACAGAGAGCTCCCAAATATCATGGGAAGCAGCACCTCTTCAGCGGAGGAGAATAACCATGCCTCCAGTGGAGATGAGCTTCAGGGCTCGGAGGAGGCGAGGCAGTGCCAGGACACCTTGCCTGGGCAAAGCGGGGAGGAGAGAGGTCCTCCGTTACCCACACCCTCCCTGCGCAGTAGGCTTCCACGCTGAGAGGGGAGGCGCAGACTGGGCGTCAAGAAACTCCTCTGCTGGGGAAGGTTTAAGGGCCGCCCACTCACAGATTCTGCCAGTGAATGAGCCAGCCACGGGAGAGTGGCTCTCTGCACAGAGAAAGTTTATTTTGGCATCAAAAGCAAGGATTCACAGCCGAGCAGGGAGGAATTTCCCTACTTGCTCTCGAGCAACCCCTTGGTACCTTAACACACACACACACACACACATATATCCACAATGAAAATAAGAAAAACTGCCACCCAGTGATCCTGAATCTGAGGTAGAATTTTGAACAAATTTTTAAAACAGTATTTGCTATCTTAAGATATAGGTCTTCCACCCACTGGCCAGGATCCAACAGGTGGGTCATGAAGCCATCCCAGGTGGGGTGCAGCAAAGCTGTTCTTGTCATTTTGGACTCCAGCTAAGGTTGACCAAACCAAAGGAGCACTATATGTAGGAGCCTGAGCTAGAACACATTGCTCATTTTATCAATTTTCATGAGTGCTGCAAAGTGTCAGGAGAAAGGCAAAACAAAACAAAACAAAACAAAACAAAATAAGAAAGATAATTCTTGCCAACTGTAGCTTGTCAGCTTGCCTTCCTGGAGCTATGTCTGATGTGAGAGAGCTCTCTATGGCACAGGGACACCCTGTTCACCTCCTAGCCTGTTTTTATGCCTTTCCAGACTTCTCTGAAAATGGAGGTGTGCCGGGGGCTAGAACGCTGAAAAGTCCACTGTGGTGGGTGGGTGGGTTGCGTAGCGGTTACGAGTCTTTTCTATTAAAAACAAAACAAAAAACACTGCTTTTGAATAGCTTCTCAGCCTTTTTGACTAACAACAAGCGTACAAATAATTGGTTTTTGTTTAGTAGTAATGCCACAAGAAGTCTGGGGACAGGAGAACAGATACCTAAGACCAGTGTTAGAAACTCAGATATATAAGCTAGGCACCAAATGGCTCCTTAATCCAAAACTGAATGTATAGTTGCCATTTTGGGGCAAGATGGCTCTTAACTCTTATGTTTCAAATGATGGACTGACTGTGATTGATTCATCTGGTTAGTTCAGATGGCAACCTTGAGCTAGGTTAAGAGCTCTGAGAACTTAAAGAAGAAAAGTCACTTGATCCAGGGACAGTCCACATATCTATTGGCCTAGTCCAACTGCTTTTTCTTAATGGTGACACGGACCATTCATAAATGCAGGGATAGTCTTCCCAACTATGAGCAGGGCAGGGGGTGGGGTAAGTGAAGTTAAGTGACAACAATTAGCTATGACGTCGTCCACTGCTCCTGCTCAGGCTGCACAGAAAAAGCATTTTGGTTCCTGAAATTCATTCTGATTGTGCAGATAAAATATAGCTGGTCGATTTCTACAGGATGTGCTCTTAAAATTCTCATGACCATTGTCGCATACATGAAGATGTTTTTCAGCTTTTTTGGCAGATCTTTCCCTACAATCCCTAATAGAAATGCTTCAGGTTTTTTAACAAATGTTAAATGGAATCTTTTCTTCAATTTGTTATATATCATTTCCCAAATTTTTTTAATTACCTTACAATCCCACCACATATGATAAAATGTCCCCTCCTTGTCCTCTGCCTTTTTGTTTTTGAGCAGGGAGACAAGCCACTGAAATCCTTCACCGCTGTCTGCCAAAAGGATGGGACGTGGCACCGCCCAATGCCCCGATGTGAAAGTGAGTAGCTAGCCACAGATCTGAAGTGCCGTATTTTTCGCTCCATAAGACGCACCTAACCATAAGATGCACCTAGTTTTTAGAGGGGAAATGCAAGGGGGAAAAATATTCTTTAAAGGGAGCCCAGAGCAGAGACTGTATGCGTCCCAGGCTCTGCCCAGCACTTTCATGAGCCGTGTGGAGCATGTGTGCGGCGCTTGCAGGCTTTTCCCCAAGGAGGGAGAAGGGCAGCCCATCACTGCCAGCTTGCCCTTCTCCCTCCTTGGGGAAAAGCCCCCAAGAGCTGCACACATGCTCCATGTGGCTCTTTAAAGGGAGCACTGAGCAGAGCCTCCCGCCTGCATTCACTCCATAAGACGCACACACATTTCCCCTTACTTTTTAGGAGGGGAAAAGTGTGTCTTATAGAGCGAAAAATACGGTACTATTAAAAGATGGCAAGTTGCCATTGATTTTATTCATTTATTTTAAGGTCATTTAGTTGCTAGTGGGATGGGGTGGGGGGCAGCCTTCAAATGCCAAAACATCTAGGGCTAGGCCTGTTCCCAAGGTCTAGGCCCCTTCTGCACTCAACGTTGAAACAGCATCAAATCTCTTTAAGCAGTCGTGGCTTCTTCCCCCAGAGGGAAGGTTTTGTGAAGGATGCTGATAATTGTTAGGAGACTCTTGTTCCTAAGGAAAAGCGGGACATTCTGGGATCAAATCAGAAACTGGGATGGCGCCTGTAAATCCGGGACTGTCCCTGGAAGATAGGGATGCTTGGAGGGTCTGTAGTCATTTCTCCATGGATGGGAAGCCATCTTGAGAGGTGTGGGGGTTTTTTTAGAAGGCAACTGGTAGCAGGAAATCACCACTGAATGATTGTGACCGAGCTGGACTTGGAAAGGATTCCTGAAAGAAAGATTCCCTCCCCTTCATTTATTTGTCGAATTTGCCTCATAGTTGTGAACTGCGGCGAACCGAAAAGCCTGACCAACGGGGACTTCAGCTATGAGTCCCAGCCAAACAATAACAACTACCTGTCAGTTGTCAAGTACAGCTGCAAAGAACGCTATTACCGCCTTTTCAGTAATGGAGGAGGTGAGTCCTGCTCAGCACAAACTGTGCCCCCCCCCTCAGTCCCCTTCCTTTTCCATTCTGTCCACACCCTATAGTCTGTTAAGCATTGCTGAGAATTGCATCCCTGTGACAGGTAAAGCTACAGTTCCCAGGAAAGAATGTGCTTTAAATGTGCTTTAAAGGTGAAGTGCGGACGCAGGAATTCCCCTCCATTCCACGAGGGGTCTCTCAGCCATGTTCACAGCCATTTCAGTATGGGATTCCACTTTTGTGGCATCTACGCATGGAAAATAATTGCCTCACAGAGGCTGCATGATCACATTAGGGCAGCAGCACAGCTCTGCCATTACTGTACTTACTGTACTTTTCCCTGTATAAGACTATTTTTTTAAAAAAAAATTAAAAATCATGCTAAAAAGTGGGGGTCGTCTTATACATGGGTAGTGCATAGGGTGGACGTTTGATTGGTTGCTGCCGCAGCTGTCAGCGGCTATTGTGCGTGTTATTGGTTGCTGCGTCAATGGGTGATGTTGATTGGCTGATGCTCGGGCATTTGTGTGGGCGATTGGCAGCTTCTGCTGGCGATGGGACAGAAGGGAGGCAGATTTTGTGGCGTGTGTGGGTGAGCGATTTTCGGCAATCCCTCCTTAAAAAAGCTCAACAACTCGGTGCCATCTCTCCCCCCCCCCAATTTTCTTAAATTTGAGTCCCCCAAAACATGGGGCGTCTTATAGATGGAAAAGTACGGTACTGTGTAGCAGAAGCTGCAAAAGCAGAAATGGGTCAATTCTGGGGCGGTGGTTAATGCTACTTTGCATTAAAGACACAAGGAAGGTGGGAAATAAGTTAAGGCAAGAGAAGCAGTACAATTGCTGGGTCTTGTCTTTCGGAGCTGAAAAATAATAATAATCCCAAGTTGTTGCAGGTATGTGGAGAGAGAACTGAATTTGTGATTGGAAAAAATGAGAAACTGAGAGAATTGTTCCTTCCAAGAATGGCTCCTTTCATCCCAGCCTGTGCAGATCTGCCCTTACAGAGTCAAAAAATGAGGTGTTTAAGCAGGCAAAGTTTATTCAGACTGTGCTCTCATTATTCTGGTTTCCTTCCTCAGATATATATACCTGCTCTGCTAAGGGGTCTTGGACGGACCAAGATGACCATGAGGACATCCCCGTGTGCCTGCCAGGTAATCGGCACTCTTCCATCCTCCCCCTCATGTTGTCTAAAAAACAAACAAACCAGGCAAACACTGCAGAAAAGAAAATAAAAAAATTCCTTCCAGTAGCACCTTAAAGACCAACTGAGTTAGTTCTAGGTATGAGCTTTCGTGTGCATGCACACTTCTTCAGATACACTGAAACAGAAGTCACCGGACCTTTCTATATAGTGAGAAGGTGGGGAGGGGTATTACTCAGAAGGGTGGTGGGAATGGGTGATTGGCAGATAGCTGCGATGAGCCTGTTGACGACTCTTAACGACTGCAATAGGTCTAACAGGAAAAAGCAAGGGGTGAGAAGGTGAAAAATGGCTTTGTCATGTATAATGAGATAAGAATCCAATGTCTTTGTTCAAACCAGGTCTCTCCATAGTTTTAAGTTTGGTGATAAGTTGCAATTCAGCAGCTTCTCTTTCCAGTCTATTTCTGAAATTCCTTTGTAATAGAACAGCTACTTTGAGATCTTGTATAGAATGTCCTGGGAGATTGAAGTGTTCTCCTACTGGTTTTTCTGTCTTGTGGTTCCTGATGTCGGATTTATGTCCGTTTATTCTTTGGCGTAAGGTCTGGCCTGTTTGTCCAATATAGAGAGCTGAAGGACACTGTTGGCATTTTATGGCATACACAATGTTAGACGATGAGCAATTAAATAGTCCCGAGATGGTATGTGTGATGTTGTTGGGGCCAGTAATGGTGTTGTCCGGGTGTATGTGGCAGCAAAGTTGGCATCTGGGTTTATTGCAGGCTCTGGTGCCAGTGTCCGTGTTAGGTCTGGTTGTAGTATTATTGTGGGTTAGGAGTTGTTTAAGACTGGGTGGCTGTCTGTAGGCAATGAAAGGTCTTCCTCCCAGAGCTTGAGAAAGAGAACTGTCATTGTCCAGGAGAGGTTGTAGATCTCTGATGATGCGTTGTACTGTTTTAACTTGGGAGCTGTATGTGATGACTAGAGGTGTTCTGTTATTTTCTTTTTTGGGTCTGTCTTGCAGCAAGTTCTCTCTGGGTATCAGTCTGGCTCTGTTGATCTGTTGTCTAACTTCATCTGCTGGGTATTTTAGTTCTAAAAAGGTTTGCTTTTACTACAACCAGACCTAACACGGACACTGGCACCAGAGCCTGCAATAAACCCAGATGCCAACTTTGCTGCCACATACACCCGGACAACACCATTACTGGCCCCAACAACATCACACATACCATCTCGGGACTATTTAATTGCTCATCGTCTAACATTGTGTATGACATAAAATGCCAACAGTGTCCTTCAGCTCTCTATATTGGACAAACAGGCCAGACCTTACGCCAAAGAATAAACGGACATAAATCCGACATCAGGAACCACAAGACAGAAAAACCAGTAGGAGAACACTTCAATCTCCCAGGACATTCTATACAAGATCTCAAAGTAGCTGTTCTATTACAAAGGAATTTCAGAAATAGACTGGAAAGAGAAGCTGCTGAATTGCAACTTATCACCAAACTTAAAACTATGGAGAGACCTGGTTTGAACAAAGACATTGGATTCTTATCTCATTATACATGACAAAGCCATTTTTCACCTTTCACCCCTTGCTTTTTCCTGTTAGACCTATTGCAGTCGTTAAGAGTCGTCAACAGGCTCATCGCAGCTATCTGCCAATCACCCATTCCCACCACCCTTCTGAGTAATACCCCTCCCCACCTTCTCACTATATAGAAAGGTCCGGTGACTTCTGTTTCAGTGTATCTGAAGAAGTGTGCATGCACACAAAAGCTCATACCTAGAACTAACTCAGTTGGTCTTTAAGGTGCTACTGGAAGGAATTTTTTTATTTTGTTTTGACCATGGCAGACCAACACGGCTACCTATCTGTAACTGCAGAAAAGAGCAAGACAGAACATGAGGTTAAGGGAGAGGAGGGAGAAAAGATGGGATCAAGAACAGAGAGACAAGAGCCTGATGGTGAAGCACGTTCTCTCTGCCCTAAGGTTCTGAGGTTCAAGCAATTCCTGGTTAAAAGGGATCTTTGCCAGGGATGGGCGATTTATTTTGTTGGAGCAGGGAGGGGGGAAGAAACAGATTTTTGTGTCAGGCACTCTGCAGAGGCAGTGAGTAAGGGTGGAGCCTGCAGCTCAGATGAGAAGTCGAAGCTAAAGCTGAGGGACACCGTTCAAGAGGTGAGAAGGATCAATGAACCATTGACTAGTATGTGGTGTTTTTCTGCCTCTAGTCCTGCTGCTAGAGTTTACCCATCATGAAAAGTAGCCATTTATAGCCTTATCCTCTACAATTGTATGATAAAGCCAGTGCTTTTGTTTTTCTTCTAAAAAATGTTTAAAAGAAAACTTCTCATCTGAGCTGCAGGGCACTCTCATTTTGACTCAAGAAAATCACCATTTTATAGTTCAAATCAGGGGAAATAAATACAGTAAATGGACAAAAGTACAAAGAACATGCATTACCTCATATTACACAGCTGATAGCTCACAATAACTTCCAGATTGGCACGAGGTTGTGTGCACTAACATCTTCCCGATTCCACACATCCACATTCTACACTACTTCACACATTAAACGTTCGCTTCCGTCTGAAACTCAGGAAACACCGTGACAGGAAATGCAGCCTCCATCGGGGTTAGCAACAGAACTGACGGTTCACCATGCTAGAGAAGAAACTTAAAATTTTTAAAATTTGAGTCACAAAATGTTTAGGGGTGTATGTACCCACGAGTCCCTCCCAGAAAAAAAAAGCACTGGATAAAGCCACCCAGCTTATGGTGGTGAATGACACAGTTTAACAATGCCCTGTTTAAGAAGAGTATGTTCTTTTATCTGTCCTGAATCTCCAGGTACTGGGCTAAGTGTGTTAATAATAAGAGCAAATGCTGGTGGGGAAAAGCTGATTACGTGGGGAAGGTCTGACATGTTCTGTTAAGAGCGAATGGAAGCATTCAGAATAAGGAAATGTCACGTGGGCAATGGGGAAAAGCAGGGGGCTGTTGCCTTTCTTGACCATATTGTCTCTCTTGCAGTCTGTGGAAGACCGGACAATCCCATCAAAATAACCCAACGGATTATTGATGGCCAAGAGGCGCCAGAAGGCAGTTTCCCATGGCAAGCGAAAACAGTCGTCACCGGACGTGGAGGCGGGGCATTGCTGGGTGACCGCTGGATCTTGACCGCAGCGCACAATTTGTACCCCAAGCTGAGCAGTGCATCTCGGATGGCTCCGAGCCCTGAGCTCTCTGAGGTGATTAAGAAGACTCAAGTCTTCTTGGGACACACGGATGTGGAGGAACTCGTAAAGCTGGGCAATCGCCCCGTCCGCAAGGTTTACATCCACCCAGCGTACAACCAGGGCCTTCCGGAGAACTTTGACGGGGACATTGCCCTCCTGGAGCTGGAGGACCCAGTGACACTTGGGCGTAACATACTGCCAATCTGTCTCCCGGATCCAGGGAACAGCACCTTCTACGCTCAAGGATGGATGGGTTATGCCAGTGGCTTCGGAGTAGAGAAGAACATCCTTGCTTACAAGCTAAAATACGTACCAATTCCAGTAGCAAGGCGTTCATCCTGTCAGCAGTGGCTGAAAGGGCAGAATATTGACGGCCGGGACCCGGTCTTCACAGAGAACATGTTTTGTGCAGGTTCCCCTCACGAAACAAAAGATACCTGCCAGGGCGACAGTGGGGGGGCTTTTGCTGTGCGCGACCCGCAGACTGGGCGCTGGGCGGTCTCAGGGATTGTTTCTTGGGGCATCAATTGTGGCAACGGCTATGGCTTTTACACCAAAGTAATGAACTACCTGGACTGGATCAAGGGCATAGTGGGGAAGGATTGGGTCTCAATGCAAGGGTCAGATTAACATATTGGAATGTAAGCATCCGTTGTGATTCAGTGGAAGCTCCCGCCATTTTGTAAAGAACTGTCACCTCCAATGTATTGTTTCATAGCTCCCTCCCAGGACTGAATAAGTAGGACCTTAACTCACGGTTTAGCAAATCCTCTACATTAATCAATCTAAGGTTTAGCTGGTTGATATAACAATCAAATAAACGATAGCTTGTTTGAAACTCTGTCAGTGTTATAATCGCTAAAAGATTTCTGTACTACTTGCTTTAGTAAGGGACAGATAGAAACAACGTATTATATTCCTGTGTCACTTTCCCCAAAGGAGCACAGCATGCCTTTGATTACATCCTTGTGCTAGGAAGAATGCTAGTTTCTTGTGGTTAATAAGGCAGCTGTAGAAGTTGTCAGTGGATCCAAATATGTCAGGCAGGGGTGGCTGCCACAAGGGATAGTCATGGGCACTACATTCATGGGCACTACATTCAGGATCAGCTCCATTCTCCAAAGGATGGCCGAGAAGCCTGAATCTGACATCCTCTCCTCCTCCATTTCTTTTTTCTTTTATGATACGTTTTATTGACTTTCCACAAATTTCACATAAAATTCCCATACATAATAATTTTTCTTCTGTTTTCCGTGGTGTTTTTTATACTTATTGCCCCAACTTATCTTCACTCTTCTATACCATAGCCATAATGCAATAGTCGCTAATCATTTCTGGTGTTCATAGTTCAAATCCTGCTCACAAATCCAGCACATTATAATATTTCTTTAAATAGTCCAAAACGGGCTTCCGTTCTTCCATCCTCCTCCATTTCTTAGGCTCATCTAAAATAAAGTCATTGCCACCTAGCAGTGAGTTTTACACTAATGTTGGCAGTGGATGAGGAACAACAACAAAAAAGGCTGTTGTGCTTATTCTGCCTTTAACAGGATAATGGCCCACAAAAATTAGCAGCTGATACTTTTCACAGTTTGGAGGAAATCATTCCCTGTTAATATCTGCAAGCTACTATTACTACTATTTCTTCTTCTTTCTGTAATCTTTAAACTTTTAATAAATATCATTTTTTAAAAAAAATTAAAGGCACGGCTACCGTAGCTAGGGGACGTGGGTGGCGCTGTGGGTTAAATCACAGAACCTAGGACTTGCTGATCAGAAGGTCGTGGTTCGAATCCCCGTGACGAGGTGAGCTCCCATTGCTCGGTCCCTGCTCCTGCCCACCTAGCAGTTCAAAAGCATGTCAAAGTGCAAGTAGATAAATAGGTACTGCTCCAGCGGGAAGGTAAACGGCGTTTCCATGCGCTACTCTGGTTCGCCAGAAGCGGCTTCGTCATGCTGGCCACATGACCCGGAAGCTGTACGCCGGCTCCCTCGGCCAATAAAGCGAGATGAGTGCCGCAACCCCAGAGTCAGCCACGACTGCACCTAATGGTCAGGGGTCCCTTTCCCCTGGTTTGGCTGTGAGGACATGAATAACAGAATCATAGATCAAATGTTTCCAAGCCTCCTTCACTTTTGGAGATTCCTGGGCTATTGCATTCAAACACCAAAGAGGTTTAAATGTAGAACACCTCTAACCACTTTTGAGCTCAATCCCACCGCCCGCTACAAATAAAACATTTCTCCCTGCCTTGATTCAAATTTGTTAGGACTGCTGAGAGCTAGATAAAATGGCTTCACATTGTGCCCAGGCTACAACTGGGCTCTTTGTGGTTAAGGGGTAACGAAGGACTGATTCACACATGCATATTTATCGCTTGGTGACTGCCCCATCCAAACTTTCATGTTTCAATGGAGCCATGACAGATCTAATATGTCACACAGAACTTCCACATCTTATTGCTTTTGAAGGGTGACTGATGATCACACAGTCGTCAAGTGTACAGTACTCAAGTGATAAATGTGAATCTGTGAGTCAGGCTTTAGCCCAGTTAGTCTTCCTTTAAAAGGCCACTATTAGTCATACATCTCCAGAGAACCTACTTCACTACTAGTCAAATTAACTGCTGATGTTTTTTCCCTAATGCAACTACTCTACTGGATAAAGCTATATTAGTGAAATACTTTTATTCCAACTCTTGATGGTGCAATCCTGACTTCTAGAACTTGTCCCACTATTGGCTAAGAGATTCTTGATCACATCTTATGTGCACCCCAAAGAATGCTCCTGCCTGACTGTAAATTTGCATTTATTGCCTCACAAAAATGGCATTCTACAAATATTAAAATTACTGCTGCACAAAACTTTGAGTTCTGTTTTAAGACTCTTCTGTGCTTTTCTGTTTTCACTGTATACATAAAGCCATCATGCTAACCCAATGTTCTTTTGCAACCTGCCATGACCCAGGAAATACAATGGGACTTTGCAAATACAGTGGTACCTTGGTTGTCGAACAGCTTGGCTCCCGAACAAATTGGCTCCCGAATGCCGCAAACCCAGAAGTAAGTGTTCTGGTTTGCAAACGTTTTTTGGAAGCCAAACTTCCAACACAGCTTGTGCAGCTTCTGATTGAGTGCAGGAAGCTCCTTCAGCCAATCAGAAGCCTCACCTTGGTTTTCAAATGGTTCTGGGAGTTGAACGGACTCCCAGAATGGATTAAGTTCAACAACCAAGGTACCACTGTACACAGGTTTGGCAATGCAGTTGGAGGGACAGTTGTGTTTTGAGTAAGTGGGGGTTAGCAGGAGCAAAGATGAGGTTAAGACATCACCCTGAACACACTCCTTTTCTTTCTGCCACATAACGTAAGGGCTGCCATTCACTTCAGTGGGCAAAAGTAAAGGGCTGCATTTGGAGCACTGTTTGCAGAGCAGCTAAAGTCTGGCCTTCACCCTGAGAATGACAGATGGTCAACAGAACCTTGACAGGGCACCTTGTCTCACATGCTGTCTGGGGTGATGGACATGGTAGTCCAAAACATCTGAAAAGCACCAAACTGGGGGAGATTCTTGGAAAACAATCCCGAAAGCGTTCTCACCCCAGGACAACAAACCGTGTGTCTACACAAAGCACAAAATCTAGGAGGCTTCAGCTCCCCACATGCCTTTTATTAAGCCTCTCGGTCATTCAATAATCACTGTTTCCCTACAAAACTCTGGCTTTCACCCTCTAGACTTTCAACAACCTGCTGGTAGTTATTAGGTTTTTTTGGGGGGGGGGGGTAGCAGATCAATTTCTGTCCCACTTTTCAGCCTATGCCTATACATCCTATGCCCTTTTAAAATGTGTTTTTTGGGGGAGGGTATTAGGTTGTTGTTTTTATTATGTGTTTTGTGGTTTTATATCTTCATTTTATTCTGTGAACTGCCCTGAGGTCCTAGGGTATAGGGCAGTATATAAACAACAACAACAACAACAACAACAACAACAACAACAACACCTGGTCCATAGGGTTGGCCTACCTTGTGGTTACACCCACCCACCCACTACATAAAAATCATTTATCCCAGGTAAAAGGAGGCAGGGTGGTGTGCCCTTTTTCAGCTTTCTGTTTAGAAAAAGGAAGTCAGGACTCAAAGCTTTATGACACCCCAGGAGAGCCTGTGAACAAATGGCTAATGGGAAGTGCAGGAACACGACTTCCCTGCACATCTATCTCCCTTGAGTTCCTCGTGACCTTTCAATCCTTCTGTCCCTCCTCTTTGGAAACTCCTTCAAGCCTTCCCTTCCTCTTTGCCACTCCCTGAATTCAGTGCTTTGGGATAGCTCTGCTCCTCCAAAGGAATTTCTAAGATGCAGAAATCTGGGGATTTTTATTTTTTTATTTTAATGAGGAAAGAATGTTACTGTTTTGGTAGAAAAGATCATGAAACTGTGTCTTTGTTTTCTCCTAGTTACTGAGCCCAGATGGGGAAAATCCCAGCCTGCTTAGTCATTATTTCCTAGGATCCTGACCCTGGTGTTTATTTAAACAGCTGCTGCTACAGCTCTATTTTGCACATGTAGTATCCCAACACATAACTAAGAGAACCCCGGATTTCTTGAATTTCCTTTTTAAAAAGCACCTTTCTAGCTAGGTCACTATTTTATACAGCTCCGGTTAAGGCATGCGACCTTGAAGGCTTCCTCTGGTGCCTGCCAAATCTCCCAGCATCCTACTGACTGACTGCTCAATGCCCACTTTGTTATGGGGTCTCCATCTTGAAAAGTATATATTGTTGGAGGAGGAAGCTGGAAAAGCAATAGTCTTTTGCCTCTTTCAGCACAATGTACTTTTCAAGACACGGATGGTACCTGAGCTTCTGAACAAATGGTGGAGCAACTGGGAGGTTCAAAGAAAAGGGAAACAATCTGTGAAATGGGTGGGTGGGTGTGTAATATGTGACCACTGGCATGCTGCAGGAGTCAGCAGAGAGGGGTGGGGGGAAAGTTCTGAGTGCTTACAGCCCCCCAAAGCTGGACCCAGTAATACGGGATTTTCCAGACCCTCCAAGTGTCTCTTTTCCCCCAGGAACATAACACCAGTTATGTCTCCATGAACACAGTCTTCACAGTGAGTCCATAAGTGACTGCAGAGGCCAGTTCTGGATCCACACGTCCTTCCACAGTGGGGACATCATAGGTTTCCAGGTGGGAGTTGATCACAGTGAGGGTTTGCCAGAGGTGCCTTCCTCTTAGCTTGTTTCTCCTTTTCGCCCTGCGTCTTCAAAGTCCATGTTGAAGTGTAGGTGGGTTCCCACGAGGCAAGATACAGTGATAACAGCAAGAACCTTTATTGAACTAACAGAACTGGACAACAGGGGCAAACCAACTGCTTATATACATTTCTGAAGGCCCGGGCCACTCCCACTCCCTACGTTATTGGCTGTCTAAACTTCCAAGCTGCGAATCAGGAGTCAGTGTTTAAGAGCCAATGACAGAGGCCCAAATCCTGAAATGTTCTGTGATTGTGTAGCACCCTGCTTGTGGTTAACGCTTAGCTGGAATGAAATATTCAACGCAGCAATAGAGAAATTAAAATAGTAATTTATTTGTCAGACAAATAAATAAGAGGCACAGTGGTACATGGTTACCAAGCTCTGGCCTCGCCTCCTGCCATTCTGGCCAGCACTTATATTCCCTTAATCCAGCCCCCTTTGCTCCTCCTGTGGCTGCCTCTGTCCAATCAGCCTGGTTGAAATTCCTATTGGCTGTTTGGTAGAACCAATCACAAAAGATACACCCACAAAAGATACACCCACTTCCTTGCCCTTATAAGGGAGACAAAGAGCTATATATATGACATATAAGTAATAATATATCTTACATGGAATCTTAATTACCAGCTCACCTCTTGCCCTTCTTGCCCTATTGCCTTCTAAAACAAATGTTTAATCTTACATTTTTATGTTCAACAGATGTCAAGGATCTTGAGTTTCACATCAACATTGAAAGATTTCCTTCATTTAATGTTTCTAAACAAATGCCTGACAACTATATATCAAGACTGCTTGGATGGCGTCTTCTGTCTGGCAGGGGGGGGGGGCTGGTGGCTGACTTAATTTCAGGATAAATACAACTCTTACAACCATATGAAATAAGAATCTAGCATTCCTTAAATCCTTTGCATAATTACATTTAAGCCAATATATTTAAGCTAATATATTTCATACATTTATCATAGGTAGCCTCTTAAAAGAATAAAGCTTTTCAAAGTAAAAAGGAAGAAACTCAGTAAAACACAACTTTTAAAAGAAGCCTCTTCAGTTTGCACCCCTCCTTTCACAGCCAGCTAGATGCTTCTCCATTGCTCTTGGCCTTTGAACCTTAGAAAGAAGATCTGGCTCATTTTACTGGGAGGCACATTGGTATTATCTTCCCCATTCCTAATGGTGTTTTCTCAGCCTTGGGGCAGCATATGTAATTCTCCCTTTTTATGACTTTGAGAATTGTTTTTCTACTATAAATCAATGGGGCCCTCTTGTCTTAGGAGAATGGCCAAGGTTTTCTCTGCCTGGCATGAAACATTTGAAAATCCTTTTTTAAGCTCATTTTTAAATACAAGCCTTGATTGAAATATATAGAAGCTTTGATAAAAATGCAGGCTTATGGTTAAGTGCCTCAATTGGATATCATGTATTGAATCAGAACACAGGAGATCAGAATCCTTAGTCCAGGCTCAAGCTCAGGCAAACACATACAGTGGTACCTGGGTTTAAAAACAGTCCGGTTTAAGAACAATTTCGTTTACAAACTCCACAAAACTGGAAATAGTGTCCCAGTTTGAGAGCTTTACCTCGGCCTAAAAATGGAATCCAAACGGTGGAAGGGCACCAGCGGCAGGAGGCCTCATTAGGGAAAGTGCGCCTTGGTTTAAGAATGGTTTTGGTTTAAGAACAGACTTCCGGAATGGATTAAATTTGTAAACCGAGGTACCACTGTACCATTGAATACATAATACAGTACATGACACCTTTGGTAAAGGCTGATTTCCAATTGGAGCCCTTGCAGGCCAATGTTTCCCAGTTATCAGTGCTTATACTGATAACTTTAACTGTTATTTTATATACTGATAACTTTTATTTTTAAGATTTCAAATGAGCTTCAGAAACCACAACCATTTTTCTAAAAATCAGATTTGTGCGATAATGAAAAACAGTGGTTTCTCCAGATCTCCCTGCTACGCTTCCTCTCCTCTTACTGATTTAACTCTATATTACCGTATTGATTTCTCCTACAACCAACTTCCTGTTTCAGAATGCAAAATGCCTATCATTTTAAGACAACATAAAATGTGAGTGTGCAAGCTTGTGTTGAGTTGGGAATTCCTGGATGTGTGCTATTGTGCAATTCCTAGGCAAACACGTTTGTTTCTTTTTAAAAAAATGCACACTGCTCATCTGATTCTTGCACATATACGTTTGTACAAAATTAACACATTTAAAGCAACAAATTAGAAGACGGTATTGAAGAGGAAGGTGGTTGTTATGTACTGAGTTGAATAGGATCCAAACTGCAGCAGTCTGATTGGTCCTAGAACAATAGGATCCAAAAGGCAGCAGTCTGATTGGTCCTAGAACAATAGGATCCAAAAGGCAGCAGTCTGATTGGTCCTAGAACAATAGGATCCAAAAGGCAGCAGTCTGATTGGTCCTAGAACAATAGGATCCAAAAGGCAGCAGTCTGGTTGGTCCTAGAACAATGCAGCAGTATGATTGGTTGGCAGGAACCACCCAATCATGCTCCAGATTGAAGTGATTGAAGTGAATCCACAACCTGATTGGCTTACAGTAGAATTCCGGAATTAGCCAATCATGTGCAGCCCATTGTGTAAATAATGTATATAAAGCAGATACTTTGAGGGGACTTTCATTCATTCCTCCTCACCACTATGAGCTGAATAAAGAGCATGAAATCACTTTGCGACTCTGAGTATATTGCAGTATATTGCCGCATGGAGCTGGACACGGGCTCAACTCTATCCATAATCTCGGCAAGGACCTTAAGGAAACTGTGTCCTACTGGGAGTCCCAAACTCAGGCCGGCCCCATTCACCTTCCGGGACTTCCAGAAACGTAAGGTCCCCACAATGGGGGTGGGGACCTTCAGGGTGCAATACCGAGGGCGGACGCGGCAACTGGACTTGCTTGTGGTCAAGGGCCCCTACATTAGCTTACTGGGATTGGCATGGTTCATTCATTCCTCCTCACCACTATGAGCTGAATAAAGAGCATGAAATCACTTTGTGACTCTGAGTATATTGCTGTGGTTTTGATTTTTCAACTGCAAATACATGCATGTTTCGACTAATGAGGCCAAATTTGAATGGAGTCAACGTGGATTCTAAGTGAGATCCAGCTCAAATATGGTCAAGCCCAAAGTTTCACAAAATGTCAACATTTGACTGCCAGGAGCAATACATTAACAAAGCAGTAAAGATCCTTTGCAGTCTGGGGGGGGGGGTGTCAAGAAGGCAGCACACGATTCTGCATTTGGTTCTCTTTTTAATATAATCCATCTGAGTATGTGTTACAAGCAATATGTAATGTATTTGTAAAATCAGGGCTGCGTTCAACATACAAACGGAGCTGTGGAGATTCTGTAGCAGCAACAGAAGCAGCGAGGGCTTGTTCCAAGGGTAGGCTAACTATCAGACACAAGGAAGTGCTCCTGTCTTCCTGTTGCACACAGTACATGCTGTTTCCCCCCACTATGCATCAGTGGCAGCAAACCAGACTTTGTTGCACTTCCTAGTGGCACCTCCTTAAACCCAAACCACCCTCCAGGAAGAAAAAAACTTACTGCAATAGAGATATGTACATTATAGATTGTATGGTCATCTGCTAGAAAGCTTCTACGGCATCACTGAGGACGAGGAACTGTTTCTCTCCTCCTCCCTACGCAGCTTTTGGAATGGTTTTTAAAGGGGTTTTGGTTTGTGCTCTTTGCATAAACTCCCAACATTTTTCTGATGGAAATAGGGATGTCCTAAGGAAAAGCAACAAAGGTCTGTATAGTTAAAGCTATGGTTTTCCCAGTAGTGATGTGTGGAAGTGAAAGCTGGACCATCAAGAAGGCTGATCGCAGAAGAATTGATGCTTTTGAATTCTGGTGCTGGAGGAGACTCTTGAGAGTCCCATGGACTGCAAGATCAAACCTCTCCCTTTTGAAGGAAATCAGCCCTGAGTGCTCGCTGGAAGGACACATTGTGAAGCTGAGGCTGCAAGACTTTGGCCACCTCATGAGAAGAGAAGACTCCCTGGGAAAGACCCTGATGTTGGGAAAGATGGAGGGCACAAGGAGAAGGGGACGACAGAGGACGAGATGGTGGGACAGTGTTCTCGAAGCTACCAGCATGAGTTTGACCAAACTGCGGGAGGCAGTGGAAGACAGGAGTGCCTGGTGTGCTCTGGTCCAGGGGGTCACGAAGAGTCGGACACAACTAAACAACTAAACAACAACAACAAAGGAAAAGCAGGACCTTCCAGGATCAAATCGGAAACCAGGACGGCTTCTGTAAATCTGGGACTGTCCCTGGAAAATAGGGACACTTGGAGGGTCTGTCTTTGCTCCCCCCCCCCCATTTGTGTTCTACACGCACTAGAAGGACACTGTCATGATTTCTGGACTTTGCTTGTGACACAATTGCCAGAAATGTTGGCCCCTGCTGTCTCTGAAGTATAGTCACACCTGCCTTCTCCAACACTGAGGAGACCTTTCTAATAATTTTCTTAAAGGTATGAACAGGCTCCCCCCCCCCCCACTGAAGGGCTGTTCTTCCTCTCCCCCGGAAAACCCACTCAGAGCAAACTTCAGTCTGGAGGAAACCAAATTGATGTTTGCTCCAATTCAGCAGTAAAGATCAGGTTTCCCCTGGAGAAAGTGGCAGGGCAAGCACAAGTTGAGATGAGCACTGTGTTTCTTCAGCTGGTTCAAACCATAAGCAGCTACAAATATGAAGTTCTTATCCCTATTCGCACCATCTGTTTACACAGAACATATTAGGTTATTGACAATTATATGTGCATTGGGATAATAAGAATATACACACCTGTATATCAATGTATGGGTATGTAACAGTATTTTTTCACTCACTTTTTTCTCTCTTTCTTCCCACCCCCCTCACTCTCTTTTTTTATAAATGAAATTCTTCTAATAAAATGTGTGTTGTTGTGTTTTTTTGTTTTTGTTTTTAAAAAGATCTGTGGCATAGGGCACTTTTCAAAGGAATTTAAGCAGCTACAAAAAAAGGACATAAGATATAAAAGAAGAAATTAAGCAGACAGGAAATCATTTAAGAACAAATCCAGCCTGAAAGCTTTTGGTCTCTCTATTTGCTTCTCAAGAAAGCAGGTTGTGTAAAGAAACTGGCAGTGCACAGACCTTCACTCCAACCTCCCCTCTCTTCCATTTCCAGTATTTCTCTAACTAGGGTTTTCTGCTGTTGTTGGACTACAACTCCCATCATTCCTGACCACTGTCTCTGCTAGCTAGGGATGATGGGAGTTGTAGTCCAAGAACAGCTTGGGTCACACTTTGGAGAAATGCCAAGAGCCCAAAACATCAAGGAAGCCTGGTGCTTTTACAGACACGAATGCATCCTCCTGGTCTCATTCTGGCTCATGACGTTTGCGATCCAGTCCACGTAATTTGACACCTTAGTGTAGAGGCCGTAGGTGCCGCACTTTGGCCCCCAAGAAACCAGGCCAGCGACATAGTAGTGCAATTCGTCGTGGAGATATTTGACGGCAAACGCCCCTCCACTGTCTCCATCACAGCTGTCCTTCCCGTTGCCCCCTCCACAAATCATATTGTCTGTGAACACATAGGTCAAAGAATCTGCTGGGGGATCTGGTCTCACGTTTCGGCACCTGTCCATGTTAACCACAGGGATCCGGGCGTACCTAAGGTGTATCGCTGCACGTGTCTTAGGCGTCCTGCCCCAGCCAGATATGTAGCCCAGGATCCCCATCGGCAAGTCGTAGTCGGACGATGCACCAGGCAAGCAAATGGGCGAGATGGTAGGACCCATCGTCAAGGGTTTCGCCAACTTCACTAGAGCAATGTCATTGTCAAAGTTTGTCCGGGCCTGGTTGTTTGCCATTTCCAACCAGTCGGGATGGACGAACGTGGCTTCCACATCCAGTGGCCTAGCGCCTTCCATGGCATTTGATCCAATGCGAAGCATCCCTGCGTGGATGACCGGGCACCGGGTCTCATCCAGCACGTGAGCTGCAGTCAGAACCCAGCGGTCCGAAATCAGAGCCCCGCCAGCATGTGGGTATTCAAAATAGATTTGCCAAGGGAAGTTTCCTTTCTCGGCTTGATGGCCTCCAAAAATCCTCCCCGTCCCTTTAACGGGCTCAGAGGGAACTCCGCAAACTAGAGAAAGGACAGAACAACAGCAGAAATAAGAGCTTGTGAGCAGCAGGAAGACCGGATTTGCACAAATGAAATAATCAAAACCATTTATGTTCACTGACGTGAGGGAAAGCGAGCAATAACTTTAAGATAGGGGGTTCAAGTTGAATCCGGTTTTGGGGCCTCTGGGCATGCATGTGTGTGGACCTCTCCCAAAGTTTTTGCTTGCTGCAGCTTGTTAACTTTGCCCAGAAACATTAACTGGGTAGTACAGTCGTACCTTGGAAGTCAAACGGAATCCATTCCGGAAGCCTGTTCAACTTCCAAAACGTTCAGAAACCAAATCACAGCTTCTGATTGGCTGCAGGAAGCTCCTGCATCCAATTGGAAGCCGCAGAACCCGTGTCGGACATTCGGGTTCCAAAGAACAATTGCAAACCAGAACACTCACTTCCGAGTTTGCGGCATTTGGGAGCCAAAACTTTTGACTTGCAAGGCATTTGGGATCCAAGGTACGACTGTATTGAGAATGAAGCCTGCTATACGCATCTCTATGGGCTATACACATATCTATGTGCATGGCCATGGGGAGCAGCTCCCCCCCATTCAAGTAATTAAATAAAAAATACTTAACTCGAAGTAGAAATAACCAGAATATTTGAAATTGAAATATTCAATTTAACTGAGGTCACTTGGATGATGTTGTGGTGCATTCTCCCCACTCCCCCCTCAAACTTTTTTATTGATTTTCCAAATAAAATTAAACAAACAAACAAACAAACAAACAAACATAAATCTCAACCATATTTAAACCTAATTTGTTGTGGTGCATTCTAGCGACGCAACTGGCAACCCGACTGAGTGATAGGCATGGCTTCTGCAAACTGACCAATCGTGTGGCAGGTAGCTTGGTTCTGGAACAGGACAGGTGGGTACCCTGTCCGTCCCTCCAACATAAATCCTGACTATGCCCATGCATGTATCCCCATTCTGAGATTTGCTTGCTTGCTTTATTTATTTAAAAGACTTACTGCTTTTCAGGGAAATTGCTTCACAAAGAATTATACAATCAGCGATGTGCATGAAGAACAATAAATAAATGGCCCATTAAAAATAGCCCAATAGGTATCAGTTGCGGGTACGCAGGAGGGGGTGTTTTGTTCTTCAGAACCTGCAGGAGCCCACCAGAACCAAGCCCCATCACTGCTGAATGTACACAGCAGACAGACTAGGGCTAGGTGCAAACTATTAGAAACTAGCTGCAGGTTCGGCTCCTGTGCCTCTTCTTCTACTGTGGGTGTTATGTACTGAGTTGAATAGGATCCAAATTGCAGCAGTCTGATTGGTCCTAGAACAATAGGATTCAGAATGCAGCAGTCTGATTGGTCCTAGAACAGTAGGATCCAGAATGCAGCAGTCTGACTGGTCCGCAGGAGCCACCCAATCCAATTCCAGGTGGAAGTGAATCCGCAACCTGTTTGGCCTACAGGAGAATCCTGGAACTGGCCAGTCACGTGGGGCCCATTGTGTAAATAATGTATATAAAGCAGACATTTCGGGGGAACTTCCATTGCTCACTACTATGAGCTGAATAAAAGCATGAAATCCACACACGACTCTGAATATATTTCAGTGGGTCTATGCTCTCTTTCCTTTTCCTAACCCCCCAAGATGGCTGTGCTCAACAACGTGATCAGCAAAAAGGGACTCTTGAAACATGGAACATTGTTGCTTCCTGCAGGACTGGTGTTTTGCGGAAACATCTAAGAGGAGAGCAGGTTTTAAAGCTCTGGTTTTCAACCATCTCGAATCACTGAGGCAATTCAAGAACATGTCCCAGCAGAGGAAGCAAGAATTTTAAAATATTGGCAGGCTCTTCTGTAAACTAGACAATGTGGTGGACTCTTGTCACAGCACTTTGACCACAATATCCACATTTAGAAATAGAGGGCTATATACCGTACCTGGGACACAAACTGGAATCTCCGTTTTCTCATCTTCATCCACCCATTTCCCACTGGCTGAACACCTATAAAGTCCTTTCAGAATAAAAGAATACATAGAAACTATTCAGTTGTTCGTTTTTAATCTGTGTTTCATACCCAAATGCAGGCGAGATCAGAAAACAGATTGCAGGCCATTGGTGGCCCTTTGGCCAATTTCTAGCAAGCCATGTAGTGTCTTCTTGTCCGTGGGATTCCTGTAAATAATGCTGGCTCCAGATCTGATCCAGCAAAGCACTTCTAATGTGCTTAACCAAGAATGGATACACTGGGTCGCTTAACACAGATTAGCTATGCTTTAACTCCGTGTTTCCCAAACTTGGGTCTCCAGCTGTTTTTTCAGACTACAATTCCCATCATCCCTGACCACTGGTCTTGATAGCTAGGGTTGATGGGAGTTGTAGTCCAAAACCAGCTGGAATAAAATGAGCGGCAATGCCTTGAGGAGTGCCTGAGCTCTCATCGAGTTTGGAGGAGGCATAAGTGGAGAGAAGGAGCGATGGTGGGTGGGAGCAGGGCATGACACATTCTTAATTTGACGCAGGTGGTGAAATGAGATTGACTGCCCCTGGGCACACAGTGTGTGTGTGGGGGGGGGAAGTAGTCCAGTTGCATGAGTGGACCTTGTTCCACACACCCCTGTGCCTCTTAGTAGGGACGCGGGTGGTGCTGTGGTCCAAACCACTGAGCCTCTTGGGCTTGCCAATCGGAAGGTCGGTGGTTTGAATCCCCGTGACGAAGTGAGCGCCTGTTGCTCTGTCCCAGCTCCTGCCAACCTAGCAGTTCGAAAGCACGCCAGTGCAAGTAGATAAATAGGTACCGCTGTGGCAGGAAGGTAAACAGTGTTTCCGTGTGCTCTGATTTCTGTCACAGTGTTCCATTGCGCCAGAAGCTGGCCACATGACCCAGAAAGCTGTCTGCGGACAAACACTGGCTCCCTCAGCCAGTGCAACCCCATTGTTGCCTTTGACTGGACCCCATTCAGGGGTCCTTTACCTTTTTACTTTTTATGCCTCTTAGCACTACGCTACAACCCACCCATTGCATCACCTCTGCGCAAGCTTTGTGCATGAAAGCAATGAGAATGAATGCTCAAAAAAGAGGTTGCCTGGAGGAGCCAAGGAACGGCCACCTTGGCTACAGCACACTTTGAGTCACATCAGCTGAAGAAGGTGGAAGCAGAAACATTCTGCAGGAAGAGCTTCACATCCCCGTCTCCTTGTTCATCTCAACTTTGTTCTTTGTTTGTCTCTCTCTCACACACATGCACACACCGTACATTTTAACTGTGCCTTGGAAGGAATCGTTTCAGTGTTTACGACTCATTAAATTCTACACTGACTCTGCCTATAAGAAGAAAGCAGCCACTTTTGACGGTGTTGCTTTAGTGGAAGCAAAGCGAGTGAAAACACACTAACAAGTTTCACAACGATACTGGGATGAAGGGTAAGTGAAAGACTCTTGGAATGAGTTTGTCGTAACATTGCCACCTCTAATTCTGTCATCATAAACTGAGTACAATGACACTCTTTTAAAGCTCTGAATCAGATGCTTGGTTCTGAAAAGGATGGGACACATCATTACCTTTGCCCTGCATTGTATAAAACTTCTCGTTGCATGAATAGCTGATCGTGTCTTGATACTCCGTGTTGTCCTCGGCTCCTGACAGGTAAGTGACTTTCCCATTTTCAAGGTGCTCAGGCTCACCACAATTTACAGCTGCAGGGGGGGGGGAGATGGGATGTTAGACAAGAATCTTCACTCTGCTGCCACCTGCCACCTCATCTTGGACAACCCATATTCTGTCAGGCCTGAACATACTTTCCATTTCTTCTTTTCGTATGTATGGTGCCAACCTTTTTGGACTAGGGGGCACACCTCAAATTTTGAGAAATTGGTGAGGGTGTCGTTCGCAAGAGGGCTGCCACGGAGGGGGTGTGGCATAACCCAAAATCAGAGAGGCAATGACCGGTGACAACCTTAGGCTTAGCATGGGAAGTTGGTTATGTCCTGCTGCTCCTGATTATGGTCCCTCAGTACCAGGAAAAATATTGTTACAGAAGTTGGGCACCCCACCCCCCCATCTGCCAGGGGGCTTGTGCTCCTTTGGATAATTAACTCCACACAGTGGAGACTGTCATCGCTTTAAAGTAATACAGTGGTACCTCAGGTTACATGCGCTTCAGGTTACAGACTCCGCTAACCCAGAAATATTACCTCGGGTTAAGAACTTTGCTTCAGGATGAGAGCAGAAATTGTGCTCCGGCGGCGCAGCGGCAGCAGGAGGCCCCATTAGCTAAAGTGGTGCTTCAGGTTAAGAACAGTTTCAGGTTAAGAACGGACCTCTGGAACGAATTAAGTACTTAACCCGAGGTACCACTGTATGGTTTATTCACCTATTTACACCTTCAGTCTGCATGGAGTCCAGATTGTACAGCATGGTCATTTCAAGAGGGGCTTGTCTCCCACAGCAGTGGGAGGTCCAAGGCACCTCTCTCAGGCCAGCCTTCAGCCAGCCTGCCCAAGATGGATCCCAGTCCTTCTTCCTCCTTCTCCTTCCCAGCAACCCCTGCTCAAGACTCTCTTTTTCCTGTCACCCCACACCTAGTTACCCTGGCAACCTTCCCAACCCCCCCTCTCTGTTCACACCTCAGGACAAGTGGGGAGGACAGTTCTCTTGCATTGCCAATGACCCTCTATTGTTTCTTAATGGTCCTAGCTTGGCCAGGTCATTTTGCACAGGCTAGCCCAGGAATTCCTCTGCAGCTGGTATTTCTCCCTTCACATTACAAATAATCAAAATCCTACCATTTATTAATTTCTAGGGTTTAGCCCCTGCCCCCCAAAAATCTAGAACAATATACAAGCTATAGAAATCACTTATCTATACATTTGGTCCCACAGCTTTCTTTCTAGGGTGACTAAATACTCCCCCCGCAAATGAGAGCTCAAAGTTTGGGGCACCTGACCAGGGGAACCACTGAAAGCCTTCATGGGTGCCAGTCTTTAACTTCCAAGTTATCCCTTCCTATTTCCATCTCCTTCCAGGACCATTGCCTAGAACTGGAATGGCATAAATGCCCTCTCCATTGAAAAGTCTCTCATTTATCTTGGGTAATCCAGACAATGGTGTTTAAGCTTAACTGTACTGAGGACCAGTGCTTTTTTCCTTTAAAAATGTTTAGGGGTACTCTCATTTTGACTCAAGAAAACCACCATTTTATAGTTCAAATCGGGGGAAATTAATACAGTAAATGGACAAAAGTACAAAGATTCACAAAATGTTTAGGGGTATGTGTCCCTCTGCGTCCCCCCGCCCCAGAAAAGAGCACCGCTGAGGACCACTATTTTGGTTGCCTTATTACTTTGTGAATCACTGTATTTTCTTACCTTACACAGCCACCACAAAGGGGAACAATCATTCTGTGTGGCTGCTGTCCAGCTCAGCTATGAAGAGAGCTATGAAGAGAGCTGGAAGTTTCTTTGTGATTACTCACACTGCTGAAGAAGCAAGCTGCTTTCCAGTTTAAATTTAGAAGTGGCTTGCCTCTTCAGCATCTTGTCAAAACTTCAGAAAGCCTCCTGCTTCTCAAGTATTCTTCTCTGTTATGATCCCTGTGGTCTCAAGACCAGTTGAAAGTATGTTATGGACCACCAATATAGGAAGCCAAGCACTTACGGACACATTCGAGATCAGAGTTGCTCCACTCGCCGTTGCTTTGACAGACAGAGTAGAAGGATGTGAGACTGCCTTTTGACTGACGGGAACAGAATTGAGAGATACTGGAGTTAATTCATTGGTTGAGAAATGTATCAGAATGACATACACACTGCTCTCTCTCCCTTGTTACATGAGGGGAGTCTTGGGCCCTTGTGTAAAGTGAGAAGATATATGGAGAGGATGCAAAAAAGCTGTTTAAGGAGGTGGAACATTTGCACTAAGCAAGACTGCTGGCATTTCATCTCCAAGCTTACCGCTTGCATTTAAAAGCATGGGGCTAAACAGAGTTTAAATCCCATCTTGAACAGTTTGATTGCAAGTGTAGGAACTAGCCATTAGGCTGGTCTCCCCCTTTTGTTATCCAGTTTATCAAAGAAACAGGCTACAGACTGAAAATGAAGTTTAAAGCATGTATTTTTCTCACAGTCAAGCATTTGTCCATAGCAGCAACAGCAGTAAAAATAAAGGCACGTAAAATACTTGTGTTTACAGCAAAAAAAAGCTTCAGGCAAGTGCCTGATGCTGGAGCAAGCGGACAGATGTCCATATACATGGCTGGTGGAAGAGAGAGAGACAAAACAGGAAATACTTCTTTGCTTCTTCCTTCCCAGGAGAGGATGGGAAATGACATCATACAGAGCCTTCTCTACCAATTACATTTCTATGGCCTGAGTCTGCCTATCAGCAATGCAGCTCTATGGTCTTAACCCCTTCACTTGCTAACTAGCAAAACTTTGTGTTGTTAGATTTGACTACATATCTGCCACACTCAGGGCCTTAGAAAGGGACCTAAGTGTAGGTTTCAGGAGCACAGTGACTGATCCTGCAGCTGAAGCATCATATCTGGCCAGCTTAAGAGCCAGGGCGTACCTCTGTAGCTATTAGCTTTCTAGGAACTGAGGTTTCAAGATGGGGGGATATATCCTGAGGACTCTGCTGATCATCTGAAGATTTCTGTGGCAGAAGTATCTCCTTGGGGTTCAAAGGAGGAGATGCAGGTTCTGGTGACTTCAGCATCACATGCAACACACCTGGAGTAGATTCATCTCCTCCTCCTCCTCCTCCTGATTTTGCCAGAGGGCTGTGTCTCTCAGGATTCCTGGTCTGTGGCCATAGCACCAATTGTCAAGTACTGAGGGGGAGTGAAGGGTGGCTGGTGACATGTCAACAGCCCTGTAGATCAGACAATGGCTGCCGGCTCTTTGCGCTGCTAATACTGCTGGCCACAGGAGGCTGATATAATAGCCCACAATCCACCTGGCCTGGAACGTCTGGTGATATGGGAAGACCAATCTGGTGCCACCAGCAAGTATAAAGACTCTTATTGTGGGAAGCTTGTCCCTGAAGGAGGCCACCCAGCTCTCATTTGGTTAATCAAGCCCCTGCCTGGTCCCAGATTGTTCCTAAAGGTAAAGGTAAAGGGACCCCTGACCATTAGGTCCAGTCGTGACTGACTCTGGGGTTGCGGCGCTCATCTCGCTTTATTGGCCGAGGGAGCCGGCGTACAGTTTCCGGGTCATGTGGCCAGCATGACTAAGCCGCTTCTGGCGAACCAGAGCAGCGCATGGTAACGCCGTTTACCTTCCCGCCAGAGTGGTACCTATTTATCTACTTGCACTTTGATGTGCTTTCGAACTGCTAGGTTGGCAGGAGCAGGGACCGAGAAACGGGAGATCACCCCGTCGCGGGGATTTGAACCGCTGACCTTCTGATCGGCAAGTCCTAAGCTCTGTGGTTTAACCCACAGCACCACCCGCATCCCGAAGATTGTTCCTAGGTAGTTGTTTATTCAGCCAGCCAATCTGCCTGAAGCTTGCATTTCAGAAGACCTGGCTGCCCACTGGTCTGGGCCCCTGACATCAGTGCATAAAGAATCCTCTCTCACTGCTATGTTGAGATGGAGAAGAGGCGCAATGGATATCAGCGTAGAACTAGCAGCAATGTACTGTTCATGTCAAGGGGATTCTCAGAGCCTATCTGACCTTGGTGGGCACGGACTTACCAGTACAATCTCATAGCCTTTGATACAGGTCACCTTCACTGAATCCTTAAAGACGTAACGTTCTCTCATGGGTTCCATATTGGAATGCGGAATGACAGTTTCTTTGCAGGGCATTGCTTTGCAAATGGAGAGGGGGGGGAAAGGAAACCAGTCAACAATCACTGAATCACCTGGCACATGCTCTCTCTCACATGCACATGCCCCTTGTCATTTTCTGTCCCCAGCAGTCACAGCCAAGTCAACAGAAGCCATGCTTTTATTTAATGCAACTTCCTCTGAGCCTCTTCGACTCTCAACCGCATCAACAAGAGGAAGAAGTAGAGGTTGGCGCCCATTGACAGGCACAGACACGTGATTCCAGTATTGCCCCCCTCCCTCCTCCCTGTTGAGTTCTACAAAGGCAGCACCAAGACTCAGAAGGAGAAAAGCTATCTGCCTTTTCTGTGGGATCTGGCATAGGACCATGACATGACGGGCAGTGCCTCCCTTGCCCTAATGGACCAGGTTCCACTGATGAGGAAGAACGGATTGGTTCACCCTGTCTCCTGAGAACTAGCAGCTGTAGCCTGCAGGGCCTTCAGCTAGAACCCTTGTTCCCCTTTCAATTTTCCCATTGCCCACTAGAGATCAGGAGATTTCTCAGATTTCTATGGGTTTTACAGAGGTGGATTTAGGGTGACTGGTTGGTGGAGCCTCGGGGTTGCTGCAGGGGCCACTGCAACTATGGTGTAGAGTGAAAGGCAAGAGGAGGTGGAATTTTGGCTCTGTATAGGGTGCCACTGAAATTCAAGACCCCAAGGTCCCCATTGGGTTTTCCTTCTTTCCCTGCTTCCAGTTCTGGTGGGGCTCATCCCTAGCCAGGAAGCCACTTGTCAACACACCAGCCAACCCCTTAGATGTTCTGCCAGCAGTGCACCAGATTTGCTAGTCTTAGCTATACCCAAATACCCATTCACAATTTGGGTGAATAAAAGGTAAAGGTAAAGGTACCCCTGCCCGTACGGGCCAGTCTTGACAGACTCTGGGGTTGGTGCGCCCATCTCACTCAAGAGGCCGGGGGCCAGCGCTGTCCGAAGACACTTCCGGGTCACGTGGCCAGCGTGACAAAGCTGCATCTGGCGAGCCAGCGCAGCACACGGAAACGCCGTTTACCTTCCCGCCAGTAAGCGGTCCCTATTTATCTACTTGCACCCGGGGGTGCTTTCGAACTGCTGGGTTGGCAGGCGCTGGGACCGAGCAGCGGGAGCGCACCCCGCCGCGGGGATTCGAACCGCCGACCTTTCGATCGGCAAGCCCTAGACACTGAGGCTTTTACCCACAGCGCCACCTGCGTCTCTATTTGGGTGCATAGCAAACCTCAAGTGTTCTCTCCTGCAGCAATTCACCCCAAGAACAACTGCTCTCAGAAACAGCGGCCATTCTGCTTGAATGGCATTCCTTGTCTGCAGTTGTTTTCTCCTGCACTAGACTTCCAACTCAAGGTGCACCTTTGCTACTTGCAAGCACATGCCCATTCTCCTAAGAACGACACATATCTCTGTCCCAGAGTGCTCACGAGTCTGCCCCACAGGTTTGCTCTCATGGGATATCTACTCACGATCCCCAAAGTAGCGGATTTTCCAGCCTCTGCCTTGCTCTGACTGGTCTGTTTGGAAGAAAATGTCAAGTATATTGCTTCTAGTCTTGATTTCTGGAGGGCCAGGGAATGTGTTGCCACAGTAGGGGCCAAATTGCTGGTCGCCTGCTGAGAACTGCAAGAAGAACGAAACAGATTGGGGGGGGAGGGAAATAGAGGAAGACAAAAGAGGCATATTTGGCAGGAAATGCATCTAAAAGAAATACACTCAAGATTTGGAGAGGAGAAGGTGTATGGGAAGCAGAAATTTGGTACTTGAGGGATTAAGGATAAAGAGGGGAGGGGGAGGGAGGGAAGGAAGGGGAATAAAAGATCAGGCTAAGTTCAAATTGAAAGCCAGGTGGAATAGCTCTGTCTTACAGGCCCTGTGGAAGGAAGTTAAATCCTGCAGGGCCCTGGTCTCATGGGACAGAGCATTCCACCAGGTCGGAGCCATCCCTGAGAAGGCCCTGGCCCTGGTAGAGGATAATCTGACTTCCTTAGGGCCCAGGACCTCTAAACTATGATTATTCATGGACCTTAAGGTCCTCTGCGGGGCAGACCATAAGAGTGTGTGTACCTATGCAGTCCTCTCTTTCCCATGTCCTGGGGTTTTCCCCCTTTTAGTTTACTAAGCTGGTGCGCAAACAACAGTGTGGTGCTGCAAAGGCAAGCAGGAGTAAGGGGCGGACACCGTGCCCCAAACCAGGCCTCCTGCTCCTGCCCAAGTGTGCCACAACCCCCAACGGCAAATGTCACCCGTGGGACTCCGGTCTGCCATTTGGCTTCTAGGGATACAAAGCTAAGATGTATTCAGAACAGGAGCAAAGACACCCCTCTCTTTATCTAAGCCACCACATACTCTCAAGGAGTCAGGGCAGTTTCCTTCCGAGTCAGCCGGCTCGATGTCGAAGTCTTTCTTGCCAATGGTCAAGACCACGCGGTATCCTGGCTCCAGGGTGACACGGTAATCGCAGTGCGAGTTCTCAGGGTACAGGCTGGGGTAGTTGGGGCTGGTGATCTCCCCGGACAAGTCAGTGTACACATTCCCAGTGCAGTTCACTAGAGTTTAGGGAAGAGAAACAGTCAGGAGATCCGTAACAAAGTGAGATTACCATATTTTTCGCTCTATAAGATGCACCAGACCATAAGATGCACCTAGTTTTTGGAGGAGGAAAACAAGAAAAAAAATATTCTGAATCCCAGAAGCCAGAACAGCAAGAGGGATTGCTGCACAGTGAATGACTCCCAGGCTGCACACCTGGTCCTTCAGGGGCTCAGTTCCCCATTCAGGACCGGGGAGTCCTCCACACCTGCCCGTCTCCTGTTCCCCAAAAACAGTACTTCTGTCTTGTCAGGATTCAGCCTCAAAATGATGTCATGCTGCCCAGTATTACCTGTTATGATATGCTGGGGTTTCTGGCTTAATGGGCTTTAGCATGCATGAGCAGTGAATGAGCATGAATGAGCATGAATGAGCAGTGTGCTGCTGCACATTGCACAATTGCTTCCATGGACCAAGCAGGAGAAACAAACCAAGAAGTCTTGGCTTCTTGCAGCCTTCGAACCAGGCACCATGGTTTGAATGTGGTTTGTTGCTGCCTAAGAAGCCACTTTCGGTAATTTGCTAGCCATCATGCCTTGCAAGGGAGACTTGGATCAAGTGTACTGGGAAGCCAAAGATTTCTCCTGCTTGTGCCAGGCGAGGAGCGACGTTGGGATGACTGAGCAACATGCGCCCGCATGCTGTGATAAGAAAAAAAAATCTAGCTCAATAGTACATGTAAGCAAAGCCAACTTTTCTTTTCTACTGTATTGAGTTTCTGTGATAGGTTGTCGCTTTTAAAATGTGACTTATTCTTTTGTGATTTTAAAAATCTTAATAAGAAATAAGAAACAAAAATATATATTCAAGTGAATTAGTGCCAAGAATTTGTACATGCCTATCTTGACTGTGTTTCCACTGGGCTTGGCAAAGTCACACCAGAAATTCCTTGACTCCGTTTTCTATGCCCTCACTTAGTCTCCCACAGTTTAGCAACATATTTCTAAGATTCAAGGGCTCAGATCTAAGTTCTGAATCCTGAATGACGTCTATGCAGGCTGCATCTCGCTGCACCCTTGGCCAGCTGTATGACACATTATCTAAACATCCTTCAGCCGCTTTTTGTAAAAAGCCAAACCCGTTTTTCAGATTCCTCATTCTAAGTCTCCTTCCATTACATCAAGGGGGGGGCGGGTCTTAGCTCCCAGTGTTTGGGATGATTTAATTATATTTCTTTATTATGCAATGCTAGTTTCTTTTCCTTTCCTTGTGAGCAACCACAGTTTCTTGTCATTTATCAGCCTCCGTGGATGTTCAAAAGCTGCAAACCCTTTAAAGTGCAATGTTTCTCTCAAAGAAATTTGGGCACTGTACAGTCATACCTCGGGTTACAGACACTTAAGGGTGCGTATTTTTGGGTTGTGCACCGTGCCGAACCCGGAAGTACCAGAACGGGTTATGTCCGGGTTTCGGTGCTTGCACATGTGTAAAAACACTAAATCGCGCTTTGCGCATGTGCAGAAGCACTGAATCATGACCCGCGCATGCGCAGACGCGGCGCTACGGGTTGCGAACGTGACTCCCACACGGATCACGTTTGCAACCCGAGTGTCCACTGTATTTTACTCCTCACGGGGTTACAATTCCTAGCAACCCGTAACAAGCTACAGTACCCAGAATTCTTTGAGGGTGTGTGTGCTTTGAATGTACTTTAAAGGTATAGTGTGTAAACAGCCACAGTTCCACGGGAGACTGCTGAAGTTCTTCCCATTTCAAGTACCGTATCAGCAGTGGGGATAAGGACTGTGGTTGCTGGAGCAGTAGCAACCAGGCTCCTACCTCCACATGTCTTCAGATCCTCATGCAAGAAATATTCAGGTGGGCAAGAGCAATAGTAGCCACCAATATAGTTGTTGCAGTAATGGCTGCAGGCCTCTTCCACAAAATCTGTGCATTCATCCACATCTGCAAGAAGTGAACAGAGATGGAGGTAAGAATGTGTGTGGAATATCATAAAAGGCAGAAAGCAAAAGAGACAGTGGGATAAACCCTGTGCTGGTTAAGGGAGAAGAGATCCTTCATTTAAGGTAGAGTCCCAATTACCGTATTTTTCGCTCTATAACACGCTCCAGACCATAACACACACGTAGTTTTTAGAGGAGGGAAACAAGAAAAAAAAATATTCTAAACGAAACAGTGGATGTATGATTTTTGTGGTTCATGCTGTGGCCACAGACATGTGATCTGACAGTGAGTTTGGAGTAGCCCAATGCAAAAATCCTGAGGATCCATGTGGATCCATGCTTTGTAACCACGTTTTTGCACCACTGCGACCCCAGGCAACAGTGGGTGCATGATTTTTTTGGTGCAAGATGTAGCCATGGACATGCTATGTGATCTGATGGTGAATTTGGGGTGACCCAGTGCAAAAATCCCGAGGATCCATGTGGATCCGTGCTTTGTAACCACGTTTTAAGTGGGGAGGGAAGGAAAAGCACTCAAGGGACAAGGAGTACGCATGGGGTATGTGGAGAAGGATGCTGCTAATAATGCTATTTAGCCAGCTGAGTGGGGAGGAGAAAGAGACAGAGAGCCTGCTTGCTTTAAAGGAGCCAACCGGACAGGAGCCACTTACACTCGTGTAAGCGGCTCCTCTCCTCTCCCGCTTTGCTCCTTTAAAGCAAGCAGGCTCTCTGCCCCTCTCTCCTCCTCACTCAGCGACTCTTCTCCCGCTTTGCTGTTTCAAAGTGAGCCACGGAGGAGGGAAGGAAGGGGAACCATGGATCCTCTGCTCATGACTGCAGCAGATCCCCCCCGCCACCCGTTGGCATTCGCTCCATAACACGCACAGACATTTCCCCTTACTTTCTAGGAGGAAAAAAGTGAGTGTTATGGTGCAAAAAATACGGTATACCTTCTTTCTTGCAACCCTCACACAGCCTTATTGGAACACCCAGATTCAGGTAGGCCCTGCCACTTCTGATAAATTTCCACTTGCCTTCCTCTCAGGGTTGGGAGCCTGACCCCCCAAGTGCTTAAAAGACAGTCATCTCTTATGGGATCCAAAACAGATCTGTAAGCAGCCTTGAGTGTCGTAAGGGGGAAAGGTGGGGCAGAAATAAATAACTTTTATTTGGGCACTACAATTTAAGAAGGAGGTTGACAAGCTGGAGCATGTGCAGAGGAGGGCAACCAAGATGATCCAGGGTCTGGAAACCAAGCCTAATGAGGAGCGGTTGAGGGAGCTGGGTATGTTTAGCATGGAAAAGAGGAGACTGAGAGGAGAAAGGATAGTCATCTTCAAATATCTCAAGGGCTGCCAGATGGAGGATGGAACAAGCTTGTTTTCTCCTGCTCTGGGGGTTAGGACTTGAATCAATGACTTCAAGTTATCACCCAGGGTGACTATTGGGACGTTTGTGGTCTTTTATGCACACAACCATCAGGCCATTTCAGACCACATGTGAGAGTTCCTCAGAAACACCTCCATTCTTGGTCAACTCCTAGTTCTGCATCCTAAGCAATCTATGTACTAAATATGCAGATGCCTTAGATGATGGCTTAAGCTGTTATGATATCCTTGCTATAATTCCTAAACAATTTCCATAACCAGTGTTCTTAATACTCTGCCCTTCTACTTAGCTGGGGGGTAGGGAGAGATATTTAATCTTGAAGTGGGCCCTTGAGCCTTGCTAAGAATCTGGCTTGTCCATTCAGTGGAATCTGAACGGGTTCCTCCTATAGCCATCCCAAAGCATTGCTGGGAGGAATACTATATCTACAAAGGGTTTCGTACACCAGGATGAGAGAAACCAGGGCTTACCCTCTGCAATGTAATAGGCAGCGAAGCCAGTGAATCGCTCTTCATTGGAAAAGTCAGACTGAAAGGTGACTGTCAACGTGTTATATGGAACATGGAATTCTTCCAGGACAGGAGAGCCAGGAGTCCGGCTCTTCTTCTGCCCACAGAACTGACCCTCAATGTGGTTACCAATCAGGACCTAAAAGTGACAGACACACAAGACAAGTCTCTCTTAGCTTCTGCTTATAGAAATAGATTGTAAAGGTAAAGGTACCCCTGACTGTTAGGTCCAGTCGTGGCCGACTCTGGGGTTGCGCGCTCATCTCGCTCTATAGGCCGAGGGAGCCGACATACAGCTTCCGGGTCATGTGGCCAGCATGACTAAGCCGCTTCTGGCGAACCAGAGCAGCGCAGGGAAACGCCGTTTACCTTCCCGCCAGAGTGGTACCTATTCATCTACTTGCACTGGCGTGCTTTCGAACTGCTAGGTTGGCAGGAGCTGGGACCGAACAACAGGAGCTCACTCCGTAACGCGGATTTGGACTGCCAACCTTCTGATCAGCAAGCCCAAGAGGCTCAGTGTTTTAGACACATCGGTTCAGCACCAGCACACACCCCAATGCTCTGTATCTATCTGCCCCAGCAGTGGAATGGGGCCCCTGTACCTTCACGGAGTCATACTGGCAGTTTTGAGACGGCTCTATGTCCAGGTGGGTGAAGTAAAGATGGATGCCGTAACCAGGAGGCACGCTGATTTCCCAGGATTCCAGAGCATTGTTGGGATATGCCTGAGGATAGTTTGGAGACAGGATTTCCCCGTACATGGAAGCTGCCTCAGTGCAAGCCAAGAGGAAGCAGGAAACAAAGCCCCTAAACAGGAGAAAGGAATATTGATAGGTAAAGGTAAAGGGACCCCTGACCACTAGGTCCAGTCATGACCGACTCTGGGGTTGCGGCGCTCATCTCGCTTTATTGGCCGAGGGAGCCGGCGTACAGCTTCCGGGTCATGTGACCAGCATGACTAAGCCGCTTCTGGCAAACCAGAGCAGCACATGGAAATGCCATTTACCTTCCCGCCGGAGCAGTACCTATTTATCTACCTGCACTTTGACATGCTTTCGAACTGCTAGGTTGGCAGGAGCTGGGACCAAGCAACGGGAGCTCACCCCGTCACAGGGATTCGAACCGCCGACCTTCTGATCAGCAAGTCCTAGGCACAGTGCCACCCGCATCCCACTAAATAGGAGAAAGGAATATTGATAGTGGCTACCAATTCTACTCTCTGCCCCATCTACCTATGACCCAAGGGATGGAAGAGTTAAGTCAATTTGATTCAGCACCCCTAAGCAGCACAGGGTTGCCTCTACTATCTAGGGAGTAGGTGGTAAAGTTGCATTGCTAAAAACACAACTGAGGGAATTTGGTTCCTAGATTTGAGGTCAGCAATGGGGGCCACTGAGGAAGATGCTTTTCTCTGATGGGTAGTATTTAGACCTGTAATGATCCTGTAGCAAACGAGGAGTGTGGACAAGAAGCATCTTCGGCAACTATTACAGTGGAACCTTGGTTTTTGAGCATCTCAGAAGCCAAACGTTTCAGAAGCCAAATGCCAAAAACCTGCTTCCATTTTCAAACACACCTTGGAAGTCAAATGGCTTCCACTGCATGTTTTTATTTTTTTCTCAATGGATTGTGCCGGCCGCCCATTGCTCCTCGGTTTTCAAATGTTTCGGAAGTCGAAGGGTCTTCCGGAATGGATTACGTTCAAAAACTGAGGTTCCACTGTAGAACAAAGCCACAAACTCTTGTGGGGAGAGGGGTGTGTGCCTTGCCTGCCTCCCCCAACCCCTTCTTCAGCAAAAGTAGTTGCTGGCCAGAGTCTCACCTTATTAGTTCATATATTCAATAACTTACCAAGTCTGCAAGAGCTCCATCTTGGCCTTCTTCCTCAAATCCACTGTGGTTGGACTTCAGATTTAGACAAACAAAGCACGCTGGCTTGTTTGTCTTCTTCCCCTGAAGCAGGCCTGGTTGGTGGGCAGAGAAATGGAGTTAAAACCCAGCTCACGGAAGCCATAGGAATGCAGCCCCTACTAACTTTTAGCAAGGGAAACTGATTCCTAGAGTAGCACAGAGTGCAACATGATGCACACTTGCCCACAAAGTGGCAACGGGTCATTAGTGGAAGGGAAAGAAATCTGGAACAACATATAGAAAGATGGAATACTGACAAATGTCAGATGTCTTCATTCCTGAGACAGTGTTATTGCTTAGAAGTGATTCAATTGTCTTGCACTCAGACGTGAGTCTATTGCCCATTATTACCTTGATGGTGGTGATGACTGCAGAGAAGACCACTGTCCCCAGAAGCAGCCAAGCCACCAGCCCAGGGAATCTCTGTTTCATTTGCAGGAAGAGAGGGTGGGAGAAGTTAGCGATTTTTACACAGTACAAGACACTGAGCCAAGCGGCAAACCAAATTTCAGTAGTATTAACAAAAAACCACGAGGCATTATATACGGTGCTTAGGTCCTTATTCTGAAGAGTGTCCTTGAAAAAGAGGGTAAGAATTGCAAACTGTATCACAACGGCAAGAAATGCAAATCTGAACAAGCTAAGACAATTCAGGATGATGTCAGCTGGGGATAGTTTTCTGCTTCGAAACCAGTCAATGCAGTTAACGATAGCAATAAATCCATTTCCTGCCAATCCTGTGAGGGTCACAACCACCAGAAGAATGAAGCAGAACAATTCAGATAAATTAGGCATATTTCTGAGCGTGAAGGAGAATGTCAACTCTGTTGTAATGTGTAATATTTGCACCATCTGCTGCCACCACCGCACTTTATGTATATGTGTTGTGTGGAGCACAATAGCTCTGCCTTTTATCTAGAACAGAAAAGGTTTTAGAGAGCTGAGGAGTTATTTTCATTTGTTGATTCTGTTCTGATGCAAATCAACCATGGAAGGATTCTATTACTAAATCGATATTGCCTCTTCTGATGTCATGTGTGCAAATTCCACAGACATTTTGATTAATGTATTAGAATCTGGCTTAACAAAGTGATATATATATAGAGAGAGAGAGAGAGAGAGAAGATTTGTTGATTTTGATTAATCTTTGTCCACCAACATTGCTATTATTCTTATTAATAAATTTGAAAACATGTGTCTTTATCAGATGGGTATTTGTTCTAATTAGCTGGGTAATAGAAGTGGACCAAACTGCGGGAGGCAGTGGAAGACAGGAGTGCCTGGCGTGCTCTGGTTCATGGGGTCACGAAGAGTCGGACACGACTAAACGACCAAACAACAACAATTGAAGTGGGGTGTTAGAGAAATGATTATTAATAATGATAATAATAATAATTTTTTATTTATATCCCGCCCTCACCAGCCAAAGCCGGGCTCAGAGCAGCTAACAAGAGTAAAAGTAATACAGCATTCTAAAATCAATTCATTCTAAAATTAATTCAAAATCAAATTAATGGCAAGCATTGGGCTAGAGTTCTGTGAGGATTACCAAAGAAGGGGGTCAGGCTGTGCCTTAGCCAAAGGCCTGGTGTCGCAGCTCTGTCCTGCAGGCCCTGCGGAAAGATGTCAAGTCCCGCACGGCCCTAGTCTCTTGTGACAGTGTTCCACCAGATCAGAGCCACAACTGAAAAAGCCCTGGCTCTGGGTGAGGCTAGCCTAACCTCTCTGTGGCCCGGGACCTCCAAGATGTTTTTATTTGAAGAGCATAAGGTCCTCCGTGGGACATATCAGGAGAGGCGGTCCCGTAGAGCTATTATGCAGACCAATAGATTGGCATTCCATAAAAAGGCAGAAGTTAGAAGAATTAAAAACCAGGAAGCTGATTGTGTACATTCAAATATTTTGTGATAATTATAAGTCACTTGAAAGTATCAAATAGGCTTAGGATTAGAATAAGAAATAATTCTAAACCATTATGGATTTAGACTATAAAGAAAAGAGAAGAAGATAGTAAATTGAAGTAGTTAATTTTATTAGAAAGATGATTTTGGAGAACTGTTACAAGGTGATACAAAGAAATGTGGAAAATCAATAAAAAATTTGGAAAAAATAATAATGCCAAATTATAATACAATTACTAATACCAATAATTCAAATACCAAATGATATAATTTAGGTGGCCTCCCGCATGCTAGAATTGATGGTTTGATGATTTTCTTTAATTCTGCCTTCCAAAATGTTATTAATTTCAATTACATTCCAATCACAATAATAATCATATATACAACTACTGCAGTACTGTAATAATAGCTTCTATTCATGTTGATACATTAAATGATTTATGAAACTACAAGTGAGGCACTCAAACTATATCCTTGTTCTTCCTGTGTGTGACAATTATTCTGTCCATGATGTTTCTTCCTGTCCTTGTAAAATGTTATGTCTATCTTTCCCCAGTTGTTCTCCCTCATGCCTTGGGTGGAGCTAATATCCCATTGTTGTTTCAGAAATTTCTCCATTGTTCCGTCCCGTGCTTCGTTGTTGTGCAAATATGACAACAGCTGCAAAAATCACACTGTCCCAGTAATGAACCTTATCAGTTCCTTGGCAAGTTTGCAGATTCCTTTCATCCTTCCGTCCGGCTGGAGATAACTGAGCGGTTGTACTTCCAATTAAATATATTCCAAGTCCTTTTAACATTATTCAGTTCATTCCGTAAATAATAAAGGATGGGGAAGAGTCAGCTCTAAGGTTCCATCGCAAACCTCTTGCAACGTAGAGCTTCCCCCCCTTTTCCTTGTTTTTTTTTTTTTTTACACACACAGTTCCATTTAATGTTATATTCCATATCTACAATCCAGTTTCATCCCTCCTCACCTGCACATATACAATCTGAATGAGCATTCAAGGGAGGGTTGCCAAATTCATAAACGAAGAGAAGAAAACTTCATATAAAGAAGCCGTAGGCTCGCTTCTCCCCATCGCCTTTTGTACTGAATGATGTATTCTCTCAAGTTCAGACCTTAAAGACCTTGCAGCTGGTTCAGTTCCGCAGTTTATGAGCTCATCTCTTCTCACATGTGCATGTCCATTAGTCCAAATTAAGCTCTAATTAACAGGAGAACCTCTGTTTCTTAATGGTGGCGTAGGAGGATTAACAGCAGGCAAAGTGCTTTTGCACTCAGTGCCTCTGTGTCTCCCACAATCCATGCTGGAGCGAGAGCCAGGTACCAAGACAAGCCAAGTACCAAGACTAGCCCGTTCCCCCATCTCTGGTTTTCAGCCATTAAGAAAAAAACAACATCTTCAGAGCTCTGATTAACCATATACCAGCCACCTCACAATGTTGTGTAAATAATGTGGAGGAAGTTAATATGGATATCTGAAAGGAAACACAGAACTAATAAGGAACCTACATTGGTAGAACACTTGCTTTTCAGTTTTGACATGATAGTGCAGTCATTTATTCGATATTTCATTCAGTATTTTAGTTGATGTAGCATCTTGATTGATTCCTGTTTCAGTTTGGGATTCATGAAGATCAGGATAATGGCATGCTCAGAGGAATATGCAGCAATCACATTAAAAAGAATTAAATGCACCCCATTGTCGTTAATGCCCTTCCAAAACAAAACTATTGACAAGATTTCCACAAAAACGTTAGTTACATAGAGAACGGAGAAAGAAGCCAGAGCTTTGATGGCATTCAGGTGAGCTTCTGTGCTGACATCCCTTGCGCTGTTTTGTAACAGATTTTTGTGCCTCCACAGAGAAGTTAGTAATAAAATGGATGAGAACAAAAATATCATGAGAGGAAGGAAATTCGGGGAAAAATATAGTAGGCTAAGAAATTTACAGGAACTGGTCGTGTTAATTGCTGAGTCATTGTTATTGTTTAGATGTGATTCAAATGGATTACATTTAGACAAAATGATACTGCCTGTTATTGCTACAGTGGTGGTGATTGCAGAGAAGACCACTGTCCCCAGAAGCAGCCAAGGCACCAGCCCAGGGAATCTCAGCTTTATTTGCAGGAAGAGAGGGTGGGAGAAGTTAGCGATTTTTACACAGTACAAAACACTGAGCCAAGAGGCAAACCAAAGGCTAGGCGTATTAAGAAATAGCCACAAGGCATTGTATGCAATATATACATTCATTTTCTGATAGGTGTCCACGAAAAAGACGTTTATTATTGCAATCTGTATCAAAACGGCATGAAATGGAAATCTGAACAAACCAAGCAAACTCAGGATCATGTCAACCGGGGATAGTTTTCGGCTTCTATGCCAGTCAATGCAGTTAACGATAGCAATGAATCCATTTCCCACCATTCCTGTGAGGGTTTCGATCACCAGAAGAATGAAACAAAACGATTCAAATAAGGTAGGCATCTTTCTGAGCCTGAAATAGAAGCGTTTCTTCCAATGTAATGTGTAATATTAGTACAGGCTGCTGCTGCTGCTGCTCTTTATATTACCAGTGGAGAACAGAATACTTCTGCCTACTTTCCAGAATAGAGAAACTTGCAGGGAGAGGAGTGAGCTATTTTCATTTGTTGATTCTGTTTGCATGCAAATCACATCTGGAAAGATTCCATTACTAAATCTATATCATATATTCTGCTGCCATTTTTGCAAATTCGACAGTGGTGCTAAATATCATCTTTGCATCTGGCTTGACAAACAGTGATACATGATTCTTTTAGGATTTGTTTATCTTGATTAATGTTTGTTCACCAGTATGATTATTTTTAATCCATATGTAAACAGAGATTTCTATCAAATGATTTCATAAATTTATTGTGTTTGTGAGGGACGTTGTTCTAATCGGTCAGAGAAATAAAGTAAGGTGTTTACTTGTGCAGGCCAATAGAAGATTTTTTTAAAAGAATTTATTCATTGTTTTCTATGTTCTTGCCCCTCTTTAAGCAATCAATGGATTTGACGCTCAGGTTTTGACGTCTTAAGGGACACCCAGCAGAGCTGCCCTCTGTTGCCATTGCTGTTTGCATTGTTCATGGAGGTACTAGGCATCGAACTATACAAAGACGCCTTCTACAGAGGGTGTCATTGTGCAGAATGAGGTACACAAAATGAGTATGTTTGCAGATGACACCCCTTTATCTTTGCAAAATCCAATAACAGCCTTTAGCCACCTAAGCGGCAATTAGAAATGTATCACAGGGTAGCAGGATTGCAAATCAGCTACCCTAAATCTGAGCTCCTGCCTATCAATTTAGAAACACTACAAGAGGCTGGTTCCTAGCTAACTCTCCATTTCCCATAGCGCATGGAGGATTTAAGTAGTTAGGTATAAACCTCACTGCAGGTAAAAGGTAAAGGACCAATGGACAGTTAAGTCCAGTCAAAGGCCACTATGGGGTTGCAGCACTCATCTCACTTTCGGGCAGAAGGAGCCAGCGTTTGTCCACAGACAGCTTTCTGGGTCATGTGGCCAGCAGGACTAAACCACTTCTGGCGCAATGGAACACAGTGACGGAAACCAGAGAACATGGAAATGCCATTTACCATCTCACCACAGTGGTATTATTATTATTATTTATTTTGTTTCTCTATCCATCCCTGAAGGTCTCAGGGCGGTTCTCATTAAAAACCACTTACATAAAATCAAAACCAAAACCAGATTACTATCTCCCCCCAGGAAAGAGCCAGCATTTAAAAAAGGGCATAGGATGTCAGGTCAGGCAAAGGCCAGGTTGAAGAGGAATGTTTTTGCCTGGCGCTTAAAGATGTATAGTGAAGGCACCAGGGGAACTTCCCTGGGGAGGGCATTCCACAGACGGGGAGCCACTGAAGAGAAGGCCTGTTCTCGTGCTGCCACCATCCTGACCTCGCGAGGAGGAGGCACAAGAAGAAGGGCCTCAGAAGGTGACCTCAGGGTCCAGGTAGCTTCATATGGGAAGAGGCAGTCCTTAAAGTATTGCGGTCCTGAGCCTAAGGCATTATAGGTCAAAACCAGCACTTGAATTGGGTCTGGAAACTAATTGGTAGCCAGTGCAGTTAGACCAGGATCGGTGTAATATGCTCAAATTGTCTAGTTCCAGTGAGAAATCTGGCCGCTGAGTTCTGCACCAGCTGAAGTTTCCGAACCGTCTTCAGAGGCCGCCCTACGTATAATGTATTGCAGTAATCTAACCTTGAGGTTACCAGAGCATAGACAACAATAATTAGATGATCCCTGTCCAGATAGGGGTGTAGTTGGGCCACCAGCCGAAGCTGATGGAAGGCACTCTGGGCCACTGAGGCGACCTGGGCCTCAAGGACATCAGAGGATCCAGGAGTACACCCAAGCTACAAACCTGCTCCTTTAGGGGCAGCGTAACCTCATCAAGAGCAGGCGACCTCCCAACCATCCTGTCTGAGGAAGCACCCATGAACAGTGCCTCAGTCTTATCTGGATTGAACTTTAGTTTGTTGGCTTTCATCCAGTCCATTACTGAGGCAAGACATTGGTCCTGCACTTCCACCGCCTCACCTGCAGATGTGAAGGAGAAATAGAGCTGAGTGTCATCAGCAAACTGATAACATACTCCTACCCTCCGGATAATCCCATCCAGCACTTTCATATAGATGTTAAACAACATGGAGGATAGAATTGAGCCCTACGGAACCCCACATTGAAGGTACCTATTTATGTACTTGCACTGGTGTTCTTTTGAACAGTTAGGTTAGCAGGAGCTGGGACAGAGCAACGGGAGCTCACCCCATTGCAGGGATTCGAACAGCCACCTTCTGATCAGCAAGCCCAAGGGGCTCAGTGGTTTAGACCACAGTGCCACCCGCGTTCCTGCCTCACTGCAGACATGTCTTCCAGTTCTCTTAATGGAGACAGCTCCCATGACAACAGCAGATTGTTGGCGAAGGAAAAAAACCAAGGATGATTGAGGGTAATTATCCTTGCAAGTTCCCCCCAGGGCCAGGGGGGAATGAGCTTTATTTGCAGATCATCTCAGTACCTGGCTTTCATTCCGATATGGAATGTGGGAGGCAGGGAGGTGCTGAGTGCAAAACCACTTTGCCTGTTGGTAACCCTCCTATGCTGTAATTAAGAAGCAGAGGTTCTTCTGTTCAGTAACAGCTTAATTAGGATTAATGTATAGATGCATGCTGGAAAAGTCAGGACAAGATTACAAACTGCTGAATTGAAATAGCTGCAAGGTTGTTAAGATTTGAATGAGAAAGAAGACTTCATTTGGTGCAAAAGATGGTATGGGGCGGGGGAGACTAGAAATGGATTCTTTATATTTTTTCTGTTTACATAACTGACTCAGCAAACCCCCTAGAATCCAAATTAACATTTTAAAGCAACAAGCAGAGTAGGAGGCAGCTAGATTATAGATATGGTTTACAAATAATAAAAAAAGAACTGTGTGTATGGAATATAAAACAAAGAGAATAATTTTAAATGGATGTGGAATTAATAAGCTGGTCTGAGTCAATTATTACGTGGGAGAAGAAAAAGGGGTTGTTATCTTGGATGGCAGGACAAGATGGGAGTTTGGAGACATGGTAAGGCTTTGGCAAGGCTGGACGGACAAAGGAAGAGAAATTGGATACCTGCCAGGACTTTGTCGGGGTGCCAGTTAACTCTTTCCCTAGGCTGATCTATTTATATTGCAATTACAACTGCAAATCAACATCAGATAGAAATGAGATCAAAAGCATAATTTACAACAGCAAAAATGATCAATTGGTTAGGGAGGAGAACAATATTTAACATGTCAAGTGCAGGCAAAAGGAGAATCTGTTGGCGGGAAGACAAATGCCCTCTTCATAGCCGTGCATGAGTCTATGGAGGTTTGTATAATACACTACTACAGAATTCAAGGGCATACCCAGCAGAAAGTTCTTCTGTGCAACCCTCCTTGCGATAGCTGGGCATTTTTGTGCAGGAGAACCTCTCCTAGGTTGTGTCCTCAGAGCATGTGGGCACCTGCAAACCCACAGACAGACAATATTGTACAATGTTCTCCTATGCAAACCACTCTGCAGTGGTTGGGCAGTCTTGTGCAGGGGAACTTCTTCTAGGTGGTTCTCAGAAGATTTTGTACCTGCAAAAGTGGATGACACTTCTATGATGACTTGATGACCTTTAAGATGCTGTCTTCATGCAGCTTTTTAGCTGCTGTAGAATCCTTACTGATTCCTGTTTTAGTCTGGGATTAATGAAGATCAGGATGATGGCATGGCCAGAGGAATATGCAGCAATCACATTAAAAAAAAATATTGTTACCCAAAGGTCCCCAGCGTCCATCCAGGACAGAACAGAATGCAAAATTTCCACAAAAAAGCTAGATACGTAGAGAATGGAGAAAGAAGCCAGAGCTTTGATGGCATTCAGGTGAGCTTCTGTACTGACATCCCTTGCAGTGTTTCGTAGAAGATTTTTGTGCCTCCACAGAGAAGTTAGTAGTAAGATGGATGAGAACAAAAATATCATGAAGGGAAATAAATCTGGAACAACATATAGAAAGATGGAATACTTACAAAAGTCAGATGTCTTAATTCCTGAGTCAGTGTTATTGCTTAGAAGTGATTCATATGAACTACATTCAGATATGAGTGTAATGTCCATTGTTCCCACAGTGGTGGTAAGTGCCGAGTAGACCACAGTCCCCAGAAGCAGCCAAGGCACCAGCCCAGGGAATCTCCACTTCATTTGCAGGAAGAGAGAGTGGGAGAAGTTAGCAATTTTTACACAGTACAAAATACTGAGCAAAGCGGCAAAACAAAGTTCAGCAGTATTAAGAAATAGCCATGAGGCATCATATGCAATGCTTAGGTCCCTCTTCTGAAAAGTGTCCTCGAAAAAGAGGATAATAATTGCAGTCTGTATCACAATGGCAAGAAATGCAAATCTGAACAAGCTAAGACAACTCAGGATCATGTCAGCTGGGGATAGTTTTCTGCTTCGAAACCAGTCAATGCAGTTAACGATAGCAATAAATCCATTTCCCACCATTCCTGTGAGGGTCACAATAACCAGAAGAATGAAGCCGAACAATTCAAATAAGGTAGACATCTTTCTGAGCGTGAAGGAGAATGTCAACTCTGTTGAAATGTGTAATATTTCCACCATCTGTTCCATCTGCTACTGCCACCACACTGTATGTGTCTGAGTTGTGTGGAGGACAATACTTCTGCCTTTTATCTAGGACAGAAAAGATTTTAGAGAGCTGAGGAGTTATTTTCATTTGTTGATTCTGTTCAGATGCAAATCAATCCTGGAAGAATTCTATTACTAAATCGATATAGCCTCTTCTGATGTCATGTGTGCAAATTCCACAGACATTTTGATTATTGTATTTGAATCTGGCTACACACACACACACACACACACACACACACACACAATTTGCTGATTTTGATTAATCTTTGTCCACCAGTGTTACTATTATTATTAATCAATTTGAAAACATATGTCTTTATCAAATGGGTATTTGTTCTAATTAGCTGGATAATTAAAGTGGGATGTTACATTATGTAGACCAATAGAGTGGCATTCCATAAAAAAGTAGAAGCTAAAGGAATTAAAACCCCCCAAAGCTGAATGTGTACATTCAACATAATATATGGTTAATGAAATTAAAATATTTTATCCAGGTTTTCTGCTTTTATAGAGAAATCTTGCAACCCAGTCAGATGGAAGGCATATAAAAATTGTTGTTGTTGTTATAATATATTTATACCCTGCCCATCTGGCTGGGTTTCCCCAGCCACTCTGGGTAGCTTCCAACAAAATATTAAAATACGATAGTTCTTCAGATATTAAAAGCTTCCCTAAACAGGGAACAACAATTGTTGTTGTCCCCCCAAATGATTTCCCCCTTCCACTCCCTGTACCTGCTCCCTGACCTGAATTGTGATGCGTCTGTTGCAGTGTGGCACAGCCCGGCCACCATCCTTGAGCACCCAACGGCTGGGGGAGATGTCTCAGCCTCTACCTTTGGTCGTGGGATTCAAACCACGTTAACCAGAGTGAATGCTAACGTATGGGCAGCTAGATTTGGAACTGTCAGTCTGTTATTCTATATACAAACCCCTTGTTTGCAGCGTCCTCTTTTCAGAACAGTATTTGCGTGTGAAGACCCCCAGGAGCCGCCTCAATAAATAAATTTACGCATGACAAGGAATTTAGTTTTAGGTTATTGGCATAATTTTGTTTTTTTTAAAAAATAATATTTATTAAGTTTTCAACAAGAAAAGGGTTACAAAATAGTAAAAGAAAAACACAAAAAATACAAAAACCAAAAATAAACATAAAGAAGAAAAAAAAGAAAATCCCTCTTTCTAATATCTTACCACTCATTTACTTATTTTCATGACTTCCTCACACCTCCCCTTTTTGTATTCCATTAAAAAATTTGTTCAGCAAACCCATACCCTCTTAGTTTACCCTTAATTGTTTATCCTCACATATTATAACTTCAAATTTTCATCTAATATCAATCCATTCTTACATATTCTTATTTGCCTTATTACTAGAACCACTTCGTTTCATTCCAACGTCATTAACATTCAATAATTTTACAGTGTTTCTGTAGATAGATTTTAAATTTCTTCCAATCTTCTTCCACCAACTCTTCTCCCTGGTCTCGGATTCTGCCAGTCATTTCCGCCAATTCCATGTAGTCCAGTTATTGGCATAATTTTGGCCACAACTTAATTGATTACAGAAAGTGAATTTTTTGTTTAGGCATTGGTTCGATGAGGCTGGCAGAGTTGGTGGGGATTTTAACATCCTCAACCAGAGCACCATCTTTGCACTCCTCAGTTGCCCCGTGAATTGGCCCTGCAGTCCCAGACCCATTTTGGGAGGCCAGGAAGGGCCTTTCCAAAGCCCCAAGAGAAATTCATGGAGGCTTCCCCCTCCCCCTCAGTGCTCGAGGAAGATGAACCTGTGAAAAAAGAGGTTTCCCCATCTTGATTCCCCATCAATCCTGGCACGCTTTTTTGAATGCTTCCTCCGGTGATGCTTCCCCACAGTGGAAGGCCACTGAGAAATCGGCAAACTGTCTTCCTCAGATGAAGCCAGAGGGGGTGCCTGGACGGAAGATCCAGCCATTGTCTGCAAAGAACTATAAGAGCATGTGACTGACTGGCCCTGGCCCAGCAGAATTCCCAGTCTCTGAAGACCTGGATCGGGGGACAGATACAGGAGGGCAACTCAGACCCCTCATCCCACCGCTGTCTGGGGACATCCAGGCTCCTAAGGCTTCTGCGTAAAGCAGAAGGCACTGGGATATGTGAAAATTGAGACTCCTTAAATAGAGCACTGGATGGTGGAAATCCCTCCTCTTCCTCACTGGAATCAGAAGGACCATGGGCCTCAAGGACCATAGATGAGGAAGGCCCTGGGTAAGAATCACCAGCAGAACTAAAACGCTGCAGTAGGCCATCAAATTCTGCAGAAAAACATGACAAGGCCCGAGGGTCCCCAGCCAAGCCTGACATAATGGACTCGTTGGCTAGACACCTGGCTAGGTGGTAAGGATGACCGATCCAACCTCAAGGACTGCAAAGGCCCTCTAATGGCTCTTTTAGGAGGCAAGGCAACATCAGCGGACGCTGAAATCCTCTTAGGAGGCATTAAGCTTAAGCAATTGAGGAGGGGCTGGTAGTAAGGCAATGAAGCTAAAATTCCAAGGCCCCAAGATGGCGACTGCTGCCTAAAGGGGATTCAAAATGGCACTTGAGCCAAAACTAGAAGCACACAAAATGGCATCTGTCACTCTCAAGCAATCCAAGATGGTGCTCCTGCCAAAATCAGGGGTTCCCACAAACGGTATCTGCCACTTTGTGCAAGAAATAGGCGTTCCAATTAAAGTTAAGGCACTAAACAGGCATCCCACCCTCCTTAGAGGACGGGTAAAATAAATGCATGCACCCAGAAAAATGCTCCTGGGCTAAGGAAGAATGTCCATTAACAATCAGGCCAGCCAAATCCTCTTGAGAAGGGAAAGCCCCATAAAACAACCCCATGTTGCCAAGGAAAACGAGCTGGGTGCAGCCCTCCTAAAGGGGGGAATTAAAACAATGGGCTCCCAGCCACAGAAAAGCCTCTGTTACAGGAGCAATCAGCTCTGGAGGGGCAAGGCAACAGGTGATCCCAGGGTGGCTCTAAAATGGGGGAGAATTAAGAAATAGGGGAGAGGGGAAGGGGGGAGAAAAAGGTTTAAAGGGGGGAAGGAAGAAAAGAGGGCAAAGGGCAAAGAAAGCCTCTGAGCTAAGAACGGGGGTAATAAAAGGAAAATATTCAACCAGTTTTTAAGACACTTTCTCTCTCGTTGAGCTCCATCTCAGGTCCAGTGCACAAAGCAAAAAAGAGGAAGCTCAATGCAACATGCAGCGGTATATAAAAAGTCCCTGGTTATTTCAGAGAAATCCCATTGGCCAGATCTGCTTAGCAACCTGGGACTTCCAATTGGGTCGTTGTGGCTGCCCAGTCGTTCCCAACCACAACAGTGAGGTCAGTCCTGATGATCTCACCACAACACGGCCCTCTGGGAGGAGGACCCAATTTACACATTCCTTAGTCATTCTCTGCTACCTACCTGCAAACTGTATACAAAAGGGATACTTCTATGAAAGTAACATCCAGCATTCTGACTGCTTCAACTGGTTTAACAGATCCCACTCTTAAAAATCAAAGGAGATCATCTAGCACAACCTCAACCCCGTAAGAATATAGCCAGGGCAGGAGTGAAGACAACCAAGACAACACCTGGAAAGATTCTATTACTAAATCAATATTATGTGTTCCGATGTCATAGTTGCAACATCCACATACGTGCTAAATATCATTTTTGGGAGCACTGTGTTTTGTTCCATTTTTGTTGTGGGTGGTGGTGTATGGATTCCAGAAGGTGGCCTTGGAGGTCCTTGCCCTATAGCATCATCTAGGGATGTGAAGTTTCATGTTACCTATGATAGCACAGGCAGTAGCCTGCACCATGAGAGACAGGATAGGGGAGAAAAATCACTTACACCCTTCTTGGGGAGGTTAATGGTTGTGACCTGGCGTGGCTTCTTGGGTTTGGGGAGTGGGAAGGTGTGGGAATGTTCAAGGAAGCAGGAGAGGCTATATTGATCAATTATATCCTTCCCAACTTGTGTTAACAAGTTCTATAATTTAGCAGAGTAACATTCCCCCTTTTTAAACATGCACAGTGGATAATGTATTGCCAGGATTGTATATGCTTCTAAAATAAGTTTCCTGGTAATTCCCCTCTATTTTCTCCTCAAGAGGAATAGACACGACACAGTCTTGTATAAAAGTATATAAAATAGTTTACTCACATTCTGTTCAGAAGGATCTCAGAAGGCAGACTTAAGTTACAAAATATATACACCTGGAATCTATCCCATAAGGAGATAGTTCCTTTGTCCTCTCTTGGTTGCAAGCCAAGAGAGCATCTCAGGCTGATTCTTCTTCGATGAAAGCAAAATGGAGAAGAAGGAGATGTACTGGCCAGTCCTGTACTTTTGTTACCTGCACAGGTGAGGTCATGCCCACCTCTGGCCACATGTGGAGGAAGTTTGTCCCAGCCCGGGAGGAAACAGTAAGTTTATCTGCTGGCTGAACAAACATCCCTCCCCATGTCTAAACATGTCCACTCTAGTAATGTTGCATTTGACTGCTCTGTGTTTCACACCCCACAGAAGGTGGCCCCTCCGTATTTGTGGCTGGCTGTTTCTTGAAGCGCCAGCCTGCCGCTGAGGATGACAGGATACGCTGCCAAAATAAAAGATTTAAACTGTCCAGTGAGGGGGCAACATGAGAGGCAGGGCTTCAGAGGCCAACTGGAGGGAGCAAGCCTTCACTCTGGTCCACTAATGGGGTATTTAAGCTGGACACCCGCAGTGCAGTCAGCAGCAGGTCAACGCGCCCGCCCACCTTGTACGCGGGCTGTGCCTTCTGGCTCTGTAGGTTGCTTGTCTTAAAGACCTTGCTGTGGAGATCATTGGTCACCATATTTGGGGCCGTGAAGGAATTGTGCCTGCAGAAAAATTGTGCCTGTCTGGAGGTTTTTATCTTCCTCATAGCAATAGTCACAACTTTGGCAGTTAAGGCTTTGGGTGGAACTCTTAGTCTATTCCTGGGTGGGTGATGAGATGGTGCATCTCCCTCCTCCCATTACAAGGAGGATGATATTCAAGGTACCCCAGTAAAGGGGTCTGGGCGGAAGAATCTGTCCAGAGCAGACTGGCCATAGATCTTCCTAGTGGTGGCCTGGGGGGTGTGTGTTCACAACTGTGGACCTGCATCTTGAGGTGACCCTTAACCCAGCCATGACCCTGTTCAACATCACCCTTCTGGAACAAGGCTGGTTTAGGATACACATCCAGTGCCTGTGCCAATACTTACCATCATCTGTAATCAATAAAATTGTGGCCATTTTCAATTCCAAATATCTGTTGTGGTGTCATTTGTCTCATCATCGCCCTTCCCATCTCATATGGGACTCACTTTGAATGGGCCCACAAAATCCTTTAACACAGTCCTTCCTACTGTAGTTCTTATTGCTGCCACAAAATGTTAAATGGCTTTTAAAAGACATCTGAAGGCTGTTTAGGGAAATTTTAAATTTCAGATGGTTTACTGTATTTTTAATATTTTGCTGGAAGCCATACAGAGTGTCTGGGTGTGTAAATAAATTATTATTATTATTATTATTATTATTATTATTATTATTATTATTTTAAGCTTGATTCAAAGGCTTTCTTGGCTAATCAGCTTTTCAACCCCTAGAACATATTTGCTGGGCCAGCCAGTTCTCTGAACTGGGAAGTGTGGTAAGCCAATAAAGCACCAGGGGATTTTTTTGAAATTTTTTTTATTCATTTTGTGGCTGGATTCCAAGAAGCCCCCACCCCACCCCAAGTTTTATAGATGGATAATGTGTTCGCATTATAGGTGGCGGAAGCTTCAATCGTGGCGGTGGGGGCTTCAATAGAGGTGGATGGGGTGGTGGGAGAGGTGGATTTTGCCATGGAGGTGGTGGACGAGAAAGCTTAAACAGATCATATGACCAAGGACCTCCAGAAAGTGTAGTCATCCTGGGAGAGTTTATGCACCCCTGTGAAGGTGACATTGTTTGCAAATGCGTAACTCAGGAGAGCAAAGTACCTTATTTCAATGCACCCGTCTATTTAGAAAATAAGGAACAGATTGGGAAAGTGGATGAAATCTTTGGGCAGCTCAGAGACTTTTATTTTTCAGTCAAATTGTCGGAAAACATGAAAGCTGCTTCCTTCAAAAAGTTGCAAAAGTTTTATATCGATCCAGCAAAATTGCTCCCTCTGCAGAGATTTTTGCCAAGGCCCCAAGGTGAAAAAGGACATCCGAGAGGTTGAAGAGGAGGCCGTGGGGGAAGAGTGGCAGTGACGGAGCAACTTGCTGTAGCCCCCAGAGTGGAGAACAGGTGGGGGCATGGTTGGCGCGCGTCCCGGGAAGGCGCGGCATATGTCCTGGGGGGTGGCCGCGATGGCACCCTTTCTCCAAATGGTGCCTGGGTCGGTGCGCTCCCCTGCCCCACTTTGTACGCCAGTGCAGAGAGGTAGGTAGGTAGGTAGGTAGGTATTGTTGTCTGGGGACAATAATGTGGTAGAGATATATCTCCCCCCCCCATCCAAGACAGAAAATTTGAAAATCCAGGTCTGGAAGCAAGACCGCTGCGATGGCACCCTACTGGAATACTGGTGCCAGGGGCGGTCCGCTCCCTCCGTACCCCCCTTCCTCCTCCAGAGAGTGGACTAGCAAACACAATAAATGAATAAAATTAAAAAAGTACCCACAAATTGAAGCTTTCTATCTGATAGAAGCAGGTTTGAGAGGAAATACATTGAACACCAGCATTTCTCAATAAGCTGCAGGACACATACGAATTGTGGCTTAAGTCACGTGTGCTTGGATTCAAACACCAGTGGTGGGAGTGCGCTAGAATTAGAGCTGGGGGAAAATGGTAAAGCGTACACAGCTTGACTCAAAACTGTTGGGCTTTTGTTATTTATACAGATCCCTTGCTTGCAGCACCTGCTTTTCTTTTCTTTTCTTTCTTTCTTTTCGATAATAATTTTTATTAGTTTTCAATTACAGTCCAATAATAGCCTCATTATAACAATGCCAGATTATAATACGATAACTAGTACCAATCATTCAAATACCAAATAATATAATATAGGTGGTTTACTGCATGCTAGAATTGATGGTTTGATGATTTTCTTTATTTCTGCATTCCAAAATCTTATTAATTTCAATTACATTCAAACTAATAATCCCATATACTAATAATCAATTATAATCAAACTAATCCCATATACTAATAATCAACTATAATCAAACTAATAATCCCATATACAATAACTGCATTATTAATTTCTATTCGTGTTGAAACATTAAATGATTTATGAAACTACAAGTGAGGCACTCAAACTATATCCTTGTTCTTCCTGTGTGCGACAATTATTCTGTCCGTGATGTTTCTTCCTGTCCTTGTAAAATGTTATGTCTCTCTTTTCCCGGTTGTTCTCCATCATGCCTTGGGTGGAGCTAATATCCCATTGCTGCTTCAGAAATTTCTCCTTTACTCCATCCCATGCTTCATTGTTTTGCAACTTTGACAACAGCTGCAAAAATCACACTGTCCCAGTAATGAACCTTATCACTTCCTTGGCAAGTTTGCAGATTCCTTTCATTCTTCTGTCCGGCTGGAGATAACTGAGCGGTTGTACTTCCAGTTAAATGAATGCCAAGTCCTTTTAACATTATTCAGTTCAGTCTGTAAATAATAATGGTTGGGGAAGAGTCAGCTGTAAGCTTCCATCGTAAATCTCTTGCAACATAGAACTTCCCTCCCCTTTTCCTTGTTTTTTTTTTACACGCACAGTTCCATTTACTGTTATATTCCATATCTACAATCCAGTTTCATCCCTCCTCACTTGCACATATACAATCTGAACTAGCATTCAAGGGAGGGTTGCCAAATCATAAACGTAGAGAAGAAAACTTCATATAAAGAAGCCATAGGCTCGCCTCCCCCCACCGCCTTTTGTACTGAATGACGTCTTCTCTCAAGCTCAGACCTTAAAGACCTTGCAGCTGGTTCAGTTCCGCAGTTTATGATCTCATCTCTCCTTGCATGATCATTTACATTAGTCCAAATTAAGCTATAATTAACCGGAGAACCTGTTTCTTAATGGCGGTGTAGGATCATGTACATTAGTCCAAACTAAGCTCTAATTAACAGGACAACCTGTTTCTTAATGGCAGCATGGGAGGATTATCGGCAGGCAAAGTGCTTTTGCACTCAGTGCCTCTGTGTCTCCCACAATCCATACTGGAGCAAGAGCCAGGTACCAAGACAAGCTGCGAGTGAAGCACATTCCCCCCTGTCCCTGGTATTCAGGTACAATATCTGTACAGTAGTACCTCAGGTTGCAGATGCTTCAGGTTACAGATCCTTCAGGTTACAGACGCTTCAGGTTACAGACTCTGCTAACCCAGAAATATTACCTCGGGTTAAGAACTTTGCTTCAGGATGAGAACAGAAATCGTGCGGCGGCAGTGGGAGGCCCCATTAGCTAAAGTGGTATCTCCAGTTAATAACAGTTTTGGGTTAAGAACGGACCTCCGGAATGAATTAAGTTCTTAACCCGAGGTACCATTGTATATTCCTTAGCCATTCTCTGCTTTTTTTTTTTTTTAAAAAAAATATTTATTACTTTCCCATCAATTTAAACACTACAAAAGGGAAAAAAATTAAACAAAACAATACAATACAATACAAAAGCAAAAACACTACATAACACTAACACTAAAACATTAAACTAACAAAGCAAAACAAAAACAGTTTAAAACACATCAAACAATTTCAATATCTTATCTTTCATTCACTTGTTTCAACGACCTCCTCACACCTCCCTTTTTGTATTCCACTTCAGTTAATTGTTTCAGCAATTCCTTTCCATCTCCCTCTGTTTTCTGTCCTGTAATTACCTTAACATATTCTAACCTTATTTTTCCCTTTAATACACTAATAATCTATTTGTACTTAGTTCCTTATAACATTTCTACCAAAGCCATATAACTTCATTCCAACATTTTCCTAACATTCATTAATTTTACAGTATTTGTGTAAATAGTCTTTAAACTTTTTCGAGTCTTCTTCCACCGACTCTTCTCCCTGGTCTCTCATTAGCCCTTCTCTGCTATCTACCTGCAAACATTGTAACAAACGATAGGTCTATGAAAGTAATCTTCAACATTCTACCTAGTTAGACTGGTTGTAGCAGATCCCACATTTAAAATTACAGGGTTGGAAAGTGTCCCAGAAGATTATCTCCTACTTCAGGCACAATATTCTCCCCAGAAAGGCTGCACCTCCTATTTCAGTTTATTTCGTCTCTGCTCATTCCCAAATAACAAGGAGGAAGTTAATATGGATATCTGAAAGTAAAGCACAGAACTATGAAGGAACCTATATTGGCAGAACACTTGCGGTTCAGTCTTGACACGATAGTGCATTCATTCATTCATTCATTCATTCATTCATTCATTCAATGCTTCATTCAGCATCTTAGCTGATGTAGCATCTTGATTAATTCCTGTTTCAGTTTGGGACTCATGAAGATCAGGATAATGGCATGACCAGAGGAATATGCAGCAATCACATTAAAAAGAATTAAATGCACCCCATTGTTGTTAATGCCCATCCAAAACAAAACTATTGACAAGATTTCCACAAAAACGTTAGTTACGTAGAGAACGATGAAAGAAGCCAGGGCTTTGATGGCATTCAGATGAACTTCTGTACTGAAATCCCTTGCACTGTTCTGTAGAAGATTTTTGTGCCTCCACAGAGAAGTTAGTAATAAAATGGATGAGATCAAAAATATCATGAAAGGAAAGAAATTTTGAAAAACATCTAGTAGGCTTAGAAACTCACAGGAATTGGTCGTGTTAATTGCTGAGTCATTGTTATTGTTTAGATATGATTCAAATAGCTTACGATTACATTTAGTCATAATAATGCCTGTTATTGTTACTGTGGTGGTGATTGCAGAGAAGACCACAGTCCCGAGAAGCAGCCAAGGCACCAGCCCAGGGAATCTCCGCTTCATTTGCAGGAAGAGAGGGTGGGAGAAGTTAGCGATTTTTACACAGTACAAAACACTGAGCCAAGCGGCAAACCAAAGGCTAGTTGTATTTAGAAACAGCCATGAGGAATCAGATGAAATTTTTAGGTTCAGAATCTGGACAGTGTCCACGAAAAAGAGGTTGAATATTGTAGTCTGTATCACAATGGCAAGAAATGCAAGTCTGAACAAGCTAAGACAACTCAGGATCATGTCAGCCGGGGATAGTTTTCGGCTTCTATGCCAGTCAATGCAGTTCACGATAGCAATGAATCCATTTCCCACCATTCCTGTGAGGGTTTCGATCACCAGAAGAATGAAACAAAACAATTCAAATAAGGTAGGCATCTTTCTGAGCATGAAATAGAAGCGTTTCTTCCAGTGTAATGTGTAATATTAGCATAGGCTGCTGCTGCCGCTGCTCTTTATATGACCAGTGGAGAACTGAATACTTCTGCCTTCTTTCTGGAATAGAGAAACTTGCAGGGAGGGGAGCGAGCTATTTTCATTTGTTGATTCTGTTTGCATGCAAATCACATCTGGAAAGATTCCATTACTAAATCTATATCATATATTCTGCTGCCATTTTTGCAAATTTGACAGTGGTGCTAAATATCATCTTTGCATCTGGCTTAACAAACAGTGAAACATGATTCTTTTAGGATTTGTTTATTTTGATTATTGTTTGTTCACCACTATTATTATTTTTAATCCCTCTGAAAACAGAGATGTCTATCAAATTTATTTCATAAATTTATTCTGTTTGTGAGGGATGTGGTTTTAATTGCTCAAAGAAATAAAGTGAGGTGTTTAATTGTGCAGGCCAATAGAAAATTTTTATTAGAATTGATTCATTGTTTTCTAAGTTCTTGCACCTCTTTAAGCAATCAATGGATTTGATGCTCAGGTTATCGACTTCTTAAGGGACACCCAGCAGGGCTGCCCTCTGTCGCCATTGCTGTTTGCATTGTTCATGTGGGTACTAGGCATCCAACAAAAAAAAGAGGCCTTCTACAGAGGGTGTCATTGTGCAGGATGAGGTACACAAAGTGAGTATGTTGGCAGATGACACCCTTTTATCTTTGAAAAATCCAGTAACAGCCTTTAGCCACCTAAGCGGCAATTAGAAATGTATCACAGGGTAGCAGGATTGCAAATCAGCTACTCTAAATCTGTGCTCCTTCCTATCAATTTAGAAGCACTACAAGAAGCACTATGGCACTCTCCATTTAAGTAGTTAGGTATTAATTTCACTGCAGACACGGCTTCCAGTTCTGGCTGCCTTAATGGAGACAGCTCCCATGACAATGGGAGATTGTTCACGAAGGAGAAAACAAGGATGATTGAGGGTAATTACACTTGCAAGTCCCCCCACCCCAGGGCCAGGGGGGAACTGACTTCTCTTGCAGGTTGTTTCGGTACGTGGCTTTCGCTCTGATATGGAATGCGGGAGGCAGGGAGATGCTGAGTGCAAAAGCACTTTGCCTGTTGGTAACCCTCCTCCGCCACCATTAAGAAGCAGAGGTTTAATTATTCGAATCTCAGCTGTCTTTGGCACAGAGAAGCAATAATAGCCAGAGACAGAGGAGATCCAACTCGTTTATTCAGCTGAGCAAAAGAGAGGGCAGAACACGTCCAAAACAAAGGAATGGAAGTGCCGCAATGAGGAGATGATTCTTATTTCTTTATAAGCTCTTTCTTCCCCCCCCTTCCCACTTCCCCCTCCCTCTTTCCCCCTCCCTTTCGGGGCCTCCTGGCTGTAATCAGACCAGCCTAACTACAGACCTTGAGCAAGCTGATCAGACACAGGAAGGAAACTCCTCAATGCCTGTTTCAATACTATTATTCTATCCTAACATAGGCACCTTCTCTGTTCCATTCTTCAGCAAGTGCGAAAGCTAATACAGTGGTACCTCTAGTTATGAACTTAATTCATTCCGGAGGTCCGTTCTTAACCTGAAACTGTTCTTAACTAAAGGCGTGCTTTCACTAATGGGGCCTCTTGCTATGCCAGAAATACTACCTTGGGTTAAAAACTTTGTTTCAGGATGAGAACAGAAATCGTGTGGCGGCAGTGGGAGGCCCCATTAGCTAAAGTGGTATCTCCGGTTAAGAACAGTTTCAGGTTCAGAACGGACCTCCGGAACGAATTAAGTTCTTAACCCGAGGTACCATTGTATATTCCTTAGCCATTCTCTGTTATCTACCTGCAAACATTGTAACAAACAATAGGTCTACGAAAGTAAACTTCAACATTCCACCTAGTTAAACTGGTTTAGCAGACCCCACATTTAAAATTATAGGATTGGAAAGTGTCCCAGAAGCTTATATCCTACTTCAGGCAGAAGATTCTCCCCAGAAAGGCTGGATCCTCTATTTTAAGCTTATTTCGTCTCTGTTTATTCCCATTGCAATGCTGCTTGCTCTTTCTGAGGCACATAACATACAGGTGAATTGACCATTCAAGGAAAGAGCTGCAGCCATTAAGAAAAAAACAGCACCTTCAGAGCTCTGATTAACCATATACCAGCCACCACACAATGCTGTGTAAATAATGTGGAGGAAGTTAAAATGGATATATGAAAGTAAAGCACACAACGAAGAAGGAGCCCATATTGTTAGAACACTTGCTTTTCAGTTTTGACATGATAGTGCATTCATTCATACAATACTTCATTCAGCATCTTAGCTGATGTAGCATCTTGATTGATTCCTGTTTCAGTTTGGGATTCATGAAGATCAGGATAATGGCATGCCCAGAGGAATATGCAGCAATCACATTAAGAAGAATTAAATGCACCCCATTGTTCTTAATGCCCATCCAAATGAAAACTATTGACAAGATTTCCACAAAAACGTTAGTTACGTAGAGAATGGAGAAAGAAGCCAGAGCTTTGATGGCATTCAGGTGAACTTCTGTGCTGACATCCCTTGCACTGTTTTGTAACAGATTTTTGTGCCTCCACAAAATGGATGAGATCAAAAATATCATGAAAGGAAAGAAATTTGATAAAATATCTAGTAGGATAAGAAACTCACAGGAATTCGTCGTGCTAATTGCTGAGACGTTATTGTTTAGATGTGATTTAAATAGATTATGATTACATTTAGACACAGTGATACTGCCTGTTATTGTCATAGTGGTGGTGATTGCAGAGAAGACCACGGTCCCCAGAAGCAGCCAAGGCACCAGCCCAGGGAATCTCCGCTTCATTTGCAGGAAGAGAGGGTGGGAGAAGTTAGCGATTTTTATACAGTACAAAACACTGAGCCAAGAGGCAAACCAAAGGCTAGCCGTATTAAGAAATAGCCACAAGGCACTGTATGCAATATATACATTCCTTATCTGAAAGGTGTCCACGGAAAAGAGGTTGAATATTGCAATCTGTATCAAAACGGCATGAAATGGAAATCTGAACAAGCCAAGCAAACTCAGGATCATGTCTGCCGGGGATAGTTTTCGGCTTCTAAAGCAGTCAATGCAGTTCACGATAGCAATGAATCCATTTCCCACCATTCCTGTGAGGGTTTCAATCAGCAGAAGAACGAAGCCAAACAATTCAAATAAGGTAGGCATCTTTCTAAGCATGAAACAGAAGTGTTTCTTCCAGTGTAATGTGTAATATTAGCACAGGCTGCTGCTGCTGCTGCTCTTTATATGACCAGTGGAGAACAGAATACTTCTGCCTTCTTTCCAGAATAGAGAAACTTGCAGGGAGGGCAGCAAGCTATTTTCATTTGTTGATTCTGTTCGGATTCAAATCACATCTGGAAAGATTCCATTACTAAATCTATATCATATATTCTGCTGTCATTTTTGCAAATTCGACAGTGGTGCTAAATATCATCTTTGCATCTGGCTTGACAAACAGTGATACATGATTCTTTTAGGATTTGTTTATTTTGATTAATGTTTGTTCACCAATATGATTATTTTTAATCCATCTGAAAACAGAGATTTCTATCAAACGATTTCATAGCTTTATTGTGTTTGTGGGGAACGTGGTTCTAATTGGTCAGAGAAATAAAACAGAGTGTTCAATTGTGCATGCCAGTAGAAGAATTTTTTAAAGAATTGATTCATTGTTTTCTAAGTTCTTGCCCCTCTTTAAGCAATCAATGGATTTTACACTCAGGTTTCGACAACTTAAGGGACACCCAGCAGGGCTGCCCTCTGTCGCCATTGCTGTTTGCATTGGATAGAAATAATAACAATAAAACAACAACAACCCTCACCTCCCCCAAACAACCACCACTAGGAACTTAGTGATTTTGCAATAGCTAGTTAAACCACAGAGCCTAGGACTTGCTGATCAGATGGTTAATGGTTCAAATCCCCATGACAGAGTGAGCTCCCATTGCTCGGTCCCTGCTCCTGCCAACGTAGCAGTTCGAAAGCACGTCAAAGTGCAAGTAGATAAATAGGTACCGCTCCAGCGGGAAGGTATACGGTGTTTCCGTGCACTGCTCTGGTTCACCATTAGCAGCTTAGTCATGCTGGCCACATAACCCGGAAGCTGTCTGCGGACAAACACTGGCTCCCTCGGCCTATAGAGCAAGATGAGCGCCGCAACCCCAGAGCCGGCCACGACTGGACCTAATGGTCAGGGGTCCCTTTAACTTTACCTTATACTGTTAAGAACACACAAAGTCTCTAAGCAGTGTGAAGTTTCAGACATTTGGTTTCCTTAGGAATAGGCTTAGAGGGATGCTTGATGGCATTTTGAAATAGTTGTGCTTACTTAGAAACATACAAGTAGAAGACAGGTGAAAATTTAGCATTAAGCACTCTAACAGATGTCTAATAGCTCTCGGCTCCCCCGTCAGATTTTCAGAGAGACAGCCAGCACCATCTGATCCTTTTAGAAATCAATTCAGCACTCTCTCGCTCTCATTTCCTAGACGTGAGCTAGGTACAAATTAGTGGTTTGTCCCTCACTCGCACTGCTACATCTCAAATAAAAAATGGGTGGGGATGTCTTTCAACCGTTTTGCATTACCTGACTTGTTTTCCTGCACCTGTGTCATCCCCAACTCCAATTCAGTGGGGTGTTGTGAGCATGCTGAAGAGCTGTTCGAAAAATATGCATCTCAGCTTAGCTGCCTCTTCCCAGGAGAACCAAAGTGGATCATGCTGTCATCATCCGAGGCCCTTATTTGTGTTTCTCCTCCATGGAAACTTTGGAGGGTGGTGACATGAGAACAGGCCTTCTCAGTGGTGGCCCCTCACTTGTGGAATGCTCTCCCCAGGGAGGCAGGCCAGCCACCACTACCATCCAGTTTTAGCCCCCAAGTACAGTGGTACCTCGGGTTACATATGCTTCAGGTTACAGACCCCGCTAACCCAGAAATATTACCTCGGGTTAAGAACTTTGCTTCAGGATGAGAACAGAAATCATGTAGTGGCGGCACAGTGGCAGCAGGAGGCCCCATTAGCTAAAGTGGTGCTTCAGGTCAAGAACCATTTCAGGTTAAGAACAGACCTCCACAGCGAATTAAGTTCTTAACCCGAGGTACCACTATAAAGTCTTTTCTTTACGCCTGGGCTTTATTCTGAGTTTTTTTTTAGTGTAAGTCTCTCTGAATTACTTGGTAAGGAAACGGACTAGCAAACATAATAACTGAATAAAATTAAAAAAGAAACCGCAACTTACAGCTTTCTATCAGATGGAAGCTGGTTTGAGGTGAAACACGTTGAACACCAGCATTTCTCAAGAAGTGCAGGACACATACGGATTGTGGCTTCAGTCACGTGTCCTTGGATTCAAACACCAGTGGTGGGAGTGCGCTAGAGGTAGAGCTGGGGGGAAATGATAAAGCGTACACAGCCTGACTCAAAACTATCAGGCTTTTGTTATTTATACAGATCCCTTGCTTGCAGCACTTGCTTTTCAGGAACAATATCTGTATATTCCTTAGTCACTCTCTACTATCTCCCTGCAAACATTTGAATAAATGATACGTCTATGAAAATAATCTTCAACATTTGTCCTAATTAAACCGGTTTATCGGATCCCAGACTTAAAACCACAGAACTGGAAAGTGCGGCAGGAGATCATCTCCTACTTCGGGCAGAAGATTCCCCCCCACAAAAGCTGGATCCTCTACTTTCGGCTTACTTTTGTTCATTTTCAAGTCTCTGTTCATTCCCATTGCAATGCTGCTTGCTCTTTCTCAGGCACATAACATACAGGTGAATCGACCATTCATGGACAGAGCTGCAGGCATTAAGGAAAAACCAGCATCTTCAGAGCTCTGATTAACCATATACCAGCTGCCTCACAATGCTGTGTAAATAATTTGGAGGAAGTTAATATGGATATATGAAAGTAAAGCACAGAACTAAGAAGGAACCTATATTGGTAGAACATTTGCTGTTCAGTCTTGACACGATAGTGCATTCATTCATTCGTTTATTCAATGCTTCATTCAGCATCTTAGCTGATGTAGCATCTTGATTGATTCCTGTTTCAGTTTGGGACTCATGAAGATCAAGCTAACGGCATGGCCAGAGGAATATGCAGCAATCACATTAAAAACAATTAAATGCAGCCCATTGACGTTAATGCCCTTCGAAAAGAAAACTATCGACAAGATTTCCACAAAAAAGTTAGTTACATAGAGAACGAAGAAAGAAGCCAGGGCTTTGATGGCATTCAGGTGAACTTCTGTGCTGACATCCCTTGCAGTGTTTCGTAGAAGATTTTTGTGCCTCCACAGAGAAGTTAGTAGTAAAATGGATGAGAACAAAAACATCATGAAGGGAAAGAGATTTGGAAAAATATATAGTAGGATAAGAAACTCACAGGAATTGGATGTGTTAATTGCTGAGTCATTGTTCTTGTTTAGATGTGATTCATATAGATTACATTTAGAAAAAATGTTATTGCCTGTTATTGCTACAGTGGTGGTGATGGCAGAGAAGACCACAGTTCCCAGAAGCAGCCAAGGCACCAGCCCAGGGAATCTCCGCTTCATTTGCAGGAAGAGAGGGTGGGAAAAGTTAGCAATTTTCACACAGTACAAAACACTGAGCCAAGCGGCGAACCAAAGGCTAGCCGTATTAAGAAATAGCCATGAGAAATCAGATGAAATGTTTAGGTTCAGCATGAGGATAGCGTCCACGAAAAAGAGGTTGGATATTTCAGCCTGTATCAAAACGACATGAAATGCAAGTCTGAACAAGCTAAGACAACTCAGGATCATGTCAGCTGGGGATAGTTTTCGGCTTCTAAACCAGTCAATGCAGTTAACGATCACAATGAATCCATTTCCCACCATTCCTATGAGGGTTTCAATCACCAGAAGAACGAAGCCAAACAATTCAAATAAGGTAGGCATCTTTCTGAGCATGAAATAGAAGCGTTTCTTCCAGTGTAATGTGTAATATTATCACAGACTGATGCTGATGCTGCTCTTTATATTACCAGTGGGGAGCAGAATACTTCTGCCTTCTCTCTAGAATAGAGAAACTTGCAGGGAGGGGAGCGAGCTATTTTCATTTGTTGATTCTGTGCAAATGCAAATCACATCTGGAAGATTCCATTACTAAATCTATATCATATATTCTGCTGTCATATTTGCAAAATCGACAGTGGTGCTAAATATCACCTTTGCATCTGGCTTGACGAACAGGGATACATGATTCTATTAGGATATGTTTATTTTGAGTAATGTTTGTTCACCAGTATTATTATTCTTAATCCATCTGAAAACAGAGATGTCTATCAAATGATTTCATAAATTTATTGTGTTTGTGAGGAACGTGGTTCTAATTGGTCAGAGAAATAAATCAGGGTGTTCAATTGTGCATGCCAATAGAAGATTTTTTTTTAAAGAATTGATTCATTGTTATAATAATGATTTTATTGCATTAGCCATGCGGCCATAGCATAATATACATAGAAATAACAACATAAAATGGGGGTGGGGAGATAAAAGTGTATGCCGTTCTGGGCGAATACTTTGAGAAAATGGGGATAACAAAGGTAACGGGAGATTTAAAACATCGAGTGACAGAGAATACAAAAAACAGGTTCGATTGTGCGGCGTATCGACTACATCTGTGGTATTGAGGAAGGAGTTGGCGCCGCTTTCCTCTTCATCACACTAAGCAGGAAATTAGCTGTCATCTCGGTAATCCAACAGTCAGAATCCTGCAGAAGAAGGGACACTATCCAAGGCTGGATTGGGAGATGAAGCTTGTTCACGAGAGGAGTTAGAAACCGAGATCTTTCATCTGTCCAGTTGGGACAGAAGAGCATTACATGTTCCATAGTCTCCAGAGCCGTGTCATTGCAGGTGCATGTTCTATTTGCGATGGAAACTCTGGAGTAACGACCCGACAGAACTGCTGTAGGAAAACAGTTGAGACGGGCACAGGTAAAGGCCCTTCGTTTAGCCTCCGAAGGAATTGTAAAACAGTATAGAGGGATCCCTTCAGGGGGTGGAATAGCTAGGGCTAAGCCTGAACACGGCCCTCTTGCATGGGAAGCTGTGTTAGAGAAGTCAAGTTGCTGGAGCTTCTTTTTGATTAGAGGTAGGGCCGCCGGGCTAATACACTCTAAATTAAAAACAGTTTTGCGGTTCAAATTGAGAAGAGAGCGGAATTTAAGATTAATTGTAGTTTTCCAAGGAGAATTATGAATATCTCTCAGGATCAGATTGGAGAAACCACCTCTAATTCGAGCATCCGAGGCTAGTAGGTGGGAGCTGTAGGAAATGGCTCGACTCCATGCTCGTTTTACAATTGAGGGCTGGGCGAACTCAAGTCGTAAGGCTGCACCAGAGACACATCTTGGGACGCCGGAAAGAGATCTCAGAAACATGTGAAGTGCGCGATCCAAGTTATCTGATATTGCTGTAGTCCATACTTCGCAGCCATATAATAGTTTAGGGACAACTTTGGCATTAAACATTTGAATTGCTGCTGGAAGGTGTTTGCCGCCCTTCTGGTGATAGAATCGGACAATGGCATTAGAGGTCGTGGTTGCAGCAAGAGAGGCAGATTGTAGATGGGTGGTCCAGGAGAGATTATAAGTAAATATTAAGCCTAGATATTTAAAGGCTTTTACCTTTTCTAAGTAGCCACCTGTGATCTTAAGCGGCTCCAGCTTGAGTTTGCGGGAACGAGTGAAGTGGAGAACTTTCGATTTTTTATAATTAATATTAAGAGCTTCTGCCTTACAATAGGCGATAAATGCATTAACTGCATTTGCTAGGTCCGCAGCTGTTCTGGATAAAATGACGGCATCATCCGCATAGAAAAGGGAAGCAACGGGGTGGCCTGCTAAGTGAGGAGGGTACTTAGTTGCTAGCTTCAAAGGGGAAAGGGCATCATGAAGATAAAGATTAAACAGTAAAGGGGCCAAGAGACAACCTTGTCGGACGCCCCTGGCCGTTGGGAATGGGGTGGTAAGGTAGCCGTTGGGACCAATTCGAACGCGAGCTGTGGTGTTTGAATAAAGGGAAATAATTAGGGAAAGGAGGTGTGGATCAATTCCCAAATGGGCAAGTTTGGACCATAATCTCTGCCTAGGAATGGAATCAAAGGCGGCCTCCAGGTCCATGAAGGCGGCAAACAGGTGGCCTTGCCTTGGTGCAGTGTATTTACTGGCAAGGTGATAGAGAGTTAGACAGTGGTCCATGGTTGATGCTGACTTCCGGAAGCCAATCTGTTCTGGCGGTAGAATGTTTCTCTCATGGACCCATGAAAGAAGTTCTTCCAGTAAGACAGCGGCAAATATTTTCCCCGGAATAGATAGTAAGCTGATGGGGCGATAGTTCCTAGGGATGTTTGCTGGCCGCCTTTGAAAATCGGAACTATTGTAGCTTCTCTCCAGGAGTCGGGGATGTCTAAGGCGGAGGAGATAGCGGTGAATACAGGAGTCAGCTGTTCACTCCACCAAAGAGGATCAGTCAGGAAAAGGTCCAACGGGACCATGTCTGGGCCGGGGGCCTTATGCCTACGCATGGACATTATGATGTTGAAGATGCGGGTTGAGGTAAAATTTACTGAGGAGGTAGAACTAAGAGAACAGGAACAGAGGTCCGACGGGGATTGAAGGTGATCTGTAAGATGATTTGGAGAAGCGAAACTGGCTGAATAATAAGCGATCCATTCGTCAGCGGAAATCAGAGTAGCTGAATTGGGTGGTGCCGAAGGCCTAACTAAGCGCCAGAAGGAGCGGGAGTCATGCCTCTCCACAGCTGAACGAAGAGTGGACCAAGCCTCAAGGATGTGTTGCTGTTTCTTGCAATGAATCATGTTTCTGTATGTCCTTTTAGTAACTAGAAGCTCTGCACGGGTTTGGGGGTCGTTGGAAAATTTGATGATTCTGACCATTTTCCTAATTCGCCTTCTTAGGACTTTACATTCCTTGTCAAACCAGGGTGATTCAGAGAAGAAGCGTTGGTGGGTAGGCGAGGTGATGGTTATGTAAGTTGTTGAAAAAGCATCAATTAATTTCCGGTATTGGTCAGCGGGCGGAATTGAGTCAGAAAGAACTGTAGGCATATCAAGTGATTTTTGTATGTCCAGGGCAAGAGAGGAACTGAGGCTTGTCCGTTTCTTTGTTTTATATACAGGGTAGCTTTGTGCGGTGGAACTATAGTTTGACGGGACTGAGAATGGCTCTATTAGGTTTAACATTAACGTCAATGGAAGGTGGTCACCACCAAAATATTCAGCCACTTCCATTTTTGTAGAAATTGAGAATAGCTCCGGCGTCAATAGAATGTAGTCGACAACACTGGTCCCCCGGGAAGAGATGCACGTTAACTGCTGCGAGGATAAGGGAGTAACGTTGCCATTTGCGATGCAAAGATCGTTTTCGATGGCCAACTGGGCCATCAGCCTCCCCGACGCATTTGTTATGGGATCAAGAGAGCATCTGTTTCCCCAGGGGGGCTGCAGGGGATTGTCCAGGAGTGCTGCGGAAGATAATATAGCATCGTCGTTGGGACCTATTCTTGCATTAAAGTCGCCTAAGAGGATTTGAGGAAGTCCTGGGTTAGTTGTTTGAAGGTCATGAAGCCAAGACGAAAGTTCAGACCACCTTTCATTACGGTCGAAATCATTAATTGCTGATTCATTGTTTATGTAGTACTTGCACCTCTTTAAGCAATCAATGGATTTGACGCTTAGGTTTTGACCTCTTAAGGGACACCCAGCAGGGCTGCCCTCTGTTGCCATTGCTGTTTGCATTGTTCATGGAGGTACTAGGCATCCAACTATGCAAAGATGCATCTACAGACGGTGTTATTGTGCAGAATGAGGTACACAAAGTATGTTTGCAGATGACACCCTCTTATCTTTGCAAAATCCAGTAACAGCCCTTCAACCACTTAAGTGGCAGCGATAAATGTATCACAGGGTAGCAGGATTGCAAATCGGCTACTCTAAATCTGTTCTCCTTCCTATCAATTTAGAAACAGTACAAGAGGCTGGTTACTAGCTAACTCTCCATTTGCCATAGCGCATGGAGAATTTAAGTAGTTAGGTATTAACTTCACTGCAGACACGGCTTCCAGTTCTGGCTGCCTTAATGGAGACAGCTCCCATGACAATGGGAGATCGTTGGCGAAGGAGAAAACAAGGATGATTGAGGGTAATTATCCTTGCAACGTCCCCCCAGCGCCAGGGGGGAACAGACTTCACTTGCAGATCGTCTTGGTACCTGGCTTTTGCTCCAATATGGAATGCGGGAGGCCTAGAGGCGCTGAGTGCAAAGCCACTTTGCCTGTTGGTAATCCTCCTCCGCCATCATTAAGAAGCAGAGATTCTTCTGCTCATTAAAAGTTTAATTAGCAGTAATGTATAGACGCATGCTAGAAAAGTCAGTATGTGGAGGGGGACACACCCTAAAAATGGATTCTTCATATTTTTTTAAATTTTCATAACTGACTCAGCAAACCCCCTAGAAGCCACATTAATATTTTAAAGCAACAAGCAGAGTGGTAGCAAACTAGATTATAGATATGGTTTGCAAATAAAAAAAAGAAGCTGTTGTTGGCTCCGCTATTCAAATCTCAGCTGTCTTTGGCACAGAGAATCAATAATAGCCAGAGAAAGAGGAGATCCAACAAACACTTGTTTATTCAGCTGAGCAAAAGAGAGGACAGAAACTGTTCTTAAATAGAGGTGTGCTTTCGCTAATGGGGCCTCTTCCTGCCGCTGTGCTGCTGGCACACGATTTCCGTTCTCATCCTGGGGCAAAGTTCTCAACTCAAGGTAACTCTTCCAGGTTAGTGGAGTTTGTAACTTAAGGTACCACTGTAATGGCAATTAAGACTATCCATCACTAGCAGGCTTTCACAGGAAACAGAGCAGAGACCAGACTTTTCTTTCTTTCTTTTTGATAATAATTTTAATTAGTTTTCAATTATAGTCCAATAATAATCTCATTATAACAATGCCAAATTAAAATACAATTACTAATACCAATAATTCAAATACCAAATGATATAATTTAGGTGGCCTACTGCATGCTAGAATTGATGGTTTGATGATTTTCTTTAATTCTGCCTTCCAAAATGTTATTAATTTCACTTACATTCCAATCACAATAATAATCATATATACAACTACTGCAGTACTGTAATAATAACTTCTATTCAAGTTGATACATTAAATGATTTATGAAACTACAAGTGAGGCACTCAAACTATATCCTTGTTCTTCCTATGTGTGACAATTATTCTGTCCGTGATGTTTCTTCCTGTCCTTGTAAAATGTTATGTCTATCTTTTCCCGGTTGTTGCTGTTCTCCATCATGCCTTGGGTAGAGCTAATATCCCATTGTTGTGTCAGAAATTGCTCCATTACTCCGTCCCATGCTTCGTTGTTTTGCAACTTTGACAACAGCTGCAAAAATCACACTGTCCCAGTAATGAACCTTATCACTTCCTTGGCAAGTTTGCAGATTCCTTTCATCCTTCCGTCCGGCTGGAGATAACTGAGCGGTTGTACTTCGAATTATATTGAATTCCAAGTCCTTGGAACATTATTCAGTTCAGTCCATAAATAATAAAGGATGGGGAAGAGTCAGCTCTAAGTTTCCATCACAAGTTTCCAGAGCTTCCCTCCCTTTTTCCTTGTTGTTGTTGTTTTTACACACACAGTTCCATTTAATGTTATATTCCATATCTACAATCCAGTTTCATCCCTCCTCACTTGCACATATACAATCTGAATTAGCATTCAAGGGAGGGTTGCCAAATCATAAACGTAGAGAAGAAAACTTCATATAAAGAAGCCGTAGGCTCCCCTCCCCCCACCTTTTGTACTGAATGACATCATCTCTCAAGTTCAGACCTGAACTTGCAGCTGGTTGAGTTCCGCAGTTTATGCTCTCATCTATTCTCGCATGTGCATGTACATTAGTCCAAATTAAGCTCTAATTAACAGAACTTCTGTTTCTTAATGGTAACAGGGGAAGATTATCGACAGGCAAAGTGCTTTTGCACTTAGCATCTCCCTGCCTCCCACAATCCATACCGGAGCGAGAGCCAGGTACTTTGATGAGCCTCGATTGATGTGTGTTCCCGCCTGTCCCTGGTTTTCAGGTACAATATCTGTATATTCCTTAGTCATTCTCTGCTATCTACCTGCAAACACTGTAACAAACGATACGTCTACGAAAGTAATCTTCAACATTCTACCTAGTCAGACTGGTTTTAGCAGATCCCACATTTAAAATTGCAGGATTGGAAAGTGTCCCCGAAGATTATCTCCTACTTCAGGCAGAAGATTCTCCCCAGAAAGGCTGGATCCTCTACTTTCAGCTTATTTTGTCTCTGTTCATTCCCATTTCAATGCTGCTTGCTCTTTCTGAGGCACATAACATACAGGTGAATAGACCATTCAAGGAAAGAGCTGCAGCCATTAATAAAAAATCAGCATCATCAGAGCTCTGATTAACCATATACAGGCCACCTCACAATGCTGTGTAAATAATGGGGAAGAAGTTAATATGGATGTATGAAAGTAAAGCACAGAACTAAGAAGGAACCTATACTGGTAGAACACTTGCTGTTCAGTCTTGACACGATAGTGCATTCATTCATTCATTCATTCATTCATTCATTCATTCAATGCTTCGTTCAGCATCTTAGTTGATGTAACATTCTTACTGATTCCTGTTTCAATTTCGGACTGATGAAGATCAGGATAAGAGCATGACCAGAGGAATATGCAGCAATCACATTTAAAAAAATGAAATGCACTCCAATGTCATAAATGCCCATCCGAGAAAAAACTATTGACAAATTTCCCACAAAAACGTTAGTTACGTAAAGAATGGAGAAAGAAGCCAGGGCTTTGATGGCATTCAGGTGAGCTTCTCTGCTGGCATCACTCGCACTGTTTCGTAGAAGATTTTTGTGCCTCCACAAAGAAGTTAGTAATAAAATGGATGAGAACAAAAATATCGTGAAGGGAAAGAGATTTGGAAAAATATATAGTAGGATAAGAAACTCACAGGAATTGGTCGTGTTAATTCCTGAGTCACTGCTATTGTTTAGATGTGATTCAAAAGGATTACATTTAGACACAATGATACTGCCTGTTATTGCCACAGTGGTAGTGATTGCAGAGAAGACCACAGTTCCCAGAAGCAGCCAAGGCACCAGCCCAGGGAATTTCCGCTTCATTTGCAGGAAGAGAGGGTGGGAGAAGTTAGCTATTTTAACACAGTACAAGACACTGAGCCAAGCGGCAAACCAAAGGCTAGCCGTATTAAGAAATAGCCATGAGAAATCAGATGGAATGTTTATCTTCAGCATCGGAACAGGGTTCACGAGAACGAGGTTGAATATTGCATTCTGTATCGTAACGGCATGAAATGCAAATCTGAACAAGCTAAGACAACTCAGGATCATGTCAGCGGGGGATAGTTTTCGGCTTCTAAACCAGTCAATGCAGTTGACGATAGCAATGAATCCATTTCCCACCATTCCTATGAGGGTTTCAATCACTAGAAGAACGAAGCCAAACAATTCAAATAAGGTAGGCATCTTTCTGAGCATGAAATAGAAGCGTTTCTTTCAGTGCAATGTGTAATATTAGCATAGACTGCTGCTGCTGCTGCTGCTCTTTATATGACCAGTGGAGAAAAGAATACTTTTGCCTTCTTTCTAGAATAGAGAAACTTGCAGGGAGGGGAGCGAGCTATTTTCATTTGTTGATTCTGTGCAAATGCAAATCACATCTGGAAAGATTCCACTACTAAATCTATATCATATATTCTGCTGTCATTTTTGCAAATTCGACAGTGGTGCTAAATATCATCTTTGCATCTGGCTTGACAAGCAGGAATACATGATTCTTTTAGGATTTGTTTATTTTGATTAATGTTTGTTCACAAGCATTATTATTTTTAATCCATCTGAAAACAGATTTTTTATCAAATGATTTCATAAATTTATTGTGTTTGTGAGGGACGTGGTTCTAATTGGTCAGAGAAATAATACAGGGTGTTTAATTGTGTCTATTCAATTAAAGAATTGATTCATTTTTTTCTAAGTACTTGCACCTCTTTAAGCAATCAATGGATTTGACGCTCAGATTATCGACTGAACAGATTATCGACCCAGCAGGGCCTTAGCTGGCTTTGGTGAACAACCATGGTAAAAATGTAAATATTACCTAAGTTCTTACATTTTTTCAAGTTCTGCCTATCCCTCCTCTTTAGCAAAAGAGATGGCAAAACAAACTCAATGCATTTGTGTTGGGATGCAAAAATCTAGGATAAGCAACAAAACTCTCTATGGACATAGAACAAAAGAAGGAATGGGAGTTGCCTAAGTTAATGTCATACTATGATGCTTTTCAAATCAAATCCTTGTTCCCATTGCTCAGGGGAAGAACAGAGGACCCCCCAGTCCAACTCGAGATGGTCCCCTCCACGCTTTGTATAAGAGGCAACCCTTTCTTACCTTTGTCCTTGAAGGAGGTAAGGAAAATGGACAATCCATTTACAAGATCAGAACCGATGGCATGGAGAACGTGGAGCAAAACATTGGCCTCTTACCCTTCACCACCATTCCTGTTCCTGGATCATCCAGCTTTCAGACACAGAGATAAATGCCAACAGTTCAAGGATTGGGAAGATGTAGGCATTTATACAATCCACATGACCTGCTTTCCAGAGAGAAGACAATTTCCCAAGAGGAACTGCAAGGTAAATTAAAAGGCATTCGTACTACCTGGTTTCAGGTAGCTCAGGCCCATTCTTTTGCACTTTGTTTGGAGCATAGGGGAGAGGGCCTACGCACGTTTACCTTGTTTGAATCCTTATACAACAGGCCAGCATATGACCTGAAGGGTCTCCTTCCCTAATATAGGGCAATCTATTGCGGTCAAGCTTGCAAAAATCTATCATTTGCCCGATAATAAATGCTGGAAATGTAAAGAGATTGAAGGTACATTCTTTCACCTTTGGTGGACATGCCCAAGGATTAAGACCTTCTGGGAGATGATATATAATGAAAGGAAAAAGGTATTTAAATATACCTTCTCTAAGAAACCAGAGGCCTTTCTCCTGGGCATGGCTGGCCAATTGGTGCCAAAGAAGGATAGAACTTTCTTTATGTATGCTACAGCAGCAGCAAGAATACTCATTGCAAAGCATTGGAAGACACAAGACCTACCCACCTTGGAAGAATGGCAGATGCAAGTAATGGACTACATGGAATTGGCGGAAATGACCGGCAGAATCCGAGACCAGGGAGAAGAGTTGGTGGAAGAAGATTGGAAAAAAATTAAAATCTATCTAAAGAAACATTGTAAAATTATCGAATGCTAATGACGTTGGAATGAAATGAAGTGGTTCTAGCAATAAGGAAAAATAATAATATGTATGAAGGGATTGATATAAGATGAAAATTTGAAATTAGAATATGTGAGGATAAATAATTAAGGTTAAATTAAGAGGGTATGAATTTGCTGAATAAATTTTTAAATGGAATATAAAAATGGGAGGTGTGAGGAAGTCAGGAAAATAAGTAAATGATTGGAAGACATCAGAAAGAGGGATTTTTATTTTTTTAAATTTTTTTTATGTTAAATCTTGTTTTTTGTATTGTATTTAGATTCTCTTTATGTGATTTTTGTTACCTGCTTATTCTTTTTTTCCTGTTTGTTAAAAAACTTAATAAATATTATAAAAAAAAATTAAAAGGCATTCGTACTACCTGGTTTCAGGTAGCTCAGGCCCATTCTTTTGCACTTTGTTTGGAGCATAGGGGAGAGGGCCTAAGCACGTTTACCTTGTTTGAATCCTTATACAACAGGCCAGCATATGACCTGAAGGGTCTCCTTCCCTAATATAGGGCAATCTATTGCGGTTCCCAATTAGGGGTCCAGGGACCACTGGTGGTCTGCGGAATGCACACAGGGGGTCCGTGGCCCCATCCCCACAACTTTTTTTTGGTCATTTTTGCATGGTAATATCACAATTTTTATGGTCTGTTTTAGCACCATGCAATTTTGCAAGATATTGGCTGAAATTGGTTTTGAAACCACACCACAATAGCAATTTCGACCTGGCAATATTCAGCAATGCGAGGGAGAGCAGGGCAGCCGGATATTCCACTGTGATCTCAGCCAATAATACCGCTGATCTGAGCTGCCTTCCCTCATGCTGAGGGAAAACAGGGCAGGTGATTGCCCTCACTTCAAGGCACCATGCCATTACCTTCCCTTGGCACTTGTGGGATGTAAAACTGCAGTCAAGTACAACAGTTCTACAGTGGACATGTTAAGGGATGTTTTGTACCACTCAGGAGAAGACTTCCTGTTTCCTTCTGAGCTGGGACAGACTTCCACTACATGTGACTTGAAGAGGGTCTGGTCTGTTGTACTAGCATGGAGAAGCACACAGTCTCCATGTTCTGATCAGTGTGTCGTCTCCATTTTGTATGTTGCTGTGTGTTTGGAGAGGTAACTGTTTAGTTGCAGTCACTTGTTGGGACTAACTTCTTCATGGAATAGTTCTAGTTGTTATGTAACCTAAGCCTGCCTTCAGGGATATGTCTGCGAACCTGAATGAATCGGTGAGTAAACTACTTTTATGTTAACGTTAATCAGATTCTTGTGTTTATTCTTTTTAAGAGGGATTAGAAGGGATTTTACCAGGAAGGAACCTTTAATAGTATGAGTCAGCAACAAGCTGATCGCTGCGTAATTTAAAAAGGGGGATGTTTGGAACTCTGCTAGAATATGGAACTTGCTAGCGCAAGTTAGGAAGGATGTCATTAAATAATATATCCTCTCCTGCCTCCCTAATCATCCCCACAGCACTGAGGCAGAGCAGCTTTTCTCAGTCAGCAGAAAAGCAGCAGCAGCCACAGTGGACATGCATCTTCACAGGCTGCCACCTCTGGCTGCTCCACTGACAGCAGCTTGATGCATCCCCCATTCCCTTCTATTCAAACCATGGCGGTGGAGGTGACTCCGCTTCCTCTTCACCCTCTACACATCTGATCTCCGTGACTGACCCATCTCTCATTCCCATGCCTCATCTCCAATTTCAGACATTGTGATACAGTGGTACCTCGTCAAGTGTCTGGGATCTGTTCCGGAGCCCTGGATGCTCAACAAAAGAGATGCTTGACAGAGCGTCACTCTGAGCGTGGAGCGGTTTAGCGCTTCGGCACATGTGCGAAGCATGATTTAGCGCTTCTGCGCATGCGTGAAGCAGCAAACCCGGAAGCAACCCGTTCCAGTACTTCCGGATTTGCTGCGGACATCCGCCAAAATGGATGATCGAGGGGGCAGACGTTCAAAGAGATATGATTGTATATCAGAATATTGTGATGTTTAGCTGCTGAGTTATAATTGCAGACGTTCAAAGAGGTATGATTGTATATCAGAATATTGTGATGTTTAGCTGCTGAGTTATAATTGCAGCTGTGTAGCTGAGTCCAACAGACTGAAGCGCCACCCTGCACCACAGAGAATTAGTAAGCTTCATTGATGGCAACATGATTACCGATAGCTTAGCAGTTGAAGAACCAGACTGAAACAACTCAGAACATATGGAAAATAATATCTGGATGTCTCACAAGACACAGGGGGGCAATTAAAGGCATATACCTGAATATATATACCTGCATACCTGAAGGAGCGTCTCCACCCCCATCGTTCAGCCCGGACACTGAGATCCAGCGCCGAGGGCCTTCTGGCAGTCCCCTCATTGCGAGAAGTGAGGCTACAGGGAACCAGACAGAGGGCCTTCTCGGTAGTGGCGCCCGCCCTGTGGAACGCCCTCCCATCAGATGTCAAAGAGATAAACAATTACCTGACATTCAGAAGACATCTTAAGGCGGCCCTGTTTAGGGAAGTTTTTAATATGTAACACTACTGTTTTTAACACTTGATTGGGAGCCGCCCAGAGTAGCTGGGGAGGCTCAGCCAGATGGGCGGGGTATAAATAAATTATTATTATTATTATTATTATTATTATTATTATTATTATTATTAAGAGACACCTTCCAAGAAACATGGACCCCATTCTTTAATTATTTTAATGACCAAAATGGGTCAACTTTGTGAGCATGAAATAAAAGTGTTTCATTCACTGTAATATGTAACATTTGCACTGTTTGCTGCCACTGACACACTTTATTTATATGAGAAGTGCAGAATACCAATACTTCTGCCTTCTCCTTAGAACAGAAAAACTTGTAGAGTGGAGGGAGCTATTTTCATTTGTTGATTTCTGTTCTGATGCAAATCACACCTGGAAGCACTCTATTGCTTAATCTATAATATCTGTTCTGACATCATATTTGCAAATTTTACAGAGGTGCTAAATATCATCTTTGCATCTGGTGTAACAAACAGGGACCTGTGATTCTTTCAGGATTTGTTTATTTTGATTAATGTCCCCACCCCAGTATTAGCAGTTTCAGTCCATCCCAAAACATAGCTCTTTATCAAATGATAAGTTTATTGCATTTGTGAGTGGTTCTAATTAGTTGTATAACTAAAAGATGAACTAGTTGGATAATAAAATGTTAATTTGTGCATGCCAGTAGGAGGGGTGTTTATAATTACACTTCCTAGAAAAATAGGAATTGGAGGAATTAAGCACCAGGAAGTGTAAATCCAACATAATTCTTTCTCCAAGTTTTCTGCCTTTATAGAGAGATTTTACAGAAGCATACAGATGATGCCCCTGCCCTGGGAACTGTAGTACATTCAGGGTGCTAGGTTAGACCAAGGATAGGGAACATCAGTCTCAGGGACCCAATGCAGCTGTCCAAGCCTCTTTCTCAGGCCACCCCTCTCTACTTCTGATTTTCACTATCCGTTCATTCTTTTTAAGGGTGTTTTTTTTAATGTGTCTTTGGATGGAGAGAAAGTACAAAGGTGGTGGGACAGCACTCATCTCAGCCCTTCTTCCTTGCCCCCTCCCTAATATGCCTCCTCTTTCCATTTTGCAGACTGACCTCTCTCTCGCATTTGCACCATGGCTTACTGGCTGAAGACTAAAGTGACTTCCTTGCAAAGCTGGGAGCCTGCCTGGGAGACAGATTCAAACTAACATAACCTTTAAATACGCATTTGGGAAAGTGAAATAAACCAAAATATAATTAAATATGTTTCAACCAGTGGTCCATCAAACATGTATACAATATATAAGATATGCAAAGAACATACCGTATTTTTCGCTCTATAGGATGCACCTGACCATAGGACGCACCTTGTTTTAGAGGGGGAGAACAAGAAAAAAAATTCTCCCTCTCTCTGCGCAGCGCCCCTTCAGCGAAGTGGCAGGAGAAATGGAGCCCCTTCCATTTCTCCTCCCACTTCGCTGAAGGGGTGCTGCCCAGCTCTCCCTCTCCCACATTGCCTTCGTCTTCATTAAAGGCAACCTGAAGCCTCCGGAGCGCGGCGGGAGTTCCCGCTGCGCTCCGGAGGCTTCGGGTTCCTTTCGCTGAAGCCAGGAGATCAGGACTCTCCCGCTGCACCCCGAGCTTGTGGGGCTGGCGGTGGGGGGAAGCCCGGCTTTCCCCCACCGCCAGCCACAAAGAGCAGGTCGGGGCTGGTGGGGGAAGCCCGCGTCCCCCCCCCAGCCCCAGGGACCACACATTCACTCCATAAGACACACAGACATTTCCCCTTAGATTTTAAGAGGAAAAAAGTGCGTCTTATGGAGCGAAAAATACAGTACCTATTCAAAACAAAAATTATTAAAATGCTATTAAATAACAAAAAAAAAATTACTTAAACAGCTTAGGTTACAAATTTACTGTAATATATGATGGTGATCCTTGTTTTTGGTTCTGCTTTGGCTTCTGTATGTCTTTTGTAAGTTTTAGCGATTTTAAATTTGGAGGTTTAAGTATATTATGTTGGTATGAAACTGTCGTGTGACGGGCCAATGGCCGTAATAAAGATCAATCAAATTACTTAAACAGGCATTAGCCCTCCGTCTCCCTTTGCTATTCCCTCTATTTTATTTTAAATCTTCATTTAAAAAATATATGCTTAAAACTGCTGACATATTGATAGACTGTGACCTTTTATTGTGCATGAAAATGGAGTCTACTATTCACTGTGTGAATACAGTGTGGTAAATACTGAATACGGTGCGAATACTGTGTGAGTAAAAAGAGAGAAAAGCAAAGTGACTTTGCAATAGCTATTTTATTTAGACATATAAGGTTAAAAACACATGAAGTATCCAAGCAGTGAGTCGTTTCAGAGGTTCTAGTGCTTTCCTGGTTTGATACCTTTGTAATGAAGTCAGCCGGAGCTTGCTGGTATTTTATTATTTAGAAAGATGGAGGCAGAAGACAGGTGTAAGCTAAGCATTAAACACCCTAACGTGTCTCATAGCTCTTGGCTCCCCAATCAGACTTTCAGAGAGACGGCCAGCACCATCAGCTCCTTTCAGAGAGCAGCTCTCTGCACACTCTCTGTAGCTCTCCCAGGCCCAGCCCATTTCAAAGGGTTGGGCTACGTACACATTCACGGTTTAAAATGCAGCAAGGTTATTCCCGCCTCCCACTGCATTTCAAGCCACATTTTTCTGTTGCAGCACATATCCCAAATATGTGGGCACAGGGTGAAGCCCTCCCCCCAATCTTGAGAGGCCAGGCCTCCCCAGGCACCCCAGGGTGGCATTGAGCCTCATAGCACCTCACGGTCTCCTCCTGACACATGTGATGTCACACACACACGCCAGAGGTTCCCGATGTCAGGCGGAACTCAGCATCTCTGCCAACTGGGTGCAGGGGCCCTGCCAGATGCACTATTTATTCCCCTGGTGCAGACCAAAGCAATGCCTGCCGACGTAGCTGGACCCTTCCCTGGAGAGGCACTGTTTGTCAACCTCCCTGTGATGGGCCATTTTACAGGCAAGGTTGTGATCTGGAAATTCCTTTGGCATAATAATAGGTGTTCAGTTTTGACATAATAGAGAATCATTAAGCAAACAGAGTACATATAGTATCATAAAATGCAGACTTCGAGGGCATACGCAGCGGGACGTTCTCCTGTGCAAACTTCCTTCCAATGGCTTGCCAGTCTTGACCAGGAAAGCATCTGGTAGAATGTCCTCAGTGTACATGTGCACATGCACACCAACAGAGAGGCAGGCAGTACAGTGGTACCTTGGGTTAAGAACCTAATTCGTTCTGGAGGTCCGTTCTTAACCTGAAACTGTTCTTAGCCTGAGGTACAACTTTAGCTAAAGGGGCCTCGTGCTGCTGCCACGTGACTTCTGTTCTCATCCTGAAGTAAAGTTCTTAATCCGAGGTACTATTTCTGGGTTAGCAGAGTCTGTAACCAGAAGTGTCTGTGAACTGAAGCATCTGTAACCCGAGGTACCACTGTATTGTTCTTCCAAATGAGGATGCCATTTCCATAAGGTCCGGGTAGCCTTTAAGATGGTGTCTTTATTCAGCATTGCAGTTGATGTAGCATCCTGATTGATTCCTGTTTCAGTTTAGGATTCACGAAGATCAAGATAACGGCATGACCAGAGGAATATGCAGCAACCACATTAAACAAATTTATTGTTATCCAGTCATCTTTAATGTCCATAAAGGACAGGACTATGTCCAAAAACTCCACACAAAAACTGGATACATAGAGAATGGAGAAAGAAGCCAGAGCTTTGATGGCATTCAGGTGAACGTCTGTGCTGACATCCCTTGCAGTGTTTTGTAGAAGATTTTTGTGCCTCCACAGGGAAGTTAGCACTAAGACAGATGAGGACAAAAATACCACAAAGGAAAAGAAATCTGGAACAATATAAAGATGGATGAGATACTTACAGAAGTCAGACATTACATTTCCCGAATTACTGTTATTGCTTAGATGTGCTTCAAATAATCTACATTTAAATATGACAGTACTGCCTGTTATTGTGGCGGTGGTGACAATTGCAGAGAAGACCACTGTCCCCAGGAGTAGCCAAGGCACCAGCCCAGGGAATCTCCGCTTCATTTGGAGGAAGAGAGGGTGGGAGAAGTTTGTAATTTTTACGCAGTACAAAACACTGAGCCAAGTGGCAAGCCAAAGGTCAGCAGTATTAACAAACAGCCATGAAGCATCAAATGCAATAAATACGTCCCTCTTCTGAAAAGTGTCCTTGAAAAAGAGGAGAGAAATAGCAGTCTGTATCACAATGGCAAGAAATGCAAATCTGAACAAGCCAAGGAAACTCAGGATCATGTCGGCTGGGGATAGTTTTCGGCTTCTAAACCAGTCAATGAAGTTAACGATAGCAATAAATCCATTTCCCACCATTCCTGTGAAGGTCACAATAACGAGAAGGAGAAAGCTGAACAATTCAAGTAAGGTAGACATCTTTGTAAGTACAAAATAACAGTGTTTTCCCCCACTGTAATATGTTGTATTTGCACCGTCTGTTACTGATGCTGCCCTTTATTCATTTGAGAAAAGTAGAAACCTTCTGTGTAGATCGGGAAGCTGAAGAAGAAGAACAAGAAGAGTTTGGATTTGATATCCCGCTTTATCACTACCCGAAGGAGTCTCAAAGCGGCTCACATTCTCCTTTCCCTTCCTCCCCCACAACAAACACTCTGTGAGGCGAGTGGGGCTGAGAGACTTCAGAGAAGTGTGACTGGCCCAAGGTCACCCGGCAGCTGCAGGTGGAGGAGTGGGGAAGCGAACCCGGTTCACCAGATTACGAGTCTACTACTCTTAACCACTACACCACACTGGTAGAGAGTGAAGGGAGCTATTTTTATTTGTTGATTCTGTTCAGATGCAAATCACACCTGGAAGCATTATTAGTAATTCAATATCATCTCTTCAATATCATCTCTTCTGATATTTGCAAAATCCACAGTGGTGCTAAATATCATATTGGCATCTGGCTTAACAAAGAATGATATCATTCTTTTTTAAGCCTGTTGTAAAAAAAAGCTGCTCCCTTTCCCTTATGGGGTACAGTGGTACCTCTGGTTACGTACTTAATTCGTTCTGGAGGTCCGTTCTTAACCTGAAACTGTTCTTAACCTGAAGCACCACTTTAGCTAATGGGGCCTCCCGCTGCTGCCGCATTATTTCTGTTCTCATCCTGAAGCAAAGTTCTTAACCCGAAGTAATATTTCTGGGTTAGCGGAGTTTGTAACCTGAAGCGTATGTAACCTGAAGCGTATGTAACCCGAAGTACCACTGTACACAAGAGCCCTTATAGAGTCCTTTGTAGGTTCTCCATCGGTAGGAGAAAATAACAGAGGCCAACTAGAGAATGTTGAGAAGCAAAGCAGCTAGTAAGCCAGATCTTTATTAAAGCTGTTGCAACAGGGTCTCCCCCCACACGCAGGACAGAGGAGGAGGACACCAAACCATGCGCGCAAGCCCTTATATAGACTTTTCAACTGCCCACCCTGGAGCCCAAGACCACCCCTCCATACATCTTACATACATCACAGAAGGGGTGTAGCCCAAGATCAACCCCCCAGTACATCAGAGAAGGATGGACTACAACAGAAATCTGAGTGCGTTTTTATCCTGTCTGCCAGCTTACCCGATTGGATTACGTGGGCATCCTGGCCACTCTTTTATTATGATAACTACTCAATTCCTGAATCCAGGTGACTGGCTTACCCTATTCATGTCTTAACTGTGCCCTTGAGACAGGATTTGTGAGCAAAGAGACGATGGGGAGGCTCCCCATTTCCTTTGACCTTGCAGAGAAATATTTGAAGACAATTTGGAAGAGACAAATGGTTTCAGGATTTTTTCTGTGGGTCTCAGACATGTGGTCTATACATTTATGTATGTGCTTGCTTGGTACATTTATGAACATTATATATATATATATATATATATAACCTTAAAATTCTTATAACAAGCCAGATGCCAGATGCCAATATGATATTTAGCATCCGAAGAAAACCGGGGTGTTCAAGTTGAAGTCCACCACACACAAAGGCTGGATTCCCCACTTTCAGCTCACTCTTTCCATTCTCATTTCCATGTTGCTTGCTCTCTTTGAGGCATATATTCCACAAGTGAATTGACCATTTAAGGAAAGGGTCATAGACATTAAGAAATGCCAACAATTTTACAGCTCTGATTATTCATACACCAGCCACCTCAAAATGTGTAAATAATTTGAAGAACGTTAATATGGCTATCTGATAGCAAAAGATGGAACTGAAGTGGAACATTAACTGCTGGAATGATTGGTGTTCAGTTTCCACATAAATAATTAAGCAAACATAGTAAACACCAGTGGTTTTTTCTGGGGGGCACTCTAGGGCAAACAAAGGGGGTGTTGGGGGCCCATACACCCACAACATTTTTTTGGTTGGTGCTCAGCACCCAAACTATGGGGCCTTTGTTGCAACTTCTGATGCTTTGTGGGGCCTCAAAAGTCAAATCAGAGGCCTCATAGGGCCTTGGAATCCATATCCGAGGCCTTGCAGGGCCTTGGAGATATTGTCCGAAGCTTCACAAGGTCTCCAATGTGACTTTCGGGAGAAACTGGAAGTTGTGTCTGAGGCCTCGCAAGGCCTCTGGTGTGGCTTCCGGTTTTCCCCAGAAGAAACTTTGGACACAACTTCCAGGGGTCTCAGGTGCCGCTGTGGCGCACATGACGTAATGTGACACCGTGCCGTCACGTTGTAACATGAAATTATGATGTCATGTTGAATCACATGCGCCGCTGGGCACACATAATTTGGGGCATAAGAGGATGTCCCTGCTCAAGGGTACACGGTACCAGAATCTTTGCAACAGAGTAGAAAAACAAATGCAGACTTTAAGGGCATACCTGGCAGAATGGCATATCCCGCAGAATGACACAATGGGTCAGTGAGTCCAATCGGTGAGAGCATCTGGCTGTTAACCAGGAGGTTGGTGGTTCGAACCCACCCAGGGACAGCTGTGGGCAGGATTCCTGTACTGCAACGGGTTGGACTTGATGCCTCTCAAGGTCACTTCCAACTCGACAATTCTAGGATTCTAGGATTCTATGTCTGCAAGGGCTTGGCAGTCTTATGCAGCAGAAATTCTGCTAAACTGTGTCCTCAGCACATGCATGAACCTGCTCACCCACAGGCAGACAATATAGTTCTTGCAAAAGAGAAGGCAGAATTGGTAGCCAACAGAGAGATAGGCAGCATTGTTCTTGCAAATGAGGATGCCACTTCCATAACGTCTTGGTAGCCTTTGAGATGGTGGCGTCATTCAGCATTTTAGTTGATGTAGCATCTTGACTGATTCCTGTTTCAGTTTGGGATTAATGACGATCAGGATAATGGCATGGCCAGAGGAATATGCAACAACCACATTAGTAAGCAAAAGGTGCATGCCAATGCCTTGCATGCCATTCCAAGAGAAGAACACTGACATTCTTTCCACAAAAAAGCTAGATACATAGAGAATGGAGAAAGAAGCCAGAGCTTTGATGGCATTCAGGTGAACTTCTGTGCTTACATCCCTTGTACTGTTTTGTAGAAGATTTTTGTGCCTCCACAGAGAAGTCAGTAGTAAGATGGATGAGAACAAAAATATCACGAAGGGAAGGAAATCTGGAACAACATATAGAAGGATGGAATGCTTACAAAAGTCAGGTGTCTTCATTCCTGAGTCAGTGTTATTGCTTAGAGGTGATTCAAATGTCTTGCATTCAGACATGAGTCTATTGCCCATTATTGCCTTGATGGTGGTGATGATTGCAGAGAAGACCACTGTCCCCAGAAGCAGCCAAGGCACCAGCCCAGGGAATCTCTGCTTCATTTGCAGGAAGAGAGGGTGAGAGAAGTTAGCAATTTTTACACAGTACAAAACACTGAGCAAAGTGGCAAACCAAAGGTTAGCAGTATTAACAAATGTCCATGAGGCAGTGTATGCAATATGTACGTTCCTCATCTGAAAAATATCTCTGAAAAAAAGGAGAAGAATTGCATTCTGTATCCCAATTGCATGAAATGCAAATCTGAACAAGCCAAGACAACTCAGGATCATGTCGGCTGGGGATAGTTTTCTGCTGCTAAACCAGTCAATGAAGTTAATGATAGCAATAAATCCATTTCCCACCATTCCTATGAGGGTTTCAATAACCAGAAGAATGAAGCCAAACAATTCAAATAAGGTAGACATCCTTCTGAGCCCGAAGTAAAAGTGTTTCTTCCAGTGTAATATTAGCACAGTCTGCTGCTTATGCTGCCTTGTATATGAGCAGCGGAGAGCAGAATACGTCAGCCTTCTTTCAAGACCAGAACAATTTGCAGGGAGAGGACCGAGCTATTTTCAGTTGTTGATTTTATTCAGATGCAAATCACACATGGAAAAATTCTAATCCTAAATCTATATCATATTTTCTGCTGTCATATTTGCAAATTCGACAGGGGTGCTAAATATCCTCTTTGCATCTGGCTTAACAAACAATGATAGATGATTCTATTATGATTTCTATATTTTGATTATTGTTTGTTCACCACTATTTAAAACCTCAAGATTGTCCTTCCCAACACTGGATTCAAAGGCATCCAAAGCACCACCCATATGTTTAACAGCCTGCTCCAACCAGCCAGCATGGCAGCTGCCCTTCAGTCGCCACCTGGAGTTCTCCCCACTTCCTGATTCTTCTTCCCAGAAACCCCTGCTCTCAAAACCTCTCTTGTAAGACCCCTCCTCCTGTGGTGACATCATGCACCAATCTAACCCTGGTAACCTCCCTCTGTGTCTGGCTGAGCCTTCTGTCTGGTTGATGCCTTCCCTTGAGGGTCTAATGGCTGACCATCAGCTGCATTGTTTCTTCAATGTCCCACCATCACCAGGCTGGCCCCATGAGAAAGTTAGCCGGTGTTATTCCTTGCTTAGTCCAGGAATAACAGTCCAGGCGAGGTCCAAGTCCGGTCCATAGTCAAAGGTGCAACGTGGAGGCAGTCCGTAGTAGCTGAATCTGGGTGCAGGGCAGGGAGCTGGGTGAAGTCAGGAACAGGCATGCAAGCAGGGAGCCAGGCCGGGTCAGGAGCTCAGGCAGGAAAGCAGGACAGGGTTCAGGCAGGAACTAGCAACCAACAGTGTTGCTCCCATAACATGGAACTGGGGCTGGCCGGCTTTTATCTGCCCCGAGGCATAGGGCGGCCCCAATCCTCTGGTGAGTCGACTCTCCTGGCCTGGAGGCGAGCACTCCTCCTGCGGGAATTTAGTTCCCTCCGCCTCTCTGCCCTGAGCCTTTGCAGCTAAGTACAGGCCGGAGGGCTACCGGACCCAGAGGCCACCTCAGCTTCCTCTGACGGGGCTGAGAATGGAGCAGCTGCAGTCAATGGGTCCTCACCTCAGGAGCCAGAGCAGACTCAGCTGATCCCTGCACCTCAGGATCCAGCACAGGTGAGGACCCTTCAGGCTCATGCCCCAGCCCCGGCTCAGCTGGTTTTGAGGCGGGGACTCCTGTGCAGGCTGGGATCCCTCAGGTTCAGCATCTGAGTCTGAATTCCAGGCCATCACACCAACCCTTCACTGAATGTAGAAATTATGAGGAGCCCCCCCCCATTTATAACATTATTTTAAATCTCCATTTTTTAATAAGGATTTTCCTTAAAACTACCAACCTAACTTCAAGGGCCTACCCTGCAGAATGACACAATGGGCCAAGGGAGCAATGGGTCAGTGCATCTGGCTGTTAGCCAGAAGGATGGTGGTTCGAACCCACCCAGGGACAGCTGTTGCCAAGATGAGCTTCAGGGTCCCTTCCAACTCAACAATTCTAGGATTCTAGAATTCTATGTCTGCAAGGCCTTGGCAGTCTTGTGCAGCAGAACTTCTGCTAAACTGTGTCCTCAGCACATGTGTGCACCTGCACACCGACAGGCAGACAATATAGTTCTTGCAAAATAGTTGGCAGAATTGGTAGCCTTTAAGATAGTGGCTTCATCCAGCATTTTAGTTGATGTAGCACCTTGACTGATTCCTGTTTCAGTTTGGGATTAAGGAAGATCAGGATAACGGCATGGCCAGAGGAATATGCAGCAGTAACATCAGTAAACCAAATATTCATCCCAATGTCTGCCATGCCCATCTGAGAGAAGTACGATGCCAATATATCCACAAAAAAGCTAGATATGTAGAGAATGGAGAAAGAAACCAGAGCTTTGATGGCATTCAGGTGAGCTTCTGTGCTAACATCCCTTGCACTGTTTTGTAGAAGATTTTTGTGCCTCCACAGAGAAGTTAGTAGTAAGATGGATGAGAGCAAAAATATAATGAAGGGAAGGAGCTCTGGAACAACAAATAGAAGCATGGAATTCCAACAAAAGTTAAGTGTCTTCATTCCTGAGTCAGTGTCATTGCTTAGAAGTGATTCAAATGTCTTGCATTCAGACCTGAGTCTAATGGTCATTATTGTCTCGATGGTGGCGGTGATTGCAGAGAAGCCCACTGTCCCCAGAAGCAGCCAAGGCACCAGCCCAGGGAATCTCCGCTTCATTTGCAGGAAGAGAGGGTGGGAGAAAGTGGCAATCTTTACACAGTACAAAACGCTGAGCCAAGTGGCAAACCAAAGGTTAGCAGAATTAACAAATAGCCACAAGGCACTGTATGCAATATGTACGTTCTTCAGAAAAGTATCTATGAAAAAGAGGAGAAAAATTGTATTCTGTATCGCGAATGCATGAAATGCAAATCTGAACAAGCTAAGACAACTCAGGATCATGTCAGCTGAGGATAGTTTTCGGCTTCCAAACCAGTTAATTAAGTTAATGATAGCAATAAATCCATTTCCCACCATTCCTATGAGGGTTTCAATAACCAGAAGAATGAAGCCAAACAATTCAAATAAGGTAGTCATCCTTCTGAGCCCAAAGTAAAAGTGTTTCTTCCAGTGTAATATTAGCACAGTCTGCTGCTTATGCTGCCTTGTATATGAGCAGCGGAGAGCAGAATACGTCAGCCTTCTTTCAAGACCAGAACAATTTGCAGGGAGAGGACCAAGCTATTTTCAGTGGTCGATTTTGCTCAGATGCAAATCACACCTGGAAAGATTCTCCTCCTAAATCCATATCATCTGTTCTGTTGTCATATTTGCAAATTCGACAGTGGTGTTAAATATCCTCTTTGCATCTGGCTTAACAAACAATGATAGATGATTCTTTTATGATTTCTAAATTTTGATTAAAGTTTGTTCACCAATATTTAACATCTCAAGATTGTCCTTCCCAACACTGGATTCAGAGGCATCCAAAGCACCACCCACATGTTTAACAGCCTGCTCCAACCAGCCAGCATGGCAGCTGCCCTTCAGTCGCCACCTGGAGTTCTCCATCACTTCCTGATTCTTCTTTCCCGAAACCCCTGCTCTGATAACCTCTCTTGTAAGACAACAACCGCTCTCCCTATGGTTACCCTGGCAACCTCCCTCTGTGCCTGGCAGAGCCTTCTGTCTGGTTGATGCCTTCCCTTGAGGGTCTAATGGCTGACCATCAGCTGCACTGTTTCGTCAATGTCCCACCATCACCAGGCTGGCCCCATGAGAAAGTTAGCTGGTGTCATTCCCAGCCCTTGCTTAGTCCAGGAATCCACAAACCCTGACCCTTCACTGAATGTAGATATTTTGAGGAGTTTCTTCCTCCCACCCGATTCATAACATTGTTTTCAATTACTTAAAAGTACCAACAGACTGATATATTGTGACTTTAATTGCACATGAAAAATGAGGTCACTGTATGCCCCCCACTTTCCTCACCCTGAGAGCCCCGTGGATTTAGATCTGTTTGGGTAAATAAGTAAAGAAAAGCACTAGGGATTCACAAGTCCTATTTGATTTGGAAATATGCTGTTAAAAACACACAAAATATCCAAGCATGAGACATTTCAGAGATTCTGGTGTTTTCTTGGTTCAGTTCCTTTGGAATGAAGTCAGTGGGTGCTTGCTGGTATTTTCTGATTTAGAAGCATACAGGTAGAAGACTCCATTCTGAAGGAAATCAGCCCTGAGTGCTCACTGGAAGGACAGATCCTGAAGCTGAGGCTCCAAGACTTTGGCCACCTCATGAGAAGAGAAGACTCCCTGGAAAAGACCCTGATGTTGGGAAAGATGGAGGGCACAAGGAGAAGGGGACGACAGAGGATGAGATGGTTGGACAGTGTTCTGGAAGCTACCAGCATGAGTTTGACCAAACTGCGGGAGGCAGTAGAAGACAGGAGTGCCTGGCGTGCTCTGGTCCATGGGGTCACGAAGAGTCGGACACGACTAAATGACTAAACAACAATAGGTAGAAGACAGGTGAAAGCTAATCTTTAAACATTCTAACATGTCTCATATCTCTTGGCTCCCCCACCAGATTTTCAGAGAGAAAGCCAGCACAACCAGCTCCTTTCAGAGATCCACTCAGTGCTCTCCTATTACAGGTAGAACATCATACAAAAAGGCTGGCTCCTCAACTTTTAGCTCACTCTGTCCTTTCCCATTTTAATGCAGCTTGCTCTCTCTGAGGCACATATTTCACAGGTGAACTGACAGTTCAAGGAAATAGACACAGCCATTAAGAAACACCAACATCTTCACAGCTCTGTTGTCTCAAACAGCAGCCAAGTCACAATTCTGTGTAAAGAGTAGGTTAATATGGATATATGAAAGCAAAACACAGAAATGGGGAGGAAATTCCTTTGACAGAATAATTGCTGTTCCATTAAGCAAACAGAGTGAATGTGGTATCAAAAATGCAGAAAAGGGCACACGAAGATGGAAGTTCTTCTGTGCAAACCTCTATACAATGGCTTGGCAGTCTTGTGCAGAGGAACGTCTGCTAGATTGTCCTCAGTGCATGTGGGTCACATGCAGACAGGCAGGAAGCAATGTTCTTGCAGAAGAAGAAGCCACTTCTATACAGTCTTGGTAGAATTTGAGATGGTGGCTTCAATTAGCATTTTAGTTGATGTAGCATCTTGATTGATTCTTGTTTCAGTTTGGGATTAATGAAGAGCAGGATAACGGCATGGCCAGAGGAATATGCAAGAATCAAATTGAAAAGGAAAAAAAGCTTCCCAATGCCTTGCATGCCCATCCGAAATAAAACTATCGCCAAAATTTCCACAAAAAAGCTAACTACGTAGAGAATGCAGAAAGAAGCCAGAGCTTTGATGGCATTCCGGTGAGTTTCGGTGCTGACATCCTTTGCACTGTTTTGTAGTAGCTTTTTGTGCCGCCACAGAGAAGTTAGTAGTAAGATGGATGAGAACAAAAATATCATGAAGGGAAGGAAATTCGGAACAACATATAGAAGGAGAAGATACTTACAGGAGTTGAAAATTTCATTTTCCGAGTCACTATTATTGGTCAGAAGTGATTCAAAAGAATTGCATTTAGAAACATTGGCTTTGGATGAACCCGTGGCAATGGTGCTGATTGCAGAGAAGACCACTGTTCCTAGCAGCAGCCAAGGCACCAGCCCAGGGAATCTCCGCTTCATTTGCAGGAAGAGGGGGTGGGAGAAGTTAGCAATTTTTACACAGTACAAGACACTGAGCCAAGTGCCAAGCCAAAGATCAGCTGTATTGATAAATAACCATGAGGTGTAATATGCCACTTTTAGGTGCTTGAATTGATCAGTCTCCATGAAAAAGAGGATAGAAATTGCATACTGTATGACAACTGCATGAAATAGAAATCTGAAGAAGCCAAGACAGCTCAGGATCATGTCAGCTGGGGATAGTTTTCTGCTTCTAAACCAGTCAAAGCAGTTCACGATAACAATAAATCCATTTCCCACCATTCCTATGAGGGTTTCAATAGCAAGAAGAACAAAGCCGAACAATTGAAGTAAGTTAGGCATCTTTCTGAGCATGCAATGAAAGTGTTTCCTCCACCGTAATGTGCAATATCTGCAAGGTCTACTCCTGCCTTCTCCCTACAACAGAAAAACTTGTAGAGACAGGAGGGAGATAGTTTCATTTGTTGATTCTGTTCAGATGCAAATTATACCCGGTAGGACTCAAATGCTGAATCTGTAATATCTCTTATGATAATATATTTGCAAATTCTACAGAGGTGCTAAATATCATCTTTGCATCAGGCTTAACAAACAAGGAAATGTGAATCTTTTACGAATTGTGTATTTTGATTGATATTTTCCCACCTGTATCAACATTTCCAATCCACCCAAAACATACTTTTTCCTCCAAAGGTTCAGGAAGTTTACTTGGTTTCTATGTGAAGTTGTTCTAATTGGTTGAATAATTGAAGCAGGGATTTATATTTGTCAGGCCAATGGAGGAATGTTTACAATTACACTCCCTGGTAAATAGGAATTGGTGCAAGCAAGAGCCTGCTCTGTCTCACAAATAGCCAAAAACCACATGAAACAGTGAGTGAAAAAGCAGTCCAGAATATTTTCTTTTCTGTGCAGAAAGGACCAGCAGGGATATTTCCCCAAATTAACTGGCCATGTGCCAATAGATTCCCTACCATTTTATAAACTTAATGGAATGTATGGAAATCGACAATGCACATTTCCATACATTCCATTAAGTTTAAATTTCTAATCCAATCAAAACACTTAGTTTCCTTCACCCCATTTCCCTTTAAGGCACTTTAAGCATATTTCATGCTGTCTCCCTATGATTGGTCCAAATTACAAACAGTATGAGCGTGTGTACTAAATCGTGTCCTCCCTAAAAGAGGGCATGTGTTGCAGTGAGACCCGGTTGGTAGGTCCCTTGTTGCTGGGTTTAATCTGGCCAATGGGGTGCAGTCTAAAAGGATTTAGGGACCTATATGCACGTGACCCAGAGCTTCCTCTTTCGGCTCATGCATCGGAACAGCAAACAGCATGTCCTGTGTCCCGCCGAGATTCACCTGCAACGATCATCTTATGGTGATATATTTCTTGTTATCCCCTTCCTCCCCCCCATTTGTTTAATTGTTTAGTTTTGTTTCTCCCTGGTTTTTGATCCCTTCCCCTATCCCCTCTATTTTCCTCCGGAGGGGCTTTTGCCCCACTGGGCTTTGAGACCCTGAGTGCTCCTCGCTAAGGAAGCTTGCCACTTCTTGTTTATTCGCTGCCCACGGGGCTCAATTTCACAGTGGCTCTGTTTTTACGGAGACTTCTGAAGGCTGGTGGTGGGAAGAAAAGCCCTTCTCCCCCCGCCAGCCTTCAGAAGAATTCCTGCAGGGCTGCCTAGGCTGCGGATAGCAGCCTGTTGCCCGGTGCGAGGGGCGCTCTGCTTCTGAGTGCCCCTCGAGCGGGGCAGACATTCGCAGCTTAGGGAGCCTGCAGGACTTCCCCGCAGGGCTCTCCAAGCTGCGGATAGCAGCCTGCTGCCCCACAGGGGTGCTCTTAAGCAGAGCGCCCCTCGCGCGGGGCAGACATCTGCAGCTTGGGGAGCCCTGCAGGACTTCCCTGCAGGGCTCTCCAAGCTGCAGATAGCAGCCTGCTGCCCCGCACGAAGGGCGCTCTTAAGCAGAGCGCCCCTCGCGCGGGGCAGACATTCACAGCTTGGGGAGCCCTGCAAGACTTCCCCGCAGGGCTCTCCAAGCTGCGGATAGGGGCAGCAGGCTGCTATCCGCAGCTTGGAGAGCCCTGCGGGGAACTCTTCTGAAGGCTGGCAGGGGAGAAGGGGGACCTGTCCTGAAGGCTTGCGGTAGGAGGAGGGCTTTCCTCCTCACCGCCAACATTCAGAATGCTGTTCTGAAGGTTGGCGGTGGGGAGGAAAAACCCTCCTCCCACCGCAAGCCCCGAGAACAGAGGAGAAGCGCTGCGCGCCTTCTCCTCTGTTCCCGGACCTCCCACCGCAAGCCTTCAGGACAGGTCCTGGAACAGAGGAGAAGGCGCGCTGCGCTTCCCCGCTGTCCCCGGAGATTTCCCTATGGGCTTTCGTCTTGCGAAGCAAGCCCATAGGGAAATTCGTCTTGCGAAGCCGCTAAAAATCGGAAAACCCTTTCGTCTTGCGGGTTTTTCGTTTAGTGAGGCATTCGTCTTGCGGGGCACCACTGTATCAATCATTGGTGCGTAAGGCTTGCACATTGGCTGGAGAGGTGGCAGCTATAAGCTATGATTTAGATGCCTGGCCGCCAGGATCCCTTCTGCTTGATGGGATTGAAAGGATCTCGATGTGTGGACTACTTATGTCTCTCCTGATTTTGAGCATAAGTCCACTGAGCAGCTGAAACCGAAGCAGGATGTTAAGAAGTCAGGGATGTGACTCTTTTGCTGGGAATACAATAAAGGGTCTTGCCAGCATCAGGGTTGTAGGTATTCCCATGCATGCAACAATTGCTTTGGGGGCCACCCTGCTGCTTTATGTGGGGCTAAGCGGCCCTTTCAAGGCATGAGCAGAGGCTCCCAGCAGGAACTAAAAGGAGCCTCTCCCCAAGCATCCCGCGATGCTAAGTGATGTCTTATTGACCCTAGCTCGCACTCCCATTAAGTTGCCTGCATTGCCTGCATGGCTGCTCAGGTATCCTGGCACGTCTGCTGCCTCATATTTGTGGCTGGGATTTTTAGAGGGCTTTCATATCCCAGTGGTGTTCCCACCCAGGGCTGGAAAAGTTGAAAATCAAAAATCAGTGAGGGAGATGCCATATATTGCTAGGAAGAAGATCAGGGAGGAACTAGCATTGGGAAGGAAGGCTGGCCCATTTACCGTATTTTTCACCCTATAGGGCACACCGGCCCATAGGATGCACTTATTTTTGGGGGGGGGGATAAAGAAAAAAAAATCCCCCCGAGCCCCAAAGAGCAAAGAAGCCATGACAGTGAGTGGGATGGATCCCGCTTGCTGTCCTGGCTTTGTTTTTAGCCTCGGGGCTGGGGGTCCGGGAGTGAAGGCGAGGTTGCGCAACCTTGCCATCGCTCCCAGAGCTTGCAGGGCTGGGGGTGGGGGAAGCCCGAGCTTCCCCTGACCCCAGCCCCCAGAACAGGCTGTTGCCCGCAAGGCTTGCGAGCCCGGGGGGAACTCCCATCGGGCTCGCAAGGCTTGAGGATAGCTTCCTAAAGCATGGAGAGCGAGAGGGTTTGGTGCGCACCGATGCCTCTCACTCTCCAGGCTTCAGCAAAAGCCTGCATTTGCCCCATAGGACGCACACACATTTCCCCTTCATTTTTGGAGGGGGAAAAGTGCGTCCTATAGGGCAAAAAATACCGTAAGTGCCTTCCTTACCCTGACTTGCACCTTTCCCCTTTGGGTGTGGTACCCAAGAAGGCTCCAGGGGAATTTTGCTTAATTCATAATTTATCTTATCCAAAGGGTTCATCTGTAAATGATGCTATTCCTCCTGAGTTATGTTCTGTCAAGTATGCCACCTTTATCAGGCGGTCAAGTTGATCAGGAGCTTTGGGAAGGGTGCACTTTTGGTGAAGTGTGACGTGGAATCTGCATTCCGCTTACTTCCTGTTCATACACATTATTTTAAGTTGCTTTGGTTCCAGTTGGATGGAGCTTATTATGTGGATAAGGCCATGCCTATGGGCTGCTCAATATCCTGTGCAGCTTTTGAAGCCTTCAGTACATTTTTGGGCTAGGCCTTGCGTGCCAATACTGGTTTAAGGGGCATCTCCCATTACCCCGATGATTTTTTATTAAGCTCTGCAGCCAATTCTGACTAATGCTTGCTATTATTGCATGCATTTAATGATTTAACCTCGGAATTGGGTGTTCCATTGGCGGCTGATAAAACTGAAGGTCCACTCATGAGGCTGCCTTACCTTGGAATACAGTTGGATACTGTGGCATAGATTTCTTCATTGGCTGAGGAAAAATTGGTGGCCCTCTGTGACATTGTTTTGGAGTTTTTGCCACAGGAGAAGGTTACCTTGAGGCAGATTCAGTCCCTATTAGGCCATTTAAATTTTGCCTGCAGGGTGGTCACTCCGGGTTGTCCCAGACTTTCTGTAGGCCTGCGGTTACCCCATCATCGGATGTGATTGCATGCCAAGGTCAGGGCAGACCTTGAGATGTGGCTGGAATTCCTGAGGGAGTTCAATGGAGTATCACTGTGGCAGGATACTTTGAACCTACACTTTGATTTCCAGGTCCATTCAGATGCAGCTGGATCCTTGGGATTTGGGCTTTACTTCTGTGGCCATTGGTGTGTACAGCCGTGGCCTGAGCACTGGCAGGGCACAGCCATTACCTGTGATTTAACGTTTCTTGAGTTTTTCCCTATTGTAGTAGCAGTGCACATCTGGACCATGGAGTTCAAGGACCGGTGGATCAGTTTTTGATCCAATAATCAGGCCATGGTGAGCATTTTGGCAAGGCAGTCGTCATGCTCCAGCAGAGTCTCTGCCCTTTTGCATATGTTTGTGCTGTGGTGCCTCAGGTTCAATATTGTGTTTTCTGCTTGATTTATTCCTGTTGCTACTAATGATATTGCTGATGCCCTATCCCATTTTCAGATGGAGCACTTCAGATCGCTGGCTCCGGATGCCCAGCAGCTTCCAAAATATTTCCTGGTTCAGCTTTGGAACCTTGGCAGCAGCTAGTCCTTCAGGGAGTAGTAGCTTCTGTTTCTCCTTCCACTTTGAGGGCTTATAAGAAGGCCTGAATGGACTTCTTAGCATTTCAATTGCAGCACTTCACAATCGACAATACTTTGTCACCATCCACGCATCAGGTGTTGCAGTATTTGGCTCAATTGTGGTACATGGGTCGTGCTGTGAAGTCCATTAGAATTCAGTCTTCTGCCATTTCATTTTTCTGTAAATCCTTTTATTCTAGAGATCCTTGTGCAAAGTTTGTAGTGTGCAAGGCTCTGGAGGGTTAGGGCAGATTGCAGCCACCTATGTCGCCAGGTAGGAAGCCGGTCACATTTGTCCTTTTATCTAAGATGCGCAGCAAGTTAAGAATTGTTTGCTGGTCCACTTATGAGGCGAGACTCTTTTCAGCAGCTTATTCTATTGCGTTTTTTGGTGCACTGCATGTGGGTGAAGTGATGCTGGAGCCAGCACAAGGACGGTTCTCCAGGGGCTTGTTATTGTAGGATGTTCAAATTTCTGATGAGGAGCTAGTTCTCAACATCTGGTTTCAAAAACTGGCCAGTTGGGCAGAGGTGGTCAGCTGGTAACACATCTCACATTAACGGTGTCTCCAGACATGAAGAAACTCCTCTCATTGTGCCACCTCCTCCATTTGTCGTTTGGGGAGGGGAGACACAAGAGCAGTGTGTCTCAGTGCTGCTCTCTCACTTAAAGAATGCTCTCCCCAGGGAGGCATGCCTGGCACCAGCTTGTGGGGTGTGTGTGTTTTTCTTCCTCCTGCAAATCTTGTTATCTTTGTATGCCCCACAGATGCTTCAGTCAAGTAGTTAAGCTCAAACACAAAACAATTGTTTTAAGCAAAGTTGTTTATACTCGGTGCACACAAAACACACTTTATTTAGCTTACATGATGCCTTCTTTCTCTGAGCCCAGAGAGGGCATTTTGCTTCAAAGTCCTTGCTGTGTTAAGGTTCACAGCTAAATCCAAATTCAGTTTTTTAAGAGCCTTGCAACTGATGGAGTTTTCTGAGTTCTGAAGTCTGACAGTTTTCCGGGTTCTTTCTTAGGTGATCTCTTCAAAAAAATCTTCACTCAAATCCATGGTTCCAACAAATAACCTTCAACAATTGCTGCTGCCATAACCCACACTGTATGTTGTATACTGAGCCCTTTTATACAAAAAGTTAATTACCAAATGTGTCCAGTAACACAGATAAGAGAGTCATGAAATGATTGCAGCGGCAATTTGGGGCATGAGTAATATCTGCTGACTCATAGGATGTAACCCATTAACTGCCTTCCTTAACACACCTTTATCCAATTTTAGGTGCTAGGGGCTGTGTCCCCCATTTTTTACCTTACTCGGTCCATTCCCATTTCAATGCTTCTTGCTCTCTCTGAGGCATTTACTCCACTGGTGAACTGAGCATTCAAAGAAAGAGGTAGAAGCAACTTCTCCGCAGCACTGTTGGCTCATACAGCAGCCGCCCCACACTACTGTGTAAATAATTAAGAGAACGTTGATATGGATATCTGAAATCAAAACACAGAAGGGAGAAGAAACCTCCTTTGGAAGAATATTCGTCCAGTTTTGATATAATAATAGATCATTAGGCAAACAGAGTGAATATAGTGAATTTTTATAAAGTGAATATAGTGAATTAACTGCCTTCCTTAACACACCTTTATCCAATTTTAGGTGCCAGGGGCTGTGTCCCCCATTTTTAGCTTACACGGTCCATTCCCATTTCAATGCTGCTTGCTCTCGCTGAAGCACTTACTCCACTGGTGAACTGAGCATTCAAAGAAAGAGGTAGAACCAACTTTCCCACAGCACTGTTGGCTCATACAGCAGCCACCCCCTGCTGCTGTAGAATTAATCAGAAGAAGATTGATATTGATATCTGAAATCAAAGCAAAGAACAGCGAAGGAACCTCCTTTGGCAGAACACTTGTCATCCAGTTTTGATATAATAAATCATTAAGCAAACAGAGTGAATATGGTATCAAAAATGCAGAAAAGGGCACACGAAGATGGAAGTTCTCCTGTGCAAACCTCTATACAATGGCTTGGCTGTCTTGTGCAGAGGAACATCTGCAAGACTGTCCTCAGTGCATATGTGTCACATGTACACCCACAGGCAGGCAGGCAGGCAGCATTGTCATTGCAGAAGAAGAAGCCACTTCTATACAGTCTTGGTAGAATTTGAGACGGTGGCTTCAATTAGCATTTTAGTTGATGTAGCATCTTGATTGATTCTTGTTTCAGTTTGGGATTAATGAAGAGCAGGATAACTGCATGGCCAGAGGAATATGCAAGAATCAAACTGAAAAGAAAAAATTGCTTACCAATGCCTTTCATGCCCATCCGAAATAAAACTATCGCCAAAATTTCCACAAAAAAGCTAGCTACGTAGAGAATGCAGAAAGAAGTCAGAGCTTTGATGGCGTTCCGGTGAGCTTCGGTGCTGACATCCTTTGCATTGTTTTGTAGTAACTTTTTGTGCCGCCACAGAGAAGTGAGTAATAAGATGGACGAGGACAAAAATATCATGAAGGGAAGGAAATTTGGAACAACATATAGAAGGAGAAGATACTTGCAGGAGTTGAAAATTTCATTTTCCGAGTCACTATTATTGGTCAGAAGTGATTCAAAAGAATTGCATTTAGAAACATTGGCTTTGGATGAACCTGTTCCAATGGTGCTGATTGCAGAGAAGACCACTGTTCCTAGCAGCAGCCAAGGCACCAGCCCAGGGAATCTCCGCTTCATTTGCAGGAAGAGAGGGTGGGAGAAGTTAGCAATTTTTACACAGTACAAGACACTGAGCCAAGTGCCAAGCCAAAGAACAGCTGTATTGATAAATGACCATGAGATGTAATTTGCCACTTTTAGGTGCTTGAACTGATCAGTCTCCATGAAAAAGAGGATAGAAATTGCATTCTGTATGACAACTGCATGAAATAGAAATCTGAAGAAGCCAAGACAGCTCAGGATCATGTCAGCTGGGGATAGTTTTCTGCTTCTAAACCAGTCAATGCAGTTAATGATAACAATAATTCCATTTCCCACCATTCCTATGAGGGTTTCAATAACAAGAATAACAAAGCCGAACAATTGAAGTAAGTTAGGCATCTTTCTGAGCATGCAATGAAAGTGTTTCCTCCACCGTAATGTGCAATATCTGCAAGGTCTACTCCTGCCTTCTCCCTACAACAGAAAAACTTGTAGAGAGAGGAGGGAGATAGTTTCATTTGTTGATTCTGTTCAGATGCAAATTACACCTGGAAGGAGTCAAATGCTGAATCTGTAATATCTCTTCTGAGATCATATTTGCAAATTCTACAGAGGTGCTAAATATCATCTTTGCATCTAGCTTAACAAACAAGGGTATGCGATTCTTTTATGATTTGTTTATTTTGATTAATGGTTGTTCACCAGTATCAACATTTCCAATCCATCCAAAAACATACTTTTCTTCTTCTTCAAAGGTTCAATAAGTTGACTTAGTTTCTACGTCAAGTTGTTCTAATTGGTTGAATAATTAAAGCAGGGTGTTATATTTGTCAGGCCAATGGAGGAATGTTTACAATTACACTCCCTGGTAAACAGGAATTGGTGGAATTAAACATCAGGAAGTGTGGAGAGATTTTACAGACGTGTAAAGGAGAGGGGAAGTCAAAACCTGTCCAATACAGTTTGCTACCTGAGGTCAAATAGAAAATGCCTCCCCTGCCCTGGTAATTGTAATTAAGGGTGCTAGGTTAGATCATGGATAAGGAATATCAGACCCAGGGATTAAATGTAGCCCTCCCAGGCTCTCTGTTGGGTTTCAGGCCATCCCTCTTCAGTCTTGATATGCGCTCTCCTTGAATTTCCTTATAACTATTGACGTATTGATATATCTTGGCTACGAGTCTTGGGAGACCTGCTCCCGGCCTTGCGGGCCTCTTCCACCTGGCCTAGCAATGTGGGCCCACACTGACTACAGCTTTGAAAGCTGAGGCAGCTGAATAGGCATCTGGGCTGGGACATGGTTCAGCTGGTTTCAGGTTTGTTATTATTGTTGCCATTGCCTAAAATGTTTTAAATTTTTCAAACTGGTTTTAACCAATATATAATTAAATTGGAGGGCAGTTGGGGGGATGTGTGGCAAGAGAGGAGCTGGGGAGAAGAAAGGGGACCTAATTACAGTGGTTTGGAATAGGGGGAGCTATGGTGTGGGAAGTGGGGCAGGCTGGGTAAGGGGCACACAGCACAGGCAGTTAGTGTCTGTGATGGATGCCAGCCCCTCTTCCAACTTGCAGAATGCCTTGCCTCAGGTCTGTAGCTGTTGCTCCTAAATTCCAGGTTGGCTAGGAGTAAGACCTTGGAGGAAGGCCTTAAACGTCTCAGGGGTGAAATACTTCAAGGATCGCCTCTCCTCATGTGAACCGACCTAAACTTTGTGATCATCACGTAATGCCCATCTTCGTGTGCCTCAGCAAGAGGTCTGGAGGGTGGGGAAACAGGAATGGGCCTTTTCTGTGGTGGCTCCCTGTTTGTGAAATGCCCTCCCATGGGAGGCTCTCCTGGTGCCTTCAAAATCTTTATATGCCAGGCGAAAGTGTTTCTCACCAACCAGGCATTTGGCTGATTAACATTCTGTTGCCCTTAAATGTGTCAATGGAAGGAGGGTTATTGGTATGTTTTGTTTTATTATGTATTTTATGTTTCCATTTTGTATTCTTATGTTGTGAACTGCCCTGTGATCTTTGGATGAAGGGTGATATACAAATGAGGATGATGATGATGATGATGATGATAGTAACCTTTTATTTTGCATGATAGTGAGGTCTAGTGTTTATTTTGTTTTTGCCACATTCCTCATTCTGAGAGGCCCATGTCAGTTTTGTCTGGGTAAAAGAGAGAGAGAGTGAGAAAGGCACCAGGGATTTGCAATGACTTTGCAATAGGTATTTTAATCAGAAATATACTGATTAAGGCTCATACCTAGGCTCATACCTAGAACTAACTTAGTTGGTCTTTAAGGTGCTACTGGAAGGAATTTTTTGTTTTGACTATGGCAGACCAACACGGCTACCTATCTGTAACCAGAAATATACTGTTAAATACATACAAATTATCCAAGCAGTGAGACACTTCAGAGGTTCCAGTGATTTGCTGGCCTGGCTCCTTAAGAATTAAGTCAGTGGGGGCTTGCTGGTATTTTCTTGTTTTGAAATATACAGCTAGAAGACAGGTGAAAATTCAACATTAAACACCCTAACATGTCTCATAGCTCTTGGTTCCCCATCAGATTTTTAGAGAGAGAGGGAACACTATAAGTTCCTGTCAGAGATCGACTCAGTGCTCTCCCTCGCCCTCCCCTTTTCCCCACCACATTTCTCAGAGTTGGGTTATGACATGTACATGAGTGGCTTGAAATACAGCAAGGTTATTCTCCCCCTGCATTTCAAGGGACATTTTTCTGTTGATGCACTGACCAGAGAAGGGACAGGGATGTTTTCATTTGTCGTTTGGAGAGGGGAGACACAAGAGCGGTGTGTCACAGTGCTGCTCTCTCACTTACAGAATGCTCCCCCCAGGGAGGCAGCTTATTCTATTGCGTTTTTTGGTGCACTGCATGTGGGTGAAGTGATGCTGGAGCCAGCACAAGGACGGATCTCCAGAGGCTTGTTAATGTAGGATGTTCAGATTTCTGATGAGGAGCTAGTTCTCAACATCTGGTTTCAAAAACTGGCCAGTTGGGCAGAGGTGGTCAGCTGGTAACACATCTCACATTAACGGTGTCTCCAGACATGAAGAAACTCCTCTCATTGTGCCACCTCCTCCATTTGTCGTTTGGGGAGGGGAGACACAAGAGCAGTGTGTCTCAGTGCTGCTCTCTCACTTAAAGAATGCTCTCCCCAGGGAGGCATGCCTGGCACCAGCTTGTGGGGTGTGTGTGTTTTTCTTCCTCCTGCAAATCTTGTTATCTTTGTATGCCCCACAGATGCTTCAGTCAAGTAGTTAAGCTCAAACACAAAACAAGTGTTTTAAGTAAAGTTGTTTTCTTGGTACAAACAAAACACACACTTTATTTACACACTTTATACAGGTTACATGATGCCTTCTCTCTCTGAGCCCAGAGAGGGCATTTTGCTGCTTCAAAGTCCTTGCTGTGTTAAGGTTCACAGCTAAGTACAAATTCCATTTTTTAACAGCCTTGCAACTGATAAAGAGTTTTTTGAGTTCTGATGTCTGATAGTTTTCCAACTTCTTTCTTAGACGATCTATTCAAAAGGTCTTCCCTCAAATGCACAGTTCCAAAACATAGCCTTCAACAATAACTGTTATTATGACCCACACAGTACGCTGTAAACTGAGCCCTTTTATACAGAAAGTTAATTACCAAATGTGCCAAGTAACTCAAATGTGCCCATTTGACTCATAGAGATTTAACCCATTAACTACCTTCCTTAACACATCTATATCCAATTGTAGGTGCCAGGTGCTGGGTCCCCCATTTTTAGCTTACTCGGTCAATTCCCATTTCAATGCTGCTTGCTCTCTCTGAGGCATTTACTCCACTGGTGAACTGAGCATTCAAAGAGGTAGAACCAACTTTTCCACAGCACTGTTGGCTCATACAGCAGCCACCCCACAATTCTGTGTAAATAATTAAGAGAAGGTTAATATCAATATCTGAAATCAAAGCACAGAACAGGGAAGGAACCCCATTTGGCAGAACAATCATCGTTAAATTTTGACATAATAATAAGTCATTAAGCAAACAGAGTAAAATTCAGAAAAGGGCATACCCCGCAGGAGCATACCCAGCATACACACACACACACTTACACAGATGGTATTGTTCTTGCGAGGGGATGTCACTTCCATAAGGTCTTGGTGACCCTTAAGATGAAGGCTTCATCCAACATTTTAGTTGATGGAGTATCCTTATTGATTTCTGTTTCAGTCTGGGATTCATGAAGATCAGGATAACAGCATGGCCAGAGGAATATGAAGCTATCACATTTAAAATAAGTATGAGTGCCCAAGCATCTGTAATGCCTATTGAGTTGTTGAGTATGCCCAGAATTTCCACGAGAAAGCTAGCTATGTAGAGAATGAAGAAAGAAGCCAGGGCTTTGATGGCATTCAGGTGAACCTCTGTGCTGGCATCCCTAGCACTGCTTTGTAGAAGGTTTTTGTGTCTCCACAGAGACGTTAGTAATAAGATGGACGAGGACAAAAATATCATGAAGGGAAGGAAATTTGGAGCGGTATATAGAAGAGCAACATACCAACAGTCGTTAGACATTTTAATTTTCGAGTCACTGTTATTGTTTGGGAATGATTCAAATAGATTACATTTAGTCATTTTGCTACTGCCTAGTATTGCCACAGTGGTGGTGATTGCAGAGAAGCCCACAGTCCCCAGAAGCAGCCAAGGCACCAGCCCAGGGAATCTCCACTTCATTTGCAGGAAGAGAGGGTGGGAGAAGTTAGCAATTTTTACACAGTACAAAACACTGAGCCAAGTGGCAAACCAAAGGTCAGTAGTAGTAACAAATATCCAGCTGCTGTAGCGTGCCATTTTTATGTCCGTTGGTCGAACAGCATCCAAGAAAAAGAGCTTGAATATTGCTGACTGTATCACAATTTCATGAAATAGAAATCTGAACAAGCCAAGACAGCTCAGGATCATGTCAGCTGGGGAAAGTTTTCTGCTTCTATGCCAGTCAATGAAGTTAACGATAGCAATAAATCCATTTCCCACCATTCCTATGAGGGTTTCAATAACAAGAAGAATGAAGGTGAACAATTCATATGAGGTTGGCATATTTCTGAGCACGTAATAAAAGTGTTACTTCCACTATAATGTTGAATATTAGCCCTGTCTGCTGCTGATCCTTCCCTTTATATGACAAGTGTAGAGCTCAATCTTTCCGCCTTCTATCTATAACAGAAATGCTTGTAGAGAGAGGAAGGAGCTATTTTCAGTTGTTTATTCTCTTCAGATGCAAATCACACCTGGAAAGATTCTGTTACTAAATCTGTATCATCTGTCCTGTTGTCATATTTGCAAATTCTACAGAGTTGCTAAATATCACCTTTGCATCTGGCTTAGCAAACTATGATGCATGACTCTTTTTTGATTTGTTGATTTTGAAGAAAGTTTGTTCAATAGTGTTACTATTTTTAATCCAGCTGAAAACATATTTATCTAATAATTTAGTATGTTTGTGTGGGAAGTTGATTTGATTATTTGGATAATTAAAGCAGGGTGCTTTATTAGCCGGCCAATAGCAGAAACGTCTAGAATTACATTTCCTAAGGAAAATGGAAACTAGGGGAATTAGACATCAGGAATTGAGTATTGGTATTTGTCAGTCTGGACTTTTTCTACAGCTTATTTCTGTAGATGATGATATTAATAAAGTTGGGATAAGTTGATGGAAAAAGAGATCCCAATTTTGAAACCACATTTCTCAGACTTGGGTTTTGACATACACATTAGTGGCTTGAAATGCAGGGAGGTCATTCTCGCCACTGCCTTTCAAGTCACATTTTTCTGCTGATGCACAGACCAGAGATTGGACAGAGATATTTCCAAGTGATGCACTTTGTCTCTCCACACCATCAACACTCACAAATCTAATTCAATAATAATAATAATAATAATAATAATAAATTTTATTTATATCCCACCCTCCCCAGCCGAAGCCGGGCTCAGGGCGGCTAACAACAATAAAACAGTACAACAGTACAGCACAACACTCTAAAATCATTCATTATAAAATTAATTCAAATCAAGCCACTGGCAACCATTGGGCCGGAGCTCCGTGAAGATTGCCGAGGGAGAGAGTCAGGCTATGCCCTGGCCAAAGGCCTGGTGGAACAGCTCTGTCTTGCAGGCCTTGCGGAAAGATGTCAAGTCTCGCAGGGCCCTAGTCTCTTGTGACAGAGTGTTCCACCAGATCGGAGCCACAGCCGAAAAAGCCCTGGCTCTAGTCGAGGCCAGCTTAACCTCTCTGTGGCCTGGGACCTTCAGGATGTTTTTATTTGAAGACCGTAAATTCCTCTGTGGGACTTACCAGGAGAGGCGGTGCGGAGTTTGGAACTGACAGGGTTAAAACTCCGTGGTGTCCTGTATCTGGGAGGAGCTCAACGCAGAGAAGTGCGTCACAGTCTGTGTCACTGTTCAGACTTGCTTTCGCTTCTGCCTGAGATGCAGCTCAGCTTGCAGGCTGCAGGCTGCGTGTGTGTGCATTTGGGAGTACAGAGAATGTCGGAGGTTTCCGATGGATTTACTGCTTTGTAAATAAATGCTTCTAGAGATAAGAACCGAATTGTCTTTGGACTTGATTTATCCCTTATCTCACACGGACGCAGGACCGCTGCTACTCTGCTCGCCTGCCAGTTCAGCTCCTAACAGAGCCGCACAGAGGAAGCCTGACTGGACGCAGGTTTTGTTTACCCCAAAAGGTTATGGAGGGTTACGCGTTTCCTGACAAGTGTGAGAAGGGAGGAAGACTGCCAGCGTTGCGTTGCTGAGAGCTCCTGCCAGGAAGGGCAGTGGGGAATGCTGGAGAGCGGAGCCAAAAGCCAAGGAAGACGGCTGCTTCGGAGGTCCAGCTTGCTGGCAAACGCGTGAGTACGCTTAAAGCCCCGGTGGGTGGAAGATGGCTGCTGCCCAGGCACAGCAGGGCCATGAGAGCTACAATATCCCCAGTGAAAGACTGAAGGGGGCCAGTGTTGATGCTTGACTGTTGCCAAAGCTCCAAGGGAGGAAGCCCTGGGTCGCGTGGCAGGCACTGAAGACGGCATGTCAGGCCGCAGTGGGAGCCAGACCAGAGGGGGCTGGAGAATGCCCAGAGAGAGCTCCGAGCTCAGAGGGAGCAGGGACTGTTCCTGGAAGCTGTTTCTATGCTTCAACACATCTGTGTGATGGACTGTGTGCTGGAGAGAGGCTGAGAGCTGGGAAGAGGAAGGCAGTTGCAGTCTGTTCCTCAGGCAGCTGGGCACCCAGGAGTGGGGGTGCAGGCCGTTCCAAGAGCTCTGAGAAAGCCAAAGTCTCCAAGAGTTGTTTGTGCTCTGAGGCGAAGTCCAACAGTGAAGGGCATTGTCCGCTAGAGGCACAGGATAGCGGAAAGGAGACCGGCCGGCGTGGAATGTCAACAAAGCAGGTTCCCAGGGTCGGTTCTCAGCAGAGACGTGGGAAAGCAGCAGGCCAGGAGAAAAACAAAGACAAGATGTCTTATCACCTCACAGCTGCGATGGTGTCTCTGAGAAAAGGCAAAAGCCTTAGTTGGGGGGAGGCTGTGGCCATGGCAACCGGTGGGGGTGCAAGCAACGCCATGGCAACTTTGGAAAACAGCCAGAGAGACACTTTATCTCTCGTAATTGACTCGGGAGCTTCTCATTGCCTCGTGAAGTCTCGAGAGCTCCTGAGGGACTGCAAGACAGTTAAAACTGGACGCTATGTCACATTAGCAGATGGGTCTCAAAGACCATTGACTGAAACTGGGTTTTTATATTGTTCTTTTATAGATCACGAGGTGCAAGCTTTTGTGGTCCCAGAGCTTGCACATTCTCTTTTAAGTGTGTCATCACTTGCTGCTGATGGTTTTGATGTTCTGTTTTCTAACAATTTGTGTTCCTTCTACAGGAATGGGAAGAAGATCTACAGTGTTGAGAGAAAAGACAGGCTCTTTCTGGTGCAGATGCCTATTGAAAATGGGACTGGTGGAAAAATGGGACTGGTGGAAAATGGGGCTAGTGGAGAGTCCATTAAAGATGCCCAAGTGCAGTGTGCAAATGTCCCACCACACCATGATTGTGTGCACCTGTGGCACAGGAGATTTGGGCACGTTGGGTGGTCATATGTGAGGAAGGCCATTGACAACACAATTGGGTGTAGGTTCAAGGCATGTGACAGATACCTAGATTGTCAAGTCTGTAAGCAATCGAAGGTCACAACATGCACGTACCCCAGGTCAGAGAGAAGAACCAGCAAACCCTTTGAACTTGTGCATGCGGATTTATCAGGGCCCATGCCAACACCTTCTTTAGCTGGGTCTAAATGGGTTCTGGTTCTGATTGACGATTTTTCAAAGCATTCTTGGGTTTTCTCGCTTAAACAGAAATCAGAAGCAGCTGCGCTGATCAGGGATTGGATCACCGCAGTAGAGCTGCGGTTCTCTACCAGGGTGATTTCCTTTCAATCTGATCGTGGGGGGGGAGTTCACAGGTTCTGCGCTGCAATCGTTTTTCAGGCAGAAAGGTATCAGTCATCGATTGACAGCCCCCTACTCTCTGCAACAGAACGGGGTTGCAGAGAGAAAATTTCGCACGCTACAGGAAGCAGCGAACGCTATGTTGGCAGACTCGGGTTTGTCACAGCGCTTTTGGGCTGAGAGTTATAAGACAGCATGTTTTCTGCAGAACAGGGTGTACAATTCCAGTGTAGGCAACACACCATTTTTCTTACTGCATCAGAAGAAACCGAAAGTGCACTACTTCCGCTTTTTTGGCTGTGAGGCTTGGGTCCTCATTCCAAAGGCCATGCGCAGAAAGGGTGAGCCAAGATCTAGGAAGATGATCTTTGTAGGCTATGAGCCGGGTTCAAAGGTGTGGCGTTTCGCATACCCTACTGGCAACCAGTCTAAGCTGCTTATTAGTGGCAGTGCTGAGTTTTGCGAGCAGAGTGGGTGGAAGCGTCTTCACGGGAACCCGGATGTTCTGTTAGACTCAGGTGAGGAAGAGGAGGAGGACGAGGCACAGTCCACAGCCACAGAGTCCAGAGCCGGGATCTCCAAGGGAGAGGCTCCGTATCTCTCCAAAAGGGAGTCCCAGGACCCCTCCACAGGTCTCTGTCAAGTCTGAGCTAAGGAGTGAACCATCCTCGCCAGCAGAGCCAGCTGTATGCCCGAAATGGCGCAGCAGGTCAGAGGGGGAGGTTTCAGACACAGGGGATGGTGTAGCTGGCCCAGGTGAATCAGGCGCAATTCCAGAATTCACGCTGAGGAGGTCAGCAAGGTCAACCAAGGGAAAGCCACCTGAAAGGTATGAAGCCACAAGTGTCTGGGTTGGTGTGGCTAGATGTGAACCTGAATCCTTTGAGGATGTTCAGAAGTTGCCTCAGGAAGAAGCTAGCAAATGGCGTGAGGCGATGCAGAAGGAGATGAACTCAATGGAGTCTCTTGGTGTGTTCTCACTCACTCAGCTGCCGGCTAACAAGCACGCTGTGAGCTGCAGATGGGTTTACCGCTTGAAATCCACAGAAGCGGGAGAACCACAGTATAAAGCGAGGTTAGTGGCCCGAGGATTCACACAGAGAAAGGGTGTCCACTTCACAGAGGTATATTCGCCGACCTCGAGAGCGGAGACTTTGAGAACGCTTTTGGCGATAGCAGCACAGAGAGGTTGGATGGTGAACCATTTTGATGTAGATGTCACCTACCTGAACTCAGACCTCCAGGAGGAGTTGTACATGCTTCCTCCTCCAGGGTTTGAAGTCAGTGAGCCAGGCGTCGTGTGGCGGTTGCACAAATCCATCTATGGATTACGCCAGTCTGCCAGAAATTGGAATATGTGCCTACATGAAGCCTTAGAAGAGCTAGGTTTTAAGAGATCTGTTGCAGACAGTTGTCTTTACATTAAAGATTCAGGCTTGAAACAGCAAGTGGTTCAGGTGTTCGTTGATGACCTTTTGATTATGACACAGACAGGTAAACAGGTGGAGAAGTTTGCTAGGGAGCTTGGAAAGCGGTTCAAGCTAAAGCAGCTTGGAGATGTCAAGTCCTATCTTGGCGTAGAGATCACAAGAGCAAGTGATGGAAGCTTCTTGCTTTGCCAGAAAGGTAAAATTGAGCAGTTGCTTAAGAAGTTCAGGATGTCTGATTGTGCGGGTGCCAGATCACCCATGGAGGCTGGATACGTGAAGGAGTGTCAGCAAGTAGAACGTGTGGTGTTCGAAAATACTGAACTCTTTCAGTCAGCTCTGGGTAGTCTGTTGTATCTGTCACAGTGGAACAGACCAGACATAGCGTTTGCTGTCAGTCTGCTCAGTAGAGAGGCTTCAAGTCCTAGTGTGCCGGCCTGGAATGGTATAAAGCGGGTGCTATGTTACCTGCAAGATACCAAAGACTTTTGCCTCAAGATGTCAGCTGAAGGTGGTGTCAAGCTGACTGCATGGGTGGATGCAGATTGGGCTAATCTTGTGGACCGCAAGTCAGTGTCAGGCCTAGTGGTGAAGTTTGGGGACTCAGTAGTTGGGTGGAGGTCCCAGAAGCAAAGTCTCATAGCGCTTTCATCTACTGAAGCTGAGTTCAGTGCGCTATCAGATGTTTGCAGAGAGCTGGAGTTCTATGTGTGTTTGGTCGAGGAAATCTGTGGAGAGAATTGTCTGCCCGTTGTGGTGCATGAAGACAATCAACCGTGTCTCAAATTGGCTGAGACGGGGCAATTCAAGGCGAGGACCAAACATTTGGACATACGTTTCCGGAATGTATGTCAGAGCGTTCATGAGGGGCTAATTGCTCTGAAATACTACACTTGATCTTAGCCAAAAGGCCGAGTAAAAATTGGAGTTTTTACTCCTAAATATAAAAATCTGGATGGAAGAAATGGGCCTTTTTGAGATAGACTCCTTCCAAGATTGGACATTCGAAATTAAAGATGACTGGTAAAGGACTATGGCCTAGATAGATGTGGGAGCTCCAGGAAGACATCAGACGTTGATGAACATTGGGAACGCAACCGGGAAAGGGGGGAGGGAAATTTGGAATCCAAAGGGTGTAAAATTATATTTGATTATCTTAATTATATTTTTACAATTTTATTTTAATTAATTATATTTGATTATTTTAATCTGTACTGTATATTAAAGGAGGGAACGCGCGGAAGGGAACAGGTCGATTTTAGGGGATGGGAAAATATTTTTAAAACTGGGCTAATGATAATAAGTTCAAAATCTGGGATAAGAATTTGCTGAATTCATTTGTAAGAATTGGAATACAAGAGGGGGAGGGGAGGGGAAGTCCTGGAAAGATGCTACTGAAAATAAGATTTTAAATTGGGATGTTTTGTTCTTTTTTTTTTTGTAATTGGAAATTTCTAATAAATATTATTAAAAAAAAAATTGCTCTGAAATACTGTCCCTCAACCAAGAACCTCGCTGATGGTTTCACAAAACCATTGACCTTCCAGAAGCACGAGGAGTTCTGTGAGGGTCTGTGTATGGGGAAAGCATTGTTGGCTATTGTCCCCAGATGCAGGACAAGAGGGGGTGTGGAGTTTGGAACTGACAGGGTTAAAACTCCATGGTGTCCTGTATAAATGCAGAGAAGTACGTCACAGTCTGTGTCACTGTTCAGACTTGCTTTCGCTTCTGCCTGAGACGCAGCTCAGCTTGCAGGCTGCAGGCTGCGTGTGTGTGCTTTTGGGAGCACAGAGAATGTCGGAGGTTTCCAATGGATCTACTGCTTTGTAAATAAACGATTCTAGAGATAAGAACCGAACTGTCTTTGGACTTGATTTATCCCTTATCTCACACAGACGCAGGACCGCTGCTACTCTGCTCGCCTGCCAGTTCAGCTCCCAACAGAGCCGCGCAGGGGAAGCCTGACTGGACGCAGGTTTTGTTTACCCCAAGAGGCGGTCCCATAGGTATGCGGGTCCTAGGCCGTGTAGGGCTTTAAAGGTTAAAACCAGCAGAATAAACCTGATCCTGTACTCTACCAGGAGCCAGTGCAGCTGGTATAGCACCGGGTGAATGTGATCTCGCAGCGAAGACCCCGTAAAGAGTCTCGTTGCAGCATTCTGCACCCGCTGGAGTTTCTGGGTCAGTCTCAAGGGCAGCTACACGTAGAGTGAGTTACGATAATCCAGTCTGGAGGTGACCGTCGCGTGGATCACAGTGGCTAGGTCAGGGCAAGAGAGGTAAGGAGCCAACTGCTTAGCTTGGCGGAGATGGAAAAATGCCTCCTTTGTTATAGCTGCAATCTGCGCCTCCATGGAAAGGGAGGTTTAAGATTACACCCAAACTCTTAACGGACAGTGCTGGCACTAATTGTGCCCCCACAAGAGATGGGAGTTGCCCCCCCAATCCCATATCGTCCTGTCCCAGCCACAGGACCTCTGTCTTCGAAGTATTTAGCTTCAACCGGCTCCCATGTAACCATCCAGCCACAGCTTCCAAACATCTGGTCAGTGTGTCTGGGGCCAAGTCAGGATGGCCATCCATCAGCAGATAGAGTTGGGTGTCATCAGCATACTGAGGGCAACCCAGACCAAAACTCTGGACATGCTGGGCGAGGGGTCGCATAAAGATGTTGAAAAGCATCGGGGAGAGTATCACACCATGAGGTACTCCACACACCAAGGAGTGGCGCGATGACAATTCCCCCCAAGCGCCACCCTCTGTCCCCGACCAGAGAGAAACGAGCGCGGCCATTGAAGGACTGTTCCCTGGATCCCCACGTCGGCAAAGCGGTGGTCCAGGAGTTCATGATCGACCATGTCAAAAGCTGCTGACAGATCTAGAAGAATCAGCAGCCCCAACCCGCCTCTATCCAGCTGTCTATGAAGATCATCTGTTAGGGCAACCAGAGCCGTCTCGGTCCCATGACCAGCGTGGAAGCCAGACTGGAATGGATCCAGAGCCGATGTTTCATCCAGAAACCCACCAAGCTGTTCAGCAACCGCTCTCTCAATTACCTTACCCAGGAACTGAAGATTCGAAACCGGGCGGTAATTGGATAGATCTAATGATGTTTTCTTTAAGAGCGGGCGCACCACTGCCTCCTTCAGTTCCCCTGGGAATGTCCCCGTGCCAAATTGATGATATCCCCTAGGAGGGCCCGCACCTCGTCTGGACACGCTCTAATCAGCCAAGACGGGCACGGGTCGAGAGGACAGGTGGTGGGCTTTCCAGCTCGGAGGAGTCTGTCCACATCGGCTGGGGATATCCGGTCGAAGTGGTCCAATACTGGACCCGAGGACAGTCAAGGGGCCTCCAGTTCCTTTATTGTATCCAAATTGGCAGGGAGGTCATGGCGGAGCAACAAGACCTTCTCCGCAAAAAAGCTCGTAAATACCTCACAGCTGTGTGTCAAATTGTTATTTAAATTTGGCTGTCCCTCAAGGGATGTTAAAGACCTAATTATACTAAATAATTGCGGTGGGCGAGAGCTAGCAGATGCAATGGAGGCTGAGAAGTAAGACTTCTTAGCAGCCTTCACCACCATTTCATAGGTTTTCATAAAAGCCCTATAAGATGTTCTTGAGGCTCCGTCATGGGCACCCCGCCATACTCGCTCTAGCCGTCTGAGGTCCCGCTTCATTTTCCGGAGCTCCTCGGTAAACCAGGGAGCCCGGTTTCTGCGGGGTCGCAGAGGGCGCTTAGGTGCGATCTCATCGATGGCTGCCAGGAGCTGGATATTCCAGCCCTCAACAAGCTCAGTCAATGAGTCACCAAGGGGAGCAAGGTCTGGCAAGGCTTGGCAGAATCTATCAGGGTCCATCAGCCTCTGCGGGCGAGCCCAAATCGGCTCACCACCTAAGCAGGGTGGGGGTGGAAAGCCAATCCTGGCTTTCAGAGCGTAGTGATCAGACCATGGCACCTTCATCGAAGGAGACATGATCACATCTATACCTACGCCAAAGATCAAATCCAGAGTGTGGCCTGCTTGATGTGTGGGGCAAGATACAAACTGGGAGAGCCCTAGTGTCTCCATGGAAGACACCAGGTCCAGAGCCTGTGAGGAGGGAGTGGCATCAGCATGAATGTCGAAGTCCCCCAATACCAATAGGCCAATGGCTGCCTTCTGTGCATGCACAACAGCATACACACCTCACATTAACGGTGTCTCCAGACATGAAGCAAACTCCTCTCCCTGTCCCACCTCCTCCATTTGTCGTTTGGGGAGGGGAGACACAAGAGCAGTGTGACTCAGTGCTGCTCTCTCACTTAAAGAATGCTCTCCCCAGGGAGGCATGACTGGCACCAACTTGTTGGGGTTCGTGTTTTTCTTCCTCCTGCAATTCTTGTTATCTTTGTATGCCCACAGATGCTTCTGTCAAGTGGTTGATCTCACCAACACAAAAGAGTTGTTTAAGGAAAGTTGTTTTACTTGGTACACACAAAACACACAATCTGTTTATACATATACACTTTATTAAGGCTACATGATGCCTTCTCTCTCTGAGCCCAGAGAGGGCATTTTGCTGCTTCAAAGTCCTTGCTGTGTTAAGGTTCACAGCTAAGTCCAAATTCAGTTTTTTAAGAGCCTAGCAACTGATGGAGTTTTTTGAGTTCTGATCTGTGACGGTTTTCCAAGTTCTTTCTTAGGCGATCTCTTCAAAAAGTATTCACTCAAATCCACAGTTTCAACAGATAGCCTTCAACAACTCCTGCAGTGTCCTACCAGGACCCATCAGCATTTTGTAAACCGAGACAGTTAATTGCCAAATGTGTCCAGTAACAAAGATAAGAGAGTCACAAAATGCCTACAGCTGCATTGTGGGGCATGAGTAATCTCTACTGACTCATAGAGATTTAACCCATTAACTGCCTTCCTTAACACTCCTTTATCCAATTTTAGGTGCCAGGTGCTGGGTCCCCCATTTTTAGCTTACTTGGTTCATTCCAATTTCAATGGTGCTTCCTCTCTCTGAGGCACTTACTCCACTGGTATGGGTATGGGGGAGAAACCCCCTTTGACAGAACAATCGTTGTTAAATTTTGACATAGTAATCATTAAGCAAACAGAGTAAAATTCAGAAAAGGGGATACCCAGCAGGAAGTTCTCCTGTGCAAACTTCCTTACAATGGCCAGGCAGTCTTGTGCAAGGGAATGTCTGGTAGACTGTATCCTCAATGCATATGCACACACACACACACACACACACACACACAGATAGTATTGTTCTTGCAAGGGGGTGTCACTTCCATAAGGTCTTGGTGACCCTTAAGATGATGGCTCCATTCAACATTTTAGTTGATGTAGCATCCTTATTGATTTCTGTTTCAGCCTGGGATTCATGAAGATCAGGATAACAGCATGGCCAGAGGAATATGAAGCCAACACATTTAAAATAAGTATGTGTACCCAAATATCTGTAATGCCTATCCAGTAGTTGAGTATGCTCAACATTTCCACGAGAAAGCTAGATATGTAGAGAATGAAGAAAGAAGCCAGGGCTTTGATGGCATTCAGGTGAACCTCTGTGCTGGCATCCCTAGCACTGCTTTGTAGAAGGTTTTTGTGTCTCCACAGAGAAGTTAGTAATAAGATGGACGAGGACAAAAATATCATGAAGGGAAGGAAATTTGGAGCGGTATATAGAAGAGCAACATACCAACAGTCATTAGACATTTTAATTTTCGAGTCACTGTTATTGCTTGGGAATGATTCAAACAGATTACATTTAGTCATTTTGCTACCTCCTATTACTGCCACAGTGGTGGTGATGGCAGAGAAGCCCACAGTTCCCAGAAGCAGCCAAGGCACCAGCCCAGGGAATCTCCGCTTCATTTGGAGGAAGAGAGGGTGGGAGAAGTTAGCAATTTTTACACAGTACAAGACACTGAGCCAAGTGGCAAACCAAAGGTCAGTAGTAGTAACAAATGTCCAGCTGCTGTAGCCTGCCATTTTTACGTCCGTGAATCGAACAGCGTCCATGAAAAAGAGGCTGAATATTGCCGACTGTATCACAACTTGATGAAATAGAAATCTGAACAAGCCAAGACAGCTCAGGATCATGTCAGCTGGGGAAAGTTTTCTGCTTCTATGCCAGTCAATGAAGTTAACGATAGCAATAAATCCATTTCCCACCATTCCTATGAGGGTTTCAATAAAAAGAAGAATGAAGCCGAACAATTCATATGAGGTTGGCATATTTCTGAGCACGTAATAAAAGCGTTTCGTCCACTATAATGTTGAATATTAGCCCTGTCTGCTGCTGATGCTTCCCTTTATATGACCAGTGTAGAGCTCAATCTTTCCGCCTTTTATCTATAACAGAAATGCTTGTAGAGAGAGGAAGGAGCTATTTTCAGTTGTTGATTCTCTTCAGATGCAAATCACACCTGGAAAGATACTATTACTAAATCTGTATCATTCGTCCTGTTGCCATATTTGCAAATTCTACAGAGGTGCTAAATATCATCTTTGCATCTGGCTTAACAAACAATGATGCATGACTCTTTTTTGAATTGTTGATTTTGAAGAAAGTTTATTTGATAGTGTTACTATTTTTAATCCAGCTGAAAACATATTTATCTAATTATTTAATATGTTTATTGTGTTTGTGTGGGAAGTTGATTTGATTATTTGTATAATTAAAGCAGGGTGTTTAATTAGCCGGCCAATAGCAGGAATGTCTAGAATTACATTTCCTAAGGAAAATGGAAACTAGGGGATTTAAACATCACGAAGCTGAGTATTGGTATTTGTCAGTCTGGACTTTTTCTACAGCTTATTTCTGCAGAATATGATATTAATAAAGTTGGGATAAGTTGATGGAAAAAGAGATCCCAGTTTTGACATATTTTAATTTTTTTATCTTAAATGTGACCTTGAAGGCATGTGTGAAATATCTTGACTTCTTAGTACTTTAAAGAAAGATCGGCAGGCTAATCTGGTGTTACTATTGAACTTTAATGATCACATCCTGTAGATATACAATATACAATAGAATCAGGGCTTTTCCCCCCTGCCAGACTCAATTCTAAGAGAACAAGGGAGGTGTTACTGGTGAATTCTAGGACCCGTTTTTTTCTAGAAAAACAATGCTGGATAGAATCTTCTACCAAAGTTAACCTTAGGATTCAAGAAACAAACAAGATAACCACTTAGTCATTTTTCACTAGATTTGTCCTTTCAAGTACAAACTGGACAAGGTTAACAAAACAGCAAACAGACAGGAATTTGTAGGAAATAAACAGTGGTACAAAGAACAAGACTATAATGACAGCTCCCCACTTAAAAAACGGGGGGCGCCCTTTGCGTGGACGTGCGCAGCCCTGGATCTGGAGTGGCCCCATCAACATAGGCTTTGCCTTCCCTCAGGTGGGATACCTGGAGGTCCCCGCCTACCCCAGTGAGTTGTCCAATCCCACCTGGGGGAAGTGTTGCCAGGGAAACCAGGCCAGGTAGGGGGAGGGATTACCTGCCCACACAATAGAGGGTGGATCTTAATTGGTAATCCTCACTTGGCTCCAGAGCTTCTGGAGTGGTACAAAGAACAAAACAGTGGTACAAACAACAAGACTATAATGGCAATCACTCATCCAAAAATACTCACGTCGATTTCATAAAATATGCTGATATTTGTAACTTTGCTGTCTGAAAGCAGCACCTTCATTTCCAGCAATATTTTTCCAGAAAAAGAGGTGCTGGAGCTCAACTTGAACTTCTTCCTTGTTCTCTTAGAATGGCAATGGCATCCACCTGAGAGATGCTGGAGCTGAGCTAAGGGTTAAGGGTAAACATATATTCGTAACAGACACATGTCTTAATTCCAGCAAAAGGTTCTAAACCTCCTGATAGTGTGTGTAGAAATACATGGGAGTGGTGCATACAAGTGGGTTCAGGTGCACACCTTGTAAAAGCTGACCGTTTAACTTCAAAATAGTAAAGGGAAAGGGACCCCTGACCATTAGGTCCAGTTGTGGCCAACTCTGGGGTTGCAGCGCTCATCTCGCTTTATTGGCCGAGGGAGCCGGCGTACAGCTTCCAGGTCACGTGGCCAGCATGACTAAGCCGCTTCTGGCAAACCAGAGCAGCGCACGGAAATGCCGTTTACCTTCCTGCAGGAGCGGTATCTATTTATCTACTTGCACTTTGACGTGCTTTCGAACTGCTAGGTTGGCAGGAGCAGGGACTGAGCAGCGGGAGCTCACCCCGTCGCGGGGATTCGAACCGCCGACCTTCTGATCAGCAAGTCCTAGGCTCTGTGGTTTAACCCACAGCGCCACCCGTGTCCCTAACTTCAACATACTCTATGGTTAATGAAATTAAAATATTTTGTAGAGAGGTTTTACAAGATGGTTGAAGTTGGGGAAAGTGCCAGAAACAGGGTTGCAGCTATAATGCAGGAAGAGAGTAAGGCTGAAAGATTAAAGAAGGAAATTTGACCAAAAGAAATGGCAATGCAGGTCGCGCTATCGGAACTGTGATACACAGGTCCTGCTATCAGAAGGCTCGGTATTCACAAATTCAGTTTTCCAAACACAAAGGATTATACCCAAACTTGGTTGGCTGCAGCCATTTCAGGAAGAAATCATTGGGGTGGGTGGGGGAAAGAAAGATATTGGACAAATCATGGATTAGAAATGTTTCCATTGGAAATAATGGAAATTGCCAACCCGTGAGGTAAATGCTTGCCTAAAGTACCATTTCCTGGGAATGCATTGAGTTCTGTGATAGGAATTTTATGGTCTTAGATATATGGTAATGTTCATAAGTGTACCAACCAAACACGTACATAGATCAGCACAGGAAGACCAACCTGGAACCATTTTGATTCCTAAACTGAGCCAATGTTTTCTCTGCAAGGTCAAAGTGGGAAACCTCCCATTGTCTCTTTCCTCACAAATCCTGTCTTAAGGGCACATTTTAGATATGAATAGGGTGTGAGCCTGTGACATGGCCCAGGAACTAAGTATTTATCATTACAAAAGACTGGCCAGGCTCCCCAGGAAATCCAATCAAGTAACCTGCCAGACAGGAGATAAACAACAACAGGAGAAAAACAATATTCAAATTTCTGTTTTAGACCGCCTTTTCTGTGATGTAGGTGTGATGTATCTGAGGGGTGGTCTTAGGTTACACCCCTTCTATGATGTATGTATGATGTTTCTGGGGGGGGGGGGTCTTGATCTACAGGGTGGGAATTTCAAAAGTCTGTATAAGGTCTTGCATGCCGTTGTTCTGGGTTCCTCCTCCTTTCCTGCGGGTGAGGGGAGCACCCTGTTGCAACAGTTGAATAAAGATCAGGCTTACTAGCTGCTTTGCTTCTCAATATTCTCTGGTTGGCCTGTGTTATTCTCTCCTACCAATAGGGAACCTATGTAAGGACTCTATATGGGTTCTTGGATACCTCATAAGGGAAAATGGCAATTTTTGTTCACAACAGTTCAGCAAGCGGAACCTACATGCACTTGTCACTGTATGCATGTGACTATTAACTATTAACAAAGCAGAGTCTGTATTTAGCCCTTTAAAGATGTTCTAACTGGGCAGTCACTCAAGACGAATTCCAAGCTGATCTGTATTTGTTTATAACGGCTTCTGTCCTTAATATCCTCAAGACAGGGACAGCATTCAAGTATCACATCAAGAAGTTACATTTATTATGTACACAGCATGAGTGAATGACAGTATTCAACAAAGCAGAACAAGGGCTGCCACATCCCGCTTTGTTTTTATTTCACAGCCAGAAACACAAAATGGTTTCAAAGGCTAAGCAAAATAAATAGAAATCGGAACAGCTCAAATATTTGCATCTGCTGTGCTTCTGATGGAAATAAGTGCAACTTCTCTTCAAATATCTCCATCAACATTATTTGCTTCTTCGGTGGACCCCCGTTCAGCTGTCGCAGAATACTGGCAGTACAACTGGCATACTCGAAGGCACCAGGTAGAAGAGGACCAGTTACCCAAGTAAGGGGGCAAACATGCCGTCTGTCTCTGCCATTTTTCTCCTCATCATCTATGTGTGCCAGTCCCTTGTGGGAACAGCCGCCAGTGTGTTTATTGTAGCAGTGAATCTTGTCAGTTGGGCTAAAGGCATTGCCCTGACCCCTAATGATCAAATCTTGCTCTCACTCGGACTGTCCAGCCTCTGTGTACAGGGCAGCTCAGCCACAGGCGTGCTTTCATTTTTCTGCTTTGGGGAGCTCATCTTCACGGGGTTCTGCATGCTACTGTTTTGGTTGCTTTTCCTCTTCGGTAACCACAGTAATTTCTGGATTACTTCTTCATTATTTGTATACTACAACCTGGAGATGATGAACACCCAACAGCCCTTCTTGCTGTGGATGAAGACGAAGTGCATTAAGTATACGTTTCAGCTAATATGCTTCAGTTTTGGGCTAACTTTTGTGTTTAGTCTGCTGGCAGTTTACCAAGTTTTCCGTAACACGTTTCCTGAAACTTCAGCCAATCTCACCAACAATCATTCAAAGTCCTTTTCCCGCCCCTACGACAACATTCCTGGGAAGCTGTTCTTAACTTTAATGGACACTACTTGGCCCCTTGTTGTCACATCCTTCCATTTAATACAACTTCTTCAGGGTATTTGGAAACATGTCCAGAAAATGAAGAGGACCATGACAGGATCTGGAGTACCCAATCTGAGTGCTCACAGAAATGCCAGCAAAACCTTGATGTGCCTCCTAATTCTCTATGTTTTATACTACGTCGCGTGGTGTGTAATTAATTTTGATATTCCACTTTCCAGCACTGGTTTTTTCGTGTGTGTGGCAGCATTCTCCATCTTATCTTCAGCACAAGCAGTCACCTTTATCGCAAGGAAACCTAAACTCAAGAAACAAGCACTGGGGGTCCTCCAAAATTTCAGATCGCCCGCAGCTAAAGCTCAGGGTCAGCCCACAGGTGACATTGCATGTGTGACTTCTCCCCGGTATAATATGAGGTGATAGAATTTTTATCACTTCTCCATTAGGGATTTTCTACATAAAATGAGAGCTCCTCAGGAAGGTGTTCAAGAGGAAGGCTTTTTTTCCTGCTCCCCCCCCCCCCTTTCCAAGCTATAAGGTAAAGGGACCCCTGACCATTAGGTCCATTAGGTCCAGTCATGGCCGACTCTGGGGTTGCGGCGCTCATCTCGCTTTATTGGCTGAGGGGGCCGGCGTACAGCTTCCGGGTCATGTGACCAGCATGACTCAGCCGCTTCTGGCGAACCAGAGCAGCGCACGGAAACGTCGTTTACCTTCCCGCCAGAGTGGTACCTATTTATCTACTTGCACTTTGATGTGCTTTCAAACTGCTAGGTTGGCAGGAGCAGGGACTGAGCAACGGGAGGTCACCCCATCGCGGGGATTCGAACCGCCGACCTTCTGATCGGCAAGTCCTAGGCTCTGTGGTTTAACCCACAGCGCCACCCGTGTCCCTCCTTCTCCAAGCTATAGAGAAGAGCTAAATTGAAATCTTGCATAAATCCAGCATTTGGGAACACTTCAGAATTAGAATTTGATACTGCTTCAGAAGTTCACATCTGATATAAACTTTTTAAAAAAACAACAACACCCTGTTCACATTTGTTGATGCATTTTATTTTATTTTTTATAAATATTTATTAAAGTTTTTAAATATAAATGCACAAACAATAAACAATCTTACTTCTGTCACAAACATAATTTCATCACTTCTTTGGACTCCCTCGCGTCTCCCGCTCCCATTTACATCGTTAAAAGTTTTTTCCAAACAAATTATCAACTTGTTTACAATCTCATGTCCACTCATTCAAATATAATCTAGCACTTCTTCTAAAAAAATTTTATATTTTCTTTTAGTCTCACTTATCATCAAATTAAAATCTAATTTAGTGGTGGCCAATTTTTTATACACATTTGTTGAGGCATTTTAGGGTAATAGCCTCAACTATCAATTAGACAACTGCAATATTTTAAAAGTGTATTTTGTTGAGTTGTATTAAATTATCAAAGAAACTTAAGGCACCTTAATGGCTAATACATTTAATATGGCATTTGTTAGTCTTAGTTGTTTTGTTTTTGCTGCAAGAGACCAACATGGTTTACCTGTCTGGAAAATCTTATCACTTTATGTTATATAGTTTCACTAAAAAGAAAATGTCATATTTATAAATGTAGGTACTTTGTTTTGCCAACAATAAATAAAAGGCATCTAAATTGGAATAATCTTTTTGTATCTGTGTCTTCTCTCTGGAGTCTAATATAGTTGATTGGTTTGATGTTATGGCATTGTGGCCATTGGTGCAAACTGGGCATGAATGGAGAGGGCAAAGAACTGGTAGTGGTGACAGTAGAATAGAATTGGGACCAATTATCTTGCCCTTGTTCCCCACACCAAATGGGCACTGCACTCATGTGCTATGTTTTCGAAGACATGCCCAAAGCCCGTGGAGATGATAAATATTCAAATCCTGCTTTTCCGAAATGAGATCTTTAGGGCAGTTATAACGTGAAGATAAAATAAAGAAAACAAGGACTCATTTTAGCGTAATTAGCCACAACACACACTGGTGATTCAACAAAAAAATAATTAATGGCTTGTCGATGAACAACTTCACTTACTCTCTGTTAATAAAGCCCACTGCAGCTTCTTATTACGGTTGGCTTCATAGCATTGTGGAAAAGTTGTTTCCTTAATTGAACCCTTTGTGACTTGTTACAAACATACCTGAGAAATTCTCTGTGCGACATTTGTGCTGCATTTAATGAAGTAAGATGCACTAATGAACTACATCAGAAGTTTAGGACTCAATAGTTTGAGACTAGGATGTGTCTCTAACAGACACATTTTGCCTTGAATATCTATTGTATACAGTTGCCATATTTCAAAAAGTAAGATTCCGTTATTGAGCTTTTTTTTAGGAAGACCCCAAAAATGTTGAGCCATGTTATCTTCAGTTGTGTTCATGTAGAGTAACTCTGAAGCACCGTCCCCATTCCTTCTTCATGCAGGGAAGCTCTCTTTGATGTAACTTGAAGGTACTGATATATTAAATCATCTTCTCACTAATGGCTGACCTAAGGCATCATATCAGTGTCGGTCCACTGCAATATTTGCCCCATATCACATTCAATCCGTAATACATAGTTCTCAGGGTCTACTTACTCTGCCTGGTGTTTAACACCCACCCAATACGGAATTGGATTAGGGTCATTAGTTAGGAGTTTCCTTGGCAAATGTTAAAAAATGAAAGCAATCTAAAAATCTAAATAGTATTGCAAAAGTTTGGTGCCTCCCCCTCTCTCTGCTGAGTGGTGGCACACCCCAGGTCTTTGTTCCTTTGGAGACATGGTGGAGACTGTCATAGTTTTAAGAAATATGGTTTATTCACCTATTTACACCTTCAGCCTACATGGAGGGAGTCCAGATCTTACAGCACGGTCATTTCAAGAGGGGCTTGTCTGCCACAGCAGTGCATCCCGCCTTCAGCCAGCCAGCCCAAGATGGATCCCAGTCTTTTT